>NC_071506.1:181885294-183135294 GCF_027887155.1 Malaclemys terrapin pileata
TTAGTATTCTGGTCATGCCATAGGGGGAGGCTGTGCTGGCTTTTCATTAGATGGGGACTTTTTCCTGGGGGAATAAGCCATCCAGGTGCATTCTATTCCCTTTGCCAGAGTGACCCACCACAGAGCAGAATGGGGTTCAAATATTGAGGTCAGGGAAATTAAAAAAAAAAAATGGAACTGTAATTCTGGGTATCTGCATATGCCTGTTGATCCAGGCAAATTAATAAGACTAAAGCTTTCTCCAAGCCCACTGTACCAGATTTGAAACATTTCTCTTGCCTTACTTCTTGGACACACAGAAGGTGGTGGTTTTGATACTGAATAAGAATCCATAATTGAGATTAGTCAATTCCAATTATATACAGTTGAATTTGTTTTGACATAGAGGAAAGATATTTCAAACAAAGGTGTGACTCCATCTTAGAAATGAGAATTTAAATAGATTATGGTAATACTCATGACAGAGAGAGTCATCAGTTTTCTTAACAGGTGATGATAATTTGCTTGACTTGTGATGTTAGCCTGACCTCACTTATTGTTTTGTTTTCAACACATAGGCATGCATGTATTTATTTTAAACTGATCAACAGGCAAGCAGAAAGAAAGACATTTTAGCTGTTGATATTGACAGCTTTTTAATTTTATTACGTAGTAGAACTGGCCAATTGTGGAAAAAATATATTTAGTTTATTCTGGAGTCAATTCTCAAGTCAATAGTACTTATGTGAATTGGCAAATGAGTTGGTGAAAGCTTTTGAGAAACATGGCCATCTCAAAGATGCTTGATGTGAAAAGATCTTGAAATTGCTGTCTTGCTTACTGCTTATGCAACCAATTTAAGGTGGAGTTAGTGGTTAAGACAATCTAGTGGACTGGTCTGGATAAAAATAGACTAAAAAAATTCAAAGCAGAAACTTCCTTGTGGAAAATTTCATTAAATGGTTGATCATTGGACAAAAGAACCTGATTTTTAGAAAATATTTATACTGCTTCAAATAACCAAAACCTTTTATTTTGGCAACACTTTCAAATTGTTTACAATTTTATTTCCGTTCTCATGCTTCATACGTATGACATCAAATGCAGTGTTTCCTAATCTAGTTGCAGATTCTGCTTTGTAAGCTGATGCTATCTTGTTTGTTTGCTCTTGGGACTTGAGACCCAGGTTCTATTCCTGGCTTAGCAACTGGCCTGCTGAGCGACCTAGAGTAAGTCACTTCACCACCCTGTGCTTCAGTTTGCCCATCTGAAAAATGGGGATAATACTTGCCTCCTTTGTAAAGCACTGTAAGATCTACTGATGAAGAACTATAGAAGAGCTAGGTATTATCACTAGTACTCATACAATATGAATACAATGTCTGAGAATGAAAAAAGAAAGTGAATGGTTCATAAAGAACCACTTTCAATTAAGTTACTAAGATATAATTTCTTTCAAACTTTTTCTTTCCTAGCTACTATACTAGCTTATTTTTTGAAAATTAAAGAAATATAAACCCAGAAAAAAGCATGTGAGAGTGTGTTCCGAGTCTAGGCTTTTTTGAGGAATGAGCTGCCATTCAAGATTAGACTCAGCCAAAATCTGACAAGATTGAAAGCATTTTGGAAGACCTGCCTATTTGACTGAACTTCATAGTCCACATAATTGCAATTATTATTGTAACTAGAGGCCCCAAATGAGCAAGGCCTAATTTTGCTAGACACTGTATAAAAAAGGGGTCTAGTCATACAGTAAGTTCCCTGAGAGAAGACAGAGGGTGGGAAGGGTATCAGCTGCTGGCACAGAGCTGTAAAATGACTTGACCTGGTTGTCACAGCAGGTCAGTGGTAGAGCTGAGACTTTTAGTTCCACCATAAGTGAAGTGTTTTGACCACAAAACAACAACACCAACAAAAAACAAATGGGGCAGGAAATCCTACCAGCTGTTTGTAGAATCTGGGAGGAACAAAGAACAATCTTCAAAGTCCACTTTGAACGTTGACACAAACACTTATTTTACCTGTTTATTTCTTAGATACTGTGGTGATGGGTACTGTAGAGAGAATCTTAGAAGGATTAGATTAGCTAAAGCATAAAAAACAGTATAAACCTATTTGAGTTTACTTTGGTTGTAATAAAAAATGCTGTAACCTTTATAAAACCTAAACTTTTTGGAGCATTTTAGCTAAGGATGGGAAGTGTTAGTCTTCAGTCATGGATGTTGACTCTACCAGTTCAGAACATCATGTAGGTTTCTTGTTCTAGGATTTTGTTTAAATGTAGAAAATGTTGTTGTTTGGATGTGGTACAAATACAAAGCTTAGGATAAGCCCCAGATGAAGACCAGTTCATATGCTGAAAGTCACAATAATTCCAGAAGATAAAGGCACTGAAGCCTCCATTATAGTTAGTAAGTAAGTAAGTGCTGAAATTAGACATATTTATGAAGTCCCACCAAGCACAGGAAAGGTGCAACAAGTAGCACTTCAAAGACTTTTAAATCAATTCCATATAAAGTAATTAGAAAAGTCTCTGTCTTAGGTTTTCCTATTGCTATGGTATTTAAGTGCCATAATATACTGAGAGAGCTCTGTCACTTCAACAGGACTAAAATCTTTCTCAGTGAATTTGTCAATAATACTGGACATACTGTATTCGAAACCCGAGCCAAAAGCCTCAAGTACAATTTAATGTGATCTAAAAACTGTTCTCTTTTGATGAGTTGTTTGTACTGAGCAAACCTGGTTAGATGCGTAGTGTGCTGCACAAACTGTCCACTATTCTCTTACTTTTCAGACCACCAGGACAAACACTGAACATACTCTGCCTACTTCATAATAACCATTTTAAAACTAAAGAGTTTGTACCAAAATTTGCTGAAAACATTCCTGTTTTTCTGTCAAAATGGGAGGGGGCAGATATTGGAGATCACATTTTCCCCCTCTCTCTAATAATGTGGTAGTTTTCCAGCCATCTGTTTCTAGGCTTAATGATAAATAAGAGCACCAAATTGTAACATGACACCACCAAAACCTCCCTCTGTTCTCCTTGAGATGTGTGGAATTAAGAACTATTTTGGACAAAAAAAACGGGGCCCAAATCAGTTACAAATTAAAAAGCCCACTGAAGTTAATTGGGCCATGTGACTGTAACCGAGAAAAATGGCACCACCCTTTTTAATGTTTGAGCTTGATATCACCTTTGGTTGTAGCTAGCATCTTCACTTCCAGTTCTGGGTGCTCAGGAGGTTTTCAGGATTTTTCAGGATTTGGCCCAGTTTGATTTTATTAATTCCATAGTCTAATCTATTTAAATAACTTTCACATTATATACAGCCTTGGCCATTTTGAAACAAAGTATAATTGTAGAGGTATTATAAGTATTATTACTTCTTACATTTGTCATAGTACTGTTAAATCCTTCAAAAACACTATGAAATTGAGTCTAATGCCAGTGCAAATCATGATGAAGCCAATGGTGTCACACCAGCAAGGAAGAGAAGAATCCAATCTAGTGAAGTCATTTCTATCCTAAAGTAAAAGGAAATACATTGCCACATCTATTGCTAATTCACATATCATCATACTGTGATCATGCATACATGCAAAACAGCCAGTTTATTCACTGATCTATGCCTCTTCTAGAAGGATCAGGTTGATATCTAGTAGAGTATATACCAGGTTAAAGTATTCAAATACACCTCTACCTCAATATAACGCTGTCCTCGGGAGCCAAAAAATCTTACCGCGTTATAAGTGAAACCGCGTTCTATTGAACTTGCTTTGATCCACCGGAGTGCGCAGCCCTCCCTCCCCCCGGAGCAGTGCTTTACCGCGTTATATCCAATTTTGTGTTATATTGGGTCTCGATATATCGGGGTAGAGGTATATGTCAGTGTATAAAAAGCACTCTCTCCAGTTTTGAATCACAACAATGCTTTAGGAAAATCCATTACTGGACATACAGGTGGTTGTAGTACCTGACTTTTTAAGGCAAGTAATGATATGCACCCTGAACGGGGAAGCAGGATTTCTATTTGGTAGCAATGTTTTAACTAAAGTATGGGAGTAGGGATATTGGACTGTGTGTCACTTTGGGTTTCTTTGCAAAACTTTCCATTGTTTTCTGGTTTACGCTCTGCCAGAAAGAGGAACTTTTTTTGCAATACTTCCCCTTCTTGTCCTGACCAAAACCCAGAATCAGAGAAGTGTGTAAGAATAGGGAAGGAAAAAGAAACCTGTACTTACTAAGCAACTGTAAGCCTCTAAATAGGTTTAAAGGTGAATTTGAATTCTGGACAAATGTTTGGATCCAATTCAGATAAAACAAGAACTAATCATCAGTCCCTAGTAATAACTTAACTGTAGGTTTCACAGTAGCAGCCGTGTTAGTCTGTATCCGCAAAAAGAACAGGAGTACTTGTGGCACCTTAGAGACTAACAAATTTATTAGAGCATAAGCTTTCGTGGGCTACAGCCCACTTCTTCGGATGCATATAGAGTGAAACATATATTGAGGAGATATATATATACACACATACATGAACAGGTGGGAGTTGTCTTACCAACTCTGAGAGGCCAATTAAGTAAGAGAAAAAAACTTTTGAAGTGATAATCAAGCTAGCCCACTACAGATAGTTTGATAAGAAGTGTGAGAATACTTACAAGGGGAGATAGATTCAATGTTTGTAATGGCTCAGCCATTCCAAGTCCTTATTTAATCCTAAATTGATTGTATCTAGTTTGCATATCAATTCCAGCTCAGCAGTCTCTCGTTGGAGTCTGTTTTTGAAGTTTTTCTGTTGTAAAATAGCCACCCACAGGTCTGTCATTGAATGGCCAGACAGGTTAAAGTGTTCTCCCACTGGTTTTTGAGTATTATGAGTCCTGATGTCAGATTTGTGTCCATTAATTCTTTTGCGTAGAGACTGTCCGGTTTGGCCAATGTACATGGCAGAGGGGCATTGCTGGCACATGATGGCATATATCACATTGGTAGATGTGCAGGTGAACGAGCCCCTGATGGTATGGCTGATGTGATTAGATCCTATGATGATGCCACTTGAATAGATATGTGGACAGATTTGGCATCGGGCTTTGTTACAAGGATAGGTTCCTGGGTCAGTGTTTTTGTTCAGTGATGTGTGGTTGCTGCTGAGTATTTGCTTTAGGTTGGGGGGTTGTCTGTAAGCGAGGACAAGTCTGTCTCCCAAGATCTGAGAGAGTAAAGGATCATCTTTCAGGATAGGTTGTAGATCTCTGATGATGCGTTGGAGAGGTTTTAGTTGGGGGCTGAAGGTGACAGCTAGTGGTGTTAAGACAGGCCCAACAAAGAAAATAACAGAACCCCACTAGTTGTCACCTTCAGCCCCCATCTAAAACCTCTCCAGCGCATCATCAGAGATCTACAGACTCCAACGAGAGACTGCTGAACTGGAATTGATATGAAAACTAGATACAATCAATTTAGGATTAAATAAGGACTGGGAATGGCTGAGCCATTACAAACATTGAATCTATCTCCCCTTGTAAGTATTCTCACACTTCTTATCAAACTGTCTGTACTGGGCTAGCTTGATTATCACTTCAAAAGTTTTTTTCTCTTACTTAATTGGCCTCTCAGAGTTGGTAAGACAACTCCCACCTGTTCATGCTCTCTGTATGTGTGTATATATATCTCCTCAATATATGTTCCACTCTATATGCATCCGAAGAAGTGGGCTGTAGTCCACGAAAGCTTATGCTCTAATAAATTTGTTAGTCTCTAAACTTAACTGTACACCATCAAAGGGGTGGGGGTGGGGAGGAGCCTAATACTTCAAGGAAGATTATGTTTAAAAGGTCTTGAAAAGATCTAAAATGAATCCGCTTTAAAACTTATGGAAGCAAATTAACATATCCTTGCAGTCACTGCTAAAGCTACAGCTATTGCTATGAAAATAAATCTATATTAATTTATTCAAATACTTGCAGTAAATCTTAACAACTTAGGTCTGCAACTGTTTCAGTCTAAATCAAATCACTGAAATTGGAATACATCAAACTCTTGCTGCTTTACACAAAACTAAATCAAGGTATGGTTGAACAAGATACTTAAGATTGAAGATATTATCTATTAAATCTTTCAGTTAAATAGCACTTTCAGAAACAGATGTGTTTCCACTTTAGGGCAAATGCTTTGTTTCCTTTCCTGTGAATATCTGAGATTATCTTGCTCAGCCTGAAAGAGGATCTTAATTATGCAGTTCTAGGCTGGGTTTTTTTTTCAATCACTTTTGTAACTGTCAGTTAAAAATTTACATTTTTACACTTCAGGACTGATTTTTTTTCAGGTTATTCAATAGTGAAATGATCAAAATATTGCTATATTTAATGACTAATTGACTAATGCTATATTCAAAACTGAATCTTTTATTTAAAAAAAAACATCTTTTTATGTTTGTACACATTTTTACTTTATAAAAAAGTTCCCTTCATAATATCTCAGCATATACAGAAATTAAGAAATTAATGAAATATTTAAATATCTCTGCCAATATAAGTAAAGGATTAACACCAAATTTAGTTTTTTTAAAAATAATCCCACATCTCCCTTAGTCAGAGGACATCATAAATAGATGGGCTTTACAATGTGTCCTTAAGGGACAAGTATTTAGACTGTCAGACCAAGAGAGGAAACTAATTCATGAGTCCAGGGGCTCTCCATTGAGGACTGCTTGGCAGCAACAGCCAGATATCTAACTTGAGGGCAGACATGCCAAACACGTGGAAAAAAATGCAGAAATTGAGCTTGTTTTTTGCTTAATTGGCTTGTGAGTTGCTTATTGGCTAGTTTTTGACTTGTAGCTTACTGCTTGTTGCTTCTTTTTATGATCGGCTCCTGGCAAAGGGGGCGGGGGGCAAGCAGGAGCAAGGGGCAAGCAGGGGCAAGAGGGGGGACAGTCAGGGATGCACAGAGGGCCCACCAGAGTCCCAGACTGCATGCTAGGAGGGATCTAATCACATAGAGTGTTGTGGTTCTTAGGGATTGGTTTGTTTTGGCCTTGTTTTGAAATGGGATTAGCTTGATTTTTGGCTTATTGTGAAAGTCGGGATGCTTATTAACCACGTGGCAACTGTGCTTGAGGGAATGTTAGCTTGATTGTGCTCCACCACTGCGGTCAGGGCCGGCTCCAGGCACCAGCTTCTCAAGCAAGTGCTTGGGGCGGCCACTCCGGAGAGGGGCAGCAGGTCCAGGTATTCGGCAGCAATTTGGCGGACGGCCCCTCACTCCGCCTGGGAGTGAAGGACCTCCCGCCGAATTGCCGCCGTAGATCGCGAGCGCGGCTTTTTTTTTTTTTTTTTTTGGCTGCTTGGGGCGGCCAAAACCCTGGAGCCGGCCCTGACTGCAGTTGAGTCAGGCAGAAAGAGGAAGCCTCTAAAATAGGTGGTAACTAAGCCACTTCATGCTTATAGGTCAACAATGACTATCTTAATAGTGGTATTCAGAAGGAAATAAGGCATGTCAGGAACCCTGGTGTGATCTGTTCCTGGTGGGTAGTCACATTAAGTAAAGGGGCGACCACAGTCTCTGTATCAATTGCAGGGTCTGAGTTACTTGCAAGGGTAGTATGCTACTCATGGGGTTACAAGAATCCACTCTATTGGCGACATGGGCAACAACTATTGAATGAAAAATCCATATCTGAGAGAGTTACATTTGTTGTGCCAAGCACAAGTACATTTTTAAAAGGTATCTCTGCCTGCTGCAAGTTTTTGGGACTTGAGGAACAATATGAGGTCTAAAAGTGTCCTCAACTGCAAACCTCTCTTTAAATGGGCACCAAACTTCTGAATACTGGGGATAAAGATCAACCCCATTGTCAGGGTTATATGGCTAGCTGTACCTCTGATCCATCTCTGAAAGCACGCCTCCCCCCAGGTGCCAAGCCTTGTGCCTTTATCTCTTCTGGTAAAGAATCATGTAACTCCCCCACAAATACTCTTAGGGCCCTGAGCTACAGTACTATGTGTATCAACTCTATTTATCCAGCAGGTCCAACTGGGTTCCGTATCTGCAGTTCTTCTCTTTGGGAGTGGTGAATCAGTGATAAGACAGCCTATGTAAACCAAAGTATTGTTTTATCTTTACAGTATAAATTATAACAGGGGAAAAAAATAAATCAACAAAAGACCTATAAGCATATCTCTTTCCTAACCCCTATCTGCCTGTCGAGTGAGCTTGGAAGGCCTAGCTTATTCAGATACTCCAGCGAAGGGTGTAGGGGGAGAACAGCTTTTCTATAGCAACTGCCTCCCCTCCCTATGGATTTTTTTTTTATCTTGCCAGAAGTCCTTTGTCTTCTCAATTTCCCAGGTTTGGACCCTGCTGTCCAAAACCTGCTGTGATCCACCAGGGGTTAGAGGTAGAACATCAAGGCAAATGATTCTTGCTTTGTTTCTTAATTCTTTGCAGATGGATGGTTATCTCAAGTCACTGTCCTGTTTCATGCTGCTTTTTGCAACAGCCTGTTAGTTTAGTTTAACACTCGTACAACAAAAGACCTATAAGCATATCTCTTTCCCAATATAACTTCCCAATAACCAGGTCACAACAGTCATCTTAAATTATTATAGAGCAGCCCCACTTCTGACACACACCTGTAGTTGCATTCCCCAATGAACTAACATCACCTATCCTTTACCTGAGCTGAGACTCCCCCAGCTTGCTTTCATCCAAGTCCATATGTTATTCAGGCACTGAGAAAACAAGGAAACTGCTGAGACACATATTCTGATCTTGCTTATAGCACTGTGATTCCATGAACTTCAATGCAGTTGCTCTTAATTCAGAATCATGCGCATTGAGCTATGTGGTGTCTGCATACTGCTGTCCCAACAACTTTACGGCAGCCTTTCATACATTTTGGACAGAACATGAGAAGTATTAGATCTCTGTGGAGCTGAGCGTGAGTGGACCTTGTGGTTGAGCAAGTAGCTGCAGAACAACATTCTAGGATTTCTTTGAAAAGAAGAAATGGAGCCCCTCTATTGCAAACCCCACTCCAACAATCAAATGAGTACAACCCTTTAGTCAACAGTACAGTACTGCTGATGCATCTAACAATGTCAGCATGGACCTTTGCCTGTCGCTAAATAAATATATTCAGTCAACAAGACAGACTACTATGATCTCTGTACCATACCCAGGCCTAAGGATGGATCATCAGGCATCAAGGAAACTTGAGGACTAACAGCCACTCATTTAAGTAAAGCTAGCAGTTTTCCCTACTGTATTGAAACACTATCACTTACAGCATTGTAGAACTCTTCAACAAATGGATCACAGACCTCCATAGGATTTCTTCTAATAAGTTACACAAAGTTTTGCTGGAAATAGAAATTCTGTGTTTACTTCCTGTTCCATAAAATATAGTTTTTATGTCTGGTTTATTTTCTTTTGGCCTATATTGAGGGGCCGAGATCTAGAAAGACCAATATTCTCCGTCATTTAAGATCACCTTCATCTCACAGACCCTGAATTCATCCGTGGTCTTTGAATCAATATAAGCAGCAACAATACTTCAGCCCAAAGTACCTGGGTTTGGTTTGCTCTCATGAAATTAAGCAAATGGAGCTAGATTGGCACTTTGCAATGTGCCTTGAGTAAGGGTATTTGTCCCAAAGGGTAAGTTTTGTCAGCCCTTCTTCCTGGCACAGTTTACACCTCCCTCCAAGCTAGTTCAACTGTGCTGGTAGGTATATTGAGGAGGGTAGAGCCAAGGCTCTTCCCACTCAATGCATTTGACTGCCCATTCTGTGCTGATCTGCTTGGGATGGGAGGTAACTGTCCTGTGGCAGTTGCTCTCCCTATTGTGTTGTAATCCTTACTGGAGATAGCCAACACATAACAGGTCCTTATGCCCCTTTACTCACTTGCACCTAGGCTGGCCCACAACTAAGTTCATAAAAAATAGCTCCATAAATGAGAGGTGAGCTTTTTTCCTTTTAGTACTCTGTTCAATCACTAACCCATTATGAGAATGCACCTGTTTCTCCATCTGGTCTAAGGAATTCCACTCATTATCACTATGTTAGTCTACAGTAAAAGATAAGCTTTATAAAATCTGAGTTTGGTGGCTTACACCAGCATAAGAAGTTATCAGTACTTCAATCCATTTTGTAAAGTGGGTAACCTCAGTTTCTCTTTGACTGGTATAATTGACAGTTGCAGTATATCTTGCCTCAAGAATTTGCTTTTGATTGTTCATTTCCCTTAATTGTTCATTCTGCTCTGAGTTCCATGCCCACACCCCCATTTTTTGAGAGACCAAAGAGAGTGTTGGAGTTATCTGTGCCTCAAGTGGCTGTGGTTTCAAGGACATTTTTCCCCTCTGAATTTCTTTCAGGTATTATGAAAGTGCTTGACAATGCCAAGAAGTCAGCACCAAGGTGTTAAACCACACTCTCTTACTTTTTTTTCCTCTCATGAGAGGATATTTAGTTGCTGAGAGAAAAGCTAAGACAGTGGTTGATCAATCATGCTGTTTCTGCCAAATTGCAAAACCTGAGAGAGAACATTTAATTAAAATGTATTTGTGGAGAGATTTTGTTTATATCTTTTTGATCTAGGTATCGTGTTGGGTAGAAGGAATGTTAGTTTTCCCCCTATATCATCCAATTTGTCGACTACTGTTTTTAAAACTTAAATTGGAAGCTATCTAATTATTCCATCTGAAAAATTCTCTGGAGTATACTAACTTGCTAAAAGACATACAAAATGTATCCTTCACTGGGTTACATCGGAGGTTTGATGCATTTTGGGTTATCTTTAGGGAACTAGGAAATGCCATAGGATGTCATGGAGGGGAATTTTGCAGTTCCTCGTTAATACTTTCCTAATTTGGTCCCAGTTTGGTTTTAATCAGGACTGTGTCGTTATTGTAGCATAATTTTTACATGTAATTCTTCTGGGTACTTCAAATTGTACCTCAGGAGAAAATGGTCTTAATTTTAATAAAATACACTTTATTTTCTTAATTAGATATTTAATTAGTTTACTTATTTTTCTTTTAGATTCTACTGCTTTGTCATTACATTTTTAAGGAGGCCCCTAGGGTAGCCTTTTATTGATTCACAATTTAGCTGGGATAGCAACCATTCAGCTTCAATTTAGTCCTAGGATATTCTCAAACAGAACTGGACATAAGACCATGTATAATACAAAAAGCTATTTTATTCTCAGCGCTCTGATCCTCAGAGTACAATAGTTCCATGTGAAGAACTGCCTGAATCTCTTGCTTGTCCACAAACATATTTCTAAGCTGGGAAACGAAGTTCATTGTCTCACTAACTGACAACTTGTGTCTGAAAAACACTTACCCAGGGTAGCATGGCTACTTGCATGATCATCTCCTCAAATCCCCCAATATGAGCACCATGCTTAGTGAGTGTTTTCATGAGGAAACCCACGGTGCAATGGAAGATAGTATTGGGATTCAGGCAGCAATATTTATCCAACTCAATACTGAACCAATCCTTCAGTCTTGGAGTTCACTATATTTCCTTTCTCCAACTTTCTCCAACCCCTGGACTCAAAAATCTCTGCAAGCGGGATTCCTCCTCTAGGGATATCAGGGCCTATGTGGCCCCACACCTCTCCACCACCACGTGAGGGAAGAAATAAATTGTTTGGAGGGGCTGCCCAGAAACTCGGCCAGTACAAGCAGCTACAGCAGAGACCTTCAGGTGCTAATGATATCCGTGCCAGACCACTTTTTAGGATTTTCCCTTGGAGAACATTCTCTTTTCCCTTGTGCTGAATGGAAGTTGGCTCTAATTCTCTTTTGTCTCCTCCCTCTTCAGTCTCTTCAGGTCAGCCACACGTCACCTGCCCTGCATACTCCCTTTCTTTCCACCTCATCTCCAGTCATCAGGTCCCTTATCTCCCTCTCTTCAGAGTCCTCTCCTTTCCATTGTCTTTGCTCAACCAGTCCCCTCCCAACAGAACCTCATCCTAAAATTTTAAAACAAAATAAACCACCTACCACTCCCCCCAAAAAACAAGAATTGTGGAATTAATATGACACAAACATTTCACCACATTATTCACTCTGATTGTAGGTTATAGCTAGAGATGGTTGGAGAATAGTTTTTCCTTCTGTAGACATTTCTACTATTTCTCTGAAAACCAAAAATTTCTGAGGAAAGGGGATGGTCTTCATAATTTTCATTTAGTCAAAAACCCAGTTCTCTGAAAGAATACATTGATAGAAAATTTTCAGCTGGCCCTATTTATGTCTCTTGCTCCTTAATGCTTTGTCTTGTTTGTTTATATTGTAATCACATCAGAGCAGGAACTATCTTTATTCTGTTTCTACCGTGCCTAGCAGAATGGGACCTTACTGTTGATTTTGGGCTCCTTACAAACTATAGTAATACAAATAATGATGAATAACTAATACTGTTAATGGTGACACAGATGTATCATTGATATCCACAAGAGGTCAGGCTTTCTGAGATTCTATGGCACACTTTTCTCCACACCAAATTCAAATAAAGGTGGTTATATTTGGTTTTCATTCTTCCTACATACCCAAAGCAATCTGTAATAAGGGAATTTGAGGCAAATTCTTGTATAGGGGAAATTTTAAAAATTGACACCAAATAACCTCCTATTTAATTTGATCACTGTATACAAAGGCTAGGACTTGTTATATTTATCCCTTTATGGAATAGTAACAGTTTTCAGGGGCATAATTCTGGACTTTTTCCATGGCTCCTTAATTACTCTTTCTTAAAAATGGCAGACACAAGTTGAGGGGAAACTTATAGAACAAGTTAATTCTGAAGAACCATTATGCAAAGAGGATGTATGTACAATTGGGAGTCAGGAGGTCAGTTTATTTTCTGTTTTATTCCATGTTTTGTTACAGACTTGCTGAGTGACCATGGACTTCACATCCCTCTTCCTTAATTTCCACCTCTGTTTTTTAAACAGAGGTAACGGTTCTCATCTGTTTCTTGGGTGTTTTGAGGCTTAATTTATTAACATTTGCATCACACTTTGAGATTCTTGGAGGAAAGTTGCTTCAGAAATTCAAACTGTTATAAAATACTGAGGCTACGTATGTTTTTAAAAGTGTAGATTTAGAAAATCAGGAAATAAACTATTGTGTGCAATAAATGTGAAAACACACTGAGCCAGATCCTCAGTGGCTGTTTTGATCATGTATACACTCAAATATATTCTCATGTATACTTCAAAAATAACACTCAAGGAAGGCAGAAAAGTATCATAAGGCCATACTGGGTCAGATCAATAGTCCACCTAGCCTGGTATCCTGTCTTCCAACAGTGGCAGGTGCAAGGTGCTTCAGAGGTGATGAATAGAACAAGGCAATTTATAAAGTGATCCATCTCGTGTTGTGCATTCCCAGCTTCTGGCAGTCAGTGGTTTAGGGAAACCTGGAACATGGGGTTAAGTCCCTGAAAATCTTGGCTAATAGCCATTGATGGGCCTATTCTCCATGAAATTATCTAATTATTTTTTGAACCCCATTATACTTCTGGCCTTCATAATATCCCCTGGCAACAAGTTCCACAGGTTGACTGTGTGTTGTGTGAAGAAGTACTTTCTTATATTGGTTTTAAGTCTGCAACCTATTAATTTCATTGGGTGACCCCTGGTTCTTGTGGCTATGTGATGGGGGTAAAAAACACTTCCTTTTTCACTTTCTCCTCACCATTCATAATTTTATATATCACTTCACCATGGTAAGATGACATTGCTAGGAAAATATCAGACTTGTACCTGGGGGGGAGGGATTGGTGGGGAGAGGAGGATGGTGCAATTTTGCTACTTTAACTGGCAGGAATACTAACATTTCACTTTAGATTAGAGTTGAGATATCCCGAAAGTAAAAATGAGTTCTTTAGTTCACATGGCTCTCTTGCTGGGACATGTGTTAGAGAATGAATGTCTTCAAATAGTGTTTTAGAATTTGGAACAATTGTCCATTTCCAAACTTGTTTTAATCCTTTCGCTGAGCCTTATTTCACTATGATAAATTAATATGTCCTACCAAGTTTAGGTTTGCATATACAAAGAATTAAAAACGATTGCTGTAATTTGAGAACCAGCTGCACAGTATGTACACTCAAGGGGTAGAGACATATATTGATTTAACATAGAAAAACTTAAAAAAAAAATCAATCCCTAATAGAAGCTTTAGCACTGGTAATGATAATCGCTTTCCCTTTTCATTTGAGATTAATCCTGTTAATCTGCTGCTTTATAGCCCTGTAATGTAAGGTTATTATTTGGTAGTGAGCAAATCAGCTTTTCTTGAATTACTGTACTGTACATCTCTGGCAGTCAATGCACCATCAGAGACAAAAACAAGGCAGGAAAAGCTCTATACAGCATGAAACTTGTAATACGGGATATTCTTGACCATACCAGCATGCTATGGCAAATAAATATCAGACATTCAAACCTAAGGTTGGTCAGACATTTGTATGTAGTAAAACCAGGTCTAAACCATTGCCAAAAAATTGAACTCAACCAAACAGAAGTTTCTTTGAGGTCAAGAAGTTTTATTTTGAAAAGTAGTTAAAATATTAAAACTCACTCAGGTTTCTTAAACCAGGCCCCTAAATCCATATTTAGTTCCCTAATAATGGAATGGTTTTTGTTTTCAAGAGGTGCTGAGCAACCATAATTGTATTGAAGTAAATCCTGAAAATCAGTTTGCTATTATTTAGGTGCCTTAATATGGACTCAGTTGACCACCATCATACACCTAAGGTCCACCAGAGGCTTAAATCTGAAAATATTGGCCTATTCTTTTCATTTTTGTGTAGTTTATTCACAGTTTTATTCAAATCAATAGAAGAAAAGCTGAAATCATACAAGAGACTATGTCTGTTTTTTTTCTTTTCTTATTCATTAGAAGGCCTGACTCTACAAATTGTTCAGTTAACAGAAGTTCTTGGCACTCAGCAGCTCACAGGATCAGACCCTAAGCCTATATTTAGTGCTGTTATCCAAAAACATAGATTTTAAATGAGCTTTTTAGACCATATTTCTGGTGAGTGAATAGAGTTGTATTTGTAGTTAATATGGGTATTCTGTAATTGGTATTTCCTCAGTTCTGCAGAAAACTTACCCTCTCTTGATATGGGAGATTAATAAAGATTGCTTTATTCCATATTTCAGTTAATAGGATAATGGACCCTCTGAGCTGGTGTAGGCCACAAATGGGACTCCACTATAGGAGACTCTTGATGTTGAGATCGAACATAGGATCCATTGGGCCAGTGCATCCTTCAGAAAGTTGCTTCATCATGTCTTTATTGACAGAGATCCGCGAATGGAAACTAAGATTCTGGACTACAATGCAGTAGTCATCCCCACTCTTCCTTATGAGTGCGAGACATGGGTGACATACCATAGCTATCTTAAGCATCTGGACTAGTACACCAACACTACCTTAGGAAGATGCTCTGTATCAGATGGGAAGATCAGCTCACCAATGCCAGGGTTCTCTCTAAAGCTAACATCACCTACAGCAAAGATAATGAAACATCAGCTTCGCTGGGATGGCCATTGTGGGAGGATGACTGATACTTATCTTCTGAAGCAAGTCCTCTTTACTCAACATAGGCTATGTCTACACTGCACTTTTGTCAGTAAAACTTTTGTCGGTCAGGGGTTTGTTTTTTCACACCCCTGACCAACAAAAGTTTTACCAATGAAAAGCGCCGGTGTAGAGAGCATTCTGTTGACAGAGTGTCTCCCACTGACAAAGCTACTGTCTCTTATTGGGGGCGGCTTTATGTTGTCAGCACAAGAGAGTTCTCCTGCTGACAAAGAATGGCTCCACTGCGTACCTTACAGCAGCACTACTGTGGTGCTGTAAGGTGTGCAGTGTAGACAAAGCCTTAGTCATGGTAAGAGAACTCGCGGGGACAGAGGAAATGCTACCAGGACATCCTGAAAGTATATCTTAAGAAGGGATGCATTGACCCCCATTAATTGGGAAGAGCTGGCTGGCAATAGGCTGTAATGATGTTGCATTTTTCATCAAGCCTCAGCCCGTTTTGAAGAGAATTGCCTTGTTCAAGAGGCTGAGAAATGGCAGAGGAGGAAGGAAAGGACACAGCATCCTAGCCGGCAGCTGTGCTTTCTCCAAGCAACCACGTGTCACATACATTGAAAAACCTTTAGAGCACGAATTGGATTCCTCAGCCATCTTAAGTCTCAACAACGGCTATTTTCTCCTGGCAGACATCATCCTCGTATTGGGGGATAGCCGACTACTATAGGAGAGAAGATCAACAAAATTGCAACAGGAATGAATTTGGCTCCTTTCTCCTTCCCAAAATATTCTAAAACAGAGCAGTAGAGTATAATGGAATTATTGGAGAACATACAGCAAAATGTTGATGGAATTAAGGGAGAAAAAGTGTACATCTGCACTATGGATACTATACCAGCTTAGTTTTGTTGGCATAGCCCCATAGTGTACCCTCAGCATACATAGACAGAAGGGGTGTTTCTGTTGGTGTATCAATACCACCTCCCTGAACCAAGTTAGCACTATTCTATCTACACCGGGGGTTATGTCTCCAGTGCTGTGCCAATAAGGGATATGTTTTTTTCACACCCCTGAGTTACATAGCTATGCCAGTATACTGTTTCAGTGTAGACCAGTACAAAGAGAAAATATTTGTATGTGATTTATGGTGCTATACTTAAATCAGTTTGTGGGCTTTGTATTATATATGACTTGAAGGAATTTAGAGCTATCATATCTTTCCCTTTTCTATATATAGTTTGTATTAATTGGCAAAATTTAAAGAGAATTTTTAAAAAAAGGAATGTGAGGATAAAACATCTCATTCTTAAACATCCCAAAGGACAGTGAGATTACAAACACTTAGGCAGTATAATTGTTTCATATAAATTGGCCACTTCATAATACATAATTTAGTCTACTTAACAAGTACAGGTGTGCTGAAATAAAAGTTTGATTTGCTTTTTTAACAATTTTACCTCTTTAGTATCTTCAGGCACATCTGTTTGGAGTGTTTTTGAATACTTTATAAGACAGTATCTTTGTACCCAAACATCCACGGCTGTCCTTAGACATTTGAACTAGGGATGGAGTGAACCAGATTCTTTCAAAAGAATTGACATAAATCTTCACCTATTCCCTCAAGCCAAATCTAATCTTCACTGAGGTTTGAAACTGTGTTTAATTCCCCATGCCTATCAGCAGTATAAGACTCTTTACAGGCTACCTGTTCCATGGGGGATTTCAAGAAAAGGTTTATTTGGATGTTCAGGGACAGATCCTCAGCTGCTCTAGGGCAGCATGATTATATTGACTTCAGTGAAGCTATGCAAATTTACACCAGCATTTTGGATGCTTATTGAGATGGAACTCTGAAGATTTGCTCAATGCTACTTTGCAAATCGCTCGCTGTTAGAGAAAAGTGAATGATTTGAACACCTTCACAGACAGTCAATGCTGTGTTATGAGTTTGGATGAATGTTGCAGCCAATCATATGTACAATGCATGCTATCCCCTCTCCTTTTTTGTGTAGATTGACTTTATGGTGGTTCTGAGGAAGAACCGTCTCTTCATACTGGGGACAAATCCTTCCTTATTATATTCCTTGTATTAGTAAGAGAGTGACAACTGCCAAAGTGTCATCCTTAAGGAGCACTGGCCAATGACAAATTTACATTATTCATAAACTTATTTTTATATTTTGAATTTATTCTAATTTTCTTTTCCTATTTTTTCACTCCCACTTTCCTTTTTCTCTTTCCTAGTCACTTCATTTCCTTTTCTTTCCATTTCTCCTTTCCTTTCTTTTTTTTTTCCCCACTGGTTTTTGGTTCCCACTCCATTTTTTCCACTTCCCCATCTTCTCTGATTTTTTCATCTCTTCCCATGCATATTCTCTAAAATCTGATATCCGAATTTTGCCCCTCTACAGAATCCAGTCTGTACTGAGAATCCCCAGTCCATTTTTATTGGCCCTCAAGAACTCAGAATGTGACTATTAACCAATTCCCCCAGTTGAGGACTATTCAGAATTTATTCAATATGAATGTAGGATTCTGAAAATTTCTGTGACCATATTAAAGAGTCACTTCCCTTGTAGCTGCAATTTTACTCTGGCACTTTCTATACCAGTAATTCTCCAATTCTAGAAATTTGAATAACTTTTCATAGCAATAAACATGTCTTTTAGGCCAATGATCACTAATAAACACATTGTGATAAATTGCAGATGAACTGGTGGTTACCAACATTTTAAGTTTAATGAAACAGAAAATAAAAAAATGACAAAGGGAGTGGGAGGGAGAAATCATGCATTCTAAAAGGATTTTTGCCTAAGCAGAAATAACTGGAAACTCTGAATCTCACCTTTTCATGGTCCTTCATTGTAATTCATTATCTTTCATTCCCCATCGGTGCTACAGAGGTGTCACTCTGATGATGTATTACACATAACAGTGTCATTACATTGGCATAACATGACAGCTGGGACTAATTTGAACTCTTTTAAACTTTTAATCTCTAAAATAAATTACAAACTGAAGACCTTTCAGACATAGAAAAGCAGCCACTTATCAGCTGGGATTCACCGTACGTTTTTGAAAATTGTATTTTTTTGTTTCCTAGGGAAAGGCCTTATGTAGGAAACATAAGCCTATAGTAATGTCAGCATTAAGAATAAACTTTAAATTGCTGCAATAAGTTCTGTTTAATGAGATTTACCAGGTGATTTTTGAAGCAGCTTGGCTTTGAGCTTTGATAAACCAAAATAATCTTTCACACAGTTTCCCACTTAGGGAGTTCTGTAATTCCTTACTGTAGCCATGAGATCTCATAGGCCTTGAGTAAGGGTAAGCATGGGATGTATGAAGGAATAAGGAACAGCTTTTCTGAGTCAAAGGGCAATGAGTCATAAGAAGGTGCCAAGCTTCAAGAGTCAAGAAGCCATTTAAGAGCCTTGACACTTTTTTCAAGTTCTCTTATTTGGGTCAACTTTGGTGGAGCCATCATCTCCTGTTATTCCCCTCTCATTACTTACTTGGGGAAAAACAAATGGACTTATGGGCATTACAAAGAACCATCCCCAAGAGTGGACCAAAGGTCAGATGGTTCTCAGTTTACCAGAATTGGACAACAAGGTTGGGGTATGAAATCTGTGACCCCCTGACTCACTCAGAATATTGCAGTGATATGACACAAGCTTGAATTTCAACCTTAATAGAGTAAGTAAAAGAAGAAATGTACTCCTCCTGGATCACCATGACAACAACCAGATGGCTGCTACTCCTAAGGAAAGTGGAGACATCCAGGAAAATTAATCCAAATTAAATAAAGGTATGAATTTGAAATTGATTCGTTAGGCGGTATTAAATCCCCGTGTGTATTAGTGGTCTTCACTTTGGAAAGAAATGTAGCTAAATCAAATTAAGACCACCTTAATTCTGAATGAGGGTGTTCATTCAGGAATTTAAGGCTATTTAACTAATCCACTTCAAATTCACACCTTTTAGTTAATTGGGATTAACTTTCTTGGATGTCACCATACAGACAAGCCCAAAGCCATTGTAGACTAGCCAGTTGACCTGAAGCCAATGCCCTCTAGCATTATGGTACCGGAGCCAGAAGACATCGCCTAATTTCCCAAACTGCAGTTCTTGACTGTCTCTGAAGCTCCACAGACCAAGGAAGCCAATTAGCAGATCCCTTTTCTTTGAATAATTTTTTCCTCCCTCCCCTGCTCCTTAACTGGGTACCTGTGCAAGGATGCTTGCCAGGAATGACTTGTTCTAGCCTTTTTTAGGGTGTGTCCAACAAAAGTGCATGCATATAAACTCTTAATAAGAGTTAACAGTGGGCATCAATTAACCTAGATTCAAAACAAATCTGACCACAGATTGCTAGAGGTTACCCTGGGTATATGAAAATTGTAACCTTAACTCATTGTTTCCACAAGGAAAAGGATGAGCTGCTAAGTAAACTGTATAGGGATAAAAAGGGTAAGTAAGCCATTCAGTTATTGGTATTCTATTTTTGTATGTGCTTATGCAATGATTTGACCAATGGTTGGTCTCAAATAGCTTTATTTTTAAGCAATTTTAATTTGTACTATTGTTAACACTTTGAGGTTACAATGCAAATTGAATGAATGAATAAAGTTCAATCTCATTTTTATATTTAGTATTTGGAGGAAATATACTAAATTAGTTAGCCTTACAGTTGTTTATGCTCTTGAATAAAAGCTATAAAGACACACTAAATTGGTTTTGTCTGATCAAATGGCAATGAGGTAAAAACAACCTTAATTAAAGTCCCTTTAATTAAACATTCATTATTTGACTCAGATCTTGAAAGTCCTATTACTACGCTGCTGATGCATATAGTACACTTGGAGAAGCATGAAGCACACTGTTGACCAGCTTATTTTAAATGTCTTTTTATTTCACTTCTCTTACACTTGTTCATGTATTATGAAGTTCAGTTGCACATTACAGCTGTTTAAGTTTGAATTAAATGTTTTCAACCAAACCAAAATTGTGGGGGTCAGGTAAGTTAAGAAGATCTTAAATCAGCCTTCTATCACTTTGATCCTTACAACCGATTTCATCCAAACTCTATTTCTCATTTGTTGCATAGCTATTTTGATTTCTTCCCAGAAAAACAGGAGGCCTGATTGTGGGGCAAATCTTCTAACTTCCTACCCTTAATCTAGTATATTTATAGTACCCATATACTTCAACACACAAATGACAGTGGCTTTTAGTAGGCAAATTATATATATTAAAAAAATAAATGAAATGAAGAATGGATGTATGCTGCACCATAGTATTGCTACTATCCTCATCCATTTAGCTGCTTCAGGTAGTAAATATCCAGGGACAGATTGTTACTAGCCCTTGCACATTTGTGGGTGGGGGAAGGGCACACAAGTAGCCAATCCCCTGCCCATGTGGTTGTGCAAAGCCCAGTCACAATCTGTCCCTGTGTAAAGAGGTTACTTAGTCCTTGCATTCTCCAGGGAGAAAATCACCTGGAAAGGGGTGAAGAGGAGGCAAGACTTAACCTTCCCTGCTAATTGGGGCCATCCCACTCCCATGAATGGTGTAGCATGTTCATCCTCGAAGCATGCTGCAGTACTCAAGGACTGCCTCCTGAGTTCCAGTATTCCCTGTTCCCAACCCTCTCTTCCCCACAACAGGAGGTGGCTTCACCCTGACTCCTACACAGGGCCTTGTTCTAAGGACACATTTAATCCCAGTTGTTAACAACCCCTCCTATATATATCCTTTGAAGGCATGGTGGACCTTTTCATTTGAAAATCAAAAAAGTTATCTACAGCATATAATTGAGATAAAATAAAAAGCGTACCAGAAGTGGCTGTAGTGTACCAAGTGCTTTTATTAATTCTTATTAAAGCATTATTATGGACTTGCCTCTACTTCATTGCAGAGTTCAACAAATCTCTCAAAAGATTCAGAGTTTGAGTATTCGGTTTTATGAATAAATTTAAAATGCATATTCCTTTTACAGCTAGTATTTTAAAGATGCTTACAGAGTTGCATGATGAGTCAGCTCACTACTTCCAGTTTGCTGAATTAGCACATTTAATAAGGAAATAAAACCATTTACTTCAATCAAAACCTATAGTCTTCTAGATTTCTAGGTTTGTTTGAAAGAACTGTGATGTGTGCAAATAGGCACAAATGAGTAGCTTGATGAATACATGCAGCTTGGAAATTAGTTGCCTAGCAATTAGAAAAACATATTTCTGTCCTACTCTACTTCTAGCCAGCTTACTTTGCAGAAATGTTTTCCATGGAGGTGGTCTCTTTTTGTAAGGCCTTGTCCAACTTTTGACTTGTGTGAATATCTCTGATTTAGCAGCCCATATGCTCCACAGCTTCAGTGGTGCGTGGGATCATTATTTTACACTTATTGGAAAGCCCGTCTGTAAAAGGTTGATTATGGGTCATTAGCTTCAGGCTTTAAAAAATAATGGTCATAGAATAATACTCACATTTTAGCCTGTTTGGTGAGCGCATCGTACCTTCTATATAGTTCAAGTGAAGTATGATCAGAATTGAATAGATACAATGTAGTGGATGAAACCTTTTCCCACCTTGTTTCCTTGAAGCAAGTGAAACCTTCAAGGCACTCAAAACCTTTCTTGCTATTACAAATGCTGAAGCTGATGGGAGGGCAGAGTACAGGTTATGCTCCCTTATACCAATATCCTGTGGTTAGGGCACTTACCTGTGATGTTGGGGATACAAGTTGAAGTCCCCACTCTAGACAGACCCAGCTCTCCCAGCAGATCTGTCAGTGCTCTAACCATGAGGCTACAGAGTCATTCTTACACTTTCTCTGGGCCAATGACTATTCAAATGGTTTATACAAAGTGGATCAGCTTCAACAGGAGAGACTGAGACAGACTCACCACAGAAGTGCTAATAGTCTGCTAGTTAGGGTGAGGGAGGGAAACATGGGTTCAAATCCCTGCTGCTGAGCAAGGTCTCACACTGAGGTCTCCCACATTCCAGGTTTGTATCCTGACCACCAGCCTATTGGGAATAAGTGGGACAACATTACCTCCTCTGTTTTTGTTAATCTAGCCTTTCATTTCTTTTGCCCTTCTTAAAAATGCATCAAATGAAATATTTCCTTTTGAACTGAATGTGGTGTTCAAGCCAAACTGCTTTCCCCCCTATCTTTTCCCGCATTTCTTGTTTTCAGTTCAATTCCCCCTCCCAAAAAAAGTTGTTTGCTTTGAACTGCCAGTGTACCGCAAAGCCAGTTATTACAGAACTCTGGCTGTGAGTACTCCAAGTCTCACACAGCAGCAGAAGTTAGTAAAAACTGGTATTTCAACATTGCCTCATATACTTGTTTGACTTTTTTAAAATTAACAGAACAAACACACTAACAAAGCAAAGTTATCTGGAAGAGGGAATGTGGGAAACTCTGACTTGATTAATTCAGTAATACAGCATTTTTTTACTAACGTACTTAAGTGTCTTGGCAAAAGAGGTGCATAACTTTTTTTTTTTTTTTTAAATACAACAAACAGTGGAATTTTCTTTTCACTAACTCTTCTATATTTTAATGGTGCCTAATTTTAGGCCCAGATCTTTTGCTAAACCCAGTGTGTATTGGACACATTTGGGAATGGAGAGTGCAGGAGGGAGTGCTCTTAAAGGGCTGGTTGTGGCTCCATAATCCAGGGGATGGTTTTATATCTGCTGCAGTGTAACTCAATCAGCTGGTAATTTCTCCCAAACAGCTATTCTCCAGCTGGGGACAGCCATGTTGTTATTGTTATTTCAATGTCTTCAATCTTCATCCTAAGCAAACACCACTGAAAATTATCAGTGTAATATAACAAATGTTTACCTTGTTTTCATGCAGAGTGTCACATTCAGCAGGATAATGCATTTGTGCTATATTCTATCAACATGTTTCAGATCTTAAGTACTGTACACTGATGTAACTCAACTTCAAGCAGGAATTGACTTCAGTGAAGCTCCACCTAATTCTCACTAGTGCGAGATCAAAATCAACCCCCTGGAGAGCAAGTGGAAGTGATTCTGTAATGTTTTTTCCTGCAGGGGTATTTCCTGCCAAAAATTAAGGATTCAATTCACAGTTCACTCTTACTATTCTGAAGTCCAGGCCACCTAATATTCCTAAGTACTGGGCCTAATTCCCCATTACTTCACATAGTCTTTTACAATTCCTCAAACTGGGTATAAACTATTGTGAAATCTAAATTGGCAGTTCATCTTTTCACAACCACTCTGCACACATGTAAATGACTACACATGGCAGTGCAAAGCAGTGGAGAATCAAGCTCATTGGGCTTTGTTCACCACCCTGTTAAACCAGTTTTGTGCCTGTACAAGGGTTTGCCGGGGCTCGACCCCCTCCGGGGCGGCAGGGAACCACACCGGCTCACTACACACTGGTGCTTGGGTACTTCATCCTGCTGCAGGGTCTCCCTCGGCAGCCCTTGTGGTCCTGGAAGACACAGTAAGCCCGACCCTGGCTCAGGGTGGGGCACCAATGCTACGTCAGGGGCTCAGGCCCTCGGTCAGGGCTGAGCAACAATAGTACAAAGTATTAAACCTAGGCCCTAGGTCAGGGCGGGGCAACAAACACTGAGTCAGGAGCTCAGGCCCTCAGTCAGGGCTGATCAACAATAGTAGGCCCAAGCCTCAAAAGGCCTGGGAGAGGTGGAGACTGCCATCCACGGGTTGGCTGGCAGGGGGGATGCAGGCCCCTCCCACTCCACTGTGTCCCAGCCCGGGGCCCTAGCAGCGGCAGAAGACCCACTGCTGTCAGTGGGGATCCTGGCTGCAACACACTGACATAGGCTCTGGCAGTGCTGCAGCCAGACTGGGGTCGGCTGCCCCCGGACTACTGCCACACTCCCCCTCGGGGCCTACCTGGGTCCTGGTGTTGGTCTCTGGGGGATCCAGGATCATGGGTTCATCAGGGCAGGGAATGATCAGCAGGTCCGGAAGCTCCTCCAGATAGTGGGTGCAGGGCAGGCCCACCCACCTCCCAGTTATTTCCAATAAGGCTCCTCCGGATAGCGGGCGCAGGGTAGGCCCGGCCAGTCCTGGCGGCCGCCTTGGGGTCTTCCCAGCCATGAGCTAGGCTGGAGACATTTGGTCTCTCCGGCGGCTGGGGCCTGACTGAGCTGCGAGGGCGAGCTTTTATACTTCTGGGTCGCTGCCTGACCCTCTGAGGGGCGGGCTCATAGCTCCCTAGCTCTGCCCACTCCGGCCTCCGGATGGGCTCTTCCCCCTCCGGGGTGGCGGGGAGCCACACCATCTCACTACAGTGCCCAAAGTAGAATAATGTGCTTATTCAAGCCTCCAGCTTGGGAGTTTGACTTGGGCTTTCTAAGGTCAGAAACCTGTGAAACTTTCCATCATTTTTACAGCCACTGATTCATATTGATCTGTAATCCTATGGTGGTGATAAGCCTTTTTTGTAATACCATTATTTTAAACATTATAAACTGGACAAATTAAAGCTTTAGAGAAGGACCTGAAAAAGAGCTCTGTGTAAGGTCAAAAGCTTGTCTCTTTCACCACAAAAGATGTATTACCAATAAAAATGTATATTTTACCTCAGAGACCTTATCTCACTAATATCCTGGAACCAGCATGGTTCCAGGTTATCCTGGAACAACACTTAATACATACATTAAGTATCAGCAGTCATAGGCCAAAAATAAATGGTTGGTGCAGGCCTGATGGCACTAGGGCAACTTTGTGTAAATCTGCTCATGCAAAGTTGTTAGCTTCCCAGTAGATCTGTCCAGCATTGGTAAATCCTTGAATGGTTTAGAGCTGCTATGACTCTGCTCTTCCTGACCACAGGCAGTGGAAACCTGTAGCAGCCAGTGTAAATTACAGCAATCTCAAGACTGTTCTAATTTGAGATAGATCAGCACAGAACATCCATGGTCTTGTTGGGGAGGAAAAGGGAATGCTGTGTAAAGGGGGCTTGTAGCTACCTCGGCATCTCTCTCCCTTCAGCTGTAACAAACTAACAACCGTGGCTGGAAAAAAAACCCCGCCGAAAATAATCCCATGAATTTAAAGATATTTTTATATATATATAGAAAGAGAGAGAGAGAGAGAGAGAGAGTATGAAAACAATGGTGTTACTTTTTAAATAAAAGTTCTCTTACCGCTCCATTCCTCCTAGTACTATCATAATAGACCTATCATGATGCCATTAATTTAGGTTAATCTTTTTATTTCAGAAAACACTCAAGAAGTTAAATTCTGGAACAAGTTCACAAATGGAAACTAAATATATTACATTAATGACCATGCAAAATTCTTACGAGAAGTGCAGCATGTGTATATAAGCTTAGAAAAAATGTAAGAAAATTGTGCAAGAATTCTGATGCTCTTTTTTACTATGTAGTAAAAGGATAATAAGATATACCTTGAATTTATTTCTGCTTTTCTGTGATTAAACCTTTTAAAATGCTGTTTGAGTTTAAATGCCACTTACAAATATTTTAAACATTACATTTTACACATTGTACTGAATAACTTATTATAGTTGATTCCTCCCTAACCAGTCCCAATTTCAAAGCAAAAACAGTGAAGGCTCTAACCTGTTTTCCTTAAACAACTAAGGGTCCATCCTTTCTTTCTTGAATTCTGCCTCTTTAAAGCAGAAAACAACTAGGTTTAGGTAATCTTATTAAATACAGAATGTTCTGTGAATTTTTAAACTCTTTTATAAAATAACAATCTGCTATTGTATACTATGATACTGTTTTTTGCTTTAAACAGACTTATCCGAGGAAGGTGACTCATTTGTGTGATTTTCTTTGACGTCTACTAGATAAACCAGAGGCAAATATGCATTGGAGAGAAATTTTAGCTTTTTTCTGATGTATTTTTGTCTGTTAGCCAAACATATTGACAAAAAATGTCTGAAGTTGCACAGTTCTGCTCCAAGTTGCCTGTATGGCTGAGTTCATATTACTCTGTCTTTCGTACTACTCTGTCCCTTATACAACCATCTCAGTTTAGCAGAGTGTGTATTTATTACATGTTTTTCTGAATGTCATGAGTATCTCCTGAACAATTGCTTTCATGCCTTGAATTTTCACATTCTCATATTTCTCAGCATCAAGACCATTGAATTCTTGAAACAAAGGATAATTAAGTAAGGTCATCATTATTGAAACGCTGGAAAATGACTAAGTTGCAGTCAATCAAATTGAACTTTCTAACCTAGTAGTTCTGAGAGTCTTAAGTGCCCACTGGGGATCTAAGAGATTTCTATGAAAGAATCATGCTGAGATGTGCCATGGCAGCAAAAAGTGGAAACAAAGACTTGAATGTCATAAAGTCAAACTGATCCTCACAATAAGTGACATCCATAGATAAGGTCACTGGTCAAATTCTATCATGATGTAAAATGCATGCACTCCTGGTGTAAATCAGTGTGGATTTTAATCTGTTCTATTGTCTCAGGATAACTAATCCTTCCTCTACCCATGCAAACTTTTTAGGCAGGGTTAACTGTGTTCTGGGATAATGGAGATTCTAGTATTCCACTGGTGACAGATACTAATCTTTTTGATCTTTCTGTCATTATACCCCTCAATCAGTCACACAATTAAGGCAACCATTGCATCTGCACTTCATATGATTATGTTCAAAGCAAGCTACAGCTTTCTTCTTAAACTGCCGTTACCACAATTTGAAATCTGATTTAATTTTAATAATGTTGAACAGCTGTGTGAACAGACAATGGATTTCACCGGAACGTCAGTCTTTCATGAAAGGGCATGTATTGTATGAATATTTTTATTGTTCAGGATGCATTGTTGTAAGTCTAATTTAGGCAGCAGGGAATTTAAAGAAATTGTCAATCTGGAATATGCCGTATATTGCAGACATGCCCAGTAGGGACAGGACTTCTGGAAATCTGATTTTAATTAAATTTTAAAAATAGCTAACCACCTGGGAACACTGAATATTTTGATTCTTACATTTCCTGAGTGCATCAAGATCTAAGGAGAACTTCATTTCCTATTTGCCGTATGAAAGAATGGCCATACAATGGACAAATGAATAAACAAAGTTCAGGAGGTATTGGCCATGGGGAAAACTTATATAAAAAGATTTATGCAATAACCATGATTAGAAGACAGAAACTCTCTTATTTTTATTTAGTTCTTTATTATGGCCCCTATTCAGCATAGCTTTATACAGGTGCTTCACTTTACCCATGTGGTCAGGTCTATCTCTATTCAGCAAAGCACTTAAGCATGTGGGTAAGTGCTCTGCTATATCACAGCTTGTAGGCATCCTAAAGTAAGCACCCGGAGCTTTATTCAAAGCCCACAGATGCCAATGAGGGTCTTTCAGTGGCTTCAATGGGCTTTCAACTGGGTTCATTGAGAGATACTTTTAAAGGAAAAAGCCCAGTTCCATGTATGGCCCCATGTGCCTATGGTCGCCCTCACTGAAAATGCCAAGGTCTGGGCAGGCTGCAAAAAGGAGAGCAGATTTCCCACAACTGGTGGTTAACACTGAAATTAGACTCACCAACTAGTCACAAACTGTGCTCCTGATTCCCGACACTGGTTACCAAGAAGCTAAAAAAGAAATCACACAGACTCCTTTATTGTATTCTAGTTCTCTGGCTCCCAATCAGCAGATAAGTGTAGTATAGTGAGAAGTTATTTAAAAATCTGCTCACTATAGAAAATGTTCTTCAGATCCCAAAGGGTCAGCCATGTTACCAGGTCAATATTAGTTTTGGATCTTACCCAAAATACCATGCTGCCAGCCAATCCTGTAGTGTCTAAAACTAAAGGTTTATTATAAAGAAAGAACAAGAAGACAGGTGTTAAATTGTAAAGCAATCAGATACATACAGAGACTTCAAAGTCCATATATGAGGTTCTTAGCAGTATTGGTGAGTTTGCTGGCTTGAAAGTCCCTCTGGAACACATCCACAGCTAGGATGGATCATTCAATCCTTTATTCAGAGCTTCAATTTGTAGATAAGTTGCTCCAGTGGTAAGAAGCAGGAATGAACTAAGACAAAATGGAGATGATGCAGCTGCCCTTTATATTCCTTTTGCCATGTTGCTTGTAATTCCTGTGTCCCAAACACAAGCTTCACAGCACATGGCATGGAAAAGCCTTAGAGTTCTCTGTCCACTGGCTTGCCCCTACATGGCTTTCTGAGTCACAAGATGCATCCCCTGGCTCCTTTCAGTGGGTTCATTGTAGAGCTGATGACCCTTGATGGGCCACTGAACAGGCTAGGCAGTGCTGGTGCCAATCTGTCTGGGAGTGTCACCCAGAAACACAGCACAAGATTTGAAATACAGATATGGCATACATATCTATGACTCACAATACAAAGGGGATACAAACATATAAACAAGATTATCATACCTGGCAAACCATAACATTTTCACTGATACCTTTACATGGCATATCTGGTCAGATTCCTTGCAATTTTATAAGAAAGATATTAACAATATTACAAAGTGTTCCACATATTCCATGCAGCATCACACCATGCATTACCTATACACAGCCAGTTGTGGGCTTAGTTCTTTTCAGTTGCATGCTCATTTTTAGCATATCTGACAATTGTGTGCAATTGGTATTTAGTTATCTTTGCTGCAGAACTGCTTAATTTGCCTGTATATTTGTGATTTAAACCAGGCATAAATGTAAGAGTATAATTCTGTGAAAAGAACAGGAGTACTTGTGGCACCTTAGAGACTAACAAATTTATTAGAGCATAAGCTTTCGTGGGCTACAATGTGGGCCTTTGCCCTTATCCTAGAAATGTAGTCCAAAATAACCTTCTGTTAGACCAACCATCACTGTATATCATATATTCAAGGAATCTCCCCCCATCTGGAAATGTCATGTTATGGAATTTTTATACTGTCTAAGCATCTTTCAATAATAAAAAATAAACTAATGAATATTTTACACTTTACATTAAATCTTCAAATGTTCAAATCTTTACTGAAAGGTAGGACAAGAGAAATGGTTGAGGAAGAAAATGGAATTCCTGAAAGATATTAGTTCAGTTATCTTGTTTAGAAACCCTAGTATAGAATCTTCCATGGTTTAAATGTAATTTATCTGAAACAGGCCAATGCAATAGTAAGTAAAATTACCATTTTAATGTAACTTTTCTTCCACATAAAATTCACACGGGATCTTGTAGCATCTTGAATAACCCTGCAAGAGTCTCTGAAATGGTAGCCAAACATTATCAGAGAGCTGTCATTTTATTGGCATACTAGAGTTTATGTCATCAGAACAACAGCATGAACAATGTCTACAAAGGAAATCCCTATTCTTTAGCATACGCTAATATTTCATTTTGTGTCCTTTCTTATGGCTCTGTAAACTTTGTTACTTAGCACAGTAATTCCCTAACAGATCTATAAATGGACCTGGAACCATCAAGAGATTGAAGGTAAAACCAAGTTCATATTTTTGATTTTTGTAAAATGAACTGGTTTATTTAACATGATGATCTTGAAGAAGAAGAAGAATTAATAAAGTATTGTCCTCCATCATGGACATGATTACTTATGATTTCTGCAGAGGTTTTTTAAGATTTGTTTTTTGTCATTTTTGAAAAATGGAAAAACAAATTGGTTCTTATTATTCACAAATGATTGAACTACCAGTATACCTACCACACTTCAGAGCATGGCACATGCACCCCAAAATGTTACTAAACCTGAAAATTCCTTTCATTCTGAACAAAAATCAAGGGTCTAAATTCACAAGTTACCAGTGATTTTGGGACAGCCGGGTGGTAGAGTTTGGAACTGATTCCCCTATTTAGAGTAGTCAAGATAACATAGTGTTGCCAGCACAGAGTGCCCGAGGACAGCAACAGCGGGGTTCGTTGCCCGGTGTGCTTCGCGCCAATAAACACACCAGGGGAAGAAGCAAACTAAGTTTATTTGGGATCTCAAAGCGGTGCTAGGAGACAGGCACGTCTCAGATCAAGCACACTAACAGAAACAGTTTTTATTCTTTTATACTTTTTTCAGTTAAGCTTTACTCTTTTTTTTCTCTTTCTTTCTACTCTTTTTTTTTTTTTTGGTAACAATTACTAAGCAAATAATGATTACATTTAAGCAGTTAAGTCATTCTTGGCATCTATAAGACTAGCTTGTTAGTAACTTCTTTAAACCGTTATCTTGTCCTTTTTCCCTTCAGCTAGAAACATGCAGGCCTCATTATTACCGCTTGAGCAGGGGGTTGCACACAGATAACTGGTTGCTTACATATTCCAATTGCACCTGGCTTTTGAGGTTGATTAGAGTTTAAACATAGAAGGATAGAGTTTGGTTCACTTAGGCCTAGTGCAGGAAGGCTTCATTGACACTTAGTGGCCTTCCACCCTCCCGAGTTACCTAGGGTGATGCCTAGTGACGTCAACAATAGTAAGGGGTTTTATTAAAAAAAGTACCACATATCGAGAAACAGTCTATCATGGATATAACAGTTATTTAGTAACAATAGTAAATACTTAGGGCTATATTTGCAAACTTTATTTAAAGATAGACAAACATAGGTCCTTTAATTTTTAGCCAATATTTGGATAATCAGTTTTTGTTCATTAATACTTTGCATGATCTGGTTTTGTGAGGATACCTCTTTGGTATCTCAATGACTAGGTACAAGGAGGCTTGAAAATCAGACTCGTCTGACTTTTTCTTTTGGGGGTGTAGCCGTAACCCTGATAATTTTTTGCACTGAATATAACAAAATATAAGGTTTTTGCAGCCCTACAAATTTAGACAAGAAGAAATAAAGAATACCATACCCGATTGAAATTAGTTGCAAGATGACCACAATGTAGTTACCCAAAGCAGAAATGAGCCCGGTTACTTCTATACTTGTTATAAGCCTTGTAGGAGCTAAGTGGTCTGTCCAGAGCACAGTTTTGAAATCTGGCACCACTAGCTGCACTTTCTCAGATACCCTGCCTGTCCATCCATTCAGAATTAACTCTGCAGGAGTTAACACTATCTAATAAATCACCAGAACCATTTCCTCCAGTGTTTTGTGTTTTCTTTTGAGGTCTCTAATCCTTACAACCCTGATGACCCATGCTTAGGCTGTGATATCTGAGGAAATCTTTGCCCAAATTAGAACTACTATGTGAGCATGTCATTTAGGGTTTACAGCTTTGTGGGGTTCTCCTAGCCCTAGTGGAAATCACAGTTCATTTCAGCATATGGTAGAATGCAGCTGACTCATTGGTATGTGGTAGCATATCGTACTATTCCCAAGAAAGAGAAGGAGGTAGAATGTTTGGGCTTTAGAATAAATCACCTCAGCATTCAATCGCTGCAGTCCTTTGGATAGTAGTTATGTTGGAGAATGCCTTGCTTGCTCTCTGGGGGAATTAGGGTATTCAGCCACACATCACTATGTGAATTTGTTTTTGTTCTGAGGAAATACAAGATACACTAGATGGATGAGCTAAAAAGAGCCCTGGAAAAACTTGGGTAAGCTACACAGACCAGAAAGGATTGAAAACTATTTGACATGTCATTCACCACTGGATTGATACAGGCTGCTGTGATGGCTGCTGCTACTGAAAAAAAATATTGAAAGACAACAGTGTACAGTAAAAAGTATACTTGGTGGACCACTGCGGCTGATGCACAAGGAAAAAAATAAACAATGATGAATTCTTTATGCTCTAGTAATTTAGACATTAAATTATCGCGTGATTTTACTCACATGGAAATATGTCAGTATAAGTAGGGTCAAACTTTTATTGAATGTCTGAATAAAACCCATGCCGTTTCTAGGAAAACAAATTGTAAAATTCCTCTCCCAGTTTTTCTCAGTAAAGTCAGACAAAACTTTAGTCCACATTTCTTTATTAATGTCTGTTCAATTAGCTGGTTTTCAAGGTAGCTCTTAAATGTTCACACGAATGTTCTCAAAGAAAGGAGATGAACATTTAATTTCACATTGTAATGCTAGTTTTAATATTTGCTCCATAAGTAACAGCAAATTATTCCACATTAACTGGGAACAGCTTGTGTTCAGAGTGGGCAATGCTGCTCAAGCTTTCATGACCACAGCATATGTTGCACATTGTGGAGCCTGCCCAATGACCTCACATTTCTTGGACTTCTACTGCAGTAAATAACCTGCAATCCAAGAGCAATGTAGCATATAAATAGATGAGTGGATCTGATTAAAAAGCAAAGGGAATATCAGCAGTGGACAAATGCATTAAGTGCATTGCTAGCTGACATAGAATTGCCTTTATTAGTTGAGTTATTTTAATATGTTTGTCAGTGCAACCCAGTGATTCGTCTGGATTTATATTCAGGTGCAGACTATTAAGATGATCAGGGGAATAGAGGGCCTAAATTACAATGGAGACTAAAAGAGTTTGGTTTGTTTAGCCTAACGAAGGCTGAGAGGAGATACAACTGTGCTCAATAAATACATCAGGGGGTAAAAAACAGGGAGAGAGAAGAGCTTTTTAAGCTAAAGGACAGTGTTGGCACAAGAACAAATGGGTACAAACTAACTATGAATAAAGTTTTGCTGGAAATTAGAAGAAGGTTCTAAATTGTCAGGGGAGTGTGGTCCTGGAACAGCCTCCCAATAGGAGTAGTGGGGGCAAACAGCCTGACTGGTTTTATGATAGAGCATCATAAGTTTTATGAACAGGATTATATGACAGGGTTGCCTGTAATAGCAAGGGACTGAACTTGAGGACTCAGTGTTCCCTTCAGTCCTTTGCCCAGTGAATAATGCTGAATATTTTATATGAACTCACATACAGTCTAAAATTTAGAATCTCTTGTGAAAGTTACTAGAATGCTATCTCAAAGCTGCAACTTTCCTGAGACTGTATGGGCAGATTCTGATACCCTTACGCATGTTAAATAGCCTCTCGCTCCACAAGTGATCCTGCTGAATTCTGTGGGATGTGTTATGGAGTCCTGGCAATATTCAACATGAGTGAGGATGTATCAGACTCAGTCATTTATTTTGTTTTCAGTGTTTGCGTGCCTCAATAGTTACAGTTTTCATCAAGGATCAGAATCAGAAATTACTAGAGAAACTCATATTTCCTGCCTCAATGACATTAGGAAACAATGGAAATCTCATGACAGAGGCTGATCTTTTAATCTTCTGATTTTCTGAACAGAGGTTTGGAGGTTTAAGTTCAGCTCCTGTAAAGCATCTTTTGGAAATAATGTAGGTGAAGCTCAAATTCTGTTTTGTTTTATAGATGTGAAAAGCATTTGTTTTTTTTTTTTTTTTTTTTTAAACAAATCGTTCAGGAAAAATTTATCAGAGAGAATATTTTTCTAACATCTAGCTTAAGTCATTTTACACTTGTTGGAACAGGCATCTGTTCTCAAAGCAGCTCTCAACTGAATTTCTATTTGTAATCATTAAAACATTCTGATTTATCAAATCACACACATTTGGCCACACTGCAGGAATATTTATTAAATGTACTTAGTAGTGGTACATAGTTAAAGAATTTTCACACACTCTAGAGAGATTTGTTTTTTCAGGAGAAGGGTTTTATCTGTGTATTTTTAACAACGTGCACAGTCAGGGGTAGGGAAGTATTGTATTCTAGTCTGCTTTTATGTGATCAATTAGAAGGTGTAGCCAGCAGTATCTTTTGTTTTGTTTTGTTTGTTCATCTGTTGTTGTCTAGGAGATGGAAACCTTTTCCTTTTCATATGGATTTCACTAGTTATCCATGTCTTTGCACTTCCAGACTGACTACCGTGTACTGTAAATAGATCTGCACCTAAAAACCACTCAGAAGATTCACTTGGCATAGAATCAGGCCCCACTTACTTAGCAGTGTTTCTCATAAAGCATGTTGTCAGCTGTGATCTTTAGTCTGCATTTGAGACCAGTTTGTCCAGATATAGTTTAAAGTAGTTGTTTAAATCCTTAATGGTCTGGGTCCTGAGAGATCGCCTCTCCTTGGTTTCTTCCTTGCCAGTTGACATCAGCAAGACCTTAAGCTCATTAATAGCCCCGACATTCACATTGAAGGGTCCTAAGCTCTGGGTTTCATCAGTCCCCAACTTGTCCAAAGAGCCCATGCTTGCTGTCCTTCAGGGTGTGATGTGATCATCAGCTTGGTAGTAGAGTAGAGAAGAATGGAGACATTAAAAGCAGAAGCTAGTTCTGGGGCTTTACACAACAACATTTTGTAACCTGTATATTATATGTGCCATGGATGTGCACTGAATACAGGGTCATGTCCATGCCTGCTGTGCTCATTTACTTGAGGCTCATTTCTTGTTTACTAGAAATTGATTTTCATGCTTACATGTAGCACCCATTAATGTCAAATGACTGAAATCGTTCGGCCTGTAAAATGGGCTTTGCTCACAGGTGTTCCAAAGACAATGGGGGAAAGGGACCCTCCACTCACAGGCCTCAGAACATCCATGCAACACTTTGCATATGCACCAGATTTGCTGGGGGAAGTCTTGGTAGCAGAGTCCTTGGGTCACTGCCAGTAGGTCTGCAGGAAAAAAACATCTTTTTCAAAGCCACATTGGTATGTGCCATGATTTGGACTATTTGGAGCAGGGCATTTAGACCCTCTTATCCCTGTGTCAATTGTTGGGTTGTGCTAACTTTTGGTCCTATATTCAGTCAGGATTTGGCCAAGTGTGTAGTGAGCTCCCAGTGAATAGCTTGCTGCTGCTATAAGTAAACACCCTAACTTTTTAAATCTTAAACATATGTATAGACCCTGAGCTGACTTCTAGTCCTTCCAGTTTTAGCTAAAATTAAAAATAAACAAGATGGATAGGACTCAAATAAAAGCTAGGCAGGTGTCCTGCTCTCCCCAGTGTTATCTCTTGTTATATCTCTGTTTAGGAGCTACATCATTCATTTTGGATCCAATTCTATTTTCATTTCCAGCAAAAGTGGGAGAAGACAAAAGGAGAAATAGAGATAATTTGTGGCATTGCACTGCCACAATAACTGCAGGTGGTTGCTTCAAATAAGTAATTACTATAATTCACCTATGGTTCATGGTACTTACTATTGCCCAAAACAGCTCCTGGGAGCACTTTATAATTCCAGAAAGAGACAGGCACAAGGGCCCTTGTAAATTTACAGTATTTTTTCACGAAATAAGAAAGAGCTTGCTTGTCAACTAAAAATCCTAGAATGCTAGCTAATTATCGCAAGGCACAGAGTGGAGCATACCAACTAATTGCTCTTGCAAGACTTGTTAAACTTCAAGAACACTGGAAAAAATGAATGTCATTCTTGCTGTGCTTGATTGTAATCATCCAGATTTAACAGAAAAATATCAATTTAGCTAATCAAGTTAAAATTAAAATATGCAAATTTGAGAGAATAAAACAGTTTCATCTTTGTAAATTATGCAAATGGAACAAAAAAAATCATAGATGGGGAAGATTCTGACAAGAAGTCTTTCAGTGTTATTGGTGATGGATAATACAAGTTACAGAGCATCCTTCAGGTTGGGAGACACAGGTATAAGATTAATAACTATAATTTAATTAACGTGAAAGCAAATGCCAATATTTATACAATCATACAGAAGACTTACACTTTATCATCTGAAAAGAAAAGGAGATGGTAGGAAATGTAGAAGGTCATAAAAGTCTGAGTTTCAGCAGGATTTCAGCATGATCTTTTGCTTCTGCATATGCAATTATATATATTCATGTACAGTTGCTGAGCTAACACTTTCACATACAGCTGCAAGCATCTAAATCTGGCATGCAAAGGATAAAAAAAATATAATGCAAAATACACGGATAAATGGGTTGTGCTTATGAAAATTTTATCACCTATGAAGACAGGTGGTGTTATCTTTCAAATGAACATACACTGGCAGGTGAAAGAATTTGAACAAGGGTCTCCCACCTTTCCAGAGTATAGAATCATAGAATTGGAAGGGACCTTGAGAGGTCATCTAGTCCAGTCCCCTGCACTCATTGCAGAATTAAGTGTTATCTAGCCCATCCCTGACAGGTGATTATCTAATCTGTTCTTAAATTTTTCCAATGATGGAGATTCCACAACCTTCCTAGGCAATTTATTCCACTGCGTAACTACCTTGACAGGAAGATTTTCCCAATGACCAAACTAAACTGCTCTTGAGGCAATTTAAGCCCATTGCTTCTCGTCCTATCTTCAGAGGTTAAGGAGAACAATTTCCTTCCCTCCTCCTTGTAACAACATTGTATGTACTTGAAAACTGTTATCATGTCCCCCTCATCTTCTCTTCTCCAGACTAAACAAACCCAGTTTTTTTTTCAATCTTTCCTCATAGGTCACGTTTTCTAGACCTTGAATCATTGTTGTTGGTCTTCTCTGGACTTTCTCCAATTTATCCACATCTTTCCTGGACACAGTACTCCAGCTGAGGCCTAATCAGCACAAAGTAGAGCAGAAAAATTACTACTTGTGTCTTGTACACAACATTCCTGCTAATACATCCCAGAATGATGTTTGCTTCTTTTCCAACAGTGTTAAACTGTTGACTCATATTTAGCTTGTGATCCACTATGACCCTCAGATCCTTTTCCTCAGTGCTCCTTCATAGGCAGTCATTTCCCATTGTGTATGTGTGCAACTGATTGACTGATCCTCCGTAAGTGGAGTACTTTGCATTTGTTCTTACTGAATTTCATCCTATTTACTTCAGACCATTTCTCCAGTCCAAATCATTTTGATTTTTAATCCCATCCTCCAAAGCACTTGCAATCCCTCCCAGCTTGGTATCTGCAAACTTTATAAATGTACTGTCTATGCCGTTATCTAAATCATTGATGAAGATATTAAACAGAACCAGACACAGAACTAATCCCTGCAAGACCCCACTCAATATGCCCTTCCAGCCTGACTGTGAAACACTGATAACTATTCTCTGGGAACAGTTTTCAAACCAGTTATGCACCTGCCTTGTAGTAGCTCCATCTAGATTGGATTTCCCTAGTTTGTCTAAGTCTTAGATTGCTTAATTATTTGCTCCATTATCTTTCCAGGTACTAAAGTTAAGCTGACTGGTCTGTAATTCTCTGGGTTGTCCTTATTTTCCTTTTTATATACTGGCACTATATTTGCCCTTTTCCAGTCCTCTGGAATCTTGCCCATCTTCCATGATTTTTTGAACATAATCGCTAGTGGTTCAGTCACATACTTGAGAATTGCCTCAGTCACATACTTGAGAATTCTAGGATGTATTTCATCAGGACCTGGTGATTTGAAGACATCTAACTTGTCTAAGTAATTTTTAACCTGTTCTTTCCCTATTTTAGCCTCAGATCCTACCTCATTTTCATTATGTTAGACATCCAATCACTACTAACCTTTTTGGTGGAAACTGAAACAAAAACGTGATTTAGCACTTCTGCCATTGCCACATTTTCTGTTATTGTCGTCCTCCCACCCCTCATTGAGTGATGTGCCTATCTGGTCTTTGGTCTTCCTCTTGCTTCTACTGTATTTGTAAAATGTTTTCTTGTTACCCTTTATGTCTCTAGCTAGTTTAGTCTTATTTTGTTCCTTGGCCTTTCTAATTTTGTCCCTACATACATGTGTTATTTGTTTATATTCATTCTTTGTAATTTGACCTATTTCCAACTTTTTGTAGGACTCTTTTTTTAATGTCAGATCATTGAAGATCTCCTGTTTAAGACAAGGTGGTTTCTTGCTATAAAGCCTATCTTTCCTACACAGTGGAATCATTTGCTCTTGTGCCCTTAATAATGTCTCTTTGAAAAATTGCCAACTGTCTTCAATTGTTTTTCCCCTTAGACTTGCTTCCCATGGGATCTTACCTACCAACTCCCTGAGTTTGCTAAAGTCTGCCTTCTTGAAATCCATTATCTGTATTGTGCTCTTTTCTCTCCTAACGTTCTTTAGAATCATGAACTCTACAATTTCATGATCTATTTCACCTAAACTGCCTTTCACTTTCAAATTCTCAATTGTTTCCTCCCTATTTGTCAAAATCAAATCTAGAACAACCTCTCCCCTAGTAGTTTTCTCCACCTTCTGAAATAAAAAAATTGTCTCCAGTACATTCCAAGAACTTTCTGGATAATCTGTGTGCTGTATTATGTTCCCAACAGATGTTTGGGTAGTAGAAGTCCCCCACCATCCCCAAGTCCTGTGCTTTGGAAGATTTTATTAGTTGTTGTTTTTGTTTTTTTTCAAAGCCTCATCTACCTCTTCTTCCTGGTTAGGTGGTCTGTAGTAGACCCCTACCATTACATAACCTGTGTTTTTTACCCCTTTTATCCTTACCCAGAGACTTTCAACAAATCTGTTTCCTATTTCCATCTCAACCTCCATCTAAGTCTATACATTTTTATATAAAAGGCAACACCTCCCTTTTTTCCTTTCCTGTCCTTCCTGAGAAAGCTGTACCCTTCTAGACCAATATTTCAGTCATGTGTATTATCCTACCAAGTGTCTTTGATGCCAACTATGTCATAGTTATGTTCATTAACTAGCATTTCAAGTTCTTCCTGCTTATTCCCCATACTTCTCACATTAGTATACAGACATCTAAGATACTGATTTGCTTTTTCCCCATATTCTCTCTTTTCCTCTCCCTTATCCCAGCTATAATTGCCCAGATTCCGACCCTTCTTCCAGCTCTCCGTGTTTTTGACTTACCTGTGGGGTTTTGTCACCTGCCCCCACCAAACCTAGTTTAAAGCCCTCCTCGCTTGGTTAGCTAGTCTGTATCCAAATATGCTCTTCCCCTTCCTTGATAGGTGGACCCCATTTCTGCTGAGCAGTCCTTCTTCCTGGAAGAGCATCTCATGGTCAAGGAAGCCAAAGCCCTCACAGTGAGACATTCACCTCCAAGATGTATCTGTTTTTTTCCTGGCAGATTCTCAAGTATTAGTTTTGCCTCCTCAATCTCAGCAGCTCCTTTCCTCTGGTCTCTCTGAGGTCCCTCGCCCCGAAGGTTGGCGGTGACTCTTACTCAGAATGTGGGGGGATGATGAACTTACAGATTCTTTGGGTTCTGAACTCTCTGAGAGGGGATATATGCTATTCGTAGGTTTCTGAATTAAACTAAGGGGAAATGTAGAGTAGAGGTGGAAGATTGGTTTCCTAACCTTAATCTATTTTTTTATTGCCAGCTTGGTATACAATGAGATGTCTCTGTGTCTGAGTTTGAGACACAGAATTGTTTCAGACTAAAAAAATCTTATGTCCAAAATGTGTCTCTCTTTCCCTATGGAAATGTTGAGGATTAATGGATATGGGAAAAGTTGGTGTTTATTATTTTGAGCTTTGGAGTAGGAGGCAGGTTCTGTGTCCTTTTTCTTATTTTTGTTCTGATAAGTACTGGTCTGATGGATAATTTTGTATATGGCTTTCTGAATGTGAATGGACACAGGTACATTAAAAAAACAGATAGCTCTTTTTGAGTACCTGTTCCAGAAAACAATGGACACCTTCATTTTTGCAAGAGATGCACACAGATACAGACAAACTGATTGGATTGTTGATTGAAGCAGGGAGATTTTTCTGTGTGATATTCTGCTGCAAGCGCACGGGTTACCATTCTCTGTGTGGACAGGGTGAAACCTGATTCAATGGTTGTGCAGAAAGTTGTTCCAAGCCATTTGTTCACGGTTCAGCTACTTTTGAACATCATCATTTTTTTTTTAAATTAATGTCTACGCTCTTAGGGAAAGACAGGGTGGGTTTTTTTTGTTTTTGTTTTTCAGAATTTGGGTGCTCTCTTGACAAATTGCATGACAAGCATTGTTTTAATTTTGGGGGGCAATTGTAATTGTATTTTTAGTTAGAAATTGAATAGGAATCATTTGGAAACAGATGCACTATCTATTTGGTGACTTGACACACTCTCTTACAGGCTTCTGACCTGACTGATGTGTGGCAACATTTTCACCCCAATGTGCAGCAGTACACCTGGGGGAGTGCTAATGCCAGATCTTTTTCTATGGCTTGTTTGGACCATTTTTATGTTTTTCTGGTTGTATTGTCCCTACTGGGATTTCAGATCATAGTTTGCTCTTATTTGTGTTGTCTCTTCCTTCTATTCAAGACCATTATCCATATTGGCATTTTAACATTGGCCTTTCACAGGATGTTCACTTTCAAGACTCTTTCAATTATATTTGGGGAGCCTGAGTTGCCTCAAAGGATGTTTTCTCTCTCAATGAGGCAATGGTGGGAGGTTGGTGAAGTGGATGTTAAATGTTTTTGTCAGTAGTACACTCTGCAGACAACCCGGGGCTTTCACTGAAGTATGGGGAAGGTAGAGTTGGTAATTGTGGAACTTGAAAAAGCTTTTTACAGAAATAATAATGCTGGGTTGCATGAGAGCTTGATATATATATTACTATTTACTATAGTAAATACTATTTACTGTTATATATATATATATATATATATATATATAACAGCTTTTGCAGAACACGTGGCATAGGAAAGTTGAGTGCACTGGTTAAGGCTTGATTCAGGGCCTTTTTTTTCCAAATGGATGCACCTATTCGGTTTTTCTTCACCCTGGAAAAGAAACATGCATGGAGGAGGAGGATTGGCTACTTCAAGATGTCATCGGGCCGAGTGCTTTCAGATCCAGTGAGGATTAGGAACTTTGCTGTGAATTTTTTTCCTCAGAGTTGTGTGCCCATCTTAGGCTTGGCGGGCCCTTGCAGATCTTCCTAGGATTTCAGTATTAGATAAACTTGAACAAGTTTAGTGGATAAACTTGAACAGAACCTATGCAGTATAGTTGTAGCCAATTCTAGAAAGCCAAGGTGGGTGACGTAATATCTTTTATTGGACCAACTTCTATTGGTGAGAAAGACATGGCTGGAAAGCTTCTCTCTCTCACCAACAGAAGTTGGTCTAATAAAAGGTATTACCTCGCCCACCTTGTCTCTTGAACAGGATCTGACACTTTCAGAATTGACTGCTGTCCTAAATGGCTTAACTCCAGGGAAGGCACCTGGTATTATCTGTTGAGCCTTTATAAGGTGTTTTGGACCCTTCTTGGGCCTGGCTTGCTTCAGGCTTTTCAGGAGTACATCAAAAATAAGATATTGCCATACAGTTGTCATCAAGCAGCTCTTCCTCAGTTGCCTAAGAATGGAGACCTTGGGGAAGTGAAAAATTGGATACCTGTGTCCCTGCTTTGCTTTGACTATAAACTTTTATCAAAGGCTTTGGCAAATAAACTGAAAATTATGATTGGATCAGTCATGCACCCTGATCCCACTTTTGTGTCCTCAACAGGTCCATTTGTTATAATCTTTTCCCATTGCCTCAAAATTTTGGCCTCAAAAATGTTTGATTTGCACATTGAGTTGATTTCCCTTGATTAAGAGAAGACTTTTGATCATTTAAATCATGGATAGTTGTTTTGCACCCTTTGTGCTTTTGGTTTTGGGTCCAGGTTTGCCTCCTGTATTCAGTTACTGTATAATGATATGTCTACTTACAGTAAATAGTGTTTTGAGTACTCCATTTGCAGGCTGTATGGGAATCAAATTGGGTTGTTCCCTGACTGGATTATTGTATGCTCTTTCTATCAAGCCTCTGTTATGCATATTGCAAAAGTACCTTTCTGGCCTTTCTCTGCCTGTTCCAGCTTGTACTTGGGTGAGCCTCCACATATGCTGACAATTTGACTGTGTTTATTAGTTATGATTGTGATATCCAAGTTTTAACTGAATGTCAGCACTCTTGAGCCAGCTTCCTCAGCTTGCATAAATTGTGGGAAGTGTAACACAGTCCTGCTGGGGGCTTGGGTGATCTCCCACCCCCGACTTTGCCAGGGAGGGAGACAAGGGGGTATTGTGGAGCTGGACTGTCTTAAAGGCATGGGAATTATGCAAGGACTGGATGATATTTTGGGTTGAAATTGGGAGGGAGTTATGGAAAAGTTGGAGGGGAGGTTGCAAAATTGGAAATGGTGTTTGCCTCAACTCTCCTTCTGAGTGCAGGTGTTAGAGGCAATTAAATTATTAAAGACTATGTTGTGGCATAAGTGTGTTGTTTTGGATCCCCCTCCCTTCTTTTTAGAAAAAAATTCTGAAGGTTGAAATGGAGTATTTTGTATCTGTCCATTGTGGAAGGGCGTCTCGGTCTCTTTGATCTTTCGAGCAGAGTTGATACTTTTAGATGACAGTCTCCACAGCAGCTGTTTGTGGATGAGCCTGTTCCTGGGAACTGGCCTTTTGTTTTTCTTCGGCGGGTAGGGGGTTGCGTTTTGATCAGAATCTTTTTTGGTTGGGTCCTGAGTGTCTCAATTTTAAGGTGTTACTGGGTTTTATCAAAACCTTTTTAACACTCAGATTTTTTTTTTAAGCTGAGGCCACAGGATACGTGGCTGGGGTTCCCATGGATACTTGCTGAACCTTTTGTTTATAAACCTGCCATGGGGATTCCTAGTTTTGTTTCAGGAGTCTTCACTCTTCCCTTATTGCAGCAGTTGTAACAAAAATTGGTTCATTTAATTGACTTTACTAGTTTTAAATGGATCTCAGTAGTTATCTTGGCTGCCAAGCTTGGTTTTCATTCCATTTGCTGGGTTTCTTGTTTTTTATCAAAAGTAGAATCAACTCTTCCTAGGGGCAGTATTGCCAGTCTGGACAGTTGCCTCCTTGAGCGAGCCATGGCTGATTATGCTAATGTTTTTGTGTCCTTGTCTGTTGTTCCTTCTGTGGATTGGGTTGTTGACAAGCCTGGCAGCTTGCTTGCCTTCAGTGGGTCTTCAGATTTACTTTTAATAGCTTAGCCCCTAAATGACTGTGTGTGCTTGTAGTAAAGATTTGTCATTTCATTTTCCAATGCTTGTTGATTATCCCAATACAGTATAGAGAAGACAGCTTCTGGTTGTGGACACCAGCCAGCCAGCCTGTAGAACTATATGCAAGTCTCTGATTGCAAAGAGGTTGGGGGATATCTAATGGAGAACTTTTCATGGAGATATTGCCCCAAACATGTTAGTGCATCATTTGATTTTCTGGAGGTTGTGATAATCAGGATGGCCCATTTCCAACAGTGACAAGAAGGTGTGAGTAACAGTAGAGGGAAAATTAGCATGGGGAAATAGTTTTTACTTTACTTTTCCCCCTACTGTTACGCACACCTTCTTGTCAACTGTTGGAAATGGACCATCCTGATTATCACTACAAAATTTTTTTTTTCTCCTGCTGATAATAGTCCACCTTAATTGATTAGTCTCATTAGAGTTGGTATGACAACACCCATTTTTTCATGCTCTCTGTGTGTGTGTATAGATATATATATCTTCCTACTGTATTTTTCACTTCATGCATCCGATGAAGTGGGTTGTAGCCCACAAAAGCTTATGCCCAAATAAATTTGTTAGTCTCTAAAGTGCCACAAGTACTCCTGTTCTTTTTGCTGATACAGACTAACACAGCTAACACTCTGAAACCTGACATTGCTCAGTTCATTTTCAACTGCCACATAAACAAAACACCTCTCCTTTGCATTGATCTACTTTAAATGTGCCTTTGATGATTATATTTTGTCTTATTGCTAGCAGTAAGAATGAGTGCAGCTGTCATGTGCTTAAGCTCACGCGTCAGAGTAGATGGAAGCTATACTCCTATAAAGAACCTTAACTATTTAATTACTACTTCTAATGGAATTTAGTTAATGCTGTGGATTAACATAAGGACATAGGTATTGCTATACTGGATCAGACCTCTGATCCATCAGTACAATATTCTATCTGTAACAGTGGCCACTACCAATGGATTTAAATTTTAAACTTGTGAGCTTAAATATGGGGGCATAAAGCAGAATTAGATAGCTAAATACTGTGCTGTTCTAGGAACCTAAGCGCTACAATGGAAATTGTTTTGGCTATAATTATTTCACATTGAACATCCATGCTACACCTCCTCCCCAGAAGCACACAGAGGTCTAATGGGATTCATGCACACAGGTTCTAGGAAGTCTGAGGGCCAATTTTTTAAGGTATTTAAGCATGTAAGGATGCAGATAGATGCCATTGATTTCAGGAGTTAGGCGCTAGACACTTTTTTGAAAATCCCATGGAGCGTTTATCTGCCTCCGTAGGTGCATAAATACCTTTAAAAATTGTACCATTTAATTTCTTTAGATTATTTACAGTGTTTTTCATTCATAGATTCATAGATTCTAGGACTGGAAGTGACCTCGAGAGGTCATCGAGTCCAGTCCCCTGCCCGCATGGCAGGACCAAATACTGTCTAGACCATCCCTGATAGACATTTATCTAACCTACTCTTAAATATCTCCAGAGATGGAGATTCCACAACCTCCCTAGGCAATTTATTCCAGTGCTAGGGTGGTTAAACAGTTAGGAACTTTTTCCTAATGTCCAACCTAGACCTCCCTTGCTGCAGTTTAAACCCATTGCTTCTGGTTCTATCCTTAGAGGCTAAGGTGAACAAGTTTTCTCCCTCCTCCTTATGACACCCTTTTAAATACCTGAAAACTGCTATCATGTCCCCTCTCAGTCTTCTCTTTTCTAAACTAAACAAACCCAATTCTTTCAGCCTTCCTTCATAGGTCATGTTCTCAAGACCTTTAATCATTCTTGTTGCTCTTCTCTGGATCCGCTCCAATTTCTCCACATCTTTTTTTAAAATGCGGTGCCCAGAACTAGACACAATACTCCAGCTGAGGCCTAACCAGAGCAGAGTAGAGTGGAAGAATGACTTCTCGTGTCTTGCTCACAACACACCTGTTAATACATCCCAGAATCATGTTTGCTTTTTTTGCAACAGCATCACACTGTTGAATCATATTTAGCTTGTGGTCCACTATAACCCCTAGATCCCTTTCTGCTGTACTTCTTCCTAGACAGTCTCTTCCCATTCTGTATGTGTGAAACTGATTTTTCCTTCCTAGGTGGAGCATTTTGCATTTGTCTTTGTTAAACTTCATCCTGTTTACCTCAGCCCATTTCTCCAATTTGTCCAGATCATTTTGAATTGTGACCCTGTCCTCCAAAGCAGTTGCAATCCCTCCCAGTTTGGTATCATCCGCAAACTTAATAAGCGTACTTTCTATGCCAATATCTAAGTCGTTGATGAAGATATTGAACAGCGCCGGTCCCAAAACAGACCCCTGTGGTACCCCACTCGTTATGCCTTTCCAGCAGGATTGGGAACCATTAATAACAACCCTCTGAGTACGGTTATCCAGCCAGTTATGCACCCACCTTATAGTAGCCCCATCTAAATTGTATTTGCCTAGTTTATCGATAAGAATATCATGCGAGACTGTATCAAATGCCTTACTAAAGTCTCGGTATACCACATCCACAGCTTCACCCTTATCCACAAGGCTCGTTATCCTATCAAAGAAAGCTATCAGATTGGTTTGACATGATTTGTTCTTCACAAATCCATGCTGGCTGTTCCCTATCACCTTACCACCTTCCAAGTGTTTGCAGATGATTTCCTTAATTACTTGCTCCATTATCTTCCCTGGCACAGAAGTTAAACTAACTGGTCTGTAGTTTCCTGGGTTGTTTTTATTTCCCTTTTTATAGATGGGCACTATATTTGCCCTCTTCCAGTCTTCTGGAATCTCTCCCGTCTCCCATGATTTTCCAAAGTTAATAGCTAGAGGCTCAGATACCTCCTCTATTAGCTCCTTGAGTATTCTAGGATGCATTTCATCAGACCCTGGTGACTTGCAGGCATCTAATTTTTCTAAGTGATTTTTAACTTGTTCTTTTTTTATTTTATCTGCTAAACCTACCCCCTTCCCATTAGCATTCACTATGTTAGGCATTCCTTCAGACTTCTCGGTGAAGACCGAAACTTAGAAGTCATTAAGCATCTCTGCCATTTCCAAGTTTCCTGATACTGTTTCTCCCTCTTCACTAAGAAGTGGGCCTACCCTGTCTTTGGTCTTCCTCTTGCTTCTAATGTATTGATAAAAAGTCTTCTTGTTTCCCTTTATTCCTGTAGCTAGTTTGAGTTCATTTTGTGCCTTTGCCTTTCTAATCTTGCTCCTGCATTCCTGTTTTGTTTGCCTAGATTTATCCTTTGTAATCTGTCCTAGTTTCCATTTTTATATGACTCCTTTTTATTTTTTAGATCATGCAAGATCTCGTGGTTAAGCCAACGTGGTCTTTTGCCACATTTTCTATCTTTCCTAACCAGCGGAATAGCTTGCTTTTGGGCCCTTAATAGTGTCCCTTTGAAAAACTGCCAACTCTCCTCAGTTGTTTTTCCCCTCAACTTTACTTAATAAAGTACTTACTGTGTGTGCATTGAAAACAAGAATCCATGCTAATTTGTACATATCCTACCATGACTCACACCTTTCCACACTTGATCTCACATCTCTTTTGCATCTGGAGCAATATAAAGCAAGAAACCAACAAGAGCAACATGCTGAAACTTGAAAAATCCTTATTAGGGGTTGCACACTAGATTTGAAAAGGTGATCAGAGAAAAGCAGACAGGGTAATATGTTGTTGGCTGCAGAAAATTGGAAGGTAAAGAAAAAACGTTGATGGATGTAAGAGAAAGGAAGTTAGATTAAGAAGCTGGCAGACTCAGCAGAGAAAGAAGCCAAGAAAGACAGATGCCAAATCTAAATACCAATTTTGCAAGGAGTTAAATCACTTATTCAGCAACCATACATTGACTGAGTATAATAATTGGCCTGGGTACAATGCTATTGTCTGCTAGCGGAAGAGTTTTTGCATAGTCAGATTGAAATTATTCAGAAGTCAAAAATGGCTGTGAAATCAACTATTTTCTGTTCACACAGATACTACAAGGATCCAGATGTTTCCCCTTCAACAGGTCATAGAATGGTTCTAGTAGGCCATAAACATAGCTTTTCAAAAACATTTGATCATTTAGATTACTTCCTACTGTGTGATACTTTCCATGGAGCGTGTGTGGGAGGGTGTGTGTTTTATATATATATATATATATATATATATATATATATATATATATATATATATATATATATATACATAAAGTTATTTGCAATATCTATTATCTGTATGACATCTTACAAAGTTATTGAAGGAGATGAGGAGCATTGTAAAAGTTTTGGATTTTCTAACAAGGGGCCTGATCCTGAATTCATTGAAGTCAATTGAAAGGCTGCCATTAATTGGATTTGGCACCAGTGCCCAAGTCATCCTTACCATTTGACTTTGCTATGGATTGAACTTTAATGAGTAAGGTTTGATTTCAAGACTATTATAGAAGTTTGTTAATTGGATAGTGAATTATGACACCAGATCACTCAATATATCAAATAGATTTGAATGAAATATTAACTGTGATGTTTAAGTTAAAATTTGTCAAGGTGTAAGTTAGTGAGATATTTGGGAAATTGGAGCAGTTTTAAGATTTTGTTTAATGTTTAGCAATATTTTGTGCAAAAGCTTTTATGGGACTGCCATGATGACTATCAAGATTTTGCATCAAATTGTTGCATTACTATTCAGATGTTGAGCTGGGTTGGTTTTTAATAACCACATAACTTGTATGGTATTGGTGGTGGTTCCTGTCTGGTTTGCAGCAATCCACCACTGGAAAAAAGGACATATTGGGATGCAGCCAATGAAGATAATGGAGTGTTGCATAGTCTGCACCACAGGATTCCAATGCATTCCAATGCAATTGGGCTATAAGTCAATATTGTACAAATATTCAGGCTGGGACATTCTGCTCTTGTAATCTGGAAGTCTTTCTTTCTTAAGAGATATGAAACCAAGGCCCTACCAGAGACTTACTGTTCTTGCACAGAAACAAACTGTGCATAGTAGTACAATAACTTATTTTTTTTCTAGATTGTTTTTATACCAGTGTTATAGAGTTGTTGTCATTACAAGTCCATATTTTCCAACAGTTACCGTATCTGAAATGTGATAGGCATTCTCTAACATCAATGCAGAAAATAAATATTTTATCTCATGCACCACTGATTGGTAAATGTTCACTTTTTAACAATGAACACTGAATAAGATGGAGAATAATAAGAATGTCAAATAAGATGAAAAGCTGTGACCACTTGCAGTCCATACATTTTCCCTGGCACTCTTTGCAAAACTTAGGTAATGTTCCGGCCATATTCCAACTTGCATAGTTCCATTCCATACACATACAATTCTTTTTGCATTTTCATTTTGATATGGTAATCTCCACTGTCTTAAACTATTGTGATGGTGTTGCAGAGTGCTGTTAAAATGTTGCCAGGTTTCATTTGAGAGGTGGCTGCAATTCAGGGGCAAGTAAAGTGATTCCAATACTGTATATAATTTTTAAAGTGCATTTGAACCCTTTGAGAGGAAAGATTGTATAAATCTAAGTTATCATTATTATTAATAGTAGTAGAAATAGTAATAATTGAGAGAGAAATAAGGAAATGATATAAAGCCAACGATAAAACAGAGGATTTGGAAGTTGGATACTAAAGTCAGATTTAACACCTTGAAAGGCAGCCAAAGAGAGTTCATGGTCTTATTCATGGGAAAGTTGGCATTACCTATCCTGTCAAGATAAAGAAAAAAGTTTGCATTATAACACTTCATAGAGAATAATATTTCATACTAAAATCTATACTAAGAGATGTTTGTAGTTGCACTGTTAGGATTGCATACACAACCTTTACATGGCACCCCATATGTGTGTAAACATGCAAGATACTATACAACCTTTTCTACAACCCCAGATGCACGTTTGTAGTGTCTTGTAGTGTTTGTTTCACTCTTGTATACTTACGCTAATTTCATTGTCCTTATATCTGTCCTTTCATTGTCCTCATAAATTGTCTTCTCTCAAAGGTGTGTATATTGACAACCCAAGAGCTAATATACCTTAAAAAAACAAGAAACAAAACAGCACTATAGTCTGTCTTAGGTATAGTTCTTGGGATGGAGCAATTATTTATTAAGATAATCAGCAATTTCATCAAAGAATATGCAATGGTTTTTCCCTGTCCTAAACAATTGCTGATAGTTTTAGTACTGTCACGTTTTCCCTCCCCCCACACCCGTATGAAGGTGCTCTTTTCTATCATCTTCACACTCTATGAACATTTTCTCCTGCCCTCCATGCCTCTGAACACCAGGACTTCTAGTCATTTTCACCTTCCTCTGGTTCTGTGCAGTGCCACTTTTGGACACCGTCACCTTGCTTATTAACAGTACCTTTATCATGACTACTCATGGAACTGACAGATGCTGAAGCTGATGATGCAGCAGTATGGGAAGTCAACTACACAATACCTACAATTGGCCATTCTAAACATGACTTCAGGCCAGATTCTCATCTGAGAGGAAAATTTGTTCCTAAAAAGCCTCTGGTCCACTAGAAAATTCCTTCCTGCCTGAATGAGAACAGAGTAAGAACATCAGGACTTAGCCCTAATTATGACTACTCCCTATTTCTGGCTGAAGCACACACTGTCAGCTAGCAATCCTAATCTTATCTTAATTTGGTTATGGTATCATTTGAAATGATTGAAATATTGTTCTTCTGTCTCCTCTAGAGTCCTTTCCCCCTTCATAATAGCTAATATAAAGGCTATTTTATACTGATAAGCTTCCCTTTTTGATAAAGTGCCATTGTCTCTGGCTGGCTTTGGGGCTCCCCATTCTCCAAATCCCAAGCCTCAAGTGGCTTACAGGAAGCATTAGTATTTGTTGTTCTCGAGCTTTTTAAAAGGCATCATTCCAGTGAAGAAAAAGTCTCATTTTCTCTGTCAGGCTTGACACAATCTTCCTTCCACTTCACCTCACTTTCACATACTAAGCTGTCTTGCTCAACTGTATCTGGGGACAAATATTTGTAGTCAAGAGGTACATCAAGATGCATCTTATCACAGAAGAGACTCAAAGAACTATAACAGAAAAATGAGTGAATGAACTAGCTAACAAAAATACCAACAACAAAGAGCTGCAAAGGAATCAGAATGAAATGGGAAGGAATTGGCATCCTGGTCAGCAGTCTCAATACACAGATGATAACTGGTTAGACATTAAGACCTCTAACCTCCTAGAGGTGATCCTTCCAGGACAATGCTGAGGACAGCTGGATGAACAATGTGGGGAAGTTGGCACAGCTTATCCTCCCAAAGAATTTGTTGAACTTGTTCAGTAAATAACCAGACTATTTATCAATCCCTATTAACTGATCCCCTACCTATTAATAGTGGCAACAGGGCTAATATATCTTAGAGACAGTGCAGCAGGACTCACTGCAATGTTCAGCCAACCTTGCTGTTAGCAAATGGGTTGTAGGACAAGCAGTCTGAACTCAAAAGACCTTCTCTTTGGATTGGGGGAATAAGTAGGCCCATATACAATTTTTTCACAGGCAAGATAAAGTTGCCTGGATCCCATGCAGATGATAGAGTAGGGAGAAGGCCACTAGATCCCCACAGAAGACATCAATGGAAAGAGAGGTGAGCTTTGGGCCTGAGGGAAGGAGGATCCAGGTGTTGGAGTGAACCATCTTCACCCTTCTCCCCCTGGGATGAAGGAAGAGTGAGCCAGGCATCTTCACACACTCTTTGTAACAAAGGTGGCAGAAAAAGAAATCTAGCCAGTGTGTATTTCTTTTCTTCCCTCTTCTATGGGGATCACAAGAAGGGGAGCAGGTGAGGGGAATCCTCTTCTGTCACCTCAGCATGGAAAGTTTATTCTCCTAATATCTTAGAATCATAGAATATCCGCATTGGAAGGGACCTCAGGAGGTCATCTAGTCCAACCCCCTGCTCAAAGCAGGACCAATTCTCAACTAAATCATCCCAGCCAGGGCTTTGTCAAGCCTGACCTTAAAAACCTCTAAGGAATGAGATTCCACTACCTCCCTAGGTAACCCATTCTAGTGCTTTACCACCCTCCTAGTGAAAAAGATTTTCCTAATATCCAACCTAAACCTCCCCCACTGCAACTTGAGACCATTGCTTCTTGTTCTGTCATCTGGTACCACTGAGAACAGTCTTCCCTTTTTTAAAGATGGGCACTACGTTAGCCTTTTTCCAATCATCCAGGACCTTCCCCCGATCGCCATGAGTTTTCAAAGAAAATGGCCAATGGCTCTGCAATCTTCTTGTAGGGTGGGAGGAAGAGAAGTGTCCTGTGTAGAGAAGTGTAACAATATGTGATCCTAACTTGGGCCCACTACTGATTGGTATTAAATACTGTTCCTCAAAAGGTGTTGGCCTAAATTTTCAGAACTGAACAATGATTTGGCTTGCCTCAATGTTTGAGTGCTAAATATGAGACACTTATAAAGCCCCATTTTTTAGAAAGTGATGAGTACCCTTATTCAGAAATTCAGTTTCAGTCTCTAGTTGAGCACCCAAAGTCACGTGTATGTTTTCAAAATTTAGTTTGAGTCCTGTTCCTTATTTCAACCCCCTGATTTTCAAATAGTCTGAGACTCAACATCCTGTGTTCCTCCATCCCTAATCAAGGAGATAAAATCCTGTTACATTCTATGTTACATGCAGTTACAATGTCTGATCAGTACTTTGGATACAGATATGTCTTTGCCCTATCAAATAAAGAAAATATCCTTTTGAATTTGAATGTTTTTTTAGAATTCTAGGTTGGTGTTTCAATGATAAAAGTCAAAGAATGTGGCTGATACAGGAGCTAGTTATATTTAGGCAAAACTCCTGAAGTGGGATTTGGTTCTAAGTCTCATCTGTATTTTTGTTTCATGCATTGCCTGCCAGGCTTGAATTATATAAAATTAATAATTGAATGCTGGATGTTTTACATTTCTCTGCAATATATGCATGTCAGAGAAAAAGAAAAGAGGGGGAAAAGAGGTTAGCAGCTTGGGGTAATAATGGCAAAAGTATTCTTCAATGTGACTGTTTGAAAGACTGAATTGAGCTAGTAGAGATGAAATAATAATGTAAAGTAATTCATCTATCAATCTACCTTTACTCAGTCTTTACATATTAATTCCTATGCTTCCTCACTTTCAGACATGACCTGTTTTCACCAGCTCCTATTTAAGTCAATGGCAAGCTTCCAATGACTTCAGTGGGAGCAAGATTGGGCTGTTTGTTCTTATTACATTATATGCCATGTAGTGAGGGCAGAAAATAAGCCAAAGCAGATACAAGCTACACAATGCATAGGTATGGTAGCACTGTTGTTCTCTTATGCCTCTCATAGGTGTGTGAAAATATTAGACTGTAAGGGAAATGTACATTCTTTCTTAGTTTTGAGAAATAGAGTCTAACTTTGTTTTGGCAGCTTTGTGAAATTTGTCTAAATTGAGAGTATAGCCTTCACCAAGGGTTGGCTTATTACTGAATCCTATAAAGTAAAAAAAAAAAAAAAAGGCAAAAACCTTTTATGCCCTTACCCTGTTTCCAAGCCACCTACCTGATTTTGCTAATGCTGATCTGCTGTGTATTTTTAATGGCAGCTCCGACTAGCAGCCAGACCCATTCCTGGTCCCTTCAGAGTTGATAACAATGTATAGTGTAGACCCATGGGTCTGCTGTAAGAAAAGTTTAATATGGTACAGCTTTGACTATCCTAACTGCAACAACCGCCCCAAAAAAACTTCTCTGGACAGGCTCATGTCCCAAGTCTTTTATTAATTACATTGAAAAATCTCTACAATTTCTGGAATCCCTGTTATCCAAAGCAGGCATACTGAGTTAGAGAAGGGGTCCCCCTAATCCAAAATCCTTTCTTTGAATGATGCCAGTACTAAATGTTTCTGAGAAAGGTGAAAGAAGCCTCATGGTTAATGCCTATAAGTTAGTTTCTTCCTAACTACTAACAACTGCTGGTTGGCTTATGGTCTGAAGCCCAAGGATTTCTATGAATTAATACAAGCCTTTTAAAACCCTTTTGAATGTACCCATGCTCATTATCCATAAAAATTTCCAGCTCTATTTGGAATCCTACTTTATATCTTAAGTATTTATATAGCCTCTACAACTGCACCTCACAATCTTTAAATGTAGTTATCTTCACAACACCTTTCTGAGGTAAGAAGGGACCATTCTCCCTATTTTATTGATTTGGAACTGAGGAACAGAAAGAGCCCATGTCTTGAGCAAGATCACACAAGAAGTCTGTGGCAGAACAGGGAATTTAACCTGCATTTCCTAAGTCCCAGGTTAGTTCTCTAAACAGGGGACCATCCTTTCTACTAAGTGGTGGCCTTACTGCTATTGATGGTAATGAATTGCACAAGTTAATTTGTTTTCTTATTCTATCTCTTGTAATAATGAGAGAGTAAATAGGAGAGTCTTTTTTAACCTCCTCCATACCATTTGTTACTATGTATTCATCTTTTATATCCACTCTTACTTGTCTCTTCTTTAAGTTACAGTGCTATTTTTTTTTTCATTTTTTTAAAATGCAAGTCAATCCATAGCTCTAATCATTTTTCAACACTCACCATGGAACTCTTTCATTTTCTGCTATAAACGCATCTATATATAGATATATATTTGTAGATTCCAAGGACAGAGATCATTGTGATCATCTAGCCTGACCTGCATCTCTTTTAGAAAAAAAAATCCAATCTTGATTTTAAAAATGATCAATGATGGATAATCCACCATGATCACTGGTAGATTGTTCCAATGGTTAATTATTCTCACCGTTAAAAATTTACACCTTATTTCCAGTCTGAATTCGTCTGTCTTCAACTTCCAGTCACTGGATAGTGTTCTACCTTTCTCTGATAGACTGAGCAGTCCATTAATAAATATTTGTTCTCATGTAGATACTTAGTTTAATCAAGTTACCCCTTAACCTTCTCTTTGGTAAACTGAATAAATTGTGCTCTTTGAGGCTATCACTATAAGGCATGCTTTCTAATCCCTTAATCATTCTTGTGACTCCCCTCTGAACCCTCTTCAATTTATCAACATCCTCCTTAAATTGTGGGCACCAGAACAGGGCATAGTATTCCAGCAGCAATTGCACCAGTGCCAAATACAGAGGTAAAATAACCTCTCTAGTCCTATTGAAGATTCCCCTCTTTATGCATCCCAGGATTACATTAGCTCATTGGCCACAGCATCATAGTGGGAGCTCATGTTTGGCTATTTATCTACCACAACCCGCACATCATTTTCAGAGTCACTGCTTCCCAGTATAGTCCCCCATTCTGGAAGTGTGCCTACATTCTTTGTTCCTACTTGTACACATTTACATTTAGTAGTATTAAAAAGCATATTATTTGCTTGTGCAAGTTTCCCAAACAATCCAGATCACTGTTAGTAAGTGACCTATCCTCTTCGTTATTTACCACTACTCCAATTTTTGTGTCATTTGCAAACTTTATCAATTATGGTTTCATATTTTCTTCCAGTTAGTAGTCTTTTTAATGTGTGCGATGTCAATTTTATGTCATTCTAGTTTTTTAATCAAAATGTTGTGTGGTACTATGGCAAACACTTTACAGAAGTTTGTTACATCAATCTGACCTTCATCAACCCAACTTGTAATATCATCAAAAATATATTTTTAGGTTGATAGCAACATATTTCCATAAACCCATGTTGATTTGCATTAATTACAGTATGCTCCTTTAATTCTTTATGAATCAAGTCCCATGCAGCCACTCCATTATCTTTCCAGGTATCGATGTCAGGCTGACAGGCCTATAATTACTTGGGCCGTGCCATTTATCCTTTTAAATAATTGGCCCAACATTAGCTTTCTTCCAATCTTCTGGAACTTCTTCAGTACTCCATGACTTATTGAAAATCAATATGAACAGTCAAGTGAGCTCCTCAACCAGTTCTTTTAAAACTCTTGAATGCAAGTTATCTGGACCTGCTGATTTTAAAATGTCTAGCTTAGTAGCTTCTGTTAAACATTTTTCTAGAAATGCTAGTGAAACAGAAAGAGGGTTATCATCATATGATAAGACTATATCATCCAATTTCCCCCCCAAATATTTCTAAAATAGGGTGTCCAGAAATGCAAACAGTATTCCAGGTCAGGACATAACACCTTTTTAAAAACTGTTACATTTTCAGGTCTATTATCCATTCCGTTCCTTATACTTCCTAACATTTATCTCTCTCACTCCCAGTGTAGACTGAGTGACAATATTGTTTGAGTTAGCAACACTAATGGCCAGTTTTTTTCCGGAGTGGTTACAGTTAATTTAGAATCCAGAATATATAGTTGGTAGTTCAAATTATTCCCTGTAACATATTATTTTGTCTGTCTAAACTGTGAATTTTACTTCTTACCGTGCTACCTAACCTGTATTATGTCCTTCTGAACTTCCTTCCAGTCTGCTCTAGTCTTGACTAGGGCTGGCTGGAAAACAAGAACTGCATTTTACAAAGAAAAAAAAAATACAAAGATATTTTGAGATTTGATTTTTGTTTTTCATTGGAATGAAGCTGAGACTTCAAAAATTGAGAGAGGAAGAGCCAAGTAGTATGGGCATTCACCTGGGCTGTGGCAGACTCTATTTCAAGTCCCCACTCTGCTTGATTCCCTGGGATATTGGCTCTTCTGGGGTCAGTTGTTGTTGGGTTTTCACTAGAAATTCCATCCTGAACCAGGAAAGTGTCACCAAAACCAACACACTTCCACAAAGTTTCAGTTTTGACCAATTGACATTAAAAAAAAAAAAAAAAATTAATCAAAAAATTCCTGATCAGCTGTAGTCTTGACTAACCTAAATACCTTTGTGTCATCTGCCAATTTTGCTTCCTCATAGTTTAGTTCCTTTTTGTGATCCCTAATAAAAATATTAAACAATACAAACTTTAGCACAGACTCATGAGACATCCCACAGTTAACCTTTTGTTATGTGTAAATTGACTATGTGTTCTTAGTGTTCTTTTGTCTGATAGACAGAAGTTAAAGCCATTCAAGAAAAATGTTCAATACCAGGTATTTAATACTTGGTTGGAAGGATTATAATATTCACTTGAAAGTACAGTACTGCTTCCAGAGTGCAGGTATAATTATAAAAATTAAAATCATACTAAGTTATTGTAATTACCCTTACTCTTAAATTACAGTGTCAGTACTCTGTCTATAAGAATCTCTGGGTTTGATCCTATATTCCTTGTGAAAAAAGAAGTCCCATTGACTTGAACAGGATTTTTTGTTGTTCAAACTGACATAGGGCCAGGCCCTTTGAATATCATAGAGTAGCTTGTGTCCTAATATCCAGTTTTGTTTGCTGTGACCTAACTCTTGTTTTTGTTGCAGTGTATCCATCTGATGATATATTTGCTATAACTAAGCATGTGGTGGAGATACATCTGCTAATGATATTTTTGTACCTGGTGCAAACTAATATCACCACCCTCCAATTTTTCACTTCATTAGCAAAGACTATTAGTGTCTTCCAAACCCAGAAACACAGCAAACTGTGTGCAAACTAGGGCAAACTACAAAATAGAAAGAGCTTGATGGATAGATAAATGGGAATAAATAAAAGGAGAAAGGTAAAGAAGGGCAAGAGGCACAGCTAGAATACAAAAGTGTGTGTGTGTGTGGGAGGTAGAATTGAAATTAAAAGGGAGGGAAATCACTTTTGTATGGTAATGTGTCTATTTGTGGCATACACTATGGCAACCATTTTCCAACCCAAATTCATATAAGACTTCATCCTGCTAGGTACTGAGCACTTCCTGCAAGGTCCTCTTCCTCAGTGCCCTCAAATCCCATTGGCTGCATTAGTAGCTGAGAACACTCCACATCCCATAAAAAGCTCCGTATTTTGCAGGATGAGTCCCATAAAGAATTGTTTTCCTAAGGGAATGTAAAATGTACACTACTATATAAGGTGCATACTTTGAAAAAAAATTCTGGGAGATTAAAATCCAGTCCCCTGGAAAGGGAAAATGGCTAGTATAAGAAACTGAATCACTGCAGCCATACATGTTTTAGGGGAGGAAATATTGGTATTACTTTTCTCTAGCACCATTTCATTGCTGTTCAGGGAATGAACCAAAAGGCAACTACTGATCAGTAAGAAGAATATGAGGAAATCATGTTATCCTTCTGCTGAGGAAAAGGAATGCCTTACCTCATGCAGATCTTTCTACTGTACAATTATTTGTGTCTTGTGTGTACACTCAAGCTGTAGGCCTAGAATTTTTTCTTCTATTTAGTAAATCATGTAAGCTAAAATATCACATACTAAATGCTTAGATCTTGTATTTTTAACTAAATTTCAATAAAACTTCCAAACTTCTCTTAGAAGAGTATTATGACAATGCAGTAATTTCAATCTCCTTTCCTTTGTAAAATATTAGGATTTTGTAGATTACAAATTAGTTACACATGTAAAAGCTGGTTATTGTTTGTCATATAATTTTAAACATGGGTTTTGATTGTATGTATTTTTCATTTCATTCATCAGATATTTTTCTGTTCAAAAGTTTACATATATTTCATATCTAACATAATGCAAATGACAGAGATTGAAAGCACTGGAGGTGGGCTGAATGATTCAATAGAAACACTATTCTTCTATGTCCACCTACGGAGGCATTCCCAGGCTATTGTTGTTACCCACACAACTCCTTATCAGTTTATCATTAGGGCAATCCCCAAAGACGCAAAATCATGAATCACATCTCCAACATCATGAGCAGTTTAAAAAAGTAGATTTAAAAAAAAAATCGTTTGGGTTTCTTTTTATTTCTCTTCTGCTTTTTGAGCCCTGATGGGGCACTCAGGTCACATTTTCAACCTTTATTCCTGCAATTGTGAGTGAGGGAAACTCTCTTTAAATAAAAAAAGAAAGCTGAGATTCTCACATGAGTCCAGGACATAAACTTTGAACTAAAAGTACAATTATTGAAAGATTTGTGAGAAAATCACATGAGTGGGCAACAATGTTGGCAACAGCTTTGAAACCCAAACCTCATTAGTTTAGGTCTCAGTCCTTCACAGGAATCCTCAAAAAAGTCATCCATTTTGAACTCAGTGGTAATGTTCCTGAGCATAAGCTCGAGCACTGATGTAAGCGTTTGACTAACCTAAAATAGTTGGGTCAAAGCTGAAAATAAAATGTAGTTACATAATTATATATATTTTAAATTAGTTTGAAATGAGCTGAACTGGGTTACACAATCCTTGTTTTCCTCCTCTCAGGACCCTCATCACTGGCAAGCAAGTATACTACAGAAGTAATATTTTGGAGGTCCTGAATCCTCTAGGGTCTTGTCAAACTGCTGCACTAGGCAAGCAGACTCCTTCCCTTGCACAAGGCTTGAGTTATTAGTCCCTGATTCTGCATCTGATACCATGCAGCTGGACTGCATGGGACCCCACTCTCCATAGAGTTTTGCCTAATGCAGCAGTCCACCCACACACCGTCAGTTACAGGATGCGGGGCTCAGTTTTACTTGGAGAAAACTACCATTGACATTAGTGGATATTTTGCTTTGGTAAAGATTTGGCCTGTCGACATCATTTTCAATGACTGTTTGAGGATACTAGAGGGAATTCAATCCTCCATTTCCTGTGTGTTGTGTTAGACTCCAATTAGTAGGTGAACCAGGTAGAATCCTCCTCCAAACTTCTCTACCTCCTGTGAAAGCCGATAGCACATGGGCTAAACAGCTGTTGCTCCAATGTCTAGTTTAAATTAAATTAAAATGGTTCAGAGGTAAATTTTAACGGAATTTATTTTATAAGACAAATAAAGTTCTGTAGAGCTGTGAGTGATCACCACCTCTGAAATTCAGGCCCCATATTGGTCACCCAAAACCTGAGGCACCCCAAATCAGTAGCCACTTTTTAAAATGTTGGCATTGATGTTTAACTATATCACAAATTAAAGTAACTCTTAAAACAGTTAACATTGAGAAAAGTTAGCTTTAATTAAATGATTTAACCTAGCGCCTCTGTGCCTGAAGTCACAAAATAGGTCAACTGCAAATCCTGAAAATTATAAACAAAGGTTTTATATACACTGCACTGAATTTTGCTTCAAAAGCTGAAAAATAAAATAATCATAGGAAAGGCTATTGTTGTGGGTGACTTTTGTGAAAGAAATACTTGAGTTTCTACTTCCCTCTGAGATTTATATTAAGCAGTTTATTTTAAGTAGTTAGTTGTCAAACCCAATCATCTGTGGTATTTCTCAAGTTACATGGTATATAAAGGGTACAGAGAAATTAATGGTCTATTGTGTACATTCCAGATTCATTGTGAGCCATCAATATATACAAGGCTTGATTCTCATGTATACTAAGATCTCTTCACACACCAATATCTCCAATGAAAGGTGCTTTTAAATGGGCATACATTTCATTTTCTCCCACCTTAAGGCTCTTTGACATTCCTTGGGTGGTGTAAAGGAGCATTAAACTCACAGTATTTCAGGCAGAAATGGGAGAAAAATATTTTCACCAAAATGCTTTTTTTTTTTTTTTCTGTTGAAAATTTTCAAATGTTGAGATTTTTCAAAAATCTCTAGTTTAAAGTGTTCTCTCAAAATGTTTCTAGGCTTTACTTCTGGCCTTCTTGAAACTGTTTTTATCCTATAGAGAAAGTATTCTGGGTTCATAGTTCATAGATTCCAAGACCAGAAGGTACCATTAGATCATCTAGTTTTACTTCCTGCATAACACAGGTCATGGAACTTCCCTGAAATGTAATTTTTTATTTTTATTTTTAACACTCTGAACAATCCATTGCTGACAATCTCTTTTAAAACTACATGTGTAAAGCTTACCAAATACATTTTGTTGGGCTTCTGTGCTTAGTTCCCCAGCTACAATTAGCTAACAATATTTCCAGAACTGCACTGACAATATGAATGATGAAGCTGGTAAAAAATAAACCTACTCTCTCCCCTCCCCCTAAAATAAAAAAAACCTCACCACTCCATCAAAAATATTTTGACATGATATAACACTATATATATTTAAATTGTTGTTAAACAGAAATGGCCTAATTAATTGTAGCTCCTTTCATAAAAGGGAAAGGAACTTTTGCCTTATGCTGTAGAAGAGAAGTACAGTATTTTCATGTTTGAGAGGGTAATATCAACAGAAAGGAATATTGCAGAATGGACAAAATTAATTAAAATATTAAATATAATATTAAATATAATATTAAATATAAACAATTAAAAGGTCCCTTACTTAACTTTCTAATTAAAAAGATAGCTAAGCTCTGGAATAGGTTACAGAACACTCATCACTTGAGGTTTCTAAGAACACAGTAGACAAACAACTGTCAGGGATGTTCAAGGTATAGTTGATTCTGCCTCAGCATTAGGGGATGGACTAGATGGTTTCTTGAGGTCCCTTCCAGGCCTACATTTCTATTATTTCTATTTTTAAACATTCTTTCTTTTTAAACAATATTGATCCCTCTGTCTTTTATTTGCCTGTAATTCTTCCATTTGCTAATGAGTCATCAATATAGGAGAATCTAACTTTCTTCTTTTTTAGTGCTGTCTCAGATTGGTGACATAAAGAGTACTAGACAAACTATATAACCTTTTCTCTCCATTATGTCTTCAACAAAACTTCATATCTAGGAAATCAAATAAAATAATGTTTGGGATGTTTGAAACAAGAGACTGATGCAGTTTCTGATGACCTGCATTAAACAATTTACTGTGTACTTATTGTTTAGCAAAGCAAATCTTGACAGATTAACCTTTAAAAATTTATATTGCAAGGTATTTGATCCCATTTTTGATCTTAATACTTTTAACTCTATAAACAACATTTGACGTTTATCAATAGTAATGTCAGGAACAAACATTCCACTACAAAGTTTTTGGTCGGCATTGTTTCCCCGCTCTTGGGGCTGGGAGGTGACGGAGGGAACATTTTCTTTACTTTTTAGCATATGATGACATAACTGCAGAGATTACTACTAAGAAGTTTAACTATTTAAAACCGCCACATGGCAACTATAGGTTAATGCTGACTTTTTGGCTGTGACCACTCTATGATATGTGATAAGAAGCAATGCTTGTTAAAGACATGAAGATAAGAAATTGGTTATTTCATCTTACAGTGTGTATTTGTGTCCTGAATCAGCCATATATTTAACCAAATGTGTACGTTTAAGCACACAAATAGTCCTCCAGAAGTCAATGGCATGACAGCTCACATCCTTAAAGCTATCATGGTACTAAAGAACCATGCTGGCTTGGAATCTTTGTTTGTAACTAACTGACTGTGCTTCAATCAGTAAGGTATATTGATTTCCTTTATAAGAGATTATAAAGTAGCATATTGGTCTCAATGCACTGTAAGATAAAAATGAAATATCTTTAATCCTACAGTATGAATGCCAGAGAAAATAATAATGCACATTCCTGAAAGGCAGTCTCCTATAACCCTATGCTTGCTATATGCTAATATGTGAAAAGAAGGTAATAAATTTGTCTTAAAAGTGAATTCACCAGGATTCAGTGCACTGTATATAAAAACTTTGTTTATAATTTTCAGGATTTTCAACTGACCTATTTTGTTACTTCAGGCATAAAGGCACTGGGTTAACTCATTTAATTATATCTGACTTTTGTCAATGTTAACTGTTTTAAGAGTTTCTTTAATTTGTGATATTTTTAAACACCAAGGCCAACATTTTCTTAAGTGGCTACTGATTTTGAGTGCTTCAGGTTTTGGGTGAGCAATGTGGAATCTGAGTTTCAGAGGGAACTAATACGGGAAATAACAAGAACCTTCAAATAATTGTGTGGGTTTTTTAAAATCTAATTTTTTAAGCTGCTCTTGTGATGTTGGAGGTCTGACTCATAATTTTGAATCTTTGGAGATTACCCTACTGATAAGAAGTTATATGTGGGTAACAACAATATTGCCTAGGAGCACCTCCGTAGGTGGACATAGAAGAGTAGCCTTTCTTCTGAATCATTCAGCCTATCTCCAGTGGTTTCATTCTGTCATTTGCGTTATGTTAATACATGAAGTACATGTCAACATTTGAACAGAACAAATACCTGATGAATGAAGTGAAATGTACATTGAACCATAGCCTATGTTTAAAATTATTTGAAAGAAACATCACCAGCTTTTATATGGGTAACTAATCTGAAAGGTAGAAAATCCTAATATTTTACACAGGAAAGGAAATTACGGCATTATCAAAATACTCTTCTAAGAAAAGTTTGGAATTTCTATTCTTTCATTGAAATTTGGATAAAATAAGAGACCGAATAATTTAATATATGATATTTTAGTTTTCATGATTTACTATGTAGAAGAAAAATGTCTAGACCTACAGCTTGAGTGTAAACACACGACACGAAGAATTGTACATTAGATGGATCTGCACAAGGTAAGGCATTCCTTTTCCTTTGCAGAAGGATAACAACATGTTTTCTTTATACTCTTCTTACTGATCAAGAAATGAGCCAAATGGCAACTACTGAACAGTGATGAAATGGTGTTAGATAAAAGTAATACCACTATTTCCTCCCCTGAAATATATACGCTCCAGTGATTTGGTTCCTTATATTAGCCATTTCCCCTCTCCAGAGGACTGGGATTTTAATCCCTCAGAAAAATATTTTTTTCAACATGTGCACCTTACAAAGTAGTGCACGTTTTACTTTTCCCCAGGAAAGCAATTCTTTATGGGCCTCATCTTGTAAAATGCGAAGCATTTTATGGGATGTGGAGTGTTCTCAGCTACTAATGCAGCCAATAGGATTTGAGGGCACTGAGGAAGAGGACCTTGCAGGAAGTGCTCAGTTCCTAGCAGGATGAAGTCTTATATGAACTTGAATTGGATAATGGTTACCACAGCATATGCCACAAATGGACCCACTTCCTGGAATACCATATATCTGGAGATTCCCCCTCCCCATTTTTAATTTCAGTTTTACCTCCCACTTTTTATTTTGTAGCTGTGCCTCTTGCCCTTCTCTCCTTTTCTCCTTTTCTTTCATTCCATGTGTTTATACATCGAGCTCTTTCTATTTTTCAGGCAGTTTGTCCTCGTTTGCACACAGTTTGCGATGTGTTTCTGGTTTTGGAAGATACTGTTTTGGTATATTTAATTGCTGATGAAGTGGAAAATTGGAGGGTAGAAGTATTATTACTTTGCATAATGGTACAAAAATATCATTAGCAAATTAATCTCCATCACATAGATTCATAGAATCATAGAAGATCGGGATGGAAGAGACCTCAGGAGGTCATCTGGTCCAATCCCCCACTCAAAGCAGGACCAACACCAACTAATCAGTTATAGCAAGTATTTCATTGGGTGGATACATTACAAGAAAAACAAGAGTTAGGGCACAGCAAGCTAAGCTGGATATTATGATGTATGCCTACTGCATGATATTCACAGTGCCTGACCCTGAGTCTACTTGAACACCAAAAACACTCCTGTTGAAATCAATGGGACTTCTGGTTGCTGAGTTGCTGATAGACTGAAAGGAGAGATTTGACTCTATGATTACCAAGTAAGGATAATTAAAATAGCTTGTAATGTTTTTTTTTTCTTTTATAATATACTCTGGAAGCAGTACTATATATTCAAATGAATATTATAAACCTTCCAATCAAGCATTTAAATACCTGGGTATTGAATTTTTTTGAGTGGCTTTAACTTTTGTCTATCAAATGGAAAACAAACAGTAACACCTAGTCAATTTTCACACAGCAAAAAGTTAACTGTGGTGAGCCCCATGGGTCTGTGCTAAGGTCTGTGGTGTTAAATATATTTATCAGGGAAAGCAAAAAGGAAATAAATTATGAGGAAGCAAAATGTGTAGATGACACAAAGTTATTTAGATTAGTCAAGACTCAAGCTGGTCAGGACTTGTGTGTGTGTGTGTGAATTTTTGTTGTTGATGTTGGAAAATGTTGATTGGTCAAAACTGAAACTTTGTGGAAGTGCATTGGTTTGCTGACACTTTTTAGGTTCCAGATGGAATTTCTGATGAAAAGCAAAGAACAACTGACCCCAGAGGAACCAATAGCCCAGCGAATCAGGCAAAGTGAGAACTTGAACTGAAGTCTGTCACAGCCTAGATTAGTGCCCATGCCATTTGGCGCTCCCTCTCGCTCAATCCTTGAAGGGTTTCAGTGTCATTCCAATGCAGAACAAAAAAACAAATTTCTAAACCTCTTTTAAAACAAAACAAAACAAACTCCCTTAGTTCTTGTTCTCTAGCTAGCACTAGTCAAGACTAGAGAAGACTGGAAGGAAATTCAGAAGGGCCTAATACATCTAGCTAGTACAGTAACAGGTGAAATTCACTGTTGAAAAAGGAAAAGTAATGTATGTTAGAAGGAATGAATTGAACTACTAATTGTATATTTTGGGTTCTAAATTCACTGCAACTGCTCTGAAAAAAGACCACACTATTATGTTGCTAGTTCAATTGCTAGCAGTCAAAGAGCCTAATGTTAGGATATATAAGGAATGCACTGAATATTTTTTCAAACATAAATTATGCTCCAAATTGTGCTTGATTTACTCTTGTGAATCTTCCAAATTAAGTCACTAGAAATGCCTTTGTGAACAGCCCAAAGAAGATTGCACCGTTATATTATCCAGACATAAGAACATAAGACCGGCCAAATTGGATCAGACCAAAGGTCCATCTAGCCCAGTATCCTATTTTCTGACAGCGGCCAATGCCAGGTGCCCCAGAGGGAATGAACAGAACAGTGATCCATCCCCGGTCGCCCATTCCTAGCTTCTGGAAAACAGAGACTAGGAACACCATTCCACCCCATCCTAGTTAACAGCCATTGATGGACCTATCCTCCATGAATTTATCTAGTTCTTTTTTGAACCCTTTTATAGTCTTGGCCTTCACAATATCCTCTGGCAAGCAGTTCCACAGGTTGACTGTGTGTTGTGTGAAAAAATAGTTCCTTTTGTTTGTTTTAAATCTGCTCCCTATTAATTTCATTTGGTGGCCCCTAGTTCTTGTGTCATGAGAAGGAGTAAATAACACTTCCTTATTTACTTTCTTCACACAATCATAATTTTATAGACCTTCATCATATCCCCCCTTAGTCGTCTCTTTTCAAAGCTGAAAAGTCCCAGTCTTATTAGTCTTTCCTCATACAGCAGATGTTCCATACCCCTAATAATTTTTGTTGCCCTTTTATGTACCTTTTCTGAGTCCAATATATCTTTTTTGAGATGGGATGACCACATCTGCATGCAGTATTAAAAATTTGGATTTATATAGAGGTAATATGCTATTTTCTGTCTTATTATCTATCCCTTTCTTAATGATTCCCAACATTCTGTTCGCTTTTTTGACTGCTGCTGCACATTGAGTGGGTGTTAAAAGAGAACTATCCACAATGACTCCAAGGTCTCTTTCTTGAATGGTAACAGCTAATTTAGACTCCATCATTTTATATGTATAGTTGGGATTATGCTTTCCAACGTGCATTGCTTTGCATTTATCAACATTAATTTCATCTGCCATTTTGTTGCCCAGTCACCCACTTTTGAGAGATCCTTCTGTAACTTCACAGCCTGCCTGGGATTTACTATCTTGAGTAGTTCTGTATCATCTGCAAATTTTGCCACCTCACTGCTTACCCCATTTTCCAGATCATTTATGAATATGTTAAGACACAAAGCATTAGTGCATAGTTCTTTTATCCTGGAGATATATGGTCTGAGCTTACTCCCATTTGAAATTAATGAGAGTTTTGCTATTGGCATTAGGGGGAAAGGATAGGGTCTTTGTGGGTCTTTTAAAATTTAATATAAAGGCCTTATACTTGTAGGATGTTAAATGTAGCTAAGCTAATTTTTCTTGTCTATAAGGGGAAAAATATGTTGAGGGGTCAGTCTTTTATAGCTGACCAGACATAGTTACAGAGTCCTCTAGTAAATAGTACACTGAACCATGTAAAGTATTGTAACATGTTTGTCTGTGTTAGTATATGAAACAGCAGGAAGGTTTTGGATTATTCAATCGGGGTGAAAAGAGGGAAGGACATTAAAAGCTAGCTGATTTAATCAACAAATATTTGTAGTTTTCCCTTCCTTCATTAATTAATATAATTCATGTTATGTAAATTACTTCCAGCCAAAGCAACATTTTCATTTTCACTTCATAGGCATAAAGTAATATAATGAAGAGTATGAAAGAACAATGGCTAGCCACCTACAGAAAGGATGGAAAAAGATAACTTTTTAGCCATAGCAGGAAGAGTTCTTGGGTGAATTGAGTGAATCATTGTAAAAATTTCACTTGACTAAAACACATCATTAAAAGAAAATCTTCCAGGAGTACATTCTGATTTTTTTTTTCTCTTGACCTTGCTTGCATGCAGTATTTGCCTGCAGACTTACATTTTACATTCTCTGAGGATAAAATCATTTCATCCTCAATAAACATTATAAATTAAAAGGGGTTTGAGTCACCAGACTCCACCATCGCATGCACACAAGTAAAATAATTCATTGTTCAGAGACCATAACAAATTTTAATGTGCATTTTACAGAGTAAACAGAGGGCTGCATTGCCATCTGCAAGGGGTCAAACCAGTGGAAGTGAATGCATGTATTACAAAATCCACACAGTACTGAATTACAAATTAAAAAATAATGCTTCATCAAAAAAGGAAACAAAAATATCTGTTGGTGGCACGACATATAGATAATATTAAAAACTGTCTTGCATGAGGACCATGGTATGTCTACTGTGAAGTTATATCACACATACTGTAAGCAATTTACAGAATTGAAGTTAGTTTTGCATATACAGGAGTTGCAAAATTAGAGAAAACACATTGAAATATAGAACACACACACACAAAAAAATGTATTTATATTACCACCACACAGTCAATAGGGGTTGGCCTAAGTCAGCAACTGCCACCATTGAACAAGAAACAAACCAAGAGAAAAGAGAGGAAAAGGAAGGGGGTAGGAAAAAAAGGAGAGGAAAAAATTCAAAAAAGTAAAATAAATAAATAAATAAAAAAAAACCCTCAATAGTGCTTCTTGCTTGTCTTCAGAAACAACGTCCTCTAGTCCTGTGAGTTGCTTTGCAATGTTTGTATTTTTGTTTTGCACTCCCGACCCCCACAAAAAAAAATAGGCTTTTCATCAAAGTTTCTGAGGTGTTTTTTGTCAGAGGTGATGCTGAGTCATTTTGTTTTCTTGGATTTTTTGTTGGTTTATTTTTTTTTATTTATTTATTTTTGGCCACTCTTTGCCTCATGGCTGCCACAGTTCTTTCAAAGAAGGAAACCAAATATCATCCATAGCGAATTTGTATAATACTGATGACTTGCAAGCCAACCCCTGAGCAGTCAAGGATATGATGCTTCTACTTGCTGAAAGAAAAGGAAACTAGGTCTTGCTGTTACAAAATGTCCTGTTACATCATACCCGTTCTCTTCAAATAACTGATCAGTGATACAGCAAAGAAAATAATATAGATCAAGAAAATGTGGTATCCTCTTCATATATATATTTATATGTTTAAACAATATATATATTTGTTTGTTTTGTTTTTTTGTACTTCCTGAAGGTGCTCCATGTGTAGAGAATTAGAGTACATTGGGTGCAGAGTGGTGGTTGGAGGTTAGGGTCAACTTTGCTGTCCGCTCCGTGGATTTTACAGGCGATTTGCTCTTTGCTTTAAGAAGAGAAAGTGATATTGGAAAAAGTCAGCACTTTTAGATTAAAGCAAAGCACCCTTCACAAAGCCACAAACAAGAAGCAGGACAGAAAGTCCATGGCTTGTAGCTATCCTCGCACCTGCGGAAGAAGTTATAAGATATTCGCTCATCTTGCAGATTTCCAATGCTCCTTATAAGGCTGTTTAAACACATACATTTTATATATTTAATTAGCTCGCCAGCTTGGCTCTGGTGCCCATGAATGTCTTGGCATGCACTGCAAATAACAACACATACAAAGTATTTCAGTCCCAGGGAGGTTCTTTTTTTTTTTTTTTTGTATGTCTTTTTAAACAATGTAATCCAATTACGATATACAGAGAAAAACAAATCTAAACATGTTCCACCTCAAAGCATTCCTTACAAAATAATTTCTAAAGTTGCTCAGTAATGATGGTATTTACTTACTAACAAAACAGTCTATTGTTGGCTGCAAAATATTTGCTTGCAAAATAAAAGCAATGCTAAGGAACCTGGCGGAATGGCAGTGCAGTGTAAGGGAAGAAATGTATGCTAAACTCTTTGAAGTATATTTATTTTTGAGTAATCAGATCTTCCAATTATTTTTTCTCTTCAGAAACCTAAGAGAATGATGGTTAAACTGTGACACTAGATTTAATGTAAGATCCCTTAGAACTATGCTAATTAAAATTGAAAAGGTGGCATAGCAAGTATTTTTGAGTTCTCGATGTGTGACATGCTGGGTCTTAAAGTGTGAGACCACTGCTGTACATCATAAATAAGTGTTTTCAGAAATTGCAAAAGGACTTACATTACTTTAGGGGAAAGTTGTAAACTGAATGTGGCCATACTCTTCTTTAAAGTTCTGTTTATAAAGGGTTATTAAATGATTGATTAGATGTTACAAATACGATCAGCATGTGTTTATAGATGTCGGTCAGGTCCTCTGTAGATAGCACTGTCAATGCTTATAAGCAACATGTTGTGGTTTTGAACTCCAATAACTGATTTAACATTGAGGAAAACATCTACTAAGCCTTTATAACCTATTTACATATAGAACTTCAATATCAAGTGTGACCCTGAATTTCCTTACAACAAAAAAAGTGCACATGTGACTTCATAAAGCTATAATATGTATTATTAAAATACAAAGGAAGTTAATGATATCAAAGATGCTAGGACAAGTGGGTTTTTTGCCCCTTCAGCTTACAGATGTCTGTCCAGTTAAATATCTGTCCTCTTTTGCCTAGAGAATATAGTTTTAGATAAAGCCAAAAATATTTGCTTTCCTTTCCGTTAGAATGGAGATCAAATTAAATTCCAGGTCCCAATATACTGCCTCCTTTTGCAAATAAAAGAGTGGCTCATAGTACATGGAATTAATATGAGTAACTGGCCGAACTGTAACTTTTATATACAGAAGTTGCCATTACAAGGATTTTTACCCACTGTAAACACACAAGGCTATCTGAACTAACTGAGGTATTGCAAGTACCCATATAGGGATAGAACAAATGAGGACTTTGTAATGATACCCACTGCAGTTTATACATGGGATTTCCAAAAGGGGCTAAGGAAGCTGTGTGCCCAACTCCCATTGAAAGTCAAAGGGAGTTGAGAACATAAGAACGGCCATACTGGGTCAGACCAAAGGTCCATCTAGTCCAGTATCCTGGCTTGTGACAGTGGCCAATGCCAGGTGCCCCAGAGGGAATGAACAGAACAGATATTCATCAAGTGATCCATTCTGTCGCCCATTCCCAGCTTCTGGCAAACAGAGACTAGGAACACCATTCCACCCCATCCTGGTTAATAGCCATTGATGGACCTATCCTCCATGAATTTATCTAGTTCTTTTTTGAACCCTGTTATAGTTTTGGCCTTCACAACATCCTCTGGAAAGGAGTTCCACAGGTTGACTGTGCGTTGTGTGAAAAAATACTTTTTTGTTTGTTATAAACCTGCTACCTATTAATTTCATATGGTGCCCCCATGTTCTTGTGTTATGAGAAGGAGTAAATAACACTTCCTATTTACTTTCTCCACACCAATCATGCTTTTATAGATCTCTACCATATCCCCCCCCCTTAGTTGTCTCTATTCCAAGCTGAAAAGTCCAAGTTTTATTAGTACCTCCTCATACTGCAGCCGTTTCATACCTATAATAATTTTTGTTGCCCTCTTCTGAACCTTTTCTAAGTCCAATATATATATTTTTTTGAGATGGGGCGACCACATCTGCAGCTAATTTAGACCCCATCGTTTTATATATGGGGGATTATGCTTTTCAATGTGCATTACTTTGCATTTATCAACATTGAATTTCATCTGCCATTTTATTGCCCAGTCACTCCGTTTTGAGAGATCCTTTTGTAGCTTTTTGCAGTCTGCCTGGGACTTAACTATCTTGAGTGGTTTTGTATCATCTGCAAATTTTGCCACCTCACTGTTTACCCCTTTTTCCAGATCATTTGTGAATATGTTGAATAGGACTGGGCCCAGTACAGACCCCTGAGGGACACCATTATTTCTCTCTCTCCATTCTGAAAACTGACCATTTATTCCTACTTCTTTGTTTCCTATCTTTTAACCAGTTACTAATCTATGAGAGAACCTTCCCTCTTATCCCATGACTTCTAACTTTGCTTAAGAAATGGTAGCCTAATTTCTTTATTGCCATTTGAATGTCTCATATACAGTAGAATATAATATTATATGGTATTAAGGACCTGATTCTGCACATGAGTAAATTTGCTCACAGGACTGCAGTGGATTACCCTATGGATAATTGCTCAAATCCACAACTGTTTACAAATTGGACTCAAAAGCCACTGCAACTCAGTTTTATTTGTTGCTTGTATTATCTTGTGTACATCATTTCTTTTTATCATGTTATTTAGCCTTTCTTTATATGCTTTACATTATTTTAAATCAAGCTTATGGTTCATCCTATTTTCATGAGATTTTCCTCTTTTCCTTAGTTAAAGGAGGACTTTTTCTACAGTCAGATTAGCTCATGTTATTTTTATATTTGCAAGCATTTTTACTATCATTTTGTGATCTTTGCCTCATCCATATAATCCTATTTGAACTGATCTTTAAAAAGTCATAGAATCACACCTTCTCTGCATGAAATCTACCACACAGTTTAAGGACAAATGTTCACAAATCCTATGTGGATATTTTTTAAAAGGGCCTATTTTGAACAATTATTTAATGATGACATAACTTGACAGTTTGAAAACCATAACATGATGTTGAAGGAAACTACTACCATACAAAATGAAACTGACCTAAGTGTTTCAATTTTTGAAAAGGCAAAACTGTAATATTTGCGACCAATCTTTTCTTTTCAGCCACCATTTTTGTAGAACCCAGAACTGATGAGGCACTGCATAATCAAGATGGCATCCTTTTCTCTCAACCATTGCATAAATGTATCCTCCAGATTATATCATTTCCAGCACACAAATTGTAGGTTCTTCTGCCTGTGGTGGGGTGGTTTTGTTTGTTTTTTCAAAGATTTTAGATCAGGTTTTATACAGCATGTGCACGTTAAAGCTTAAGTGAGCTTATTGGGAACACTCCCAACATTAAAATATTTCAAATTTCTTAATTAAAAGAGGCTGTTAGGAATATCTGAGATTACTTTAGTTATATAACATGGTCATCATGGGCCTGCATCAGAATCCTTAAGCCATCTCAGGGTTTGACCCTGTAGCATCCCAATGCAATATTTGAGTCTTACTTGTTCTAAGTAGTTTTATTTCTTTTCAAAATGCTCATCCAATCATGACAGCCACATTTCTAGTAATATTTCCTATCAAATAAAATTGATTTCTAAGCTACAATGAATACGAATGAGTATGAATGGTGGTGAAGATTAAATGCACTTTTATCTTTTCAAAGATCCCTTTGAAATACAGTAGGAGTCTAAATGTAGTCAGATTTTTCACTGAAGCACTGAATAAGTTTCTTCATTCTCATATTGGCTCAAACAGTTTTCTTCCCTATTTGGGGGTAGTAGGAAGCATATACAAAGTACAGAACACATCAAAGCAATAAAACAAAAAGCAACTGTTAAAGTTTCTATCCTGTTTCTTTTGAAGTCACTGATGGAAGCTATTTTTTATTCCTCTCAATTTCTTCTTTTTATGATATGATAAAGCACTATGTAACAGAAACTGATGTGGTGCAAATTTCAAATCCAGATCTCGATTTCCCAAAAGGTCAGAGGCAGGTTAATCTGGCCTTTTGGTTCAATACTTCATATAGACTAAAGCCAGATGCAAACTTCATATCTGGATCAAGATCCAAATGTTCCCAAAGTTCAGGATGTTCAGATCCAGGGCTTTGGTTCAGATGGACTTCTAGTGTACGTGTCTGGCCAGAGCATGAGGCGCACCACTGGAAATGTGAGCACAGCAATGCGAGTTACAAACTGTTTATCTGGCTGTGGATTTCCAAAGTTTATCACTCATATGCCTGCCATTTCTACAAGTTTTTTTTTCTATAATTAACAATTAACAGCTAAAAGAGGTTTTATTGCACAACACAAGTGCTGTGCAAAGCTTGAGTATGATTGTCAGGATCCAGGATAGTGGTCTGCAGAAAGAAAGGGCATATGTGTGCACTATTGCTATATTACTAAAGAAATGCTACTTAATATTTATACCAGAGATTCTCGAACTGTGGTCCTTGAACCACTGGTGCAGAGCACTTGCTGGTAGTGAGAGGAGAGCTGGCTGGTTGTGCTAGGTCTTCTTTTTGTTCCAGCTGCTAAAGTGCATTGAAAGAAGTGAAACATACATTAAATATTTTCCTAACATTACTTTTCCATGTAGCCAAATATTCTATTTGCCACACAGACATGAGCGTGAATGGGAGGAGAGGGTTCCATGGGAAACTCTTAAAATGTGGCACACACTATGAAATCTTTGAGAAGCCCTTTGATACAAATATGTGGTTTTATTTAAATGCCGGTATGGTGGCAGGGTGTTGAACAGTGTTCCACACACTTATGAAAAATAAAAATTAACAAATTTTGGCCTTAGTGTTGAAAATAGTAAACCCATCTTTAAAACTAACACGGACAGATAAAACCTAAATGTGTACATATATACTAGTGAATGTTAACTTTATTCTGTAATTACCATTTTTGTTAGACTGTTAACATTTTAAATGTTACTTTTCAGCAGAAGGGATGATTTCAAAAGTATAACTGCAGAATACAATTGGTCAAAAAGGTCAATTGGTCATGTGACTCATGCTAGGCTGACAGTCCTGATAACGAGTAGCGTCTCCAGCTTCCATTTGGTTATTGACCAGACAAAATTTTACAGACAAAATCAAATTTTAACAAAATCTGTTTCTTATCAATTGTTTTTGTTTTCCCTTAAGGTTGAAAATACCATTTATGTAAAATTTGCAACGGTTTTAGCTCCTCCTAGTTGCAGATATATTTGCTCAAAGTTCCGAAACTGCTTACCTAGCTGAGGTGTAAGACAGTCTGCTTCTAGGAGCATGGAACTTCAACAAATTTAGTTAGGCACACCCTTAGGAACAGCTAGCCGCTGCAGAATGCTTGGGTATCTGAGTGCCTTTCATCCACCCAGCTCTTATTACCTTGTAGATATACTCAATTCTAATGGTCAGATCCTCTTAGTACTTTACTCACAATGAATAGTATCCTACTCCACAGACAGTCCCACTGAATGCAGGCTGGTTAAGAATGTGGCCTTCAGGATTTGGAATGTCAGACTAAGTCTCAAATTAATGAGCAAAGTGCAGGTTTGGTGCTCAGAGATCAGGACTAGTACAATTAAGCACAAACTTTTCAGTTCATCATGTGGTCTCAATACAGATCACGTGGCTTTCAATACCACATGTGTATATACATTTATAAAGGTTTTTTAACTACACTGAATGTCTTGTATTCTTCTGATCATCTAAATCCGTGTTTCCCAAACTTGGGATGCCGCTTGTGTAGGGAAAGCCTCTGGTGGGCCGGACCGGTTTGTTTACCTGCCATGTCCGCAGGTCCAGCCGATCGCGGCTGCTCCAGGCCAATGGGAGCTGCTGGAAGTTGCGTGGGCCGAGGGATGTACTGGCCGCCGCTTCCAGCAGCCCCCATTGGCCTGGAGCAGCGAACCACAGCCACTGGGAGCCGCGATCAGCCGGACCTGTGGACGCGGCAGATAAACAAACCAGCCCGGCCCGCCAGAGGCTTCCCTACACAAGTGGCATCCCAAGTTTGGGAAACACTGATCTAAATCTTAAATAGAACTGTGTGAAAATTTGGCTGTTTTGCATTGCAAAAATTTGTGCTGGCATTTTCTTCAGTTCACAGTTTTCTGACTTGGATCCTCCTTCACGCCTTTCAATTTTTCTTCGAGATTTGAGTTTCATATAACCAAAGTCTAAAAGCCAAATCCAGTCAAAATGATTTCCATGTAAAATCAATCTAGGATAATTTAATATTTGCCCTAAATTCATTCAAACTATTTATGAATCTTAAACCAGGTGTATTGAAAGATTGTATGAGTTTTGTGTTTGTAAAGTCTGTTCAAACTAAGAAGGTTCATTTAATTTCAGCTTTGATTGTGTATTATTTCACGCAGTCCTGAAATGAATAAATTCCTTCTCTGTCCTCATTCTATCCATCATTATCCTTGTTCAACTGTGGAAATCTCAACCCTCCCTATGTTTTTCTGTACAGTAAAAATTTTTGAGATATAAAATTTTTTTCCATCCTGAATCAGGCCAAAAAGTGAAAAATCCCAATGTTTTCAATGAACCAGTCCAAAACTGGCAAGGAGAAACTTATGTAAGGGGTAATGATGAAAGGGAGCTAGGACTGATTGTGGCTAGAAAATAAGGCAGCCATGGATAATCTGCTCTCATTGCAAATAAGACTAGTGCAATGTTGAGTTATATATACAAGACATAAAGTTAGTCAACCTCAATGTGTCACTGCCAAGACCGCACATGGAATATTACTTTCAGTTCTGTGAACATTAAAAGGAAATTAGAGAGGACCAACAAAATTGACAAAAGGCTTGGAAGGATTGCAGCCTTGGTATTATTTTGGGGTTCTCCCTTGCCCTTAGCCCATGCATGCGGGCCACATCCAATCATGCTGCTTCCTCCTCCACAACATCCTATAGATGCATCCTTTTCTTTCTATCTCTTCAAGCAAAGCTCTTGTTCATCATTCATTATTTCCCTTCTTGACTATTGCAGTATCCTCCTAACTGGGCTTCCAGTCACAAACTTCTCCCTGCCCCCTTCCAGTCCCTGCTTCCAGTCCATACAAAATACTGCTGTTCAAACAATCTTTCTTGCAGATCAGTTTGACTGTGTCATCCCACAGGCTCTGGCTGTGGAATAATCTTGTAAGTGGAAGAAGCTTCATCACTTGGGACTTGTCAGACTAGACTGGACAAAACCCCAGAAAATATGCTGGGTGCAATCAGGTATTTGCAGGAAGATGGGCTGGACACTCTAATTGGCTGTTCCATGTCTAACATATATTATTTTATAATTCACTGTATCCATTCAGTTTTGAACCCCAAAATCACTGTTTGCCCTGTTTCATTTTAAAATGTATATTGTTTTATACTATATTACTAAACTATATATCACTAGGCAAGGTTTTTGCCATTAGCATGATCAGGAGATCTTGACACGAAATGATATAATGAAAGTACATTTACCCCATGATATGTGGCATTCATGTGTGTTGCTGCTAATGATGTGAACTCACTAGGTTCAGCACTCTGTTCAGATACTTATGAGAAGCTTATCTAAGCTTTTTTTGGTCTGGAAATGAGGCCAGAAATCTTGCAAGGACAGATTTTTTCCCCATGAGAATACTACTACTTTGCATTTCTATAGTGCCTTCCATTTGAGAATCTCAAATCAAATATAAAAACATCAAAGACCCCTAACAATCCTGTGAGAAAGGTAAGTAGTAGTGTCCCCACTGTACAAATTGGTACACTGAGACACAGATAGATTACCAGTGATGTGCCTGAGTTTGTGGAAGAGCAAGGATTAATGGTCAAGTCAGTATTGGAGACGAAGTGTCCTGTTCTCAAGCCCTGTACTCTAACCACAAGAATATTTTTCTCTCCCGGATATTTATAGGCTTTAGCTGTCTTAGGAACTATTGTGAGGCTAAGAGCTTGTCTACATGAACATTTAGTTTGCTGCAAGCTGGGGTGTGAATCTACCCCTCACAAGCCTGCTGCACACTAATTGGCCGTGTGGACCCTTCTGCCATGTACTAACAGTTCCTTAGTATGGTCTGACCTGCCTTAATTTGAAAGGGAATAGATAAAAGTGCACTAAAGAACTTTTAATGTGTGGCAGCAAGCTCCACACAGACCATAAGTGTACAGCAGGCTAGTACGGGGTAGATTCACACCCCAGCTTGCCATAAACTAAATGTTTGTGTAGACAAGACCTAAGTATTGATGCATTTAAAAAAAAGAGAAACTCGAAGTTTTCAGAGCTCAGAAAAGGTACTGGGTTGAGCTCATTCCAAGTTTTGAGCAAAGGATCTATTCAATTCTTGTATAATCTACTAGTCACCATTTTACTTCAACATGGATGGTCCAAGCTATATATTTAGTTTGTTGTCACTCTTTATTTTATCCTTCTATTTTTGTGTGGATTTTACACTTGACCCACTTCAGACTAACCAGAGTATGAGGTTGTGTATATCAGTAGTTCTCAGTCATGAGTAGATATGTTTGTACTTCAGCCTTTTATGACCCATATTTGACTTCCCTTCCCTAAATTAGGGTCTGATTGTGTAATGTTTTCCTCACACTGAATATCCTTCACTCATATAACTATTCCCATTGATTTCAACAGTCTACTTGCATGAGTAAATATTTCTCAGGGAAAGGGTTGAGATATAAGGGGCCTTTGTGTAGTGGCCTCTGAAATGTCGCTGCTGGTTACTCAAACTGGATTCTGGAACAGCCCAAGATCCAGTGTTGGTAAGAATAGGCAAGGCAGGTTGCAGGCTCTGGTAGTCCAGCTAAAATCCTAACAGTAAATTGGTAGGATTAATATTTGGTCCTAATATTTGGGAAACATGGGCAGCATGTTCTGTGAATATTCTTATTTGATTCCTTGTGCGCTGAATAGTGTTCTTCTTTGCTTCCACACTGGAAACAGTGGTCTTAAAATATCTTAGACATTTTTTTAAAAAACATGATAGAAAAAGGAATAAACCAGTGCTTTAATGCTGCTTGCTTACCAATGACCTAGAATTTGTTTGAACTGATGTTTTTATTTGTTGAGAGCTGTACGGCTGATCAGCTTCCCAAACTTTACCTTAACTAAGCATGGTTGTCACACCTTCTTATACCTTAAGCCCAAACCAAAATAACAATACAGCTTCTGGCTGGTTAATAGACCTTCAAATTATCCACAAAAATGTGAGTCACATTTCAAAACTTAATTGCACCAGTCTCCTTCTTCTACATACCACTCTTCCATTCCTCAAAAAAAAAAAAAAAATCCTAACTAGGATTGGCCCTAATACTATCTCACAAGCATTCAGAAGCACTTCCATAAAAAGAACATCTGCAAAAATAAGCTTGTGTGTGTCACAGACACTGAAGAATTATTGCTCATTATAGAGAAATAGCTCTGTGCTCGGTAGACAAGCCACAGGTCACCTTTTGCCCCCAGCTGGCAATGTTCAGCCTCATCTTTTTGGCTGGCCTGATTGTCCCCTCATTTGCACTGGTGTAAATTGGAAGTAACTCCATGAAAATCCATTAGGTCATATTGGTGTCAAAATGGAGTGATGGGAGAATCAGGCCTAGAGAGTTTCTCTCAATGTTTTAATTCCATCCTCCCACGGATTCTAAATCACTGAGCTTCTCTACCATTCCCTTTAAATATAATTTTCACGCCCCCCCCCCCACCAGGGTGATGGAGGTTGGGGTGGTTAGAACCATGGGCTGTCCTTTGCCAGTATTCTATTGGTAGACACCTAGCGCATAGCATGGTCACCCACAGATATTTTTGTATATGTTTCAAGAAATAAATAAATGTGTGAGTTGTTATTTCAGCAGATGGAAATTCAGGCAGGTACAGTACTATAATATTTAAGGCCTGATATAAATCAAAATTGCTCCATTGAAGCCAATGGGCCTACATCAGCTGAGAATCAGACCCTTAATGATTTAGTGACAACCTACTGCTTTTTCCTCAGTTCTTAATTTTTGCCCCCACTCCAACAAATCTTATCATTTTAACATTTTGTTCAGTGGCACAGGAGGAATTGGAGGAGGGGGAATACAGCAGATCTATTGTGGTGTTCAGCAGTGTATTTTGTTTTTCATTGTGTCAATGGGCACTGCTCTTCTGCAGGCATTAGTTTGCTGGACAGTTTCTCCAGGGACACTGTGCATGGAAGCAACATTAGTAGTCGACGTAATAGCAACAGTAGCAGCAGAAGAAACAACAGCAACAAAATGGTTTTCTAACTGTTTTAGTCACTGTTGCAGAGCATGTATATTCTGTATGAGTAGTATCTACAATACAGGCTGCGGCCATTATCTTTCAATTTTATGTTTTAACTTATGTTAGACAGCTTTGTTCCAGACAAGCAGCATTTGCCGGTAGGTAGGGGTCAAACTTCAATGATCTCTCTCTCTCTCTCTCTCTCTCTCTCTCTGTTGCAAATTGCAATAACAAAGTGTGTCAGAGCCACTTTGTGAATGAAATGGTCAAATGAAAAGGGGAAAAACCCCAACACTCTGTGCATGGTGCGGAGAGAGATCATCGTATCTTCTTCAAATGACATCCAACTTTCTAAACAACCGACCAGGATTAATAATTTTTATTATAGCTACTACTCACACCCAGAGAAGGGTATCTGATGTTAGCATTGCTGTGCCTTATGAATGATTTAGTCCAATGAAAAATCTCAGCGACTGACTAATTACTAAGTGTGCAGTGTTTTAGACCAGACCAGGGCTAAGCTTTCAGAGTGAATTGCCTAGGAAAGATTCCATCTAGGGGAAAAAAAATAAACTCTGACATAATTCCAAATAGCTATGTTCTTTTTTCTTTCTGTCTCGTCTTTCATTTCCCAGCCAGCTTGTTATGCCTCCCCACCTGATATGAACTGGTAAAAGCCAGGACTCTCCACTCTCACCCCATGCCCCTGTGTAACATTAAAATACATTTACAGGGGCTTACTTCTCTGTTCGTATAAGCAGATGCAGCTCTGTTGACTTCAGTAGTGTTTTATCCATTTAAGCCAGCAGAGAATTTGGCCCTTTTTTTAACATTGTAACCTTTGTAAAGGGAGTGGGGTTTTCCATCAAAGAAAGGAAGTTTCCTGTTTCATATCCAAAACCAGGCAAAAATGCCTTCCACATTGCTGTGTATTTGTCAGGTAATGGTTTCTTAAGAAAGGAAACCCCATCCATTATTCTAAGGGTGTCCTATCACATGCACTGCAATTTCCAATGTCCTGGTACAAGACACCAGATTGAGCAGCGATGAGAAGTACTTTGGATGAACAGACAAACAAAACTGCATGGCCTATTTGTATTCTTCCCAGTGGTTAATTAGCAGTTGTACCAGACATATGGAACTGAATTATTTGCTCTATGCTCCCTCTACTAAAGAGATTCCTCGGAGGCTCCCCCAGGAAATTTATAATTTTTGGCTCTGGAGGCGAGGTAAGCCATAGAGGTTAAAGCATTTTTTTAAATGACTAAAAAATAAGTGATACACTTAAGAACGTTCACGACAATATAGCTAGTTAGGTAGATGGATCACTAAATGTGGTATGTATGTATATAGGATAGATCTAAATATAGGTGTGTGTTGGTAAATATTATTGTTGTCACAGAAAGGGTGAGATGAATTTCTGAGCATGGGAAGGTATTTCAAAATGAACATTTCCATTTTCAGCTCTACTATGGCCCCACCATACTGAACTGGGTTTAGGGGAGGCAACTATCCAGTGCTGAGCCCACAGAACAATGCAACTGATATTACTTTCCATGCTTACCTCAGAAAAGTAATCCTCTTATAGGGCTCAACCCTGTAAGGTGCTGAGCACTTTGGCCCACATCCGGCAACGTACTTAAGCATGTGCTCAACTTTAAAGCATGTGAATACTCTCATTAACTACAGTGGGACTACACAGGTGCTTAAAATTAAACATGTGCTTATGTGCTTAATGGGATCAGGTCACAGAGCTCACCACCTGTCAGGACTGAGCCCTGCAATTACTAGAACATTTAGAAAATCACCAAATACATAGAAATGCAGTTGTTGTTGTGTACATTCTTCTCAGGTATCAAACCAGTTATCTCTATTGGGAATGTAAGGGGTGGTGAGATTTTTGTTTTATAATATTTTCTTACTGACTGGTGGTTGTATGGAAGGCTGGGGGCAGTTGCTACTGTTTTAATATATGTATGTATTTTAATAGGCATCAGGAGATGAATTCCTGGCCTCACTGAAGTTAATGGGAGTTTTGTCATTGATCTCAGTGGGACTAGGATTGCCCCCAGGGTGCCCAAAGCCTGCAATAGGCATATATACAAAATAAATTAAACTGGGTTTTTCAAAGAACCCTAAGGATGTTAGCAACTTAACTCCTGTCCTCTCTTTTGAAAATCCTAGCCTAACAAAAATCTCATCATCAAAATTTACTTTAAGGTAGAATTTGGAACAAAAATAGTCTCACCCTAGACATAGCTTTATAATACAATTTATAGACACTCTATCAATTTTTTAATTACTGTATACCATTCTGCTTTGCTTTAATCAGAATGAATGGTATACAGTAATTAAAGCAAGTATAGTAAAATGTGATGGGCCGGGCATATAGCTAGACTCACTGACAATCAATGGACTGCAGCTGTCGCTGAGTGGTACCCACAGGAACTGAAACAACCACTCGGCCAACCTCCAAAGAGATGGGAAGATTTTATTATGAAAAGGCATGGCTGCACATGGGGAAGGAAGGCCAGGATAAGAGAAGAATGGAAGAAGTGTTGTGATCATCACAATCTATATGAGTGCTGAAGGTGATCAAGGTATACCATTCAAATAGAAAAATATGATTCCCTGGACCACACTTTATTTCATAGAAAAGAGTGTGTAGAAGTGTTTGGAGTCTGTTATGTCACTCCTTAATTGAGAGAGGTGTTTATTCTCCTTTGTTGCTCATTCTTGTTTTCTCATATCATTATTGCTCCTTGCATCACAAGTGAGAACAATGGGAGCTGAAGGCATTTAGCACTTAGCAGATTGAGGTCCACATTTACTGAGTATCAACTAATAATTTCACTGTTTATTCTGTTCTTTGAGATTAACTAAAAATAATTGTTGTTTTCGGAAAAGGTGAATATGCAAGTCCTTTTAAGTAAAAAAAAAAAATTAAAGATGATGCTATGTAAAAATATCTAATTGTAATAGATAGTAGCTAGCCTATTACCTACACATTATCTTATTGATGGAATTATTAATAGATATAGAAAAGGTTTAAGAAAACAAAATCAATGGTGCTCTTTATTTAACACCAAATATGTATGATCCTGATTTTCTGCAGTGCTGAGCACCCACGGCTACGTTGACTTCAGCTGGCATTGTGGATGCTCAACACTTCCAAAAATCAGCCTCAAAGGGTCTGATCTTGTTCCCAGTGACATCTGTGGGAATTTTGACAGTGACCTCAGTGAAGGCTGCAGGCTTTTTGTAGGCTGACTATATATGGAGATCTAATATATAGACAGAAAGAAAAAAATGTTGGTGAATATTCTATAACACTACAATTTGGGCATAAAAGTGTGTCTTGCAAAGCTGGTAGATTCAGAACTACGGACTCTACAAACCCAAATGGTGGGAGGGACACATCCATTTACCAGAATCAGCAGATTCCAAGAATGTTATTATTTCCTCCCTTTGTCCTCCTGCCTGGTACTGAAGTTTGCTGTGGGTCTTCCTGATTCAAGGAATTCAGTTGGTGCTACAAGATGCAAAGACTCATCTTCCCCTGCTTGCTCCCTCCCAGGTTACATACTGAACCCCCAGCCATTAAAGGAGTTGCTCTTCACATATCTCCTTTCTAAGATGGCAGAAGGGTTACTAAGATGTAGCTAGTTCTGTGTTTGAGTTAGTGAATCCTGAGAAGCACACAGGTTTCCTAGGAATGTTGTCCCAGATTTTTGGAGTGATATCTGGGATGTGCACATTTTCAATGGGTCAGCTATACTGGTGTAAATCTAGACTGACTCTACTGATGTCTGTGGTGTTACTCTGGATTTACAGCAATGAAATGACAAATCTGGCCCAGTACCTCTAGTTCATTTGGCTCCCCTTTGCATAGAACCAAATTCATTTCACAGTTTGCCCCTAGAAAATTACACCATTACCTATAGTTACAAGACCTTGTGATATATGAAATGTGTAATTTTACCTTTGGAATATGATACACTCTTATGAATTATGCAGAGAAAATGTCTATCACTCCACCTACATATGACATTTTTTCTGAATATATGCATATTAGGCTGTCATATTAGTCAGATTGCTCTTATGCCCTGATGGCAGACTTCATTTGCAGCATCCCAAGCATATGAAATCAAAGGGTCAAGCTATGACAGCTCTGACTTTTGCTTCCCTGTTTGTTTTTTTTATTTTAAAATAGACCTTAATACTACTTCAGTGTATTTTTTTAATGCATGTTTTTGTTCTTTCTGGTGCACACTCTCTCTGTCTATTCTGTATCTGTTTTTATAATTATAATACTTTGCACGTATCTATAGCATTTTTATTTAAACATTTCATCGTGCTGTGTGGACTTTACTAATTAAGATTCACAACATCCTGTGAGATAAATAACGGATATACAAGAGCCACAGAGATATATAAAAGCCCATAAACCATACATACAGAATAAGCCATCAAAACGTTATCATTTACCAACCACTGCTATACAGTCCCCTCACAGTTACCACAAATATTCTTTCCCCTGAGTATAGGGGGAAATTATGGTAACCTCGGGTACTTTAAAATGGTAATAGCTGGCAAATGCTTTTTTTTTATGGTAACGACTGCCCTTGGGTTGAGAAATTATTCTCTAGTGCTACTTTTTAGATCTCTATTGCCAACTGAAAGCTGACACTTAAAAGAATGTTGGGTGAACATGAGCAGTGAAAAGGTTCAACAGACCAGATTTCTTTGCAATGTGCTTATCAATGCAGTGAGAAAATTAACTGTTGGTCATAAGGTAAAACAACCCCTACTCTATTATTGGACTAAATTCTGACACCATTACTCACACTGAGTGAAACTTTATTCTGCAAGCAGTCCCACTGATGTCAAGGTACTACTCAACAAAAGTAAAGGTATCCCGGGCTACCCCATTGTATGAAATATAATCACAAATATTTGAATTATGCAGATATATTTTAATTTGTAACAGTGTTTCCATTCTCTAGGATAGGTTCCTTCACTGCATAAAATTGAACGAAAAACGAAAATATCTGTCTCTTGCCATTTTCTGTGTTTGAGCACTACATTGCGATATGGGAAAAGAGCTTAATTTTCTTTTGAACCACATAAGAAAATTAGGGCAGACACATGTTGATTAATTGCATTAGTAAGAAAGATCATCCACAATGTGCCTGCCTATGACTATTATCTCTGTTCTGCCATTCTGATGTCCCGAAATTGAATGCCTCCTTTTCCTCAGTTGGAATCACTAGACTTGTAGGGTCAAATTCTCCACTGCCTGGTACCTTGTGTAGGCATTTACACCTCTGTAAAGTGAATTCAAAGTGGGTCTAAAATATCACCAAATCAGACTGAAAGTAAAAATTAAGGCTCCAGTCTTCTCAATATGAGGAAAATTGATCTTGATCCTCAAAAGTTAAACTATTGGTGCAGACTCCACTGTCAGTTCCAGTATGGCTCTTGAGTGTTGATTAGGAGAAATCAACATAAACTATATTGAGTCAAAATCAGTACTGGTGAAAGTCAATTTTCCTCAGTAGGGGAATTTGGCTTTGAGAATGGAGCATGAAACTTTGCTCCATCAGAAACCACACATGAATATAAAAGATTAAATTAATAATACTTTATTATTAGAACTGTCTGTAATTGGTCTACAATAAATATCATGTTGAGAAAATGTTGAAGCATGAAGATAAGCATACTTCTTGCCCTCTGAGAGCTATGACTGAATGTTATTTTGATTTTGGAATGCCCGTAACAATCAATGAGAGGTTTGCTTCCAGATCACTGGCAGGACACAGCCCTTACAGGGCAAAATGTTGGATAAATTATTGAATTAGTGAATTTTTTATACCTGATATGCTACCAGAATAGTTTAATGGATTACCTGCTGCATCCACACTCTGGCCAAGGTGCTTAAATATGTGTCTACCTTTAAACTTCTAACTAGTCCCATTGACTCACAGATAGAGCTGTTTGAGGATTTCAGGTTCTGATTTGCAGGAAATTCTGTGATTTTGAAATTAGTTTTGTTCTGAATCTGAATGAAAACAAAGGATTTCTAAAATTCCTGTGACATGAAATTTACAGAAAAAAATGTAATCATGTCAATCAAAACACTTTGTTTCAATAAAATTGAAACATTGCATTTCAATGTTTACGTTTTTATTTTATATATATATATATATATATATATATAAAATAAAAGAAATTTCTTTATTTTATTTAAAAATCAAAACATTCTGTTCCAAAAATGTCACAGTGGAATGTTTTGACTTATCAAAATACTTATTTTTCCCAATTTATTTCCCAAAAGGGAATTTCTTTGGAAATCAACACATTTCCGTAGGAAGTTTCAGTTCCAATGAAATGACATTTTCTGATGGCAAAACATTCAATTGGAAAAAATTTGAGCAGCTTTATTTACATGGTTAAAATTAGGCACATGCTTAAGAACCTTGCTCAACTTCATTCTTTTTCAGTAAATTAGATGTAACCCAGATAATCATAGGAATGTAGGACTGGAAGGGACCTCAATAGTTCATCTAGTCCAGTACCTTTCAAAGAGGCAGGAGTAAGTATTACTAAGAGCCATCCCTACCAGGTGTTTGTCTAACTTGTTCTTACAAACCTCCAATGATGGAGATTCCACAAACTCCCTAGCTAATTTGTTCCAGTGTTAACTACTCCTACAGCTAGGAAATGTTTTCCTAATGTCTAATCTAAATCCCCTTTGCTGCAATTTAAGCCCATTACTTCTTGTCCTGTCCTCAGTGGTTAAAAAAGAACAATTTATCACCCTCCTATTTATAACAATCTTTTACATACTTAAAAACTGTTATGTCCCCTCTCAGTCTTCTCTTTTCCAGACTAAACAAACCCTTTTTTCATCTTTCTTCATAAGTCATGTTTTCTACACTTTTAATCACTTTTCTTACTCTTCCCTGGACTTTCTCCATTTTTTCCACATCTTTCCCAAAGTGTGGTGCCCAGAACTGGACACAGTACTCCATCTTAGGCTTTATCAGTGCTGAGTATAGAGGGAGAATTACTTCTGGTGTCTTGCTTATAACACTCCCACTAATATGTCCCAGAATTATGTTCTCTCTTTTTTTGTATTACATTGTTGACTCAAATTTAGTTTGTGATCCACTATAACCCCCAGATCCTTTTCTGCAGTACTCCATCCTAAGCAGTCATTTCCCATTTTGTGTTTGTGCAATTAATTATTCCTTCCTAAGAGTCGTACATTGCATTTGTCCTTATTGAATTTCATCCTATTAATTTCAGACAATTTCTCTGGTTTGTCAAGGTCATTTTGAATTCTAGTTCTGTCATCCAAAGCACTTGCAACCCCTCCAGTCTTGGCATTATTTGCAAACTTTACTTTCTATGCCATTATCAAAGTGTACTTTCTATGCCATTATCAAAATCATTTATGAGGATATTGAATAGAACCAGACCCAGAACAGATCCCTGCAGGACCTCACTCGATATGTCCTTCCAGCTTGACTGTGAACCATTGATAGCTACTCTCTAAGTATGTTTTTTCCAACCAGTAGTACAACCATGTATAGTAGGTTTGTCTAGGCTATATTTCCCTAGTTGGTTTAAGAGACGATCGTGCGAGATAGTATCAGAAGCTTTAACTTGCACAGCTGAATTTTCACAACTTTTTTTTTTTTGGTCGTTTTGCATTTCCAAAGAGCTTGTTTTAATCATTTGTGTGTTCTATTCCTTCATTCCCTCACTCTCACCGTCACTATCATGTAACAGAGGAGGGTCACACTGTATGTATAATTGTAGCATTCACCATTGTATATTAGATGGCAAACACTCACGCCAGTGTAGGTTATTCATAGCTTCCAAATAAAACAGAGGTTAATTTCTGTGTGACAGAAAATGAGGCATTGCCATGTTAGTGTCTTCACTCTGATGACTGACTAATGGCAAATGCATATTCTCTGTTCAACCATTCCTAAAGCATACGCAGTGCAACATTTTCTTCAGCATTTATGTGACTTGGGAGTTTAAGTCCCATTTTCAGAAATGAGATAAACACTAGGGACCAAATCCTCAAATGTCTGTAGGCACCTAACTCCCACTGATTTCAATGGAAGTTGGGTGTTAAATATCTTTGAGGATCTGGTTTTAGAAGCCTACGTTCCATTGACTTCCAATGAGATATAGACTCCTAAGCCTCTAACACATTTTTGAAAATGTTTCCCATCATATTTAGTTTCAATTACTTATGCTTGGCATATTTATGTATATATTGGGCACCAACCTTTCCCTATCACAGTGATCCAGTTTGAGTTAACCTCATGTTGCATGCTGGTTAGCAAGACATTGAAATGCTCAAAATGCTTATCATACCTGATTGTGGACTCTGTTTTGGGATTTTAGCTGCTGCTTCAGGGCTGGCGGTGGAGCGCATTCGCTGATTGGAAGAGTTATGGACGCTACTGGGAACAGCTGCTGAGATGTTCTTGCGAGGTTTCATATCTTGCAACCACATTGGGGATGCTTCAAAGGCCTGCATTCGCCGAGAGTGGCTGTTAGCATTGACTTTGAGAAATGCCTGGGCCTTGTATTCCTGAAGGTCTCCATAGTTGGCATCTGTCACCCTGCACTCATACAAGCCTTCATCCTTTTTCCTCACTTTTGAAATCTGCAGCTTGTGGGAGATGTCATTCCCTTGTACTTTCACTGTCTGCAAGTTTTCCAGGAACAAAAAATATCAGACATTACCATTCTGACATTCTTTCTCTATGAAGAATATACTGACAGACAGAATGCAGCTATCCTAAGGGTATGTCTACACTGCAGTTAGACACTAGGGACTGGCCTATTCCAGCTGATTTGGGCTTACAGGACTCAGACTGCAGGCCTGTTTAATTGCACTGCAGACTTCTGCGATTGGGCTGGAGCCCTGGCTCCAGGACCTGCAAGGTGGGAGGGTCCCAGAGCTCAGGTTGCAGCCTGAGCCTGGAAGTCTACACTTCAATTTATCGGTCCCAAAACCCGAGCCCTGTGACCCCGAATCAACTGGCAAACGCCATCTGCAAGTGTCTAACTGCCATATAACAGATCCTAAAAGTCCATGGGCCAAACCAATGTGATGTAATTTTGCTTATTTCAGTGAAATTACACCAAAGATTAATTTTGCTTTCTGTAGGCATAGGGACAACTGGTGACTTAATTCCAAATCTACTTAGATGGTTTTCTCTGAAATGTTAATTGGCCTCAGACAAACAACCCAGTCTCCCATGCTCTTTAATTAATTCTTTCAGATCATGAGCATTCTTAATGAGCTTTCTTGCATGAAGCTGATGTCAGTGCATTTCTTTGGTTAAACCTTTCCAATTAGATGACTTTATTGAATCATTCAGATTTCGAACCACTGCATTAACAGCCTTATTGAAGATGTTTGCCAATGTTTAAATTTATTTAACACTTTATTAGATTATCTTGTAGTCTTCATTGTTTTAAAAATTATCACTTGACATTAAATTTGTCTCCTTCAGGCTTGTGCAAAACATTTGCTAACTGTAATGTTAAGGCATCTGGTGACATGTAGCCAGTCCCCCCCCCCCGCCCCCTTTATTTATAGAAGCATGTGCTTATTAAAATATTGTGACATCTCTGTGATTTGACAATAGAACATAGCTCATACTCTATGTTATGTTGGGAGGCATCAGCTAATACCAAGACATGCAATGTATCCCAATCCTAAAGCAGCCTAACACATTTTTCACCTTGTATAATTAATTTAAAAGCACAAATTATTTATTTTTGAAGACGTAACAAGACATTGCAATTTCCTCATAAGTGAAAGGTACTAAGAAACGCTAGCAAAAATAGCAGATTTTTTTCTGTACACTTCTTTCCTTATAGTCATTTATATTTAATTGTATATTACTTGATATCTGTGATACCAGAACACTTTTTCATTTATGGATTACCCTAACAGCAAGCCAGTTTGAGGGTTCATCATCATTGAAAGCTATGAGTTTTAGGGAGTGCCCTTAATTCTGCTGCCTATATCCGTTATATAAATTCAGATGCAAATGTAGCTTCATTTCATGTAACTACAGAAGATTGAAGGCAGTATGCAGTAGAGAAACATTTGGATAATGAAGATGTGACAGATCTTAGAAAAGGAAAAGTATTACACTGCAACCAGGTATATGTTATTTATGATTATTCAACATAATGTTCCTGACAACTTGGCATATCATAGTCACCGTTTTGGCAAAGCCCTTATCCTGCCTGTTGTGTAATTTGCAGGGCAATACTTGTGGATACATGACTGCAGCAAGAAATGTGATAGACTTTTAAGCATACAATGTTATTGTTCCCAGCTCTGCATATGAATTATTTTATATGGCAAACTGTACTCACGGTATAAATTAAATGTTTCAAGCATAATGTAAGCAACATTAAATCCACAGAAAGTGCTGGATAGTTAATCTTAATCAATAATAATATAATACCTATACTGATCCAGTTATCAAAAAAATTAAAAAAAGAAATTGAAAGGGCAGTCAGCATGTAAATTGTCTCTGTGGGCCAAATTCTGCTGTCATGAATCCCCATGCAACATCAACAAAGTCAATGGTGTTCCAGGGAAGTAACTGAGTGACTAATTTGTTTTCTCTTTAGCCATTTCTACATTTTAAAATGCAAAGAAAGCATGCTTCATTATATAGTGTTCCTCTTCCAAATGACATATTCATAGATTCTAAACCCAGAAGGGACCACTATGATCACCTAGTCTGACCTCCTATATAACACAAGCAATAGAAGGTCTCCAAAATAATTCCTACAGCATATATTTTAGAAAAAACACCCAATCTTGATTTTAAAATTGCCATGGAGAATCCACCATGACCCTTGGTAATATGTTCTAATGGTCAATTACTCTCACCATTAAAAATTTACACCTTATTCCAGTTTGAATGAGTCTTATCTTCAACTTCTGGCTATTGGATTGTGTTATACCTTTCACTGCTAGATTGAAGAGCCCATTATTAAATATTTGTTCCCCATACATGAACTTATAGATGCATAGGTGCTGGAACTAGGGATGCTGGGGGTGCTGCAGCACCACCTGTCTTGAAGTGATTTCCATTATATACAGAGTTTACAGTTTGGCTCACTGGTTCTCAGTACCCCCACTATAAAAATTGTTCCAGCGCCCCTGTATAGACTGTAATCAAGTCACCCTTTAACCCTCTCTTTGTTAAGCTAGACAGATTTTGCTCCTTGAGTCTATCACTATAAGGCATGTTTTCTAATGCCTTAATCATTCTCATTATTTTTCTCTGAATCCTCTCCAATTTATCAACATCCTTTTTGAATTATGGGCACCAGAATTGGACAAAGTATTCCAGCACCAGTTGCAGCAATGCCAAATACAGAGGGGAAATAACCTCTCAATTCCTACTCAAGATTCCCCTGTGTATGAATCCCAGGATCACATTAGCTCTTCTGGTCACTGTGTCACACTGGAAGCTCATGTTCAACTGATTATCCACTGTAACCACCATGTCTTTTTCAAAGTCACTGCTTCCCAGGATAGAGTTCCCCATCCTTATATATGGCCTGCATTCTGTGTTCCCAGTTGCATATGTTTACATTTAGCCGTATTACAATGCATACTGTTTGCTTGTGCCCAATTTAACACACGATCTAGATCATTCTGAAAAAGAGACCTGTTCTCTTCATTATTTATCATTCCCTCAGTTTTTGTGTCATCTGCAAACTTTATCAATGATGAAGTTATGTTTTCTTCTAGGTCATTGATAAAGATGTTATATAGCATAGAGCCAAGAAGCAATCTCTGTGGGACCCCACTGGAAACAGACACACTCATTACAGTTCCTTTTTGAAAACTATCAGTTAGCTAGTTTTTAATACATTTAATGTGTCCCATGTTAATTTTATATTATAGGTTTTTTTTTTTTAATCAAATGTTTTGTGGTACCAAGTCAAACACTTTACAGAAGTTTATGTATTTTATATCAACACTATTACCTTTGTCAACCAAACTTGTAATCTCACAAAAAAAAAAAAAGATATCCAGTTAGACAGGATCTATTTTCCATAAATTCATGTTAATTTGTATTAATTACTTCACCCTCCTTTAGTTCTTCATTAATCAAAACCCTTAACAGCCACTCTATTAGCTTTCCAGAGATCGATGTCAGGATGACATGCCTATAATTACCCAGGTCATCCTGTTTACCCTTTCTAAAAATTGGCCCAACATCAGCTTTCTTCTAGTCTTCTGGAACTTTCCTGGTGCTACAAGTCTTATTGAAATATTAACAGACCAGTGAGCTCCTGAGTCAGCTCTTTTTAAATTCTTGGATGCATGTTATCTGGATCTGCTGATTTTAAAATGTCTAACTTAGTAGCTTCTGTTAAATACCCTCCAGAGATACTAGTGGAATGGAAAAAGTGTTTCTCCCCAAAATACAGAAGAGAAATATTTATTGAACAATTGTATCATTACTGATAATTCTAGCATTTCCATCTAGTAATCGAACAGTACCATTGTCAGGATTCTTTTTATTCCTAATACATTGAAAAAATTCCTGATTGTTTTTAACTCTGCTGGCCATAGATTTCACCTCATGTCCCTTGGCTTCCCCCTTACCAATTTTCTTCAATTCCTAACTTCTGATTTATATTCTTTACTATCAACTTCCCCTTTCTTCCATTTGTTATATTTTGTTTGTTTTATTTTTTTATAGTTGTCTTCATTTCCCATTAAACCACGTAGGTTTTGTTTTTGTTTTTTTAGCCAGGGCATTCTTCTTCAGTTGTGAGATTGTGACTTTTGAGGCATCTAGTTAGGTGATCTTAAATGATTCCCAATTATCATCATATTTTTCTGATTATATTCTTTCTCCCAGCTGATTTGGTTCATAAATGTTTTTTTCAGTTTTGTGAAACTGGCTCTATTAAAGCATGTATAGTCTATATATATTGCTGGTCTGAACTTAATTCTTCTTGCACTTTTTAAATGTCATCAAGTCATGATCACTTGTACTTAAGTTACCATTAACTTTTAGTTCTGTGATCAGTTCCTCTGTATCTGTTAGGTAAAGGTCTAATATATAATTTCCCCATATTGGCTGAGTTAGGACATTGTCATCTATAATGTTTAGAAATTTCAATGATGCCTTATGCTGGATTTCTCATGCTGCCTGTACTATGTCACTCAAATTGAAGTCCCCTATGATCATTTTTTTTCCCCTATGCATTATTACTCAGTGCATGAGGAGATGTCTCAACATTGTTAAAAACCCAGCCCTTACATATTACCATCTCTTAATAAGGATTTACCAACCACAGTTAACGGTTTATTCTCCATTTGGTATGGATACATTCCACTAATGCTAATAGGAATTCTATTCATGCATCCAAAAAAGGCTCCTTTTATAGCAAGTATATTTAGAATCCCACTATAACATAGACAACATTTTTTATTACAAATATAAAATATCTATTACACAAGCCTATCAAAATATTGGGCTGTAGAATAGAATGGCCTGGCTTTAAATATCGACACACATAATAAGAGATACTTTTAACGCGAAAGGCCTGAACTGTTACAAAGATGAGCCAATTCCTGTAGTTCGTATTCAGTCAACATTCCTATGGGCTTTGATGGAAGTTTTGAATGAGTATGTTCTGAGTAATTAGTGAGTTTATTGGTAATGGTTGTATTTCTATTGCAATAGTGCACAAATACCCAAATCACGGGTCCATCAATCCTCATCAGAACAAATGGTCCATTCCATGAAGGGTTTATAGGGTAAAGTGACAAGCAACATAGGAAATGTGAGTGAGAAGGCTGTGGACAAAATGTGTACAGTGTTTAATATAATGTATATACATTAAAATGTCACTTCAACTATGGCCAACTGCCCTTCAACCTAACATTAATTAGTTGGCTAATTATTTGTAGGCACCAGAGAAGAAGGGAGTGAAGGTTTTAACATGCATGATTATCATATATTGCTGATTAATGTGGTTGTTGCTGATTTAGGGCCAGACTGTGCCTGTGTCGGACTGCACTGCCCCAGTGGGAGTTCAAGATAAATTCTGTCTGAGAGGCAAAATCCCTCTGGAGATCATGTGAGATGTGTACACTGCAGTATTTGTTAAAAATGAACAATGGTCCCATCTCCTTAAATCTCTGGGGTACTGGAAGGGAGGTCCTGTGCCCTGCTACCAGGTCCCGCACTGTCTGATCCATAATTGTGTGAAAACTTTAATCTCCAAATGGAAGATAGTTAATTCCAGTACTATAGAATCTAACCCTGAAGGCTTGACACAGAGAGCATACCCAATAAAATCAATAGAGTTATTGCCATAGGAAGAACTGCATCCCAGCTCTTATCAGGTCAGATGCCCTCTCAGCAGCATCAATGTCTGTTCTCTGCCAGCTTTAACTAATTTCTGAAATCACCCATTTAAATAGCTACATATTCAGCTGAAGGGAAATGCCATTCCAAGGCAAACTTTCAGCATTTATTCCTCATTTAGAATTCTGGGACTGGATCAACCTCTCCAGGGATCAACCCCTCAGGAGGGGCTAATTGGGGGTGGGACTCTGTGCCAGGTGAGAATAACCTTGAGGAGTTGCCCCATTTTCAGAGTGTAAGAGGGCATAGTGAGCTTTTCTCCTGTTGAATAAGCCAGAGGGTGCACCCATCAATTTAATGGATCACCAGATGGCCAGGGCCAGCCAAAGGAAATCCATGTACTTCTGTCAGCCCTGCATCCCCTCCATCTTGTCCTGTCACCATGGTTCCAATGGAACTGTGGTAACAAGGCTTCCCCAGCACCATCAAAAAAGGAGGAGAGGGAGAGGGATCTTGCCACCAAGAGGAGATTCCAAAGCAAAGCTAGTACAGTCCCAGGCAGGAAAATCTGGGAGGAGGGGGGCGATTTGCATGGCACTGGTACAGGAACCTCCAGCCTTCACCGCTAGCCAAATTGTGCCTAAACCACTGCCCACCTTTGGCATGCTCAGTTCCCCACCTGCTTCCCCCCAGGCAGATCGCAGCCCCATGGAGATCCTTCTGCAGGGTCTTGGGAAGTAGGTCTGGGGTGAGGTGAAAAGGGGAGCAGTGCTCAGGAGGATACGGATCCACCTTTCCTTGCAGGATGAGGAATATTTGGGGCAACCATGCTCTGGCACTTGATTTTGCTTTTGTTGAGGAAATCTGTACCAATGCAGTTTAATGAACCCATTGGGGCTATATTGTTTCTGTGATAATGTGTACTGCGCTAGGAAAGGTTTCAGAGTACCGGCCGTGTTAGTCTGTATCCGCAAAAAGAATAGGAGTACTTGTGGCACCTTAGAGACTAACAAATTGCATCTCTTTCTGAGTCTGTTTCTCATCTTGTAGTAAACAGCCTCAGAGGGGGTGGGAGGAACAGAGAAACTAAAGTAAGCTCCATGACTGTGATTAGTTGGTTGCCCACAGGCTTTTGGGTGCATGTTAAATTAATGCCAAACGTAAAGTAATTTACTATGTAGGAATGCTCTCTTTTTTTTTTTTTTTTTTTTTTTCAAATACTTACACTTATCTTTGTTCCGTCATTGTCCAAGTCTCTCTCTGGTAAGAGCTCCACCTATTGGGAAAGGATAACATTTGTGAGGAGCTGTTGCCGTGCAGTGCTGGGCTACTGGCCCTTGTGCAAAATAACCACTAAAGCGCAGCAGATTATTTCAGCCAGCCTTTCCCCGAGAACACTGGCATGCTAAGTGTGCCACCTATAGGCAGAACCTCATTGGGAGAGCTGAACAGACTGAATTTAGCTTCAGTTCTATACAAGTGCTATTGCGGCAACCAGCATTATAGAATTGTGGCACACTGAAAACACTGTATTGAAAACGAGAACAGATGCGTAGTGTCTTCTTGTAAGACTAAACTGTCATTCTCCATCCTATTATGATCAGGCTTCAGGAAGAATCCTCAGTATAAAACTCGTGTGGACGGCTTAGGAGGATTAAAATGTTAGAGAGAATGATTCCCCCCCCCCCATCCTATCTCAGGGAAAATGTTCAAGGCAAAGGGAGAGTTCCTTCTCCCTTTTCTTTGCATAAGTAAGGGCTGAGCCCAGTGGATGCTTGTGTGGTTGTCCTGAAATCCTAAACTGATTCCTATTAGAAAGATATTTAATCATTTCAGTGTAACTATCAATCAGAAACAATGCAAGGGGGAAAAACCGAGGTTCTGTACAGAAAAGAGTCCTCGCCACTAGACTTTGAAGGCTACAAGAGTGTTGTTGTTGTTGTGTTTTGGAAGTTGTGAATCCCCAAAAACATCTTCCCCCCCCCACACACACACACACCCATGCCTGCCGAATGAGATTTACAGATTCCAGTGCCCCGATGGCTAATAAGAGATTGTTGTAATATCTTGACACTTGGGAAATACACTCTTGCAAGCAGCAACTCTATTAACATAGGATTTGTTTGACGAGAGAATCAGACTTGAGAAATCCATGTCGCTTTCCTAAGATGTGAAGCTGAGCTAGGGGAGTGGCAGGCATCCCCTGGGGTGGGCATTTCTCCCTGCAGCCTGCTGTGCTACAGTTCATGGGTAGCCTTAAGCCTTCAGCGAAATCCACTACCCCCTCCCCCCCTTTTTTGGCGTGCTTGGGTGGATTGGCCTCTTGGAGGGGAGGGGGAAGCCCAGTGGAGGCGCATCGGTACCTGAGTGCCTGTCACTTCGCCTCCAGCCTCCTGCTCCTCGGCTGCTCGCAGAAACCACCACTGGATCTCGAGGTACACCGAGGCGGAGCCGCTCTGGAAAGCGCACGACATCTCCACGTTCTGCCCTTCAGTGGCTGTGACATTTCGGGGGAACTCGGTGAATTTTGCTGCAAAACAAACGCAAACAGCTTATTGGGATCTCCCGCTCCTTCTTCTCTCCCCTTCCCCCCCTCCATTTTCGTCTTTTTTTTTTCTTGTTCTCTTTCTCTCTACCTTTTCCCCTCCCTGTTTCCTTGTCCTTTTCTCACTGCCTCCTTTTACATTTCCCCATTACTATCGCTCCCATTTCTCTGTTCCTCATCTTTTCTCACTCCCTTTCCCCATCCCTATTCTCCTTCTCTTGCCCCCATCCCCCGCCCCCCGCTTTGTCTCACACATTTATATATTTTCGCAATCCGCACAACTCCCGCTCTTGTGCTCAAGTCCCGCTAATGGGAAAGCTAAATACCCCCTCTGATCGCTCCCCTGGGTTAAGAAAGTTACATATAATTAGATCCAAATATCCTTGGGTGGAATGCAGTATTTCACCAAACACACTGAGGGATTTCAGTGAAAGGCAATTTGGAAAATCAGCACCGCTCATGCATTGCATTTCCTAGGTGAGTGCCTGTGAATGATTAAACTCTACATGGTTAACTGAAATAGATATTTAGAATGTGTAATGTGCTAAGAGGTGCGTTATGATCACTCATCAAAATGCACGTTTCAAACACATTAACTGAGTCACGTATTTCTTTTATGATAATTTTTGCTCTCACAGTGAAACGAATAAACAGTGTTTCTTATCATTCTTCATCCTAGCAGACCCACTTTCCAAAACGAACAAACACCTCCTCTTTAAATATGACTACTCCCATCTTACCACACCATTCTACGGTTGAGCAAAATTCCTACAAGTGCACACAGTGCAAGACACCAATGCTTCTTAAAAGTCAGCATCGAGCCTCCCTATATGTTCCTTAGGCTCGTGTGTAGCTCATTTAAAAATCGAGCAAACTTGATGATAAATCTTGTAGACCCCATCCTGGCCAATGAAAGAAAAAAAAATAAACCTCCTGGTTCAAATCTAAGAAACACTGGACAGGAACAGACCCATTGCTCAAAGAATTCAACAGCCAGTTATCCATTCCCAGCTGTGTGTTGTTATAGGCTGACAAAGCTTAGGAGGGAATGTTTGCAGTGTGCCCCTTTCTCCCTAATGCGTCCAAGCTCGTTATTTGAAGTTTATTTGTGGGGTGATTTGGGAATATACCGAACCCCCTTTTGCTTTCTAAACACTTGTACTATGAGACAGAGGCATAAAAAAAGCTGCTATTTCTTTTATTTTACAGTGCCTCCTTCCCCCACCCCGCGACATTCTTTTTAGTCAACGCTAGCTATTCAGCTAGTTAACGGGCAAAGTGACTCTTCACTCTGCATGCTCACGGATTGAAAGAAGTTTTCCTCCCTGGTCAGTGTTCAAAAAAAAATATCAAGACAGGAGTTGTGTTTGCAGAAATGATGCAGCGTTCAGCGGGCAGCCTGAGACGCTCTGTCCATGGTGCTGAAATGATCACTGCAGCCCTCAAAGTCCCAAACAACTGGATTCTGCAGAGCTGGGGCTGCTTGGAATGCAAGACGCCCTTTTTAGTGGGGTCTTCAAAGAAGTCGATCTTTTTTTGAGATCTATACATAATCACTAAAGGGAAACAAAGGGCTGAGACTGAGGATCACGGAAAAGAGTGGAAAAGGAGCCAGATCCTATATAGATTGCAATATTTAATGAAGGCACACGATTTAGCCATCTTATATTATGTGTGCAGGTAATAATTAGGTATGCATGGGTGGGTATTCGCTGTAAACATACATATATACCCAACCCAAACACGCGTATGTATGCATTCATTACAAATATACACTCAGCATTTTCGTCCGTCCAATGTATTTCTCATTTTCCCTCCTTGCAATCTAGTATGAGCAGTCCGTTTAGGGGTAAACTTCTCCCCTCTTTTGCTGTTTGTAATTTCTAAGGCTTGGAATCTATATTCTCCTATGCATCTTTTTGGGAGCCCTGCTTCGGATTTTAGGGAGTACACACACGCACACACATTTGACAAAGAGCGATCTTACCTTGGGTAGAAAGTCCTTGTTGAATATACAAAACGGAAAAGAAAATGCATCCAACATAAGCCAGAAAGATCCCCATCATTCCAAAGCGAAGCAAAAGTCACATCAGGGTAACAAAAACCAAAGGTGCCCTCAAAGAAAGGAATCACACACACACACACACAAATTTACAGAAAGGCTCTGCGCTGTAGCCCTGGCTGCGACACTGCGAGCATTCTGCTACTCAGTGGAATCTTTTCTTTGGGAAGAGAGGGTATTGCAATACACTGAGGGTTCAGATGAGCTGGCTCGGGCTCTGTGATGCTTGAAGTCCAGACCCAGACTAAAAAAAAAGAAACGTTGAAAAGTGGATATCAGCTGCCTTCTCTGCCTTTTTTCAGCTACCTGGCAGCTCCGTCCAACGTCAGCTCCAGCTGCTCAGGATTGCGTGATGATGACTGCCCTCCCTAAACGCTGATCCGGCTTAGGAAGTGGGGAGTGGGGGGAAAGGGAGGGGAGGAAGGGAGAGGAGTCTACTGTGCTTGCATTGCTTCAACTTTTCCCTCTAATGGCTGCGATGATGCCTTTAACCCTTCACGCCTTCTGGGTTCTCCATACCTCTCCACCTGCTGTTACTTGGGCTGGGTAACATGCTGGAGGAAAGCCGACTTTTGCGTATGACTGTGGAACCTAGGAGCCTTTATTGTACTGATACAATCTCCAGTCTGGCATCTCACATCGGTCAGAGACTAAGAGGGCAATGGAGTGGTTTGTTTTTTGGTGGGTCTCTCTCTCTCTCTCTCTCTCTCTCTCTCTAATGTAGGAGAAAACAGTTAAATATTAGTTAATATTATGAGTATGCTGTTGAACTTCTTGTTCACTGTCCCAAATAACTATGATCACCTAATCTTTTTCATTCAAAATGTTGTTGATCAGCTTTTTTTTCCAAAATAGATTAACAAGATTTAAAAATAATCAGTTGCTCATAGGATACATGTATTTATATATGATGTTAGGATATATATGGGGAAATACCTATACTCACTTATACATGTGTATGTGTGATTTGCCCAGAAAAAAAATCAGTCTTTGACACTTTGATATTCTATTGATGTGTCATAACAAAATGTATATAACTATAGTACAGAGAGATTTTTAACTACATAAAGAATTTTTCCTTCCAGACTGTATTCATTGCACATTCCTTGTATCGACCGGGATTCATAAGACTATGATACCATATTGCAGTCAAGAGGCAACCCTTGACTATAATAGGTGTTCAAAGAGTCTTAAAAAGACCCCTCTGTCCAAAATATCCTGCTGCCTATAGGAAAGGGCCATCCAGAAAGTATTCCTGGCACTAAGGAAACAATAAATACCTTTCCATGGATATCAAAGACTACGAAAAAATCAGGACATGAAGTGGATATATGACAAGTAGTCAGACTGTCAGATCGTTTATATCATTCATAGATATAAGCTAAAAACTAAACATTTAGAGCCATTTAGGAAAGAACTGTAGCCATAAAATTACATTATATCCATATGGACAAACTGTTTTCCCATTGAGTGAAACGTTGGGGGGGTCTGTCATTTAAAACAATGGAAATGCAGCAGTTCCACAATGGTTAAGGAGCAACTTTTGCTTTACTCACTGCACCAATCTCTCTCAGATAAAGTGATTATATCTACATCAGACATTTGACATAAGAAAAATAACTATTTAGAACCTGAACATGGGATTAAAGTGTCTCCAGCTTTAAAAGTGATTTCACCTCACCATTTATTTATTTTACAAATGTCAGACTTCCCCTCGATATTTATATAGCAGAAGGAGATATTTCCCCATGATAATGGTCTGTTCCACTGATGTCACCTTTTAAGTATAGCGATGGTTTTTAATAAAAAAGAGTACAGTATAAATACACAAAAAATGACTGCAGATACAGCAGAAGTACTTAATTTGGAAGGGCTTATTTTGCTATAGAGGTTGTTCTTATGGAGGTCATGATAAATGTATCGAAAACCAGAGAAAAGTCTACAAAAAGAAGGAAGAGAAAAACAAGTCCTTAAACATAATAAGACTGAATTTTCAGAAGGAACTAGTGATTTTGACATCTCAGTTATTAGGTATCCAACATGAAACACCTGATTTTTCAATGGTGGGATCTCAGCATTTTCTGAAAAGTCAGGCACCTTTCAGGTGTTTCAAGCTGAGCAGCCAAAATCCCTACTCACCTTTGAAAATATAGGCCGACTGATTATATGCTTCAGTTTAACTACATACGTGTCATCAGTAATCAACGTAAATGACAAATTACACATACATTATCAGCAGTCAAACTGAATGCAAACTAGATTGAAAAAAAGATTTTATGCAGCATCACCTGGTTTGGAGGGAAAGAGGGAACCATAAATAGAGCAATCTTTTTCCAATCCAGACAAAATTTAATTTTTGCAATTTGCAATTCCAGGTGAAAGCAAATAGATTTCTCAGAAAGGTCTTATAATCAGCTGAAGTAACTAAAACTTATGCTACCATGATAGCAAGGGGATTCTTTACTGAATATACAAAATAACATCTATCCTTGTTAATTTTAGAAAGCTAAAATAGTGAAAAGAATCCTAAAACTTGGACTATGGTCAGTATATTGCTTTATTCACACTATGTAATAGTGTTATATAATGTTATCAAACGTTGCTAGTAGAAATTATTAGCTTTAAGCAGTTTCACATAGAAAAAAAAATTCCTCTTCTGCCTGTCTGAGTAAAATGCACTCTGATGCAGAGACCTTGCCCAGAGTCAACTGCATCATGTACGTCCCACATTGGGGCTATAGGGAAGTACCTGGACCAGATATGCTGGGAATCTCTGCATTCCTCTTGTGCTGCAGAAAGGGTTTTTATGCTGACCCTTATATGGTGTGAAGGTCACTGATGGTGGCTTGTGGGAGGAGTTATTAAATTGATGTTTTTGCCACTAGAGTGGCTCTAAGACATGCGTAACTGGCAAGGAGGGGCTGTGGACACTCAATGCATAAGCTGGAGCATCTGCACACAATAAGGGAGAATTTCAAAAGTGCTTAAGGATTTAGCAGCAGAAATTCTATTGATCTGGATCTGAATATTGCAACTGCAGCCTATTTTTAATGGTCATTCATTATAATTATTGTTTAATATGTATATCACTGTAGCACCCATTCAGGATCAGTGTGACCTTGTACACTGTTCAAACACATAGGAAGATGGGTTCTCTAACCCAAGCAGCTTACAAGCTCAAGAAATGTATACCTCTATTGACTGGTCTGAGTGACTTCAAGGTTCATATTGATTATGAATTTTCTAGGTGAATTATTGATCCCATTCACAGTATGTCTTTATCTAGATCTATTGTTGGAGAAAATTTGTCAGCTCCTTAAGAAGGGAAGGATGCCAGCATCTGTTAAAGAAACTGTCATTAGGTTCCTTCTCAAGAAACCATTTCTTGATGTGGAAAATCTTACTTATTGATTTGTCTCAGATTTCTCATTTTTGGGGAAGGTTATCAAGAAAATTGTGGGAAAACCAACTTTAATAACACCTAGTTTTCTTTGATCCCAGCTATGACACTGGAAAACCAGGTGCCAGTTCATGCCAAGGCCCCAGGCCCTACTGAACACTGACAAATGCATAGCTGGAAACCAATCTGGCTCACCCTAATGACCGTATCCCATACTATAAGTTAATATTTATATGTTTGCCCTGTAATTATAAAGAAAAAATTGCTAAGGGCTTGTCTACACTTACAACACTGCAGTAAAGCATCTGCACCAGTAGTAGTGCTTAGTGAAGATGCTACCTATGCCCTTGGGAGAGCTTCTTCTATTGGCATAGGTACTCCACCTCCCCCAGAGATAGTAGCTATATCTAGCTATATCACTGGGAGAAGCTATCCCATTGACATACCACTGTCTACACGGGGCGGGGGGGGGGAAGCGTTAGGTCCATATAACTACATTGCCCAGGGGTGTGGATCTCCCACACCCCTGAGTGACGTAATTATACCGACGTAAGTTTGTAATGTAGACCAAGCCTAAGGGTATGTCTACACTACGAAATTAGGTCGATTTTATAGAATTCAATCTTTAGAAAGTGATTTTAAACAGACGATCGTGTAGGTCTCCACTAAGCGCAGTAGGTCGGCGGAGTGTGTCCTCAATACCGTGGCTAGCATCGACTCACGGCGTGGTGCACTGTGGGTAGCTATCCCACAGTCCCCTCTGCTCGCTGGAATTCTGGGTTAAGCTCCCAGTGCCTGATGGGGCAAAAACATTGTCGTGGGTGGTTTTGGGTACATGTCATCAGTCTCCCCTCCCTCACTCACTCCCTCCTTGAAAGCAATGGCAAACAATCCTTTCACACCTTTTTTCCTGGGTTATCCATGCAGATGCCATCGCATTGCAAGCATGGAGCCTGCTCAGCTCAGCTGTTGTGAGCATTGTAAACACCTTGCTCATTATCCTGCAGTATGTGCAGAGCCTGGCTAGGAGCCACAAGCATGAGGACGATTGTGAGGAGGACATGGACACAAATGTCCTTGAAAGCACTGGATGTGGCAATTGGGACATCATGGCAGTAGGGGGCAGATTAATACAGTGGAACACCGATTCTTGGCCCGGCAAACAAGCACAGACTGGTGGGACGGCATAGTGTTGCAGATATGGGATCATTCCCAGTGTCTGCGAAACTTTTGCATGCGTAAGGCCACTTTCATGGAACTTTGTGACTTGCTTTCCCCTGCCCTGAAGTGGAAGAATACCAAGATCAGAGCAGCCCTCACAGTTGAGAAGCAAGTGGCGATAGCCCTCTGGAAGCTTGCAACACCAGACAGCTACTGGTCAGTCGGGAATCAATTTGGAGTGGGTAAATGTACTGTGGGGGCTGCTGTGATCCAAATAGCCAATGCAATCACTGAGCTGCTGCTATCAAGAGTAGTGACTTTGGGAATGGGCAGGTCATAGTGGATGCCTTTGCTGCAATGGGGTTTCCTAACTGTGGTGGGGCGATAGACAGAATGCATATCCCTATCTTGGCACCGGACCACCTTGCCAATCAGTACATAAACTGCAAGGGGTACTTCTCAATGGTGCTGCAAGCACTGGTGGATCACAAGGGACATTTCACTGACATCAACGTGGGATGGTCGGGAAAGGTGCATGACACTCGCATCTTTAGGAACTCTGGGCTGTTCGAAAAGCTGCAAGAAGGGACTTACTTCCCAGACCAGAAAATTACCATTGAGGATGTTGAAATGCCAATAGTTATTCTTGGAGACCCAGCCTACCCTTTGCTCCCATGGCTCATGAAGCCATACACAGGCAGCCTGGACAGTAGTGAGGAGCAGTTCAACTATAGGCTGAGCAAGTGCAGAATGGTGGTAGAATGTGCCTTTGGATGTTTAAAAGCCCACTGGCGCTGTTTGCTGAGTAGGTTAGACCTCAGCACAACCAATATTCCCATTGTTATTGCTGCTTGCTGTGTGTTCCATAATGTCTGTGAGAGTAAGGGGGAGACATTTATGGCAGGGTGGGAGGTTGAGGCAAATCACCTTGCAGCCAAATTTGAACAACTAGACACTAGGGTGATTAGAAGAGCACAGCTAGGCATGCTGCGCATCAGAGGGGCTTTGAAAAACAGTTTAATGACTGGCCAGGCTATGGTGATAAGTTGTGTGTGTTTCTCCTTGATGCAAAACCACGCCCTTTGTTGAATGTACTTCCCTGTAAGCCAACCACCCTCCCTCCTTCGACCACAGCTGGCAAAGGAAATAAAGTCCCTATTGTTTTGAATCCATTCATTTTTTATTTATTAAAAAAAAGTGAGATCACTGACAAGGTAGCCTGGATGGGGTGAGGGAGGAGGGAAGGACAAGGCCACATTGCTTATTATAGCCACACCACAAATTCAAGCTGTTTGAATGACAGCCTTCTGTTGCTTGGGCCATCCTCTGGAGTTGAGTGGCAGGGTGCCCAGAGCTTCCTCCCCCCCGCATTCTTGGGCGTCTGGGTGAAGAGGATATGAAACTTGGCAAGGAGGGCAGGCGGTTATACAATAGATGCATGGGGGGTCTGTGCTCTAGTTGCCTTTCCTGCAGCTCCACCAGATGCCTGATCATGTCCGTTTGCTCCCCCATTAGCCTCAGCATCTCTTCCTGCATATTCTGATCATGCTCACTGTATGCTTTCCTGGCCTTTGCCACCGAATGCCTCCATGCATTCAGCTGTGACCTATCAGTGCGGGAGGACTGCATGAGCTCAGAAAACATGTTATCATGAGTGCGTTTTTTTGCCTTCTAATCTGCGATAACCTCTGGGACGGAGATGATAGGGGGAGCATAGAAACATTTGTACCTGCAGGGAGGATAAAAAAAGAGAGTAAAATTTAAGATACATTTTGAAAACAAAAGGGAGACTCTTTCACAGTGAATCAAGCAATTCACAGCAGACTGCACATGTGCTTTAGGTACAAGGTCACATTTTGCCTTTTATAATGAGCGCCTGCCAGTATGGTGATACATCACACACAGCTGGGAAACAGAATTTTGTTTCCAGGCAGCCATGGTAAGCCAAAGGGTATGCAGGGTTGGCTTTTTCTGCCTTCATAACATGTGGGAATGGTTTCAAACTGTAGCACCCTCCTTTTCCATAGCAAGCAATGCCAGTAGGGTTTGCCATTTAAAAGGAGGGGCTGAGGTTTTGGGGTGGCTGTGCAGCACACCCAGCCTCCTCCCCACCCCCACGTGGCTATTTTCTGGGATGATCCCTTTTAACCAAGTGCAAACTGCCCAGCATGAACGGCGTCCTTTTACTGTTCCCTTACAAAAACTCCCCTATTTCAACCAAGTGACCATGAATGATATCACTCACTTGAGGCTGACACAGAAAGATAAAGACCAAATGTTTCATGAATACGACCAAAACCCAAGACCATTTGCTGCCATGCTTTGTGCTGCAATGATTTCAGACTACTTGCTATTGGCGTGGCGTGGTAAAGTGTCCTACCGTGGAGGATGAAATAAGGCAGCCCTCCCCAGAAACCTTCTGCAAAAGCTTTCAGAGTACCTCCAGGAGAGCTTCATGGAGATGTCCCTGGAGGATTTCCGCTCCATCCCCAGACACGTTAACAGACTTTTCCAGTAGCTGTACTGGCCACGAATGCATCCCAATTCTTCAGGGCAAATCAAACATTAAACACAATTGCTTTTAACCCCTGTAGTGTTGTTACAAATGTGCACTCACCAGAAGTGCCTTCTCCGCCTTCAGGGTCCGGGAACCCGCCTTGGAAGTGTATTGGCTCCAGGGTGATGAAAAGGTCCTGGCTACCGGGAGAACGGATTCTCCACTTGCCTGCTGTGCATTCTCCTCCTCCTCTTCCTCATCCACAAAATTTTCCTCTGTGTTGTGTGAGACTCCCCCTTTGCAGGTGTCCACAGACAGTGGTGGGATACTGCTAGGGTCCCCCCCCAGAATGGCATGCAGCTAGTCATAGAAGCAGCATGTATGGGGCTCTGACCCGGAGCAACCATTTGCCTCCTTTGTCTTGTAGTAGGCTTGCCCGAGTTCTTTGACTTTGACGTGGCACTGCTGTGTGTCCCTGGTGTAGCCTTTCTCCACCATGCCCTGTGCGATTTTGACATATATATTATCATTTCTTCTGCTGGATCGGAGTTCTGCCTGCACAGATTCTTATCCCCATACAGCAATCAGATCCAGCGTCTCCCGTTCGCTCCATCCCGAAGCTCGTTTGTGATTCTGGGACTGCATGGTCACCTGTTCTGCTGCGCTCGCCATGCTGACCAAACAGGAAATGAAATTCAAAATTTCCCGGGGCTTTTCCTGTACACCTGGCTAGTGCATCAGAATTGAAAGTGCTGTCCAGAGCAGTCACATTGGAGCACTTTGGGATAGCTCTCGGAGGCCAATACTGTCAAATTGCACAATGCTGCATCTGCATTACCCCAAATTCGACCCAAGAAGGGCGATTTTAGTGCTACTCCCCTCATCAGGGAGGAGTACAGCAGTCAATTTTAAGAGCCCTTTAGGTGGACAGAACGGGGTTGGTTGTGTAGCCGCATTGCTTATAAAATCGACCTAATGCAGCTAAATTCGACCTAACCTCGTAGTGTAGACCAGCCCTGAGACTGTAAATTCCCCACAGCTGGGGAGAAGCATTACCCAGTTTGAAATACTCCATAAGAGGTATTATCTCGTGCCCATCAGGAAAGGCTATTGCATCCAAATGAGCCATTGTGAAACAAAGACTTTGTTGATTGCTTCGCCCAGAGCAATGAAGAGGGTATATGCCCAAGCCTTTGTCCCATCACAGCTTAGACACTGGGGGAAGGGAATAAAAATACCTGTTAAGAAGAACTTAGTATTTCTTTGCTGCTTGACTTCTGAGGGGTGAGGAATCCCCAGCTGTTTTGCCTGGATTAGCCCTAAAGAATATTCAAAGTCTGCTTACAATAGATGTTGTGATTACCTTTTGAAACCTGACTGTAACTCATTTGTGTGTGTAGGATTACCTGCTTTAACCTTGTAAATAACTCTCATTTCTTTTTCCGAGTTAAAATATCCGTAGTTAGTTTACTATAGGATTGGCTACAAGATATGTCTTTGGTGTGAGATCTAAGGTGCAAATTGACCTGGGGTAAGTGACTGGTCCTTTGGGACTGGGAGTAACATGAATATTTTGTGAAGTAAAGTGACCATCTGTCACAGAGTCAAGCTTGCCTGGGTGGCAAGATAGATCAGAATGCTGAAGGAGACTTCTGTGACTCTGTTAAAGCTATATAGTGCCTGAGGAGTTTAAATTTATTATTTGGTTGGGGAAATCTAAGTAAAGAACTCACAACAAGTTTGGGGTTTGTGCACTGTTTCTTAATAGTCTGTCCTGAGGTTGTTATTCTCACTCGTGAGCCACTCCAGACAGAGTGACACCACTCATTCATGTTTTAGGCTGTGGTATTGTATGTACAATCCTTTTGGAGACCGAGGAATATGAAGTGTTCCTTTTAATTATTTTAGATCTATCAGATGACTTTTTTTACTCCTAACCATGAGGTATTGTTGGCATGTCTGCTGATCCTAGCAAGGGTTGACAAAGTTGCTCTTGAATGGCTCAATTTCTTTCTTTGGAATGGTCCCAGAGGGTGGTATTGGACAATTGATCATCAGGGGATCTCTCATCAGAGATTTGTCAAGATTCTAGTATATTTCCCCTTCCCTTCAATACTTATGTGAAGTCATCATGATCCTTAATGAAATTATTTTGGCCTTCTGGAGGTAGATGACATCTAACTCTATGTATCTAGGTCTTTGGACTGGATGGTTCATTTGAGCAATACATCCAGCATCTGGTTGAGATGTAGATGAGATTTAGCTGGCTGAGACTCAATCTAGAAAGGATATATGGATCTGTGGCTGCTTGAGTGTGTCCAGTTAGTAGCAGTGGGCAAATGTGCTTTTTCATATGCACTTGGCAAGAAGGGTGCAACCTTTTCTGTAGATGTGAGCCCTGCCACTATTAACCATGCCTTTATATTTTTTTCTGTATAAATCAAATGATTCCTTTCTTTCAGGAATAAAATACAAGTAAAAAAAATAGCTACATGTACTTTTGCAATGTTTTCGATTTACGTACCATGCCTAACCATGCAGATAGCTACACACATAATACATTACTGATAGCCACATGGTCTGTATACGTACATATTCAGTCATAGCTGCATAAAGTACTTGTCTAGGTATATGCTGATAGGCAGCCTGTTGGGGATAAATCCTTCCCTGTGATACATTTGTACAATTCATAATTTAAATTATTTAAGTGATTGGGGCTTACTAAAGGGCATCTGAAGGCAGAATAGGCCCTTAGGGCTTTGCTGATCACACTGTTATGTAGGCTTCCTCAGCAGCACAAAAAGAGCTTTCTCAGGAACCATTTGTTTAGCCTGTTCTGTCAAATGTCTTTATTGCTAAGACTAATTAGAGTTCAGTGTGATTGAAGAATGTGTAATACCATTCTCTGTCCAATCATCTGCCCCTTTTTCATAGATTCTAGCTTCAACATCTGGCCATTGAATTGTGATCCTTGCCCTGGTGAAATACAAATTGTTATACCTTTGATCCTTGAACATGTGTTACATGGGCTAAAGAAGTTTGTTTATTTGTTTGTTTGTTTTTAAGTTAACCTCTCACTGAATTTGAACATTAATGATGTATTACAACTTTATGCTTAATATCAGAAGTCATTTACATTTTTAGCCTCTTGTTCTTAAGTGCTGCTGGTAGAGGTAAAGAACATTCCTAGTGCTTAGTAGACAACAAAAGTGGGGGACTTAATCTTGCAGCAGCTGCCATGACCACCATCATGGCAGATATCCTCACAAAGCAGCAACTACCAGGGTGAACAGCAGTTAGTTTGATCCCAGCATCAGAAAGGACTGAATAAGAATTGGCATTAGTGTTTTGGGATGGGCCTGGGGAAAAAAAAACAATTTGGGGACCCAATCATCAATTATTTCCAGACACCATTATCACATTACTGTAAGTCAAGCCAGCCTAAGCATTTTTGGTAATGTTATCAGGTGATGCCTTTCGATACATCCCAAATTTTGGACTCATTTTATACAAGTGTAAGTGTAAAAGAATGTGTATGTGTGTCAGTCAGTGCATAGGTATCTTTAGCTTCATGCTCATGCTGCAAAAGTGGAGCCCAGTTGGTTGTTCTTTTCAATCCTAGAGATCAACTTACCATTTCAAAGATATCTTTGCAAGAAAAAATTGAGCTATAAACTTTTTAAAAAGAAGAAGTTGGTTTCTTCATGGGTCCCTTCTGGCTCTGCTAACAAGGGGCTCATGCAAGTCTATTCCAGCATATCACTGCTTTAAATATCTTGGTAATATTTAATTTAAAAATAATTCAAGTCTGATAATTACACTTGATTTTTAAAAGAAAAACAATGTTATTCAAGGTTTCCTGGGCCTCAAGTTTATCAAAGCTACTGCCAATCTAACTAAGCACTAATTACTTAGGCACCAATCTCAAGGGGTTCGATAGGATTACTCACACACTCAAAATTAAGCACATGCATAAACCTTTCATGATCAGGGCTTGGGACTGTAAATTCTTTGGGCCAGGAACTGTCCTTTCATTATATGCGTGGGCATTGTCTAGCACGATGGGGCTCCAATCCCTGATTGAGGCTGCCAGATGCTACATCAATGCAAACATTAAATAATTAGCATCAGCGGGGGAGAGGGGGACTTTAGAGGCTTCTAAGAGATATATAGGGGAGCTTACAAAAATCAGAATATATTTTTAATATGAACCTTTCCTTTGAATATTATAGGTGGGACTTGTAGAGCTGACTATTATTAAGGTTACCCAACTCTTTCCATTATAACATTATGTCTTCAGTTGTGTATAACTTTGGGGATGAAATTTACCATGCCAGGTATCTGCCTTAGATTGAACTTTTTTAGAAATCTTCAGCCAAAACGGATTAACTGTTTCCAAGAACAAGGTTAGGAAACAAGATGTTGTATTCTCACGTGCAAACATAATATATTGAAGCCTTTTCTTTGAAATGCTCTAGTATCCCTATGCTTTGGAGCAGGGAATTGAAATTTGGCAGGGTGTTGGCATTCATGTCTTTTGCCATGTCCCATGAATAGCCACGTAAAACTGACCGAGTTATATGTCTGTAAAATCACATTTTTCACACGCTCAGTGGAGACTTCATTGCTTTTAACAGCTAAAATCTCCATCCTCACTGAGCATGCTTGAGCCTCTCACTGCTCCTAGTGCTGACAAGACTGTGCATACTATCATCCTTATAGTTACTGAGTGTTCTCCTGTCCAAATTTACAGGGGCAAAGCTAGACTTTTCCTGTAATGGCTGATCCCAGCTGCTGTGGGGCAGGGTGAGGCAGGTCACTGGCACTAAGAGCAGGAAGCATGTTTCTCCTCTGCTCTCAATTGCCCCCATGCTGGCCACCAGGCAACATGGAAGAGGAAGCTGTCTGATTTGAGGGCAGAGGGAAAAAAGTCTAACCAAGGAGTGGGAAAGTAGATTGAGAAACTTGTTTGGTTTCTACTGGGCCTGTAGTGTGCAGGGGAGAGAAACTGTGACTGAGGCTATGTCTAAACTACCGTGGTAAGTCAACCTATGCTACACAACTCCAGCTACATGAATAACGTAGCTGGAGTCGACATAACTTAGGTCGAGTTACCACGGGGTCTATACTGTGGGGGGTTGACAGGAGAAACTCTCCCGTCGACTTAACTTACTCTTCTCATCAGGGGTAGAGTACCGTGGTTGACTGGAGAGCGATCTGCTGTCAATTTGGTGGGTCATCATTAGACCCGCTAAATCGACCACCGGTGGATCGATCTCAGAGCATCGATCCCGGCTGTAGTGTAGACATAGCCTCACAGATGAAAAGGGGAGACTGGGACTGCTGGGCAAGGAGACTGGGAGTAAGGAGGCCATGCTGAGACTGGTTGTAGAAAGAGATGGGGTTGGGAGCCCTGTGGGAAACACTGAGACTGGGAGCCAGTAAGGAAAATGGGAAGGAGGGACTGGGGGCCAATTGGCTGTTGGGGGCAGGAAAATACTGGGATTGGATGAGGAGCTGGAGATACTGGGATTGACTGGACTGGGATTAGGAATCTTTGGGGGGAATGGTGGTAGGAGGAGAAGAAACACATCTGACAAGGAACTGGGCTTTGGGGAGACATGGGACTGCCTGGGCAAAGAGACAAACATGAGGGAGATTCTGAGATTGCATGAGGAGTTTTGGGAGGGAGACTGGGACTGGCACCTAGTAGGAGCAGGAGAGAGACAGATTGGATGAGGAGCTGGGAAGTGGGACTGGCTAAAGACAAGATTGTGTTTGAGGAGAAAGAGAGATTGGGAGTTGCGGGTGGGGATCTGGATGCAAGTAATGAATCGAGAGGGGAGCCCTAGGACTGGCCAGGTGAGGAGACTGGGATTGGGATGAGGAGCCCATGGAGTAGAGTATGGGTTTGGGTAGACAAGGAAAATGGGACTGGGACTGGAGTGGTAAAGAGATGGGACTGGGACTGGTTGGAGGAGATGGACAGAATGAGTCAAACTTGTGAGAAGTGGGCAGAAGAATCTGAGCCCACTCCCTTCCAGAGCCAGGAACAGAGGTTCCTGAGTCTCACCATTCCTCAGTTGTCAGCAAGTATCCATGAAAACTACTGGCAAAGTGTGTTTCTCATCCCCTTCTAATCTGTTATCATTATCAGTTGCCCCGTTAGTTCAAATGGCAGAGGTCTGTGCCTTCAATGTACAGATTCCAACCCTGGTGACAAACCATGGAAGTGTCAGTATGATCCTGCAGGAAGGAACGTCTGTTCTTTTCAGTTTGCTTTTATAAAAACCTAGGAAATTACACACAGAGAAATAAAACTGCTGTGACAGGGCACATTCCTTCCCTTAATCAGGCCCTCTCCAGGGAAACTAATTGAATTTACAGTGACCACAGTGCTGATTCATCTGCTGGCTCTCAGCAGCCTGTCACAACTGCATTAAAAGAAGATTGCAAAGTCTATCACTCAGAAGTTAGGAAATTAATATACATTATGATAATCTATAATTACATGATCACTTACTATTAATTACAAGATCACATACTATTTTCCCTAAGACCTCAGCTTCATTTAATGTTCAGGATGGACCTGCTCTGGGGATGGATCAGGGCTGTGTACTAAAGGAGGCTGTTATCTATAGCACCCTGGTCTCATTTATTTCAGAAGTTGGAGGGTCTGTAATAAATGAGACACGGGACTGCAGGAAGAGAAAGGAAGGCCTCATGGTTAAGGGAGGCGAATGTTGCCTTGGATAATTGGGATTCTATCCCTGCCTCTGCCACAGAGTTCCCATGTGATGCTAAGCAAGTCACTTAATCCAAACTTTTCAGAGGTGGGCACCAATTGTGTGTTCATTTTTTTGGGTGCACAATATGTGACCCTGGAGTCTGATTTGCAGAAGTGTTGAGCACTCACAGCTGCAACTGAAATCACTGGGAGCCATGCTTTGAATATATAAAGTGCTATATAAGACTAAGAGCTTTGTAAAATCATGTGAAATTGGGCACCCAAAATTAGTAGATATTTTTTACCGTAATCTTTCTGGGTATGTCTACACTGCAATTAAAAAGCTGTGGCTGGCCCGTGCCAGCAGACTTGGGCTCACAGGGCTTCAGCTAAGGGACTGTTTAACTGCTGTGTAGTCAAGATCTGGAACCATCCCACCTCTCGGGGGCCTAGAGACCAGGCTCTATCCTGAGCCCAAATGTCTTCACTGTCATGAAACAGCCTGACCCCTGCAAGCCCAAGTCAGCAGGCATGAGCCAGCCACAGCTTTTTTAATTGCAGTGTAGATATACCCTCTGTCTCAATAACCCATATGTAAAATGGGAATAATAATACTCCCTCACCTCACAGGGATATTATGAAGATAAATTAATATCCGTGAGGCACACAGATACTACAGTGATGAGTGCATAGAAAAGCCCACAAGGACATTAATAATTCTGTCATCAGAGCAGGGTTTGAATAGTGTGCAGTAGATAAGGCACAGAGCCACACTTTGAAGAATGATGATAAAACAAGAAATTAAATAGTTACACAATAACTGAGCACTGTGAATCCTGTTCACCAAAGGAAACAAGTGTCCAGTGGAAAAAAATAGTATGTGATCATGTAATTAAAGACTGTGTCATAATGCATAAGAGCAAGGGGGCCAAATTAAGGTTACTTTTGCAACCTTAATTCTGGGTTTGCCAACTTTTGAGTGCTTGACTTTGCCACCTTAATATTGTTTTTTTAATGTAGCTTTGTGTGTAATATGAATAAGGTTTGTCCCGTGAATATTTTATGGGTCAATCTAAACTTATCTCTTTTTGTCGCTAGTGTTATATGGGAGGGAAAACATAACAAAAAACAAAAAGCCTTAAATGGTACTTTGGGCACCAATCCAAATGTTCCCTCTCTCTTGTTTTCCTCGTTGTTGTTAGAGGAAAATTATGTTAAAATGCTGTTTTAAGCAGAATATCTACTTCTGGGTTTAAAAAAAACATAAAATGAAACATAGTGAAAAGATGTTGACATTATCCACATTTTCCACAGACAATAGTTATGAGTATCCATCCAGCAAAGCATGAGCCTCACACAGAGTTACTCATCTGTACAATGTCAGTTCCTTTCAGCCATTCCCCAAATGCATGAATGCTGTTTTATAAAAACCACAACCCCAGAAAACACCCTATACATAGTGCTAAAAGTTAAATAGGTCTATTTAAAACTAACTGTATCCTTAAAACTATAATCTTTTACTAAGCTATTGATGAGAGCAAATCTGGGGACTTCAAAACAGAGTGGAGTATTTATGTCAACAATGAATGTGGCATTTTCCTTGAGGTAAGCTATTGAGAACACAATATGCCTAATATAATGTACTTTCAGCAAATTCCAGCTTCATGAAAGAATTTTGAAAAAAACATTAGGAAAGGTTAAGCTATTTACATACCAAATTGTTTGTTCTTTCTGTAAATAAATTTACTTTCATAGTTGTACCTACATGTCTCTCTCTTGTGACCATTTTTATAGGGTTTAATGAAACAACTCAAATGGCACTTTTAGTTTATGGAAGAAACTGTTTCCTCAAGACAGAAAAATTTACTCCCAGTGACTGCCAGCCTCTGACTTTGGGCAGCATTTTACCTTGTTTGCTTGTCTATGAGACAATAGCTTTGAACTGTAATGGTACACTGCAGTCAGAGCAATGATTGCAGCCTGGATAGACAAACCCAGGCTAGCTTTAATCTAACTAACATGGCTAAAAGTAGTGGTAAAGACATGGTGGTGCAGGCTTTAGTGTGGCTGAAGTGGGGCTGTACAAGCCTGCTGGAGCCCTGGTGATATACTTGCATTGCTAACCCACACTGGACTCCATGCTGCCACATTGTCACCGCTATTTTTAGCCATGCTAGATAGATTAAAGTTAGCACAGGTATGCCTATCCGAGCTGAAATCGCACCTCCAACTTCAATGTAGACATACCTTATGCTTCAACATGACTAGAACACTCCATCCTCAAACGACTCTACTAGATCGTCATTCAGTTCAACGTCCTCTTCAAAATTGCTCTCCTGGCTTCTCTTTAAAAGCTCTTCCTGGTCTCTACATTGTGTTTCATAGAACCTGTTGGACCTATCACTCTCTAAACCCACACAGCACCTGCTTTCACTTTGTCTTATCCTGAGTCTTACTAAAGGAGACATTTCTCTTGAAGCTCCTGTGTCCAGAGTAGCTTCCCTGTCTATTCTTACCTCATTCACTCTCTGTCTCTTTTCATATTCATCTTAAAGCATATCTTTTCCTCCTTGTCCCGATGTCTCCCTTTTTGGATATTGGTGTTATGATCTATGTTTTAGGACTAGATTGTGGATCTGCCACAAGGGCATAGCTGCACTGCCCCAGGAGCAGTTCAGGGAGGAAACAGTACCTCAAAGAGGCAGGATTTCTTCCAAGTATGGCTGTTGCTATAGAAAATGAGAATTTACTTCTGGTGCATCCAGTAGCAAATTACTAACCCTCCCTATGTGCTAGCTGAGCTTCACTGGCTGATATGCTGGATGGGAGGAACTGAGGCCCCTCCCTGCTCACTCATCACCCACCTGTTTGGTTGGGAAGTAGCAAGTGTACAGCAGCTACTTACCACAGAGGATCGAGACTCGAGGTCTGGATAGCCTGCACTGGGATGTAAGGGCAGGGGCTATTGCCCCTTTTGTCTCTGTGCAGGCATATTGGTCTAATGAAACATATTGGTCCCCTTCCACCATCTGAAATATTTATAGAAATGTTTTCTGAATTCATACAGTTTTGCCATGCAATGTCTTGTAAATTTAAATACTGTATTGGTTTCAAGAGTCAATCTGCATGAAAGAAGCTCTGAATAATGAAACGTAAATGAATAGATAAAGAGAGATCCTATATTCCTTCACCTTTCTTAGAGCTGGGAGGAGAAAGATCAATCAATTTCATAGAGAATTTCAATATCTTGAAAGTTGTTTTTGTTCTGATTGAAAACAATCCTTCCAAAATTCTCCATGAAAGGGAATGACACCCTGGCTCAAGAGCAGTCCACATAGCTAGCTTCCCTAGTAGACGTTCTCGGGTCACTAATTTAAAGCTCTGACATCCCTAACCCTGAGGCAGTTTGCCTGGTATGCTGCCCCACAGGCAGGGGGTCCTTGATTCATGGGTAGTCCTCCTGGCATGCTGCTGAGCAGTTTGTAGCCTGGAGGCTGTTAGAAAAACAGTCAGTTTCCAATGTAAACCTGCCCAGCAAAAAGGTTTTGAAACCTGCCGGGCACGTAGGGTCCTATCATAACCCTGCCTGGTTTTTACCACAAGTTTGTCAAAATTGAACTGTTCTCCCAAAACATTTTTGATGTTGACAAACTGCCAAATTCTGACCCCAAAAAAGTGTTTCATAAGAATGTTTTTGACCATCTCTAGTCTTTGCATTCTGCTAAATCTTCCCTCTCCATTTAAAATAATTCCCATATGGCTAGATCCTACCATCTTTTCTTTGTATCGAGTAGACCCTTACTCTGCTAGCAGTCCCATTGAAGGCTATTGACTTCAGTGGGACTACTCACAACGGGACTACTCATTGTGAGTAACAATAACAGAATCTGTCCCGTAAGGACCGCAATAATGAATACATCACGTTATCTAACGACTGCAGTATTAAGCGTGGGAACCCTGCATACGACAGGGAAAATGTATATTTTGAAAAATATATAACAGGAGACTCAATTTCCATGAAATTTACATTGAAGAATTGAAATGGAATTAGGCCTGCAATGCAGAACATTTCAGCATAGTTTAAAAGCACATATTCTTCAATGTGTGTAAAAACTATTTCATGGTTAAGTACCAGAATTCGTAATCTCCTATACAGGATGAGCTTTAAGGACTGTTCATGTTTCTGCATTTTGACAACACATTATTAATTAGGAGCTTAAGGACAGAAGTAGATTCACGTTGAAGTGTGAATAGGCTTATGATTAAATGTTATGATTGACTGATTGAAAATGATTGATAGGTTGCTTTATTTGGCAGGCTGATTTAGTAATAAGATTCAGTTTTGGACATTTTCTTTCTATGAAGATGTTTTGCTTCAGGAATATAATGTACACTACAATTCAAGACAGGAAGTAAAATAAATAGAAACTGAACTTTCATTGGTCTAGAGATGAGCATATGCGGGAATGCTCATGGTCCACGGTACTGCTAAAATATCTTCACTTTGGGACTGATCCAAAGCTCAGTGATGTAAATGGCAGGGTCCCAAAGGACTACATGGGGTTGTGGCTCAAGCTTTTTATGGTTCAACCTGAAGGCACACACAAGTCCAGTCTAAATCAATGGGGCATTGTGAGTACACCTCTGAGGGTCAGGCTCCTTCTTTCTCGAAAATACTAGCTATATAAAAGTAGCACTTGGGGTTTAGCTGGTCACACTCTCATCATTCAACTCTTCTGACACCACAGGATCACACTTGGGGGTTTTGCCCTTTTGAGAATGCTGAGAAAAAGGGTGATATGTACCAGGCCTCACTAGAACTCCCATCCACTTCAGCTGGAGTTGAAATGGATCTGTGGTGTGTAGGAAGTTTGTCACTTCCTGTTCCTTCTGATCTTTGAGCATCTTTGCACTCTAGGGTATCCAGGTGTTAGGGCTATTCAACTTTCCCCAATATCTCTTTACTTTACTTTATTACTATCTTGTGATTCTGTCGGGGTAAGGGAAAAGATTACTTGAAATAAAACTTCTGTAACTCTGTAGTTTTCTATTTCAGTATGACTTTAGAAGGGAAATACTGTGAATACAATAACCAAAAAAAAAAAAAAAAGCTACATGCCAACTCTCCCATTCCAGAGCAAGCACCACAGTGGCAAGTGCACTTCTTTAAAACATTTGTAAAGGATATAATTCAGAATCTTAAGGGACATGTGAAAAGAGACTCAAGTGCCACAACGCAAGCTGTATTACCAAATAAAAGAGTTGTGTTTCATTGTTTAATATTCCTAGCAGTAAGGTGGTACCAATTACGATGGTGAAAAGTAACACATGGCAGGCCAGATAATTAAGTGAAGCCTGAGAAATAATAAGTATGGCTTAGCATAATGAGGAACCAACTCGTTAATGGCAGATTTGGGGATTAAATAAAAAGTTGATACAGAAGGACCTGCAGATATAGGACGTTAAAAGAAAGAGAATATTTTTAAATTCTTCCGTGGTACAGCCTTGGCCTGTATTTTGTTTCAGCAAAATAAAGTTTTGTTTACCTAGAGCTGTTGGATGGAATACTTGACCTCAGGTGGTCCCATCCAGCCCTACAGGTCTATGATGCTAGAAATCTATGATACAGTTTCAAATTAAGTGACTGCTAAATTTTTCATTCATTTAAAGAAGAATGATTGGTTTTCTATTAAATAGCTACTTTTATCTCCAATGTTACAATATTTGTAAGGCTATGTCACAAACCAATGAAAGCCAGGACATTCAAAGTTAAAGTGAGTGCTCAAACAGCTCCCTTATGCAACTGTGCCTAGCTCTTTCAGAACATATATCACACAAGAAGGTTGGGTCTAATTTTCAAAAGTGAGTAGTGAGCCAGAGTGTGTCAATTTTTAGACGCCTAATTTGATACGCTGAAACGGCAGGTACTTGATACCTCTGAAAAACATTAAGAGGTCTCAAACCGAGTCACCCAGATTTAATGGTCACTTTTGAAAACCTAGGTCACAGTCTTTACACTGACCTATAGTAAATCTCTGTTAAAGAGAAAACAACATGAGTCAAAGAGATATTGTCAGTGTAAGCACTGTGGCCAAAGATCTAGAGGGCTAGGGAGTTCTGCTGCCATCTGTTGGTGAAGAGGGGGAAGAATGGCAACACAGCTGCTCCATCTGCAAGAGCTATTTACCTTGATCTCCAGATGGACAGAAGCTCCATAGGAGAAGAACTTTCTGTCCCACCTATTGGTGAACAGGGGGAAGGATAGCTACAGAGAACTTCATTTGTATGAACTTTCTACCTGAAATTCTTTCAGTGATACTTTGAGCATCATCATAACTTTAAACAAACTCAGAACTAGTTGGGTAGTATGAACTGAACTGAACTGAAAGAGGTGGGGGGGGACTGCTGCTTTGTGGCAAGGACTCTGTTCAAAGTTTGTATATGTTAATGGTTGGCTTCCACTGGAGATCCTGGGGAGACGATTTAGCAGAGAGAACGAGAATGTAGACTGAGGACTTTGCTATGGGAGATGATACAGAAGTGGCTTTCTGGTGGAGTGCATCACTCTTTTCTTAAGCTGCACAGGACAGCAGCAGAGCTGAGTGAATTCTTGTGAGGACCCTCCTACCCACTACCAACTAAACAAAGTTGAAGTTACTGTGGTTGTGTTAGGTGGTGGAGCCTCACAACAGGATGAAGCAGAATTTCCCAAGGAACTGAAGAAAGGCCTGCCAAAATGAACTTCAGGGCTCTTGGACTACAAACCCTTCTGACATCAAACTGTAAGTGGGGTTAGGGATGGGGAAAGGGGAAGTGATGTGGTAAAGACACATTTTCCTGCTGGATGTTTATACCAGTGGGTGGGGAGCAAAGTTAATGGACTATTGCCAAAATTATCATGGAGAAGTGTCTTATTTATTGTTCATATAGATATATTGTTGCTATATTTTCCCAAGTTGATGCTGTGTTCCCAGGAGCGGCGCCAGGGTTTTTGCCACCCTAGGCGGCAGGGCTCCTCCACAGTAATCGGTGGCAGCTCCTCCTCTGAAGCTGCGTTCTCGGCGGCGGGGGTCCTTCTGCTCCGGGTCTTCGGGGCACTTTGGCAGTGGGTCCCGGAGCGAGTGAAGGACCCGCTGCCGAATTTCCACCGAAGACCTGGAGCGGAAGAAGCCCCTTGCTGCCAAAATTCCGTAGAGGGCGGCAAAATGCCACCCCCCACATCCTGCCGCCCTAGGCGACTGTCTAGGGTTGCCTAGTGGAAGCGCCGGCCCTGTGTGTTCCCTTTCCCCCTAATAAAAGTCTCCCTGTTTTAAACATTGATTTAGTTCTTGTGAAGGTATTCAGTGATCCCAGAAATTCTGAGAGGGGGCTCGAGCCAGTGGTGTGTGTTAGATATAAGAGGAACTCCTAGCTATTTGAACACAGCCCTTCTGGCTTTACCTATATGGAAATCTGTGAAAAGTCAAAATGACCCTGAAGGAAAAAGGATTTTGAAAAGTTTATTGCTGTTTCCTCAATTCCAGGATATCTGGTACTTACTACTTATTAAAGCTTGTAGAAATGTTTCCTTTGGTTTTGAGACCAGGGGATCGTATCTGCTGTCTGTCTTGTATGTAAAACCATTCATTTTCTGCTAGAAGGTTTTGATCATGCTTTCTCTGTAAGCACTCTGAAGATACAAGTTTCATCTCTCAAAGCTATCAGAAACCAAGTTGTGAATGTGAAATCCTGTCTCCATTTATGTCAATAGCAAAGTTCCTATTGAGCAGAAATGGTCAGAAAAAAATTGTCAATATGATTTTCAGATGGAAAATGCCTTTTTTGCAAAATTCAAACTTTCCACAAAGAAATTTCCTGAAAATGTTCATAATTTCCATTGGGAAAATTGAAAGGAGAACTTCTCAGCTGGAGGGAAGCTGAGTGCTTCCCTGATTCTCCTGCAGCAAGGCAGTGAGGGTGGGAAGGAGGAAGGGAGATGGAGGATCTCAGCGCTTCTCCTCCTGACTGTCTGGCTGCTTCTCCAGGTCACTCAGCCTCTGGTAGCCCGCCTGTAATGCACTTACCATTTTCACTTTCTGACTGCATAGCAAGCTGAAAATTTTCATTTCAGTTCTTCCAATTTTTTTTTCCAGAATCTCTGCCCTGTGAAAAAATATTGAGGTTTTTTCTTGTCACACCAGACAATCTCCCCCCTCCCCCTCCCTCCCCCCCCAAAAAACAACAACAACCCTCAAATTGCTGGAAGACAGAAAACCCATTTCCCAACCAGATCTCCTGTTGACTTCACTGGAGCCCGAATTTCAGGTTTGATTCTTTAAACCTATCTACAAATTCAGACCTATGGTAAAGAATATTGTCCTGGTATGAAGCTTGCAGGCCTCCTTCTGAATTTTTGGGTTTCCATTTCCTGAAGCATGCCAACACTTAAGATTTTGTGTTTCATTATTGTCATTGTTTCCATTAGATGTGTCAGTGTGTTTGCAGCTTGGTCCTTCTTACACAGTGTTTCAGAGGAAAAAGGGAAGAGTGGCTGAGTGGAGGACTTTGGGCATCAAGAAGGTCAAACCACTATTTGCATGAATACAGAGGTAATGGAAGTCCCAAGTTGGCAGTGGAAAATGGGCTCAGAGGTAATTCCAGCACATCAGATGACAGTCCCAAGGGGGTCTCTGTGACCGAACCCGTCACAGGTACCATTCCCTTTGTAGAGGACATTTTAGTCTGCTGCAACATAGACCCAGGTCTGGCCCATGCCCCCAAAGCTGCAGACTTTAACCAAAAACTGCTCAGCAAGTCATCTATCTCCAGCACCCAGACACCCAGCTCCCAATGGGATCCAAACCCCAAATAAATCCATTTTACTCTGTATAAAGTTTACAGGGTAAACTCATAAATTGTCCACCTCTATAACACTGATAGAGAGACATGCACAGCTGTGTGCTGTGTGCTCCCCAAGGTATTAATCACTTACTCTAGGTTTACTAATAAGCAAAAGTGATTTTATTAAGTATAAAAAGTAGGAGTCAAGTGGTTTCAAGTAATAACAGACAGAACAAAGTAAGTTGCCAAGCAAAATAAAATAAAACACGCAAGTCGAAGCCTAATACATTTAAGAAACTGAATACAGGTAAATCTCACACTCAGAAATGTTCCAATAAGCTTCTTTCACAGGTTTGGCACAAGGTGGGAATCTTTTGTCTCCCTGGGTCTCCACCCCTCCTTCTAAATGGAAAAGCACCAGGTTTAAGATGGATTCCAGTACCAGGTGACATGGTCGTATGTCCTGTGAGACCCCAAGCCTTCATTCTTCCTGGCCTGACTCACAGGAACACAGGAAGGCTTACAAGTAAACAGAGCCATTTACAACCAATTATTCCACTTAATGGGAGCCATCAAGATCCTAAGCCACCATTAATGACCCACATTTTGCATAATTACAATAGGACCTCAGAGTAATACTTCATATTTCTAGTTTTAGATACAAGAATGATACATTCATACAAATAGAATGAACACACTCAGTAGATTATAAACTTGTAAAGATACCTTACAAGAGACCTTTTACATAAAGCATATTTGAGTTACATTATATTCAAATTTATTAGCATATTTTCATAAAACATATGGAGTTCAACATCACAGTACCTACCATACAGGATGCATGTCCCCCACATAGGCTAGGAATCACTCCTAGAGCATTTCTGAGGTAGTAGAGCCCTGTACTGTCCCCAAGGTCAGCCAATACCTCAATGGCACAATTTGGCTCTAATGAGGGAGAATGACAATCTCACAATTGGATCTGCAAATTGGTCAGGACCGGGTGATGGTGAAGGGCCATTCCCACCTGTATATGATACTTTCATGTGTTGGTCTGCCATTTCCATGTGTTAGTTTGAAACATGAAATTCTCATAGCCAATAAAGAAACCGGGATATCACAATGTCATTATATAAAATATAAAGTATCTACTATGTTTTAGAACAGGAATCGGCAACTTTTGGCACGTGGCTTGTCAGGGAAATCCGTTGGCAGACCAGGACAGTTTGTTTACCTGCAGCGTCTGCAGGTTCGGCAAATCGCAGCTCCCACTGGCTGCAATTCACCGTTCCAGTGGGAGCTGCGATCGGCTGAACCTGTGGACGCTGCAGCTAAACAAACCGTCCCGGCCCGCCACCAAATTTCCCTGATAGGATGCATGCCAAAGGTTGCCAATCCCTGTTTTAGAAGCTAAAAACTACCGTTGCTCAGTTTGGTACCTTTGCCCAAGAAAGCTAGCGTAGTGGTTAGAGCACAAGACTGACCTTCAGAAGAACTTGGTTCTGTTTTGAGCTCTGCCACTGCCTTTCTGTGTTACATTGGAAAAGCCACATAACTTGGGGGGCTGCTTACCCATGGTTAAAATAAGGATAACAAAACTTACATACCTCTTGTAAAGAACTTTATACTACATAGGTGAAAGTTACTACATAAGTGCTAAGTTCTATTGTTATATATACTTTCCTAATTGCCACTTACTGTAGCTGCTGGGTAGTGCACAGCAGGGTAGTGTCATTCCCTCTGATGGTTGGTAATTTTGAGAATGATGTTATAATGCCAATAAATAATTGAGCACTTCTACAGCCTCAATGCCATTCCTGGAAGAAAGCCAAAAGGTTATGGATCAGAACCCTCAGTTCCATTAATTCCAATAGAACTACATCAATTTATAACAGATGTAATGGAGATCTAGTATTATAATTGTAGAAAAATGTAAGTTATTAGCAGCGATATGTTAGAACATAAGAATGGCGAGACTGAGTCAGACCAATGGTCCATCTAGCCCAGTATCCTGTCTTATGACAGTGGCCAAAGCCAGTTGCAGAAGAGGGATTAACAGAATAGGCAATCATTGAGTGATTCATCCCGTCGTCCTCCAGCTCTGGCAGTCAGAGGCTATGGACACCCAGAGCATGGGGTTGTGCCTTGACCATCTTGGCTAATAGCCATTGATGGACCTTTCCTCCATGAACTTAGCTAGTTCTTTTTGAACCCAGTTATACTTTTGACCTTCACTACGTCTCCTAGTAATATGAATTCCACAGATTGAGTGTGTATTGTGTGAAGTACAGTAGAACCTCAGAGTTACGAACACCTTGGGAATTCAGGTTGTTTGTAACTCTGAAATATTTATAACTCTGAATGAAACGTTATGGTTGTTCTTTCAAAAGTTTGCAACTGAACATTGACTTAAAACAGCTTTTAAACTTTACTATGCCGAAGAAAAATGCTGATTTAAAACATCTTAATTTAAATGAAACAAGCACAGAAACATCTGAAGAATATGCATCCGAAGAAGTGGGCTGTAGTCCACGAAAGCTTATGCTCTAATAATTTTGTTAGTCTCTAAGGTGCCACAAGTACTCCTGTTCTTTTTGTGGATACAGACTAACACGGCTGCTACTCTGAAAGCACAGAAACAGTTTCCTTACATTGTCAAAACTTTTTTGAAAAACTTTCCCTTTAATTTTTAGTAGTTTACATTTAAGAAAGTACTGTACAGTATTTGCTTTTTAAAATTGTATTTATTTATTTATTTATTTATTTGTCTCTGCTGCTGGCTGATTGAATACTTCCATTTGAAATGAGGTGCGTGGTTGAGTAGTCAGTTCATAAGTTTGGTGTTCATAACTCTGAGTTTCTACTGTGCTTCCTTTTGTTTGTTTTAACCCTGCTGCCTATTAATTTCATCAGGTGACCCCCAGTTCTTGTGTTATGTGAAGGGGTAAATAACACTTCCTTGGTCACTTTCTCTACAACATTGATGATTTTATAGATCTCTATCATATCCCCCCCTTAGTCATCTATTTTCCAAGCTGAACAGTCCCAGTCTTTTTAATCTGTCCTCTTATGGAAACAGTTCCATGCCTGTAATTATTTTTGTTGCCCTTTGTACTTTTCTCAATTCTAATATCTTTTGTTAGGGGGGAGGGATAGCTCAGTGGTTTGAGCATTGGCCTGCTAAACCCAGGGTTGTGAGTTCAATCCTTGAGGGGGATACTTAGGGATCTAGAGCAAAATTAGTACTTGGTCCTGCTAGTGAAGGTAGGGGGCTGGACTCAATGACCTTTCAAGGTCCCTTCCAGTTCTAGGAGATGGGATATCTCCATTAATTTATTTATTTATTTATTTATTTGTGAGATGGTCAATCAGAACTGCACACAGTATTCAAGGTATGATTGTACACTTGATTTAGATAGTGGCATTATGATATTTTGATAAGATAAGATATGTTATCTTATTTTCTATCCCTTGCCTAATGATTCTAATGTTCTGTTTCCGCTTGTGACTGCTGCTGCATATTGAGCAGATGGTTTCAGAGGTTTGTCCATGATGACACCAAGATCTCTTTCTTGAATTGGAACAGCTAATTTAGACCCCATCATTTTGTATGTATAATTCAGATTATGTTTTCTAATGTGCATTACTTTGCACTTATCAACACTGAATTTATTCTGCCATTTTGTTGCCCAGTTACCCAGTTCTGTGAGATCTCTTTGTAACTCTGCACAGTCCGCTTTGGACTTAACTATCTAGAGTAATTTGTATCGTCTGCAAATTTTGCCATCTCACTGTCCATCCCCTTCTCGAGATCACTTATGACTATGTTCAACAGCACAGGTCCCAGTAGAGATCTTTGGGCTATTTACCTCTCTCCATTGTGATAATTTATTCCTACCCTTTGTTTTCTATCTTTAGCCAGTTACTGATCCAAGAGATGATCTTCCCTCTTATCTCATGACAGCTTATTTTACTTAAAAGCCTTTGGTGAGAGACCTTGTCAAAGGCTTTCTGAAAGTCCAAATACACTATCTCCACTGGATCACCCTTGTCCATATAATTGCTAATACACTCAAAGAATTCTAATAGATTGGTGAATCAAGCCATGTTGACTCTTCCCTAACATGTTGTGTTTATCTATGTCTTTGATAATTTGCCTCGTACTGAAGTTAGGCTTACTGGTCTGTAATTGCCAGGATCACCTCTGGAGCCTTTAAAAAATAAACAAATCAGTGTTGCATTAGCTATCCTTCAGTCATCTGGTACAGAGGCTGATTTAAATGATTGGTTTCATACCACAGTTAGTAGTTCTGCAATTTCATATTTGAGTTCCATCAGAACTCTTGGGTAAATACAGTTTGGTCCTTGAGACATATTACTATTTAATTTATCAATTTTCTCAAAACTTTCTCTATTGACACCTCAATCTGGGACAGTTCCTCAGGTTTTTATCACCTACAGTGAATGGCTCAGGTGTGTGGAATCTCCCACACATCCTCTGCAGTGAAGACCAATGCAAAGAATTCTTTTAGCTTCTCCATAATAGCCTTGTCTTCCTTGAGTGCTCTCTTGGCACCTCAATCATCCAGCAGCCCCACTGACTGGTTGGCAGGCTTCCTACTTCTGAAGTACTTAAAAAAAATGCTGTTTGTTTTTGTGTCTTTAGCTAAGTTGCTTTCTATTTTTTTCTTGGCCTATGTTATTATAATTTTACACTTGACTTGCCAGAGTTTATGCTCCTTCCTATTTTCCTCAGTAGGATTTGACTTCCAATTTCTAAAGGATGCCATTTTGCCACTAACTATCTTTTTTACTCTGCTGTTTTCCCACGGTGGTTTTATTTTTTTTTTGTGGTCATCTTACTGTAGTTATTGTTGTTTATTATTTTATTTATTTGTGGTACACATTCAGTTTGTTCCTCTATTATGGTGTTTTTAAATAGTCTCAATGCAGTTTCAAAGGATTTTTCTTTTGTGACTGTTCCTTTTAATTTCTGTTTAACTAGCTTCCTCATTTTTGTGTAGTTTCCTTTTTTTGAAGTTAAATTTTATGGTGGTGAGTTTCTTTGGCATTTAAATACATTATTGTTGCTATTACTGAGAAGTTCAGCTATATTCACCTCTTGGTCCAGATCCTGTGTTCCACTTATGCCTAAATCAAGAATTGCCTCTCCCCTTGTGGGTTCCAGGACTAGCTGCTCCAAGAAGCAGTCATTTATGGCATTTAGAAATTTTATCTCTGCATCCCTTCCTGAGGTGACATATACACAGTAAGTATGAGGATAGTTGAAATCCCCCATTATTATTTCACTTTCTGCCTTGGTATCCTCTTCAATATCTGTGAGCATTTCACAATCATCATTACCATCCTGGTCAGGTGGTTAGTAGTATATTCTACTGCTATACTCTTATTGTTCAAGCATCAAATTTCTGTCCAAAGAGATTCTAGGGTACAGTTTTATTCATTTAAGATTTTTGCTTTATTTGACTCTATGCTTTCTTTCACCTATAGTGTCACTACCCCCTAGAACAACCAACTCTGTCATTCCTATATATTTTGTTCTCTGGTATTATCATGTCCCATTGCTTATCCTCATTCCACCAAATTTCCACAATGCCTCTTACATCTGTAAGTCAGGTCTGCATGAGCTCTCCCCTGACATCCAGTGATGAGCTAGGGAAGAAGACTTTAGAAATCAACCTCGTTTACATAGACATGCCCACTCTCCCTATGTGCACAGCATGGCAGAGCTGCTTTGACCAAATGATCACTTTTGGCTGGTGTTGGCTCACAAGTCATTTTGTTATTGAGTGCAGGGGTAATTAACTGTTGTTATCCTTGTCGTGTGAATCAAGAGCAGCAGAGTTGTGGGACTCACCCTCAACTTAACTGCACTCGCTAGGCAGGGGACAAGGAAGCCAAAGCCCAGTAGAGTTGAGAGAGGTTGTGGACAGCTGTTTGTACCTGGTTTTGTGGTTTCTGCCTCCGAGACATCTGACCCTCCTCCCTTCGCCGTGTAATGACAGAGCCAATGAACACTCAATAGTGAAAGAGACTGCCCAGCCTGCACTAGCAGTGAGGCTTCCCTGCTAACAGTTGAAATCACTGAGAGCTGTGCTAAGAGGTGGGACCTCAAGACACCCCAGAGATGTGGCAGAGCAGCAAGCAGATGGCAGATTAGTGAATGACCAGCGAAGTGGCCCACAGAGTGAGTCGAGTGGCTGGCGGAGCAAGCAGTGGGGAAGCTGGTAAGCGGCCAGTGGAGTGAGCGTCGGGACTGCTGGCAGAGTGAGCAGGGCAGCTAGTGGAGTGAGCGGAGCAGCTGGCTGAGCCGGTCGGCGTAATGAGCAAGTTGCCTTCTCCCCCTGGGTGGGAAGTGAACTCATGGAAATGCACCTCTGAACTCTGGTTTTTACTGACCAAGGACTGTAAGTGGGGTGTGATGGAGGGAGACGGGAGGGGCATCTTATAGGAACATTTGATTATTGGACTTAAGAACCTGAGGCAATGGACACTGCCCAGCTTACTCTGGGATGGATGTTTTTGCACATGGTTTTATGCTTATGAATCCTGGTTGTGGCATTTTCCCAAGTTATTGCCAAGTTACTTTCCCCCTTTTATTAAAAGTTTCTTTTCTACACTCAGAAGCCTCCCAAAAGCCTCCCAGAGGGTGATGTGTAATTTTCACAGAGTATTGGGTGGAGGCTCAAGCTGGTTCTGTGTTGTATTGTTGAAAAGAAACCCCTAGATATTGAACCTGGCCCTTGTCACTGCTGAATCTACCTAGCAGAAGGGCTACATATCAATATTCTAATTTAATGCCAGGCACTCTGGATCATCCATCTTCGTATTTAGACTTCTAGCTCTTGTATATAAGCACTTGTGTATTATATTTAAATGGGACTCTTTTAGGTTTGACTGTTCCTCAGTAGCTTCTACCTGTGCTTTACCAATTTCCCTCCTATTCTCTTTACCAACTGTCAGCTTTCCCCAGCTCTTAGTTTAAAACATCCTCTACAGCCTTTTTTATTTTACATGCCAGCAGTCTAGTTCTGTTTGGTTTCCGTCCTGTATAAGCTCCTCCTATCCCCAGTTCCTAATAAACCTAAAACCCTCTTCCCTATACCATCATATCATCCACACATTGGGATCCTGCAGTTCTGGCTGTCTTTCTAATCCTGGGCATGCAATTGGAAGTATTACAGAGAATGCTATCATGGAGGTCCTGGATTTAATCTCTTACCTAGCAGCCTAACTTTGGCTTCCAGGACCTCTCTCTTACCCTTCCCTATGTCATTGGGTTCTCATTGTTTTTACTGATTATCCTTCTGACTGACCTGTTTTTCCTTTCTACCTGAAAGGGCAGATGCACAAAAATGGATTTTTAAAAAATTAAACAAACATATTAACCATTAAAAATGGCTCCATTTGGATTCTGCTTGATTTTAGGGTAAAAGTTCAGGTGACCTCTTTTCCCTCAAGCAGCTCTCCCTTACTTAGTTCTACTAAGCTGTGAAGTTTTTCAAAGAAAATTCAGCCATCTTGTACTTGGTTTTATTTATTATTAATTATAGCGACAAAACACTTGGCATTTCTTTAAGGGAGAATAATGAGAACAAGCTTTTGAAGCAAATATAACACACCAAACCTATTCTTTCACAGCCTTCCCCCCATGGAACTAAAAGGAAAAACAGAAAGACATGCTTTAAAATGGAACATTTACAGTCCTGCCTTCAGTCACACTTCCCTAGCTTGAAGGGATTTGATTTATTGAAAAATGTCCAATGCTGTCAAGTAAATATGTGTCATTCAAATAAATAACCACTCTACTCCAGGGTAATATTTACAACAATCTGCATGAACCCGAATGGAACAATATTTTGTTCAAGAAGGTTTTTAAAAGAAACACAAGAGCTTAGAAAGAGATTGGAGAGCAGTTCAGGATGAGGTCATAATGGACTTGAGTAATTGAGCAGGTGTAACATTTCTACAGCCCAATCTGAAAAGTTGGGTGCCTACATTTAGTTATCTAAATCCATATTTAAGGTAAAAAAAATCAGCACAGAAGTGTCTAAAATGTGTATTTAGGTGCCTAACATTAGACACAGTTGGGATCATGTTGCATAAAAAATACAATTAGTTATTATCTGTCAGTTAATTAACTACTATACATTAATTTACAAGGCTCTTGTCTTTATTGCAATCCAACACAAAGAATATGCAACAATATTTAGTAAATTACAACTTGTGTAACTCCCCATTAACTGCGTAATTTCTTTAATACATTCCCTAAGTTGCACCACTAAACATTCTATTGATTATGACAGACGGTAACACTGGCTGAAATTGTAAAAGAATGCTTTTGGGTATTACGTATAGTTATTCCTTTTTATGACTGTCTAGTAAAGATCATTTATGCACAGCTTCCTCTGAACTCATTTTTCTGTATTAGGTTAACTTGAATGATATCTGCCTGGATGTTTTTGAAGTACTACTGCTAGACTATTCAAGCTATAAGACTTAATTGCTCTAAGTGTATACATGAGAATCTCTTTAACCTTGCAAGCTGAATAATAGCTCATTGCTCTCCTAAACTCGTTATGTTTTGATATTGCATTCCTTGAGCACCCAAAACTCCCATTCACTTCACTGGCCATTTAGGATGTAATGTTGGTCATCCCTCCACATTATTCAGAATTTTTTCAAAATTACATTCAGAGCTAAATTCCATCTTATTCTGAAAAAATGTAGTTGTGGTGGGTGGAGGGCTTTTTCTCCACAGCATCCAGATCTGTTAAGTAACATCAACAGAGATTTCTCCCTACTATCTCCAACTGTAGTACTTCACAGCTGCAATATGGACACAGACACCACAGTTGTCGTCATCATCATCAGTAATTAGACCCAGGATATTCATCACCAAACGCATAAGCTTCCATTACTTGAGCTCTAGGATTTGATCCCCACTGATGACCTTGAGGACAATGTATGTATGCAGCCTTGGTTCATTATGAAATGGGACTTGTGGACCTGAGACTGAGCTTGTCTAACATGAGGAGTACAGTATACAATACATTGGCCTAGTGTGTACAATCATGAGTGTTCCTGTAATTATGCAGGCTTCCACTGGTTCATTGACAAGAGCTACTTTTTTTAGTTCATGTGGCAAAGGGAACCTTGCTGTCCTTTTGATGCACTCAGTCCTGGGTTTGAGACCCTCTTACAACTCTGGTCCTTGCAAGTTTATGTGGCCACAGTTCACTACACCAGCATCTGGAAGCAGGCACTGGTGAGAGTGCCTACAGCCCCTTTCACAAGCAAGGGTGGGGAGCACCAGTTCCTACTTGAGCTCTAGCTCAGAAACTACAGCTCCCTCTAGTGCTCTGTAGTGACACATGCACACAATTTCAACCTTGATTTTTTCCTGTGTGTTCAGTTATTTCAATTACTTTAATTAAACCATCCCAGGAGACATTAACTCAGAGAGAGTTTTCTCAGTTGTTCATAGTTTTACTTGATTAAAAACAAGCAGTAAACTCAATTCCTTTTATTTTCCAGAATGATTAGTAGTAGTGTTATTGGTGTTATTTAATAACAGTTGTGGTTGCTGTGAGGATTTTCAGTCTATTTTCCAACTCTGTAGACAGTGTTTCATTATGTTTGTGGTGATCTCATGAAGAGTGCTGGAATTTGGGGAACATAGAAACTAAGAGTGGGGAAAAAACTCATCATTGTTTTAATTAGGAGTTGTTTTAATAATTTGAGCTGGCATTAGCTGTCTAGGCTGTGTCTGAGAAGTGACTTCTTGCCTCCAAAATTAGCAGAGTCCTGTCCATTGTGATCACCCCACTAAATGCAGGACTAATCTCAGGTTAGCATTGTCAAAACAGAGGCTCAGATCCATAAAGGTACTAAGGTGCCCAATAAACACCAGATTCAGATGTCTAAATTTCAATTTCGGCTCCACTGTGATCGAAAAAATGCTTGCTTGCTTTCTTTCTTTCTTTCTTGCTTTCTTTCTTTCTTTCTTTCTTTCTTTCTTTCTTTCTTTCTTTCTTTCTTTCTTTCTTTCTTTCTTTCTTTCTTTCCACAATTGACTTAAGAAGAGCACTTTCAAGACTGAGAGAAAGTGCCACCAGCTATGTCCTTATAGCATGTAAGATCCAGATCCCGAAAAATCAATGTGACTTGTATGGGCATGAGGATCTGCCCATGAGGAACCCTTTGAAGGATTGAGTCATAAAGTTGTTGTCATTTCTTTCTAATGAAATTTTGGCATGAGGAAGAATTAACAATATTAATAATTTTGTTGTTGCAAAACTAATATAAAGCAACTGAGGGTTCAGGACAAGCTGGGCTGGTATCATGGGCTATTATTAAGATTTTCTGACACTTCCCATTAGAAGACCATGTTTTCAGTTGCTTATAACTCTGCCAAACTTTAATTGTTTGGGCTGAAATTTTCCATGCTGGGTGGCTGCCTAAGGCTGAATAGTTTCAGGCATCTCTGAGTACCAGTTTAAAGAAAAGGATGTTGTTTTGGAATGATTAAAAAAAGCTGGTGACCTTTTCTTGGAAAGTATCAGGGGGTAGCCGTGTTAGTCTGTATCTACAAAAACAACAAGGAGTCTGGTGGCACCTTAAAGACTAACAGATTTATTTGGGCATAAGCTTTCATGGGTAAAAACCTCACTTCTTCAGATGCATCACATGTTTTGGAGCAGGGACTTCAATTTTGGCAAGGTGGGGGATGAGTTTAGTGGCAGAGATGTGCTTTTTGCTGCTTCTGTGAAAATCCACTCTGACACTTCCTGATGATACCCAGGGTTGTGAGGCACCTTGCTACCACCTGCCCTTAGCATGAGGAAGTCTTGTCTTTGTCTGCCAAAGGTCAGATTCCTGACTCCACTGGCCATGGGTAACACAAGTACTTAGCCTACACTGGCTTTCTGTCCCACTGCAGGTAATCAGTAGGCACACTCCGACCCCTGAACCTTCTGAGCATCCCTCTGGAGTGTCCAGCCCCTGGACACTCACAAAATTCATAGGTCCACTATTGCCAAAGGAATAGGGCACATCAGCTTAACAGTTTCACCACTCTACTCAACTCAATAAGCACTTAGATTTTTTTAATAAGGAAAACAAGTAAATATTTATTTAACAAAGAACAGAAATGCAAGAAAAAGCAAGTAGAATTAATGGAAACAAATAGTTACACATAAAATAACATCATAACACATTTTCTACAGCCTAGACATAACTAACGAGACATTTTCCTGTCCCATAAAGGATAGTTCACTCAAAGTTTCTCTCCTAGTGTTAAATAGCCAAACCAGCTTTCATCCTTCATTTATAAAATAATCCAGCTGGCAGCTCGTCCTCTAGGGAAGGATATCTGGGTGTGGCTCTGCATCTCTAGATATAGTTCTAACAAGCCATTATCTTCACTTGTGAGCAGGGTAACCCCTGCTTCTTGGTTTTTATTTTCCTGTAGAACTTTTTCCTTGGAGACTTTGCAACCTCTTGATTAGCATTTTTCTCAGATTGTAAATAGTCATTCATTGTGAAGTATACAATACTCAATTTATATAAATCTGGAGAGGTAGATAAGCATCTCCAACCTGAAAGAAACTTGTTTATCATCTTCTGGCCATGGGTAACACAGACCTTACAAATATAATTCTCAGGGTGTATATATACATAACTCTCTGTACACGCATTTCACAATATTTATGATGATCAGTTTTCATATTTTCAGCAGAGACCTGACATGAAAACCTTTGAACTTTTATATAGAAACCAGATCCAGGGGATCTTACAACTCTGTGCAGCACTGTGCACTCTGCCACTTCACACCAAGAGGTCCCTGGCTCTCATCAACTCACATTTTTGCCAAGTTATTAGCCTCGGAAATACCTCCATTTGCACATGCTAAGCAGAGACTTTTTAGAGTTTAGCAGCTAAAACCTCAGAAGATTCCACCCTCACTGAGTATGCTCAAGCCTCTGACAGCTCTCAGTGCTGACCAGACTGTGCATGCACAATTGCCAGTGAGCAACTGAGCACAGTACATCACTTCACATCTCTTATATATGACCAGACTGCACACATACCATCACCACAGAGTGACTGAGCAAGCAGCATGAGAAGGAACATGCTTGGTTTGAATGCAGGGGAGGGGAAAAGCCAGACTAGGAAGGAAGGAAAAAAGATTGGGACAAAGATTCTGGTGAGACTGGGACTTAAGGGGGGGGGGGGGGGAGAAACTGTGACTGGGAGCTGGTGATGGGGAAATTGGGACAGGTTGGGCAAGAAATCCAGGTTGCAAAGTGAAGCACTCAAAGGATAGGAATAGGGATTGCCATAATTAAAGCTGTCAGTGTAACTTTAATTCAGTCACTTTGTGTGAATGCATTATGATACAGTCTTTAATTACATCATCCCATGTGATTTTTTCCCCCATGGGAACCCTGCCTCATTCAGTGCACAGCATGATTGGTGCTGTGGAAATGAATGAGGGCTGTGTACTAAAGGAGGCTGTTGTCTATACAAACATTGCCTCAATCATTGCAGAAGTTGGAGGGTGTGAAGTGAATGAGGCTGAGGAATTGCAGTAGAAGAACGGACAGTCATCTGGTTAAAGCAGTTGAATGTTGTTCTGGAGAACTGGATTCCATCTCTGTGTCTGGCAGGGAGTTCCTATGTGGTGCCTGGCAAGTCACCTAAACCAATTTTTTTAGAGGTGGTCATTAACTGTGTGTTCCTCATTTCCTGTGTGCCCAACTTGAAACCTTGCATCTGATTTGCAGAAGTACTGAGCATTCATAGCTGCAACTGAAGTCAATGTGTCCTGTGCTCCAGTATATAAAGTAATATATAACACTACGTGCACTGAAAAATCAGGTCTGAGTCATCTCAAAGTGGGCACCCAAACTTAGTGGAAACTTTTGCTCTGAATCTGTCTTACCTCCCCATCTGTAAATTGGGGATAATAATAATCCCACATTTTACAGGAGTGTTGTGATGATGCATTAATTGGTGCTTGTGAAGCACTCCACTATAGTGATGAATGCCACAGAAAAGCCTATGAGGAAATGAATCATTCTATATTCAGAGTAGGGCATGGATAGTTTGCAGTAAATAAAGCCTGGGCCCACATATTAAACAATGAGGAGAAAACAAAATATTGAATAGATGCTCATCAGGTGATCACTGTCCATCCTGTGCACTGAATGAAGCAGGGGTTCTATGGAAATAATAGTATGTGCAGGGGTGAAAGTAACTTAAGGGACTTATTGGCTTGCAGGGTCAAGGTCCTGAGCAAGTGGGGGGGAGAGGGGGGGGGTCTCAACCAGAAGGGGCAGTGCGTCAGGTGGAAGCGGGCCCTTTAAATTGCTGCCACTACCCCAGGGCTCCAGCAGGGATTTGAAGGGACCGGGGTTCCGGCTGCAGTAGTGGCAGCAGGGAGTCCCGGGCCCTTTAAATCGCCGCCAGAGCCCCATGGTAGTGGTATCTGTGGCAATGGCCGGGAGCTCCGGGCCTCTGGTGGCAATTTAAAGGGCCAGGGGCTCTGGCTGCTGTAGCAGTGGCTGGAAGCCCAGGGCCCTTTTAAATTGCTGGCCTGGGGAAGCTGCCCCCTGTCGGTATGGTCGGCTGTGTATCGGTTCTTGCCAGTATGCAGTACCATACTGTACCAGCTTATTTTTACCTTTGAGTATGTGATCAAGTAATTAAAGACTGCATCATAATGCTTACACAAAAGGGGGGTGAATGAAGGTAATTCTGGATTCCCTAATTTTTGATTGCTTGACTTTGCAATTTTAATAACTTTCTTTTAATGTCTTTTTTGTGTGCAATATTTATGTATGTAAAATATGGCAATTAGGTAAACCATATTTGAAAAACAAGCAATTATTGAATAAGCAATCTGTGACCTTTTTCTTGCCTTATTGATTTTTGTCCAAAGACAAGGTAATTTATATTTTGAGGCCCAAGCTGCTAACCATTGGTTTTAAGAACAATACATGATACCTTGGTTGCCTGAGGCTGTAGAACACTGGAGTCACTGAGTATTATCAGCCATCTGAGGGGAACGTTACATTAGTGTGAGTGCCACCTTTATAGTTTGGGAAATTGTTCTCCTGGCATTTTCTATAGGTTGCCTGATGTTTTCTGATACGCATTTCTATAACAGTAGAAGGTATTTCTGAAGAGATATTTTAGAATACAATATAATCCAAGGTCAATTAAGCAATTATGCATTCACATCTAAAAAATAGTATTGAATCATATAAAAGTATAAGACATAGTGAACACAATATGAGAACCAGAAAAATACAAAGGGTTGACTCACGAAACAAAGTGAAATTAAATTAGGGTACAACGTTCAGAACTGCAAGGTTTCGAGATATTTAAGGGCCAAGTTCATCTTATTGGACTGGCTAGGTTTTCAAAGTTAGGCATGCAAAATGTACACATATATTTGCGTGCGTCTTACTTATATACACACGTACAGGATATGTGTATGTAGATTAAATAATAGTACAATCATATGGCCAATTAGGAGTAAGGAATCTTGATTTGCATGCCTAAATCCAAAGGTACTTAACTTTGAGTACCTACTTTTGAAACTTGGATCCCAGTTTAACTTCACAGTTAAAGCTCTATGCTTTGTGATACCAATCAAATTATCTCCCAGCCCATTTTCTCCACTTCTCCTCTGTATTATACAGTACTGTATATATTAGGTATATACAATAAAGATGGTTGGAAACAAAAAAAAAGTGTTAATGAAAAATTTCATCAACATATTTTTCCTATTTTTCACTGAAAAATTATCTATTTTTCAGCTCTAGCCTATAGCATTTTTTCCTTATCTTTGTACTATTATAGCTCTGATCGCTATAGTTTCTGAGCACCTCCCAAGTATTTTAAAAAGAAATTAAATATATCTTTCTTTCCTGCCTTAGAGAAATATGTGTAAGTGAATGTGTTGTGTGTGTATGTGTGTGTATGAAGAACCTGTGAAAAACTATTGAAGGACAACTAGGTTGAAGAAATGAGTTTCATATTTAGTTCTGAAAGTGATGAGTTCCGGGGTCATTTCTCACCTGAGCTCCTGTGAAAGTTATTATTATGATTTACTATTTTTATTATCATAAGAATGGCCATCCTGGGTTGGACAAATGGTCCATCTATCCCAGTATCCTGTCTTCTGACAGTGGCCAATGCCAGGTGCCCCAGAGGAACTGAACAGAACAGATAATAACCAAGTGATCCATTCCCTGTTACTCATTCCCAGCTTCTGGCAATCAGAGGCTACGGACACTTCAGAGCATAGTTTTCCATCCCTGCCCATCCTGGCTAATAGCCATTAATGGACCGATCCTCCGTGAATGTATCCAGTTCTTTTATGTTTTCCAATGTGCATTATTTTGCATTTATCAACATTGAATTTCATCTGCCATTTTGTGGCCCAGTCACCCTTTGTAACACTATGCAGTCTGCTTTGCAATTAACTATCTTGAGTAGTTTTGTATCATCTGCAAATTTTCCGCCTCACTGTTTACCCCTTTTTTCAGATCACTTATAAATATGTTGAATAGTACTGGTCCTCGTACAGACCCCTGGAGGACACCACAATTTATCTAATAGTGCCTAGGAGCTCCAGTCATGGACCATGACCCATTTGTGCTAGGTGCTATACAAACATAGGACAAAAAGATGGTCCCAGACCCAAAGAATTTGCAATATAATTATAAGATAAGAGACAATATATGGCTACAGACAGACAGAAGAATACAAGGAAACAACCAGACAGTACTGGTCAGATTGATAGGTTGTGGTTTCAGCACATCAGCAACATAACTGTTGTCAAGTTCTTTGTAAGCATCATGGCAGAGAAGAGTTTTAAAATAGGATAATGTGGTATCTTTGCCTATGTTTACAAGAAGTGCTTCCCAAGCATGAGGGGCAGCATTGGAGAAAGCATGAAAGTGCTTGCTTGAAAATTTAACAAATGAGTTGTGGAGGCTGGCATTATGGGCAGAGGTAGGAACTGATAGTTGATAGTGAATGAGAGATGATATGTAGGCTGGGGATAGGCTATGACGGGCCTTGAAAGTGAAGACAAATTGCTTAGTTTTTATGCAATAAAAAAGGGCCAGCAAGAGGAGGGATGGAACGGTCAAAGCAACAGGCTCGGAATATGATCTTTGCAGCAGCATGCCAAAGGAAAGTGAGTGGGACAACAGTACAGAGAAAGACAAGTAGATAAAGTTTTCTGCAGTACACAGCACTGCACAACCTATGATGTTCTGTTGGAATTTAGGCTATCAATGTAAAAATGATACAAAGCTATACATATTAGTTATTTCACACTTGCCCTTTCAGAGAAGAGTACAGCTTCAGGAAGCTCTGTCAGTCTCAGGGTATGTCTACACTACGAAATTAGTTCGAATTTATAGAAGCCGATTTTATAGAAATCAGTTGTATACAGCCGATTGTGTGTGTCCCCACATAAAATGCTCTAAGTGCTCTAGTCGGCGGACCGTGTCCACAGTACGAGGCTAGCGTCGACTTCCAGAGCATTGCACTATGGGTAGCTATCCCACAGCTATCCCACAGTTCCCACAGTCTCCGCTGCCCCTTGGAATTCTGGGTTGAGATCCCAATGCCCGGATGATGCAAAACAATGTCGCGGGAGATTCTGGGTACATGTCGTCAGGCCCCTCCCCCCCGTCACAGCAACAGCAGACAATAGATTCCCGCCTTTTTACCTGGGTTACCTGTGCAGACAACATACCACGGCAAGCATGGAGCCCGCTCAGCTCAGCTGAGCTCACCGTCACCATATGTCCTCTGGGTGCCGGCAGACGTGGGACTGCATTGCTACACAGCAGCAGCTGCTAACTGCCTTTTGGCGGTAGACGGTGTAGCATGAGTAATAGCCGTGGGGCTGGCAGCCGTAGGGCTGCATTGCACCAGCCCCTTGCCCTTTGGTAGGCGATGGTATATTATGACTGGTATCCGTCGTCGTCGTACTGTAGTGGCTGTCAGTCATGGGCACCTGGGCAGACATGCTACTGTCTCGATGATGATGGCTACCAGTCTTAGTATACTATTTTCTGCCAATTGCCCAGTATTGTCTGCTAAGCACCCAGAAGAGGCCGAGGGCGATCTGGGTGCTGGCGGACGTGGGGCTGGCAGACGTGGGGCTGCATTGCTACACAGCAGCAGCCCCTTGCCTTTTGGTAGACGATGGTATATTACGATTGGTAACCGTCGTCATCGTACTGCAGAGGCTATCACTCATGCTGCACCATCGGCTGCCAGCTTATGATGTAAAAAATAGATTTGTTCTGTATTCATTTGCTTCCCCTTCCTCCGTGAAATCAACGGCCTACTAAGCCCAGGGTTTTCAGTTTAATCTTTGGGGGGACCATTCTGTGTGACGGTTGTTTGTGTTTCTCCCTGATGCACAGCCACCTTTCTTGATTTTAATTCCTTGTTCCTGTACCTGTACGCCATGTCGTCACTCGGCCCTCCCTCCCTCCCTCCCGCCCTCCCTCCTTCTCCTGGTCCATCAGATACTACTTTCGCGCCTTTTTTCTGACCAGGCGCCATAGCTAGCACTGGGATCATGGAGCCCGCTCAGATCACCGCGGCAATTATGAGCATTATGAACACCACGCGCATTGTCCTGGAGTATATGCAGAGCCAGGACATGCCAAGGCGAAACCCGGACCAGCCGAGGAGGCGATTGCAGCGCGGCGAAGAGAGTGATGAGGAAATTGACATGGACATAGACCTCTCACAAGGCACAGGCCCCAGCAATGTGGAAATCATGGTGTCACTGGGGCAGGTTCATGCCGTGGAACGCCGATTCTGGGCCCGGGAAACAAGCACAGACTGGTGGGACCGCATCGTGCTGCAGGTATGGGACGATTCCCAGTGGCTGCGAAACTTTTGCATGCGTAAGGCCACTTTCATGGAACTTTGTGACTTGCTTTCCCCTGCCCTGAAACACCAGGATACCAGGATGAGAGCAGCCCTCACAGTTGAGAAGCGAGTAGCGATAGCCCTGTGGAACTTGCAATGCCAGACAGCTACCGGTCAGTCGGGAATCAATTTGGAGTGGGCAAATCTACGGTGGGGGCTGCTGTGATCCAATTTGCCAGGGCAATGAAAGAACTGGTGATATCAAGGGTAGTGACTCTGGGCAACGTGCAGTCAATAGTGGATGGTTTTGCTGAAATGGGATTCCCAAACTGTGGTGGGGCCATAGACGGAACCCATATCCCTATCTTGTCACCGGAGCACCAAGCCACCGACTACGTAAACCGCAAGGGGTACTTTTCAATGCTGCTGCAAGCCCTGGTGGATCACAAGGGACGTTTCACCAACATCAACGTGGGATGGCTGGGAAAGGTACATGATGCTCGCGTCTTCAGGAACTCTGGTCTGTTTCGAAAGCTGGAGGAAGGGACTTTCTTCCCGGACCAGAAAGTAACCGTTGGGGATGTTGAAATGCCTATCGTGATCCTTGGGGACCCAGCCTACCCCTTAATGCCATGGCTCATGAAGCCGTACACAGGCAGCCTGGACAGGAGTCAGGACCTGTTCAACTACAGGCTGAGCAAGTGCTGAATGGTGGTGGAATGTGCATTTGGACGTTTAAAAGCGCGCTGGCGCAGCTTACTGACTCGCTCAGACCTCAGCGAAAAGAATATCCCCATTGTTATTGCTGCTTGCTGTGCGCTCCACAATATCTGTGAGAGTAAGGGGGAGACCTTTATGGCAGGGTGGGAGGTTGAGGCAACTCGCCTGGCCGCTGATTACGCGCAGCCAGACACCAGGGCGGTTAGAGGAGCACAGCAGGGCACGGTGCGCATCAGAGAAGCTTTGAAAAAGAGTTTTGTGACTGGCCAGGCTACTGTGTGAAACTTCTGTTTGTTTCTCCTTGATGAACCCTCCAAACACCCCCCCCCCCGACCCGGTTCACTCTACTTCCCTGTAAACCAACCACCCCACCCCACCCTCCCCTCCCCAATTCGAGCACCGCTTGCAGAGGCAATAAAGTCATTGTTTTTTCACATTCATGCATTCTTTATTAGTTCCTCACAGAAGTAGGGGGATAATTGCCAAGGTAGCCTGGGATGGGTGGGGGAGGAGGGATGGAAAAGGACACACTGCATTTTAAAACTTTAAGTCTTATTGAAGGCCAGCCTTCTGATGCTTGGGCGATCATCTGGGGTGGAGTGACTGGGTGGACGGAGGCCCCCCCACCATGTTCTTGGGCATCTGGGTGAGGAGGCTATGGAACTTGGGGAGGAGGGCTGTTGGTTAAACAGGGGCTGTAGCAGCGGTCTCTGCTCCTGCTGCCTTTCCTGCAGCTCAACCATACGCTCAAGCATATCAGTTTGATGCTCCAGCAGACGGAGCATTGACTTTTGCCGTCTGTCTGCAAGCTGACGCCACCTATCGTCTTCAGCCCGCCACTTGCTCTTTTCATCCCACCATTCAGCCCGCCACCTCTCCTCTCGTTCATATTGTGCTTTTCTCATGTCCGACATTGACTGCCTCCACGCATTCTGCTGTGCTCTATCAGCGTGGGAGGACATCTGCAGCTCCGTGAACATATCGTCCCTCGTCCTACGTTTTCTCTTTCTAATGTTCACTAGCCTCTGCGAAGGAGAAACATTTGCAGCTGGTGGAGGAGAAGGGAGAGGTGGTTAAAAAAGACACATTTTAGAGAACAATGGGTACACTCTTTCATTACAAGGTCGCTTGCAGGCAGCCATGGTAGGCCAGAGTGTTTTGGCTTTTTTAACCTTCTTAACATGCGGGAAAGGTTTCAAACAGCAGCGTATTTCCCATATCAAGGATGAATTGAGTTGTCCATTTAAAATGGGTTTTCAATGTAAAAGGAGGGGCTGCGGTTTCCCGGTTAACATGCGGCACAAACCCAAGTAAACCACCCCCCCACACACACACACGATTCTCTGGGATGATCACTTCACCCCTCCCCCCCACCGCGTGATTAACAGCGGGGAACATTTCTGTTCAGAAGAGCAGGAACGGGCGCCTCTGAATGTCCCCTTAATAAAATCACCCCATTTCAACCAGGTGACCGTGAATGATATCACTCTCCTGAGGATAACAAAGAGAGATAAGGAATGGATATTGTCTGCATGCCAGCAAACACCGGGACCATACGCTGCCATGCTTTGTTATGCAATGATTCCAGACTACGTGCTACTGGCCTGGCGTGGTAAAGTGTCCTACCATGGCGGACAGGATAAGGCAGCCCTCCCCAGAAACCTTTTGCAAAGGCTTTGGGAGTACATAAAGGAGAGCTTTCTGGAGATGTCCCTGGAGGATTTCCGCTCCATCCCCATACACGTTAACAGACTTTTCCAGTAGATGTACTGGCAGGGATTGCCAGGGCAAATTAATCATTAAACACGCTTGCTTTTAAACCATGTGTAATGTTTACAAATATTTACAAAGGTACACTCACCAGAGGTCTCCTGTGTGCCCTGAGGGTCTTGGGTGAGTTCGGGGGTTACTAGTTCCAGGTCCAGGGTAACAAACATATCCTGGCCGTTGGGGAAACCGGTTTCTCCTCTTCCTTGCTGCTGTGAGCTACCTACAGTACCTCCATCCTCATCTTCCTCGTTCCCCCGAACCGTCTTCCCTGTGTGTTTCTCCACTGACGGAGTCATAGCACACGGTTGGGGTAGTGGTGGCTGCACCCCCTAGAATGGCATGCAGCTCCGCGTAGAAGCGGCAAGTTTGCGGCTCTGCCCCAGACCTTCCGTTTGCTTCTCTGGTTTTGTGGTAAGCTTGCCGTAGCTCCTTAATTTTCACGCGGTACTGCTGTGTGTCCCTGTTATGGCCTCGGTCCTTCATGGCCTTGGAGACCTTTTCTAATACTTTGCCATTTCTTTTACTGCTACGGAGTTCAGCTAGCACTGATTCATCTCCCCATATGGCGAGCAGATCCCGTACCTCCCGTTCAGTCCATGCTGGAGCTCTTTTGCGATCCTGGGACTCCATCACGGTTACCTGTGCTGATGAGCTCTGCGTGGTCACCTGCGCTCTCCACGCTGACCAAACAGGAAATGAGATTCAAACATTCGCGGGTCTTTTCCTGTCTACCTGGTCAGTGCATCTGAGTTGAGAGTGCTGTCCAGAGCGGTCACAATGAAGCACTGTGGGATAGCTCCCGGAGGCCAATAACGTTGAATTCCGTCCACACTACCCCAATTCCGACCCGCAAAGGCCGGTTTTATCGCTAATCCCGTCGTCGGAGGTGGTGTAAAGAAACCGGTTTAAAGGACCCTTTAAGTCGAAAGAAAGGGCTTTGTCGTGTGGACGTGTCCAGGCTTAATTCGATTTAACGCTGCTAAAGTCGACCTAAACCCATAGTGTAGACCAGGCCTTAGTTTCTTATACCAATAAAATTAGCCACCATATCTTTCTGCTCACCCTTATTTGTGGGGTTGGAAAGCCAAAAGTCTTTCACACTCCTCAGCCATCTCGTAGTGGTGGGCAGTTTTATTGTTCAAGGCCACATAGGGAGAGTCAATCTCTCAGGCAGCTGGGCCCCATCCAATGGATGGATTTAAATATCAGCGTACAGATTTTCAGCTGGATGCCTGTGCAGACGGAAGAACACTGGAATGATATGTTCATGGCAACCTGTGTTGCTAAGCAGATGGGCTGCTGCCTAGTTAAGGCTGCACATGTACTTCTTTCTAAAGTGTCATTTTCAGGTGTTTATAACTTTCTCAGTGTTTTACCTTTGGGGTTGAAATTTGGCATGTTTGTTCTTAGGCCAAGAGCACATCTTCCTGGAAAGTCTGAGCTAAAAATATTCATCCACTTTCAGGGACAAACCCAGTGGAAAAAATACACTGTCCTCTTGTAATTTTGTAACCTCCTTTTGCCACAGCTTTAGAGGTAGCTGTTAAAAAATTAAAAATGAGAACAAAGTTCATCGGTTTCAGAGGTGTCTTTCAGTGGCCTGGTGAAAACTGGTTGTGATTTGTCAGTTATAAGCATTTTAAAATCTGCTTTGTACAGGCACCCCTGAGTTTTGTAATGTGATCAACTAATGGTCTGTCACCATTCTTCTGGCCCTGTGAATCCATGCATAAATAACAAAGCCTTATAGAAAGTCCTTGCTCCTGTATATTTTGGGAAGGTGATAATGGAAGAAGATAGGGCTCAACATAATGAGGTGATTGAAGGATTTTACATATTTTTGGCTAGCTCACTCATCCCTCTTACTCATTTTTTAATGAGTACCGCTGAGTCCACTGTATAGCAGAAGAATGCAGGAACCCTCCCATTAGGTCCTGCTTAGAAGCTAATTTAAAGGCACCATAGAGCTTATGCTCAAGAGCATTCTATTCTCTGTCTGTGGTGCACAATAGTTTAATCTCCTCAGGGGGTGATACTTGGGCCTAGTTCTGGTTGTTGGATTGGTGTGGGGTGACTGGGTAATGTGAGGAGGTCAGACTAGATGATTTGATGGTCTTTTCTGGCCTTAAACTCTATGACTCTATGCTTTATAAAGATGGCTTTCTTCCACCTTCCTGAACTTGCCATGCTCTGAATCACCCAGATGGGTCTTCTCCATAAAGAATATATCAAATGTGTGGTTGGTAGCTGAAATAGGAATTATTTTAATGGGTGAATGAACCCTTTAACAATAAGGATTCAATAGCATATACTGTTTCTGACAAAGTTAAGAGAAATATCATCTAGTATGTTGAGATGATGGAAGTAACCTCCTTCAGATAACAGGCCTGATTCTCATTTGCTGTTCAGGAAGTGTAAAGGGGCCTTAACATGGGTGTAACTCAGTATCTGTCAGCAGGGCCGGCTCCAGACACCAGCTTAACAAGCAGGTGCTTGGGGCGGCCAAGGGAGAGGGGCGGCACCTGCGGCAATTTGGGGGTGGCAGGTCCCTCACTCCATCTACGAGGAAGGACCTGCCACTGAACGGCTGCCGCCGATCGTGGCTTTTTTTTCCCAATTGCCGCCGCCGCTCGCGATTGCGGCTTTTTTTTTTTTTTTTTTTGCTTGGGGCAGCAGAAATGCTGGAGCCGGCCCTGTCTGTCAGGATGGTGTAAAGTTGGTCTTATTGCAAATGAGAATCAGGTCCACCTTGCATTCTCTAAGTCAATAGAAGTATTCATAAAATAGAACTTTCTCTTCACCTGATCAAAACATAATCAGAATAAACAAGAGGAGATAGATGGTGTGTGTGTATACACATACACAGCATACTACATATACATAGTTGTGGGAACTAAGGTACATTTAAGAACTCTTGACAAAGGAAAGATGCACAAAAAGTTTCACACACGTAAATGTATTTAGGTGTGGTTACAATCAGAAAAGTTACTGTAAAAATGACATTGTTTAACATATTGTTGTGTCACAGTGGCTCCCCAATTACATTTATTCAGTTGATGAGTCAAAAGATGCTTGTTCTAATGGCCAAACGTGCAAACTCAAGCTGGGTTCACTCTGTCTTTTACATTATCATCCATCTGAAGTTGCAATTTAAGTTTGCTACTGATGCATGAGATAGAATAATATCCAGCTCAATCTTGTAGAGCTGTCTTGGTTTTGCAATGCTGACAGTACTAAACATTTGTTTTAGTCATTAAAGTAAGCAGATATACATCAAGTGCACAGGTAAAGCAGATCAGTTGGGTAAGAATGTGGTATTTTTCATAATTGCTTTTCAGGCCATAACTGCACTTTAAAGCTTTGGATGTGGTGACACAGCTAGTTTGACAGCTCTACCACTTTAGGCCTTTTTAACATCACAGCAGGATACATTAACATACCTAACCCTGACATAAAGGAAACAATCAAATTCAAACCCCAACGCAATAAACTAAGTGCTCCAGCAAACATTGGCATCAGTTAACCACCCACCTTTTGCCTGTGGTAATCATTTTCAGTCACTGAATTTCAACCCACCCTCTCCTTAATTAAGAAAGAAATACATAATAAAAAGGGAGCATTCTTTGCATACTTACAGTGCTCTTAAAATGATACATATAATCAAAACCTCAATTTGCATCCAATTACTGTAAAGAGAAAGAAAATAACAAATACCTTCAAAGCAAGCTACAGTTTGGCCTGTTTGATCATGATAGCCATAGCACCTAGAGCAAAACATTGTATTTTCTAGCTCTTAGAGAGTTTTGAAAATGAAGGATACAAGTTTGCTAAACTTTGGGCTAGCATATATATATTGTTTATATTTGCATCAACTCAGGAATGTTTTCAAGAACTCCGGAGGCTACAGACATGGACTCACAGAGACTACAGGAGCTGTCAGGTGTGCATCCTTCAGGCATCTCATTTGTGCTTGCCTACTGATGATGACTAGAGGGTTGCATACTTTGTGCCTCTCTAGGCCAAGTTGTACACCCGATGACAGAGAGCTGCATATTAGAGCTGCTGCCTGTAATGTATGTAGGCAGCAGCAGGAGGCAACAGAGAGATTCCTTTGCCAGTGGGAAGGAGGGAAGGAAGGAAGGAAAAAATGAAACCTCCTTCACTCTCCTCTCCTCTATAGCTCCCCCTATTATTTATTTCCTTTCTGTCTTGGAGATGTCATTCAGGATGTCATCATTTTAAACACCATTGGGACATGGGCAGAGCTGAGAGGGTGTGTGTGTGTCTGTGTGTGTGTGTGTCCATGCTAGCAGGTGTTAATGACTGCCATCAACCAGTTCTTTGATCAGTCGACAGCTATTTTCCCATTTTCCCATCTGGTTCTCTTTTTTCACCCAAAAATCAATAGGGTTCTGCCCATTCATGTCTAGAACATTCCCTTCAATAGTGGAGTTGGGCTGTTCCAAAGTTGCTATATTACATACATGACAATAGTCCTGATGTAATTTCTTTTCACCATGGTTTTCCAGATTCTTGATTTTCTTTCTTCAAGTCTGATTAAGTTGATTTATGCCTTGGTGATGGCATCTGAGACAAGTTTCTTACCTCAGAAACCAATTAGTTGATATCCATAATTTGCATAACTAATATATTAAAGTAGTAGATTTAACCTGTCCAAATTTCAAACTGTCATAAATTGTCAAACTACAATATCTTTTATTGTTGTTTGCAATATTTCGATGGTCACTATCCCCCACAACACACTTTTCATGATCCTAGCACAGTGTGCTACCTCATCTAGAGCAAAAATGCTCCAATAATAACTATGTGGGTGAAACCAGATAATCACTGTGGTCTCAAACGCAAAAATAAAAATGAAAAAGGACAAAAACACCTTATCACCCATGCATGAACATTTTTCACAAAAAGATCACTCCATATTTGACCTCTCAGTCCTCATCCTCAAAGGAAACCTGCCCAAGAGCTTCAAAAGATTAGCCTGGGACCTTACATTCAAAACTTTGCCAGACACTGACTTTCATGATCTTAATAAATACACTGCATTTATGGCTTATTACAACAATCTGTAAACCACTAACCACTCTTTTTTGCCCTGTGACTGCCGAAGTGTTAACAGCCCACTTCAGGTTGAATGGTCTCTTACAATATGTGTCAACAACTCAGCCTAAACAAGCTGTTCCACTTTGTATTTAGTTGTGATACTACCAGTACCTTTTCCAGATCTGAAGAAGATCTCTGTGTATCTCAAAAGCTTGTCTCTCTCACCAAAAGAAGTTTGTCCAGTAAAAGATATCACCTCTCTCACCTTCTCACTCATCAATAGTCAACATAGCAGGAGCTTTCTAGAAAGGATTTTATGTTGTTAGCCATTACATTCCCTTCTTCTTCTGACATAGATAAGCAGCTTCCTTCTCTCCTCTTTGGCTTCTCTCTTCACTCACTCTCTTTCTGAAGATTCTTGGGCAACACCAGTGGTGTCAGGATCTTCTCCAATTAGCTGTTAAGTTGATGGGGAATGATAAAAATTATGTTAATTAATGACTTTCTCCTTCCTTTCATGTGCTGTCCAAAAAAAAAAAATCATATAGTTTGGACATATTGCAGTGATACTAGATCCCCAGGAGTAGCTTTTTTCTAACTTACTTTGAAATCACTACCAATGACCATTTTAAAGATTATCTTAACATTTTAGAATGTCCACATGTTTAAAATAAGATAAAAGAAAAACCCTTTCCAACTTAAAAGGCATGGGTTAAATTTAATCAAATATGTACACTGAAACCATTTCTCTCTAATATTTTGATTAGCAGCTATAACCATCTTTAACCAGCCATTGAAAGTAATCAATATTTATTGGCTATGGACAACCATTTAAGCCTAAGGGCTGAGCCACTGGATTAAAAGAAGCAAGGTAAAAGGCAAAAGGCCAGAATCATTGTAAGTACACAAAAGTTTTTGTTTTAACTCACATATTCTATTCTATTCCATTCCAAGGCTCATTAGGATATGCTCAGACTTGTTAATGGCAGTGTTCCCTTATTAAACCTGTTCATAAATGATGTTACTTGCTGTAGTGTACACGGAATACAAAATCATTTATTTGTTTCAGGTAGAGCTGTGAAAAACCATCAATTATCTCTTTGCAAATACCGGTATTTTGCATTCAGTGTTGGTATTTACCACGGGTATTTGGAAATTTGATGTTGTCTTCTGGCTGTCAGTTTCCTATCCATATTCCTGCTTTGGAAATCTTTTTAATTGGGCAAAAGGGGCTGGACTGGGTCTTTATGTACACAACTGATTGACAGATTTGCCTCCTGTTTTCTGGTAAGTGGAGCCATGAAGCTAATTATCAAAGTTGCTGCTGGATAGTATGGAGGAAGAGAGGACTGTGACAAACTAGACTACCTGTTAGTTTCCTTTTCTGTCGTCCATAATTTAAAAACACAGGGCCAGATCCTTTTCTGGTGTAAACCAGCATAGCCTTGAAGTCAATGTTGCTACTCCGATTTACACCACATAAGGATCTAGTCTGTTATGCTTTCTCAACTGAACAGAAGCTTTAGGCATGGAACTGTGAGAATTAAATTACGGCAAGAAAGTTGGAAAGAAGAGTGTGATATCAATGTGCCCCCAATTTACTAGTGTACAGGTATGCCCTAAAAATAGTAAAGTGTCAAACAAAGATAGTATAATGGGCTGCTGATAAAGTCTGACTATGTTTATCTTAGTAGAGGTTATATATTGAAGTGCTTTGTGGGATTCCAGAAACTGACAGGCCCACTGTATAAATACTGAATAGTCTACCAAAAGACACCAATGAGGAGCTTTCATTATTCAGAGAAAGTGGCAACACTAAAAGCACATTCACTACTGTGGTGTTGCATGAGGCCGTCTGCTGTCTTATGCATGCTGCTATCTTTAGCTGCCAGGATGAGACCTATTTTCCACTCAATTGCTGAGCTTATTCTTGCATAGATTGTTCTGTGTTAGGAGCAATTGTCCATGACACACACACACACACACACACACACACACACACACACACACACATCCATTGTTCCAGAACAAAAGACTTTGCAAGTAACTCTAACACAGAGAGGGATTCATAAATTGTTTTCATACTCTGTGTAATGTAGTTATAATAAAAAGAGAAAAGATACATATGGGCCAGAATTACAAAGGTATTTAGGTATGTAAAGAAGCAGATAGATATTTAGACTCAGATCCCCAAAGATATTTAGGTGCCTAATTCCCATTGAAATCAATGGGAGTTAGGTGCCCAATATCTTTGAGGCTCAGGCTCCTCATGGGATTTACAACAGAGCATAAGGTGTTTGGTCACCTTACTCCCATTGGATGTTACTGGGATTTAGGCATCTAACAGGTGTTGTCAATCCATCTTCATCTTTATTAGCCTAAATACCTTTGTAAATCTGGCCTGTAGCTCTAAAAAGAATAAGCATAACTATGGCTGCTGACTACTTAGGCCATATTAGAACATATAGGTTTATGGGGGAACAAGATTAAGTTTAGACTGTTAGGAACCAAAATATTTTAAAGGCAGAAAATACGGCTGTTTTTTCTTGTGTTACCTAACATACGAAGAAAATAGTTTGATAAAGTTTAAAAATTTGATTGTTCCTCGCTATATATTTTTATTTATACTGACCTAGAAAGGTGATATAGTATACTAAATAATACAGCTGGTTGAACTTTTTCATTGGAAAAACATTTTTGAAGAAATGTGGCCCCTTTTTGAAAATGGAAATGTTTTCAAAACCAGTTGAATTTTCCCAAAGGTTTCAGTTTTTCAAATTCATTTCTGTGTACTCCTAATTCTTTTTCATTTAGGTTGTGGTGTGTGTATGCGTGTTTCTTTGGTTTTCAACGGCCAATTTTGATTGGTCTGCTGAGTGGTCTCGTGTGAAAAAAATGTTTGAAAATAATTTAATTTCAAATTGATTTTTAAATGAGATTTTAAAACATTTTTGTTTTTAAAATCTACCCATTTTGAAATGCAGCAGAATGAAACTGTCTTATACATTTTCATTAAAACATTTTTTACATTTTCCCTCGGCACAAATTAATAACATTTGTAATTGACAATATTGTTTGACTTGTTTTAGATAAGTGTAAAATACATATCCTGAAATAACTTATAAAAGGGCTTCATATTGCAAGGTGCTCAGCACTCTGGCACTGAGCCAGCAAAACACATAAGCACCTGCTTAACTTTAAGCGCACAAGTCGTCTCATTCACTTCAGTACTCTTTAAAGTTATGCTTGTGTGTAAGAGCTTTGCTGGATGAGAGTCACAATGCTGAGCCCCTGCAGGAGCGAGCTCATAGTTCTGATTCGACAAGAGAGATTAAGAGGTGTCTAGTTGCAAGTTGTGCATTTGAATTCTGAGGACGTGCCACAGTATCCGAGACAGAACTGAGTTTTTACTGCTTACATGCAATATATTTTAAAATAGTAACTGTGTTTCAAATTTTATTATTGCTGGAGTTATTGGAATGTAGAATTTAAACATATTTTCTTATACCTAATTAATATTCTGAGCATCCTCTAATCCAGAGGTTCTCAAACTGTGGTTTGGGACCCCAAAGTGGGTCACGACCCCATTTTAAAGGGGTCACCAGGACTGGTGTTAGACTTACTGGGGCCCAGGGCCGAAGCCCAAGGACTTCAGCCTTGGGCGGCAGGGCTTAGCCTTGGGCTTCACCCCTGGGTGGTGGGGCTCAGGCTACAGGACCCCCACCCAGGGCTGAAGCAGTGGCATAGTTGGTGTCATAGGTTTCACCCCCGCTCTGGACTTTAGAGTACAGATATGGGGACCTGCATGTGAACCCCTAAACTGAATTACGAGTTTAGATCTGGTTTTGCTGCCACCACTCCCAAGTTCTAACTCCTTTCCCTGGGTAGCCTTGAGAGACTTCTTCACCAATTTCCTGGTGAACACCAATCCAAACCCTTGGATCTTAACACAAGGAGAATTTAACCATCCCCCCTTCTATCCCCCACCAATTCCTGGTGAGTCCAGATCCAATGCCCTTGGATCTTAACATAAGGAAAAATCAATCAGGTTCTTAAAAATAAGACTTTTAATTAAAGAAAAGAAAGGTAAAAGAAAACCCTCTGGGAGATAGCATACCAGCGGATCTCACAGACAACAGATTCAAAACACAGAGGATGTTCCCCTGGGCAAAAACTTAGTTACACAAAAAATACCCAATTTGATTATTCCCTAATGCCCAAGACAAGTTACAAAGAAAATAAACATAAACCTATTTATTCCCTTCACTAATACTCACTACTTGATAAGAGGCTGAATTCTGGAGCTTTTCCACTCCGGTCAAAACTTAAAACTGAAACTAAACAAAGGAAACTTCCCTCCTTCCTTTTGAACCATCTTATCCCCCCATTGGTTCCTCTGGTCAGGTGTCAGCTAGGCTAGGTGAACTTCTTAACCCTTTACGGGTAAAAGAGGCATTAACCCTTAACTATCTGTTTATGACAGCTAGCAAGGGACATTTGGGTGGGCCCCAACTTCGGGTGAGTGGGCAATGATAGGGGACAAAGGAGGGAAGGAGAGATCGGGGAGCTCACCTTTGCCCACCCGCTCCAGTCTAGCCCCTGGGGTCCCACACGTGCACATGTGCACCCAGCTCTGGGAGGAGACACCAGCATCTGTTCCCGTTGCACCGCCTTACACCAGGCCCAGCTCCCCGAGGTGGCAGGCCTATGTTTTTTGATGATTGCCGCCACCAGGCCAGCCAGCCAGCCAGCCACCCTTCTCCTGCTGTGGTGTGCATGCACGCATGGCATGCTCATAAGGTGCTCACTGCTATGCCATTGTTGTCTCTCCCCCTCTGGTTGGGCCAGGGGTGTGTGCACCCAGTGTGTGGAGTCCTCCAGGTCTGGGCAGGGCTAGGACTGGGACACACACCAGAGCTGGGGGGAGGGCTTGGATGCTAAGTAGGTGGGCTATGGCCCACCTAGGCCCACCCATAGCTACGCCCCTTGGCTGAAGTCCTTGGGCTTTGGCTTTGGCCCCCTCCACCTGCGGCAGTGAGACTTGGATCTTGCCCCCGCCCTCTCTGCCTGGGACAGTGGGGCTCAGGTGGGCTCAGGCTTCAGTTCCCCCTTCTAGGGTAGTGTATTAATTTTTGTTGTCAAAAGGGGGTTGCAGTGCCATGAAGTTTGAGAATGCCTGCTCTAATCAATAATTATTGAAGGGCTAGCTCATGGGAATAGCAGTACTGTGTGGAAGTCAAGATTTTCAAAAGCATATAGTGATTTGGAGTGTTTCAATTTTTGTGTACCTGACTTGTGACACATTAAAGGGCCTGATTTTCAGAAATGTCTGACGGTGGGTGACCAACAATCAAGTCCCTTTAATTTGGTCTCCCCAGAACTAAAGCACCCCAAGCCACTACACTGCTCTACAGCCAAACTGCTTCTGAAATAAATGTAGTCAAACTTTACTAATTCTGGGTCACTGAGAACGAAAATGATGCTTAACATTGTTGATTGGCTCTAGTTTTCAGGATATGCTATTGGGTCAGTATATACGACCCTTGACTTGGGAATGGCAGAGGATAAGTGAGTTATAAAGGGAAGGGATCTCAATTTAAACCAGAAATGACTAAAATACATCTTTGACTGGATCTATGAATAAATCTATGACTGGGTTTGAACAGTACTTGCTTTTTAGGCAAAACAATGAATGATGCAATCTGAAGCTGGATTGCGTCATACATGATATGAATTGCATCATGTTATTCCTAGAAGTCATGGATGATGCAATCATAACTAAGCTTACATCACTCTGCTGAACAAATTGCCCTATATCAGCTCTAGAAATCATACAGTGTCGTGCTCTCTTATTTATCAGTGTTTGATTTTGCAAAGGGACACATTTCTGTTTAGCCAAAGTGAGCAGAGATGCCTCGTACTTGTGTGAACAGTGCAGATAACTTCTTCTATGTTTGTGGTGAAGTGACTTTTGCATCCCAAAAGTGCAGTATAACCACTATGGTTAAGAAAGCCTATCAACTTTATTTTGGCTGCAAAATTGGAGATCAGGACAAGAGGTGGGCCCCATACATATGCTGCAACACTTGTGCAACAAATTTTCGCCAGTGGTTGAACAGGAAAAGAAAATCTATGCCTTTTGCAGTGCCAATGATTTGGAGAGAGCCAACAGATCATACCAGCAATTGTTACTTCTGCCTGGTGCCTCCAGTTGGGAAAGGTGTGTCAAAGAAGAAAAAGTGGACTGTGCATTATCCAAACATTCCATCAGCTATATGCCCAGTACCCCACGGAGAATGACTGCCGGTTCCTGATGCACCAGAATCATTCTCACTTGAGTCAGATGAGGAAGAGGAAGAGGATGAAACTTCTGGTCCTGAACCATCAATGTCACAGGACCCACATTTTCTCCCATCCTCCTCCTCTGAACCACACCTCATAACACAAGGTGAACTGAATGACCTTGTCAGGGATTTGGAACTACCCAAGAGTAAGGCAGAGCTGTTGGGCTCCAGACTACAGCAGTGGAATCTCCTGGCAGGTGATGTTAGGGTTTCCATGTTCCGTGACCGTCAAAAGGATCTTGTCCCATTCTTCTTCATGGAAGGTGATCTTGTAGCCTGCAACAACATCGATGGTGTGATGGCAGCCCTCAACATCGTTCACAATCCAGATGAGTGGAGACTGTTCATTGATTCATTGAAGACAAGTCTTAAAGCTGTTTTACTGCATAATGGCAATGTTTTGCCATCAATTCCAGTTGGTCATGCAGTCCATATGAAGGAAACCTATGACAACATGAAACAACTTTTGAGGTGCATAAACTATGACCAACATCAGTGACAGCTTTGTGGCGATTTGAAGATTGTTGCTCTCTTGCTTGGTCTGCAGACTGGATACACAAAGTACTGCTGTTTTCTCTGTGAATGGGATAGTCGTGCAAGAGATTCCCACTACATCAAGAAAGACTGGCCACTCCGACAGTCATTGGAGCCTGGGAGGAAAAGTGTTCAGCATCCACCACTTGTTGAATCAAGGAAGATTTTGTTATCACCCTTACACATCAAGCTGGGTCTGATGAAGAACTTTGTCAAGGCCATTGACAAAACACAAGCAGCTTTCAAGTACCTCCATGGAAAATTTCCAAGGTTAAGTGAAGCTAAGATAAAGGAAGGTGTCTTTGTTGGTCCTCAGATTCGTGAACTTCTTCGAGATGATGCACTGCGTGGCAAGGAAAAGACGGCATGGAAAGACTTCCAGTTAGTGGCAATAAATTTTCTCGGAAACAACAAGGCAGACAACTACAGGTTGTTGGTGGAAAACCTCCTCAAGGCATACAAAGGCCTTGGTTGCAACATGTCACTAAAGATACATTTTTTGCACTCTCATCTAGATTTTTTTCCACCGAACTGCGGAGCAGTGAACGACGAGCACAGTGAGCAATTTCACCAGGACATTGCAACAATGGAGAATCGCTATCAGGGCAAATGGAGCCCATTAATGCTTGAAGACTATTGCTGGACAGTGACAAGAGATGCTCCATTTAATGAATACAAGAGACAAGTCAAGAAGCGCCGAGTAGACACTGAATAGGACTAAACTATGTACATAATATTTTTTTTGCTTTTTGTTTCATAATAAATTTTATTTATATAACCCTTTTGCTGATTTTTAAAATGTTACAAAAACAGGACAGGTAAAATATTATCATGTAAAGCAGCCATAAACACATGAAAAGACCTAGGTTTACAATTTGATTAAAACTCTACTATCTACACAATATACATAGACATAAAATGTAAAAACTTAAATATCTTAGAAACAGTAGCCAATCAGTTGTTTTAATTTAATTTGAATTTAGCACATCAAAATACATAGTAAATAGCACATTTTACCTCTGAAGCAGACGACTTCTCAAACATTGTAGACCAGTGTAATATTTGAAAATCTTGGAAGGAGCCTTTCACCTTGAAGTCACCACTTCAAGTTCTTCCCAGGTCTTTTGTGACAAAACACCACTACCACCTGCTGGGTATCCATTGATTAATGCAAAATCAGAGAATGATCTTTATACATTTCCTACTGGATGGATAATATCACAAAATCCGTCACCACAATTGACATTGATTGGCACCTATATTGGCAATCTCAACAGGGATGCCAAGGACTGAATGGACATGGCAGGATGGTGATGAGGTGAGGAAGTCTGCACACTTGCTCCACATTCTGCACCAATACATTAAGCAGCAATCTCCAGGGCTGTCAATCCAGCACTTTTCATAATCATTCAATTAACTACAAATTTAAAAGAAAAAAAAAATATTTCTTAATAGATATGCCTAGCTAAAGTCTCCAGAAGAGCCTTAAAACTGTGACGTTACCTGTAGCAGACCATATATTAGTTTGGAGTCCTGTAGAGTTGAAGTTTATTTGTGGCTTTATGGAAAAATATTGCACTTGCTTAGGAATAAAGATGGAGGACTGGCATCATAGCACTGCCATTGGTGTTCCCTTTGGTAATTTCTTCCTGGTGTCTGTATTGCTGCTCATTTCTGGAGTTTTGTAATGATCTCAGATAAGTGTATTTCTGTAGGAATCATTACTAATAGCTGGTACAATCTGAAAGTGTTTATTCCCTCTGAAGGGAAAAAAAAAGTATAGAATGTGGAGGAGGAAAGGAAATGTTTCTGCAAGCTACCTATGAAAGCAATTATAATTCAAAGTGCATCTGAAGTAATTTAAATCCTTCAGTAGAAGTTCTTATCTACTCTCTATTAGAGCTTCTGCAGTAACATTAAACTGTCTTTTTCACTGCAGTTGATATGATTTTTACCATAAATAAAAAACCAGTTTAAATGAGAGGGTTGTGATGCAGACGTATTTTACACAACTTGACGGTCTTCTTTTTTTAGTATTTGTTCCATTTAATCATTTGTGATTGTTAAGTACTAATATACATAAAATATATGAATGAATGAAACCTGCTTAGTACTACAGCGGGAATCAGTATAACATTTGACTATTCACTTTGCAGATTTGTGGCAGCAAAATAAATTTTGCTTGGAGGTATAAATGTGTATTTGCTTGATAGGTTTTCTTCCCCACATTAAACTCTGTATATATATTACCCAATATTTATTCATCAAGGCATGTGCAGCATTGTACAGTTGTCAGCTTACTTTCACTCAAATATATTGGAAATTGTACCTAAGATATTTACATTAAAAATGAATAAATAAATCCTAGTCTAATGAACTTCGTTAAATATCACTAAAATGGCAAGGCATTGGCTCATTTACAGTTAAATCTGTGAACAGCCATTATGATAATGAATCATTAGAATCCTGTTCTTTGAAACATTACTTCAAAAGCTGTTTCACAGAGCTCTTCACACTGTGAGAATGAGGGAGCATCTGAAAAATATTCATCCTCAAACTTAAAGGGTTAGGCATGAGATGGTGCAATAAGCAAATATTATAACTCCTTTTACTTTTGAAGATCTGGGTTCAAACTTGTGTTAAGTGGAAATGAAAAGGGATTGGGTGGTTTAATCAAAATGCCCAATTGAGGTCTGAACATATCAGAACATCCGCTGTACAATTCAACACAGTTGTCTGGTTTTGATTGTATGGAGCCCATGACTGGTATTCTGAGTCACTACAGCTCAGAACTGAGATGTACTGACATTTTTTTCCCCATAATAGCTAGAAATCTTATTGTCTCATTCAACCCCTTCAACTGCAATGCCAATAACATTTGGTTTGAATTAAAATATCAGTATATTTTTCCCCAAAATTCTTAAGGCTCATTTTATGATACACACAGAAAGTTTGCCATTTGTGTATGTATTTTCTGGGCAGGAATTATGTGTCTTACCAATACAGCACAACTTTAAAATGGTGTATTGGACTGCAAAATTTGCAATTCATGCTTTTCTAGTAGTTGAGAATTGTAAAGCATGATTTTTTACAACCAGAGGTATAATCAAATTTGCTTTCTGTCAGAATTCAAGCATTAAAACTAAAGAAAAAAACATTAAAATTTTAGAATCTTGAAAGTTTGAAATTAAAGAAAAAATGGAAAAATGTTTGCAAATGTTTTTTCTTCTTTTGACCAACTCTACTCTAGATGTAGCCCCTTACTGCTAGCATGATCTCTATCTGCACTAAGTCCTCACTAGCTTGTTCTGATCCAGGCCCCAATCTCAGCAAAAGCAAAGTAATTGTTCTATTAAGGTCTGAGAAAAGAGGCAGTCATATTATCTGAATGCTAAAGGCACCACAGATCATTTCATCTCATCTTTCTCTCTTCCCAAATAGTCTCATACACACTTTTAACACATACTGGATACCCATAGAACCATTTCAGTAGGGTACAATTTACCCCAGCTAAGGCCTGGAGGTGAATTGCTAAAACTTTGTGGTCAACAATATCAGAGACTGATGCTTAAAAAGTCAGCATGGACATGGGATCTCCTATCACTACAACAAAATCATCAACCACCAAAACTAGTGCTGACTTCATTCCGTAGCTTGTCCTGACTATTTGAGATCAAGAAAATCTGACGACTTGAGAACACCCAAATCCCTTTGTCTTAATCTTCTTAATCAACTTACTCAAAAAATGTTCATAGACCTAACCACCACAATGGGACACACTACAGGGACATCAGGATTTTGGGAGGAAATTAGTGATCAGCGTCAAGACAATTAGAACTTCAAATTGTTTCTCCCTGGCCTGACTGTTGTCACACTATTTAATGGAAATCAAAACCTTTCCTGATTTCTAGAAGTGTTGAGTAACAACAAATCCTATTAAAATCAATGGGTGCTGCACACTTTGGAAAATCAGGGCACTTATTTAGGTGATTATAGAGTTAGGAACCTAATTTTAGGCATCCAGGTTAGGAAATTGTTGCTTACTGTGTATAGAGCATAAAAGCATAAGCATAAAGTGGAACAGTAGTACAAAATATTCTGTATAGATAAGCAAGCTGTGATTGCTTTGAGAACCAAAGGCCATATTTGCCCTTGATTATTTAAATACTCTATCTATTGCGGTTACAGGTGTATATCTGATGACAGAATCTGATATTTTAACTTAATCTTGCTCTCATATATATATATTAGCAAAGTGTTATGGTTCAGACATTAAACTGAGAAAAAAATGTGTGTATTTATTTTCCCCTTTTTATTGTCTCAACCATAACAGTGTATTAGCATAGGTTATTTGCACTGATATATTGCAGTCCAATGCTGCCAGCATTATACTGTGTGCAGCCAGCATAAGAGCCATGGTTCAATACAACAGCTAATCGATATTGAAAATTGTTTCTAATGGTGAAATCTTGCTGCTGTTTACTGTTCTGCACTTGTCAATGCTAAGCTTATGCTGCCAAATTCATATAGCCCTTGTGCTCCAGAATTCATATAAACCACTAATGAAAAAGCATTCCAATATCCCTCATTGTCTATAACATCAATATGAAAATAATACTGAAGAAAAGCTTCTGTCTTGTTTTACAAAGGTTATTTTTCGTGATGATAACTTCGAAAGGTAAGATAAGTACTCCAAAGGTAAGTACTCCAAAAATCTAGACAAATATCTGTCTCTCTCTTGAGTCTGCAAAAAAGCACGCAAGCATGTTCTTAGTTGGGCCCTGATTCAGCAAGAAACTGAAGTTTCTCCATTACTCAATGGGAAAGTTCAAATGCTGAAAGCTGTGCACCTGAATCAGGGCCTAGGTTTCCAGAATCACCTGCTCCCATCAGGATAGGACATACTACAAGAACATCTTTTCCTGCAGTATTTTGGCATCTCTGCTTTCAAGCTCAATCTGACCCACCCCTCCATCCCAAAAAATAGAACTTTTCAAACATCATTAAAGCCTCAGTTTGAGTTTGGCTCATGCTTTGTGTCAGATCTGATTTAATCTGAATCACTTCAGTCGTTCCTAGTTGTTAATTTTTTTTTTCTTTTCAACAATGAGTTCCACGTGGGGAAACCCCTGCACCCACAGAGTTCATTGCAAGATCATGTATAGCCAATGGCTATACAAAGAATACAAATATGGAAGTAGTGGTTTGAGTCACGTTTCAGATCACGTACTAATAGCAATATCAAATCCAAGTGAGAAAAAGTAAAACTCAGTTAAACTTCAGGAAATAAATATGTAACAAACCTGATCATTTGTCAAGTCAGCATACGGCAGGGGATAGGGAATTTGACCCAGGCATCAGGAGCTTGAAATTTGGTTCCCGGCTCTGTCACTGACCTGCTGTGTGACCTTGAGCAAATTATTTCATGGTGCCTCAGTTTCCCTCTCCATAAAGCAGAGATAATGATATTTGCCCTCTTTTATAAAGTATATTGATATATGTAGACAAATGGTATTATAAAGAGCTACATATTATTATTATTTATTATAATAAAATAATTCTGAACAAACCAGGGTTAAATTGCCAAAAAATGGCCCCTTCCCAGAGGTACATATCAGAAGAGATTTTGAAGGGAAGGAACAGAAAGTTCTTCCTCCAGAGTCTCTGAACAAAACATCCATATCATACGAAAGGGCCAAATCCTGGTCCTACTGAAGTCAAAGACAACATTCTCATTGACCTCATGGGAACTAGGATTTTTCTCTGAATATTTTTAATATGACAGGAGAGTTCACAAATTTGAACTAATGCCTGAAGTCTAAAGCTCTAGCGGACAATGGGGAGCAGCCTGTAGTTAACTTTATTTTAAAAAATGTATACTGGGAATGAGCAAAAGAAAATGCTCTCAAAGCTCCCAGCTCCAGCAATTCAGAGTTTGCACAATTGGACTATAAATTTTACAAAGACAGGCTTTCTCCTGAGATGTCTGCTACTTCCCACTTCTTACTGAGCTGGAAATACCCCGAGGACAGCCTTTCATTTGGTGGAGTATTTTGTCACTTCTGTATCTGTAGTCAGGACAGGAAATATATAGCAGCAAAGCAATCACAGAAGAGTCACAATAATAATAATAAAAAAATCCTGTAGCAAGTCAGTCTTTGGATGACCTACCTGCATTATGCACTGTAACCCTCCTAAAGAAACTATAAATGTTAAAGTGCTGTATTGCTATTGTCACTGAATTTTGTGTCTAGGCAAAAACCAAAGTCATTACAGAAGGGCTGCTAGCTACAGACTCTGCTTTTTACATTATGTCCCTGTTCTCTATTTATTTTTATTTTTGAATGGTGCCCAAGGTACGCTCCCAGGACACCAACATTTTATATAAAAACACACATACAAGTATAACAACTGGATGGGCATTAATAATAAAACCCTCCCAGCAAATCTGCATTAGTAATGCCCCTGCCCTCACTCATCAGAAATCTCGGTGCCATTTAGGGACTGGTAGTCATACAGGGGCATGAAAGGAAACGTGGTTGCACCTTCGTCCCCTCCTGAGTGGCATCCACTATCTCCCTGGACTCTGTTGATTGTTGGGTTCTGTCTAGGGCTCTCTGATCAGTGTCCCCTTCTGGATACCTGATTTTGAATCTTTTGATCCACACTCCCTTCCTTTTTCAGCCCTTCCCCTCTGAAAAGAGGGAAGTCCTTTTGGATTGGTAAATTGATCCCCATTGGAAGATCTGCCTGAACCCAGGGGATCTGCCCTGAACCACATAGTCCTCTCCCCATCCTTACATACTTCATGCAATGGCCAATCATAACTGGAGTCCCTGTGCTTGTGGAGCAGGAAGGAGGTGGGGGCATGGACCCGCTCATGAACTTCACATGGAAGCTCATTACAGGATCTGGGGTCAGGGTAAGGTGGGGAAATAGACAAAGGAAGCATTGTTATCTCCGTTTCCCAGGTGGGGAACTCAGGTTGAGAGAAAAAGTGGCTTCCAAAGATCACTCAGGAAGTCTGGAGCAGAGCTGGGGATTAAACCCACATTTCTGGAGCTTGGTGCCTTCACCACAAGATCTTCCCTCATCTAGCTTGGTCCGAAGTCTCAGGAAGTTCACTGCTGCAGAAACAATGAATGAATTCTCTTGCCTCTACAAAAGGATTTTCTAGTCTGAAGGCATATTCAGGTGACAGGACTGAAGCCCAAAGACCTTAATTTCTTCGAGTTGTGGCCAGAAAGGTAGCATTATTTAACAATTCACTATATAATTTATAAAACACGTTTTAAAAACCCAGGTAAAGGATCATTGTACAACATGCTCATGCTGGTGTAATGTTCTCCATTTTATTGTCATTTCAAGAATTTTGACTTCATTTGGTGCAGCAGAGCTTGAAACAGCACACTGCTCATAAATGCAGTACGACTAAATCACACTCTGCTACCGCTGTGTGTTTCTGCCTAGTAACAGGTAGTTTATACACACGAGCATATAATTTCAGAGAATTTTGACTCCTAGGAAAACTTGAAACATCTTGGCTAATAGGTGTGACCTTTTATGTGTTAGTCAAAATGATGCATTCTGTAAACAAAGTGACCTTAGTATTTGAAAATAGAAAGAATATAATGTATCAATGCATGAGCCCTAAATAGCTGTGAGAGGTTATCTTAAGTACTCAGATTCTGTTTTGATATGCAAAACCTGAGAGCAGAATTTAGTTTTGAACATGGAAATAAAATTAGCAACCAGAATTTTTGCAGTGGGGATAAATTGTGTTTTCTCTCCTTTTCTTCTGACCTTATACCATGTTCACAGGCCATACTGCTGTGCTCATTGGCTGGCGAGAGCTGTTCTAATGTGATGTACTATGATATACTCCTCTAGAGGAAGGAGGAAACAGAACTAAGATCCCAGGTGGCAATACTGTATGGCCACTATACTGGTACCTTTGGCTGGCCTGTTGTCAGTATAATTAGGAGGCTGGAAAACTTAAGCTCATATTTCCAGCTAATTTTTTAAGAAAATGCTTTAAACCACGTAAAATTCTGCTGTGCTTTCATTCATGTTTTGACTTAAAAATCAGCAATGACAGATATGGAAACACAATATACAGTTTGTTCCCACCTACTTATTACCTGGATTACATATTAATGCTCTAGAATGGCTTACGCTCTGAAGAGTTATGCTCTAGGAGCTGGGAAGTAATTTACCACACCCCTTTATGGTTTCTTTTCTAGTTAGTATGTAAGAGGGGATAGGCATGGCTCCTATCTCCTCCCTACAACTTCCTGTCCGTTTTCTGCCAAGTTTCTCATTGGGCAGCAAGGGAGGCTTTTGATAGCACCCCTGATGCTGCCACAAGTGCAGGGGCGGTGATTCTGAACAGACCTCATATGGTCCATACAAGGGGGGCGGGAGGGATTTCTTGTTCCTGCTCTGCTTTTATGCTCTTTACTAAGTGCAGGACACAATGAGCCCCAAATATAAAATTCACCTTAGTGCATCAGTTTCACTGAGTTCTAACATTTCATTACAGGCCACTGAAAATGTCTCTAAGTCTCTCAATAAGGTCAGTACTATGACAAGATAATGGTTTTATTTTCTAATGAGATAGACAAGGTGGGTGAGGTAATATCTTTTATTGGACCAACTTGTGTTTCTGAGAGAGACAAGCTCTCGAGCTACACAGAGCTCTTCTTCAGGTCTGGGAAAGGTAGTCTGAGCGTCAAACTATTTTATAATGTCAGCCTCTGCATTTCTGCACCACTAGGCACACTATTTGGAAGAAGTGATGGACAATAGGAAAGTTCATAGAATTATTATTTAATTTTACAGCACTCTAAGTCTATGTCTATACAGCTGCATAGAAATAGGGTTTCATTATACAATTTTACGTGTCTGATGTCATAAGATTTGATAGTGTATATTTAAAATGAGGAGAATAACAGGGAGAACACCAAAGAATTTATTCAATAACGAATGCGTATTTATTAATTTGTATTTCTTCTCTAGTGGGTTATACCCACCAAGCACTCTTCCTCACTGTTAGTGGCTGAGTTCCAGATGAGATATTTGGGTGTTGCTATACCCCTTCATTCTGCGCTAACCACATATCCTCATTTTGCCCCAACTTCAGCAGATTGCTTAATCTCATGTTTAAATCCATCCTTATTCAGAAAAGGGCCTAATTCTCTGTTTATTTTAAAAAATTTCCCATTGAAGTCAATATGTTTAAATGCCTGGGATGGACTTAAGTACATGCTTAAAGTCAAGCACATGTTTAAGTGATTTACTGATTCAGCGGTCTTTATCATTCCATCTGCATATGTTCCACTGACTCCCCCAAATCTAGCAACACCACTCTTTAGCTGGAAGGACATCTTCAGTAGTGTACTTTGTGGAGTCACTCTTCATGGGGGCACTCAGAAAGCATGGTGTCTCCAATAGTTCCTGGTCTAAGGAAGCAGGTGTGCAGAAGTCACTCTTTGGTAAAGGGACCCACCTTACATTGGATTGAAGAATTTTTTTTCTTTTACTATTAGACATAGGTTCACAAATGCACTTTTAAAAATACTTTGACGGTAGCATGAATCACCTAGTCCACTTGTGATTCAGTAAAAAGGCTTTGAAGATGCTGCAATCATTCAAAAGCGGTAGAATGCCCCTACTGTTGCCAATATTTCACATAGTTGTGTCAGGACCTGAGTTGCAAAGAGCATTGAATTGTGGATCTATACTTTTCAAACAACAAAGTCATTTTTGGAGCTGTTCTCCACATGATTCCAGCGAAAAAGATACTCAGTTTACTTTGCACTAATGAGTTAATGGGTTTAGGGCATGTGTGGAATGCTAACCTCTCAGGGATCGGGTAACTTTTTATGATCCACAAGCGTCAGTGTAAATTCTGGCACCCTGAGTTCTCAAGAAAGGAGTCATTCAGAAGAGAGAGAGAGAGTCTACAATATACCACTTACTGCTTTGTGCCTTTGAGATAAATAGATTGCATGATATTAGAAGGTAAAGGTTACAACAAATGGAGTTTGTGATTGCGGACATGGATATTTGAGCTAAATAATATTTTAGCTAGATAAAATGAGCTACCTCCTAGCCTTGGCCTTGACAGCCCAGGTGAACCCACCTGTATAACAGTCACTCCTGGCAGCTATAACCTGAGGATAAATGATGTGGAATATTTTGCTTCTTCAGCTGCGTTCTCAAAGATGTTGTATATTGCAAGGAGGAATTAAAGAGGAGGAAGGTCATAATAAAGGTATTTAAAGGTGAAATTTCTTTCTAAATATAAGAAAACATACCAGCAGAGCATTTGGAGAGAAGCTGTTGGGCATGACTCACCATTAAGTTATTATGACCTTCCTCCTCTTTAATTCGTGCCAGAGCAACTCCATTGAAATCTAGTTACACCAGAAAAATTGGATGTTACACAGTGGTGAATCAGGCCCCATTATTCTCAGTTCATTTTAAGAGACCATTGAATTAGGGATTAGTCGTGCCATATAGCCACAGGCCAGGACTGAAGAGTTGGGAGGCCACACCTCCCCAAATGGAACTTGGGGTAAAATTCTGCCTCAGGTAACTGTGTTCTATCTTCTGAACTTGAGTTTCATAGTTCCCTGGTGCACAATAGGTAACTTAGAGCATGCTATACCCCTTCAGAAGTTGCAGCACACTACCCTCAGCCTAGTCAACTCTCATTGCTGCTACATGGGATGAAACATGACTTTGATCTTCCCTGCCCCATCCCCTTTTGGTGTCTTGCACTGCAGGGAGAGCAAAGGAGATTCACTCTCTGTGGTTCTGCAAGCACAGGGACTGCAATTGTGCTAGGCTGCAGGACAGAGATGCAAAGTATATACTTGCACCTTCCTCTCCCACAGTGCACACCCAAGAACCCCATGGATCTTTAGCAAGGGCTAAAATAAGACATATTTCAGATCTTTTCACCATATGAATATGTAACACACACCTATATCATTGTAACATATAAGGCATCAGGTGATATTTACCAACTTCTGTTTTGTTTGCACACACACGTATATTAAATCTGGCAGAGAAAAGAGTAGGGGTGAGAAACCCTTCCTATATTATCAGAAGCCTTTTCTCTTCAAGCTGGTTAAAAAAAAAAATCTTTGAAATGTTTTTTGACAAAAATTGGCTTTTTAATGAACCATAATTTTTCTTATGAAGGTTTGTTTTAATCAAAATTTGGGCAGAAGGGGCAATTGATAAATGGAAAACTAGATTTTCTTTCAAAACTTGACAGTCTAACTCTACTCTTTTCTCTTAATGGAGCTGGGGTTGGAGAAAATGTGGTTTGAGTGTGGTTTAGAGTAAATGAGTGTACGTAATCCATTGTGGTGGATTATATGGAAGTGCAACAGACTTTGTTGTGGAGGTGAGGATGTTAAAGTGTGGTTTAACTGACTGTGACTGTGTTGTTGGGATTTGCATTTGAGTAACCTTAACTTTAAGTTAAACAGTTATTGTATGTGTATGTAGGGTGGGCGGGGGTTATTACACACACACACATCCTAGAGTCCTCCAAACAAAAAAATGTGTGTGTATATTTATGCATGTTCCTCTCTTTGATAGTTTTGATTCATCAACATATATATATGTGTGTGAATTCAAACCTAATGTGGATACATTGTACTTAAATTTTCTTATTTTAACTATGATTAGGATTTTCAAAACAACCTAAGGGAATTAGGCACCCAAAGTACATTGCAATTCCCTTAGGCTCCTTTAAAATCTCTGCCTGCTCTATGTGTGTGTGTGTGTGTGTACACATATGCACACATAAATATACATATAGAAATATAGCACACACTCCACTATCAATGAACTAAAAAGGTCATCTCTGTAAAATGATTTTATAGGAGGGCTTAGGGAACATTCACGGAGTTGTATATAACGTAACCACATTTCCTGCACTACCTTGTTTTATCAGGGAGAAACTATTCACTGCTATGACATCTGAAAAAGACCACAAAGACACTTTCTGAAGAGTATAATGAGAATGGGTTACATATGTACCAAGTTCCACATTCTCATTACAAGCTTTTTAATGAGAAGGAATTAATTTTCTGCCATTTTCTATTCTCATTACTAGTCAGTCAAGGGAACAAGGTATCAGGGGTTTAATGCCTAATTTATATTCAGTGAATCTTAGTAGTGAGCTACACTCCTTTGACCTTTTCAATATTTTATACTTTGGTTGGGGGGTCATTGAACTCCTGTCTTGTTTATAGCCTTATTACAGTAATCTAAGGAGAAAAAAGTACAACAGCCAGCCAATCAAACTTCACAATATCAGAAAGGTCTGTTTAATACAGTACACTTTTATCAGTTCAAGAATATACAAAGCTTCTGATACCTGGAAGTATCAGAATGAAAATGGCATTTTACCCCATCTGTATGGCCAAGTTTGTAAGAAGAGTTGGGGAACAGAACCAACATACATTCCAAAATTATTGGTGTTGATTTGCCATGGTCTTGCTCCTTGTGTAGTCAGGTACATCTGTACAAGATGGTGTACAACTTTGGATTAGGTCTCTTACCACTAACTTTGCCCCAATATAGATTACTACAAAAGGTACATGGCAGTGGAAAAATCAGGCCTATTGTTCAGTAATTTGCCCTTATATAAACCTTTAAATAAGAGTTCATGTGTATTTAGTGCAGCTGGTTAAACATCTTTGAAATTTGGATTCAATACTTTTGTTGGAAAAAAATAAATTTATGTGGAATTTTTATAGAAGTCCAAGTTAAGGGCTGGTAGAAAATTTTCAAAAAATTGAAAATTTAATTACAAAAATTGTAAAAATTCTTCGGACTTTGTTGACAAGTTCTGATATTTTATTTTGATTGGTTTGGCTGAACAAGCAAATGTTTGGGTGCTTATCTCAATCTTATTTGAACCACTTGAGTCTGCAACATTGGACTGAAAATCTCAAAAGAATTCAGCTTCTTTTTAATTTAATGCACATGTTTAATTTTACACATGAGTAGGTTCACACAGTGGGATTTCTCAAGTGCATAAAATTAAACTCGAGTAAGTGTGCAAAATCATGGCCTAGAATGTTATTTCGGCGCTTTTATTTGAGGAAACTTAGGAAATTCAGAAGCACAAAAAGGAAAAAAAATGCAGAAAATAAAGAGTTAATTTAATTATTTAAAAATACATAGATTTTGGGTGAAGACTTATGTCTTTTTTTAAATTATTATTATTTCATTTGAATTGGACTACACAGCTCAAATAATTATTCTGTTAAACCAAACTAGATAATTAAAGTATGTCAAATAAATACCACTTGATTACTAGGAGCAAATATAATTGATGATCCCTGCAAATAACAGACATTGTATTTATTCCTCAATTGTTAATCCTCAAAAATGCTTCAAACAGTCAATTGTAAACAATGTACCATACATTACATGTCTTATTAAATGTAAATTAAATGCAGTTTGAGACCCATCATTTAAAACTTACTTAGAATGGTTGCTGGACTCTCCTGATGAAACATTATTTAATATGGTTTGTGAGGCCACAGGGAGAGATAACAATTTGGAGAATGAGGGCACTATGTGTCCAGCATCATTTTACCTGTACTAAATATTAATATCTGGTATCTCTGAATGGCTGAATTAAAAAAAAATGGTGACATTAGACAGAATGTGAACATCGAAGGGACTTTTAACCTTAAGTGAATCAGGTCAATTACATTTCTAGCTTTAATGGTGTCAGACAGAGATACAGGGAAAATGAAGCATTCTGAAATCAGAGAAAGCAATGGCATAGCAATCACATAAGTTACTATTTACAGAATGTGATTCAGATACTATTCCAAGTAATATGTTTATATACCAGTTGTATATAAGCCAAAACATCTTCAGATATTAGAATGGTATTTCATTTTTCAGTACTCTAAAGTACTGTATGGTGAAATAATAGCATTGAATAATAGTTCTGCAGGAACTCCAGAAGGCAAGCATATATGGAACTCCAGAATAAAAATGCTTTGGGAGATGATTAAACAACAGAGGGGTGGGGGGAAGTAATCTATCTGAATATATTTTATGTTTGGCTAAGAGTTAGGAATGGTGATGAGGCAGATCTTCCTGCCAGGTTCATTGCCTTTCTATTATTGCACGTGATCATCATTTGCCTTAAGTAATGTTTTTGTTACACAGTTAAGGTTACCTGAAAATATGGAATAATCTAGTAAGTACCATACAGAGATGATTCCATATCTATTTTTCTAAGGAAAATTTAAATTTTTTTAAGGGTGATCCCTGAATGTATGTGCTATGGGTTATCCGTTCAATAAACTGTGAAGCATTCTTGCTACGAAGAAGCTTACATGCCTGAAACATAACAAAAATATGCAATATTTTGTTGCTATTTGTTTTTATTTATTAAGAATGCTATTATACCAACTAGCCAATTTTTCTTTAAAATGAGATTGTTATTGAGAATCTGCAGTGCAGGACTATCTTAAACTGTGATTATTGTTTAAGAACTGATATTGATTAATAAAGTAGTCACACATACAACATTTCTATTGCTATAGTCAAATAGCATTACATTTCCCTAAACTTGCCTTAATAATATTGAGGAAATACCAGTGAATTATCTAAAACAGCTGGGAAGATTTTTAAGGCAGACCATTATATACCTGTAATGTTTGTACTTTACTGATATTAATTATAGCTATGTATATGTATCATAGTTGAATTAGGGTTGTGCTCAGCTTGTTACTTGATTTTGTATAGTATGTGCAACCTGCTCATGACTATCAATAATGTATATTGCTTCTTCTGAGTTCCTGAGTACTTTTTGCTCCTTGTGATGACAATGGGAATTAAGATTGCTCAGTGCCTTGCAAGACTGGGATAAAATTTTCTGAAGAGCCCAAGTGACGTAGGAGCCAAAGTCACTTTTGAAAATGGAGCATAGGTTTCTACTTTTCTGCAACCCTTACATGAGACATCAGCAATATATTTTCTGTAGAGATGTATGCTCATAAAGTCCTCCAAAGAAAGCACCATGGGGAGAAAACATCTGCTGCTACTTCCTGAGGGAGAAGAATGGAAGAAAATTCACTGAAGACTTGCTAAGTAGCACAGTGAGCTCACCAGAAGGATATTTGCCATTCTCTGCCTGGGTAGCATACTGTGAGAATGCTAGCTAGGAAAAAGAAAATAGGCCTGTCCTTTACCTCCCAGCTAGATCCTTTCCCTCAATTGCCAGTCTGTTTTTTGCACATTTTTTCCCTGTGGGTAGGTCAAAGATGAAATGCTTAAGCTTACTGGGAGTGAATTCAATAGTCAGGTGGTTCTTGATGATCAGAGAGTTGCATAAGAAATGGGAAGTGGAATAGATTTCTTTGGGTATCCCCTTAGGGAATATAGGAATCTGCTATTGAACTAATGGACTTGAAGATTTAATCTCTGTTTCACTAAAACACAGTTTGGCAAACTTTTTTTTCAGGCATTGGGTCATATTATAAAGTGAACATTTCCCATGTCATAAAAAAGGAATGAAAGGTGCAAGAAATTTAAGATGAGCAAAAGAGTCAGAAATATGCTTAAGTTTTGACAAGCAGGGACACAAAAAACTGGATCTTCTCCAGACATATTTGAACTTTGTGAGGTGACATGGGCACGAAACTTCCATTTCCCATCTCCCTCCTTTCAGCCTTCCAATTTTTTTCCAGTTTCTGCCTTCCAGTGGCATTTCCCCCAGCAATTCTGTCTGTCTGTCTTCCTATATACATTCTCCATGGCCTCTCTACCTTTAAATGTAGGGTTACAGCCAGAATTTACAGAGCCTGGGACAAGAAGTAGAGGTGTCCTCTTCCTCTACCCAAGGTACCTTTTTTCTCTTTCACCTGTAAAAGGCTGGTGCATATAAAATAAATTAATATTAATTTGGTCAATACTTAAGAGGTTAGATAAAAATTATTGCAGGAATAATAAGGATTGGATATAAAAAATATTATACTTGCATCTGCCTTTCCTTTCTATGTATTTTTGACCATTCCCTCTCCCTGCTTACAGTTTTCTTAACTCTTGTAATTTTATGAGTCTTGCAATATTTTGTGATCTTCTTAAAGACCCAGTTTCTGGAACCAACAGATTGCCTGAGAATCTCAGCTTTCATTTGACATTCTCATGATGCAAAGAAAAATCGTGAAGCAAATGCACCCTAGAGGCTAAAAAGGGAGCTCAACATCTGTATTTTAAAATCTTTTTAAAGTCAATCTCATGATTTTTAGAGCCTGACTCATGATTTTTGAAGACTTGTAATTGGCAGTAGTGTGCTGTGTTTGTTTTGACTCTGCCTTGTTTCTGTCCCACATCCCTTTGTGTTTTCCAGCTTGCCTTTGAGTACCCTGTGTTTTTCCGTCTTCCCTGTCATTTTCATCCTCCTGCTGTTGCATCTAATGTAGTTTTCCTTACTAGGTTGGCTACTGAAACAATAGGTGATGAAGCCAGCCGGTAGAGCCGCCATCATCTTACTGAAAAAAATTACATTTGAACCCATCCACCTCATCTCTGTTGGCTTGCACATTGCTGCTTGGGGAAGCTCTGCAAACATGTATTTACACAGCTAGTCCAAGGTGAAGTTCATGCCTCCTGGTTCTCTGTCCTGAGTATAAAGGCAGTTGGAGCATACACTTTGTTGTTGCCTCTCCACAACGGGCTCTCAGTCGCACACAAGTAGGCCCAAGTCTTTGTCTAATGCTGCATCCAGGACAACAGTATCATATGCCCCTATCCTTTCCGATGGAAACTTTGCTTAATTTTGATGATTGAAAAATTTCCAACCCATGGAAAATGCCAATATTTTGATATTTGTATGGAAGCTGAATGGAGATAGAAAGTCAAAATATCAAAATTTTGATTAAAAAATGTCTAAATGTTTCCATTTAGCATTTTTGATTGAAACAAAATACTTTCTTTCTGGTCAGGTTGGCATTACTTTGTTCCTGCCTGAGCAGCAATGGGGCCTCATGGGAGTAACAGTTCTGGGTCTCTGATGTTCCTATTTCTCCCCAGAGGCCCTGCTGTAAGGTGATGAGTCACTCCTATGCTAAGCTGCTGCTTATCTGGTCTCATGACTCTCAGGGCAGGTATACAAGCCTCACAGGAGAAACAGCAGCTCAGTCTACTCAATGTCACTCCAGGGCTTGGAACTCTCTCCTATTTGACAGTGGCAACAGAATCACCCAGACTGAGCCTGCTCCAGCCCTGCTCTTGCTCCTTCCCTCTTCCAAGTCCAGCTCCTGCCTTGCTTTCACTCCAGCTTTGCTTCAACCACACTCTGTACTCCTGAGTCAGGCTCCGGCAAGTAGGCCTGACCATCCCCATCACAGTTTCCGATGCCTGCTCCCTGACCATACTATATCTCCTACGATCCACCATGGTTTTTCTCTGTGGTTGAGCCCCCATGATGTACCAAGGCTGCTCAGGTGGATGCAGAGCACTAATGGCAACCAAGCATAGAGTGAGTGAAAAAGGATACAGGCCATGTTAAATCTCTCCATGTTCCATCTCTGAGAAGAAAATGGGGGTGTTTTATCACAGGTTCAGGGAGATGGAGAGGGGAGAGGACATCCTTAGCAAAATTGTGCCTATGTTTAAAATGATTTGAGCCAGTTCAGTTAGCTTCAAGGTCAATTGTTTCATATCAAGGGTTGGATGAGTGTTCGGGCTGCTGGTAGGCCATCAGTGTATGTAATATGTTCAAAACAAGGGGAGAATGAAGCTCTCAGATGACAAGTGTGTGATGCTGTATGGAATATGCGGGACACTTACTTTATAATATTGTTGATACAAATATTGGAAAATTGCACAGAATCTGACCAGATATGCCATGTAAGGTATCTGTGAAAATGTTATGATTTGCAAAGTATGATAATCTTGTTTATATATTTGTATCACCTTTGTATTATGAGTTATAGATATGTAGGGTATATCTGTATTTTCAAACTTGTGCTGTGCTTCTGGGTGACACACCCAAACATATTGGCATCAGCACTGTCTAGCCTGTTTGATGGCCCTTCAAGGGTCATCAACTTTACAATGAATCCCCTGAAAGGTCCAGGGACTACACCTTATGACTCAGCAAGACATGCAGGGGCATGCCTATGGAGAGAACTCTAAGGCCTTTCAATGCCATGTGCTATAAGTTTGTGTTTGGAAGGGAACAAAGGAAGTAGTACCCGACACATAGCAAAAGACTATAAAGGGTAGCTGCATCATCTCCATTTTGTCTTCAATCCTGCTTCTTAGTTCTTACCTCTGGAGTGACTTTTCTACAAATGACTTTTCTGAACAAAGGACTGAATGACTCGACCAAGCTGTGGATGTGTTCCAGAGGGACTTTCAAGCCAGCAAACTCACCAATACTGCTAAGAACCTAATATGTGGACTTTGAATTCTTTGTATGTATGTGACTGCTTTACCATTTAACTCTCTTTTTGTTCGTTCCTTTTTTCTTTATAATAACCCTTTAGTTTTAGATCCTAAAAGATTGGCTGGCAGCATGGTATTTGGGTAAAATGCAACCTAATATTGACCTGGTAACGTAGCTAGCCCTTGGAGGTTCAGAAGAACATTTTGTATAGTGATAAGAGTTTTTAAATAACTCCTCATCTTACTGCACCCAGGTGCTGATTGGGAACCAGAGAACTGGAATTCAATAAAGGAGGCTGTGTGATTTCTTTTTTTGCTTCTTGATAACCAGTGTGGGAGATCAGGAGCACAGTTTGTGACTGGTTGAAGAGTTTAACTTTAGTGTTAACCACCAGTTTTGGGAGTGTTTGCTCTCCCTTTTGGAGTCTGACCTGCCCTAGGAACCCCAGGTGACAAAGTGCACAACCCTGTTTCACTTGAGCACAGTAGCAGTAACTTCAAAATGTGTCAAAATGTAAATTACTCAGATGAGATTAGAATTTGTCCCTAAGTGTCGAATGATCTGGAAATGTGTATGCTTTCTCATACCGGTTATAAAATGAAATTTACACACATGTTATCTGGGCATAAACCCATCAAATAATAAGTGCAGGTCTTTGTCACTCTTTATTTAGACATCTTACAGCTCACAATGCTGTTTTCTCTACGCTCACCCTCAACTCTGATCCTTTTCTGCTACACTGATTTGTTTTCCATTGAGAGCTAGAGCAATGCAGCCTGAAAGAAGCAGAGGAACCCGTGTGCAGTCTTCACGGCTTTCCAAAGTACATGGGGTTCCTTCACATCACAGCATGAACTTCCAGCTTTCCCTGGTGCAGAAGAGGCAGAAGGAGGTGAGTGTGGAGAAAGGGACAGGGGAGGAGATGGTGGGAGATAGGAACCCCACTCTCACCTGCAGCTATTGTGTGTGGAGGCAATCTATGCTTCCATTGCACTTTTACATGCAGCTATAGTTTGCATCCACTACTGCTACACACTGGTCCATGACTACAACTCTGCTCTCTCTTGCCCCACAGAGGAGAGCAGTTTTGTAACCTGGCCCCTCCCAGCCTCCCAGCAGAGCCATAATCTGTGCCACTCTTCAGGAATGGGACCCTGGTTATGTTGGAAGATGCACCTAGGGGTGAGAGTAGGGGTTGGGAAACAGACTGATGTTATGACAGGTGATACATGGTTGCTGGCTCTGGGATGGGACCCTTGGTACACTTCTCAGCACCTTTGGGTGCATCCTGTGGTGGTGGCACCATGAGGCACTGGTCCTGGAGTCCCTCTCCATGGTTACATGGTAACCTTCTTGTAGCAGGGTGCTGGTGCAAAAGCACCTAATTAGCCCCTTCCTAGTCAGCTCCAATCAGCAGAAACAGGTTGGGGCTGATGGAAAAGGCCTGATACTGGCCTGAGGATTGGCAACACCTGCTGGCCTGACAAGCCAAGGGCTATAAAGGCTGGGAGGAAGCCAGAAGGCAGGGAGCAGTCAGGGAGAAGTCAGTCAGGGAGGGAACTGGAAGCCTCCTAGCTGAAGGCTGACTCTGCCTGCAAAAGAGGTGAATAATCCTATAAAGCCTGTAAATAGATGGACACTAGTGGTGGGATAACTGTAGGTAAATAAAGACATGAGTGTTGCATAACCCTGAAGCCTCTCTGAGCCTTATTGGGGGCAGTGAGTGGACCCCAGGAAGAGGGGCAGGTCCTGGACCCTGTTACACCTCTTCTTTGCAATAGTGGCATATAGCCACATCTGGCTGTCTTGCCAGCATTACAAAATGCTCCCAAAGGATGAAGCACTTCCTTCTCCTCGCCCACCAACAGGCCTATCCACTTGGGATGAAAGCAAATGTCAAAATATCGGATTTTCCCATGGTACTAAAGTTCCATTTCCCAAGAACAGGGGGCTGGCACCAGTAGGGGGTTCAGGATCCAAGGATTCCTGGTAAGTGGGAGGGGAAAATAGAATTGGGGCAAAATGGCAGGAAGAAAGCAATGAGTGGGGGGAGAAAGGGGATAGATTTAGGAAGTGGGAATAAGAAGGCACCAGCTAGTGGAAGGGAACAGGAAGGGTGTCTGTGATTCTGTTCAAACTGCACTGTGGGGTTACAAAGCTATTCAGGCAAAGAGATATATCATAGCAGGGCTTTCATAGTGCAGTGCACTCTTGAGTATAAATACTGAGGAAGCTCCAGAGAGCAAGTTATAGGGAGCTGTAGCCCTGGCTATTCATTTTCATTTAGAAAAAAACACCTGTGATTGTAAATAAGTAGTCACATATGAAATGAATACTAATAGACTAGTCATCAGATCCTGATCTTGGCCCTGTTCTACTGAACAGTAAAAATCTTTATTTACTCTTAAGTTTACTTTAACAGTGAATAAAGCTTTTATGAGCAAGGACACCAAAGGAAAACAGGATCTCAGGGCAGAGAAAGGCATCCCTGGAAATATATGGATCTAGTGGAAACAAGTTGTTTATTTTAAATAATAACTTGTGTACGACAACATCATTTTTCTGTTCAAGGACCATGTCTGACACTTTACTGTAGAGAGCACAGGAAGGGTCAGTACATTGGCAGAGTTTTCTCAATGGATCTCATGCTGTACGCACTTCTACAGGCTTTGCTCTAAATAAGAATAAAAATAAAAAAACAAAAATGTATAAACCAAAATACTCATATGAAATATTTCTATAAACAGAGACTAAGAGTAGGATTTTGAAAAGAGCCTAAGTGACTAAAGAGAATAATACAATGGGACTTGTGAGTAAAATTTTCAAAACACCTAAGTCACTTAGGGGTAGAACATAAACTCTTAAGTGTTTTTTGAAAATTTTACCCAGAAATGCCATCGCAATTAAAGGGACTTAGACCCTGTTGAAGATTTTACCTTGTGCTCTTAAGCCATTTATATTCTTAGAAAATTCACCCTAAACTATTTGCATGTTATACAGAAATATCTTTTTATTCAGGATTTTTCTTGACATCACATGGTGTCCACATGGCTTCCTTAAATAAGACCTGAAGAATCCCTAGATAATTAGTTAGTTTGTTTTTTAAAGAAATGCTAGTTTTATTGAAGTCAATGACAAAACTTCCATTGACTTCACTAAGGCCAGGATGGCACCCAGTTTTGTAGTATGCATAACAAGGTTTACTTAATATTTAAAAATGCATGCGTACAAAAGGAACATACACATCTAAAACTGATGCTGTCAGGTTAATTAAATCAGAAAATATAGCTTTTAAAATAGAAGGCATATTCTATTCAACATCTTTTCAGATATTTAAAAACATGTAATACTGTAGGTCACAATCTCAATAAAACAGTGTTTAGGTGTCAGCAACCCATTCAGTGTTTTGGCAAATGATTACAACAGTGTGTACATGTTCATTTGCTCACATTCCTGGGTACCTTTATACAGGGAGCTAGAAACAATATCTGCTCACAAAACACATCAGAATCCATGTTTTGCACGGAGCAGATAGGCTTGCTGCTTCTCCTGAAGTTAGTTCCTGCAAATTGAGGGAAGCAGTTTTCAAAGTCTCCTCAACCCCCCGAAAAAAGCTCTTGCTGGGGGAAAGGTGATTTACTATGGACTCTGGACCTTCTGCCAGTAATGATCCCACCCATCTTGTACCTAATTCCCAATAAAATAACCTGATCACATGTTTTACTTTGTGATCTTCTTCAGCTCTACCTGATTTAGTTTCAAATCTAATTCCTTCTTTATTTTGATTTTCTGTGTGTTGTGGCATAATTCTGATTCCAAACACAAACCCAGATCCAAACATCCCTGAACATTGGTTTATATATGGATTTGAACTACTTGGTCTCTACTTGGTAATGGATTGTACCAAATTCTGGGATCTGTACACCCCAATACTATTGGAAAGGTCCAATTTTGGTCCTCATTTTAGGTTTAGATGAATTCATTTATAATATCATCATTCTGACAAGCTTATGCATTGAATCTCTTTAGAAGTAAATCAAAACTCTTATAAGATTTCATTATATCTTCTAGAATAAAAATGCTAGCAAACTGTTATCTAATAACTACAACCATTATATTAGTAATCACATTGTGTGTAATGACACCTATTCCTTGACAAATTATGGGCATATTGCAGGTGGGGAACAAGAGATCTGCCAGTACGTATAGAAATTTCACCCTTACATAAATTATTCCAGAGTGGGAAAACTGTCCCCCACCCACACTCACTGACAGAGGATCAGAACAAAATCTAGCTCTATCTATTACATGCTTTAACAACCCACAATTATGAAGTCCCATCTGTTCTTCAGAACTGCCAGTTCACCTAACAGCCAACCACGTTAGACATTTTGAAACTGTGAGAAGAGTTAGCTTGAGCTTCTAACAAATTATTCATGTCAATCACTGTCAATTTCCCCATTACTATCGACAGAAGAACCAACCCATGGCCAATTCACATTTTCAACTCCAACTGAGACAGTTTCTCCAGGATAACTTCATGTGGCCCAAATACCAGTTCTGTTAGTTGCAACTAGCTTCAAACTAAGGATAAGCAGCTCCTCAGTGAAAATATGGGAAAGAAATGCTATATGCCACCCACCCACTTCAATGGGTGGGGGAACTAGAGGGGCCTGCAGCAAAACAGGACAGCCTCAGCAGTGAGGGAGGGAAACTCTCACTGAGGGACACCAGGTAGCATCTCCACTTCGGAGTCTCTGGCACCCATTGCCCAGTTGAGGAAGAATGGTAGTGAGTGGCCAGTATTCCCCAGCTTCCAGAATTTAACCTGGAGCAGGGTCATATGGACCCTCTTTTGGCTCCATTCCAGTAGCCTCACCCTGAACTCGTAATGGGAATCCAGCCTGCCAGATGCTTCAGGTCTAGCTGATCTCCTGTTTGGGGGTCAGGAAGGATTTTTTTCTCCCATGAGCCAATTCACCTTTCTCGCAGCACTTTTAAGCCACAGTGGGTGAAGTAAAAATGTGCTTCATACCTTATTGAGGTACTTGGCTAAATTGTTAATTCAGCACAACTTGCAGCCAGTTTTCAGTGTGGTTAAAAGGATAAAACGAATAGCTGGTGATGGGCCTTGGGGCTTACAGTCTGAGGTTAGCCCTTGTGGCCTTCATCGTCTGAGGTCCCCACCCTTCTGCCCTTCTGTCCCCCTTGCAGGAAGAGGAGTGGTAGGACTCAAAGACTAGGGGCTATGCTGAGGAGAACCTACCCCACGTTGCAAGTTATATGGTAGGAGCCCTGTAACTGCCACACTGGAACCAATTAATAGCCTGGTATCAAAGAGTGGTGGCTGTTGGCTGGATGCCCAGCTCTGAAGGCAGCACCACCACCAGCAGCGCAGAAGTAAGGGTGGTATGGTATGGGGTGGGGGGGTCGTCATGGGCTTTACATGGTTATATTTTGCCACTTTTAAATACATATTCATGCATTTTTACAATGCCATGAATTTTAAGATTTAAATAGCGGAAATCATGAAATTGAAGATTTTTTAAATATATGACCATGAAATTTACAAAAATGGACTGTGAATTTGGTAGGACCTTAGTGATGGGCGGGGAGCAACTCTCCCCTGTATTTAATTTGAATAAAAGTTGAGGCCTGCCACTTAAAAGACATCCATGTGTCTGTCCTAATTTCACTGCTGTATTTTCATCAATGATTTCTTGACCCTGGAGCAATGGGAGAACCAGATTTTAGTTGACATAATCAGCCTTTGGTTCCCAAACTGCCTGAAAAACTTAGGACCACATATCTTGCTGCACTTCTTCCATATATACAGTATGGGTAATGGGAGATCTTTTAGAACTGCATAGTAGATGTCTTCTTGGGCTGAAAATTTAAAAGGGGCCTTTGACTTTTAATGGGAGTTGAGCCCCTAACTCCCTATGTCCCTTTCATAAAAAAAATCGTAGCCCCAGGAGGCAAGGCTTCTCATATCTATAAAGCCTAATTTATGGTTTGTGAATGGAATACAAAAATAGTACTTGGCACTTCTCTAGCACCTACCACTGAGGATTTCAAAACACTTTGCAACTCTTGTATGAATTAAGTTTCACAACATCACATAGAGGACTGCACTGTGACCCAAGAAGTCTGGGTTCTATTCTTGACTCTGCGACCATCCTGCTGGGTGACCTTAGTCAGGCCACTTCATTGCTATGTGCCTCAGTTTCCCCATCTGTAAAAGGCGATAATGATACTGAACTCCTTGGTAACATACTTTGAGATCTGCTGATGAAAAGTACTGTATAAGAGCTAAGTGTTGTTATTTTACAGCTATGAAACATATGCACAGAGAAGTTAAGTAACTTGACCATGTTTAGGTAGAAAGTCAGTGGCAGACCTGAAATTGAACCAGATATCTTGAGCTCCAGAGCTGGTGGTCTCAGTTTGCAAAAGGGACAAGTGATTTTGGATGCCCAACCTGAGACACCATAAAGGGGTCTGATTTTCAGAATTTACCTTCCCTCTGAAAATTGGGCCCATTTAAGGTATCTCAAAGTTGGACACCCAAAAACTGAGGCAGCCAAATCATGTGTCACTTTTGAAAATGTGTGTCACTATTTCTACATCTCCTAGTGCAGTATTTTTCAGCTCATGAGACTGACCTTCATGGAAATGCCAATCTTTTCCAAACGAGGGTGAGCCTGGTGACACAGGACTTAGCTAGTTATAGTTTGATGTCATTACTGTATGTGGACAATTTTCTGACTTTGTGTGGTATATTTTCTCCCAAGAGACTATGTTTCATTTTATGGCCTGTTTCTTTTGTTCCACTTTGTTTGTTTCTTTTTCTTTGAATTTTCCTATAATATAAAGCATAGAACAGATGTACACTATTCTTTTCTGACATGTTGAATATGACTTTGTATTGTATTTAGCTTCCTATATTTTTATTTCATTGTCATTCTTATTTTTCCTTAACATTTTTTTTAAAAAGTCCAGAGAAAAGGAAGAGGCTTATTATTAATATGAACTTATTTTATTTATTGAACATTACTTTGTTAGCCCTGTTTCTAGGCTGCATCTGCAAGTTGAAAACATGTGCTCAGCACAGCTCAGGAATGGGAAGAGAGCAAAGGTGGCATTATGTTACCTCAATCTTGAAGTTGGAGACCAGGCAAGTCAGCGACATAATCACGAGTGGTCTCTAATTCTTGTCTCTCTGCCCTAATTCACATCTGGCTGGCTGTGGGCCCAAAGGACCATGCCAGTAGCAAGGGCAGATAGACCATGCCAGTAGATAGAGGCAAACTGATCACATACCCTTTCCTTTGGGTGCAACATCTGGCAGGCAGAGTATCGGGGGCAGGGGTGATGTAGGAGATTCTGTAGTGGCTCTGCACCACCCAAGGATTCCCTTACACTGAGGAAATCCTCCACCAGCCACTTAAGACATTATTTTGGCTGCTGTGGAAAACTCTTCTGTACTATAATGCCCATACAATACTTACCCAGGTTGCATGGGTCTATGAGGTCAACAAGAGTCCTTGTGTGCCTAGAATGAGCAGGATTTAGTCCTAAAAATACTAGATGCAGGAGTTAGATGACAATTTTGGGAAATATTACCCTTATTGCGATTAACTGTTGTCTCATAGTCAGATTTCCATTTGAAACAGGTGTCACCAGTAAATGTGAAGGTTAACATTAGGGTCAAGATCATGAGTTCTGATTGAACAAAGTGCAATGCCTCACATTTTGATCAATGTTCTAGGACTGTATGGTACAAAGTCTGCCGAGGCACAAAAAAAAGCAAAAAGCTTAGAATGCAGCAGTCAGCCTTACTTTTAAATGTGTAATGTGGATGATATTGAGGCGAACACCTAAAAGGAAATAGAAGTTATTGCATTTAGATATTTAGTGATTCCAGACTGTTTCTGTGAAAACTGCAATTTAAAGGGCTAGCAACCCAATTCATTATTCCCTGAAATACAAAAGGACAGGAGCACAGTATCATTTGACAGATTTATTCTGCTTCTTTCTTCAATAGATTCTGCCTTTTATTCTCTCGGGAAGACTGGAAAGCAAGAGGAGAAGTTAACCAGATATTGTCAATACAACAGCACTTTGCGGTGGGAATGAATCTGGCGAGCTGATTCTTGGTGACACAGCTTTTAAAATATATGGCAATGTAAATGGAAAATCTATACAGTTGTCAATAGTTCTGGAAAGGTGATCTGTCATCACCAAAAAGTTTAGAATAACATTAACTAAAGTTTTCTCATTATGTGCTGACATTTTTCACTGAAGAAAATGTCAACTTGTTGGGTTGAGATTGGAAATAATCCACTCTGTAGACAGGAAATGGCCCTAAAGGCAAGTCTGCACCACAGCGCTACACCGGCACAGCTGCACCAATGCAGCTGCACCACTGTATCGTGTCTGGTGAAGATGCACTATGCCGACAGGATAGTGCTCTCCTGTCGGCATAATTACTCCACCTCCGCCGACATAGCGCCGGTGTGAACAGCGCTTAGGTTGATGTAATTTACGTTGCTTGGGGGGCTGGCTTTTTCACGCCCCTGAGCCATGTAAGTTACTTTGACTTAAGTGGTAGTGTACACCAGCCTTCAGACACAAAGTTCAGATCCAGATCCAAACAGACCTAAAATTCAGCAGTATCTAGATCGGTATTTTGGTAGAGGATCATTTGTCTCATCTACCTTTTTTTTTTTTTTATAGTGAGCCCATCACAATCACCTGGAGTTACAAGGCGCTTGAGCTGAGCAAATAATTCATTTTACACATTAAAACTTCTCTAACTATTTGAGAATTATCTGCAAGCAGCTCTGGTTTTATCATAAAAGGAACAGGAGTACTTGTGGCACCTTAGAGATTAACAGATTTATTAGAGCATAAGCTTTCATGGACTACAGCCCACATAGTTATTTGGAATTTGGAACTATTTGCTAAATAGGCTCAGGGCAGTGCAGAATCATTTCCAAAGCCCCTGATCCTCTGCCACTGTCTTCGGATGCCAATTGACTGAACACACACCAGATCTGGTGCCTGGAACATCTTGAGGTGGTGCAGAGTCACTGCAGCAACTCCTGCATCACCTGCTTTACTGTTGCCAGTGCAAGAGGTGTAGCTGGGGGAAGGGTCCCGGTTGGCTTCCCCTGTGCCCCAGCTATCTCCACATTAGCTCCTGGGGCCTGTTGGCAGGCTAAATTAGCCTTCAGACAGCTTTAAATTGTACACGGTGACCAGTCAGGTTATGTCTACACTGCAATTAGACACCTGCAGCTGGCCCATACCAGCTGCCTCAGGCTCGTGGGGCTTGGGCTTCAGGGACATTTAATTGCGGTGTAGACGTTTAGGCTCAGGCTGCAGCTCGGGCTCTAGGAACCTGCGAGTTGGGAGATCCCAGAACTCAGGCTGCAGCCCAAACTGAAACATCTACACTGCAGTTAAACAACTCTGCAGCCCAGGCTGCACGACCCAGAGTCAGCTGGCATTGGGCAGCTGCAGGTGTCTAATTGCAGTGTAGGTACACCCTCGGATGCAGAATAACCACAAGATTGAGGGCCACAAAGGCACCTTTGTGCCTACCCTTTCAGCTGTGCCAATCAATCCTCAGTCATAGCTTGAGATGTGGTGAGGAGGCCTGGTATCTATACTAGACTAGATATTTTGCGGTAAATTGTGTGTGATTAAAAATGCCTCTCATGTAAAAGAATTAAGAGATTGGCCCAAACCAGGAAGATCAGATCTAGGACAAACTTCTCCACCATTTAAGGATGTTCAGATCCCACGTTCACCTCTGAAAAAAACAAAAGTATTATTTGAACCTTCATCCAAAATCAAACCCAGGCCAAATAAAGCCTTTTCTTGAGATAAAAAATAAAGAAGATAAAATAATTAATACCTTTTTTTAATTCCAGCTGGGATTAAAAGTGAAAGTATGTGTATAGTTCAAGCCAATTACATGTAGCCACAACATGCTTTAAAATGTGCTACAATGTCTCAAGCTAACATTCCCAGAGTGGCCAAGAGATGCTGATGTCTTCAAAGGGTACAGGAAATGTGGGATCACAATACTAGCAGGACAAAAGACATCACAAGAGCCGTCAATGTGTAAGTCACCAAAATATGCAAAGTGACCAGTATTTTCCAGTGGTCAATGAACTTTGGCTTGGTTAGATGAGACACTGGACCTCAGTTCTTTACAGTCTTTCTCTCTTTGTGGTTAGTGGTGTTCTCTTTCCTTGCATATGAATGGTATTTTTGTTCTCATCTGCTGTCATTCACCATGCTGTGCCATTGAATGTATCTGGCCTGTAGCATGAGTCCAGTGGCTGTATTTGTCCACCTGCCCTTCTGCATTTCATGTTCTACTGGCCACTGACTAGTTAATCTGTATGAGAATTGCCTGGTGAAGCATATGACTCTTTCTGGTAGGAGCAGCGATGGCTATGCTGTCTCACACATACAGGTTATGTTACTGCCACCATCTGCACATCAGGGACTGTATAGTAACCCTTTCTTTTGATGTTTTCCTTCTTTGTGGCTAAATACTATTAGTGCTGGGGCCAGTTTTGTGACCTGATGCTTCCTTCCATCAGCCCCTATAAGGTCATAGTGTGGTACCTTGATCTCCACCCTATGCAGACTGTGCAACTGCCAGTTATTACCAGTTTGGATTGGGAGCTCCATGCACTTCTCATTTTGGGATGGGGGGTTTTGTCATATTTCTGCGAACAGCATTTCCCCCCCCCCCAGTCTTCAGGAGGAGAGGTCTCTTGGTGTTTAAAAGGCCTGGCCAGTTCCCAGGGTTTGGAGATGGCTGTTGTGTCAGCAGCCAAACACATACCATAAATCAAGGCATATCCAAGAACATGGCTCATTTAGTTAAAAAAATCTCGCAGGAGAAGTCCCATGCCTAGCTCATGGTGGTCCAAAATAAATGTCCTGTTCTCTCACAGAGTGTGTGTGTGGGGGGGGGAGGGAGGAGATGCCCAGGAAGGTCACAGAGGGATCAGGTTCTAAAAGAGAGAGCCACACCAAACAATATAAAACACCTAGACTTCCATTATATCAGAGGGCACTTGTCAGGGAGTAGGACTAAGCAGGTAACTAAAAAACAGACCAGAGTGTTTAGGAATTTGCTATCCAAATCTATAAAATTCACAGCCTCTAATTCACTTTCAGGAAAAAACCGAATGCTTGCCTTCTGTCCCCCTTGAGATTTCTCAATCAAAAATCTCTGTTTCCTTCACAGTCATTCAGTAATTAAACATCCATACTTTGGCATTTTGCAGTTCAAGTAGAAATCAGCTAACTTTTCAAAGTATTTGCAGGTTTCTTTCATTTGGCTTATTTAGCTTTACTTGGGCTTGAAGGCTTCTTCTAAACACTCAAATATGCAAATTAAAAGACTAAAATAAAAAAATAGCAGAGCATTTAGTACTCAGTGCTTCCTTGATTATTCAGTCCCTCAGCTGCCTTAATTATTTAAAATGAGCTGCCCCAAACTGTTAGAATTACTTAAAATTCTCCAAAAACCTTTATGCTTTGACTTTCTACTAGACTCAGATGTGCAAGTCAGCGCCAGCTGGCTTTGCTACCAGAACTCCTGCATTCTCTTAGCTTCTCCCCAGATCACTCTGACTTCTCAGTTTTTGAGCCATGTTGGGGAACAATTGAAAACAATTGGTTATTAAGGCCCTAAGATAAAAAATGCCCGTCAAAATGCAACAAGCAAAATTACTGACAAGTTATTTTAATGATTCATGAGTGTGATGCAAGAACTTTTAGCAAAAACTCCCCATAAAACCTATATTTACAGAAGATAAGAAATGTTGACATTAGAAGTCATGTTCCCCATAACTTTCCCATTCAAATAAAAAAATAAAGTTAATGGTTAATTTAGGATGCATACACATATGCTGAATGATGATGCTTGAAATATAAAGATGAAGAATCATTGAATGGTAAAAATAAGGGTTTTGCTAGTTTAATGTAATAGTTTATATTTACAAATAGTGAATGTGTTTGGATGGGATAATACTTGTGCCAAGGCCATGGCCTAGTTTTTGCCTGGCATGGATGTTGCCAAGTTCTTTCTCTTACACAGATTTGCGGAGATAGTGCTACAAGTCCCTATAGTGAGAAAAACAAGAGCAAAGTGACATGAAGATAAGTAATCACATGGAAGTAGTTTAAAAAGCAAAAGCTGGGTAAACTGAAGCTTGCACATGAATATGGTATGGATTATGAAATCTATAATGCTTAACGTTGATTGGAGGAATACTAATGAATATGTAAAGTGAAACTGCATACGAACCAAGTGAACTGTGTGTCACTATGCCCCAGTGGGTCATAGCTGAGAATGCCAGATTCTGGACAAACTGCTGAGAAATAGGGCAGACTCACCCAAAACTGATGGTTATTATATCATTAGGTTATACAAAGCCAGGCTGGATGTAAATGACTTTGTGGGTGTTACCCCAGGAACAAATACATTTGAGGTTCAGATACATAGCCAATATTCATAACTTCAGATGCAGCGATGATACACAGATTTAAACATGATAAACTTGTTTAGCAAAACATAACTTTTCCATTGACACCTTACGTAATTACTTTGTACAAGATTTGTTGCAATTGTGTAACAGTGGCAATGATATAAATGCTCATATTCAATCATGTAGCATTACACGGGGGCCCCAAGTTGGAGAAATACCAGACGAGAAAATAAAGGATGATAGGACCAGACCAGAAACTGAGATGACCATCATGAAGTGCAGGAGAGCTGCCCGGTACCCTGGAACTCAGTAACTTGGGCCCCTATGTTTTCCATCTTATCTGTTTATTGTCTGGCATAAATATATGTTCATAAACTGTAAGTGCCAATAATTCTGTTTGAAAATTTATAACTAAAAGTTTATATTGGGTGGACTCATGACTCAGTTTTCCACCTTACAGCCACTTCAGGGATTTGTCTGTGTTCAAATTAAAAACATTGTGTATATGAAGAGAAGTTGGTGACTCATCCACTTACAGACCTGGCTCCTGATCTATTTCCTAAAATAACTATTTATTTAGCCATTACAGCATGGTACTTCTTCATGGGTGAGGAACCATCTACTTACCCAACTTCTGGACGTAAGTCAGCAGAACAATGCAGCAAACACTTTTGTGACAGGGCACCATGATCACTGACATTGATGCAGTCTGAGGAAGGCTGCAAACCCAACTGAGGTCAACTATACAACTTTATGTTGGGGAATTGTGAACATCTGGGTGACAATCACAGGGCTAACAAGATAATTGGGGAGAATATAAGGGGAGAAAACAGGCAGCAAAGGGAAGTTCAGAAGGAAGCTCAGAGGGTGAGCCTGGGGTGGGGCGGGGTGTGAGGGCTGCAGGAAAGCCTACTTTTGATTGCAGGGTAAGAGAAGAAGAAATACATACCTTGGTAACAGATAAACAGAGGTGTGTGTGTGTTGTGTGAAGCCATCTGAACTGACCAGCCAGTGCAGTTCACCAGGTAGCGACAGAGCTGCTCTATGACAACTTTATAAAGATGAGGTGAAATCTGAATAAAAAGACTGTTACTGAGCTATGCAGTCTGTGAAGAGCCCAAAAGAGCATTACTGGGATTATTTTCTTCTTTGCCATTATACCAGACTCTAAAACTGTATGCTAGGTTTGACATCCCCCCGCCCCAAAAAAATAGGAGAAGTTCAACAAGAAGGCCTCGATCCCCTAAGAAGCTCTGAGGAGGCAGATCCCTGCACCAAGATTGAGCCACACTGAGGTCAATGGCACTCTATGTGGATGGTAGAGTCAGCCTGCAGGATCAGACCAAAATATCCAAAATGAAAGATGCTGTCTGTGAGATGGAAGATTTTTGTTTCCTACTGGTGAATGATGCCAAAGAGACTGATAGCCATCAGGTAGGAAATGCCTTGTGCAAATTAAAATGCTAATGAATGTTGGAAGAACTTTTGAAGCAGGAGAATAACGTCATTAAAAAAACATAAGAATTATTGATCATCCACAGGGAACTGAAGGCATCTATATAATATGTTTTTGCCAATGTACAAAGAGACCTCCACAGGTAGACTTGGGAATTAAAATCCAGTCCCTTTTTCTTGACTTATGTTTGATGCTGCAAAGGAACATAGCAAGTATCCATCCAGTTGTGCAATGCTTTAAAATAGGAGGGAGCATCCTGAGAAATATTTGCTGTGGTAAAGCTATAGCTAATAATAAATACTGAAATTTGGTCTTATTTTTTAGTCAAAATGATATATCATTATTGCTGTCCTGTTTGCTAGCCCTGCCAAACTTTTATTGCTTCCTACATTTCTTGTGGGAGAAATGTTCCTTCCTGTCACCTCTCCCCCATAAAGTTATGAACAAAGCATGTGGATAGCTTTCCCTTGAAACATTTTCATGACAGGTTGGTTTATGTTGAACTTCTTCATGTATACAGTCAGTTTTGTTTTCAGTCCCACTCACCTGTTTGTCTCAATTCTTTTGTGGGGAAGCAAATTCCACAAAATGGATTTAGGCTGTATAATGAAATGTTTCCTTTCATTCACTTTAAATTGGCTAGTGGTTAATTTATTTGAAAGGCCCCTTGTTTTTTTTTTATTTTCAGGACAGGATGAAGAGCTCAGCCTCATCCTTTTTTTTTTTTTTAATTAAATCATTCATTATTTTGTAAACCTCTGTGATTTCCCATATTACTCTCTTTTCCCCTTATGTACAGTCACTTGTCAAAGTAGAAATACTCTTTCAGCAGAGTGAGCTAACTTGGGTTTGGAAGCAAACTTTTACTTGTAAATGTGCCTGTGAGTATGGGAAGTGATAATTTTGATCCATCATTTTTCTGCACGGCTGCACATTCAGTTTACATTCCTTAGTTGTCTTTCACTGAACAATGGCATAATACTATCTATATGGAAAATTACAAAGCTGATGCCTATATAATATGCAGAACTAGTAGCTTCATCAATGGTTAAATTTGCCTGACACTTCGTATTGTATGATTCTTTTTTGCACTGTTAATAGTTTTCCAGAACTTTCCCCACTTGGGAGATTCAACCCAAATGGTTAATCAGCCTCCGGCTGAATATTTGGTAGCTTCAGCTAATATAATCCATACACAATCAACAGATCAAGCAACAGAAGGAACAGATTAGGACAATGAGATGGGTGAAGGGGAGAGATGGGACATGGACAGACTGGAAGAAGGGACAGAAGTTGAAGGGAGGAACAAGGGCAGAATGTTATGTTACCCCCAGAGAACACTCCCCTACGGTTCCCTGAATAGAACCCAAGATACCCATGTCGCAACATTCCTCTGCTGTCAATAAGTGTCCATGAAATGCATTGGCAAAATTTATATCTTGTGCCGGTTTTGTTGTGCTCTTAATAGAGTATGACAACCTGCATCAGTACTCTCTTATCCCAAGCAGCAGAATATGGGCTATGGATCTAAGGAGTCCAACCCTGTTGAAAACTTGTGTAGGTGTCAATCTAATTCCACATCAGGGACTTTCTGGTGTGTCAGTGTGCATTTTTAAAAATGAAGGAAAGTGTACAGAAAAATGGTTAAAATAACGTTAGTTGCAAATGAAGCACTTAGAAGTTAGGAAATGCCAGAATTAGGACTGCCTGTGCAACCTTATTAGCCCATCCATATCATCACACAGAGCAGAGATTGAGGTGGGAGCCTTTAGTGCTGCCTCTTTCAGGGCACACACAAGGAAACATTATTAACCCTCCCCTCCAGTGACTGACATGACAGGGAATAATCAAAAGGCTCTGCCCAGCCCTAACTCATGGCTCTGGCTATGTTAGACATAAAGAAATGACTTTTCCCACATATCCCTGTGGTGACACAGTCACTCTCCTCATCTGCATATCCTTCAACTTCCTCCTTTGTCATCATTCTTATGGCCTTGGGAGGGGAGGGATAGCTCGGGAGCATCGGCCTGTTTAACCTCGGGTTGTGAGTTCAATCCTTGAGGGGGCCATTTAGGGAACTGGGGTAAATATCTGTCTGGGGATTGATCCTGCTTTGAGCAGGGGGTTGGACTAGATGACCTCTGGAGGTCCCTTCTAACCCTGATATTTTATAATTCTGTCTGCTCCACAAAATTTGTGATTCCCTCATGCATAGTCTCCCTCTCTTCTGTTACAGCTCTTCCATTTCATATAAATGGTGAAATATTCAATGGTACAGAGAGGGAAACTGACTTTATAACCAAGTGATTAGGACTCTCCTGGGATGTGTAAGACCCAGGGCCAACTCTCTGTTCCAGATTAGGGATTTGAAGTTGGGGTTTCAATATTCTAGTTGAGTAACCTAACCACTAGACTAATGGATCATCTATGGATCTCCCTTTCTGTGGTTTTGACCAGTAATTCCATCCTGGACCTGAGAAAACTTTCCTGACATAGCTTCCCTTTTTACCCCCCAAAAAATAAGTTTTTTCAAATAGTTCCCAACCCGCTACAGTACACAGATAGCCATTACACAGCAACTACCCTGTTTCAATAGCTAGAAAATATTCTCCGCTCTGTAGAAATGTCCCCTATCGGGCAGAAGAAACTTCATGAGTTTCAACTTTAGGAATGTCCTCCATTGAGAGGTGAGAGGCAAGGGGCTATTTGGAAGGTGAAAAATAAGCCAGAGAGATTTGTTCTCTGTAGAAGAAAGACTGTTTCCACTCATTGACGAGCAGGACCCACAAGATCTGTGAATGTCTGTGAGTATCCACAGGAGGAAAGAGAACATCTTTGGCATTAAAAGCACATCTATGAGTGGATAATTTGCCCCAAAGTGGGAAAGAAGTCCCGGAGGTACATATTTATAATGCTAATGTTGTATGAATAACATGCATGCATGTAACATGATTGTGAACCTCTGCTTATTTTCTTCCTGAAGTCATCTTTGGAAATAATATGTTTCCTTTTCATGGTACTTGTTTTGGTTATGGGTTTGTACATAAATGAATCCTCCCCATACAAAATGTTTAATTGCTTCTTTTTCTTTGTTTTAGACTCAGCAAAACTACCTCACCTCACAAATATAAATAGCTTACAATAAAAAATGAAACCATATGCATATTTGCTCCAAGTAAAGTATTACCTAGTTTCCCAACTATATTTTACTTCCTCAGAGTACCAGAAAACAAATTTGAAGACTATACTAATGCTCAGATGTATACCTGAAAACTACAAGACATCATTGCAGGGTACTTTTGAACTAGTTCTTTTTTTCTTTTTGCATAATATATGTGCACTCATTCTCTTTAGAGCTATCACAGCATGAGTTGAAATAATCACTTTAATTTATATGGCAAAACCCCCTCATTTGTGCTGATAAAATGCACCTCATGACAACTCCAATCCTGTGGTTTTTAATGCAATTCAAAAAGCTGTCTGCATTAAAAGAATATATTAGGGATGCGAACAACTGATAGCAGTATGTTTTGTTTAAGTCTTGGAACAATTTCCTTTGTGTGGGAGGAAAAAAAATGGCCACAGGATTTTTTGATAGAGTATACTTCTCTGGCTGAAGTTTCATTTCAAGGCCCAGTCACATCTTAAACTTTTAGTGTGAGGAATAAAAGTCTCATTACAGGAACTCTTTGGCATGTGAACCGGTATAATTGTTATTTGCAAGACTTCCTAGCAACAAAAAAGAACACAATAGTTAGAGTGGTGTTAAAGTACTTCTTTAATAGTGAAATCATGTTCCTGGTGGGAAAGGATAAGGAACGGCACTGAGTTTATAGGGTCGTATTTTGTAGTATACCTATCAGGTAATAGTATCGCTGTTTTACTTTACTTTGTTCACTCTGTGAAAGACCAAGATCTTACAGTGAAAATTAAGGAAATAATAAGATCTTAGAGTCTAAAGTTATAAATAGAGCTAGGTGAATAACTGATTTTTCAAGTTCGATGGCAGTTAACAAATTTGGAAAAAAATCAGTTTGGGTTGATCTTTTTGGAATTTTCAGTAAATTGAAGATTCTCTTTCAGGGTTGTTATAGATCAAGGCTTTGAACTGGGATCCCTCCACAACCCAAATGAGTCTCTGAACCACTGGGCTAAAGTATATAAATAGTGGGGAAACGGCACTATCACCAGCACTTCCTCCTCTGACTGTTCTGTGACTGGCCAAAACTACACTACTGTTGAATAAACTGTTTTTCCAAAACTTTCCCCAGCTCTATTTACAGGTGAGTGCAAAATTCAAAGGGTTGAAATTTCCTTTCACTTTTTTGTGCTGGTATAACCCCATTAACTTCAGGGAAGTTACATCCCAATTTACAGAGGACAGGAGAATTCAAGACCAAAGAGTGGTGTATAATTTGCTCATAAAACTCTTCACCATAAGACTGTCTCGTTGGTAACAGTTTTTTCTCTTCCATTACACGACTGACTCTTCACAAACATACATGATTAAAACAAAATTCTGCCCTTGGATGCATCCATAGGGCCCATGACTTCCAAATTATCTGTAATGGTCAAATCAGATACAAAGCAGCTGGAAAGTACCTATAAATCGAGCCCTGGTATTTACATTAATTCACCATCCTCTAAATAGGAAGTGTCCCAATTTTTGTTTTATTTCCTGTACTTAACAAACTTTTGAATACAAAATCAGAGGACCAGTTCACCAATTTATTCCAGCTGCTTCATGCTGCTCCAGTGATGCACAACACTTGTAAAGCCAGTTGAACTACATGGATAAAATGGATTGACAGTCAAAGCATCCTGGCAAATCTGGTTCTGAGCTTCCAAATTGTACTGAAAAGAGATATAAGGCAGTGATCATTATTACAAGGCTTAGACTAGGAATTCTGCCTCCCTGCCCTACCTGGAATTGAGGGAGAACATGCTTGCTACTGCATTCTTTGATGGCATACAGTCTGCTAATCCTTGTTCATCAGTCCTGCTTTGTGAGAATGGAGAGGGGACAATACCCCAGCTCCTCTTTTGCCATTCACCACACACTCAGAGGCACCATGAATTGCGTGGTGGTATTATCTACGATGTGATTTGAAGAGTTATGCATGTTTACACATCAGAGTTACATTGGCAGACTTAAGTCCCTGGAAAGTATTGTGATAAGGGATGAGCTATTTGGGCCCATAGAGACTTGCTTCAAACTTACATTACTTCAGCTTTAAGCTAGTGTAACACCATTAGTTAAACACACAGAAAACTGGAGTAATGTAGGGGTGAATCAGGCCCTATATATTCTGTAAGGTGAAATTTATCCCTGTACAGAGGCTGAGCACAAGTCTATCTTTCAATGAAGCCCCATTGAAATGCTCAAAATAGAGTATAAGTGAGCCTTGAGTGGTACACTGGTCTTTCTGCAGATTCCTTGTACATGAAAGATAGGGTCTAAAACCAACCTGCATTAAGCAACTGTGTAACTGATTAGCCATACCAACTTTCTTAGGGTTCTTTTAATGTCAATTTGTTTATTAAAGGAAAGGACTCAAGAGTTTAATTTAGTTTTATAAAGTTTTATTAACCAGCCTTAATAACAGCAACTCATACTATTGTATCTAAGAAGGCAAAGATGGACTGTGATTTGGCTAACACAAATAGAAAATTGGTTGACAATCATTTCTGGATTTCAGAACCAAATCACATAATCACAATAGAAACTACACTTAATATCTTGGGAAGGTGACTGTATAGATTTTTGACAAAGAGTCCCACAGAATAAGAGCCTCGCTTTCTCTAATTAGTTATCAACTCTGCTATTGCTAAAACAACAGAGGAAAAAGAATCCAAAGCTAGATCACAAGACAATCTGGTCAGTTCCTTACATGCCAATGGATCTATATTAGTCCACCCTTGTTACCTATTTCCTGATGAACAATTTTAGCCCCAGAATATGACTAACACACCTAACTATCTAACAAACTCCTAAGTTTATGACAAACTGAACAGGCTAAGTGCAGTTCAAAAAGCTTGCACAGTTGGTTTCATTGTGTGTCTATATACACCTAGAATTTGAAAAGCAGTGTGAAAACATTAACTATGATAGACACCTGTATAACGGTGTATAATCCTAGTTAACAACAGTAACTTGTTCAGGTTTAAAGCTGCTGTACAGCAATCTTGACTGGAACCTGTTATAAAACAAAGCCACACTGTAACTATGTGACAATCTAATACATATACGGAAGCAAGTACACTTCCTTACTAATTAGATACCCAGTTTCAGAAACTGGTCATTTGACAGATTTGAATTTTCACTCAAGAGAAAGTCTGTGTTACTTATCACCAGCTACTTGCTCTGCCATCAGCTCTCAGCTCAGTTATCATTCACACTGCAAACACAAATGCAATGAAGGATGGACATAACTATAATCTTTTGCCAGTGCACTAGTGAGCAGCCTGAATTGCTGAAAAATAGCGACACTTAAACATGCCTACCTGATATAGGTGCTTAATGTCACCTGGAGGACTTCCAGGTGGCTGGTGCAGGACCTCAGTCTTCTCTTTTTCAGGTGTCTTTGGGTTTTTGAGGTGATATGCTGAAGGCAACAGGCCACTTTATCCCATTTCTGCTGAATGATCCAAGATGCTTCCTTTTCTTGGATATGCTAGCATGGACCAATTAGATGATGACTCATACTTCTTCAGATGATTCAAAATGTCCAGCCAAAATAAGAGTCATCCTCTCTCATCATCCAATCAGGGAATGAGACATCACCTTTTGAGTGCTTGCAACTGGGACTAGAATTTTCCAGTCTTTTTATAAAATACATCTTGTCACACCATCTTGTGTAAAACAATTTAGGCCATAATGGTTAGGTCAGCCATCTTGAGGCATATCTTGAACACCAACAGGTTTACTCCAGTCAGCAACTTCCAAGGGCCCCTTTGCAGTGCATTCCTTAGCCAGCTTTGCAGTTATGCTTGCTCAAGTTGCAATGTCTCCATCAAGACTGCTAGCTTCTGAATATCTAGTTTAAAGTTCATATAGCTTATACAAAGTCCATATTCTCTAATGCTCTTTAAACTTGTTTCCACAGTACATTATACAATGCAAAGTCACTTCAAGAACTGTTGTTCCCCAGCAGGCCAGAACAGTTGTATCAGTCTTCCATTTCTGTGCTCCTTGTTTTAACAACAATGGTGGGATTTTGGTATGTATGGCTGAGCAGAGTCTGTGTATTATTAATAAAAAAGTTACATTTCTGTTTATTCCACTCTGTGGTCAAGTGTCTTTATAAACACACTTTGTGTGCTTGCAGTTCCTTTTATTTACTGCCTCTTTCAGCACAGGTGTATTTCACTAACTCAAAAGTATAAGCATGCTTGATTTCAAACAATAACAGGATATCCCATGAGGTAAACCCTGTCATTAATGTTTACAATATTTTGCCCAAACCTGTATCACTTTTAGCTGACTTCTCTTTTATACACCTTTTAATTATACTTTAGATTCCATCAGGTTCCCAATTCTATTACTGTATCTGGCCCATCATATAATATCAATGTTTGATATTTTAATATGCTTTTTTTAAAAAAAATCATTCATTTACAGACAGGGAAAGTCACTTTAGCTTAACCAGTGATTCACTCTTGCAAAAGGCTGCAACAACTCAGAGTTTTCTCAGACTACTGATAAAAATCAAATTTTGCATTTTATTCTCTTATCCCTCCATTCCATATTTTTTTTAAAGGCCTCAATGCCTGGGCAAATCTTAAATGGTAATAACTTTGGGGGTCTTAGAATTTCACGCATCATCATTATTCCAAAATGGGGTTCATTGGTATTGATTAGCATATGCAAAGTTTTGTACAATGACATCTGTGACTTTGAGAGCTAATTTGATTTGTGCTAAACTTTGAGGTTTATTTATGTTCTGATTTGTAAAAAAACACGTCCATTCCCAGACCTCTGGATGCATGTTCACTCTACACCAGCGGTTCTCAAACTGTGGGTTGGGACACCGAAGTGGGTCACGACCCCATTTTAATGGGGTCACCAGGGATGACTTAGACTTGCTGAAGTCTTTGGGCTTTGGCCCCCATGCCCTGGCTGGAGGGGTTTGGGCAGGCTCAGGCTTCAGTCACCCCTCCTGGGGTCATGTAGTAATTTTTGTTGTCAGAAGGGCGCTGCAGTGCAATAGAGTTGAGAACCCCGGTTCTACACGAATAGCATTTTCTAAAATAATATGTTGACAAATGTCAGCTGAAATAAACCTAAAGTAGGCAGCATTGTCTCAGCATTGGATTAAAAACATCTGAATTCAGAAGGGAGATATGATTCAAGAGAAATGAATTCAAGAGTCCTTGGAGAATATCTCCTAATGTCAGAAATAGACTTACATTCCTTGCAGATTCTAAAAAATCTTGATTAGAAAATAGGGGAAGAGGTATACCCCAGAACACCATCTACTCCTTAGAAACATATTAAAGTACATACAGGGGCAAATTAAAGGGATATTTTAAGTTTAGAAAATCATTTTTCCTAGTTTGTAATCATTGTTAGTCTCTAAGGTGCCACAAGTACTCCTGTTCTTCTTCATGTAATTAAAGGCTCATGACAATGCATATGCACAAGGGGGGTTGAGTGAAGATTGGATGGATAACCTTAATTCTACCATTTCGAGTGCCTATCTTTATAACTGTAACATTCCTTTATTTTTGCATGAAATATACATATTGGTAGTGCGGTGTAGTAAACATGTCAGAAGTGCTCAAGACGGGTAGGAATGTGGAAAAACAATCTCTGGGACTGTCTGAGTACAGTTTGTGGGATGTTATCACAGGAGAATTTACCATAATCACCTACCGTGCATATATTGCACAAAACCCCTTTGAGGAGGGACCATTTGGTTTTTGTATGTACAGCCCTTCAGCACAGCAGGGCCCTGATCCATGACTTGGGCTCCTAGGTGCTACCATAACAGAAAGCATTAATAATAATAAAATAAAACACATTTCCTTTGTGACCAGGTATACATCAACGGCCTGATCCCAATTATAGCGATGTCAGTGCAAAACTCCCATTGGCCATAATGCATGGTCCAGACCCATATCCAATTTCAGCTACCAGACGATGGGCCAGATAGCCTATTTGCATGGCAAAATCCCACAGGAAGAAGTAAAAAACTGTTTTCTCTTGCAGAGACTTGTTCCAAATCATTCCACTGGGGAAAGGGAGGCCAGTGCTTGCCCCCTTCTGGAACAGGGTGTTGGGCCAGCCCACTCACCTCACAGATTCTGGGAGATCAGCACAGGCCCAGGCCATCCAGACATGGGCTCCATGAATATGTGCTAATCCTATGCCTCTGTTGGCCTCTCTTAAACTCTATTGCCGCCACACTAGCAGGGTTTCTGCACCTGTCAGGTGACCTGGAGCCTTTTTAGAGGACGATCATCAATGGGGATCTCAACCGAGGCTGTAATATCTCTCTGATCTTCACAGAGTTAGTGCGAGGAAGACATGTGAATCCTGACTCTGTCTCTAAACTTTCCACTTCTACCCAAGCCTGTCCATTCCCCACCTTCTCCCCTCACACAGCTCTTCAGATCGGCACAGCACTCTCTGTGAGAGAAGGGGTAGGGAATGGTGCCATAGAGGCAGCTGATTCCCCTCTCCATGTGTTAGGATTGTGCACCACATGTGGAGGATCCTCTTTGTGCTTGGATCCAGGGGGCACAATCACATCCCATACTGAGATACTTGGAGGCCGCTCTAGCTATAGGCAAATGATGGAGCTGCCTAGGGTGGCAGATTTCTGGGAAAAGTGATTTACATGGTTCTGCAGCTCAGTCTACGGAGGTGTGATGCTGTATGATTGAAATATGACCATGTAGATCATTGATATTGATACTGACAGACAATTGAAACAAAACTTGTACAACGTATATCATGTAAGGTGTCAAGAGAAAAGTTATGTTTTGATAAATAAGATTATCCTGTTTATATCCATGTATCATCACTGTATCTGAAATTATGAATATTGGCTGTGTATCTATATCTTAAATGTGTTGTTCCTGGGGTAACACCCACAAGGTAGTTTACATCCAGTACAGCCAGCTCATTGTGAATGGACTATTCAAGTTTGATGTTTCATTTAAGGACACTACACCTTAACAGTGGCCTATAGAAGAAGCTCATCCCACCCAATGAGTCTTCCTGTGGGCCCCCCGCAGACAGAATATGAGTGATGGCTGCCCCTGTGAGTCAGCAAGCCATGTAAGGGCATGTGACTTGCCCATGTGATCCTGGACTCCATCTTGTACCAGTAGTTTTCCACAAACTGTGCTCTGAGCTTTGTTTTGGGACAGTAAAATTCCAAGCACATGGCAGATGGCATAAAAGACCCTTGAATCATCTCCATGTTGCCTCTTTCCTGCTCTGATCCTCTGGACTATGGACTTACAAGTAAAAAGAACATTCTGAACTATGGACTGAGGACCAACCAATCTTTTGGAAGTTACCAGAGACTTTATAAGCCAGCAGTCTATGACATCACTGCTACAAACCTGATACAAGAACTTTGCAATGATTGTATGTATATGATTTATTAACAATTTTTAACTCTCTTTTTTTTCTTATAAATAAAACTTTATATTTCAGTTACTAAAGGATTGGCAGCAGCATGATTATTGGGTAAGATCTGAGTTATACAGTAACTCCTCACTTAACGTGTTCCTGAAAAATGTGACTTTAAGTGAAACGATGTTAAGCAAATCCAATTTCCCCATAAGAATGAATGTAAATGGGCGGGGTGGGGGTGTTAGGTTCCAGGGAAATTGGAATCCAATACAGTACAGTACAGTACTATAGTTGGGAGGTGCCCCCGCCTTACCCCACACACGCACAGCCCACTGGCACTGGAGACAATGAGGCAGGCAAGGAGGCTGAAGGTGCTGTAGGCTAGGAGAAGCACGTTGTGCAGCAGCAGCAGCGGCAGCTTCCTCTACTCTGCAAGCACCAGGGGCGGAGGGCTCAACCCTTGATCCACCCACGTCACCCTTTCCCCCAAGCTCCCGTCCTTAACCCGCCTCTTCTTCACCCCTCCTCCCCCTTTACTCCGCACGCCGCGTCCTCGCTCCTCCCTAGGGTGACCAGTCAGCAAGTGTGAAAAATCGGGACAGGGGGTGGGGGGTTATAGGAGCCTGTATAAGAAAAAGACCCCAAAATTGGGACTGTCCCTATAAAATCGGGACATCTGGTCACCTTACTCCTCCCCCCTCCCTCCCCTGCCTCCCAATTGCGGCAATCAGCTGGCTTTGCAGCATTCAGGAGACAGGAGGGAGGGGGAAGGAGCGAGGACACTACGCACAGGGCTCCCTCTCCTTCCCCTGCCTCCTGAACACCACAAGCCATCTGATTGCCGTGGGCCGGAGGCGGGGGGCGGGGAGGTGCGCCGCGTCCTTGCTTCTCCCCCCCTCCCTCCTGCCCGCAGCAATCTGCTGGCTTGCGGTGTTCAGGGGGCATGAGGGAGGTGGGAGGAGCGAGGACTCCCCCTCCCTCCCCTGCCTCCTGCCCACGACAATCAGCTGTATATTGACCTGGCTATGTGGCTGATTTCTGGAGATCAGAAGAACCCTTTGTTTGATTAAATTGGTTTTCAGTAACTACTCATCATAAAGTCTAGTGTCTGGGTGATGAAATAAGGGATGGAATGCCTAAGGAGACTGCAGTTTTGACTTCTTGTTAATCAGTGTGGTGAGACAGACCTTTACTTTTGTTACCAGCTTGGTATAACTAATGGCAGAATAACCACCAGTTTGGGGTGAGTCTGTACTATTTCTCAACAATTTGTCCTGAATATGGTAGTCTCAGCTGTGACCCACTGAGGCAAAGTGACAGGTGGTATCAATTGCAGGGTGCTCTAACATGTAATACACTAACTTTTTGTGTAGACCATGCTGGCTCAAACTACATCGATGTGGTCTGTTCAGGTCAGGCAGGTGCAGGGCAGCTTTGCTTAGAGAGGTATCTATGCATGTGCACTGCAGGGATGCCAGATTTGATGGTGGGAAGCAGCAGCAGGGAGGAAACTCCTACCTTGTTCGGCTCGGCAGGTAAGTGACAGGGCTGGCAGGGCACCTGTCCCCATACTCAATGGTGTGTGCATGGGGGAAGGGGGTGAGTGAACCAGAGGCACCCCTGCCTCCCCATCTCTCAGAGGCACCTAGCACCCTTCATAGTCCCCCCAGTCTCCCACAGACACCTTCCGTCCCTACCTCCTATACAATCCCTTCTGCCTCCTGCTGGTACCCAGCCTCCACTGCCTCCCAAAGCAGAGCCCCCTTCCCACAGCTCCTTGCTGGCACCACCCCACCACAGGTCCCAGGAGAAGGAGATCCTCCCAGTAAGTGTCACAGCTACTGCCCCCTCCACCCAAAAATACAGGCTGTCTGAACTGGTGAAGGCATGCTGAAGTTTTGCGTAGGGTGGCAAAGTTTCTTGAGCAGCCTCTGGAGAGACGGTTAAGAAATGTAAGGAGAAACAGTGAATGAGTCACTGATAGGAGAACAGAGCATACGGTGTGTGTGTGATGGGGGGAATGAGAAGAATTCACATACATTTGGAATTGATTATTGAGAAACACCAAAAGATAATCATAAAAGGGGCCTTCTGAAATAGAAACTGGAATCAATCAGTGCATGAAATTCCTGATCTTAAGAGAGAGTCAAAAAGTGTTTATGCATTTTATCTTAACAGTTTTTAATATGGGAAGAGTTGAGGAGAGAACAATAGCAAGTACATGCAACTAAATTAAACTCAACCTGTCGGCATATATTCTTTGCAAAACAATTCAATGAAATGTAAAGCAGTATGGTCTGGAAGTTGATGCATTGGTTTGGGTATTAGGAGACCTGGATTCTATTTGTGGCTCTGTGAATGACTTGCTGTCTCATTCTACCTCTCTGTGTCTATGTTTCCCTTCCCACCCTCTCTCTGTCTTGTCTATTTGGGCTATAAATTCTTGTTCCTCACTATATGTCTGTACACCACCTAGCAAAATGGGGCCCCAGTCTTGGTTGGGGCCTCTGAGTGCTAATGGAGATGTAAGCCCCATGGTCAGAAGACTTAGAGGGCTAGAACTAGTTGCTCCCTCTATAGGGGAAATCCAGTTCTGGCCACCTTCATTTGCCTGAATTATAATGTTCCTTACCAATAACTCCAGGTACTGAGTTTCGTAGCTTTGGTTGGAATTTATGTTTTGATTGTATACAGGAGAGATTATTAATATTTCTGTACTAATGAAAAGGCAATTGAATTGTGCAGGATATGCTGTAGAGTGAGAGGGTTGCCCTGACTGCACAGGTAGTGGACTTTGGTTTGGTAATGAAATTCAAGAGGAAGAAGAGCTCTGCCTTAGAGACTAGCATCTCTGGCCCAAGGATCAGTCACTCTGTCTAAGGGTCCTATTTTTGTTCTAGATTCTGCATCTTGACATTGTGTGTCCTGAGTGGAGTGACTATGGAGTTCCAGATGACCAGAGCAGAGCTGACTTCACAGCAAAGCCCACTGAGACGAGCAGTGATTCAGAGCTGTCTTCACATTGCCCGGGTCCACCAGGTGAGCAGAAGCAGAGTTTGTGACACTGCACCCCATATTCTTCATAGTTATATTATTATGATATGATTATGGCATAATGATGATGCATTTTGTACAAGATGGGTCATGTGAAGTATCATTGGAAAAGTTATGATTTTCTGAATATGATCATCCGATTTTTATGCATGCATCATTTTTGTATCTGAAGTTATGAATACTGACTATGTATCTGTATTTCAAATGTAGTTACACCTGGGTGACGCCCACAAGGCAAGATGCTTTCATGCTAGATAGCTGGTTGGGAAGGGCCTATTCAGGGTAATGGGCTGTTAGGGAAAACAACAGGCCTTAGGAGAAGCTTTTCTCCCACCTGGTGAGCCTCCCTGAGAATGCTCCAGACAGCCTGTAAGTAATGGCTGCTATGACTCAGCAAAGTATGCACGGGCCTGTGACCAGGCCACATGACTCTGGACTCCATCTTGGGATGTCCGTGTTTTTCCACAAACTGAGGTTTAAGACAAAGGGTTCCCGCCATATGCTAACACTGTATAAGGCAGGGAATCACATCATCAGGAGTTTTTCACTCCCCACACAAGAAGACTCCTGGAAACACCTGAGGAACAGAGACTGAACTGGGAGAAGTGCTGGACCCAGGCTAAAGGGATTTCTAGCCTGCCCTGTGTCATGAAAGACCTAGGGATTCCAAATTGTAAAACAAGTGCTTTGATCTGTTCGGTATCACTTAAAATCTATCTTTTGTAGATAATAAACATGTTTTTGCTTTATCGAAACCAGTGAGTTGGAGTGAAGTGTGTGGGAAATCATAGCTCGAGGGGCAAAGGCTGTTGCATATTCCTCTCCACATTGGGCGAACTCTATGAGCTTACACTGTGCTGTGCAAGACGGTATAAATTTGGGTTTATGCTTCAGAGGGGGTGCATGCCTGGGGAGCTGAGAGTTACCTTGGCTTTAGCCTTTCTACTGTTGGTTTGTGCAATGGCTAGTCAGAGAGCCTGCACGTAACTGCAACTGGGTGTGCCCCTACCTGTGTGAATGCTGGTAGAAATGTAGGACTGGGAGTGGGTCTGAAGCTCGTCACAGGAATACAGTGAGAGAGGGAGCCCGGGCTGGTGGGTCAGAGGGCTCAGTGGTACCCGGTTCCAGGTGTCACACCCGGGGGAACCCGTCACAGAGCTGATATCCCAGACCTGGACCAGGTAGTTGCACCCTGAAATGGAACCTGTCAGAGTGGTTTTCTATGAACTAGAGCAGACCAGCTGAGAAGAGCCACCCGTTGATTTTCTTGACTACTAGTGAGTCTAACTGGATCTGTGAATAGGTGGGTGGGGTTTGTGGTGGGACTGAGTTCTGGAGCTCCATAAATCAGACAATTATTATTTGGAACTAGCAAGTTGACCAAACTCCTGATGCACTGATTTGAGTTACTCGGTTTCTTTTATATACTTACATTTAGGATTTTCATGTTTCATTTGACTATTCTCTCTATTCTCCAAATAAAAAGATACTTCTGCTTCCAAAGCATGCCAGAGCCTAACAGATTTGAGAAAGTGAAACATATACAAAAAAAAAAAAATAGCTAAAGCTTTTGCTTTTGCTTGAAACATAGCAATCCTTAAAGCTGAAAAGAACTTGGTTACAAACAGCTATTGTAAATACAGTATTCTGTAGTACCAAGTCTCATGGAAGCCATATTTTTTAGGTGCTCTGCAAGAATCTGGTGGACCTAATTAGGAGTGGGTAGGGCTAGGAATCCAACATGACCTTCCTCCATTTCCCTGTGAACTAAAACAGAATTTGTAACTGTTATGTAGTGTCCAAAATTTGAGAGCCCATTGTGTGTGTCAGGGAAGCACGGTTCCTGAAGAAGCCCTGCCCTTTTGGAGCAGCAGGCATTGATGGGGAGGGATCGCTCAGTAGTTTGAGCATTGCCCTGCTAAACCCAGGGTTGTGAGTTCAATCCTTGAGGGGGGATCTGGGCCAAAATTAGTACTTGGTCCTGCTAGTGAAGGCAGGGGGCTGGACTCAATGACCTTTCAAGGTCCCTTCCAGTTCTAGGAGATGGGATATCCCCATTAACTGGTTTTAAGATTAAGTTAGATAAGTTTATGGAGGGAATGGTTTAATGGAAAAACATGATTTTAGCCAAAGGAATACCGAGCCATGGCAGGTAAATAGTATAATGGCTAACAAGGGTCAGGCTGGAGACTCTTGCCTACATGCTCGGGGTTCTACTGATCGCCATATTTGGGGTCGGGAAGGAATTTTCCTCCAGGGTAGATTGGCAGAGGCCCTGGAGGTTTTTCGCCTTCCTCCGCAGCATGGGGCAGGGATCGCTAGCAGGAGGGTTCTCTGCCAATTGAAGTCACTAAGCCACAGGATTTGGGGACTTCAACAGCAGAGTCAAGGGAAGGGGTAGGGACGGCTTTGTGGCCTGCAGCATGCAGGGGGTCAGACCAGATGATCATAATGGTCCCTTCTGACCTTAAAGTCTATGAGTCTATTTATAATGGGATTACCAGGCAGCAGCACAGCAACAGGAGGTAGTCTGCTAAGAAGTTGTGAATGGAGTCCCAAGTGCTGCAAAGGAGTTGAAGTGATTCAGATTTTGAACCAAGTTCTGTACTGTTTGCTGCATACTTTTTTGGATTTTCTTTCTTACAGTAGTTGCATAATTCAAGTCTAATCCAAGCTACCAATTTTGTAGATTAAAAAAAAAAGTCAAACACAGTCACTAGCTGCTCCTGGCACCTGTGTAAAATAAAGCATATAGCATTTTACCTCGAAAGTTTAAAGGGAAGTTTTTGATACCTGGGAATCTCTTACTGATTTATATGTAGCATTAACATACGTATTAACAGCAGTGTTACACATAAGACTTGAGAGATAATTGTCCTGCTTTAGTGGGAACTGGGACAGCCTCACCTGTAGCACTGTTCCAGTTCTGGGCGCCATGTTTTAGGAAAGACATGGACAATTTGAAGAGAGTCCAGAGGGGAACCAAAAAATGATAAAAGGATTTGAAAACCTGACCTATGAGGAAAGGTTTAGTCTTGAAGAAAAAAATAAAGACTGAGGGGGCAGGGGAGAGATCTGATAACAGGCTCTTATAGAGAAGACCGTGATCAATTACTCTCAATGGTCATTGAAGACAGGAGAGAAGGAATGGGTTTAATCTGGAGCAAGCAAGATTTAGGTGAGATAGTAAGCAAAACTTTCTAACTATAAGGGCAGTTAAGCACTGGAATAGACTTCCAAGGGAAATTGTGGAATTGCCCTCACTGGAGGTTTTTTAAAGAAAACTTTGGACAAACACCTCTGAGGGATGGTGTCATAAATTATAGGCGCCACAAAAATTATAATCCTATTGGGAAACCAAATCTGCATGCAACAAATCAGAGTGGGAAAGATGTCTTCCTTTTTAAAAAATAGTTTACAGCCTGATTCAATTCCACTTTGTCAGAGAAGTACACTGGATGTTCCATTTAGTTCTTCTTTCTCATTTTAGTTTAGTTGCTTTCTGCTGACTTTACACTGCCCCAAACGAAATTGTTCTATGTCTGACTCTGAGCTTTTCCTGATACAGCCAAAAGAGCCTGGTTGTTCTGGTCTGGAAATTCTATTTACACTGAACATGTCCCTTCATTTAACATGTGTCATCGGGGCCATATCTTAGAAGAGGAGAATTTGTTTCCCTTTCTATTTCATGTGTTTCTTTTTGTAGGTCACCAACTCAAAATTTCCTTTATCCCAGAGATTAACCCTGTGTACTCTTACTGCTCTGCCTTCCTTTTCTGTGTTAGCAGTGAAACTCTTTGATTGAGTCTGCAGGCCTAAACAACAGCGAGAATATCAACAGTCATATTATGCTTTTATATCTTTGGGAGCCGTTTCTCCAATAAATAAAATAAAATTTGTAGAGGGTCTGAACCTCCACCCATTTAAGAAATCCCAGTGCATAAAAGCTGTAGTCACATATTTGCCTTCCCAGTAATAAAATATGTTTATTTTCTTTATATATTGATCAACATGGTGAGATAGCTATCACTGTATATCCCTGTGCTCTCCCTTCTCCTGCCACAAATCTGGCATCTGGACGTTAGTGTACTGTTTGTGGACTTGATCCACAAGGTACTCATAGAGAATGATCCCAATTTCTCAAGGAGCTGAAGTATGTGCATGACTCTAAGCATGTGAGTAGGGACTAGTCATGAATAGAGTTATGCATGTCCTTTGACAGAAGTAATAGCATAGGCTATTTTCCCCCATTGCAGTTATGTAGTTCATTTCTTAAGTTCTGTTTTGCTTCTTTGCAGGGAACAATGATGTATTTCTCAATAAAAACACAATATTGATTTCATCTAGAAATATATTATTACACTAATCCATAAATAAAATATCAAACTGTTCATTTTGCCATGAAGCATGTCAAAAGCCTGGTAAAACTAATGATTTTAGATAACATTGTTGTTGCTGTGAATATTATTTTAATTGGTGTTCTACAGCTCTATGATAGTTGAGTTTGAAATAATATTCCATGTTAGTTGAAAATTAGGGCTAAATTAAAAATGTATATGCAGTTATAGTAGCTAATAAATATATTGTGGTTAGCTCACCACTGTGTTACTCCAAGTTTACATTGATTTAACTCCATTGAGGAAAAACAGCCTATCACTGGAGAAACAGTCATTAATCAAGCCTGATACTTGATGAGGCAGTGTAGTTCAGTGGTTAGGTCAATGAACTGGGATTCGGGAGAACTAGGTTCTACTGAGAGCTTTCCCACTGGCCAGCTAAATGATCTTCAGCAAGTTACTTTACCTCTGCGTGCCTCAGTTTCTCCCTTCTCTATAATGGGTATTATTTTAAGCTGCTTTGAGACATTGGGATGAAAATTACTATATAAAATCTATGTATTAATGATGATGATGATGATAAAATGTTTCTATAGTTTTTTGTCTATTATGAATTGTATATCACATCACTCAATTAAAATGTTAGCCCTAGATGACTTTTGTTACCATGAAAGAAGATGACTTTCTTGTTCCAACTCTTTTCCTAACTAGCTGCAAGGCAATCTTAGTTAATGACTGGATTTAATTTTTCCAGCAGCATGTGGTTTCCCTTAGGTCATGTTTTATGTTAAAAGAAATTCTGGGGCTAAAAGAGAAAAAATAACTTGATTCCTCTTATGATTAATGATATATTGGCTACAAATTGTTTCATTGTTCTGTTAACCAGGGCAGGTTTTTTTCACCAGTTGTACAAGATTTTAAGCCAAGTAACATCAACCTTAATAACTCCTAGAGGCACCATAATTCTGCTTTAAACACAATTATAAAATATCTAATGTGGCATGTCTTTTATTTTGTTAAAACTGTAGAGTAATAAACAATAATAGTTCTCTGCTTAGAGAAAATTGAGACATGACAAAGAGTTAAGAATTCCATAAATGCATCTGGCACCCTATAAATCATCAAGTAAAGAAAATGCTGACAAATATCAACATCAGTGGAGTATTGATCTACCAAATGTACTTCAGCCTCTCCTTAAGCATACAAATTAAATGAACTAGAATAGAAAATCAGATTCTTTGGCACCGCTAATACCTAAATAGGATTGTTGGGAGTTTTGTAATTGTTCTCGTCTAGCCTTTTACAGCTCTCACTTTACTTCATTTAAGATGACAGAGACTTCTGTAATATCTCATTTCATACATGAAATATGAAAGTGAGCATTTAATAGCATGCCAGTACCAAATAGGGTTTAATATTTCAGATGCTGATGATATCAAACTGCAAATGGATTTTGGTGTGCTTTGTATTAGCCATGGTTTTGAGGATGGAGAAAAGAACTTGGGAGGATTGTAATATAGGGTACATTTTATACTAGAATTTTACCTTGAATTATAGGGGCCAGAGTCTAATTTAAATTTTCATCATGTTGAGGCACACCTTCATCTACAAATAGTTCCATTGATTTCAGCAGGATGACTCATGGAATAAGGGGCTGCTCCATATGCGTAGAGGTGTCAGAATTTGGCCACTTAACAAGTATTACAAAAGGCTGTAACAGAAAGCAAACATCCCAATAAACTATTTAGTTAGTTATATGTGGACAATAACATCTTATTGTCATTATCAATGTGCCCCAAGAAAAGTTAGGAGGCTAAAAAATCATTGTTTTACTCCCCTTTCATATGCACAATATACAGTAATTACTGCTCTGTGATAAGACTAATGGTCTATCTAGTCCAGTGCCCTCTCTCTGACAGTGGCCAATATCAGAAGTGATTGTCTTATACCCTGAAGCATATGGGATTATACCCCTTATAGCTGTCATGGGCAACCTGTGGGCCGCACATGGCCCATCAGGGTAATCCGCTGGCAGGCCGCCAGACAGTTTGTTTTCATTGACCATCTGCAGGCACAGCCGCCCGCAGCTCTCAGTGTCTGCAGTTCGCTGTTCCTGGTCAATAGGAGCTACGGGAAGTGGCAATCTGCACATCCCTGCTTCTCACTGTGGTATGTTGCTACACACACCCTACACGCTGCCACCAGTGTAGACAAGGCCATAGTTGTCCCATTCATCTCCCTCAACACTGTGTGCTCAGTGAGCCTGACTCTCTGTGGTCCTGAACCTGGTGTAGTCACTTACAACTATGTGAAACAAGTAGGTGTGTCATAAATATAAAGGGAAGGGTAACCACCTTTCTGTATACAGTACTATAAAATCCCTCCTGGCCAGAGGCACAAAATCCTCTTACCTGTAAAGGGTTAAGAAGCTCATGTAACCTAGCTGGCACCTGACCGAAAGGACCAATAAGGGGACAAGATACTTTCAAATCTGGGGAGGGGGAAAAGGCTTTGTTTTTGTCTGTTCTTTGTCTGTCTGATTTGTATGCTTGCCGGAGACAGATCAAGAAGGCAAGCAATCCAACTCAATTAGAATTAGTAAGTAATAATAAGGGAATGTGTTAGCTTACTTTTATTTTGGCTTGTGATTTTCCTTGTCTAGAGGGAGGTTTTATCTAGAGGGAGGTTTTGTCAAGAGGGGAGATCCTCTATGTTCTTGAGCCTTTTGTTATTCTGTAAAGTACTTACCATCCTGATTTTATAGAGGTAATTCTTTTACCTTTTCTTTAATTAAAATTCTTCTTTTAAAAACCTGATTGATTTTTCATCGTTTTAAGATCCAAGGGTTTGGGTCTGTGTTCACCTGTACCAATTGGTGAGGATATTATTCTCAAGCCTCCCCATAGGAAAGGGGGTGTAGGGACTTGGGGGATTATTCTCAAGCCTGCCCAGGAAAAGGGGTGTAAGGGCTTGGAGGGATATTTGGGGAAGGTAGGGCTCCAAGTGGCCCTCCCTAAATGTTTGTTTAACTCACTTGGTGGTGGCAGCGTTACTTAATCCAAGGAATAGGAGAGTTTTCAACCTAAGCTGGTAGAAATAAGCTTAGGGGGTCTTCATGCGGATCCCCACATCTGTACCCTAAAGTTCAGAGTGGGGAGGGAACCCTGATGGGGTGCAAAATGCTACCAAATTAGAATGCATTCTATTTCTACCTTAGGATTTTATTCTTTTACCCATACAGATTCTCCATTCCAGGTTGGCAGCCTGTCATCATGAAGCTGACTCTCCCACCTAGACAATTGGCACAGCCAGTTTTGAGGTGGACCCACACTTCAAAGTCCCCAAATGCTAGCTCTATAATTAGTATGTCAGCTTGTTCAGCAGCTCACGATGCTGGAGGTGAGGATAATTAGTTTCTTGTCCTGAGTATATACAAGTGTCACTTGGCCACAAAGCAAGTAATCATACATTCTGCAATTCATGATCTCAACTGGATATTTCCACCCTGACTAACCTATTGCTGATCTGCTATTGCCACAGGTTATTGCCAGCTGGGGGATTCCCGGGGTTGGGAGAGGGCTTCCAGCTCCCAGGTACTCACCTCTGAACAAATATCCAGGGCGAGGGGGTATCAGATTTAACCCCTGGAACAAGTACTTAACAATAGAACAACACTTGTATGTAACCCAGGCAAAGCCAGGAGTGCACATAGTTCAGGATCTATAGCAGGGGTTACTTAGATTCCCTTGCCCTGATACAGTACCCAGCCCCTCACACCTGCTGAGACACAGACTCTCTCCCCCACACCAATGCAGTTCCCCCACCACATCTTTGGGTCACTCCAACCTGTCTGTGCAGTCTGCTGTTGGTATGCAGTGCGAACTCAGAATTATGGTTCCTGCTGCATGGTCTCCACTGTTCGGTCAGCTCTAGGCAGTGTTTGTAATGGTCCTTTTTGCTAGCAGCTGGCTCTCCTCCAAGCAGCCCCCTCTCTGACCTAGCTCAGGGCTCTTCTTCCTGCACCTGCTTCTTTCTTTGTTTCCTCTCCAAATCTTCCCAGGCTGGTCCTCCACCTTGCCCCCTCCACTTGCTCATTCCCCCAACCCTCCCAGGGGTCAGAGTTAATTGTGTCCTTGTTTTAGAATGGCAAATCCATGCCCCATTCCCCATCAATCAGGTTTGTTTGGAGCAGAAGAGAGAGGGGGAAGGAGAAGGAAGGAAGGAAGGAGGGGAGGAGCTTTCTGCCCAGCCCCAGATGTTACAATTTTGGAAATTGGAACATAATAGCATGGGACCAAAGAGCTGAGTTAATGAATGTTATTAGGCTCTCTTTCTAAATTAAGGCAGTGACTTATGAGAATTATAGCAGGCATTTGTTTTACAAATGGATTAAGAGCCTTGTTTAAAGGTTAGTAAGTTCCTTTCTCTGGTTCATCCCCATTATATTTCACAAGTTATGCTGTGTATTAATTATTGTAGTTTGATTGCAAGCTTATTAGATAATACGTTATCGTCCTCTCTGAGACCCCAGTTGAAGTCCTAGTGGTGCATGGTTGTGCACGCATACAAAGCAGTTTCTCAGAACATGCATTCAGGATCGAGAATGTATTTACTGGAACTAAAAATCTGATCCCTGAGTCTGTAGATCATAACATTTACCAAAAAACAAAAAAGGACTCGTGTCCCTTGCGAATCTGTAAAGTGCTACATATGGCATAGCATTTGTTGCCACAATAAGTTAACTTATCTCATAAATTCCATTATTTTATTAGTGAGGCATTAATGACTAGTTAATCAATTTTCAAATTTACTTATTGATTAATAAATTAGAAAATTTGCAAACTTTTGCTTGAGTTACACCAGCTGAAAATGCACATTTAAATAGAATTATTGTACATATTTGTACACAATGTCTGCAAAACAGAATCATTTCTGAGGCTATGAATTTATGATAAATTATGCTTTGTTCATACCGTCTACGTAACTTAGTAACACATAAACTGTAATTATTTCCATTCAGTGTAATGGGAGTCACATCTGTCTATAACTATCATATTTCCACAGAGCTCATCAATATAGGTATTAGGAATCAAGGGGGGGATTTTCAACAGCACCATTATTCAAAGGTCCATATGCATAACTATAACCTTGCAATAAGATTAGCCAAAAGATGCTGCTGTAGGTGAGATGAAGGGTTAGACCTCTTACCTTGATTTTTATTTTATTTTATTTTATTTTATTTTATTTTATTTTATGTTTCCCCTTCTCCATTATAAATATTTGGAAATATTTGGTCAGTGAATATTTAGGAATTGAAAATCTAAGATCCTTTGAATTTTAAACAGCAGGTGGGATGATGCTTGGGTGACTAAGGCACCCAGTAGCTTTTGTGGGGTGTCAGCTTGTTCAACTTCTGAAGAACAAAATTGCTGATCCTGAGCTAGCATGACATAGTTAAAAATGAAGGGTTGAGAGGTGAGACATTAAGGGAAGTTATAGGATCAAGAGCTGGAGAGAGATCATGTAAAATGAGATCTGTACACAGTAACTGAAAAAGTATGATAAATGATGCAGTTGCAGGCAATTGAACTGTCAAACAGATTCTTGTTTATTTAGAAGATGTAGTTTTCCAAATGAGTGCATTGAAAGAGGGTATCAAAATGTAGAGTCAATACACTCACTGCACCTACTGCATAATTACACAGTTAGGTGACAGAGAAAAAGTAAAAAATAGCAGGTGGGCAAAGCAGACGTGTCCACAATACTGTACCTGTTGTGTTTTCTGATGTGTGACCTTCCATGGTTGTTATTATTAGTATTTAGGATTATCAGATCCCCATTCTGTTATAAATTATAACAATGCATGACATAAAAACAGTCCCTTCCCCAAAGAGTTTGCAACAAAGAAAGGGGGGATATGACAAAGACATGGGAAGCTCAAGGTAACAATGAGATGATTATGAGCAGCATGATAAACCATGATTGTAGCACACAATCTGCTGACCATTGTCAAGTGATATCAGGGCATAGATGAGTTTTAAAAAGCGGTTTGAAAGAGGATAATATAATGGTCCTGCTAATTTTTCTAGGAAGCTCTTCTCATGTATAAAGGGATACCTGCTAAACAAGCAATAACTTCATGGATGAACTGACACCTGACAGAAACCAGTCTATGTCACAGAGTGAAGCAATGAGATGGTAGGATTTGTCAAACCTGATCAGACCATTGGTGCATCTGTTGTAGTAGATTGAGAGGTAGCCCCCAATTGTTGGGGAAAGGGGGAAAAACAACACAGCTGCATCAAATCCCATTAACACATTTAGGCAATTACATAACATTGCACAGAGAAAAAGGTGTCTTCCTGACACATGCATGCAATCCACTTATACCCTGAAATATGATATTTGATTTACCTTTATCATTTAATCTTAGCATGTGTAGCTACCACTGTTGTTAGGGGCATAACATTACCCACTCCTTTTTAAAATTCAGCTGGAGATTTTGACTTGAGGACCTCCTATGAGGGTGAATTTCACAGGTTGATTATATGCTGCATAAAGGAGCATTTCCTTTTATTGGTTCTAAATTTACTGTTTTTTAATGACAGAGAAGCAAACTGGAGAGTAAAAAGCAGTTTTATTGGCAATAATCTGTTAGACTGCACCAGTGAAAACTAGTTAGCACATTGTTTTTGTTGCAAAAAACAAACAAACAAAAAACCCTTTCAACAACAACATAAACTGATTTAACCCCACAGAACTCTAGTAGAAAGTTCATTTCCATGCTCTTCCAATCATCCAAAGATTCAATAGAAGGAATAATGAAAAGTCAAACAGAATCTGAATAACAGTGATCACAACTGAATTAAGTATGATAAATGGAATTGTCAAGAGAGCAAATGAAAACAAAGACTTTGAATGGCAGTAGAACAAATTTTGGGAAAATGCAAGCTATCTTAAATGATATTAGAGTTAAGATATGGAAAGAAAGTTTTCTATGGTGATATGTAAAGTATTCAATAATTGAACGCCTGAAAAATGTGTTTATATGTTTTTTATCAATAAGACACAATGAAAGCAGACCAACGTGATGAGCAAAGAAATCCAACATTTTTAATCCTATCTGAGGAACTGGCAACTCAAGGTCAACTCTAAGTCAATAGGTAAATAAGATTATTACTAGAGAACAAAAGGATGTTAAGAGTTGAAAACCATAATTATAATAACTGAGTTTATAATCATAACTATTAGTAGTTTGTTTAGGTATCCAATGATGAATGAGTGAAGAAGACAGCCTCTAAGTCAGACCATTTGAAAACTGACTAAAATGGAAGACCAAATTCCATCCCAGACTCTTTTAAGGAGTCACTAATTAATTTGGTACTTATACATGCATTTTGAACATTGGAGAGGTACTGTGTCAAAGGATAAATTCCCCCTTGTTGCAGGGGTCAGACACCACCAAAACCATGCAAGAGGGCTGGGGCTCTGCCTCAGCCTTCTATAGGCTGGCCCTGCAAATGTATCAGGTCAGACTCGTGTAGGACCCATGGGGTGCAGACCAGGGCAGCTCTAGGGAGAAATGCATTGTAAAGATCCATTAGCACCACCACCCCACATTAAAGGAATGAGGGAGCTGCAGTAGTATCCATAGTAGTCTGAAGAAAGGGCCGTGGTGGAACTGCACTGCTCACCCAAGCCCTGCTCCAGGCAAGGGTAGCTGGTGGTTTTGTGGTTGGGTTTACTTTTTTTTTTTTTTTTGCTTTGCTTTCCCAGACCTTCTCCCATCCCAGCATTTCACCTACATAAACCCTGTGTTCTTTATGTGAGTGAAGTGATAGTCACCTGACAGTCAGAGGCTAAAGTAATACCAGGGAACCACAGATCTGGAAGCATTAATAGAGAAGACTTAGGGCTTGTCTACACTACGAAATTAGGTCAATTTTATTAAAGGCGACCTGTAAACTCCGATTTTACAAAATCAATGGTGTATTTCCCCACTACGTACATTCCATTGGCAGAGCACATCCCCACTACCATGGGTAGCATCGACTCACGGAGCGATGCACTGTGGGCAGCTATCCCACAGTTCCTGCTCCCAACTGGAATTCTGGGTTAGGCTCCCAATACCTGATAGAACAAAAACATTTTTGTGAGGTGTTTTGGGTACATATCGTCAGCCTCCCATGATGCACTTGGCTCCTCCCTCCCTGAAAGCAACAGCAAACAATCATTTTCGCACCTAAACCCGGGTTACTTGTGCAGACGCCATAGTACAGCAAGCATGGATCCCGCTCAGCTATGCGCTGTTGTTGTGAGCATCACAAAGACCTCGCGCATCGTCCTACGGTATTTGCAGAGCATAGCCAGGAGCAGCCACGCAGAAGAATGTGATGCCACACAAACAGCTGTGCTGGAAGCCATGGAATGGAGCAATTCGCACATACTAGCAGCGGCAGCCAGATTTGTGGACACAGTGGAACGCGGCTTCTGGGCCAGGGAAATAAGCATAGACTGGTGGGACCGCATTGTGATGCAGGTATGAGATGAGAAGCAGTGGCTGCATAACTTTCGAATGCATAAGGGCACTTTCATGGAACTTTGCAAATTGCTTTCCCCAGCCCTGAAGCACAGAAATACCAAAATTAGACCTGCTCTGAGAAGTTGAGAAGCGAGTAGCGATAGCCCTGTGAAGCTTGCAATGCCTGACCGCTACTGGTCAGTCGGGAATCAGTTTGGAATGGGTAAATCTACCATGGGGACTGCTGTAATCCAAGTAGCCAGGGCAATCAATTCACTTCTACTAAGAAGGGTAGTGACACTGGGAAATGTGCAGGACATAGTGGATGGCTTTGCTGTGATGGGGTTCCCTAACTGTAGAGGGGGGATTGACGGAACGTACATCCCTATCTTGGCACCAGACCACCTTGCCAACCAGTACATAAACTGGAAAGGGTACTTCTCAATGGTGTTGCAAGCGCTAGTGGATTGCAGGGGCCATTTCAACGACATCAACGTGGGATGGTCAGGAAAGGTACATGACGTGCACATCTTTAGGAACTCTGGTCTCTTCAGAAAGCTATAAGAAGGAACTTTCTTCCCAGACCAGAAAATTACTATTGGTGATGTTGAAATGCCAATAGTTATCCTTGGAGGCCCAGCCTACCCCTTGTTCCTGTGGCTCATGAAGACTTACATAAACAGGCACATAAACAGGCTTTTCTGGGGAGCATCCTTTGTGCGGCTTCACTGCCCGCCACTGTATCCCAAATGTTTACCTCAAATTAAACAGTAACCACAATTGCATTTAACTCCTGTAGTGTTACTACAAGTGTGCACTCACCAGAGGTGCCAGTCCTGCACCAGTGGATCCTGTGAGGGGATTGGCTCCAGAGTTAGGAAGAGATCCTGGCTGTCGGGGAGAATGGATCCTCCACTTGCCTGCTGTGCATTCTCCTCCTCCTCCTGTTCCTCATCAACAATGTCCTCCTTTTCGTTGACAGTGGCTGCCTGGGTCCCCTAGGAGGTATCCATGGAGAATGTTGGGGTACTGGTGGGGTCCCTGCCTAGAATTGCATGCAGCTGCTCATAGAAGCAGCATATCTGTGGCTCAGCACCAGAGTGACTATTCACCTCCCTTGTCTTCTGGTACACTTGCCTGAGCTCTTTATTTTCACACGGCACAGCTGAGTGTCCCTGGTGTAGCCCTTTTCCCCCATGCCCTGTGTGATTTTGGCATAGATGTCAGCATTTCTTCTGTTGGTTCAGAGCTCTGCCTGCACAGACTCTTCTCGCCACACAGCAATCAAATCCAGTGTCTCCTGTATGCTCCAGGCTGAAGCATGTTTGCATACCTGGGCAGCCATGGTCAGCTGTGGTGGTGAGCTCTCCATGCTGATAAAACAGGAAATGAAATTCAAAAGTTCCTGGAGCTTTTCCTGTTTACCTGGCTGAAGTGCAGTGGAGCTGAAAGTGCTGTCCAGAGCAGACACATTGGAGCACTCTGGGACATCTCCCAGAGGCCAAACAAGTTGAAATACACTGTGCTGTATCTACACTGCCCCTAATTCAACCTGGGAAGGTCAAATCTAGTGATTCTCCTCTCGTTGAGGTGGAGTACAGGTGTCAATTTTAAAATCCTTTTAGGTCAGCAGGAAAGGCGCTATAGTATAGACAAGCTAATTATAAATTTGCCCCAGTGCAGGGAATGTCGATCAAACGACATAGTGTAGACCAGCCCTCAGTAATTGGCTAGTGTGTATACTTATATAGATAGGCTGGGTAGTGTGAGACTAAGCTTGTGAGTTCAAGACTTACCCAGAGCATGTTATGATATAAGTGGCTTTTGCCTCTCATTAAGAGAAATTGAAACTTAATTAAGTACTATCAATGCTAATTCAGAGATTGTGACCAATACATCTCAACTTTTGGAAAAAGCAGACAAAAAAATGGAGAGGGAAAAGCTGGGTGTGTAATATCTAGAGCTGAGTGCAAAATCTACGGCACAATTTAAAAGTACTCCAATTTTTTACCTTTGCAGAAGCCTCTGAAATTCACAAACATGCAGGTTTCATGTCAAATTTTTGAATAGGATTTAAGTTGGCTAGGACACAAGAGGTCCTGGCTCAGCCACCAATGTCCTGTGTGACCTTGGACAAGTCATTCATCTGTTCTGTGCTTTGGTTTCCATCTATGAGATGGGAATAATACTTCCTTACCTCACAGGGCTGTTGTGAAGATAAAACTCCATGCCCAAAATACTAAGGTGATGCCCACTTTCTGTACAAGCAAAATTTTAGTGAAGAGGAGGAGCTCAGGGAGCAGAGTGCAGATGCTGAAACTCCCTCCCCACTCTGCATAAACAGTTTTCTCAGATCTAGATGTATGTCCAGATATCCATCGGTTTCAGGCTAAACCTCCTACCAGTTCCAGGAAGTGGAAGTCAGATTATGTTGTCCCTCATGGAAGAATTCAAAAGAGAATCCATAAACCTGTTTGGGAAGGAGCAGGGGGAGGGGGAGAGGGGTGAACAAGGAGATAATAAAAATAATGGGTCACATGCTAACAATACGAAGAGATACAGGTGGGGGAAAATAATTAGAAATATGCATTTATACATACTGCTGCACTAGGCATCCAAGGGCCATTCCTAATATCTAGCATCATGTCTTTTATTAGTCATCATTTGTGGTGTGTAATTGTTCAAGTAAGTCATTCTGTATTGTTTCTACTTCCTGAGTTGACACCTGAAACCTTATAAACAGGGAAAGAAAATCAAAGATTTCAGATGGCTATGTGAATACTTCTGGCGTATGCACCTCAACTGGAATAGTATTAGAGATTTTCACTTTCACAAACACTTTTGAGAACCAAATAATTGGTGGTATTAATGTTCACAGAAAATGAAAAAAATGATTAATGTTGAAACAGATATAGTTTTTTACTCAGGTGAATATTCATAAATCTTTTTCAGTATGTGCCCAGCTCTTCTTATCCTTTTCAAAATAATTTAATACTAATGTTTTCAAGCAACTATACAATTATTTAGGGTTTTTGTTTTGTTCTTATCTATGGCACTAAATGTAACAGAAGGGGAGCTACGTCAGCGTGAAATCTTTGCTGCATTGAAGTCCATGGTAAAAATCCCATGGCCTTCATTGAGGCCAGGATTTCACCCTCTGTCCTGATGATAAAGCCAGAAATGGCCATTAGTGAACTCCATTCTGCCTCAAGCAGGTTCCTTCCTTAGGAAGACCAAGGAAATCTATGCCTACAGCCTTGGTCACCAAGAGCGAGGCTGAGAAACAGCAGAAGACAAGAAGCTGGCACCCACTGGGTCAGCCTTCCATAGACATAGGCTCAAAGTCTTTCTCCCCATTTACCAGGGAACTCCTCCAGTCTGTCTACACACAGCTTATAACTACGTTCTCTTCCTTCTCTTCTAAGGCTAAGTACTGCTGCTGTATTAAGGCAGACGCCGTTGTTGGTGTTCTTGCACCTCATGTTCCTCTCAGTCCTCGTCCTTCCATTTTATTCTATATAGTTCTTATACCTCAGTGGTTCTCAACCTTTCCATACTACTGTACCCCTTTCAGGCATCTGATTTGTCTTGTGTACCCCAAGTTTCACCTCCCTTAAAAACTAGTTACTTTCAAAGACAAAACAGAGACAAAAGTTTCAAATCACACTATTGCTGAAAAATTGCATAATTTCTCATTTTTAGCAGATAATTATAAAATGAATAGTTTGGAATATAAATATTGTACTTACATTTCAGTGCGATACTTGAGCCTGTTTTTCACTTTTGAGCCTTGTCTGAAGCCCAAACCGCAAGCAGTGGGGCTGACGCATGTAACTTAGCTTTGCAGGGAGCCCTGTGGTGTAGGGTCCTGGGCAATTGTCCAGCTTGCTACCCCTTAATGCCAGCCCTGCACTTACGATCCCCCTAAACCCGTCCCATGATCCCTACCTCATGGGAGCTGCAATTGGTTGAGAACCATTGTCTCGTGCATCACTGTAGTATCTTAGCTCCTTCAAGTGGTGCAATAAGCAACATGACTAATATCCTTCATGTGGTGTTTGTTCTCCAATCCCCTGTCCAGGGGGAGAAGCATGTACAGTGGAGTATCTTGTTGTGGTAGGGTACATGTCTCATGTTTGGAGGAACACTGTCTGTGCTCCTTGTACCAGGTGCTGCACCAAGTTCCTACTACCCTCTTTCCAAACTTAACAACACACAAAAGGTTGCTAGAATTCAACAGTGGTGAGTGAAAGACGGCCTTTAAGTCTGACCCTATGAAAACTCCCTACAATAGAAGGCCAAATTCCATCCCAAACGCCTTGAAGGAGTCAGCAGTTTGGGATCTATAAAGATGCATTTTTGGACACTGAAAAAGTATTTTGTGAAAGGGTAATTTCCCACCTTTCACAGATGGTCATACACACCACTTAAACCAGGCCTGAAATTCAAAAACACTCATTAAGAAAATCTTTGATATTCAAGTCAATGCTTCATCCTTCTTACTTTGGTTTAGACAGAAATGAAAAAGCAAGAGTGCAAAAATGACAGACCAAAGGAAATGTTTGCAGCAATGCTTTTGTAGCACTAATAATAATACACCTATGCTAGGAATGCTTTTGTACAGTCCAACCAGAAAGGCTGAATTTTAGTGCTTATGCAATAGGCTGTAAAGATAGAGATACTTAACTGTATGCAAAGATGTTTTGCAAACTAAAGGAAGAGCATTTGTTAGTAGGAACAGTTCAGGATGTAGGAAGACTAGCTGGCTGCCACAACATTCAGTACAAGAACTGATTTTATTTCTCCTCTTTGTCAAGTAGTAAATCATAGTATGTGGATGAAATGGCTGAGGAACTATTGAGGGGCAGTATTCATTGCAAGATAGTAGAAGAATAAAACAGGTAAATTACTAATAGAAACTGAAAGCATAAGCACACAAGTGAGACAATTTAATAAAGAAAAAAGAGAGGTAAGAGTCTAAGTTTGCTTTAATTCATTCAAATTTAAATGCATGTTCATGAATACTATTTTTGCAATACTCAACCAGCTCTTCTAGTTAGGCTTGCCTGCCAATCAAGCCACACCTCATTAGGTTTCATATGTTGCTATGGCTTCAGCTTCAGAAAAGTGCCCTAGAATGCTTTAACACTCTGCTACACTAAGTTTATAACACATCCATCTCCATTAGTAGCTGGTCTTCTCTGTCTCTTCATAGGACCTTTCATTCAGTTCAATATACATGTGGATGTGGGAGCTTCTCAAAGAAAAAGAGGGGGGACAACAAGAATTGAGAAAAACTTCAAAAACATTGAAGTCATTTTCATTCTATTGGTTTTGAAAAGGAACACATTTTTGTATTAATTTGAATTGTTTTGCAAAAAATTTTTAGGACATTTTCTGTTTAGAAATTGTTTGGGTGTGGGATTTTTCCTGTTTTCTTTCTCCTCCACCTTTTTCTTCCTCCTAGCTTTTTTTCTTTTCTCACTTGCCAGTGCAAAAAGGGGGAGAAACATTAAACCAAAAAAAAAAAAAAGAAAAACCAGAAAAAAAATAGTTTTTGTTAATTCTTTTCTTTGGTTTTCTAATTTTGTCAAACCAAAACATTCAAAACCAAAAAAAAAAAAAAAAAAATTGAAAACAATAGTTTGAAAAATTTCAATCAGCTCTAATTATAGCACAGAGCCAGCCTATAATTAAGGCTGAATATCACTTTCTGTTTCAAGGTGGACTATTTTTAATTGCTCTAATAAGTATGTAATTTTTCAAAAAGTTATGTGAACAAGAAATCTAAGAGTTTTTTGTTTTTGTTTTTGCTGTGACTTGCCCCCATAATTATGGTTGATGTAGGTCCCTCTGGTCTTTTCATTTTCTTCAGAATGCTATGGCTGGCTTTTTAAATATGGAGATTTGTGCTGTTTTCGTCTTTTGCTAACCATATCTCTGTCCAAGCCTGTAGAGGGGGGACCAGCTAGGTAACATATGCTTTGGCTTATCATAAGAAAACTGGTCTAGGTGATACTGCTGTTAGCCTTCACAATTTCTTAACAGTCTCTTTCCAGTTACACTGAATAGTGAATGAAAATATATACCCTGTTCCAAAAAGATCATTGTTTTCTATGTACCTAAAGATACTCTCTTTTCTGAAAAATTGATGGAGCAAAAACTGGAAGTATGGCAATGATCCCTTGAGCATGGCAATTATTTCATACCACGATTTCAGGAGGTAAAATTAGATACACTAGTCTTAGCAGTTTTCCCTTCATTGTTAATATTAATTGTGTAGAGTATCTGGTCACCATGGGCGGCAGGTGAACCCCCGCTTTGGGGAGGCTAGCCTGCCAGCCCCGCCCCTTCTGCCCAAGGCCCTGCCCCCAGCATGCCACAGCCCTGAACCCCATCCCCATAACAGCAGAAGCCCTGAGGAGTCCCAGCCCTCCCGCCCTAGTTGGCAGCCTCCCATGAAAAGGCCCCTGGCCCAGCTGCCAGCCCCAGTGCCCAGCCAAGCTTCCTCACTCGCCTGCCCACCCGCAGCTGGATCTCTATATCCCGCCTCACTCCTCCATCCCTGAGGAGGAGGGAAGCAGCGAGCATCAGGGACCGCCGGGTGTGTGTGTGGGGAAGTGGAGGAGACATATTCAGGCAGACAGCAACAGCAGCGGTGGGAGCCTTGGGGAAGGGATGGGGCCACTGCAGCCCAGGTGTCCAGCAGCAGGTCGGCAGCAGCTTAGCCTTCCCTGGCTTTTTATACCCACCCCCCATGCTGGTCACCATTAGCCTTTTTAGTAAAGACTGCAGTAGAATAGGCATTAAGCACCTCAGCCTTCTTCATCTCATCAATTATTAGCTCTTCTTTGCTGCTCAGTAGAGGACATACATTTGTCTTCCTCTTTCTTTTGCTCCTAATGTATTTAAATAACCTCTTCTTATTGACAGTTATGTCCCTTGTTAGGTGTAATTCATTTTGTGCCGTAGACTTTCTGAGTTTTAGCCCTACAAACTTGTGCTATTCTTTTGTACTTCTGATTAGCAGTTCATCCATGTTTCCATTTTTTGTAGGATTCCTTTTTGAATTTCTGGTCATTAAAGAAATCCTGATGAAGCCATATTGGCTGCTTACTATTTTTATATTTCCTTCACATTGGGATATTTATTTATTTAACATTTTGACACAATAAATCTAGCTTTCCTGAAGCACCACATTGATGCAAAATGTATTAGCACAAACAGCAGGAGTTCCTAACTTGCCAGCTTCAAAGGGTTGATTACAGCCAAAGAACAGCAACAGACATTTATGGAACTTTGGAAAACTACTTATATGATTTTTAAATGCATAATAAACAGACTGCTTTATTGTAATAAACGTGCCACTGTGTATAAACATATTGTAAGGGATGGGGGGAAAAGATAATAAAATGGCATATGCAAATAGTTTACTGTGCTCTTGAGGACTTAGAAATTATGGATATGCATTTCTAAAAAAAATAATTTATTAGCAAGCTTCTTTTTATTATGGCATAAAAGATTTTAGAATAATACTATTAAAAGTGAAGCTAGGTTTTATGTGGTCCCTTTATTCAGAAAACAATCACAGACTGTCATCTTTTACTGCAGCACCTACAGGTTGAACATATGTACATATTGTTATTGAAGTGTGTAAAATTAAAATAGCATTTTCTCTGTGTAAACTGGATTCCTTCCTGCAATAAATCATCAATATAGCACAGATTTCATTTCCTTTCCTAGTACATCCTAATGGGAAAATAGGAGACTAAAAAGAGTTGTTTGAGGTTTCCTACCCACCAGAACCCCATGTAACAGCTGGATGCACATTTGCAAAACAAAAGATACATACAACTAAATGATACTATTTAAAAATATCTGCTATTCACCTTTGCCCACTGCAATATTTTCTTAAAGTGAATATAATTAAAAAGCCATATATTCATCATTTGCCCTCACTTTTTATGTAACTTTTCAAATGTTGACCAGCAAATAGCAATCCTTATTATTTTTTAAAAAGGGGAAGGGTTGCTTAGCATATAGAAGAGATTAGGTAGCTGGGTCTAAGGGATTTACTACTGACTGTTTAAAAGTGCAGCAGGAATTTAAAAAGGAGATGAACAGAAGTATTTCCCAAATCAAAAAATAACTTTTATGAAGGTGAATATGAGTCATAGGATTTGGAAGAGAAGCAAACTGGATTACGTGCCCCCACCTACTGCAAGTAATTTAGTCAATTTTCAACACTTAGCACAACATTACTGTGAACATATTTTAGAGGGTTTTCTCCTGAGACACCTGTCTAAGCTGAATCTGAACTATAATCATTAAGCTACTGTAACATTCTCCTTATAGAAAATGTATCAGAGAACGCAAAATTTACCTTTTAAGAAAAATCTCCTCCGACAAGAGCACAGCCACTTCTTATAGGACGATGCCACCACAGCAATGGATGCAACTTCCCCTCCCCCACCCTGCACTCCCAAAAAACCAACAAAAAAACCTTTTTCCTTCCCCATAGCCAATGCAAAACCATAGCAGGAAGAAGTGCTCCAGGCAATGAAAGGGCTAATCATTCAAAACAAATAAACCAAACACAAGGTTAAAGCACTAACCACTGCTAAGAACTCTCATCCTACTCTGCAAAAAAGATAAATCAAATATGAGATGAATATCCTGGAGCAGAGAATCCCAAACCAAAGAACAGAGCATAACCATCCTGGAACCCTTGAGTGAGTTAGGTTCCATTACACACATGGGAGCCTCAAAAGCTTTAAGGAGTCCATTACATGAGTAGGTGGGAAATCCTTGTTGCTCCTGGCTAGTGAAAGCCAGCCAAGAGCTGCCAGACCTATTAGTGGGGTTAATCAATGAGCCAATTCATAAAAAATGTCTGGAGAATATAATTCATGCAGTCCTCAGGAAACCAACACATAATTTTATTGGTTTATTTACAGTTTTGCTTTTTTACAGGACTTTGCATATAGTCAATTTCATCATTTCTACTGTACAGTCAGTTCATTCTCCCTGCTGTTTTGTGTGGGTCTTAAGGGGGAAAATGTAACTGGAAAATTCTAAAAATTGACAGGAAGGGACTCTGGGGCAGGTGTATTATCTGAAACTACTTTTAACTCTTTTAGCACATATGAGTAGATTTCAAGTTGCTGGGGTAATTATTCAGCTTGTTACCTGTATGGTTTAGAATATGAATGAAACATCTTTAAAACAAACTAATTCAGGGCCAGCAAGACCCAGCAATACCCCCATGAACTCAGAGTCACTTACACCCACTCTGCCTAAGCATGAAGGAGTCTAACTGGGAATAACTAATATGCCAAGGCTTGGAAGGTGTAAATTAAAGCAATCCCCACCCTACTTTAATTTACATCTGCTTAGAGTTCCTCAGTATGCAATTTACACCGACTTAGACTTCAAGCGAGTGTTATAAGTGGCTCATATAGGAGTTTAACTGGCCTTGTCTTCACTAGAAAATTGCATCTTTAAAGTAGCTAGACATTCAGGACTCCTGTCTCACACAGACACAGTGCTGATCATAGTTTTGCAGTCAATGGAGACAGGGACAAGTTGTTTTCACTATTATGTCAGCTAGTTGTGGGAAAGACCTGGCCCCAATATGCAAAGAACGACTGCAGAGTGGTAGTCAACATTGTTAGTTTATAGCAATATTTCCCAAAAGGTGGGTCCTGACCCACCAGTGGGGTGCAGGAAGGTTCTAGATGGGTCACCACATCAAGGACTGGATTAACCCATCACTGAGTCCCAGCCTAGCTGGTGATGAGGGAAGGCCCGATGGAGAGTGAACCCACTCCATACTCACACTGCAGTGGTAGCTACTGTCCCATGGGACTGGGCCCAGATTCCCACTCCACTTGTTGTGACCTGGCACATTGGGTCACAACAGCACTCAGGTTTGGCCCAACCATATCACCATGCCACTCACTCAAATTTAGCCCAGCCACCCCTCTGCCATAATGGGGCAGACCGGTCAAACCTGAATGGCATTGTGATTCCATGTGCCAGGTCCTAATGCTCAGAGCAGGGAGCTGGGCCCAGAAACAGGTGCTGCCTCTGCAGGGTGCTGCCTCCTCCAGAGCTTCCCCTCCAGACAGGGTCAGGATTAGGTGTGTGGTGCCAAGGGCGGAGGTTTCACTTATGTAATGGTGGCTCACAAGAAAAGACAACATGCAGTTGGTGGGTTGCCTTAGTATAAAAGTTTGGGAACCATTGGTTTATAGCAGTGGTGGGCAACCTGCAGCCTGTCAGGGAAATCCGCTGGTGGGCTGCCAGACAATTTGTTTACATTTGCACGGCTGCCCACAGCTCCCAGTGGCCGTGGTTCGCCATTCCCGGCCAATGGGAGCTGCGGGAAGCGGCGGCCAGCACATCCCTGTGGCCCCCGTCACTTCCTGCAGCTCCAATTGGCTGGGAACGGTGAATTGCATCCACTGGGAGCTGAGGGTGGCCGTGCAAATGTAAACAAACTGTCTGGTGGCCTGCCAGCAGATTACCCTGATGGGCCGCGTGTGGCCCACAGGCCGCAGGTTCCCACCACTGGTTTATAGGCTTCCTCAAAGTTGTGTTCTATCTTGATGTACTTGTCTAGTGAAGACAAGCCCAGCAAAGGTAATGTAGTATGACTTTATAAATAAGTTTCTAATTGACAAATTACCCCTGAACATGGCCCTACTAGAGGCACTGCTAGAGGTACATGCTGACTGTAGTCACTAGCCTCGCTACAGGATATTGGCAGTAAAGGTTGGCAAACATTTTTGGCTGAAACTCTTTTGGCAGGAAATTGCAGATTCAGGTCGATCAAAACATTTTGCAAATTTGTGTCAAATTTGCTGAATTGTTTCAGTAAAAATAAAAAAACAAAAAAAGGAATTCTGAAAAAATTAAAATATTTCATTTCAACATTTTTAAAATGAAATGTTTTGATGTTTTTAATTCAGAATTACTTTTCTTTTCTAAATGTAGTTCAATTTTATTTAGCAAAAAAAAAAAACCTCTTAAAAAACTTGTAAATGAAACAAAACATTTATTTGCTGGATGAATGAAATTTTTCATTTGACCCAAAGTGATTTTTTCCCAAACTTTTGGTAATTTAATTTTTTTCTTTTTTAATTTTTTTTAACCCCAAAGTAACTTTTTTTCTCAGAACTGCTAGCAAATCAAAAATTCAGTTATTCACACAGCACTAATTGGCAGGACCAGGGTCTGGGCCAGCTCAGCTTGTTATTCCAGCCAAGTGGTTATTTTTTTGTGGGGTGGATATCAATGTTGCATCCTGTGAAAGAGTATTATAAACTAGGGCTGCTATGGCCCATGATCCTCCAGAGGCCATAAAAACCTCGTGTTGCTATGTGCATACCCTCATATCAAGTGCATGTCACACAAAGGCACAATCTAGCCCTTAACTAGAGAAAGTCACTCAGTATCAATTGGAAATTATACCGTCTGTTTATGTAACCAATAATAATTAATGGAGATATCCCATCTCCTAGAACTAGAAGGGACCTTGAAAGGTCATCAAGTCCAGCCCCCTGCCTTCACTAGCAGGACCAAGTACTGATTTTGCCCCAGATCCCCCAAGTGGCCCCCTCAAGGATTGAACTCACAACCCTGGGTTTAGCAAGGCAATGCTCAAACCACTGAGCTATCCCCCCCCAACCAAGGTAATTCACTAGTTGCGTATCACATGATCACATTTTAAAACAGAAAAATGACACCCTCTTCCTTCACTTTAGCTTCCGCTATGGGAGATCACTTCTCTCACAAAGATTTAGCCAGTCTATTTATTTTGTTTCTTGGGGAATATAAAATGCCTTTTCCAGTAAAAGAAAATTACACATAAAATCGACCTTTTCTGACCTCTCCAGGAAAGAAATACATGACTAATTGTATGATAACAAATTAATCTCAATGTGGCTGAGTAAGTACCAAAGCACCAAGTAGGGATACAAAGTACTTTTTATGTGCTTTCTTACTAATTTGTTGCTCACCAATTCTCTTTATGTTCATTGCTTTATCATCATCACATCCACCACATGCTGCCAAGAGGCTTTCACATTAGTCCGTGCTGCTGTATAAAATTGTACAACTGATTGCTTGTTTGATTGTTTTCTGGGCAGAGCAGTGAAATAAATGAAAGCATTGTGTTGGCAACTAATTTTCTTAATCAGGTTGAACTTCTACAATTAATGTATTCCAAATGTAAGTAAAATAAATAATTTTGATCTAGCTGTATTTTTACACCAACACACTTTAAAATATATGGGAATCTTCTGGAATAAATGAAAGTTACTTGAAAAGGCTTTTTCTTCCTTTAAATAAAATAGGCCACATTGTTTTAGCAAAGAAATGAGTAATGATTTTACCAAGAGGACTTCTTAATCTCTCTCTCTCACACACACACTCACACACACAGAGAATTTTAACGTGTCAGAAAACAAAATCATAGAAAGCTAAAGTTAAAGGTGAAAAGTACTGCATGTCCTCTAGACCCCAAGTACAATAAGGGTGCATTAAGGAATTTAATCAGGGGAGGGTTGTGAAACGTAAATTCAGCTGGCTTCAGTAATAACACTTCAACCATTAAAACCATTTTCCTGCTACTTGGATCTGAGAGTCAGAGTCTCAAGAAGTTAGACAGTTATGAGTTTTCTGTCAAAGCAATTTTCTAGTCAAGGCATAATTCCTGATTCACATTCATGAAACAAAGAGAATCAGACCCCCTTGTAAGGGATATATGGAACAGATATGACTTGAGTGGTTAATAACGAATGGGTCCTTCTGGCTCTCAAAAAAAGAATTTAGAAAAGTTATTCACCTCTGTTTAACCCTAAATAGTATCCACCTATGAAGACAGTAAGAAAATGGTTCAAATCATGTTAGACACTTTGTCTAAAGACCACAGATCAACCAAGGTCAGGCATACTCCTCCCCAAGAATATAAACTAAAATTGCTAAATGAGAGTATTGTTAGTCACCTAGGCAAGACTCTTTCATAATATGCATATTGATAAAACCTCTTTCTCTCTCTGACTCTAGCTAAAAAGAACTCCAAGTTACCAAGCAAGAGTCACCACCCTGCACTTTAAGCAGGTGGGGGGTTTTCTGGCTGGCCAGGAGAAGAGGGCAATGCTTTCTGGCTTAAGACTAGAAGAGCAGTCAGCGTTGTGGATCACTGATTTCTGGCTTGGGCGGGAAGGGGAGACGTAAGGCTGCTGGAAGAGCAGTCAGCATGGTGGATCACTGATTTCTGGCTTGTAGGGAGGAGGGGAGACGTAAAGCTGCTGAAAAAGCAGTCAGCGTGGTGGATGACTCACCACATAGGAATAAGGAGTTTTAAAAGATCAGCATGGGGTTTGGCCCCTCCCTCATTCACTTGGGGCAAGCTGGGCAGCACCCACCCTACCTCCCTAATTAGGTCACAAATATGCCAGGTGTTTAGTTATATCTGCTGTGGGCACTACGCTAAGGGGGATTGGGAAGGAATTTTTCCCTTGCCACCATATTGGCCAGGTGCAATGGGAGGGGGGGGGGATTGCCTTCCTCGCAGCAGGTTCAGGTAGGCTCTGTTAATGCACAGCATGAAGGGAGGTAGGCCATATATCGCAACTATTTATTTAACTGTATAGTGGATGTTCAGTGCAGGTACTCCATAAATGAAGGGAGAAAAGAATGGAAAAATGGCCTGGAAAAGGAATTAAGGAGAGGTGCTTGGTAATTAAGGAAATTGGGGGGCAGTTGGGGACTCCTATGATTGGTACAGCAGGGAGTCAACCCGCCCCCCCCATCATCATAGTTCACCTTAATCCCTCCTGCGAGGGGGATGGTCAGAAAGGTCCCGGCAAGGGAATTGCTGGAGGGACCTGGATAAATAGTGGGGGAGCTGTGGAAGTCCGTCCCCCCCGCAAAAAAAAAAATTGGCTGGAATTGGTAAGGTCCTGGCAAGGGAATTGCTGGAGGGACACAAATTTTGCACGTGCACTGTATATTTTTTATCCACCGTGGTAGTCCCAGACATCTATCTAATAATAAAGTTGCGGTCCGATAAAACCGATATGTAATGTCTCCTGTCATTCTTTCGGCCTAGCCAGACAATCACACCCTGCTTTCCTCTGCAAAGTGTTCCATTACACACTGAGTGGATCAAGAAAACAGATGTGGTTGTAAGATTGAAGGTCAAATTGTTTATACTGTTACCCCAAGAAATACAAGCCACGTGTTTTTACCCCCAAATTATGAACTATACATTATTTTCTTGTAATTAATTTCTGGCTTAAACTTGTAGCTGTAGCTGCAACTGTGGATCTGTGGGTGCAAAAGAAGGGTAAAATTAAGTGCCTAATTCTTATCTCACACTAATGCAAGTCAAGTTCGCATTGTAAAACTAGCATTAAGTGAGAGCAGAATGCAAGCAGCTTAGTTTTAACCTATACATTCTCAAAACACCTTCTCCTATTCTCTGACTTGATTTCTTATGTCATATGTATTAATGTGTGTATGAATTTCTTGTTTAAATCTATTATTCCCTATGTTTATGGCTTATGCTGTATTTTGGTGCTGAACATTTGTACTATGTTATTATTATTAGTAGTAGTAGTTAGTTAGCTATTATTTCCATTGCAGAAGCCCCCATGAGCCTCAATCATGGACCAGCACTCCATTGTGCTAGGCGCTACACAAAGAATGAAAGGACAATCCATGTCCCTAAGAGTTCACAATTTAATTAATTAAAATCAAATTAATATAATCTAATTAATCAAACCAATTAATCACAGTCTAAATATTATTACAATCTAATGTTTTATTCAGTAAACTATAAAACACTTGCCCCCCGCCCTCCCAAAGAAAGGAATTGCAGCTCAGGAGAGTCAAATGTTCTTATACCCTCACTATGGACACTGAAATCCTCGTTGATACTGCATGAGTGTTATCGCATTTCTTCTGTAATTTCCTCACAAACCACTGCCTCAAATTATTATTCACCTTAGCTATGCACCACACCCAGTGTCATATCACTGCAAATTGCAAGAAAGTAGAGCTGTGACACTTCAAATTCTATATAGTGAATGTCAGATTATACTTTTTATATTATTATAAGTTATCATTTATTGTACCTTGTCATATAATCATCATATAACAATTAATAGTGAATTATGTTCAGTACGCTGGATTACACTTTACAATAAATGCCTTCTATGGAACTTAGTCACACTTGGCCATTTAACCACATGAAAAATCTGTTCAGCATGAACATTATCCCTTAAATATTTTTAGTGAATAGAGTAAAATGCAGCCAAGTGTATGTGTGTGTGTGTGTGCGTGGGGAAGTGTTTGCTCATTAATGTGTGGATGGGTAAAGTAAACAGTCAGAGTACCAAATTATAGATGATGAATATGGATTAATATATATCCGTCTGTCCCAATCATCCATATACTGAGATGTAGTTAATTTTATTTTCAACCATTTAGAATCTTCATGTTCATACATGGACTCAGTTTGAAAACAAAAGAACTTTGGAGCAGGTTTCCCCCAAATATCAAGTGCAATTGCACGTCTATAAACAAAAGAACCTGAATCATCATCTCCTTCAGTTTATAAACCAAAGATTTACTTCCATGCAGACTCCTGTATACCACGTGCAACCATAGCCAATGTTTATGGTTTAATGATACAATCCCAAAAGCAGATGTTTAGCATAGACAGCAGATGTACTTCAAATGTACTATTATTATTAGTCATGTTTATTACAATAGTGCCTAAGAACCGCCAAGAAAAGGACTCCATTGTGCTAGGCATTGTAAAAATACAGAGGCATAAAATCTCTGCCCCAAAGAATTTACCATCTATGTAAATTTAGACCCCAATTCAGCATGGTGCTGGAGCATGCATGTAATTTTAAGTGACTTTAGTAACATTGACTTCAACAGCACTACTCACATGCTTAAAATTATTAATCTGTTTAAGTACCTTGCTGAATTGGGGGCTTAAACTGTTCATTTGAAGCACCAATAACTTAGGTTAGCAGATGTTTTAAGCATTTGATTTTCGACCCTAAAAGTAAGTTATCTGACATTTTTTCATTTAAAACAAACCTTGATAGTGCATTTCAGCTTTTAGGTTTCAAAGCTTTACCACTGAGAGCTAACAGATTCAGTAACATGCCTCCAGGATTTTTAGGGTCATGAAGCCATTTGGAGAGATGTTACAAGAATGACATAACATATGACATAGGTACACAAGGCTATCTGAGCACTAGTCACTGGCCTATGCTGTGTATTCAAGGTCACTCAGTGAACAGCAAAATGCAAGGCTGCTTTGAATACTGATATTCTTTGACATAAAGTCAAGGACTCTCCGGAATGGCACTTGTAAACAGTAATAGCAGTGCAACCCCCAAAAACAAAAATGCCACATGCATTCACATAATGATCCAAGAGGGGAAAGAGAAGTACACCTCTACCCCGATATAATGCGACCCGATATAACACGAATTCAGATATAACGCGGTAAAGCAGCGTTCCAGAAGAGGTTCATGCTGCACGCTCCAGCGGATCAAAGGAAGTTCGATATAATGTGGTTTCACCTATAACGCGGTAAGATTTTTTGGCTTCCGAGGACAGCGTTATATCAGGGTAGAGGTGTAACACCATTTTGTGATGGACTGTGATATTCTTCACTTTGTATGATGTTTAATAGAGGTGGTTGAAAAATAGCATTTTCACTTACATTTAGCCCTGAGAGATGGTGAGGGATTGATGTTGACCAAAAAAAAAATTGAGTCAGAGGGAATTAGAAATTGAGATTTTAATTTTTTCAACTATTCCAAGATGATAAGAGCCTTGGAAATATGATAGACAAACAGACAATGTTGGTGAGGTAAAATCTTTCATTGGACCAACTTTTGTTAATGAGAGAAGTTGGTCCAATAAAAGATGTTACCTGACCCACCTTGTCTCTCTCATATCCTGGAACTGACACAGCTACAACAACACTGCAGACAAACAGATCTAGAAGATATGTGAAGCCTACAAGAAATCAGCCAGCATCTGTGGATAGCTGATTTGATTTAATTCTAAATAGTTACGATGATGATGCTAGGTCAACTAGGTCAAGTGGTGCAATAGTTACCTATGACCATATTTTCACTACCCTCATCCTCTCTCTCCCACTGGTCCCCTCATTTTGTCACACACCTTTGTTATGAGTCTTGGCTCAGATTATTTTGTAGAATCTTTGGGCCAGGAGCAACATCAATCCATTGTGTCTGTCAAGTTCCAAGTCCTGACGGGGGCCTTTACACACTACCACCGTTTAAATAAATAATAGAAGTTGCTCAGCATACAGTTAATTACAGGCCAAATTCTTCCCTCAAATATGCATGCCCAGCGGTAGTTGACCTCAATGGAAATTACACACACTGAGCCCCAAACTCAGAATGTGGTCTTTCACGCCACACACATGCAGATTTTTTAATCCCCAATAATACTTTCATCAACCATTGTGTGCATTATGCTTTAACCTTATTTGCTGACCTTCAGTGGTTAAAGCCCTTATTTGGTTTCATACTCAATAGGGTATATACACCATAGACATAGGCTCCTCTTCATGTTTTCAATAAACTGCCTTAAAAAAAAGATTTAAATTCTAAATAGCCTTATACTAATTTAAATTACAATTGCATTGGCCTCCTGTGTTTTCCTAATCTATTTGTGGGACTCTGTTACTACCATAGCAACAGGTAATCTACTCTTCCTGGGTAAGGCTTGAGAATGATTTAGATCCAGCTGTTATGAATATCTGGCAATAAATACAGCAGTGTGCTTTGCCAAGTGCTTTATCCCTCAAAACGATTAACATACATATTAGCTTAACATAAATATTTAAATTGATATTTTACACTTACATTTTTCTAAATTATTTTATTGACAGCCCAGCAGTAAAGTAACTATAAGCAGCATAACTCAGAATCAGAACTGACCTGGAGAAATCCTCCCAGCTGCAGAGGGCACAACACACCACAAAGCTTTCCCAGGTGGAAGAGGAGAAAACAACATACTGTCCAGAGCCTAAAGAGAATGGAGAGGGTCAAGGACTGAGCAAGGCCATGGCTCTGCCTATTTCTCCAGTATGCCTACTGGCAGAGCTGGCGGGCTTTGGAGGGACACATATGTTGCACCTTCTTGAAGGGTATTTGGACCAGATCATTCCATCCTGCTACAATGCAGTCTGTATCTTAACGCCACAGTAGCTCAAAGTGTGTCTCTGTGCATGTTTTACTTTATATGACAATAACTGCATTAGGAGTAAGTCTGTGACAGCTGTAATGAAAGCAGAAACCTTTACATTAATTGAAACATATCATGTGTTCTCCAAGGCATGGTAGGGTGGATTAGGAACCCTGGTGCTGTTTCCCCACTAACATCTAACTACAATTTAGACATAATGGAGAGGAGTGGCTGCAGGGAGCCAGTTGTGACTGTCTAATTCAAAACAAACTGGCCGCTGGTGTTGGGTCTCTGACAGCAGTGAAGGATTGGACATAACAGACCTCAGCTCCACCACACTCTCTACAGCCCTGGCATGCTCCTACCCCATCCCCATCCCCCTTTACTAAGTATGAGGACTACTGTAGGAGGCAGCTATGCTACCTCCCCCAGCTGTACATAAGCAAAGACCCCCCCTGCACAGGGGTAATTTTCCTCAGAGAATCTCCAGAACACAAAGAGGCCTTAACAAATTGGAGATTCCTGCCCTCAGTCATAGTGCTCAGGTATTGGGAGAGTATGGATATATCTGCACTGCAATAAAAGATCCATCTGGTCCAGGTCAGTGGACTCAGACTTGTGCGGTTTGATTTGCAGAGCTAAAAATAGCAGTGTAGACATTGAGGCTCAGGCTGGAGCCCAGGCTTTGAAACCCCATGAGGGAGGTGGGTCCCAGAGCCCAAGATACAGCCCAAGCCCAAATGTCTACACTGCTATTCTTAGCCGTATAGCCCAAGCCCTGTGAGCCCAAGTCAATTGATCCAGGCTCTCAGATTCAGTGCTGTGGGTATTTTATTGCAGTGTAGACATGCCCACAGATGCCTTGATTCAGTGGTGTTGCTTCAATTTTATGCCTGTGAAATGCCTCTGAAATAAATGGGGTCATATTGTTGTAAAATTATATTTTTCACCCTTAGTGTAACTTGCTATTCTTTAAATGACGGATTTGAGCTATTATTTTTCTGTTAAAAAAATAAAGGGAATTATCCCCCAAATGCTATTAAGTTGGATGTTGGCATTGTCTTTACACTAGCTGGCTCCTATTTTGGTTTTCTGTGATTGTTAAGGACACTAACTTAGTTTTCCATCTTCAGTAATTATGTATGAGTAACTCTGGTTAAAGAGAATGGCTGTTTAGCATGCAAACCGAAGGGAATGTTAGAGTCTTGTTAGACTTTTCTGGCTCACACTGAATTGAATATTATAACAAATAACACTGCAATGACTACTAAATCCCATTGTCTTTGCAAAGAACAAGAATTGTTCATTTCATACATTAGTGCTTGATTTGTTGTAGTGCTTCCAAAATGTCACCCAGCTATGCTACATTCCTACGTGAATCTTCTTGGTTGGTTTTAATTGTAATGTTTTTTGTGAGGGAATAAGTTAAATTTTGCCCTCTTTTTTTCCTGTGAGTTACAAATTTAGCTCCAAACTCTCAAAATGGGCATGATGTGGGCCTCTCAAAAAATCCTGGGCATATAACTTTCAGTAACCTTTGTTCCACCTCCAAACTATTTTTGCATGCACAGTTTGAGTATTCTCTGCATGAAAGATCTTGGTTGCTCAAAATTGCATGCCAATAAACCAAAGTACAATTTTTGGCTTACAAACATACAGAATGTTTTTCAAAATTTCTCCCACAAGATATGGTCAGATGAAACAAACAAACAAACAAACAAACAAACAAACAAACAAACAAACAAACAAACAAAAGGAGTAGATTACTTCACATTAGTAAGCCACTTATTGAAGAACTAGGGGCTATCATGATTTTGTTACAAGGGGTACAATTTTCAAAAGCACCTAAGTGACTAAGGAGCCTGTGTCCAATTTTGAAAAATGGCTTAGGCACACGGGCAGATTTTCAAAAGAAGTTAGTTATTTAAAGATGCAAATAAGGGTGTAGTGAGATCATTGATTTCAATAGCAGTTAGATGTCTATGCTGTTTAGGGCTTTTGAAAATCCCACTAGGCACCTATCTGAATCTTTAGTCACTTAAATACTTTGAAAATCTGTCCATACATGTCTAAGTCACTTTTGGAAATGGAACACAAACTCTTAAGTCATTAGACTTTTTAGTTTTTTTAACCAAAATACAGATCAATTTTGAGTAATGTTATGCTTTTTAATATGGTCTGTAGTACAAAATAAAAAATAACACAATGTACTGCCTTTTTTAAAGTTTCCAAATAACAAAGTAGCCCTATAGAAAATATATAATTTTGTCAAGAGATCAGACAGCTACCACACTAATTTTAAATGTTGCAAAGCAGATAAATAAGTTTTTCAAGTGAGCAGTTTGCGGCTTGGCAGCCCTGATAAAGAGTCAAAGAAGAGTTTTAAGATATTTGGCCATAGGAGTTTGATATAAAGGGAGGCGGTGGGAGAGAAAGAGTGTACGCATGCATGCGAGTGATGCAAGGATGGTTCCTTGTTTCAACATTCAGAGCTGTCCCCCTTGGAGGACTTCTGCGGTTGTCTCCATCAGGAAAGTTCTTTTCTGGTGGATTTGTTCCACATAACAAATATTTCCTCTTTCAGGGACTCATTCTAAAAAAGTGCTCTTGCTTAAAGATCAAATCAAATACCATGAGAAGGAAAAAAGGTAGAAAGAACCTGAAATGTCTTAAGCTTATTCTCCTTGTGATATTTTAGTGCTTCTCAGAATTATGGTGATCACTCTGGAAGTGAAAAATGCATTTTCTTTTACGATTGTTTAAATCTTTTAGGGATGCCCCTGTGATTGCAGTACAAAATGACTGATCTGTGTGACAGCTCCTAAACCTGGAGACTTGGTGGGACTTACTTTATTGTAATATTCAGGGCACTATTTCATGATGCAGCACTCAACAAACCATCAATCATCATGAGCAATATATAATTATGTAGAAGAAAATGCTTTTTTAACCTCAAGGTAATGTAAAACACTTAAACATAATTGCTATGGATGTGTCATTTTAAATAGATAACACTGTCTGAGATGCAAACAGTTTGGCTATATAAAAAAGTAAAAGATAATAATAAACACAAAACAAAGGCAAACATAAATGTAGAGGTGCTGTCTTCTGACAAAGACACAAAATATTAAATAATTCTGAATCCATAATTAATGATAGGCTGTCTGAAGGAATAATTATAACATCTATGTTTGAAAGGTAAGGACAATTTATAAGCACACTTTGAGGGCTTAGCTAGAGAATATGCTCAATTCGTAAAAAAAATATGTAAGGATACTACAGGTAGAGAGCACTGAGTTGAATGGAGCAATGTAGTTATGTATAGTTCTCGCCTTTGCTATTATTTTCCTGGAGGGACAAAGCTGAGTTACAACATAATATCGCTTTGCTTTAAATTGGGGATGCTGTGACCCTGATTTGGTGAGGTTATGGACACTTTATGTCACTCTGGAGATGGAAAGGGGTCATAAAGAACTGCACCATAATCTCCCAGTTGTAGTGGGGAAGGGATGTCTGCCTACTAGTATGTTGTCCTGCCCTTTTCCTGTCAGAGGAGTTGTTTTTCAGTATGTCAGGCTTGAAGTGGAGATATGAGGGATCATGGCCAGAGTGCATTGTGCTCCACCTGTTGTGTGACAGTGTAATGGACTGCAGAGGGCTGATACAAGCTAGAACAATTACAAAATGTCCAAGGGTGCTCCAGATTGGGACAGGGCTGGTTTGTCTCCTAGAATTAGGGAGGTGCAAAGGTGTCTTAAAGCTTCCTTTTTCTGTCTTGCCCACCCTTTTCTGCACTAGCTCAGGAATGAAGTTTCCAGACCTATATTTGCAACATGAAGAGCTAGAAATGTTGGACTAAATACAGAGGTCCTATAAATCATTTCTCAGTCAATTAGTTCTATTAGTCATATGAGAGGAGGGGAGGTGGGAAGTCACCTTTCTGCTTAACTTTACCCCATCTTACAAACTTCAGTTAGTTGTTTTTTCCTCTTACAGACCCATTCTTTCCATTCCCAGAGCATTTGGGGTTGAAGGAAATATTTTGCTTGACCTGAAATGATTTTTTTTAAACTTTGGGATTTGCAGAAAAATTCTAAAAACGCTTGTTACAGATTGATCACATTTTTTCCCCCAGAACTACCACTAAGCCAAAAAAATCAGTTATTCACATGGCTCCAGGTAGAACTTTTTACCTCTTGAACCTGTAATCTAACTTGTTCTTCTGATTATTGTTCACCCACTCATAGTAACGTCTGAGCATAGCAAAAACATATGGATATATTTTGAAACAACTGGGATTAAAGTCAATTTGTGATTCAGGTGCTCTGTCAGAGTGATTGAGTATTCCTGGTAAATTGTCATATCCAACCTCTCTCTTCCAGAAACAAAGTACATTCTGATATATAACATTTCTTTTATTTCAGTAAGTTTAACCTTGGTTCTCAATTTCTGTTAAACCACCACAACCATACACACAGAAAACAAATGGAAACTTTTGTCAATGTCCTAACTTCCAGATAGCCGGATTTAGCTGTGAAAGACTGAATGCCAAAGGGGCACACACTTGTAGAGACAGATTTAATATAATTCAGCTGGCACTGAGGTAGGTGCCAATTATGTTCAATTCAGCATGCCTTTAAGGGAAGGAAACATAGTTTGCAAGATGGGAACAGTGTCCTTTGCTTCTAACCACATTTTTTCTCCTTTAGCTAGGGAACCAGTGACTGTGGGAAGAGACTGGAACCTGCTGATATGAGTTTAAGGATACACACATTACTTGAACTTTGCCATAGATAAATTAGTTTAGTGAAGAGAATCCTGCATTTGCATTTATCCAATAGTCAGAAGCAGAGAAACTCTTCTATGTTTTGTTTGCAATAAGAATTTTCTTCCTTCATCTTTGCCATTTATATGGTTTCTTTTCTTATGACAATCCTTTGTTGGGGACAGCAGAAATCTGTCTAAACCACTACATTTGGACCTATTCATATCCAGATTTTTGGTTCATCCTCTCATAAATATAGGGTCAGTTTGCCAGTATATTGTCCACCCTCTCCAAATTTAATTATATTAATAGTTTGAAAGAGCAGAACATTGTAGGAAAGGAATAGGGGTTGAATGATGTTTAGCATTGGAAGGCAAAGACAATAGAGTACAGATGGTGGAACTGTTCTTTCTGAATAATATTAATTATGAACGTAACCCCTTTCTTGATTTACAAAGCAATTGTGAACCAATCATGATTTTCAGCGAACATATTCTGTGAGTCTTGGCTGCTGTAAACTGATATCAAAATAAAGTCAATGGAACTGCATTGGTTTACATACTCATTTGGCCCCATTATTCAAAAGTGTTCATTGAATAGTTTGGATGGATAATTTTCAGATTGGAGATTGTTCAAACCTGTTTACTTTGGCTATTTGTCTTTTTCTCTTGTTACTTGTGTTAGGTGGTTGACCACCTAAAACACATGTTATTGTTTGTGCTTTCTGACTGGAGGGCTGAAACATTTTAAACAAGAAAATAAAAAAAGTGAATAATGAACATCTACTGATTTCATATATTTATTTAAAAGTGATTATTTATAAGTAACATTATGAATAGGAAATGCTCCATATTTTCCATGAATGCTTCATATCCATGAGACCACAAACATGGCTTCACTATTTTACCTCCGGCGTATGCCATTATCTCACGCCGCTCTCTCCCTACTGCTTTTCCTTCCTGCAGAATACATGGTTTGATATGGTTGAAATTTCTTAAATGCTGAGTTTTGATGATATCCCCTCAAAAATCTTTTCAATGAAAACTTTTGTAGGGTTTGAGCAGCTGGTTGATTTTCCCCACCAGACAATTGAAATATTTTGATGAAATTTCTACATTAAAAAAGAAAATTCTAACAATTCCACTACAATTGTTACTGTTTTTCCATCTAGCTCTACACATGGCTCAGTTATGCCAGTTAGGGTATGTCTACATGGGGATGAAGGCCACACAGCATGGCCCTGGATGGCCCCGGTCAGATGATTTGGGCTAGAGAGGCTCAATCTGCAGGGCTAAAAATTGCTATGTCAATGTTCAGGCTTGGGCTTTTTATCCCCATGTAGATGTACCCTTGAAGGCTTCATTGTTTCAGCTAGAGCACTGGAAGGAATTCTGTTTCATGGGGTCAGACACATTCCAGATTGGATATGGGGTGGGTAGGTGCTAATTCACCATTTAAGGTGGAGGCACTGCTTCTGAGTTTGTAGTGTGTGTGTGTGTGTGTGTGTGTGTGTGTGTGTGTGTGTGCGTGGAGGGGGAGGGGGCACATATCATGGCTTTGCATCTCCCCACCCCTCTTAGTGCCTAGGGGATATCCTAGGTCAGGAGATGCCCAAAAGGATTACAGTTGTGGCGGGCTGCTGTTCAGGGATACATAGAGGGAGCTCTTTGTTCCCTGATCTCCCTTATGCATTCTCAGACCAGCCTGGCCCCCAGAGAATAATTAGATCTGGGCCATTTTTTCCAGTAAATACTTTATCTGCCAAAAAGTGCATTTGTCAGTCTAATCAAGCTGTTTGTGCATTTGGATTAAATTTGGCAAATAGTTTCAACTCAATAAAAACAGAGAAAAACAAATTTAGAAAAAGTAGAAATATTATGTTGTGACACACTTTCAGAGCAAAACATTTCAATTGTTCAGTTCAAAATGTTTTGTTTGGAAATGTAGCTATATTTAACAAACAAAACACAATCACACAAAAGTTACAACACCCCCCAACTCCCTCCCTCCCTTCCCCCGCCCCCCACCCCCCAAAAATGAAATGTTTCATTTCAGGGCCAATGAAACATTTAGCTTGATCCCAAATTGAATTTTTTTCAATGGCTTTCTTTTTCTTTTCTTTTTTTTCATTGTGCTAAGGAAAAACAAATTGTCATTTTGGGTTAACTTGAAATGATTTATTTTATGGTATATTTTTCAGTTCAGTCACCAATCTGGATAATGAATTTTTCACCCAGCTCTAGGAATAATTTTTTGTTCAATCAAATTATATTTATATTAAATTCTCCCTGTTGTCTGTCTCCTTGGACTGATGGGGAAGAGACCTGCACTTGCATATGCACCTACCCTAACTCCAGCTCTGAGACAGCAAAAAGGAGTTTCCACAGGCAGAGCTAGGAGAGGTGGGGAGAACAAATGGAAAAGGGAGAAAAAGAAGGGGGAAAGGAAAGGAGTGAGGGAAAATAAGAACAGAGAAGAGATAGGCAGATGAGGGAGGAGTCTCTTAAAATAAATATTATAAAAAAATCCCTTGTTTGAGTGGGAGCTAATCCTTCATGAACAGCATGGAGACTGAGAGGCGGGGAGAGGATTATGGAATCATGGTAACAGTTAACAATCACACCCCAGCCTGTTAAATCATATAATCTTCAAATAATGGTACTGGTCTGAGCTGGCCACGGCCCCAAATCCCTGTGCTCAGGCAGGCAGTGATCATTTCATTTCCAAATAATCTGTGATATTCACACTGTTTGGTAGATATTCTGTTTTGTGGCATGCAGGACTGGGAAGAGATCACAGAGTGACATCCTCCTGCCATTACTCTATGCTTTCGCTTCCTTTTAACTTTACAGCTCATATACACACATATAGTACATTAACAGTAATGCTACCAAAAATTATATACACCACAAAATAAGTAATAAACATGAACACAGTCCTGTTTATAGATGCCAAGCAAAGTCAACATAAAACTAAGATTAATTCTGCCACAGTTCCATTTCTCTGCAAGGATTAGTTAATGGTGTTTAGACTGGAGTGACTCTCAGAGAGCATTGAGAAACAGAAGAATTTGTTAAATGTCTGGAATACAGCTCTTAGGTCAGCCATAGAGAATGGGAAGCTACAGCCAAGTGCACTTGGGTCTGACCAGAGCCCAGTGCTCCCTCGCCCAGCCCAGCAGCCTACTTGCTTCCCGCAGACCACACTTTAACTCCACCTACTCCTCCTTCCTCCTTTGGCTTCTTTCCCAGGCAAATAGATCACCTGGTGTCTCTCTCTTCAGCCCTTTGTTCTCCCTTGGGCCCAAACTGGCTGGCTTCTGAGTTGGGGTGGGCCTTCAGGTCATCAGTTACTAAGTCACAATGTGTCCAACCCATTGTCTGAGATCCAGGTTGCTAGTGGGGTCACACCTGGTCCTCGGCAACAATAAGTGTCCTTTCCCACAACTTGGTTAAACATGCAACTCATAGGGAAACAATATTAATTCAAAACATTAAGAAAATTCCCCATTTTATCACAGGTAGCACCTACAGTCCACAACTGGGGATTAGGGCCTCATTATGCTAGAAACTGTAGACATATAATGCCCCAAGGATCTTGCTGTTCTCTGGTTACTTGTCCTTTGAGGTCTAAAACCCTACATCTGGGGTTTTGAAGGAAGTCCGAAGCCACTTTAAGTATGGAAAAGGCCAGTTTGGTCCATTTTCCCACATCCCGTAAAAAGGTAATCAACTTCATATTGCATTTAGTAAAATACTTGAAGCATTAAAAGCATGGAATGGACTCAAGACACAGAGCAAATAAGGCAGAATATTAATCTTAAAAAATGTGGAAAGTTGGTTGAATTCAGCATCCCCAGAAGATTTATATGTAACCATATTGCTATACGAAGGCAGTAGGAGTTGAGGTCCCTCAGCGCCTCTCAAGAGGTGCTCAGCAACTTGCACAACTAAGCCTCTTACTTGGCCCTGGAGGTAAAGGGTAAGGAATATGCCTAAATTACATGAGTAAGCATGAAGGTGTTCACTTGCATCCCTGATTGCTGGGATATGTTTGGCTCTGGGCATCTGCATTAAGCAGCAGTTGCAGTAACTTGCTTACCATTCCACTGCAGAATTCCCCTTGGGACTGTCTCATTCAGAACAGAATGGACTTAGCTTGAGCACTATGTGGTTATTGCATTCTATATTTAGATTGAGTGAACGTCTGGACTGTGAGGGGGATGGATGAGGTCACTTATTTGTAGTCCAGCTGTTTTAATATCGGAGGCAGATCCTAAGAATAGCCTATGCCAATCTTTCAAGCCAATAACGAACTAATTTGGACCTGTATATAAGCCTTCATTGCTCTCCATCAAGTAGACTGTGCAAGAAGGTGGGCGTTACCTTGCAGGAATGCTGTTTCATTCAGTGGAGGAGGCACCTCTGAGTGCTCTCCTTATGATGATGATTTCTTTTGTAAATATACCTCTCTAAGCAAATAAAATCAAAGCTCTGTTCAAAATGTTAGCTTTTGGAATATGGACGAGGACTTGTATTTTTGTAAAATAACCTGGGCCTGATTCTGATCTTACTTACACCAGTGTGAATCAGGACTAACTCCATGGAAGTCTATCAAGTTACACTAGTGTAATACCAGCTCTAGTACTGCACTCCACTGAGGGCTGTGGCTTAAAGGACACAATCTAGCCCAAGGTTTGCAGTAGTTGCACTGGAGTACTTTAGAAAGCGTCAATCGTCTCAGTCTGACTGTGAAATTCTATGGCCCTCGAATATGGCATTTTCCCAAGATGACTCAAAATGGAGCATGTTTGCCATGGAATTCACCTTTTTTTCATAGCCAGGTTCCAAACATTGTATTTTCTGTCTCCCTGCCCTGTTGGGACCTGCCTGTTGCTGATCCTTGCTCTCCAGCTTCCTCCAGCTTCCTCAAGGGTAAGTTAACTGTAATACTGTACATGCTCTCTGCACTGTTCGCACTGTTCTATGGAACCAGGTAGCAGGGCAATCCTTTCATCCTTCCTTTATTCCCTCTTCTGTGGACCTTCCAGCCTAATTTTCCTGTTTCAAGCTGTCTGCAGATTCACGCAGGCATCACTGCATCAGTTTACATTCAGTTCATGTTTTTGAGCATCTCTCTGCAACTGTAAGGGCTGGTAACATACTTATTATTTTACTGAAAGGGTTAAAAAGGGAGAAAAAGGGAGGATGGCTGTGTGGCCTCCCTGAAATTTGTTTGTGATGCCAAACGGATCATGAGACATGACCCATATTCTGCAAACCCTTTCTCTAGAGTACAGATATATACAAGGTGCCCCGAATGCCATGAAGAGGAAAACAAAACAAAGTTAAAATTGATAACTATAAGGTTTCAATGGGAGGTTATAAACAGCTCCACTGTGACAAAGCGATTCCTCCAATTCTGTCAAAACACATTCACTAAGAACTAGATTCTGTCATCAGAATGCTTTACTCTGAGAGCAGTCCCAGCAATTCCATTGGCCCCTAGTGAACTGCTATTTTCTTTTTGGATTATGCAGAGTTTGTTGAAGTAGGTTTTTGCTTTATAGTTTATTAAATTTTAATCTCTCTTCCACAAAAGCAAGGAAACAAAACATAAAATGAATTATATGCTAAGCGTTATACATGAAAATCAAAAGAAATGTATCAACAGAAAACTATATCAAACATTGCCTTCACTCACAAGGCAAAATATGCAAATAATTGAGAATGCATCTCAATCACATAGTTCCATTTCTGAATTGTTCCATTTCTGAATTTAGTATTTTAGAGCGTAATAATTAGGAAAACTATTTTCTGGAGGAGGGGACTGGGGTCTGCAGACTTGGTCTAGGAAAAAATCCACATGACCCCCAAAAGAGCTTACAATCTAAGTATAAGACAAAAGACAGCAGGTAAATACAGACAGAGATGGGGGAGCAAAAGTAAAAACATGGCACAATATTGCTCAGCATGATAGGTAGTGGTATCAGCACACAAGCTGTCTAACCGTTGTCTACATTATTGAGGGAAAGTGACAAAGGAGAGTTTTAAGGAGGGATACGAAGGAGGACAATGAGGTTGTTTATGGTGCCATCTTTATCTTTCCCCGTGCTCAGTTTTTCAAATAAAAATGCCATGGGGATGACAAAAATCAGTCCATTATATATTAAGTACAGCTGATATTGTACACAGTCCATATGGGGCTCTCCCTCACACCAACTTTGATTTCAATGGGGTTATTCCAGATATACAGCAGTCCATATATTACCAAATCTATGTTAGGTGCAGATTAAAAAGAAAGGTCTTCTGAGGAATGAAAGAAGCAAGGGGTGACCACCTAATGCCACAGACCAAATTGCAGGACCCCAAGATTCAAATTCATATTTCAGAACTCTTTATTCATAGTAACAAAACACTTCTTTTAAACAGTGATTTATTCTCTGGGTAATTTACTATGCAAGTCTCATTCTCAGATTTAATTTCCAATTTGGCTGTTTTAAGAGTTTTGTGCCCAACTAAGATGCTGTCACAAATAATTAATAGAGTGGTTGGAGGCTGAGCTTATATGGGCGTCTTGACTGATAACCTTTATAAATCAAAATGGAAAGAGCTTGTGACACAGTGTCCTATCTTATTAGAGCAAAAGAGTGAAAATCCATAGCTCTAGTTTCTCTAAAACTGGAGCATATATAGATTTATGTATTTAGTAGATCCAAAATAGGTGAGAAATTAAGTGAGAAATGAGTGATACATGGGTCTGTTGTAATAATTGGGCTGACAAATTTACCTTAATTGTGAGCTCAACTGCAAGAATATGTAAAATCATAAGATGTCACAATAGCAAATGTTGATGGGAAAAGGTATGAAAGGAAGACAGAAAAACTAAATTAATCTAAACAAAAAGGTCTACTGATATAACTCAAGGACCGTGTTAAGATCATGCCTGGTAAACAAGAAAATAATGAGAGTCAAAAAATCAGTTAGCCAAAATTGGTGTGTCAGAAACTCTGCCTAATTGGTGGACAAAATGAGGGAATAGATTATTGCACCCATCTCTCCCTTTTTGGGTCTGTAAATAAAAAGATGTTGGGGGGGAGGGAAGATGGTAGGACAGACTAAAACTACTTGAGTGAACTTCATCATCAAGGCTGCCACCCCCACTGGCACCTGGGACCCCAGCCTTTGTCATTCTGATCCCGAGAGATGTCTTGACCGAACTGGGCCAGAAAGAGGGATCCAGAGGACATTGTTACTCCTACCACTTTCAGCTGAATCCCAAATGCCACATGAGATCATAGAATCATAGAAGATTAGGGTTGGAAGAGACCTTAGGAGGTCATCTAGTCCAATCCCCTGCTCAAAGCAGGACCAACACCAATTAAATCATCCCAGACAGAGCTTTGTCATGCCAGGTTTTAAAAACCTCTAAGAATGGAGATTCCACCACCTCCCTAGGTAACCCATTCCAGTGCTTCACCACCCTCCTAGTGAAATAGTGTTTCCTAATATCCAACCTAGACCTCCCCGAATGCAACTTGAGATCATTGCTCCTTGTTCTGTCATCTGCCACCACTGAGAACAGCCAAGCTCCATCCTCTTTGAAACCCCCCTTCAAGTAGTTGAAGACTGCTATCAAATCCCCCCTCACTCTTCTCTTCTGCAGACTAAACAAACCCAGTTCCCTCAGCCTCGCCTTGTAAGTCATGTGCCCCAGCCCCCTGATCATTTTTGTTGCCCTCCGCTTGACTCTCTCAAATTTGTCCACAACCTTTCTGTTGTGGGGGGCTCAAAACTGGACGTAATACTCCAGCTGTGACCTCACCAGTGCCGAATAGAGGGGAATAATCACTTCCCTTGATCTGGTGGCAATGCCATTAGCCTTCTTGGCAACAAGGGCACACTGCTGACTCATATCCAACTTCTCATCCACTCTAATCCCCAGGTCCTTTTCTGCAGAATGGCTGCTTAGCCAGTCAGTCCCCAGACTGTAGCGGTGCATGGGATGCTTCCACCCTAAGTGCAGATGAAACAGCTTCACACTATAACAACAGCTCCAGTCCATCTTAACTAACTTCTTCTCTGTTACCCCAAAATATTGTTGTTACCATCTAAGAAACTGTCAGACAAGGTTGCCCCCCCCCTTCTTCTTTTAAAACTCTCTTCAGCTAAAAGGGAACAAGAAATGTTTTTACAATGAAAGGCCTTACTTATTACTTTGTATTTCAAATGCTTTCACTGTTTTTCCTTCTTGTTTGTGTCTTTAAGAAAAGGTTACAAGAATGTTTAATGTTGTGTTTGCTATGGTACTAAGCAGGCTGAGGTCTCTGTATATCAAATCTAAGAGCTTGTTTAACACTGTTTAATGTTGGACAGTTAAAGGGCTATGTTAACACTTTTGGCCCTATATTCCATCTAAATTAATACAACAGGTCTGACATTCTGAATAGAAGTAAAGTTAGCCTAGATGACTAATCTACTTTAATGATTATGGAGTGACAACCACCATATTAAGCCATCTCAAGATACAGTTTACAAGGTGTGTAGTCCTCGTGCAGGCCATCTGCACATGCGTTTGTGACGAACTGGGCCTGTTCTTACTGTGGTCTGTGAATGCTGACAGGGCAATGTGGCTAGGATAGTCTGCATTGGGGGATGGGAGACTGACTGGAGAATACCTGAGCATGTAACATGAGAACCCAGGAAGGGGTTGGAGGCCAGGTGACACCTTGGCTCGGGAAACTGAACAAAGGCTGTGGGAGGGGTCGCTGGAGGCAGAGTCTTGGAAGCTGGGTGGTGAGATGGTGGGGAGGCAGAGATTGCTCTGACCTCCCAAGGGGGGCTGGGACGCCCTGGGACCCCAAGATGGACCTAACTGAGGGGGTCCCTGTTGTCTGTGCCTGCAAGACCTGTCTTGGACTGTATTCCTGTCATCCAAATAAACCTTCTGCTTTACTGGCTGGCTGAGAGTCCTGGTGAATCGCAGGAGGCTGGGGGTGCAGGGCCCTGAGTCCCCCAATACTCCGTGACAACTGGTGGCAGCGGCGGGATCTACTGTACCCCGTGGACGGCGCTTCCTGCAGTAAGTGACTGGGGAGCAGTAAAACGAAGGGGGATTGACGGGGACCAGGCGTGCTGAAGAGTGAGAGAGAGACGGTTATTACCCCTGGGAGTGTGTGACCAGCGAGAAGGACTTTTGCAGTAACAGGGTCCCCCGGGGGGATCGCAGCGAGTGGTCCCAGGGGCGGAGGAGTCTGCAGCTCGACCCTGGCAGAGAGGTGGTGACCTCGAGAAGGGCTGGCACACTAGGGGTCCCCCTGGGAACTGTGGGGAGCTGTGAGCACACAGGCCGGTGAGTGGCCAGCAGGAAGATGTATGCCAAGCGGCTTAAGAGCGACCTGGTGGAGCTGTGCAAGCAGAGGGGGCTGCGCAGTGGGAGGCTCACCAAAGAACAGCTCATTGCCTGGCTGGAGGCGGAAGATCGCGCGAATGAACTGATCCCTGTGTCTCAGGGAAGCAGCCTGGCAAATGCAGCGCAGGCACCAGTGTCTGTCCCAGCTGGGAGTGGTCAGCCGGCTGCTGAGGGCTTCCCGAGACCCCTCCTTCCTATGCCTAGGGGAAGGGTGGGGAGGAGCCCAGCAAATACCGAGGGCGCCGTGACCCCCCCGGCCAGCAGGGGATCCTCCCGGCGAAGCTCGCCGGCCAGCAGAGGATCCTCCCGGCGACGTTTGGCATCCGTGGAGCGGAATTGGCTGGAATGGGAGAAAGAGCTAAAACTGAGAGAGCTGGGGGATCGTGAACAAGAGAGACAGAGACAGCATGAACGGGAGGAGAAAGAGAGACAGAGACAGCATGAAGAGAGACAGAGACAGCATGAAGAGAGACAGCGTCAGCATGAACAGGAGGAGAATGAGAGACAGCGTCAGCATGAACTGGAACTGGCGAGATTGAAGGGCAGCGAACCCCCGGCTGCGGTGAGTGAGGGTGGACCCAGGACTGCACGAAGCTTTGATAAGTGCATCCTGGCCCCACGCAAGGAGGGGGAGGACATGGATGACTTCCTGGAGGCCTTTGAGACGGCCTGCGAGCTGCACCGGGTTGATCCCGCGGACAGACTCCGGGTCCTTACCCCCTTACTGGACCCCAAAGCCGTGGCATTGTACCGCCAACTGGAAGAGGCAGAGAAAGGGGACTACGAACTATTCAAAAAGGCCCTGCTACGAGAGTTTGGGCTGACTCCTGAGATGTACCGGGAAAGGTTCCGGAGTCAGGATAAAACCCCTGAGATCTCATATCTGCAACTAGCCGTCCGCATGGAAAGATACGCCAGCAAGTGGGCTGATGGGGCCCAGACGAAGGAGGACCTGATTAAACTGCTGGTACTGGAGCAACTGTATGAGCGGTGCCCCTCCGACCTGAGGCTGTGGTTGGTGGACAGAAAGCCAGAGAACCCGCGACACGCAGGGCGGCTGGCCGATGAGTTTGTAAAGAGCCGGTCAGGGGGTGGCAGGGAGGAGCCCCAAAGGAACAGGCCCGCCGCAATGCAGAGAGAGAGTCACCCTGGGACCTCCCAAAGGGGGAATATGGGGAATCCCCTCCCACGGGGAATGCCCAGCGTCAGGGACAACCGACCGGCTCGAGGGGACCCACGGGACATGAGCTGCTATTACTGCGGCCGAAGAGGCCACGTTCGGGCCCAGTGCCCCAAGCTCAAGGACAGACTGAGCAGACAGAACCCGCACCGGGTTAACTTGGTAGAGGCCCAGACGGACGAGGGGCAGGCTTCTCACACAAGAGGGGCTGGCAGCTTATCAACTGCTCAAGAGAGAGAAGGGCCCCAGGCCAGCTCCTCTAGGGGGCTGGATGCTCCAGACTCAGGGTTTTTGGTTTATACGGTGGGCGCGGGGCTGTCCCTCCGGAGAGAGTACCTTGTTCCCCTGGAGGTGGATGGGAGGAAGGTCAATGGATACTGGGATACGGGCACAGAGGTGACGCTGGCCCGGCCCGAGGTGGTGGCCCCAGATCAGGTGGTGCCCAACACCTACCTGACCCTGACGGGGGTGGGCGGAACACCAGTCAAAGTGCCCGTGGCAAGGGTACACCTGAAGTGGGGGGCCAAGGAGGGCCCCAAAGATGTGGGGGTACACCCGTATTTGCCCACTGAGGTATTGATGGGGGGGGACCTGGAGAACTGGCCAAGCAACCCCCAGAGGGCACTGGTTGTGACCCGCAGTCAGAGCCGGCGAGGGGCACTGCGCCCTGGCCTTGGGGGGGGTGCCTTGCCTGAGGCGCAGGACCCTAACCTGGTGGGGAGGGAACGCCCAGGGACACGGCTCAGGGAGGCTGCAGCTTCAGACCCAGCGGGCGAGAAAGAGCAGGTGGCAATCCCTGTCCCAGCTGCTGAGTTCCGGGCCGAGTTACAGAGAGATCCCTCCTTGCGGAAGATAAGGGACCTGGCCGACCTCAATGCGGTACAGACCATGGGACGAGGTGGCCGGAAAAGGTTCCTGTGGGAGAAGGGGTTCCTGTACCGAGAATGGGCTCCCCCAGGGAAAATGGAGTCAGGGGGGATCAGGAGGCAGCTGGTGGTACCCCAGAAGTATCGCCGCCAGCTGCTGTGCCGGGCCCATGACATTCCTCTCTCAGGGCACCAGGGAACCTGGCGTACCCAGCAGAGGCTGCTACGGAGCTTTTACTGGCCTGGGGTCTTTGTTACTGTCCGACAGTACTGCGGATCCTGTGACCCCTGTCAGAGGGGGAGGAAGGCCCGGGACAAGGGGAAAACAGCTTTAGGACCCTTGCCCAGCATAAAGGATCCTTTCCGGAGGGTGGCCAAGGTTAAAAGGGTGGCTCTAAACCAAGAGAGCCCAAAGCACAGACCTCCAGACTGGAGCGCTGGGAGAAGACCACAGCCCAGTTGGAACCCCAGAGGTATGGGGGTGGGAAAAGGGCACAGGCCGCATAAACCTTCCCACATGCGAACTGCGAGTGCCATCAAGCACCCCCGACCTAAGGGGGGGCGTGAAACTGGAGGGGCCTGGGGTAATTCTCACCAAGGAATGGGAGGGATGTGGGGGCATCCATGGGAACGGGGGTAGGTTCGAACTTCCCCGGGTCACTGGTTAAAGTGACCCTGCTCAGTTCGGTCTCGAAGGGGGGAGATGTGACGAACTGGGCCTGTTCTTACTGTGGTCTGTGAATGCTGACAGGGCAATGTGGCTAGGATAGTCTGCATTGGGGGATGGGAGACTGACCGGAGAATACCTGAGCATGTAACATGAGAACCCAGGAAGGGGTTGGAGGCCAGGTGACACCTTGGCCCGGGAAACTGAACAAAGGCTGTGGGAGGGGTCGCTGGAGGCAGAGTCTTGGAAGCTGGGTGGTGAGATAGTGGGGAGGCAGAGATTGCTCTGACCTCCCAAGGGGGGCTGGGACCCCCTGGGACCCCAAGATGGACCTAACTGAGGGGGACCCTGTTGTCTGTGCCTGCAAGACCTGTCTTGGACTGTATTCCTGTCATCCAAATAAACCTTCTGCTTTACTGGCTGGCTGAGAGTCATGGTGAATCGCAGGAGGCCGGGGGTGCAGGGCCCTGAGTCCCCCAATACTCCGTGACAGCGTTTATTTCACACTCGGTGCAAAGATATACTGAACACCAATTCCATTACCTAACCTGACCCACCTCCACAAGTAAGAATATCTTTTAGAATGACTACTAAGTGGATATCAAGGATAGACTATGTTAAAGTGTATATTAGCCATGAGATAATTCTGCCTCAAACAAGGGTGTTGCTTTCATCATTATAAATGCAAATGACCTTCTGACATTTGTCAATTCATGTCTGGATTGTGATGTCCTCGAATTTTCTTCAAGGTAATTGGCCTGTTTGGCTTCTTGGACAGTTTGTCTTTTTATTTACAATATTGTTAGTGGCTTTTGTTTTTTTCTCAGACAGAGTCTCAAACTTATTAGGATTCTCTGAGGTGTCAGAAGAAGAAAAAAACAGAAAAGGCTCAACTAGCTTTAGGTGATGTACATGGATTTTACCCAGAGGGGAGTTTTTAATTTGTTTCTTTAAGAGTTTTATAATGTATTTCTCCTGTGCTTTGCTAATCTGTAATTGTCTTATTCACTCACCTTTCATTGTTCCCTGATGTCTGTCTTCTCTACCATTAATCCTTAGAAGTCTGAAGTCATGTATATTCATCCCCATCTTCTTTACCCTCCCACTCCTCCACAACTGGAGTCTGTGTTCCTTCCGTTCCCTGCTCCCTCTACCTTTCCCTCGACATGATAAGAGAAGACCATGTTACCTTTTCCTTAAATCTACTTCTGAGCATTAGGACACATTTCTCTTAGTGGACCAGATGCCACCAGTTCCCCACCCATGTTGCAAAGGTGCCATCCCTATCACTCAGCTGCCTCCCTCAGCCAACTGAAATAATAAAATAATCTTAATAATTGATTAATAACCATAGCTATTATTTTGTTATAACAAGGGAGTGAGTGCATAAAAATATATCAGACTGAGCTTGATAAGTTTATGGAGGGGATGGTATGATGAGACTGCCTACAATAGCATGTAGCTGATCTGCAACTTCTAGCAGCAGATATCTCCAACGGCCAGTGATGGGGAGGACTCTGAGTTACTACAGAAAATTCTTTCTCCACATCTGGCTGGTGGGTCTTGCCCACATGCTTGGGGTCTAACTGATCACCATATTTGGGGTCAGGAAGGAATTTTACCCCGGGGCAGATTGGCAGAGTCCCTGGGGATTTTCCTTTGCAGCATGGGGCCCGGGTCACCTGCAGGTTTAAACTAGTGTAAATGGTGGATTCTATGTAATTTGAAGTCCTTAAATCATGATTTGAGAACTTCAGTAACTCAGTCAGAGGTTATGGGCCTATTATAGGAATGGGTGGGTGAGTTTCTATAACCTGTAATATGCAGGAGGTGAGGCTAGATGATCATGATGGTCCCTTCTTGCCTTAAAGTCTGAGTCTATGATATCTATAACTTCAAAAGGTCATTTAAGTGCTGTAATAAAGGTTTACTCTTTTTAAACTACAAGTCTTGCACATTCACTGTCATGACTCCATTAATTTATTAATATTACTTTGCAATCCGTAACACTCCCACCTGAAATTGTGCTCAAGTACACACTTTTTAAGGCTGGTTTAGTACCTTTTCTAGCCAAATACACCAATGTCCATGAAATCCTAGATCTGAGAATATAACAGTAAAAGCTTGGGCTTTTAATGGTTATCTCCCTGGGCAATTAGCAAGCCAGCTTTTCTAAAAATCCCTGATCACTGCTCAACTATGAGGTGATTGTAATAAAACTGAGTGGTTTCTCACTTCAGATCTGACATTTATTATTTCTTTGCTGGAGATCATTATTATTATTATTTATTAAGGAGTGCTTCATTCAGAACACATCATTCTGTATACAGAACTCCCAGCATAGCCAATGGGAATGTTCCACAAAACCAATTGCTAGATTCCTCATATTCCTTTGACTCCAGTGGGAGTTGAGAGTGGTCCATACATTTCATGATCCCATCCTATAAAAAATGGTCAATGCATGGATATTGTTTGGAAATGTGTTTGTTTTTTGGGGAAAATAACAAATCAGATCCCTAGCTGGTGAAAGCTGTTACTAGATATACTATAACTTGTAGTTTCAATTCTAATTTTCCTTTTGCCCTGGGGTGAAAAAGTTCCTTTCCAAAGTTTGTTTGGTAAATACATATTTAGATAATTTACAAAATGCATAATATAATTTAATTATGTTAAGTATTCACATATTATTTACTGGAGAGGTCTATTACTATGTGAATATGTATTTAAGGAGTTTGCAAAATACAAAATGTTTCCTCAACCATAAATAATAAATAATTATGATAATAATACTTTGCATAAACTGTAGATAATACATTTTATCCGAGGGCCTCAAATTACCTTTTGTATGAAGACATATTTACTGAGCATGCATAGTTCCTTTCTCATACAACTCATAACAACTTCTTTTAAAAATGAGCATGAACATAAAGATTTCATATGGACTAACAGTCCTTATTCACTCCTGTTCTTTCTGGAGTAAAGGGACAGACTAACTCGGTGGGTGCAGTTCCTGATTTGGGATTTTTCCTCTTGTTCCAGTGAAACTCCCTCTTATTCTGTTAATTTTCTAGACACTATAAGATGATAGTTTGTCTTGGCTCTGGGTGTGTGTAGACACTATGGCTTGACTATCTGAGTTACTCCCTGCTAGTCAAAATATAGCAGATGTGATTGTGGCTGAAATGAATTACCACTTCTGTGGGAATAATATTAAACTGTAAAGATCTTGCAATATTTTCATTGTCTTCTCAATATTCCTCCACTCTGCCTTTCTTGACCAACTAAATATGTAGCTTCTTTCAGCTAAATGCTTCAAAATGAGGAGAAATTCTCTATCTCCATTCTCAAGTCAGATTTTCTTTGGACTTCATTAGTTATAACTTTGGTATCATCCTTTGTCTATAACTTTCCTTCTCGATCCATCCTTCCTCTCCTTTCCTTTTCTAAAATCTGCCTTTACAGGTGAACCATTGCTTGAAGTCCAGCTCTACTGACACCCCCACTCATGCTGTGATCTTTTCTAACCAGAACACCACAACTCCGTGCTCCCCAAACTCCAGCAGATACAGAATGCTAATGCTCACCTTCTCACATATACAAAAATCCTCAGCCACATAACCTCGCCTTCATTTTCAAACCGCTACACAAGATCCCAATCCCTTTTAACTAGTTCCAAATTGCCCTTCTTGTTCAAAACATTCTCACTGTACCTGCTAAAGTACTTCACAGATCTTTTGTCTTTCTGATTGCACTCCACTCTCTCAGCCCCAGCCTTCCTTTGCCCTTTACATAAACTTGTGTAGCAATAGCAAGATTGTGTGAAGGAACAGAGTTGGTGAAAGAATCTTGTTCTCTGTTTCATCAGCTCAATTTGATCTAACTACTTCTCCCTCTCCCTTTAATGGACCACTATTTTTTTCTCTGTCTCTGCTTTTTTTTTTTAAACTTCATTTTAGTCTTTTAGGAGATTTAACTGCTATATCATAGCTTGGATCTATCAAAGTAGACAGCAAGGACTAGAGGTACATCTGCCCATGTTATGGAGCAGCTGCATAGATTTGCTATCAATTTTTATTCACTATATAATTAATTATTTGCAGTCAAGATCAGGAAAACCGTTGTTGTTCCTAATGCTCATTTGTCACTGTTCTTCTTAACATGGCTGAAGCCTATCTCAGTTTGCCAGGAAGCACTGAAAACTGAAAACTAACCTACAGGTCTGAAGTATTTCCCAAGAGAAATGAACAAACGTCAGTAGATTGTGTATAACAAGTAGAGTTCATCCCTTTCAAAAAATTAATTGAAATAGCTCCAGAGAGGCAGTATTGCTTCATGGCAAAAGCAGGAGTGTTGGAGCCAGTTTTGGCCTGTGGAACTTGGGTAAGGCTCTTAAGGTCCATCTTCCTCAGTTTTCCAACTGTACAATGGGTACTGTATATTAATACAGCTTGGTAGTGATGTGGAGGTATGAACGGAATAAGCCCTTACTCCTTCTTGCAGCTAACAATTATCTTTGGCAGGAGCAACCTCTATCTATATTTATATAGAGAGACAGTAGGGTTTGTTCCTTACAGGTTTACTTTTCTTACAGGAAAGACAGTATCATGTGAAGTCACTCACCATTGTAGCCAGCCAAGCTATAACAAGGTAATGTAATAAGGGGCTACTTCAAGCATTCTGCTACAACATGACAAATCCTTTTTTAAGTATTTCTGAACATATGGAAAATAAATTATTTAGGCTTTTTTCCACTTCCTCCAATTCCCTTCTTTCATACTCCCAAACCCATGATTTCCTTCTATTCCTCATCCCTCACAAAAGTTCCCCACTACCACCAATTTCTCCTCACTGATCAGAGACCTCTATTACTGAACGGCCAGATAGTATTACTAGGCTTAAACTACTAATGTAAATGTTTTTTCATCCTTTGATTAAAAGAGATATTAAAGTATTATTAATTATTATTATTATTACTATTATTTAGGGCTGTCAAGCGATTAAATTTAATTGCATGATTAAAAAATTAATTGTGATTAATCACACAATTAACTGTGCTGTTGAACAATATTAGAATATCATTTATTTAAATATTTTTGGATGTTTTCTACATTTTCAAATATATTGATTTCAATTACAACACAGAATTCAAAGTGTATAGTGCTCACTTTATATTTATTTTTTATTACAAATGTTTGCACTTTAAAAACAAAAGAAATAGTATTTTTCAATACCCCCATTACAAGTGCAGTACTGTAGTGCAATCTCCTTATCATGAAAGTTGAACTTACAGGAGATAATGCTGCCCACTTCTTGTTTACAATGTCAACTGAAAGTCAGAAAAAGCGTTTGCATGGCACTGCTGTAAGATATTTATGTGCCAGATGCACTAAAGATTCATATGTCCCTTCATGCTTCAACCACCATTCCAGAGGACATGTGTCCATGCTGACGATGGGTTCTGCTCGGTAACTATCCAAAACAGTGCAGACCGACGCATGTTCATTTTCATCATCTGAGTCAGATGCCACCAGCAGATGATTGATTTTCTTTTTTGGTGGTTCAAGTTCTGTAGTTTCCGCGTCAGAGTGTTGCTCTTTTAAGACTTCTGAAAGCATGCTCCACACCTCGTACCTCTAAGTCTTTGCAAGTCACTTCAGATTCTTAAACCTTGGGTCGAGTGACATAGCTATCTTTAGAACTCTCATATTAGTACCTTCTTTGCATTTTGTTAAATCTGCAGTGAATGTGTTCTTAAAAAGAAACGGGTCATCATCCAGACATATTTATCCAATATATGGCAGAATGCAGATAAATTAGAGCAGGAGACATACAAGTCTCCCCCAAGGAGGTCAGTCACAAATTTAATTAATGCATCATTGTTTTAACAAGCGTCATCAGCATGGAAGCATGTCCTCTGGAATTGTGGCTGAAGCACGAAGGGGCATACAAATGTTTAGCATATCTGGCACATGAATACCTTGCAATGCTGGCTACAAAAGTGCCATGCGAATGCCCATCCTCCCTTTCAGATGACATTGTAAATAAGAAGTGGGCAGCATTATCTCCCATAAATGTAAACAAACTTGTTTGGCTTGGTGATTGGCTGAACAAGAAGTAGGACTGAATGGACTTGTAGGCTCTAAAGTTTTACATTGTTTTGTTTTTGAGTACAGTTATGTAATACAAAAAATCTACATTTGTAAATTGCACTTTCATGATAAAGAGATTGCACTACAGTACTTGTATGAGGTGAATTGAAAAATACAATTTCTTTTACCATTTTTACAGTGCAAACACTTGTAATAAAAATAATAATATAAAGTGAGCACTGTTCACTTTGTATTCTATGTTGTAATTGAAATCAATATACATGAAAATATAGAAAAAACATCCAAAAATATTTAATAAATTTCCATTGGTATTCTATTATTATTTAACAATGTGATTAGAGCTGTGATTAAACGCAATTAATTTTTTAATTATGATTAATTTTTTTAGTTAATCGTGTGCGTTAACTGAGATTAATTGACAGCTTATTACTACATTATTATTATATTATGACATTTCTCACAAACCAAGTAAGCCACAAAAAATAAAGAAAATAATGTGATTTTTAAATATAAATTGCCTATTTGTACACCGCTGATTAAAAAACAAATTTGGGGCTAATAGCTAATTATTATACTATAAAACTGCCTCTTATTGAAATATGTTTAATCAAATGATATCTTTGTTGAAGTCTCTAATATGTTGTGAGAGCTATACCAAAATAACATCTTGAATAGGTCCTTGACCCAAACAACTTACATTACAGTTTTGAAAATCTCTGCTATTTTCATTTTCCTCTAGGTCTCTAGGTGAAAATCTTGACAGTAGCAAAAAAACCCACAACACTCTGCGCTTAGATGAGGTGGCTGAAAATCATCTGGAGTGTCTTGAGGAAAGATTCTTTTTTTAAACTATGTTCCTCTGACACACAGATGTGTCAGCAATCTCTGTCTTATTCTCCCTCACACAACCTCTAGCCCCATAGAAGGGCACAGATTGATGGAAAAAGGCCCAACCAATTTCAATTTTGGTGAGAACTGTTCAGTTCTCTATCCAAAAATAGATAAAGCTACAAGGTAATGTTGCAACATTTGAAACTAACAGACACATTTCTCCTCTTATTTACGCTGGTTTTATAGCGATCACAATGGAGTCACTCCTGATTTATACCAACATAAGTCAGAGGAGAACCATGTGCTGCTCGCTGATCACTCAGTGCTTAAGGGGCTTGCAACAGCTCGGCTCTATTTTGTGTCTGGTTCCAAATGGTGAACAAAACAACAAAAATTTCACAGTGTCCCATCCTGGATCACTGTCTGGCAAGCTCAGCACTTAAAGACACAGTCCCCAACACCATAAACCAGGCCAAAGGTTTTAAGCTTTTGGGGTATATCCGTGATTCTCCAGTGTAGTACGGCCCCTTTGTCTCAAACCCTGGAGTATTCTGGCTGTAAAGTTGCCATATCTGTACTTGGAAGGCTGATCATAATGCAAGGGGAGAAATCAATTCTCTGTTGGACCAGAGGCTTTTATACCTGTTCTGTGCCATCACCTTTCCCTGGTGCCAGCATAGCAGGCATGGCTATGGCACCTCTATGGTACAGAGATCTCGAGTTGTATTTTGAGCACTGGCCCTGTACACTGTGGCCCCTGCTCACTTGTAGGCTGCCTTTGCATCCCAGCCGTCCAATTTGCATGATGTGCTGCCTGGACACAGGTGAGGATCTGGCGCTATATATTTTGTAATATTATTTCCTTATAGAGAGCCCTTAATATTGTGTCTTTTACTCTTTATGCAGCTAGGACAATATGAAGAAACCACATGGGCAGAGTCAAGCTCCAAATAGCTGTGTTTACTAGCTATATACAATCAAGCAAGGCCTAGTTCCATACATATCACTACTCTGACTGGTTTCTGGTGGCTTCTAAAACATACAACACAATTAGTGCCACTAGAGAGCTCACAAACTAATAAAACATTAGTACCCTATTCCTATACACTACACTTGGTGAAAATGTTCTTCCTCAGCTCCTCACATGATATTCTCAGTGATATATAATCAGAGAGATTGGCAACAAAGATTATTTTAGCAGCTGTGTTTTTGATGGAAGAGAAAGGGGTGAGATGATTGTATTGGAGGCCAGAGAAGTGGAAGTTGTAGCAATTAAGGTAGATAATGAAAGCCTTGGTGAGCATTTTGGCTGTCTGGATAAAAAAAGAAAGACGGACCTTGGAGGGGGAGACCACAAGATGTCCAGCATAGATATCTGGAACAAGCAAGAGGGAGGTGTCAAGAATGACTACCAAATTACTATTTATATCATTTAGTGTCCAATCCTGTGATTTCAGTCAAGCAAAACTCTCCTCAATTCAACAGGAGCTGGATTAGGCCCATAATTTCATAAGGGGAAATGACAAGGTCAGCTTTCATGCAGATCTGCAGCAGATCATATCTACCATATCTGAAACTATTCAAAGGGGTCATTAAAAATTAGTATTTTGGAAGAAGTGAACTAAGCCATCCTTCACAGTAGGTTGGCTTGTTGATGTATATGTTCAATTGTTATTACATGTTGCCTCACAGGAATAGGTCCATTGAGATAAATATATATTTTTAAGACATCCTGTGGCTAAGAAGACACTAGGCACACATTATTCTACCTGTGTATTTGTCAGAATATTTTCTTAACAAAAGCAAAAGACATTTTCTGAAGCATTATGAACCTCCACAGGCAAGAGAAATCCTTGAAGAAGAATGACCAAAGATAAATTAGATATTATCAGATATCATGATCATTCTTCGTGCAGTAAATGTAATGCCAAAACAATATTAGTTCTAGTTGATGTGTACTGTTAGACTTTTCAAAACAATCTGAAATAGATGGGGCTAGCAAATCATAGAGAGATCATTTATAAGTGACAGTAGTATATATGTCTCCTCGTTTTTAATGAATCCCACCAGAATCTTTTGGAAAGTTCACAGCACTGAGTTATTCTCTCATTATTAATTACCAAGTTTGTTAAGGAAGACATCTCCCCTGCTAACATTTGAGTAAGAGACAAAACAGACACTACTTAACTTCAGGAGCACTCTTTAAAAGCATCAACTGTGTATCTGTCTCCTTTCTATCTCTGTTTATATAATGTTACGTTCAAATGGAAGATCTAAATTAAGAGGGAATGGTTTTAATCCAAAGGGGTGCATTAGGGAGGTTCTAGGATGTGGGGGAGCAGGGAAGAGCATAATGTTGCCTTAGGTTGTATTAACTTCCACTGGTTTCCTCCAGGGTAGACTCTGGAGGAACTGAAGTGCTCTAGTTGGATGGAGTCAGAAGGAGCGGTGTGGCTCCCCACCCTCAGTCCGCCTCCACTCCCCACCCTGACACTATGGATGGAGGGAGGGAACTGGCACAGGAACTGGCTCTAACACTTCCCCCTGTAGAGAGCTCTTTTGTGCTGAGACAATTCTCCATTGGCCATTTCTAGCCAGCTTAAGTGGTGTGAATTGGACTGAATGGACCAGAGAATCAACCATAATGGTTTAAGGACTTACTGTCATATTCTGTTCTCAGTTACACTCTTGCAATTTATTGTCCACAATTCTATTCCACAGGCATAAATGAGATCACAAATTGCTAAAATGTACTTGAAACACTTGTCCCACCAAAAGGACTTAAAGCCACTTTAGCACTTATGTTGCTGTAAGCATTTTTTTTTAATACAAAAAATCACTGAGACATCCTATATGGACTGGAACCACACAATGACATTTTTCAATAGTCACATTTCAGACCAGAATTGTAGGTCAAGGGCCAGAACCTCATCTGGTATAAATAGGTGTTGCCTCATTTACTCCAATGAAGCACGACTGACTTACATCAGGGGGCCACTGTGTCCAGACTCTTTAAACAGATTCTCTGTAAGAAAGGATGGGTGCTATACTATTTTTAGATCTTCAAAAACAAAAGCAAAAAAAAAAAAAAAAAAGAATCAGTAAAAAAATCACTAAAGAATCAGTAACTGGAAAAGTTAGCATTGACCTCTTGACCATGGGACTTTCTTTGTAAACAATCTTGTAAGCCAAATTTAGGTTTCAAAAATGCCTAATCTTTTTGCTCATGTATTTATCATTTTCATGAAAGGAATGAAAATAATCTTCAGACATATGTTTCAAATGCAGTCTGGCATCTGTTCAAGCATCATTCATTCACTTATACCTGACATTATTCTTATGTTAAGTTGTAAGATGGGCCTTGAATAAAATTTACATTCTAATAACAAATAACTTCAAGAAAATCCACAAACATTCTGTGAAAAGAAAGAAGTAAAATATGTTGAATAAATTATTTGCTTCACTCTTAAGAACATGCCTGGTCCAAAGCTCACTGAAGTTAATGGACAGGCTCCCATTAACTTGAGTGGATGTGGATAAGGTCCAATGTGCACAACTATAGAAAGACTGGCTGCTAAGAACTCCCTCTCTAGAACTACCAGGCAATACACAGGGAGAGAAACAGTGGAACTCCCCCAAACTTGAGATCAAGAATCAAGCAGAGGATGAGACAGACAGTGGAGTCTTCTGTGGTTCTGACTCTTGAGCCAGGATTATTGCCAGAGAAGGAAAATTCAAGCAGCTTCATTTCCTATGTTGCCAACAATGATCTACATCAAAATATCAACTCTTGCCCTACCCTGTGCCTGAAAACCAAATGTTTTCTTTCTCTTCGGATTTAGCCTATCTGGGTCCTCTAACCAGTGTAAATAGAGCAGAAGAAGAAGAGGAAAGTTTTGAAATGTGCTCCATTTTTATAATCACAGAAGAGAACTGCCTAAGAGAGAAGGAAAGTTTCAGCAGTTGGAGTGTGAGTGTCCTTGTCCTTTAAATCCAGGTGAAGGCTTACTGGAATATGTGCCCTTTTTTCCTAAGAGGAAGGGCTTAAGAGGTAGGTGCGGTAAATGCTATGAAAGATATTGAGATGCAGATTCTAAACTACTGTACTTAGAGTATTGCATATATGGGGTGCAATTAAGGTGTAGTTGAGGGGCACTTCAAGTATAAGCCACATACAAGGTGTGTACACCTCAGCTGGGGTAGTGGCCAGCTTGTGTGAGATGTTTTGCAAAAGCATATCAATTACTCCGAAAATTCCCAATTTTTGACAAAAAAAGGTGATCCCCAGTCATCACTGGATGCTTCTTCCTGCCACAGGGCACTGCTCCCTGACTTCTCCCCTTCTCTAATATGTGAGTCCCCACCCCTTTTTGCAGTGATTGTAGAAAGTGAAATCTGCCTTCCAGGCAAGCTCAGAGAATCATTCCATACTATGGAGTGCAGCCTTCACCCTCTGCTGCCCCGTCTCTCATTTTGAACAGAAAATGTCAACACTTTCCCTTTTAACAGTTTTCAGTTAAAAACTTGTATTTTTGGGTGAACTTCAACATTTCAAAACTTTAGCCCAACAATTTCATTTTTTTGTCTTCTAAATTGATAGTCTGTTTTTTGACCAGTTCTAGTCAGCAATTAAGAAGGGTGCTGGGAAAAAGACACCAGGGACATAGCTGGGAAAAAGAATAGCAGAAGATAGTCTGGTAGACCATATTTTTTCTAACCGTGTTCTTTATGCAGCTAACAAATTATGGTGATGTTGAAAAAACAGAGACTTTGTAAACTATAGCATGCCTGGATTAGTCTAATTTTGAATCTTCATTTTACTGTCTTTTCATGGTTTTATCCATTGAAAATAGTCCATTCCTGATATTTTAAATAAGAGCCTCCCATTAGGTACAAAAGCCCAGATTCTCCTCTGCATTCAGACCGTTTTACACCACACCACCAACACAAAGTGGCCCTAAAGCCAGCATTGCTGGCCACAGAAGGATCACCCTTCTGTATTGGTTCTTACACCATGCCTCTCAAAACCAGTGTAGGGTGTGTAGTTGGGCTTCTTTGCATCTACCAGTCCCTTATGGCTATTAGCTGCGAGTGTACATTAAATCAGCACTCAGGCTATTCCCTCTTACACTGGAGGACAGGCTAATGAACATCCAGGCCTGGAATGGAAGGGGGTGACTCATTCTGAACTTGATTATATTCACGTGAAGAAATGTTCTGTATTATTTTCCCAGATGTTAAATAATAGAACTGGGCTCTTTTGAGAACAGCAACAGCTAGTATAGTCTATGAAAACAATTACTTCCGGTGCCCAATCAGGAAGATAACAGATTCACATTAAACACACTACAAAAGTTTTATTTTAAACTCAAGAAGCTTTTAGAAAGTTTAAGCAATTTCAGTCAGTGTGTTTCCACTTGCAGATGAACCTGGTTTCAAGGCTTAGAACTGAAAAATTAGGGTCACAGGGTTAAATCTATCCTGAAGAAAGGAGGGATGTGAAATGGCTAATAGATTAAAAAATGAATACTTGAAGTGTGGTATGAACTACTGCATAAAGCCTATAGATAAAATAAAAGCTATGATTAAATATGAACTCATGCGCCTCTGTGTTACTTGGGAAATCAAGACTTCCATGGCTACGTTTCTTGGGGTATTAAATGGCATGTAATTAGGGAAGAAGTAAATAGATGAGAAAATTGCATTTTAATGCTTTTCCATGTTAATAAATAATATATATGATAGTCATAGGAGCTATGGGGCTCAGACACATGGGAAAAGAAAAGACAATGAAAACAATGAAGCTGTGTTATCCTCATCATTAGCAGTGTGATTGTGCACTTCACCATGCCTGCATTGGAAAGAAAGAGACACACTCTTTTTCTCATAAGTGCATTTTTTTAAAAAGTGAGTCTGATTAGTGACTTTCTTGTAAAGCCAAGAATAAAAAGCAATTCTGAAAGTTGATTTTTTATCCTGGTAGATAAAGCTTTATACATATATTTAATAAATCTCCAAAAGGTAAGGACAGAGAGGGTGTAGGAGTTCATAGATGAAGTCATCAGGCAACAGGATTTTGGGTAACAGGCTACACAATGCAGACAGGAGGCAAATATGCCAAACAGTCCCCAAATACATGGAAGGGGAAGCATGATGTCTTCTCCCCCTAGATACCAATAGCCACTCTGCTTTAACTCTGCACCTTTCAGAGTGTGATACTGGAGAAGATGCTTTCCTTGGTATCAGGTGAAATCCTAATCTAAAATCTGGTTCCTCTGGGACTTCTTTCCTCCTTGGAGAGTATAGGGCACAGGCTGGAAAGATTTGTCAGTGGTCCCTCTGGGAATTGTGCTGCCAGAGAGATGGGGAGACTGGACTACTGTGCTGAATTGAGACTGCTTTTCAAGGATTTCCAGGGATCCTTGTGGGTGGCATCTGTTGTTCCTCTCAAAGCATTGGGGTGTTGCCAATATTTGAAGGAGGGGGTCCCACAAAAAATTTCCCAATTGTAAGCTCCATTTCCCAGAGGTGCATGTACTTGCAGAGATAGAGGTTTCTGGGACTGGGGAATCTGATCGTTTGTTTTCCCATTTCAACACAATCCATTTCTCGTAACCCAGGGAGAAGAAATGCCGCTTGGCAAACAAAGGTATACTAAGTACATTCGCTGAAATTGTTCACTGCTTGTTCCTGCAAAGTACACTATGTCAAATGGTGGGGCAGCACCATGGTCAACTTGTGGCATTTTAAGTGGAAATTAAACCATCATAGAGAGGTCTGGAGATTTTCTTTCCTGGCACGTATTTGAAAATACCTGGCAATTGCTGCAATCCTGGTGACAAGAGATTTGCTCTTCACATGTATTTTTGTGAAACTCAGGGATAAACTAACTCTGGCAGAGATGATAGATCTGTGTCCAGAGAGATGGTGAAACTGAAAAATCTGTCCAACCCCTCTTTGCAATGTAGGGTCTGTCTACACAAAAAGCTATGCACAGGCTTGTCTGCCTGAGCTAGCTTAAATCCAGCTAGCATGGGTAAAATAGCAGTGAAGGCAGCATAGCACAGGCTTCAGAGCAGGTTAGCAAGCTGAATACATATCCAGAGTTCATGTCAGGCTTTCACTACCCATGCTGTGCTGTCTCCACTGCTATGGTTATCCTCACTATCTAGCTCAGATAGGCTAGTCCAGGCACAGCTTTTGATGTGTAGATAAACCTTTAGTGATAAGAGTTTTAGCAAGGAGCTTCTAAGAGCACCATAGAGCTCCATCCTGCAGATCACTGCTTCCCAGGTTGCAACACCAGCCCCTGACCATGGCAACTGACTACTCCCCCTGAAAGAGGACTTGAGAATAGTCTACATGTCTTATAAATGTAAAGAAATTTTATCAGGATCAGAGAGGTAGCCGTGTTAGTCTGTATCTACAAAAACAACGAGGAGTCCAGTGGCACCTTAAAGACTAACAGATTTATTTTGGGCATAAGTAAAAAACCCACTTCTTCAGATGCACGGAGTGAAAATTACAGATACAGGCCTAAATATACTGACACATGAAGAGAAGGGAGTTACCTTACAAGTGGAGAACCAGTGTTGACTGGGTCAATTCAATCAGGGTGGATGTGGTCCTCTCCCAATAATTAAAAGTAGCCCTACTTCAACAACAAAAACTTCAAAAACAGACTTCAAAGTGAAGCTGCAGAGCTACAATTCATTTGCAAATTTAACACCATTACTTTGGGCTTGAATAGGGACTGGGAGTGGCTGGCTCACTACAAAAGCAATTTCCCCTCTCTTGGTATTGACATCTCCTCATCAATTATTGGGAGTGGACAACATCCATCCTGATTGAATTGGCCCTGTCAACACTGGCTCTCCACTTGTAAGGTAACTCCCTTCTCTTCATGTGTCAGTATATTTATGCCTGTATCTGTAATTTTCACTCCATGCATTTGAAGAAGTTGGTTTTTTACCCACAAAAGCTTATGCCCAAATAAATCTGTTAGTCTTTAAGATGCCACCAGACTCCTCGTTGTTTTTATCAGGATATGACCATGTGCTAGGTGACTGTTCTATTTGTATGTTGCCTCTCTTTACCCTAACTTTCTGATCTTCTCTTTTTAGAATGTAAGCTCTTCAGGGAAGAGATCTTGCCCTCATTTATGTTTGTACAGTACCTTGCACATTGTAGGTTCTACAAGGAAATAATAAACACACTTTATATTATAGTATTTATTTATTAATTAATATTATTAGTAGTAAGTTCAAATCCATGGAGGGTTGGATATACATTATGCAGTTTTGCTATCCATCAGCACCTTATGTTAAATTTATCTCAGCCTGATAGTCTGGACTCATGCTTCAGCTCTGTCATCACCATCTTGTTATTTTAAGACTTGTCACTCCATCTCTTAACCATAGCAATAAATCCTGAGTGAAGTCAATGTGTTTACTTATCAGCGATATGCTGCAAGTAATTTAAACAGAGGGTCTCCACAGAAATCCCACATCCTTCCCCCATCTGTTTGCAATAGGTGACCAGATAGCAAGTGTGAAAAATAGGGATGGGGTGGGGGGTAATAGGTGCCTATATAAGAGAAAGCCCCAAATATTGGGACTGTCCCTATAAAATCAGGACATCTGGTCACCCTCGCAATAGCTGCCATTGCAACCCCTGTGTCCATAGGGCATATCCATGAGAGGGGAGGGAAATGGAGCTGTAGTAAAACTTAAATGATTTCTCATATCCAAGACTGTAAGAGGGGAGACAGCACTCCCGAGCAAAGAAACTTACTCCACTAGCAACAAAATTGAAAAGAAATGTTTATACATCGTTCCTGAATGCTAGAGTGTATTCATAATCTAATCTATCATTGTTTATATTACAGTAGCACCTGGAGGCCTCAACTAAAATCAGTACCCTCTTGTGCTAGGTTCTGTCCAAACTCATAGTAAGAGACCATCCATGGCCCAAGTAGCTTAGCGTGGGACTTAGAATCACTCAGTATTGATCTAACTCTGCTCCTTTTGAAGTATAATGGCAAACTCCCACTGATGTCAGTGGGAGAACAGGTAGGTCAGAGCTGAGCACTTTTGAAATCCCACCCAATCCATTCTATAACAAATAGACAAAGTATAAGAAGGGGAATAGAGGTGAAGTGAGCAAGCCAATTAAAGAACCCAGGTCTCCTGACTCCCAGTCTAATGCCGTAGTTATTAGACCATGCTACCTCCTAGCCTTTAACTTGAATAACTTGAGATGAGGACGATGGGGTGAATACCTGACAGGAAGTTCTCCCTGGAAACATTTTTTTTTTTTTGAAAGAAAAAATCCTTTGCCATTTGAGACAGTCTTTTACTTTCCAAAGGCAAATACTTTGCTCTTCAGAAGCATTTTTATGAGTTCCAGTGATAATTAATCTCTGGAAAGGATAGTTTAACAATATCCAGGGGAAAGGAGGGAGGAACTATGTGAGAGGCAGAGAAATTATTCTAATCCTCTCTTAACTGAATTTTAACCAGGGACTCTTGGGAACCTCTGAGAGCATCACCACTTCTCACGTAAGTCAAAAAAAAGTTACTTAAGGGGGAAGGGCAGGAGATGCATCCAACTAATGTATTTGATAGCTGTATAGTCATCTATCTACAGCTGAACAGTAAGAAACAATATCTACAAATATAGTTAATGGCAAAACTTTAGTCAAATTCATGCAGGATTGGGCCCTCATCTAGCAATGACTTGAGTATGAGAATCTCTCAGTTTCCATTGCATTGGCTCACCTCATTTACAAACACTAAGGTTGTGGCACCCTTGCACACATTGACTAGTAATTTACTCTGTGAGCTGCCTTGCAGAAACAAACATCCTACAGACCAAACCTGCTTTCTTTTCTTTTCATCCAGAGCTTCCACTGATTTCATTGGCGTCAGTCCTCAGCTGTGGCCAGTAAAGGGTGTTAACTGCAAAGAAGCTGCTTGCAACTCCCTGATCTTGAAGCCAGCCTTGTCTTTTCAGCCATGATGTAATTGTAAAGAAGTGCTGAGCTGAGTATGGCCACAAGAAGCCTGGGCACCTGCCAGGGAACCTCTGGAGCTCAGTGCACTCTTGCCATCCTCCACCCTCTCCCATCCCTGGCCCCTCTTCTATCCTGAGAGCCTGGTGGGGTTGCTGTAGTTGAGGGGTATGCTAGCTCTGCACCACCCAGGGATTCCACATGCAAGGAGAATCCCCAGCTGTAACGATAACCAGGACTGGGGCAGGGATCAGCACTGAGCCTGATATTTACAAACAATATAACAGAAGCTTCTAATGTTTTAAGGCCTCTTAATTTTAGCCAGAGGAAGAAAGGAATTAAAGGACCCTACAGAGTCGCTGGCTTGTTTCCTTTTTTGATTTTTTTGTTTTTAATGAGCGAGCTTTTCCTGTCTGAAGTTTTGCTTGAAGTTTTAAATGAAATTCTAATAGTAAAGGCCCAGAATGTTTTTTTTTTAAGGCAAGCAGCGTCCCTTGACCTATGTTTTTAAGCGTCTGTAGCCCTACATAAATTCAGATAAAACTAGGTTTCTTCTAGTCTCCAGCTGTAAACCATACCAGTTAGACCTGGAAGGAAGAAGACAAGGAAGAGGCACCCTGCCCCTGCTTTTTCCTTCAGAAAGCTATTTTTAAAGATCCTCAGTTCAGAGTTTAAGCAGATTTGGACTCCATGGTGAATTAAGGTTTGCTACAAATGGGCCACAACTAACTCTCACTCTTTCCCTTTACACTATGGGTTTCATCTTTTCTTAGGTTAAAAAAAAAAAAGATAGAGATGAAACTGAACAGCAAAGTATGGCTACAAACTCCCTCAAAGTTTGAGGCGGATTAGGGTTGGAGCTGTGTCTAGCACATACACATATGTGAAATATATATAGGCATTCCTGGCTTAAAGAGAAAAAGGAATCAAACTTTGATGGATAGGAGAAGTGTAGGTACTGCCTGGGAAGTTTTCTCTTTCAATTAAGGAAAATCCTATAGAATTTAATAGAAAAGTTTGATCTTTCTAAAGAATCTTTAAGCTAACTATAGCATGCTAGAGCAGGGATACAATTCTCTATGAATGTACATGAGCTAGATTCTCAGCATAGGTCTATTGACTTCAATAGAATTCGGCCAATATACAGTCACTGAGAGTCTGGCCCTTTAGGCTGGCATAGATATTCTCTGGAAAGGACTTCCGTCTCTATTAAATTCTGTAGGTTTGGAGAGTGGATAGAGAAGGATATCCTCATCAGAAATCCAGTAACCAAACCAAATGCCTCCTCCTTCTCCCCAAACATATCTAATCACAAGCTTTCTGAAGCAAAGCTCTTCCGTGACAGCCGCAGAGTCAGTGCACCGAAAAGCAGCTATAGAAGCACCTTTGAAATTGAGAGGCTGACATTATAGATTGGTTTACAATAAGAAAATGATTCTCAGTCATTGTGTCCAGGCTTGTGCGGATTGCTTGTAACCGTACCTTTTCATTATCCATTGCATTTATCAGATAGTGGGTAACGGTATCTAGTTCTTTTTACTATTCTAGGAACAAGTGGAAATGCAGTTGAAATGATGGACAAATGGCATACCAGAGCAGGATGGGTACTGTAAACTAGAGATAGTTTTGATCTAGTTATTCATCTCCTTTGGCAGATTACTTGAAAACAAGTAAGCTAACAGCACATTCCAGGCAGCATAGTATCATAGCAGCACAGGAGCAGAGAGTTCACTGCAGGTTGCAGATTGATGACTGGGGAAAGGGAGAAGAACAAATGTGTATCACACACATGATTGACAGAGCAGAAATACAGTCCTAAGGCAAAGCTTTCAGAAAAGACCAAGTAAGTCAGTGCAGTGTAATCTGAGCATAGCATATGCTGATGTCCTTTGGATATACACAGGTGACAGATGTCTTTTGTCCAGGTCAGGCAAATACCCCTAGTGCAAGAACAAGGGAGTCAGAGAGAAAATGAATGGAGAAATTTAGTTAGGTCTAGAGCAGAAGCAATAAGTTTTTTTCAAACTGTCTTTTGTGCCACAGCTTCTGACCTAAAAATATGTATGGATAACTTCATATCTTAAGTATTCCTTAATACTTCCCTTTGGTTACTGTAGGAATTACCTTGTATATTGCAAATATTTTATTATTTAGCTGCGATTTTTATTTTGTTATCTAAATGACAATTCCTTGTAAACATCCACAAAGTTACCTACTTATCCAACTTCAAATCCCTCCTTAAAACTCTCCTTTGTCATAATGCCTACAAAAAACTTGACAAGTTAGGTTGCTGGTGTGTTGAGTCTGACTGCCTCTCATGCTGACCAATACTGTCCCATTGTTTCCTTGTACTCCATTAGTCTGTCTCTATCCTTCTATTGTCTCTTGTCCTATACTTACATTGTAAACACCTCGAGGCAGGGACTGTTTTTTTGTTCTGTATTTGTACAGCTCCTAGCATAACAGGAGCCCCAGTCACTGACAAGGACTCCAGGCACTATGGTAATACAAATAATAATAAATCACTGCACACAAAGATTGTGCAGAACAACAAATGTTAACTAGGAAGAGACCTGAGCCATAAATGTCAGATCCAAACTATCCAGAAGTGCAGGACTGTGCAAACTGGAGGATTTGTTTCATGACCATCCCTATTAAAAACCTAATATTTTATGAAAACAGGAAGTTCTGTAAAGCAGCCTCCCATCTCCTGACCCAAAGGAGAATGACCCAGATCCTCAAAGGTATTTAGGCACCTATTTCCCATTGAGGACCTGAGCTAAAGTGTTACAACCTGATTCTCTTTATACTTGCACTAGTTTTATATCACTGATTTTACAAGAGTTACTCCATTTTTACACTGGTGTGAGAAGAAAAGCAGGCCCCATCTTTCATAAAATGCAGAGGCTTCTCAGCAGAATGTAAACAAAAGACAAAACAATGTATTAACTAAAACTGGCTAATACAATATTTGTAATAAATAATAAAGAAGTTTAAATGTCTTTGGAGCTACATCATTTGCACTCTCTCTCTGAATCCCCTACTCAGAATGCTCATTCATATGACACAGGGTCAAATTTTCATTTACACTAAGTCCCTTCCATGCTACTCTGCTAGTGTAAAGAAGACTTAAAATGGGTGTAAATTTACTTTTGGCCACTTGAAGACCCTTCTACACAGACAAAGTAATGTAAAGGGGACTTTGTATAGACGACAATCAAGCCATAGGGTATAGGATGACCATAGGAAGTACTTGGAAAGCTCATTTTTACCTCCTCAGGCCAATGCTGCACACAATCCAGGGCCGGCTCCAGAATTTCTGCTGCCCCAAGCAAAAAAAAAAAAAAAAAAGCCACGATCGCAATCGTGACCGGCGGCGGCAATTGGGGGGGCGGGGAAGCCGCGATCAGCGGCAGCAGTTCGGCGGCAGGTCCTTCGCTCCTAAAGGGAGTGAGGGACCTGCCGCCCCCGAATTGCCGCACATGCCGCCCCTCCCCCTTGGTCGCCCCACTTGTTAAGCTGGTGCCTGGAGCCGGCCCTGACATGATCAAATGCCATCTTCACTCCCGCAATCAGATAATCCATGGTGTCTGATACAGCAAGTTACTATCCACAGCATATTAAACGATGGCCTCTCATGAAACAGTACATTACTGCAAAAGGTTCAGAAAACCTGACCTATGAGGAAAGGTTAAAAAACTGGGTATGTTTAGTCTTGAGACAGAAAGACTGAAAGGGGACCTGATAACAGTCAAATATGTTGTTAGGGGTTTCTTTCTGGTACTGCAGCCTGGAAAGCCTGGCTGTGTACAGATGGCAAGGGGCTGCAGTTTGGAAGGGGAGGCTGTGAGCCAAGCGGTAGCAGGGAGAGGGGCTGCAGCCTGGATGCCAGACCGCATGCAGGGGAGGAAGAGTTGACATGTGCTGAGCCCCAACCCCAGAAAGCACCGGGATAGGTACACGCATGCAGCTCCATGTGCCAGTGCCCCCACTTCCCATAGAAAGCACCAGCATCTGGACTGCAGTCCCTCCTCCCATCCCCCATAGGCAGGTTTGCACAGGCACTTCCCGGCCTTTCCTTCCCTGGTTGCGGCCTCACAAACCTGCCTTCCATTTACTAGCAACTGCCAGATAATGGCAGCTCTTTGCTGGCAACTGAAGGGCTACTAATAAGGGGAACCTACTGTATACTGATAGCTCATACATTAGTATGCTGGAGATTTGGGCTAGATTCACCAACGGACTTAGGCACCTAACTACCACTTTAGGCACCAAAAAATCACAGCATTAGGCCTCCTCTTGAAGTTCTCGCCTGTTAAAGCTGCTCCACTATGGCTAAATAACTTTAGTTTTAAAAGTTATTGGAGCAGCGGTACATAATCCTGGGTTATCCACATGACTGCTCTAACCACGAAACTACAGAGTCCTTCTTTTGCTCCCTTTGTAGATAAATCTCTAATAATTTTCATATGACTTTACATTGTGCCTCTTCATATAACCTTGTGGTGGGTCTACCCACGTGTGACCTCTGTTTTCATGGGACTTTGTATCAAAGCCTCATTTAGAAACTTTGCATTGCCCTTGGTATAATATTATAGCCCCTAAGGATAGAATAAGATAGAAGAAAATTTCTTTTTGCTAGCAGTAGAACAAGAGCTCTCCCCCCCCACTCTTAATCAATTGCCCTGTTGAATGAATGAGGTGTGGATGAGCAAGGCATGGAAGGCAGCACCTCCAGACAGCCTCAACTGTTGGAGAGAGGCTGGGAGCCAGACCCAAGGACAATAAAATGTGTCAAGTGGGCTCATTAAAGACAAGCAGACATACCGACGGCCTCGGGGGTTAGAAGCAAGCACCTTCTTTTGGAAAAACCCTCTTTGCAGCATTGGGACAACACTCAAAAGAAAGCAGCACAAAGGACCAATGGACACAGACACAGAGTTTGAATCTGGTCTATATTTGCATAAGAGGAAAGCTGCTATAAAAGTGAGGTGTCTTGCAGAGGACCCCGGGTCTCGTCTTGTCAACATGGGAGCATCGATCCGGATCGGCAGAAGCCCGGCTCCACCCCCTCCCCCATCTAACTCACCTGGCCAGTGAAGTTAAGGGGAGCAACTAATTGGTAACAACAAGACGGAGTGTGTTTGTGTGTGTGTGTGAGTGTAAGTGTAATATATATTATATGCATATGATACAGTGTTAATGAATACATGTATTACTAATAAATGTGGCGTTTTGTCTTATTCCCCCTGAAAAGATCCTGTGCAGTACTTTAAGTACAACACCTTGCCCAATGATTCTTTCATTATTTAGCCACAACTTTAGCTAGAAAGATGAGGACACCCCGCTTCAGAATATCTCATAGCTCAGTGATTGGGGCACTCATCTGAGAGGTGGTAGCTCCATGTTCAAATCCCTCCTCTGCCTCAAGTCAAGAGAGAATTTGAACTGGGGTGTCTCCCACATCCCAGGTGGGTACTCTAACCATTGTGGTAAACATTATGAAAGGAGTCCTCATTGTCCTCCTCACTCCCCCAGCCTCTTGCAATAATGCTGTAGGCACCTAACCCCAAGACGAGGTTTGCAGCTGAGAATCCCAAGCAGAAGGAGGCATCGCCCTATAGCCCAGCCTTAGACACCAGACTCCTTGATGGGGTTGGGCTTAGTACACACTTGTCATCTCCCATTGGTTATCTTAGGTGGGAAACTGCCTAACCTGTTGGCTTTTATGAGTCCCATTTTACAGCATCTGCCTCTGGCTATTCATTGTATAGGGAGTCTAACTCTGGCTTTGTGAATCCCAGTGTTTTTCTAGGCACCTAGAAATTAGGTGCAGTGATGCTCAGTGTCATCATGTCCAAGTTTCTTTGTGAAGTCCATATAAACATATAAGCATCTCTTCCTAAATGACAACAAAAAAGGGGAAATTTAAGAGGTCATTTGACAGGGAAGATGATCAAGCAAACTTCTCATTGAATTCACAGTTCTTTTTCCTGAATAAGAACTGCAGGTCCTGGCCCAGGATACTACACTCTGCCCTCAGATATTTACTCATCTCTTCCACTGACTTGAAAGACAGCTGTGCATGAAAAGCTAAGTCCTGATTCCACACTACTTTGCAACCTGTTTAATCAAATTCAACCAATCAGAACTGTAGTGTTTTACACCCATGTAGGTGGGTTTAAATGATTGTTCAAGGCATTGGACAATCAGGTCCATGATATTTACTCTAATGGGTAAACATGGCAACTGCTTTACAAGCTGTAAAAATAAGTTGGGATCCTTTTAAAGGATGTGCAGAATTTTTTGACTGTCTTTTGTTCACTCCACCATCATCATCATCATCACTACTCCCACCACCACCACCACCAATGTCATTAGTTAGCGATTTAGTAGTGTTGTTATTCTTTTTAAAGTACCCAAAAATATGCTAGAACCTATGCAAGAAAGATAGAAAGATATAGCCCTGTCCTTATGAGTTTATACCACTATTCTAGGATGTAATACATGGAGGTAACAAAACACTATCGCTGGGATGGGACAAGGGCAAGGTAAGACAAACCTGCCCAAACCAGCACCTAAACCTGAGCAAACACTCTTTACAGAAATTAAGATAGGCCATGTACCCAAGGCAGAACATCTATCTCTGATTCTCCTCCTTCACTGAAGGACACTGGTGAAACTCTGAAACTCATAGACTTGGCACAGCACAGAAAACATTTTTGTTTTGCTTTCTTTAGTAGTGGAAGACAGCAATCTGTATCCAGTTCTGCAGGTGACATTGTTAAAAAAAAAAAAAAAAGACTGGGCTCTGCAAAGAAAATCATTCACTTTGTTAAAACTGAATCTCCAAATGTCCTGAGTCTATTGCCTCTCTATTCATCTTATATAAGGGATGAATGAAGCACACAAGTACTCATGATTGGGTGGATGTGTTTGCAACAGCTGCATAAGGGATTGCCAAAACTGATTTTGTGTAAGATAGCCTAAGTGCCTGATGTACATTAGAATCCATTCCCATTCTTTAATGCACATAAAAGTACACTAGTGTTTTAGGAAATATTATCAAATCCATTAACTGCAGTGTGCTTTTCTTGGTCAAGCTGTAGCAAGAGCTAAATAGGTGAAAGTCATTCTTTTGTGGCTCACTTGACCTTAATGTCAGATATTTCCCATGAACTACTTCCAACATTTGTTTCCTTAATGTGTTGTTACAAATCCTTCAAAGGCACTCACTGAAAAATAGATCCTAATTTCTACAGTAGCAGAATAGCACTTTCTCTTAAAAGCAGGCTTCATGAGAAAGCCAACCCATAATAAAAAAACATACTTGCCTAAAAGGAAAAGAGCCACTTAGCCATCACTTCCCTTTTTAATTTCTCTCTCCTTCCCTCCCTTGGACTAGCTGTAAGGGACTAAGGGTGTAGGTAATCTGTCCAGCAGTCACGGCTGGGCTGGGGTCTGTACATAGGAATGGCAAGACTCAGGGTCAGAGTCAGGCTGGGGTCAGAGACCAGAGGTCAAAACAAGTATCAGGCTGGAATCAGGAGGTAAGAGCCAGGCTGGGCTCAGAGACCAGAAGACAAGGCAAAGTCTGGAGTCACAGCAGGCCAAACTCTGTGTCATTGCCCAGACAACTTCCTGGGCCTACCCAGGGATAAATAGGGCACATGACCAATCAGAGGGCTGCACGGTACTCTAGCTCCCTTGGGTGGGACTTCCTATGGCACCTACTCTCTGCAGTGCTCTCTGGGGGGGTCACTCTGCGTGGCACTGTGGGAACACCAACTAGCCCAGGCTCTGTACACCTGGGTTCTAGTCTATGGACCCTTATACTGCCCCTTTTCTTATTCCAGAACAATCTTTGCCATGCCATGAGGGTTATTACCCTCTTTGAACCTTAATGGCCAGACTGCAGAACTTAGCACATTCACGGGGATCTCTAGGAGGGATTGTCCTTCACAGGACACAAACCAGCAGCTTCCTCACCTGGGCTGCCCTGTGCAAAGGAGGAATGTGCAGGCTGCATCACTCAGGGTATAATGTGGCCTGCTCCTTTCTTCATGCCAGTCCAGCTCCCCTGTCTCCTCCCCATCCACTCCAGGGGCACACAGAGGGAGCAGTTCTATAGAAGGAAGAGCATGAAGGGGTTGAAAGGTCTCTTGAGTCATTCCCTATTCTCTTCTCTTTTATATTGGTTCTTATATCACATCACAGTAGTATCTTAGCACCTTTCAGTAGTGCATTAAGTGATGTGACTACCGTGTGTCACGTGTTTGTTCTGTCATCCTCTCTCCATGGGCAGAAGTAAGTGCAGGAGAGTGTTTTGTATAGACATACACACATACATTGCTTTATGTTGATATTAGAAAAGGCAGGTCAGAGAAATCTGCCTTGCACTTGGAGTGGAAACTGGTGAGATTTGTGATGGTTCTTAGTTCTTTTGAGAGTTCATTCCATGGTCTTGGGCTGGCTCTGAGAAAGTTCTGTCTCCCACACAGATAATCTTTACTCTTATTGTACAAAGTTACATGGAGGAGTGAAGTTGTTAACTACAGTCTTCATCCCGAAGCTTTAGGCAGTCTTTAAGATACCCTGGGCCCAGGCCATTGAGCATCTTGTAGATAAGGACTGAGACCCTGAAATTGATTCAATATGCTATGGGAAGCCAGTGCAGAGAAGGGAGGCTGAGTTTGATGTATCCATGATAGCCTGTGATGCTGAGGAGACGTGCTGCAACATTCTGTGCCAGTTAGAGTTTCCTAAGAAGTGAAGGCTGCATATGCAGGTATATTGCATTCTTTCTACACCACTGATACCCATTGAAACTATTGATTTAGAGATAGCTATTATTGTCTATATTTCTTTGTCTCTTTTGTCACTAACTCCTTGTACATTTCCATGAAAATTGGATCTCCATTGCAAAGCAGATAATCTGTTTCTGCTGATTATTCACCATTTGGAGTCATAATTATTCTTATAGTGACTAGTCATGATGTCACAAGGAATGCGGCTGCCAGTGAGGAATAAGCAGAAGAGAAGCAAAACAAATAAAAACTGAAAAAGAAAATGAACGCCCTCTCTTGCCCCACCACCAAAAAAAAAATCATTAATAAAAATTCAGAGGAGAAATACCTTTTAAAAAATTCTATGAAGTATTTAACAACTCTTTAAAGTAAATCACAGTCGAAAGCAATGACAAAACTAATTCACATTATTTTTGGAATGATTTTTCAGTAGACACTCTCTCAAAGTGAATTTATGTTTTATTTTAAAATCTATTCAGTTTAGAATGAGTCATACAGCATATACACATAAAGGAATCTTGCAGTCCAAATAGTATTTAAGAGTAGAAATGGAACCATTTTTTAATGTCTGAGTAGTGTACTATAATTACTTTGGTTTATGACTATCAAGCAAAAAAGCAGACAGTAAATGTAAATACTATTCATCCTTTACTTTGAAACCTATAGGCTAGCCCCTCTCCCCAATTTAATCAATAAACCTCGGAATCAGTAGTGGCAGGTTAGCAGAAAATGGAAGCAAATTCTGCTTACCACAAACTACATTGTTCATGATGTTATGGATACATCTAACAAGTTTAGCTATAGCTGTGTGTTCATATCTATATCTATCTATGATAGATAGATAGATACCTATAAACAAAGTATCTGTTATTCTAAAACCAGAAAACGATTTCAACAACCACTGCTAGTTGCTGAGTGACAGTGACGTACTTTACCTATCATGTTATTTACAAAACACTACATACTTAAATGAATAATTAAAAACTTCATAAATCTGCATTGCTTTGTGGGAATAAACAAGTTACTCTTATCAAATATAAGGTATTTTTCATTTGTTTTCAGTGTAAATCTGGCAATTTTGAGGCCAAACCAATTATCCAAGCCAAACTATGTTTTTTAGCAACCTCATGGTCAGATTCCACTCTCCTTATTCACACTGAGTCATTGATTCCTCTGCATGAGTAAGGTAAGGGTAGCAGAATGTGGCACTCAGGATGGAGATGTTACCACAATTCCATAATCCACAAGGCAATGATTGTCTTAAGTAAAGGGGAAGGGTCCCCATGACACTACAAGGACATGCGTAAATTTCTGGAGCAATCTGTTATTCCAGCACCCCAGATACTCCAAAGAAAGGCCATGTGTGCCAAGGACTAGCTAACACGAACATTTCTGGGGTACAGGATAGATGTATAGTTCTGCTTTAAAGTGTATTGAAACCCTTTTACTGTAAGTGGAAAATATTGTGCAGATCTCTTTCCTCTCCAGATCACAATATGCTAGAGCTGACATTGAGATCTATTGGCTGCAGTGGCAATAGCTACACAAATGCGTATTCTAATACTTTCTGCAGGTGCTCTTGTGTTGGCACATAGCCTTAGTCAGTCAAGTGGAACAAGGGAAACCTGCATTTGGAGAATGCTCTAGACAGCTGCTTTACAACCAGGTTACAATACAGGGAATGACACATTTGTGCAGCTGATGCAAGATGCCCTGTATTATCATAAGCCATTTAAAAGTAGGAGACATTCACTGAAAAGCTTAGTGTTCACTGGGAACAATGCTAATAAAAATTGTTCACTGATTAATCTATGCTACTTCTACTCTATCCATATGGGCCGACATTGAGAGGAAGAAGTGTAGTTGTAGCCGTGTTGCCCCTTGATATTAGAGAGACAAGGTGGGTAAGGTAATATCTTTTATTTGACTGACAAAAAGAGGAGGTTAGTGGGTTACAGATTGTTGTAATAAGCCATAAATCCAGTGTCTCTGCTTAGTCCATGATTTTTAGTGTCAAGCAGAGTTATGAATTTAAGGTCCCAGGCTCATCTTTTGAATGCCCCAATAACAGCTATGTGGGTAAAGGCAGACAATCACTACATTCCTGAATGAACTCACACAGGAAGATGATAAAAGACAAAAAACACTCTATTGCCAGTGGATGAAAACTTTTCACAAAGTGATCACTTTATACCTGACCTATCAGTCCTCATCCTCAAAGGAAACTTGCACAATACTTTCAAAAGATGAGCCTGGGAGCTTAAATTCATAACTCTGCTAGACATTAAAAACCATGGACTGGAGGGAGACACTGGATTTATGGCTTATTACAACAATCTGTAACCCACTAACCCTCCCCTCTTTTTGGCCTATGACTGCAGAGGTGTTAATGGGCCACTTGACCTTGAATGGTCCCTTAGACTATGGGCTAGCTACTTTTGCTAAACAATCTGTTCTACCTTGCATTTAGCTGTGACGCTTGGAGTACTTTTCCTAGACCTGAAGAAGAGCTCTGTGTGGCTCGACTGATTGTCTGTCTTGCCAACAGAAGATGGTCCAATAAAAGATATTACCTCACCCACCTTGTCTCTCTAATTGACAGGAGGAAGCACAGTAAGTCATCTGCAGAAAAGAATTTCTCTCCAGTTTGTCTGCACTTTGTCCTAGAAAGCCAACTAGAGTGAATACAATCCTGGCTTGAATTAAATCAGTGTTTAAAGCTGCAAGGATATATGTGGAAAAGTTGAGCACACATTTGCTGAAAGTCGTGCAAGTTTCAGAGAGTAACGATTACAGTATTTCTTCAGATCTAGCAAACACATACTGGAATGAGAAGAGAACATTGAATAACATCATTGGAACTTTGTGAATGCTGAGATGTTTCATCTAGTACCTACAGGCCTAGAAAGTGGTTCTATAAAGTGTTTTAGGCTCTGGTGTGTCTGGATCATTTGCCATATAAGACTTCACTCTGACACAAGGTTCATTAACAAGCTCCAACTTTTATTGTGGCTATCTACAACAGGCTTCCTCAGCCTCATGGCTTCTCTGACAGTTCCCCAGTGTTCCTTCTGAAGAATTTCCCCTAGGAAACAGTATGCTGCCTGAAAGAGTCTGCTAGCACTTCCATATCATTATACCCCTTTTATTAAAAACAATCTGTTTAACATTAGTTGATAATGTAATCTAACATATTTCTTTCAAATGCTGACCATTCTCATAGTTACTGTGTTTACCATCTTATGAATTTGTTCAGCAATACACCTGCACAACTTGGAAGTCCATCACATAAAATCCCTCAGATTAGCAGGTCTTTTTACCAATCCATGCCACTCAAAACGGTTCACTGATGCCTCCCTCGTGTCTTCCTCCCATGTGGTCAACCAGACTCTTGGTGTTGCTGGAATCTCCATTGAAACACCCTCTTCTTCCTGTCTTTCCTCTGGTATGCCCCTGACACGGTCCACTACTAATGACTTTGGCTCAGGATTCTCCTGATGACATGTGTTGTTTGTACTGTCCTTAGAGGTTTCTTTGGTTTTCCTGAAGTGCCCATGGTTTTGCCTCACTATGTGTCCATTGTCAGTTTGCATTTGATGTGATATTTGGTTTCTTGGTTGCACCACTCTAACTTTGCATCAGAACTTATCCTCTTTTGTCAATGGTTGTATACACCCTTTGTCAACCTGCTCCAGACCTTGCAGATCTCTTGAAGATCTGTTGTAATAAAACACTCGTGTTTTTGTTGGTTTCTCTGTAGTTCACCAAGGGAAGCTTCTGAGTACCCAAGCTTTAACAACCTTCCGTTGTCAGCATGAGTGTCTTCATTCTCCAGCTCATCAATCTTCAAGCCAAAGTAGAATTTGGGCCTTGCAGGGGAGTATTCCAGTGATCAAGTATTGCTAAGTATTGGTCAGCATCAGCAGTTTTAACTTTTTTCAACAGTTGCTTAGCAGTCTTTACTGCTGATTCCACTTTGCTGTTGCTTTGAGGTTACCTTTTTGAAGATATTATGTGATCAGAATCCCAGACCTTACTGAACTTCCAGAACTCTCCTGAAACAAACTGTTGTCTATTATCGGAACACTCAATATTTAGTATCCCATACTGTGCAAAGAGTTATTTTATCTTCTCTCTGACTGTTCTGGACCCTGTGCCTGGTAAATAGTCTATCTCCTAGAAATTGGAAAAATAGAACATGTATCTCTTGTCTCTAAAGGTAAACAAATCCATGGCCACCTTTGCCTATGGTCTTTCTGAAACTTCGTGTTGCCACAGGGTCTCTTTTGGGTGACAGTCTTTCCAGGATTTGCAAACATCACACTTTTCCATGAATATCCATAATTGCTCATTCATTGTCTGTCTCGCCTTAAGCAACCTTCAATTCCCAGATGTGCCAAATGGACTTTGTGTATAACTTCATTCCTAAGACCTGCTGAAATAACCATCCTTACACTCTAGAATATAATGCCATTCTGTACATACAACTCAGACTTGTCTGAAAACATGGTGTTATCTTTTTAGGTAGTTGGTCCTTTGTCACTGACCATCCATGTAGGATCACAAGTTTCAGTGTCTGCAGCATTCTGTCTTTCTCTGTACCTTCTGTATCTCTTTCAGCCTTTCTTCTGAGAAAGGTAATTACTCTACCATAATTATTGTCCCCACATCAGCCTCTATGGATCCCTCTTTGCTGGGTTCCGGCAGGCATGCACAGCTCAAGGTATCCAGCAACACCAAATCTCTGCCAGGGCAATACTTGATCCTTACATTATACCTCTGCAGTTCTGTCATCACCCACTGTAAGTGCTTTGATGCACAGAGTAATGCTTTTCTTTAAATGCTGTTGAGCAGTTCATGGTCAGATTGTATGTCTACTTTGAGAACAGAAGTGTACTGATAATTTTTTTCCATTCCAAAGAGTATTGCTAAGAGCTCTTTTTTCAATTTGAGTGTAGCCCTTCTCTATCACAGACTATGCTCTGCTTACAAACACAACAGGTTGTCCTCTTTGCATCAGAGCAGTCCCTAGATCAATCTCAGATGTATTGCACTGAAGCATCAGGGGTTCCTCTGGGTTGTAATATTTCAGCATGGGAGCTTTCCCAATGACCTCTTTTACTTTCTGGAATACTTACTCGCGTTGGTCTGTCCATGCCCATAAGGTGTCTCAATGTGTCAGATGTCTCAGGACCTTGCAGCTCTCAGACAGATGGCTGGAAAACTTTGTGAAATAATTGACCATTCCCAGGAATCATTAGACTCCTTTAACATTGCTGGGTCTTGGCATTTCGCTAATTGCCCTCACTTACTCAGGATCTACATTCAGAACTTTGGAGGTCAACAAATATCCAATGTATGGTACATCTGCTACTCTCAACTTGAGCTTGTCTAAGTTCAATTCAATATTCTTTTCTCTGCATATCTGTAAAAAATAGTGAATTGTAGTCATGATCTTGATGTGCTTGTTCTGGATTTTCACTTTCTCCCATTATTAGCACATAGTCTGCTATTTTCCAGATTCCCATCAGGCCCTCCAATGCCTGGGACAGTCCACTGTGGAATACCTCTGGTGCTGGACTGATTCCTATTGGCTTCCTTAACCATCACTATTTCTCAAATGGAGTTGTGAAGGTAGCCAACTAACTGGATACTTCATCCAGTTTGATGTGCCAGAATGCATTTTTCACATGGTATACTGTAAAAAGTCTCACTTTAGACAGATTTCGTAATATATCCTCAATTGTAGATAGAGGGATATTGGTTCTGTTTCAAAGATTTGTTTAAAGATTTTGAGTCTATGCATATTCTATGCATATATGGCTTTCTTACCACCACATGACTACTTAGCCTATCTGTGCTCTTCTCTGCAGGGTGTATAATTCCATGATGCTGCAAGGACTGCAGTTTATCTTTCAGTGGCTGTAATAATTTACTTTTCTTTTTGGCAATTTAACTGGCTTCATGCTGGTATGAATCTCTATTTTATAAAAATCCTTTAGCCATCCATCTCCCTGAAACATATCTGTATACTCCTTGTGAATCATCTCCCAGTCCCAAGTAATATCAAATGAGGTATTTTCAGTTACCCCTCTATCCACTTTCATTATGTTCTGGGCTATACTTTTATCAGATTCATGGCTTGAGTGGCTCTGCTGCCCAGAAGGGATATTGCTGTTTTATCATCTATGGCCACAAAGTCTGTATTTCTATTTCTTCTTTTGATTTTAAATTTCCCCACAGGCTTTAATGTGGTATGGTTGTATATTTTGAACAGCTGGTTAGTCTCTTCCACTTGTATATCTGGATTCACCAGCCTAATCAGTATGATGTTACAACTTGTATCATAATCTGATTGAAATCATACCACTCTTGTCTCAAGAAACATAACATATCTGCATACAATTGGTTTTGGTGCTTAGTAGGATCTTCTTGCACTCTGTTTACTAGTTGTTTGCTCACCCACAAAATGTCCTCATATTCACTGTTGCTCTCTTCAGTTACTGTGTGTTCCTGGGATTTCTTTCTTCTCTCTAGACAAACACTTGGTTGCAAAATGATTAAATTTGTCACAGATCTGGCATTTTTCCATAACCTGGACACTTGTCTTTCAGGCTGTCATAACTATAAAGGGCAGGGTAACAGCTCTCCAGTGTACAGTACTATAAAATCCCTCCTGGCCAGAGACTCCAAAATCCTTTTCCCTGTAAAGGGTTAAGAAGCTCAGGTAACCTGGCTGACACCTGACCCAAAGGACCAATAAAGGGACAAGATACTTTCAAATCCTGGGGTGGGGGCTTCTGATTGTGCTCTTTGTTTGGGAAGTTGTTTGCTCTTGGGACTGAGAGGGACCAGACATCAATCCAGGTTCTCCAAATCTTTCTGAACAAGTCTCTCGTATTTCAAACTTGTAAGTAAACAGCCAGGCAAGGTGTGCTAGTTTATCTTTGTTTTCTCAACTTGTAAATGTACCTTTTGCTAGAGTTTGCTGCTCTGTTTGCTGTACTTTGAACCTAAGGTTAGAGGGGGGTCCTCTGAGCTCTTTAAGTTTGATTACCCTGTAAAGTTATTTTTCCATCCCGATTTTACAGAGAGGATTTTTACCTTTTTCTTTAATTAAAAGCCTTCTTTTTAAGAACCTGATTGATTTTTTTCCTTGTTTTTAGATCCAAGGGGGTTGGATCTTGATCCACCAGGAGTTGGTGGGAGAAAGGAGGGGGATGTTTAATTTCTCCTTGTTTTAAGATCCAAGGGGTTTGGATCTGTATTCACCAGGAAATTGGTGAAGGTCTCTCAAGGCTACCCAGGGAAGGGAATTAGCTTTGGGATGGTGGCAGCAGACCAGATCTAAGCTGGTAGTTAAGCTTAGAAGTTTTCATGCAGGCCCCCACATTTGTACCCTAAAGTTCAAAGTGGGGAAGCAGCCTTGACACAGTCTTACATGTTTATTCCACCAGTATTTGCATGTGTCTGAACCGTTGTGATCTGCAAATGTTGTATCTGATTTTGTTTTCTCTCTCTTATGTATTGCATGGACAGTTTTCTCTCTTATGTATTGCATGGACAGTTTTCTCTCTTATGTATTGCATGGACAGTTTCTGCTGACTGCCCTTCCAGAATCCTAATGTTCTCTTTCGGTAGCTCTGCAGCCCTGCATATCGCCAAGCATTTTACGAAAGTTAAATCAGCATCCCTCAGCAACCTGCATGCTATCCAATCTTTTATCAATGAATCTGTAATATTTGTTGTAAAATTGCAACAGGCTGCTAGTACTTTTACATCAGTGCTGTACTCATCTGTACCCTTTCCAGCTGCTTGATCCCGAGTAAAGAAATTATATCTTTCCACTGTTTTATTCTTCTTGTGGATACAGGGAGTAGCAAAAACAGCCCATTATTGCTTCTAATGTGGATTGATCTTGGGGAATTTCCCCTCAGAGAGTCTCTCTTATCTCTCTCCTCCTTTCTCCAATCAGGTAATAAAACAGTTTTATTTTCACAACATTCTCTTTATCTGCTATAGCAAGATCTGCATAGAGGTTAAATTCCTCTTTCCAACTCTTCTGTGCCTGCACTGAATTCTTAGCATGCAAGTTTAATGTCCCTGGAGGCTTCAATCCCTCCATTTCTGTTATCAGCCTTGCACTCACAGAAGTAGTATTGTGCTCTCTCCAGTGCAGCTGTGAATGGTCTCTTCTGCTATCTAGGATTCGATTACCACTGCTACCGGGTGTTATGCTCTGTTGTGTCCGGATCATTTGCCATATAAGATCTTATTCTGACACAAGGTTAATTAACAAACTTCAGCTTTATTGTTGCTGTCTACAACATGGCTTCTTCAGCCTCATGGCTGTTCCCCAGGAGGTGTTCCTTCTGAAGAGTTCCTCTGGAGGAAGCAGTCGGCTGCCTGAAAGTGTCTGCTAGCAATTTCATATTGTTACAGAAAAGGTTAAATCCCATTAGTTAAAAACACTAGTCATTACTGTCTACAGATACTTCTGTTTATTAAGGGAATACTAGGCATTGTTTCCTACCCCTGTCACTTTCCCTGCCTTATTTCAGAGCATATATTTGACAGACTAGAAGAATTATCTTGCCTCTTTTTGTATGTTTTGGGTTTGCAGGCACTGGCCCAACCACAAAAGAATGTCTCCAAGATAAATACCTTCAATTTACACCTAGATGGGATGTTTTCAGAAAAATAGAATAGAGAGAGAATGGCACAGAGGAAAACATTTTAGAGTAATTTGATTAATTTCTTCTGTTTTTTTGGTTATCTTTTGTTTTTGTTTTGCTCACATGCTTCTGAGCAGTCTTATCACTCTACAGTTTGAATGTAGTCTAGTGAAAAGGTCATTGGAGTAGGACTCAGGAAATCTTTGTTTTAATTCCACTATTGGAATTGGTCCTGCTAGTGAAAGCAGGGGGCTGGACTCGATGACCTTTCAAGGTTCCTTCCAGTTCTAGGAGATGGGATATCTCCATTAATTTCTAATTTCTAAATTTCATTAGCACTGTTTTTCTTTCTGATCCTGGGCAAATCACCTTCCTTCCCATTGCTTGTCTGTCTTTTCTATTTAGAAAGCAGTAAACTCTTCGGAGCAGGGACTGTCTCTCACTCTTTGTTGGTGTAGCACTTAGCACAACGGGATCCCAATCTCAGTTGCAGCCTATTGACACTACTGAAAAACAAATAGTAATAATAAAATATAAACAAGTTGCAGAAACAAATGAGCAATTTGGGAAATTGTTAAGGGATAAGCTTATTTATTAGAACCATGCAAAATGTTGAAAAATAAAAAATAAAGAAGTTCTTGACACTCACTTGGTTTGGGGTTTCACCACAAACTCAAATATCAGCCCAGGTTCATAGAAAGAATCAGAAGGTGTTTGAACCTGAACCAGTTTCAGGTTGGCTCCACTCTCTGTTTCATCCTGGACTGAATAGTTTACTCAAAACCATCCAAAGTGTCTCACTGCTCTCTTCTATGTTTCCTCATGGATATCATTCTGATCTCATTTATACTGGTTTAACCGTTATGAGGGCCGGAGTCTCCAATGCTTTGCATTCAGTGTAGTCTTTCACATTGGTGCAAAGTGAGCCAGACAGACCCTTGACCCTGTTATGGACCCTTTGTGCCAGTCCAGTAACAAGAGAGGCTGGGATGCCAGCTTAACCAGCTACGTGGGGCTTCCCCCCATTTGTGGGGAATCCCTTGCTGGTGTATAGCCACCTACTTCCAGCTCCTCAGTATGCTATACAACTTAGATTTCCTTATACATTGATGTAAAGAAGACTAATTCTTCTCTGACCTCCATCTTTTTTTTTTTTTTTTTTTTTTTACATAAGTGTAACTCCCTTGAATTCCATGGGGTTACGCCTGTTTACATATGTGTGAGATCAGAATCAAGGCCATGAGGTCTAACTGAGCTTAAAGAGAGTCTGACAAACATCAACTTCAAATCATCTCTAAATCTGGCCTTCTTTCTCACTCCCAAGACCCCTCACCCTGAAGAGACAGGGAGTACGAGACTCCAGAGTCACCAGTAGGAAGTTCTAGGGGCTTTGTTACTAGGAGGTCACACTAGATGATCACAATGGTCCCTTCTGGCCTTCAGGTCTATGAATCTATTATATGGATTTTTCCCCTCTTGAAGCATTATCTGTTTAATAAAACTCCTGCCTGACATGACATACACAGCTTACATAAGAAATATCTTTATATGATATCATACCAAGCACAATTGTTCTTATACATCATAATTTGTTAATTCTGCGGATCCTGCAACAATACAAAGAATACATGTAGTTACTTTGAAATTTCCTGTATTTAGCTAAAGAACACAGATATGAGTACACAGAACAATAACTGCTTGTTCCTTTTTAATATCTTGTAATTTAATGAAGAAAATCAATGGTCTTATGTGAAAATAATTTACTCATTAATCTTAGCCACAGTAACCTAAGCACAATATTTAGATCAAATTGCAGAATGGATAAAAAAGCAGTGGCAGCACAATATTTCAAATAATGATATCCAATCTGCATTTATTTTTGAGCATAATGTTCTTCAGAGCCTCATATAGGCTTTAGAAAGGGAGAGAATAGAGTTACAAAGGCAGAAAGCTTTGCAAGGACATATGGTAAATGTATACTCAGACTAAGACAGGGAGAGTAAGGAAATGAGCTGAAGCTCACGAGTTTATTAGAGCTAGCAAGTGAAATTCTGCTATTCTTTTAGTAAGTTCCCAGGGCAAAACTGAAACATTTATATAAGTTTTCAAAAGCATGCTGAATTTCCTCTGGATAAAATTCAAGGCCCATAACCTTTTGTGAACAAAACTGAAATTGAAGTCAATGGAAATTCCACAGATGGAGGGCTTTAGGATCAAGCCCTTTAAAAATTAGTGCATGTTCAGTGCGCTTAAATTAAGCAAGATGAGTTTCCATCGAGACAGTCCAGAATTATAAGTGTGTCTACAGTATAATCGGCTAGACCTAAGCTAGTTTGGGAAACAATAGTAATGAAACTGTGGCAGCATGGACATACATGTGGGCTTGTCCCCTACCCTCCACCTCCACCCTCACCCAGGACCGTAGGTATATACTTAAGCTGCAATCACAACTCCTGAGTGCACTGTAGACACACCCTGTGACTGGGATAACTTAAGCATTCCTTATCGGACTCTTAATTTATTGGTCAAATCCTCAACAGGTATAAATCAGCATCATTCCATTGACTTAAATGTATTTATTCCACTCTCTGTATTTATTTTCAAAATGTACACACACACACACACACACACACACACACACACACACACACCAGTTGCATGCCATCTGAATGAAATCATTAGAATTGCACCAGCACAAAACTTATATAATGTACTGGAAAATCAGGCCTACAGCACCTCCCTCAATTAGTCTGGGTGTCTATCCATTTAAACCTGCGAACATAGATAAATAGAGAATAAAATAAAATTAAGAATTGTCTGATCATGTACCCAGTGCCATAGCAAAAGACAATACTTTTTTCTGGGATTTTTTTTGTAGTTTTTGCATGTGATACATTAAAATAAAATACCCAAAAAATCTTTCTGGTAAATACTTGTGCAATACTTTTCCCCTTGAATGAAACATCAGATCAGAATAACATCAATGGAGCTTCTTCTGTGTGTCATGTAGTTGGAGTGTTTTCACCATGGACTTGATGCACACAAATCAACAAAAATTTTAAGTATTTAGAAATAATGGCTCCTTCAATAGCTACCCCTATTCCTTGAAATACTGAGTAGCTAACCAGTCAGTGTGCACAGAATGAGGCAGGGGTCCCATGGAAAAGATATGATCATGTCATAAATCATATTGCACATGTAGAAGAGGGCATAGGCAACCATAACTATGGCATTATCTTACTCTGAGTGCTTGACTTTACAACCTTATTATTCTTTCAACCTAGTTGTTTTGCTTTTTTAATGTAATTTCCTAGATTTTTTTCTAAAAAAAATAAGCAAACGAGAAAACAAGAATTCCATTATGTGTAATCATATTGAGCCCCACATGGGTCATCAGCAGGGTTGGGAGAGTTGATCAGAAAACTGATTCCCCCTCCCCCCCGAAAAAAACAGTGGTTTTCAACCTTTCCAGACTACTGTACCCCTTTCAAGAGTCTGAAACCTGAGCCCCACCACCCAGGACCGAGGCATGTAACTTAGTTTCGCATGGCCCCTCTGGTGTGGGGCACCAGACAATTGCCTTGCTTGCCACTCCGTAATGCCAGCTCTTCATTTGCGACCACCCCCAAGCCCATCCCGTGATCCCACGGGGGATCATGACCCCCATGTTGAGCTACACTGATGTAGCTGATGAGTTGATGTACCCCCAGAAGACCTCTGCATACCCTCAGGGGTACCTGTACCCCTGGTTGAGAACCACTGTTTTAGAAAAAGTGTGAATGTTTTGAAAGAATGCCATCTCAATGGATAAGTATTGGAACAATTGCACAGATATTAATTAAGATGACATTTAATGTTAAATAGTCAATAAGAAAGTAGAAAATATATAATTATGGTATCCAAAATATAGATAGGGTAAGCTTAATTAAGTGGTGTTATAATAGACTATAAGAAGGGCCATATTCTAATTTTAGATTAGCATGTTCATTCGTCATCAAGATACCATCTGAGAAAGGACCCATTCTTCTCATCCAGTGATTCATCATGCTTTGATGCACCATTTCATCTTGGCAGGTGAGTGTAAATGCAATGTACAGCTAGATGGCAATGCCTATTTGCTTTAACTAATTATTTGATATTAAATTATTAATTTTAATCTGGGTTTCATTACACAATATAGCAAAAGAATGCATATAAAAATGTAAATCTTTCCAACCATACCCTGGAAAATTAGATTAACTACTTCATTGGCTTCTTGTTGCAACGCATAATTAACATGTTTAATTCTTTCCACATCCAAAGTTCAAAATAGACATTCCTGTACTAAACAATCCTAAATTAGATATTTTATTCCCAAAGTGTTCAATTCCTGTCATTTTCTAGGGGACTAGAGATTATGAATGTGGTCAAGTCCTAAATTAGCCATATCTTGAACTTGTTGCTGATAAGTAGTTATCTTATCCACATGGAGTACTGAAATGAATGAGGCTACTTTGGTTTTCTTGCAGTAGGAAAATTCCCCCATATTCCAGCTAGGAAACTTTAAAGCCACTAGACAATGCATAAATTGAACCTTATTAGTCAACATTCCAAGGATTGAAGTGTATATAAGTCCACTATTTGAACCTGTGTCCATTGAAGACATTGATTCAGTTAATTATAATCATATTCAACTAAAGATAACTTGACCTTTACCCAAAATTGAATATTATTTATTTTGACAGGGTCTGGATGCCTAGTTTGAATACCAGCCTTATGATTTCCTTCTCCCTTGATCTCTAATTGATTAAAAGAGAGCATTCCACCTTTAACTGAATTTACACATTGCTTTTGATTCTCCCCACAGGAAATATCATTAGTTAGAACTTTTGCCCTTTCCCCTGACACGTTTTGCAACCTTTTCCCTTACAGTCATTGGAAAGAAGGAAGATTCTTTTCCAGTCGGCAAAAGGCAGTTCTGTTACTTCCATTATTTTGTAATGGAAACTAAGGCTTTCATGAATTCTTCTAATTAGTTTGGAAGTATCACCCACCTTTTGATCTATGGTAGTGAATACAGGTAAAGGGAGAACGATTTTTCCCCTGAGGGTTTCCAAATGTAATGTGTCTTTCATTTTCAGAAATCCATAGTGTATTTACTTGTACATATCTCTGCAGCACAAATTTGTCAAATCTATCCAATTTTACACTAACATTATCTCCCCAATGTGCACTTGGAAGCATGACATGTAACCAAAATGGTCCTATTAGTACAAGTTACAAAGGAAATGTTGGTTATTAAATGTCCCTTAGGTTAGGTGTATCTTATACAAGTATCCCATCATAATGTAGTCATTCTGATCTTGATGCTGCAGGAGACCATTGTCTGCTCCAAAGTATGGAAGCAATAGTCTATGAGGATACTCCTTTAACTGAAAATCTGAATAAAGTCCAAAACCACTGTTTTGACTTGCAGAGTACATTTTTTCGGCTTCCTCCAGTTGTGGTTCAGTTTCTGAAGCTGGAGACTACAAGTTAGTCCATACACTGAGACTATTCAGCAGAAAGAGTAGGAGTGCCATCTGTTGCTGCATTTTGTACAGTGGCTGGATCCTTTATGACTGCATTGGCGTAGACTCTGGTTTGTGTACCTGCAAAAAAACACAACAACATCTGATACAGTTTTAGTTAGTTTGTTTGGTACAATCAGCCTATCCGTTTGTTTCCTTTGTAGGTCTGAATCTTATACACAGAGAAATTCAATTTATCAGTATGATAGGTACCATTCTTTTATGACATAGGTTATGTGGTGGTTTAGCAACAGCCCGTATGCCTATGTTCCCTCTAACCCTTAACAAAATAGGCTTTAGACATTTTCCTGGCTTTCCCCTGTCTGCCTGCTTCTTGCAGATGCACCTGATGTAGGTGGTCCTGCAGTAACTGCAGGTAAGTGTCCATTTTTACTCCCTCAATTTATGTTGGACTTCATTGCCACATTAAGTATTCAGGAAGCCTTGTTTTCCTTCCAGTCATAGCTTTAAATTGGAATCAACCAGTAGAGGCTACTGGCAAAGCCATGAGAATCATTGGCATCAACGCATCCCAGTTTTCCCCATTTGGTTCCATTAGTTTCTTCAACATTATTTTAATGGTACAGTTGTAATGGTAATGGTCCAGGTGACTGAGGATGGTATGGAATGTGACGTTTGACTCTGAACAGAGCCATATAGGATTTAAAAAACTCTAGCAAAGGAGGAACCCTGGTCTGATTTCACCTATACCAGTAATAGCCAACAAGAAAAATACATGTTCTACCAAGACTTTAGCCATGGCTAGTGCTGTTTTGGTTTGCTTGCAACTCCACCTTCTTTTTAAAAGCAGTCAAAAAATTGTTAATTAATAATGGCCAGTATGGTTGTGATGAGTTCCCCCTGGGATGCCACTTGGAACTGGGGTACCACTGAGCTTGCCTGTTCCACCAGCCTGGGCTCCCTTACACTGTCCTGCTGAGCCAGGCCCACCGGCCTTCTCCAGCATGCACACATGTAGGGACACACCCAGCTGAAAGACACAGACACTGAGATCAGCTCCACATGGGAAAGTTCAGCTAGGGAACTGCCCAGTACTCAAATGCTCACCCTCTCTGGAGTATAAACCCAAAATTGTAGTGTCTTGCGCAGCACAGAGAACTGTACAGCGTAAGCTCATAAAATTCGCTCCCTCCCTCAGTGTGGAGGAAGATATGCACAGCTTTTTGCCCCCTAGTTATGAATTCCACAAACTGGTTTTAGAGAAAAGAAAAACAAGTTTATTAACTACAAATGATAGATTTTAAGTGGTTATAAGGGTTAGCAAACAGATCAAAGCAAGTTACCTATCAAATGAAACAAACACACAAACTAAGCTTAAGATACTAAAGAACCTGGCTACAAATAGGAATTTCTCACCCTAAATGTTGTTTTAGGCAGATTGCAGAGTTTCTTGAAGGCAAGCTGCTCTTGCTTGCAGCTTAAAACTCCAGGTATTTCTTTCACAGCCCAGACACATTCTCAGCCTGGGTTCAGTCCTTCTCCCCCACTTGGTCTTTGTTTCTTAGATGTTCACAGCAGTCACCCTGGGCAGGGATTCAGTGAAGAACGACCCTGATTATGTTCCTCCCCAGCCTTAAATAGGTTTTACATATGGCAGGAATCCTTTGTTTTCCAGCGTGGTTTCCTCCTGCAATCCCAGTGGAAAAATACTGGTATTCTATCATGGAGTCCAGTACCAGGTGACATGATCACATGAGCCTGCAATGTCAAAGCAGCCATGAGTCAAAGTTTATTTGCAATGTCCACAAGAAGGCTTTCCAGGAAGGTGATAAACATCTTCCAAGACCTATTGTTCCCTCTAATGGCCCAACCAGACTGATTGCATTCTGTCTGGTGGGCGTTCCCCAGGTGCAAACACTTTTGTAGTACAGATGTATAGTCAATATTCCTAAATTTAGATACAAAAATGATACATGCATCCAAATATTATAATCATATTCAGCAAATCATAACTTTTCCAATTATATCTCATGTCTTATCTTGCACAAAACATAAAGTTATGCTATAATCAAATCAAAACAATATCTTTATGAAGAATATGGAGTGTAGCATCACAATCGTCATTATGTTCTAAAACCACTTATTGAGGACAACCAACTTTTTTGGCATTTTTTTAATGAAAAATTACTTTAGAACAGTGTGAAAAAATGTGTATCATTTGAAATGTTTCAATTTTTCATCAAAATGAAATGAAAAATATTTTGTTTTCATATGAAAATATGAACATCTCCATGTTAACCAAGTTATGTTTGGGCTAAATTGTGGCCTGGCTAGTTCAGTGGTGGAGAGATGTAGGGTGGCACAATGTACCCCGTACACTCCCACACAAACTTCCTGCATTAGAGGTAACAGCATGGAAGGAGGGGCCCAGACAGCAACACATCAACTGGAGTAACAGAGAGTAGACTCAGCACAGTTCACTCTCCTAGGAGATTTTGAGGAATCTTCTCCGAGTCTCAATGTCCCTGCTCCTGGGGCAGGACAGCAATGGACTGCCCCTTACTCTGGGCTTGTGGCAAAGCTACGATTGAGACCTAAGTGTGCAGTTTAGTTTTATATTTTATCCTTCTATCAAGACTGTCACCTATTTAGTTAATTTAAAGATGGTACTAGATTTTTCTTGTACCTTTTCGTCTGTATATAGTTTGAGTAACTTTTGGTAATGAAAGCTATCAAACATGCAACACCGATGAACAAGCATCTTCTTTGCTCTGGAAAAGTTACATCTATGGACTTGCCTACACTGTGCTGCAGTGCAGACAACAATATAGTAGACTCCAACTATTATAAACAGGACTATGTTAATGTCATTCAGTACCTTTCAGTTTGCACCAGCAGTGTCCACTTAGGACAACACTTTGGTGCATGCTGCAGTTCACACAGTTGTAGTCTGCCCTGAGACCCAGCGTAGACATATACCCTTTCTTAAACATAAGCTATCTGCTTTCATTTGGTTGTGCCTAATAGGATGACCCTGAAGCTCTATTAACTACTTTTTAGTACTCTAGAACAATTACCTAATAGGCCAAAGACCTGAGATCTCTAGGCCTTGGTCTGGAAACGAAATTATAATTTTAAAAATTAGCAAATAATTGTCAAATGAAAAAAATCAAAATTTGTAACCATTATTCAGAACAAATTGACCAGCTCTAAGTAACAACTAGGGATTTAAGCACATTCCTAACTTTACTGGATTACTCATGTGCTTAAAATTTGGAATTAAGATTAAGTGTAAGCGTATCTGAGCCCTAGTTATAGCAATAATTATTATAATATTTAAAAACATGCTAAAATATGGCTAAGATGGTTTTAAAATGGGTTTCTAAATTTAGGCTTTTAGATGCTTAGAGGCCTAAAGATCACTGATTTTAATAATAAATTATACAATACCTAGCTCTTATATCATGCTTTAAATCAGTAGATCTCAAAGTGCTTCACAGAGTGAGCTCAGTATCATTAACTCCAAAAGGTGACAAAGCTGCCATTCAACTCAGAGGATTTGTCACCTTTTGGAGTTAAAGATACTAGCCTAAAAATTTGGAGACATTTTGGATTCTAACACACAGGGCAAACTATTAATTATCCTGACCCAGCCCTGAATATTATTTATACTACTTTGTGGGGTAGTTTACCCTTAGTAGCTAAATACATACCTGGTGTAACTCCAGGAAAACCAGTGGAGTTTGAATGGAAATATATATTATGTATTTTTTTTTTTTTGAGGAAAAAACAGTCAATGACCTTTTGATAAGTTTGTAGTCTTGAAACATTCCTGTTGGTTTCAATTAGATTTGGATACAGCACAAAGTCAGAATAGTAAGGATTTTTCCTATTCCCACACTTATCTCCTCCTCTCCATGTCTGTTTGAAACTTGTGTTTCTGTTGCTTCAAACAGAAGCTATGTTTGACTTTGGGGAGCACTTTCCAATACCAGACTTTATCATTGTCAGTTCAGACCCTGAGGCCCAAATCCTGATGCTGTTACTAAGGCAAAACACCCATTGACCTCAATAGGAGTTGGAGGTGTTCATTATGTTGTTGAATTTGGCTGTAAACTGTTTCCCAAACAACAAACAAGGACATTACATATATAAATAATATATGACAAATGAAATTCCCTCCCCCAGATTCAATTGCTAACAGGCTTGATTTCCTACCCTGCCCGGGCTCTGCCCAGGTGCAGTGGAGAGGGGCAGATGTCAAACAGTCAGTTGCATAGGTAAGTTCACCAAGGACAATCTGCACCCACTGTAAATTCACTTTGTTCTGTGTGGCACAAAGTAAAGTTGGTGATGTGGAGAATCCAGAACACTGTCTTAAATTTAAAGCCATGAGTGGCTGAGTGTGGAGAGAACTTTAAAATGACTTTTTAAAGTTTTTTCAGTCTGAGAATCTTGAATGACCTAAGCACTCAGTGGACTGCTTTTCAAAAAATTTGATTGCTCACAAATCTCTTTGAAGGGAATGGAAGCTGCAGATACTCTACACCTTGGAAATGCATGCCATTAAAAGGGCATTTTACTTTGTTTTGGTGTTGAGTGCACTGTGTTCTTGCTTCATGAATGCCTACAAAAACTGATGTGCAGAATGAGATTATAGTTGGCTCAGTGTCAGTTTGGGATGATTTACAATTCCCACCTGCTCTTTCAAATGATTTTTGGGTTTTAGGCTTGTCATTCCTCAGCATGAAAAGAGAACCCATGGAGCAGCTCACAGTGGAGTGTGTAGCCCTGATCACTAGAGTTCACAGCTCCATGAACTGATATTTGGTAAAAAGAACAGGAGTACTTGTGGCACCTTAGAGACTAACAAATTTATTAGAGCATAAGCTTTCGTGGACTACAGCCCACTTCTTCGGATGCATATGCATATAAATAAATTTGTTAGTCTCTAAGGTGCCACAAGTACTCCTGTTCTTTTTGCGGATACAGACTAACACAGCTGCTACTCTGAAACCTGATATTTGGTGATATTGAAAACTATTCATTGTAATACTATTTACACATTTAGAAACTCAAGTCTCTTCTGGTAAACCCACACCCAAACCACATGCACTCAATAGCATATGTTCTCACTAACACATATGCAGTTTCAAAAATATGGATAAAAAGAGAAAACATCTCAATTCACAAACCTAAATCTTTATCTCTGTAGCTTAAACTCAAATGTCAATAGGTTTCAGTATACAAAATTATATTTTGAACACAATATCATTGAAAAACGGGCCATAGAATGAAAAGATACGAAGCATCCAAAAACAGCTAAACTTTTTGTTAATGGTAAAAGGGAAAATGGGAACATGAGTGATTAAACTTCTGTGAAAAATTGAAGGACACATTTTAGGATTAATTGAAAATGATTCTTATTATGGTTTCATGTACAACCAGGATAAATCGGGATGTAGCCCACTTAAGTCGTTGGAATTACACTGCTATAAAAGTGAGAAGCTTTAGGCATAGAGTTGTCAAATCAAATTAACATGTTAGGGTTTGTTTGTTTTTACATCTAGAACTTTTAAAAGCCTATAATGGACTTGACAGGTCTGTCTTTGGATGCATAGCCTTTCACTTCTTAATTGGTTCAGCTATTATCTGAGACTACTTGGTGAGCTATGTGGAATGAGTCAATAATCTCATTGTGGGTTCCAGTGGATCAGTGTTCATGATCACAATAATTTATGAACAGATCACTGCTGGCAGTCTTAGCAGAGAGACCAGGTGCTAACTATGAGGGTGAACTACAATTTCAGCCCTAGAGGTGGTCCTTCCAGATCAGGGTTGAGGCATAGAGGCTGAACAATATGGGGAAAGATTGTGCTGCTGCTGTCTGTACATTAGCTATTCCATAGCAGATGTCAGCCCCAGGACTAACAACCTGTCACTTTCTTGAGCACTACATTCAAATAAAATAAATGGGTACATAGAGTATTGCTGCAATGATACAACTTCACAGTATTCTAACTCTTTTACCACCTTCTGAAAAATGCATGTGCATATGATTGCAAATTACTAAATAGATATGGGAGTCTTATACCCATAAATATTAGGACAGTACATAGACACTTGGGCTGTGCATTAATATGGATAACACACCATGTGTCTTGGGTTTAAATTCAGGCATAGGACTCCACCTCACAATCATGGAGGGAAATCTTTTCCTTAAGTAACTGGTGGACCCACCACAAGCTAAATCTTCTCTGATAACATTCTCAAAAGTACCTTCATCACCAGAAGGTGCTTGCTAGACCATTATACCAGAATCAGAGTTACCAGTGTTATGATAACTGTTCAACCTCTAAAGTGGGAGTTCTAGAAAAGGCATCAAAAACACCAAGTTGTATCAATAGGTAATAAGGGAAGTTGTCAGATTATTGTTCAATATTACATTTCATGACAATTTCTGTTGCTCTGAAATAGAGATCCGGGGAAAAAATGTTATTTATAAACAAACAACAGTAAAGTCAGGAATTTCCCCCCTCTGCCTGATTGCAGCTTGGAAAAACTAAGTTGTCAATTCTGCCAGTGATGCATAGTCTGTTTATTTCAAGGCAACTTAGCATCTTATACCAAATGCCAACAGATTCATACAGATGTGGGCCTTAATTGCAAAGTTAAGATCTGGATCTGGTGTTTTAGATCTGGGGTGTGATCCTGAAATGTGCTGAAGACATTAAAATGCTATTGACTTGATGGTGTTCTGTATCTCTTAGGAGGTACTTAGCACCTTGCAAAATCAGGTTTCATTCTGAGGTACTTAAAGATTTTATCTTTATATAAACACTTCAGATATAGCATTCTTTATTAACTACCAGGCACAGTGGCAGCAGTTGTGACACACAGCATTACCACAAACATCCTGTGTTCTAGAAAATTCATCCCAATGTCATGGTTTTGACTTGATATTTCCATTAAATTAAGTTACCTTGACAATACAATTTTTTACAAGAGTTAATAGCTTACAAGCCTTCCTAACCTGATTTTTTTTTAAACAATGGAATAAATGCTGTCTGATTCAGTGCAATATGTTATTTGCCACCATGGCATTTTCACTTTTCAATCATCCTTTATCACAGTAATTTGCTTGCCTTGACTCATATTTAAAATCTATAAAAATGTAAATGTTGAATCCTCACTCAGATATTTGATACTGAGATTACCTCCAGTGATAAGCTTGCAATTTAAACTCAGTCAGGTGGGAGGTGATGTGGGGCTCGAAGAGTCTCGCTGGACCTTTTCCTCCATATTTTTCAAGAATGCAATCAATGTCCCTGACATTCCGCTAAATCTACCATGATGCATATTCCGATCACACAACCAAAACAGCTAAACCAAATTATACAAACATTGCACTATTCCTGGAACTTTCAGTCTATATCCAATGCCTCCTATGACAACAGAAATGTGTCTAAAAGTCTGTGTTTGGGACTGAAGAAACTAACTAGATTGTACCGAGCATGGAATAATTTAACGGTGTTCGCTTCTTGTATTCTCCCTGATTTTTCATCTATCTTGCTGAGCTTCATTTGGTTAGCAATGGTGAGCCTGTTTTAAACGGCAGATGTAAATGACTAATGCACAATTTTCTCTCCCATTTTCTGGTGCCAAATCTGCTTTGCAGCTCTGGACTAGTTCTGAGGATGCAGATTCCAGTCCCTGCATTTTTTTCAAGATGCTTTTTCTCTGTGCACAGCTTTGTAAATACTTCATAATGTAGTATTAGATATTCGCTTGTGTTTGTAAAACTGACTCTCTATACACTGTTGGTTGCAGCATCTGGAAATACGAGACATCTATGGCATATTTATCCTACTGTTAAATTTCATTCTATTCCAATGACATTCCAGCAATGTATAAAGTTCAGTTCTGTACCTCTGAAATAGATGGAAGTTTGATTATTGACTGGAAGCAGGATCAGGCCCATTGCATGACTTGATGCATATTTGCTGTGTAGCAAATGAACCACTAACTTATTTCCAAATTGTTGGGAGTTAATGAAGTGGTGAATCAGGCCCATTTAATGTGAATGTCATTTCATTGAAATCAGTAGAGTTACAAATGGACAACGGACTGTAAAATAACCTGTAGTATTGCAGGAATGAATCAGGCCTACTGTTCATGAAATAGTGGCTTTCTGTAACTGCCAGTGATATCTTTGAATGGAAACAAGTAGAGGAACTATATATCAAAGTTATTTTCTTCTAGCTATTATCCCAGCTGCCCAATTTAATAAAAAATAAATAATAGCACTTCTTATCAATAGATCTTAAAGAACCTTACAAAGGGCAGATAGGGAAACTGAGGCACAGAGGTGCAGTGACTTGTTTAAGCTCCCCCAGCAGGCCAATGGCTGAGGAATAGAGTCTAGGTCTTCTGAGTCCCAGTTTAGTGTTGTAACCACTAGGAAACACTGCCTCCTCAATTTAGCAGTTAAGTGATACCTTTTAGCCTGTAACTTTGCCAGTATATGTACACATCTAAGAGCAAAGCATTTACATTAATTAGAAGCTCAGTAAGAGATGATGATGACTTGCAAGTCAGTTTCCAAGAAATAATCTTCTTCCATATTGCAAATGCAATAAATGCAAATAATAAGCCATTATTATTACATCAATACTCAAAGAATAATGCACTTTGCCATGCACATTTGTACTTTGCAATGTGAATTCTAACAACTACTAAAAAATATTGCAATGCCAGTATTAAAATTGGTACTGGGCCCTTTGCTAAAATTTGAAACTCAAGGGCAGTATCCAAGGGGCAAGTTGTTGTATAGTACATGGGAGTTTAGTCATGAAACCATTTGAAAGTTAATAAGAATAGAATTTACCATAAATCCTCAAGTGTTGAACTGAAAATTTACTCCAAGCTGTCAGAAATAATAAACAAAATATACAACAAATGTTTCTGGATAGATTTTTCTGAACCAGCTTATTTATGACCTTGGACATTTATTCTAATATTTGGTGAAGAGAAAAACTTTCAGAGCACAGAAAATTATTTACTTTGAAGAGGCTCAGTATCACTGAAGAAATCAAGCTCAGTGGGACAGCTGGAGTTCTCAGGGGGAACAAAATCCATAATTAAATATAGTTCATCACAATGTGTCCAAAAGTTTCTGGGCATGCAACCTATGCACACTTCCTGCTATCCACACTCCTTTATGTGGTGCAGTTTACTACCCCATAGTTGCCACCCAGAATAACACACCCTTAGGGTGATGTTCAGATGGCCATGATTCAGCAAGGTATTTAAGCTTAAAGCATGTGCATAGTCCCATTCTACTCATGTGCTTAAAGGTAGGCCTGGGTTTAGGAATCTTGCTGAACTGAGAACATGGGGAGTAGGGAGGGAACAGTCCCTCCCCCCATGAAAGTAACGGGGGAGAGACTCTTCCCTGCACCTTCCTTGGGATGTGAAAGGTGGGAAGGGAGGCTCCAGATGACCTCCTGCTGTGCACCTGGGTAAAAGCCAGGCAGATCATGACCCAAAGTTAGGGAGAGAGACTGCAAGGAGACTTATGAGACAAGGGTAGGATGACCAGCCTAATGTCAATGACAAAAGCTGGAAGCATCCATGCTAATATGTATATTATGGCAGGAAGCCCAGTTCTAGACGACAGATTGATTGACTATTTGTAGTCTTGTTGCCGCCATGTTGGTTCCAGGATATGACAGATATAAGTGGGTGAGGTAATATCTTTTATTAGTCAATCAATCTGAGAAAGACAAGATGGGTGAGATAATATCTTTTAGTGGACCAACTTCTGTTGGTGAAAGAGAGAAACTTTTGAGCTCCACAGAGGTCACCTGAAGAAGAGCTCTGTGGAGCTCCAAAGCTTGTCTCTTTCACCAATAGAAGGTAGTTCAATACAAGACCCACCTTGTTCTCTCAGATTGATTGGCAATCAGAGTGACCTGAAAAGGGACTATATTGTTTTTTTTTAAATAGTTCCCTATCCTGTCTGTTGTTAATATTTTATATTTCTCTGGCACCTTCTATCTGAAAAAGTTAAAAAGACTCCTTGTAAGAGATGAGAAACTCAGACACAAATATGTAACCTGATTTGCCCAGGCAAATGCGTAGAAGGTGTCTGGAAGAGCCAGATATAGAACTCAGATCTCCTAACTCCCAGTTCTGTCATTTAAACACACTGGGTCAGATCTTCTGCTGGGGCAAGTCCATTAAATTCAGTGGAGCTTTGTTGCTTTATGCCAGGACAGGATCTGGCCTAAGATGTTATCTTTGACTAATCCTTCTCTATAGGTTATTTCTTTGTTAAAGAAACTATAATGCTTTTTCCCCGATTTTATATATATTTCTAAAAATATTTTCAGAGAGATGATGAATTCCAATCAATTTATAAGAAAACAACCATCCTTTTAAAAATTCTTATATTTTTTGGGATATCTGGAAACAATTTTTCTACTACTTTTCTGCTTTCATTAGGAAATACACTGGGTCATGTTTTTCAGTGTGCAGCTCACAGAAAATTGCTAGATGGTACATAACAAGAGTTTAAGTAATTAACATTAACATTTTATTACTCTCTAATGGTTCGAGTAAGGTAACATGAGGGTGAGATAAATTTAGAATAATGAAATACCTAAATTAAGATAAAATCCAAGGCAGGTATTTTACTATATGAATATTTCTTCTTTTATTGATCCCTCTTGTTCAAATCTGTCTAAGACATTTTCAGCAGCACATTCTGAGAGTGGTGTTTTCACAGGAACATAGGAGGACCATGCAAGGTAGACTGACACATCAAGTTTATACAATCATTCCAGAAGTATAATCAACAGCTCAAGGAGATATATTTTATGTATTTAGCAGTGGTGTGACAAGGGCATTCCTCTTGAGCTGAAACATCTCTTGTTGCTGCTGTTGCTGTTGGCCTGCCAGGCACCTTATTACCTTTCAGCTAGTAGAAGCTGAGTTTCAATGGAGCTCTGCTGATGGGCTGGAAGTTTTATCAAGAGGCCAGTCCAAAAAGAACCCATTTCTGGTACCAAATGTTGCTGCTGCTTATAGGGGCCTGGAGTTGAGAATTAGAGTAGTGGGTGGGCCAGGGTTCCCCCACCAGCCCATAACAAAGTGGCCCAAGACCTGAGAATGGGTCAAAACTCCCTTGGAAGCTGCAGGGAAGAGTGGAATGGAAAGGGCACAGAGATGTGGGTGAAGACGGGGGCACTCACCTCATCAAGCTTCTTTGTCCAGAGCTCCCCTCATCACCCCTCTGGCCCCAGCCAGGAACTGACCTGCTCAGATCCTATAGCTCCTTTTATCTGAGCCTGCTGGGCTCCGACTGGCTGCTTCTGTGCAGCCTTTCTAGGAAGGCCTGGAGGATCCACCTTCACTTCTTCTTTCCTGGGACATGATGTAGTCGGACTGTAGGACCTCCAGCAGGGGACTTGGTGCACCCCATCACAATTGGTTGACTGTATTTTTATATAGCTCTGATGCTATTTACTATAGACAACCATACAATTTCCCATTTTCCTTCAACCCCATTTTCCTTCCTCCATTTTTACTATACCCTCTCATCACTCCAACAGTACTGGGAATCCAGGAAGATAAACAGCATTGGGTTTACCTCATAGTCTTATCAAACATTTCATTGTATTATATTTATTGTAGGTTCCTTATTTCAGGCAAACAAGATCACACTCTCAATGACTTTTATATTTAAACTTTATTTTCCCAATATGAAATAGTCAGTAGATACAGAATATGGCCTAGGTCCCCCAGTCATACTGAGCTGCATTTTTATTGCAACATCAGAGGTTGCAAAAAGCATCCAGGAAGGCCACGGAGGCTGCTTGGATCTGACCCTATTTCACTACTTCATATATAGTAGGCCTGTGTCTTTTCTCACTTAAACTGATTTGACCTCAGTGGAGTTACTCAGATTTACACCTGTATAACCTGAGTAACCTAGATAAGTCAGGGCTAGCATATTTAAACAAATGAAAGACTTCTCAGCATTTAGGTTTAGGAAAAATGGCCAGGGAATCTGAGCTAGTATTTCACCGCTAAATATAATTTTCCCATTAGATTGCGTAGGTTACTTTAAAAATTCTGTAGACAGGATTTCATTCTCTACTAATTTCCAGTGACATAGAATTTGCAATAATGGACCATAAAAGTGTTCCATTTAGTGCCATATCCTGTTGATGACAATTACTGGTACCAAATACTTTAAAGTATTTTAAAAATGGTTCCTCAAAATAGGTATCCATGCGTGACTTCTACATTATGAGTCAGTTTACAATTCCAAACAATGTACCAAAATCTGGTAATTCCACTAACATTGAGTTATTTACACTATAGATTAATTTGATCCAAAGGGCCAAATTCAAGCTTGGTCTAATCCATTAACAATGGAATTGCAGCAAGGATGAAGTTGGCCTCTTATCTCCATGCATATATCGCTATAAAGTCAATTTATTCTATAGAAATTACATATTGGGTTTTTTTTAGTGTCAATATTGGTATTTACATAATTACTATAAAACACACTTTATCAAAATCAAAACCTTGCAGTATATGTGGCTAGCAATGCCTGATTGCAAAGGTTGTGGAAAGATTTATAATGGAGACCACACAAAAGCATTTGTGATCTGCAGTCCATTTACACAGAAAATGTTTCCTTTTTCTTAAATGTCAGAGTACAGAGTACAATGTACAGGAGCAGCATGTACTACATGTACTAATATTACATTAACTACAGAAATAGTGAAGATAAATTGTAAGGAGTTCAATGAAAAACAACTTGCTTTAAGAAAGCACGGAGGGTCCAATTCTCCTTTGGTATAAGTGGGTACAATTTAATCTATTTAATGGAGACACAGCTGTTTATTCTAAGATTGAGATTTGGTCTTAAATTTAAGTGTGAGACTAAACGATTACCTGTTTTGAGTGGGAATATGCACACACATGATATGCCAATGATAAAGGTAGTCAATATTTGCAATTATAAATTGTTTTTTCCACTAAGGAACACCCTGGGCATCTTAGAGAAAGGTAAAATAGCTGAATTGGTCTTAATTCAAAATGTCAGTGGATTTATTACTTGAGTAGTTATCTTATTTAGAATTTTAGAATTATGCAGCCCACTGTCCCCTTCAATTTCTCTTCTGCGATTGTTTATTTCTTTTAATTCTTTTTTATTTTTTTGTATCTTTTCTTACTCATTTCTTTTTCACATTTTCCCTTCTACGTCACATCTTCCTCTCTCTTTCCTCACTCCTTCGCTTCACCTTTTTATTTCTGTCTACAATCTTCTTCAAACTTTATTCTGTGCTCCTCTGTCTTCTACTTGTTGGGCTAGATTAGCCCAATTCTGCAGAACCCAGAGAAATGGGCAGTACGAAGCCACACTGCCCTTGGGGGCTGGAGAAGGGGAGGGGAGACGTGGAAGGCATTCTGCCTTAGGGAGATTCAGTTCAGTTAAGCGTCAAAAGTGTAAATGCATGTCCAAAACTCTTTGGACAAGCAAGAGCAAGAAATCTCATATGCACAAGTTTTCTTGTGAAGCTTGCAGTATTTCCACGAGATAAATATCCCAAGAAGTTCTTTTTCTCATGGAATTTTAATATTTATTATTCCATTTCAGTGTTTGGAATTATAAACAGATCCATGATACTTGAATTACACTGAAATGAATAAATAATTTAAGCCCCCTCTTATTAATATCAGACCTTATTAGTGCTGGTAACATTCACTAGTAAATAACTCATCTCGCTTGGTTGCAGCATGTGAACCAGGAAGAACAGAGGCACGGGAACATTCGGTAAACCAGAAAACTTTTTCTAATCTTAAAAAAGAATCAGGTTTGCTTTCAGTTTTGTGGATGATTCTTATTTTTCTCCCATCTGATTGAACTATACATTATTCAAAATGTCCTAAATTAGTTCAGGTCAACTATTACTATTTTTATTGCTCTCACCCTTAAAGTCCTATACAATTTAACAGGGAACCTTCCTATAGAATTTTTAGCCCACCTATAGAATTCTATGTCAGGGATATCATTATCTATGATATTCTGTAGGTTTCTAAAATAAATTTTATAAATCCTATTGGTTTCATTCCTATTAAATTCTGTAGAACTTTTCCATTAAGCTACTTATGGTATATCGTACCTAAAGAGTGCTGGGCATTTTATGGAATGCATAAATGGTATGGATTCCACCCTAGGAGCTTATATGGGGCTAGAGAGGATTTTGCTACGGCAAGATCATGTGATGGCTTTGATGGCCATACATGTATTGTAATAGATCAGATGGTTATTTTTTTTATTGTACATTTTTAGTTTCTTTACTTAAGTTTTTTAATGCAATCATGGGGGATTGAAATGAGGGAAGGGGATAGATTGTAGGAGATGGGACGAAAGAAGGGGAAAGTGAAATTGAGCTAAGGGAAGGAAGGACCTGGAAGAAAGAGGGAGACCCATAGTAGGTGAGGAGAATGAGGGTGGATAGCTGAGGAGCCCTGAAAGTAAGAGAGAGACACAATAATGGGGGCACACCAATGTTAGAATAATATATATAAAACTCTGAAGTTATGGTACAAAACTTGGGAGAAAATGATGAGGTCTGAAGGTTGTTGGGTTGTGCTGGTCCAGCTGTTAAAGGGGCTGGCTAGAAAGGCAAGAAGCTCCAGGGATCAGAGGTCTTTTTTATATCATTTTGATGTGCCTACCACTGCCGCTGCTCTGTTTGGGGCAAGGGGAAGACTGCTGGTCCTAGCACCTTGAGCAACTACTGCAGGACTGATGAGGGGCAAGGGAAGCTGTCAGAACCTGCCTTTACTCCCCTCCCCACCTTTGCCTTCTATAGCTGGTGGTGATCACAAATATTCATGCTGGGTACCCAGACCCTAAAAGAGGTCTATGTGAGCTACATGTGTGGTTAAGCTAATCATTATATAGAACAATCATCTCCTTTATGAAAGTACACTAGAAACCACTGACGTTTGAAACAGCACAACGCTAAATTTAATGCACACTAGGGAAATGTTAATTCAAACCAGCAGGGGCTACATGGACCAGTTATGTTGGTACAGTTTAGAAATATGTTGGTACAGTTTAGAAATCAGCCCTCTGAAGCACATTGCCGTGCCATGTAGACAAGCCATTAGTTTGTATGCTTAGAGTGCAGTACAGGCATAGGAACATATTGTTTTTAATACTTTACGGTCAAAAGGCCACAGCAATTTAAAAATACTATCCATGGCTAAATCTTGTATCAGAGGTTTGTTATAGCCATAGTGCTCTCAGTTGCAGGATCTATTGGAAGATTATAGCATTTGACAACCTTATACGCCCTCTGTTTCAGATGCATAACTAAAACTGAGAACAGGAGCAAATAGCTATTATAAACCATAGATATTATGCACCTGCACCAGGAAACTGTGCCAGGGATTGAAGGATAGGTTCAACAATGCACAGGGCCCACAGAATCTGCACCCATTCAGCCACACCCATTCAAGCTGCAATGGTGCAGTTCTCTAGAAGAGGTGCAGCCAGAGTGCCATAAGGAGTGATCCATATCTTACTGAAAACAGTGACAAACTCTGGAAATGTCTGCCAGCAGTTAATGCACAGATTGCTTTTAAAAATGCATTTCTGATCCATCTAGTGTTAAAGTATTTAAAAAATAAGTTACAGAGATAGCTCTTTTTTTTTTAAAAAAAAGAGTGGCTTTATATTTTATACTGCTTGGTCTTCATTTCTAGGTGAAGAAAAAACTTAGAGCCAGACTTTTCAAGGTATGTAGGTGCCTAAAAATGCAGATACATGACTAGTGGGATTACTAAAAGTGCCTAGGCACCTAACTCCCATGGCACTTTTGAAAAGGGTGCCCATCATCGTCTTAAGGTGCCTAAATACCTTTAAAAGTCTGGCCATTAGTCCTGTTCCATGCAGTGTAATTTCCTACAATGTCATCTTCCTTATTTCAGACAGACAGGACTTGACAACTTAAGTGTTCACATCAGGAAGATTTTGAAAGCACTCACTTCTTCCCAATTAAAATAATGTTAGCAGAGCTCTTGTCTGAAAAGACTGTGACACAGTCATTCTTGGGAAGTTTTATCTTGAAATAATTTTATGTATTACAATATCTGCTTCAATAGCTGCCCTAAGGTCTTTTTCAGTTCAAATAGCTATAATCAGTCATGAGAGACAGACATACTCAGACACATAATTGCACTCAATGATTTACTAAATGTAACTTCTGAAACGGATTAACATTACAGATTAACTTCTAAATTATTTAGTAATTACCATTCAAAATATTTAACTGCATCCAGCTTAGATTTAGGAACAGCAAAACATTTTTTTTAAGGAATAATTGATCAGAGTACATAAGGATTTTTATTTTACAAATTAATTCATTAGGAGATGGCTAGTTTTTACTATGAGATTTTTTCCTAATTTAAACCTTGAACCTGCAAACACTTATGTACATGTTTATCTCTAAGTGCATGAATAGTTGCATTAACTTGAGTCTAACAAAAACTGCAACTGGATTTCCACAGAGCTTTATGGTTTTTGTTATATAGTATCTGGTCTGTGTCCTTTCAGGGTCCCCCTATTTCATAGTTGTGAAAAGTTATGTACAAAATGGAAATAAAAATCAGAACTATAACAGGCAGAGGAGTGAGGGGAATTTGCAGTGTGACATCAATTTGTGACATCAGACTGTCCACTGATTACACTGGTCTACAATTTTTGAGAAGTCGTCTGCTTCAGAGATAAAATGTGCTATTTATTATGTATTTTGAAGTGCTGAATTCAAATATGACAATTCAAACAACTGATTGGCTACTGTTTCTAAGATATTTAAGTTTTTACATTTTATGTCTATGTATATTGTGTAGATAGTAGAGTTTTAATCATAAATTGTAAACCTAGGTCTTTTCATGTGTTTATGGTTGCTTTACATGATAATATTTCACCTGTCCTGTTTATGTAACACTTTAAAAATCAGCAAAAGGGTTATATAAATAAAATTTATATGAAACAAAAGGCAAAAAACTATTCTTTACATAGTTTAGTCCTATTCAGTGTCTACTCGGCGCTTCTTGGCTTGTCTCTTGTATTCATTAAATGGAGCATCTCGTGTCACTGTCCAGCAATAGTCTGCAAGCATTGATGGGCTCCATTTGCCCTGATAGCATTTCTCCATTGTTGCAATGTCCTGGTGAAATCGCTCACCGTGTTCGTCGTTCACTGCTCTGCAGTTCGGTGGAAAAAAATCTAGAGGCGAGTGCAAAACATGTATCTTTAATGACATGTTGCAACCAAGGCTTTTGTATGCCTTGAGAAGGTTTTCCACCAACAACCTGTAGTTGTCTGCCTTGTTGTTTCCGAGAAAATTTATTGCCACTAACTGGAAGGCTTTCCATGCCATCTTTTCCTTGCCACGCAGTGCATGGTGAAATGCATCATCTCAAAGAAGTTCACGAATCTGAGGACCAACAAAGACACCTTCCTTTATCTTAGCTTCACTTAACCTTGGAAATTTTCCACAGAGGTACTTGAAAGCTGCTTGTGTTTTGTCAATGGCCTTGACAAAGCTCTTCATCAGACCCAGCTTGATGTGTAAGGCTGGTAACAAAATCTTCCTTGATTCAACAAGTGGTGGATGCTGAACACTTTTCCTCCCAGGCTCCAATGACTCTTGGTGTGGCCAATCTTTCTTGATGTAGTGGGAATCTCTTGCACGACTATCCCATTCACAGAGAAAACAGCAGTACTTTGTGTATCCAGTCTGCAGACCAAGCAAGAGAGCAACAAACTTCAAATCTCCACAAAGCTGCCACTGATGTTGGTCATAGTTTATGCACCTCAAAAGTTGTTTCATGTTGTCATAGGTTTCCTTCATATGGACTGCATGACCAACTGGAATTGATGGCAAAACATTGCCATTATGCAGTAAAACAGCTTTAAGACTCGCCTTGGATGAATCAATGAATAGTCTCCACTCATCTGGATCGTGAACGATGTTGAGGGCTGCCATCACACCATCGATGTTGTTGTAGGCTACAAGATCACCTTCCATGAAGAAGAATGGGACAAGATCCTTTTGACAGTCACGGAACATGGAAACCCTAACATCACCTGCCAGGAGATTCCACTGCTGTATTCTAGAGCCCAACAGCTCTGCCTTACTCTTGGGTAGTTCCAAATCCCTGACAAGGTCATTCAGTTCACCTTGTGTTATGAGGTGTGGTTCAGAGGAGGAGGATGGGAAAAAATGTGGGTCCTGTGACATTGATGGTTCAGGACCAGAAGTTTCATCTTCTTCCTCTTCCTCGTCTTACTCAAGTGAGAATGATTCTGGTGCATCAGGAACCGGCAGTCCTTCTCCGTGGGGTACTGGGTGTATAGCTGATGGAATGTTTGGATAATGCACAGTCCACTTTTTCTTCTTTGACACACCTTTCCCAACTGGAGGCACTGTGCAGAAGTAACAATTGCTGGTATGATCTGTTGGCTCTCTCCAAATCATTGGCACTGCAAAAGGCATAGATTTCCTTTTCCTGTTCAACCACTGGTGAAGATTTGTTGTACAAGTGTTGCAGCATATGTGTGGGGCCCACCTCTTGTCCTGATCTCCAATTTTGCAGCCAAAATAAAGGTGATAGGCTTTCTTAACCATCGTGGTTATACTGCGCTTTTGTGATGCAAAAGTCACTTCACCACAAACATAGCAAAAGTTATCTGCACTGTTCACACAAGTACGAGGCATCTTTGGTTAAACAGAAATGTGTCCCTTTGCAAAATCAAACACTGACAAATAAGAGAGCACGACACTGTATGATTTCTAGAGCTGATATAGGGCAATTTGTTCAGCAGAGTGATGTAAGCTTCGTTATGATTGCATCATCCATGACTTCTAGGAATAACATAATGCAATTCATATCATGTATGACGCAATACCAGCTTCAGATTGCATCATTCATTGTTTTGCCTAAAAAGCAAGTACTGTCCAAACCCAGTCATAGATTTATTCATAGATCCAGTCAAAGATGTATTTTAGTCATTTCTGGTTTAAATTGAGATCCCTTCCCTTTATAATTCACTTATCCTCCGCCATTCCCAAGTCAAGGGTTGTATATACTGACCCAATAGCATATCTTGAAAACTAGAGCCAATCAACAATTTTAAGCATCAATTTCGTTCTCAGTGACCCAGAATTAGTAAAGTTTGACTACATTTATTTCAGAAGCATTTTGGCTGTAGAGCAGTGTTACCAGTCTAGTGATTGGCACCTAATGAAGGTGGGATAATTAGTAGAGTTTGTAGGTGTCACTAACCAGAAGTGTTTACACTTTAAAATAATTAATTCTTCTTTGTTCCTACACTGGTGGAGCAGGGAAGACAATTGCTTCAGCAATGCCATTTGGAATAGTTGTCCAAACATGGACATTACTCATATATGTGACCATATCATGGCCCCATTCTCTAGAAAATAACAGCTGTCCTTCATTTTCAGGCTGCAAGTAACCCCAAGTCTTTTCTAGAATGCTAAGGAGAATCAATGCTTAGGTAACCTGCACACTGTGTGGGGGAGGAAGAACAGGGAGGACCATGAAAAACAAGAAAAAATACCAACACCTTACACAAAGAGCAAAAAATATTTTCCAATACTTTAGTAAAGGTAACAGTTTGTATATGATAAAAAGCCAGGAATCCTTTGGGGTTTTATTTCTCTTTCTTGTCTGTGATATCCCACTGGTTATCATGGAAACTACGGACAGCTCCAGGAGCTTAATCACCTCAAACTTCTAAAACACTGAGCCCTTGACTGCCTGGGAAATGTTTAAATTCCCAAAGTCCTAGTACACTTCTCCCCAAACAGTTGGCACACCAGTCAATAGATGTTATAATTTCCAAAATAAATCCAAACAGGACTTATGAGCACATCCCATAATTCTAGAGAATCTGTGCAAAGTCCATAGGCCTTAGACTGTTACACCTGGAACCAGGCTAAAATAGCGGGTGTGTTTCATGTCAATGCTGTCTCTACAGGTTTTTAGGTCCACCCAATGGGCTCTTCAGATCATTTCCAATCACATGTGTTTCAGCAAATAGGAAAGTCCAAGAGTGAACTTGTGTGTTCACTGGAAAGGTAATGTCCTCTGGAATATCAGGGGAGTGTTAAACTTAACAACTTTGATTCATTTCTAAATTACTGCTTAAGTTCTACTCATTTCATGTAATTTAAGATATGCCTATAGGAAACAGTGTGGACTAGCGGATAGGGCCCCGGACTGAAAATCAGGAGACTTGGGCTTTATGCCTGGCTCTGCCCTGGGCCTCCTGAGTGACTTTGGGCAAGTCACTTCACCTATCTGTGCCTCAGTTTCACCATCTGTAAAATGGGCATAATGATATTGACCTACCTTGTAAAATGTTTTCTGATCTATGGCTGAAAAACACTATAGAAGAGCTGGGTATTATTATCGTGTTACAGCAAACTACAAAAATCAAAAACAATTTTTTACCTTTGCATTACATGTGACTGTTTCAAACTTGCTCAGTAAAACTAGGGATTCTTTATCTTAAGATTTAATGGAGTAAGTAGCTATATACAAAACAGAGTTAATGTACCCAATTAATACAACTAACAATACAATCATTTATACAAAGCCCTAAGGTCTTAAGTTAATTTGTATGAGCCTGCCATTTTTTGGGTTGTACTGCATCTTCTTTTCAGTGGGACTGCATACCAAGATTCAAAAGGGAATAATCTTTAAAAAAGGAATGAGGGAAATTTCAGTTTTACAGGTGATTAGTGTATGTTCACTACTAAATGAACCAACCAATTAATTCTATATTAACCTATCAGCAATGTGAATTCAAATAATACCAGGTCTGTTGCCAAATGGCAAAAATGTTAGTCTTTAGTAGTTGAACTAAGAAAACTTGATGTGTGAATGTTACCCCAAGAACAGACCCAGGGGTCCCAGAGTAGCCCTTCTGTTGCTTATTTCCGGATTCCCCAAATGTTAATACTGACCCTGACAGGAGGGGGCCCGCTCTAGAGAAATTGCCAGGGTTTACCAAAGATCTCCCTATGTCCCTCAGGAAACTCCCCAGAACAGACTAGCTCTGTTCACCCCTTGGAGGACACAGATACAGCCCTCTGCTCAAAGGATTGACAAGCAGGCCCTACTTCTCCAAAACAAAGTATTATCTTTATTTAGTGTAACCAACCTTTCCTAATAAAATTAATCAAAACCTAAATTAAAACATAAAAATAAATCCGTTAGCACAGGTAAATAAAGTACCCAATATTGTTGGGATGGCTTAAGTGATTATGTTCTGTACATGATGATCAATCATATGGAGGACATTGACTGCAATTTTAATAAACCCTGAACTTTATATATAGTAATACACATACACACCACAGACACTCATCTTTATTAGCTCAAGCATACACATTCATTAACCCTATTTCCATTCTATATCCTATACTATAGCTAGCATACTTACTCTCCATAGTCTTCTTTCCTTCTGCTCTGTCCAAAGATCCTTTCTCTGCTCTGTCCCAGTAGCCCACCGCTGCTGCTTTTGCTATTCTGCAGTTGCTTTTTCTGCTTCCTTCTTCTAACTCCTCCTTCTCCTGCTCCTAACTTGACTGACTTTTGCCTGCTTGCTCCCTTCCTTATATACAGTTTTCAGCCTGTTCTGATTGGCATGTTTCCCAATCCTAGTATTAGCATACCTATCCTCCAATCATCTTTAAACCCTTGGATTGGTCCATACTTACAAGCCAATCACAACTGCTAAATCTAACCATCAGAGCTTTTATACAACACATTTTAGGATTATGGGCTGTTTACAATTATGATATGGTGACCCTCACCTAGTTTTGGCTTGAGCGTGCCTGACTGACCCCTTCCTGCAGTGTTGGAGTGACCTTTACCTGACCTCAGTTCCACACTTGTCCACCTGCCAATATACTAGCTATAGATTGAGCTTAAACTGCCATCTCATTTTACTTGGCTGTGTGGCAATACTTTACACATACCAAATTACCAAACTATTAAACTGTAAACAATTACCTTATCCCTTTTAATATAGTCTCCAATAGTTAACTTATGCATCTTAATATTAAGGTCTACTGTTGCCACCCTATTTCTTGCCAATGTCGTTAATTTTATTTTAGTTGTCCCCCTATTGTTAGTCAGTGGTGGCAAAGCAATGTTTTCAGCGCTTTGCTTAGGAAACAGAATAGAGCAGCTCAGTCTTTCGCATCAGAAGCATTTTCCAAGATCCATTCAGGCTTGCTTGTTTAAAAAACAAATGACAGTTCTTTTATTAGGGTTTCTTACCAACCATTGGTCACAGTACACAATGGCTTCCTCTGATACTCGGGGGTTTTGCAAGTCAAACTTTGCGATCTTCAATATCACAAAGTTTATTGTTTATCAAATGTGGACTTTCTGGACATGCCCATTGTAAATATTGGACTTTTATGCATGTGTTTAATTGAGGCAGTAGGTACGCATCCAGAGATTCTTGCCATTGGAGGAGGTTATCATTTTGATCTCAGTAGAGTCTTGCCAGGTGCCTAAATTTAAAACAGGTTTGAATGTAAAGATACTCTATTTCCATGAATGAAATGTCTATGAGGGAGGTAATTTACTATTGAAAGGAGTTTACAAAGAGGAGACTCCAACCATTCTATGTTAAAAGGCAGATGCAATTGGATTAGATCTGGGGAATTAGCAGTAGCAATATCCAAATAATCACATCCATTAATACTGAACAATAAATTGAGTGGTATTGGGTCAGCTCTGATCTTAACTTTTGCACTTATTTTCACAAAACACTCACTGATTAGACATATAATTGATGGCATGTCTTATTTCCAAGCTTTGTGACTCAGAGAATTCAATAAGTCCCACAACAACTTTCCCAATTTCTTCCTTCCTTTTTTTACATCTGCTGGGCATTTCCTTAATATCTTTAAATCTTTCCTCTATTGCCTTTTCCTGTTTGTTCATTTTAATTTAGCGATATCCTATTTACTGCTCAATATTTCTGTTTCCTTTGATGATCGGGATGTGAAATGTGCATTTGTATACTTCTGCTGCAAGCTATATTAGCATAATGCTAGGATGGTGTCCCTCACACCAACAGGAATTCCCTAACTGAGCTTGTGGGATTGAATAGAACTATTCGCAGAATGGTCATTTATACATTTCCCTAACTGTAACAATTCAGCAGTAACTTTTTCTTTTATTTGAATCATACACCAGGGGCATCATTCCTTATACTCCATCTTATATTTCCACCTAACCTTTTGTAACTTCAGGTTTTACTAACACAAAGACATATATGGATATTAATTTAGTCTCTGTCATTAGGTATCCAGGCATTTCCTTCAAAGTTAACCCTGACATAGGTTCTGCAGCTGCAAGGTTTAGGTTGGTTATGAATCATCATCAAGTGGCTATCAGTGCAAATACTGCTCCCAAAACCAGAGGTTTCTAAAAATAGCACATCAAATTAATATCCAGGTCACTTAACTCCTCTGGTTACAGCTGTTGTACCAATTCTCACAAAAATCCTAATCTTGCTGTGATTCTTTTCTAAAGACTACAGGATAATGACCTCAATTCTTTATTCATTGGGTCACTCTCTAATTTCCTACCCGTATCAGCATCATAATAGGTGGGACCTTTCAACTTATTTGCATGTATTCACTTGAGGAGAACAGGATTTGCAGATTTTAATCCAGTACACGACCAATTACATTTTTTCTCTGTTTTCTCTGATTTCATAGGGACATTCCCAATGACATGAGAACTTTCATGACCCTGTCCTCTTTGTGTTATAATGAAAGTAAAAACATGAAATCTATCATTTTCCTTAGATGAGAGTTTCTGGTCATAATAAGCTTTGTATTCTTTTGCTGGCCTTTCCATTGTTTTGGTGGACAAAGGAAAACACTGCTTGCAAATGTTATTTTTGAAGTGGATATCATACTTCCTGTATGTGTCTGATACAGTATGTGATATGGTGAGATTGTTCTAACTTCCTGTAATGAGCTTGAAAGTCCTGTTAGGTATAAAGCAAATGGTCCAAAGGACTATAGGGAAATCTTGCATCTCATTTTCTTTGATGGTTGTGCATATTTCCTAAAAATGGTTATAATCTGTTCATTTGCCTTTTCTATTAGCCAAGTGACTGTCAATTATATGCAATGTGTAGATTGTTTTTGTTGTTGTTTTAAATTCCCAATGTATTGCACACATCTGGCATGACCTCAGAAGTGAAGGCTGAGCTTCTGTCTGACTTTGTGCTCAAAGATAAACACCTGTGACTGAAAATATGATTCACCAACATAAATGCTATGTTTTAAATTGTGTCATTTGGTGTGGTACTATATTCCACCCTTCTAGTAAATAAACTGGTGACAGTCAGCATGTACTTAAACTATTTCTTTGTGTCTACTTGCCTTATCCTCAAAGTTGCAGAACTGATTGTACCTCCAGGTGAGTAGACATACCACAAAGCTGTTCTGTGTGTAGCTCTAATCTGTACACAAAACAAAATAACTAAGGTTATTTTTTTCCCCAACCATTTCCTCTATAACCAAGTATCTCTTCTTCCTGCATATTGGCTTCTAACACTATTAGTTGGTATATTTGCAATATTTCAGGATGGATTTCCCAAAACACATCTATTGCTACACATTTAATTCCTTCCTAGTGGAGGGAACATCCTTCTGCATGCAGTGTAAATAAACTTTCAAATGCAATATTATCATAGGATGCTAATGATGACATTCCTGCAGCAAAGGTGGACTCTCCATTGCCTCCTTCAACTTTCTAGCACAGGGGTGGCCAAACTTACTGATCCACATACAATACCCTTCAGAAGTTCAAGAGCCAGGAGCACCTGTTTGGGGCTTCTGCCCTGAGGCAGGGTAGTGGGGCTCAGGGCTTCAGCCCTATTGCTGGGAGAGGTCTTCAGCAAGAGCAGGGCTGAAGTCCCAATCTCTGGCAGGCACCTCCTGTGGGCTGATGTCCCTAGACCCTCTCCCCACTGGGCAGAGGCCCCTAGCCCCACCACCCCACCACAGGGCAGAAGTCTTGAGCTCCCCCCACTCCAGTTTGGAAGGTGAAGAATGGGGAGGAGGAGGGCTCTGCTTGCCACACTTTAACTATAAAAGAGCTGCATGTGGCTCGCAAGCTGCAATTTGACCACTCCTGCTCTAGCAGTTTCCTGATACTGATGAAGTTCTGTCATTTCTTGAGACCTTAAACTTCTTGTTCGGTACATAATTTATGTCCTTGTTCATACCTTCCAAATATAATATCCATGCAGGAATTCTCAGCTTTACCCTCATTTACTTGCTTGGTCTTCAGGTATGCAATGGAATAATGGTTAATCTGTCGTGTGTTGTCCAGTAACAATGTAATTCAAATACTGTCAAATCTACATAGTAGCTAGCATTGCTCTCTCAGGGTTGGAGTGTTTCTTTTCCACAGACTCAGTCACGTGCTCATCCAAAATTGAGTCTGTTTCACAGTTACCTCCTATTCCCTGTGGGCACTTGGAACCCTAGAGCTTGGAATATTAACCTCAAAGAGAGAAAGAGTCTCTCTACTACTTCCTGCACTGTCTCTGTCTCTTTCACTTTCAGCTGAAATTTTATAACAAAGTTTGAGAAAGTGTTTTCTTTGTATCTTGTTTTCAGAGCTAAAGTCTCCCGCCCCCCAAAATCGCACCAAGGAATAAGCTTTTGGATCTGAAAGTTCATTCCAAATGAAAGGTTTCAGTACTATCTGGGACTTTGGGAATATCTGTTACTATAGAACCATGAACTATGTATCCCATTTTTTTTAGTTTCCACTTTGCCTCTTGGTAAAGTCACAAAGTAACTCTGTCCCTTAGCAGAGCAGCTATTATATTTAGTTTAGTACTGTATACAGTTTACCAAAGGGCAAGGATGAAAACAAAGCTCCAAAGAGGAAGTTAAGTAAAATTCAAAACAATCTCACAAATCAAACCAAGGACAAGGCATGTTTCAATGGAGATGTTAAAATCACACCTATTAGAAAGGCAAATGTTTTAACCATTTCAGCTCCTTGTTCAGGCACAAATTGTTGTGGTTAAAGGATTATATACATATTATTTACAGGATTCAGCAATAGTGTTGTCTTAAAGTTCCTTTATTTGATCTCAGACTAATTTCTCAATGATCACAGGATGTAAACTTTCTACTTTATTAAACTAAGCACTTCAAGGAAAATTTAACCCACAAAATCAGCTTTGTCTCCTACACATATGTCATCATAGCAATAGGTTCATGATTATTCTATTAAGGTACCAACACAATGTTCTCAGTTCATATACAAAACTCTGATTTTGTGAAGTCAGTTTCTTTAGCCAAACACCAATAAAAGATTGGGGATGTGAGCGTGGAGAAGCCTGAAAAGAGAAAAGATTGCTGTGTTACACTCAGATGAGACTGTAGAGTTGTTACATCAGGATGAATTTAGCACCCTCTCTTAGTTAGCACTGTTGTCCATGGTTATGCAGGTCAGGTTAAAGACCAGGAAGCTGGAGGCAAAGTCACTTTGCGAGGTGAAGTTTTCCTTTCTTCCCAGCAAAGGATCAGCAGAGACAGCCTCAAACAAGCAGGCTGTGACCACAGGATGGCTAGAGTATGCTCTTAAAACCCAAGGAACCCAGAGTCCAAGTTTGGAAAAGTACTGTGGAAAATAAGAAAAGGAAAGGGACAGGCACCAACAAACAAGATGACAAAAGTCACCCCTACACACCTGCCTAGGAGTCCTCTTCTGTTTTCTCTCTTCATTATCCAGGGTTTTCCATCAACTGTCATGACAACCATGCAAGGTTCCTAGAGTCTTTTAACCAAAATCCTCAATACACTGAGACTTTGTCTGGAAAATGTCTATGATTTCAGTTTATTGGGTGGAGAGGGATACATTTTGACTCACAGCTGTTTGTGTGGACTGTGTGTAAAACTGGTTGAGAGAGACATCTGCTCATCAATACCGTACTGAATAGAATGGAGTAAATAATATCCTCTGGTTTGCTAGTGGGCCAGAATATTTTATTTTTCCATGGCTTGCAGTACTTACCAATGTTTCAGCCCCAATCTCTAGCAGTGGCTCTTCCTACCTTCCACTTGAGAGAATTACAGTATTTGAGATTTGTGGAGATTTGTACCTACCTAAAAACATGTAGATGTTTTAATCTAGTTCTAACATTTGTCAAACAATTACAGCCTAGCCTGGCTGTTTGTTGGAGGGATTATTCTCTTTGAGTATCAGAGGGGTAGCCATGTTAGTCTGAATCTGTAAAAAGCAACAGAGGGTCCTGTGGCACCTTTAAGACTAACAGAAGTATTGGAGCATAAGCTTTCATGGGTGAATGCCCACTTCATCAGACACAAGATCATGCATCTGATGAAGTGGGCATTCACCCACGAAAGCTTATGCTCCAATACTTCTGTTAGTCTTAAAGGTGCCACAGGACCCTCTATTCTATTTGAAATATTGAAGTTAGGGCCCAATGCTGAAGAACACTGAGCACTTCCTGAAAGATGCTGAGTGCCTTCCCATTGCATTGAAGTCAATAGGAATTTTACAAGACTGAGTCCTAAGTGAACTGTAATAAACTGGCTGTTTTATTTCATGACTTGCATATTGAACCCAAGTCTTAAAATTTAATTAGCATTTGAAATGTTGGCATATTATTAGCAAAGTCTGGTTTTAATTAGATAGCATATATTTTCCCACTGATGAGCAGGAAGATTTATGCACATAATTTTAATTAATACTAATAGGAGCTACATACTTAAGTCCCCTCTTCTTCCAGGGGAAATTGAGCCAACATTTTTTGTAGCATGTGCTGACCACTAAAATAATAATATACAATGGGTATGCAACCCATAACCAAATCTAATCTAATATAATGATCTGAGTACACATATGAGACATTAAAAAATAGTGTTAGCACAACAGAACAGTTGAGAAATCAAGCATTCAAATATCAAGGAATCACAATAATTAAGGTTGAACACTCAGTGTTAAATACAAATTACACTATTAAAAGTGACTGTAAAAATGGAACTGTGGGATTCCATGTTTATTATCTTGCAATAATCAAATTTAAGTTTACAAGGTAAATGATGGCATCTCTGAGGCTGCATTTTGTCATGTCTGGAGGTTCAAGAGAAAAACTCAAGAGGCACAGAACAGAACTCTGAGCAACTCCAACCCAAGAGTTTGGGGACAGATAGCAAAGAATGCAACACTGGATGTGTAAGATATCTCAACTTCCTAAAACACATGCCCAGCCTGAGAAGCTGAAGACTCTAGCTATCATAAAAAAGGACACTGCAGCATTCGAAAAAGTGAAGTGATACAGGACAAAAACGGTTTCTGTAAGCACCTTGGGGCAGAAATTTTCTTTTACTATGTGTTTGTACAATGCCCTGCATAATGGCATCCCAGTTTTGATTAGAAGCTGAGACACTACCAGAAGTGTTGTGCGAAAACAGATTTTTCCATTTGCTTGCAATTCTGAAAAACTGGTTGGGGGAAATAAATTATATTAGGTCAAGCCAAAAATGAAAGTTTTAAGAATGTTGCATTTTTATTGTTATATGGGACTATTTACCGGTGTAACAGAGCACCAAATGCAGCCTAATATATCATGACAAGGGCAAGAGGTCACAGTGTTAGAAATAGCAGGCTTTGAAAGCCTGTAATTCATGTGAACCAGATCCTCCTGCCAAAACCAAAGCTAGGATAAATGAGCCAATTTCAACGCTGGTGTAAGCAGATAGAACTCCATTGTCCTCAATGGAGCTGCATCCACTTACCCCAAGCCTGAATTTGTCCTCAGCCAGCTTGGTGCAGGCAAGTTCTGTGCAGGAGTCAGGGGTGGAACCCTCCCCATGATTCTACAGAGCTCTTAGGAAGCATTTTTATGGCTAGCCCTTAGGTTGTAGTAGTTCTTGGCTGTTGACCCCATGCTCATGCTGAGGATTTTGGCCCATGGCTCAACCTACTCACATAAATAATACCCATATGCCACTTCTTCCTTGGTCATTCCCCACCCTACTCACCCCTTACCCTGTGTAGTGGTACGGAGACACCTCCATTAAGACAGCATGAGGTGCTAGAAATAGAGGGGAGGGCCATTCCCCCCCCCCATAGACACATTTATTAAACAGAGAGGCCCATGCTACTCCTTTCCATAACCTGAACTTGTCTGGGGCACAATGGGGGTGTGTGAGGCCCAGCCCTGCCCTACCCTCTGGCCCTTGACTGAAGCTGGGCGGCAGAGCCTCTTCCCTGCTGACATGAGAGAGGGGTAGCTGGACCAAATCTGAGTGTTTAGGATTATGACCTCGTGCACAGGGTTGCAACACCACTCAAATTTGGCCCATTTTTGGTTGCTTTCCCCTACCCTCCATACAGCCATTTCTGCAGTCCTTCCATCACCTTGGGATATGCAATTACCCTGCTCCCCGTGCCCCATGCAATGGAACAGCAGAAGCTTTGCTGGTTTGTGTGTCCTACAGAGGCTGTGGGGGAACATGTCCCTGCATAAGGCTGTATCAGATACCCAAATATTACCATATATCATGGTATAATTGATCAGCAAGCTAAATGATCTGCAGCATGAATGAGTGAACATGATTTTGGCTTTTTCCTCCTATTTTACTTTTTCTAGGTTGAATTCCTCTTTGCACAGATAAGGGATATTGGGGAACAGATTATGCTCTCAGTGTAGCCATTGCAAGGCAGTTTAAATGGAATTGTGAATCTGATGCAAAACAAACTAATCTAGCAATGCATTGATTTTGTTATTTTTAACTTCATTCCTCACCACACTAAACTCCAAATAGTCAATTTTTCAACCTTACATCTTTTTTTATTGCTTGTGATTAAAATCTGAATAAGCAGGTAGTTTGCCCTGATACTATAGATGTTAGAGTTTTCTGCTGCAGTAAGGGAAGCCCTAGTGAGCTTGCTTCATTAACTGCTAAATGTAAGCTGCAGAATGTTCTTTGTCATTGTCACTCCTCTGGAGAGGAGATATTGCAGCTGTCTGTGGAAGGGACATGAACAGTATGGGCCTCTGCTAACCACAGTTAAGCACTGTTCATAATGTAGTTATGTAACAGGGTCCACTCACTGCTGAGATTGCCTCCTCCTGGCCACTCTGGGGATTAGCTCCTGCCTGGTGCTGCACACTCCTCTGGTGGTCTCTCCACCCATGTTCCTTTTTCACCCTGAAGCCCCTTTCGCTCCAGGAGCTGCAACTTCATCTTCACAACTAAAACAAGCTTACTCAAACAGAGGGATGTCATTTGAGGCTTAATCCTAACACATACACTCAGCTTTTCATTATCATTGTGAAGCGCAGAAGAGCAGCTTTTGTGTCCACATCAAAATCATCATTCCAATAAGCACTAATTAGCACCTTTGGACTCAGTTATGGCCCTGCTGAAATCAATGTCTAAATATATCAATTTTAGTAGGCGTAGGATCAGGGTTTTGGTCAAAAATGTCAGAGGGGTCAAAGAGTGAATGTTTATGGAGAATGGACTACCTTCTCATACCAAGAGTCTTCTCTACAGTCTACCATTGCTAGCATCAATTCAGCTCTACCAGTACAAACATTCGCAATGTTGGGATCCCTAGTGGTTCAGCTGTTACTGACATTTTAAGGACCCTGAGTAACATTTTCAGAAGTGCTAAAGGTACCTATGTCTCAATGACTTTTGTGAATTACTGGCAATATCCTGTAATATCTTGAACAAATCTTAAGGAATTAAGATATCCCCCATTGGTTGTCAGTGGGGGAGGGAGGTTGAAGGACTGCTCTTGTCAGAATCCATGTTAGGGTTGGGGTGAACTCTGGTATGCTTATTAGCATGCGTGTAGGTTCTTTTATTGTTTTGAATATGTTTTCTCTGTAGTGCTTTTAACATTAAGAATAAAGTAGGCTTGCATAGGAAGTGTGGTGTGTATCTTATAACTGTAGCGATTATACCTGTTAACCATATCTGAAGAGAAAGCAAGCAGGCAGGGTTAACATAATGGAGGCAGGAACTGTGCAGCCTAGAAACACTCTGGCGGGAAGGGAGAGAGACGCATGTCACCACCTTGAAAGGCAACAGCTGGAGAGCTGGAAACCAAGACTGGATGCCCTTGCTGGACAGTGAGAGGCAATAAATTGCAATTTCCCTAAACTGTGACACACCTAAGTCTCAACTACTTTCAATGAGACTTATGTTCCTAAAGTTCAAAACCTCAAAGATCTTTTGAAGATCAAGGGACCCAGTCATCTGAATCACTTAGGCCCAGATCCTCAAAGGTATTTAGGTTCCTAATTCTCACTGATTTAAAAGGAAGTTAGGCATCTAAATACCATTGAGGATTTGGGCCTTAGGTCTTGCAATTCTGAGTGGAACAATCAGGGCCGCCTCTAGGCACCAGCAAACCAAGCACGTGCTTGGGGCAGCACATTTTCAAGGGCAGCATTCTGGCCATTTTTTTTTTTTTGTGCTTCCGGCGAGAAAAGCCTAGAGCCAGCCCTGGCAGCAGCAGTGCGTCATGTGTGGGGGGCGCCCTGTAGCTGCTGTGGTTCGCGCCACAGGGGAGCAGCGCCCACACTTTGTGGCTGGGCTGGGCAGGCTTCCAGTGGGGGACACTCAGGCTGGGGGACACCCCATGGGGCACACAGAGCTGCCTGCAGGTGCCACAGCGCTGCAGCCGGGGCTGAGCGAAGCAGCCCAAGCCGCCCAGGGACTGTGGCAGGGCGGCCAGAAGCAGCCATAGAGGGTGGGGCTCCGTCGTGTGCGGCCTGCATCCCGCTCTTCAGGGCTCCGCTGCCTCTGGGGCTATCCTGCCCTGGATCCTCAGCCCTCTGCCGGGACGGTCCCACGGCTCTGCCCTCCTGGAGGTGGGAGCCCTGGATGGAGGGACCCTGGGCTGAGGCACGACCTGGTAGCCCCGCTGCTTACCCCGACCCTGCCAGCACCGGACCGGCTGGAGGTGAGGGGGGAGCGGGCAGAGTCATCACTGGTGGGGGGGAGCCCAGGGCTGGGACAGCAGGGGGTGTGGGTGGGGGGGAAGAGAGAGCCAAGGGCTGGGGTGGCAGGGGGTGCGGGTGGCAGGAGGGAAGAGAGAACCCAGGGCTGGGGTGGGGGACAGCCAAAAAATGTTTTGCTTGGGGCGGCCAAAAACCTAGAGCCGGCCCTGGGAACAATGCCTAAATACTTTTTTAAAAGTGGGCCTAAATCTCATTGAAAATCAAAGGGATGTACGTTCCTGAAGGCCAGATTTTTAAAGGTATGTAGATGCCTAAAGATGCACTTTTGAAAATGTTACCCAAGTCAATTAGACCTGCTTTGAGCAGGGCTGGGTAATACAATGCTTAAAAATGCTGGTGGTAGCCAATGCCTATATATATAAGGCAGTGCCTAATTTGTATTGAAAGAGGTGCCAGAGCTCAAGCAATTTTTTTTACATTCATAACTGATGCAGCAAGCCCAGAAGTGCCGGGGCTATGAACTGCTGAGCCTAGAGATAACGGGGCTCAACCCTGGCCAGCCCTGGCACAAATTAAGCACCGATATGAGGGCTCCCAATTTTTCTACTTGGGTTGAGCTGAACCACTATATTTCCCTAGTGGGTGCAAGATGGTGTCTCTAAAACATATTGGTAAAGTGGATAGAGAAGTTTGAACTGTATCTGTTCTGTGAATAAGTAAAAGGCTATAGTCAATCTCCGGCACTAGGGATAAAAAAATCATTGTTTTTTTTTTTAAGTTTAGTGGGGTTTTTTTAAATCTTTTAAAATGCAGTGTGGCATATTTCCAAAAGTTTAAAATATTCACTTCTTCCTTCTAACGATGCTGGATTGAATGACTCAACAGAAGCCTCATCAATAGGTAATAAATGCTGTCATTCTCTCTACTTCTTTGGAAGAAACAATAATTAAAAGTTCTTACTTAAGGTTCTGATTCACACAACAAAAAGATTTATGGTCTATTAAAATGCATGCATTAAGGCAGTATTTCAACAGGCTCTGCCCTCTTTTCTTTAATTGCACAACCTTGGGAGTTTGAGAGAGAGAAAATTTAGTGCTGAAATCACTACTAGTATACTGTACAGACTCCACAATTAAAAGATACTTTATTACACTGTGTTTCCAACGGCTGGGTGAGCTATTTACAGTAAATAATTCGTACAACAAATTTAGGCATATTCCTTCTCTTGGTGAATTGTCCACAAACAGACAATTTGATATTTGTGGATTTGTCCTTTATTTGGAAATGTCTGATGAACCCTTCTTTGGGCCAGCTTGTGCCATTTTGGAACAGGCCTGAACTGGGAGTGCCATGGAACTGCACTATCCCACAGAGCTTCACAATCCTTCCTGGAGCTTGCAGAGCACTGTTTGCTTGCTGCTCTGTGGTTGGCTAGCTCTGCAGGTTGATGCAGAGCAGGGGAGGGCCTCCTTCCTTCCTGTTTCTTTCCACCTCCTCCTTGGGAAGTGATATGTGCACCCAGGGAATCTAGGAGGGAGCAGTCCCAGATCTCCCCCAAGGACAAGAACAGCTATAGGCAGAAGAGCTTTGATGGGATTCTGTAAAAATGTTGCGGATTCCACAGAGCTGCTCGATGCCTCCCACTCCACATCTTCCTCTCCTCCATGCATGATAGCTGAGGGTCTGATTGACACAATAATTAGCTACATTCAGCAAATCTACATAAATTACCTGAATGTGTAAATTTATGTGGTTTATAATTAAAATATGGGCAAAACTCTCTTCTCTGATACTCAGCATGGGTCTCTATTATGTATTCTGCACTACTTTAGAATGCAGAACCACTCTTGTCAGGATCAGGAGTTCCACCCAGTGAATGAGTGCAGGGTGTGCAACAGAGAAACACAGGGTAAGTGGCCTGATTTTCAGAAGTGCTCAGCATCTGCACGTGTCCCACTAAGCTCAATGGGAGTAGGGATTTTTTAGCATCTTTGAAAATCAGGCCACTTATTCAGGTACTTCAGGTGGGATTTAGGAGCCTAATTTTAGCCACCCATTTCTGATAATTTTGGCCAATTTATTTTTGGATAAATTACTTACTGTATTTAGCTTTTGAAATATTATCTTGTGGGCTAACATTTTAAGGGTAACTCACATTTTAAAGATTTACGATATTTGGATAGGTGCTTTTTAACATTAAATAGATGATCAGAGACTATCATTTTTTATTTTATATAGTGCCTTTCAGTGCCAAGACTATTCAGAACCCTTTACAAAAGGTGACTTAGAAGCTGATAGTATAGCCAAATACAGCAACTTTTATACCCTTAGTAGTAGTTCAGCTTTAGACATAAAGAAAATCTAAAGTATTTCTTATCTTCAGAAGGAATGAACATTGCTTAAAACACAAGCAGTATCCCCCACTCATTTCAAAATGTGCTGAAGGATCTTTAACTCCCACAGCAACAACCACAAAGGGTCATATTTTAACCGTGTATGAACAATGACATACAAAAGAACACAGCACTGCCCAGTAGTGTTAACAATGTATAAGCGCAAGTCCTGGGCCTTGTAGATAAGTCCTGAGTTACATGGTAGAGTAATGTGCTCAATGGGAGTGTCATTTCTAAAGCACACTAACATGTTGCATATTAATTGGTCCATGTAGACCCTGCTGGTGCACACTAAAGATTCCCTTGTAACAGGGCCGGATTAAGGTTATGAGGGGCCTAAGGCTAATGGGAGTAAAAGGCCTAAGTATGAATTACATATTGCAAAAAAAAGTATGAAGTCATCAAACATTTATCTACATACATATTTACATATTATTTATTTATGTAAAATTAACAAGTTTATTCTACTTTCACTACACTCAATTCTTCAAACAGATACTTCTGAGTAAGAGGTAGCACGAGGGATGCTACGCTGTCTTTCTCTTAGGCCCCCTTCCTCCTAGGTAGTCGAGTGGTCATCCGTATGAGGATGAACACTGCAACATTCCCCATCCTGCTTACATCTTTCAACCTTGTGCTTCTACCCTCAGCTCTCCACGTGGCACAGTGCAAAGCCAAGCCTGGCAGGTGTTTCCTCCCAAGCAATGGACTCTACACTACATACCGTATCTCGCTCTGACTGCAGTCTGGGAGGCAGCCAGCTTTTATTATGTAAAAGAAAACCACTCAGGTGTAAAATCCACTGGAATAGAGGAAGTAGTAGTGGGGAAATTACATTGGGTGGAATTGTATTTTAGGTTGTCTTGCTCTGAAAGCTGCCTCCTAGTATTTCACTGACTGAGAACAATTAAATACTGTTTTCACACTGAACCGAAATATTATTTGTGGGATGACACCCAGTTTGTGTTGTTAATCTCCAGTGATTCACCACATCAGGTGATTCTGTCACCAAGCTCTTCCACAATTGGAATAATAGAATAGAATCATAGAACTGGAAGGGACCTTGAGAGGTCATCTAGTCCGGTCCCCTGCACTCATAGCAGGACTAAGTATTATCTATTCTATAATGTGTGATCAGCGGCTCTGACATGAGGATTTTTAAGCATGAGTTCTGTGTGTACCAGCCCCCTACATTTTGCATTTGTTTGTTTTAAACTTTCTGTAAGAAAAAGGTAACAGCTAGAAGTGACATAGATCTTTAGATGGTTGCCCAGTCATAATATTTAGCACTTCTGTAGTATGTTAGCACTTCAAAATCACTGTACAAGCATTAAACAAACTTAATCAAAAGCCTTTCATCTTTTGAATGACTAGGAGTTGACAAAACAGAGCTATTCCCTGTTTTCTTCTCTACCCCCCTGAACAAAAAGACTTCACTGAAAATCAGCATCTTAAAAGAACCATTAAGGATCTTTCAAAAGAACAATCCAGCCAAGGCTGCTGTAGTGACACTCTTGTTACATCAGGTCTGGTGTTTGTTTAAGGCTGGTGTTCCTGTTTCATTTGCATGTGTACATCAAGTGGACCTTGCTTATTTTTTTCCCCTTAAAGTGCTCAGAGTTTAGGGAAGGAACATGAATGAGACTGTGCTTATACCAGGTGTGAAAAAGTAGAAGGGACCAAAATCTATTCCTGTGCAAATATCTGTTCTCTCTGAAGTCAATAAAGCTACACTGGTGTCAGGGCCGGCTTTAGCAAGAGCGGGGCCCGATTCCTGGGGGCGGGGCTTGCTGCAAGCCCCGCCCCCAGGAATCGAGCCGCGCTCTGGCCGGGGTTGCCGGGCTTGGGTCCGACCCAGAGCCGCGCCGCGGGAGCCGGGCCGAACCCGAGCCATGGGAGCCGCGCCGGGGCCGGACCCGAGCAGTGCCGCGGGGGTCAGGCCGAGCTGGAGCAGGGCCGGGCCGCACTGCGGGGGCCGGGCCGCACTGTGGGGGCCGGGCCGGGGCCGAGCTGGACCCGAGCAGTGCCGCGGGGGCCGGGCCGAGCCGGAGCAGGGCCGTGCCGCGGGGGGCGGGCTGGGGCCGGGCTGGACCCGAGCAGCACCGCGCCGACCGGGCCGGGGCCGGGCTGGACCCGAGCAGTGCCGCGGGGGCCGGGCCGAGCCGAGACGGACCAGGGCCGCACCACGGGGGCCGGACCGGAGCCGCGCCGCGGGGACCAGGCTGGGCCGGAGCCGACCCAAGCCGCGCCGCGGGGGCCGGGCCGGGCCGGACCCGAGCCGGGCCAGAGCCGCTGGGGCCTGCGTGCTCGGTGGGAACGGGCGGCGCCTCCCCGGAGCCCTTCTCGCGCCCCCACCACCCCAGCTTACCTTGTGCTGCCTGCCCGCCCCTGCTTCTTTTCAGACTTCCCGATAATCAGAGATTCGCGGGAAGCAGGGGAGGGGGCGGAGCGTTCAGGGGAGGGGAGGGGAGGAGGGAGAAGTGAGCTGGGGGTGGGGTGGAGAGCTGCAGCGCGGGGCCCTCTTGGCGCGGGGCCCAATTCAGCTGAATCGGCCTAAAGCTGGCCCTGACTGGTGTAACTATCAGTAGGAATTGGCCTATGTTGTCATTCCCTTCTTGAATCACATTCCATTCTTACCCACCATTTTCCACTTGAGAAAGAAGTTAGTTTGAGTTGGGGCAGAAAAATGAGGACTAACTTCAGGTTTATTTAGCTTTAAGTTTTTGGAATGAAATTTAAAAGAAATCAAATGTGAGGTACTTTTATGATGTATTGAACTGCTAGAGTATCAGCAAATGGACAGAACCTGCCTTTTGCTTATTCAGCCAGTCTTTCTAGCATAGCCTGCTAAGAAGTGGATTTAAAATCCTTGAGGGAGAGGGGAGCGAGAAACCTACAACATTGTGTGCTGAGCTTCCTCCGGTGCTTTTGCAATCCCTTAAAAGTACAAAGATACATTGGCCTGTGGAACTAGGCTGAGCATAAGGAAATAACTTGAATGCCTGTGCAACCCAATACAGAAAAATACACCAAAGGAAAAAAAATGATTTCTGTGATTTTTAGTACAGTTCAAAACAGCATTGAACACAACGCATCATAAATCTGAAGCCCCTCAATGGAAGGTACTGTAAAAGTTAAAGGGATGTTTTGTTTTGTGTTTCCTACAAATGTGTGGGAAATCGTTTCTTATACATGGGAGGAGCAATAGTTCTGGCTGGAGCTGGATGTGCAGGTTCTGCGCAAACTTCCCACCCTACCGTTCTGGTACTGCCTCTTCCCCCCCCGCCACAGGCACTCACCAGTTGTCCAGAAACAGGACCCAGCACACATAGAAGATGACGGTGACATACACTAGGACTCAGGAGGCAGCGTCCTGGAGCTGCCTGCCAGCCTCAGCAGAGGAGAAGGACAGAGGGAGCCTCTTCCCTCCCTGACAGCTAAGCGGAGCTCCGGAGAAATTGGAGCTGGCGGGAGGAGGTAGGGGACAATGCCGGCTTAAACTACATCCATGGCTGGCATGGGTTCCTGTGGTAACTGGATTTTTAGTGTCTGGTCACTAGTGTTAACTGAATACCTGGCAGTGTGTTCCTGCAGCACGGGGAGACACAGCAGGATGCTAGCTGGCTGCTGGTTAAGCTCCTTCCAAGCCACAGGGGGCTGCTTTGCCTTTCCTGCTGGCAAGGGAGTGCATCAGCAGGGCTATGTGAGCAAGCTCACTCCCCACACCTCACTCGGCCCCGGCCGCGCCCCCCTGCCTGACTAGTAGGGCCTAAAACATTGTACTTTTTCAAACAGCACTCCATTAGAGCACACCAGCAGGGTCTACACAGACCAATTAATGTGAAACATGTTAGTGCACTTCAGAAATCATACAGTGCTATAGAGCACATTATGCCATCACGTACACAAGCCCTCTCAGATTGGAGAGTGGTGCCAACTGAACCATAATGGTTTTAGATAATGTTTCTATGTTATTGCCACTCTTTTGAAGTAATCTACACATCTGCAGTTGACAAGGCATGAAGTAGGCAGACTGTTTTGGAGCTTAGATTCTAAACTTTCTATTGTGAATATATTAATTTGAACATTGTTCACCAGTAAATAAGGGTCTCATTGAAATGTAACTCATTGTCTCTGATTTAAGAGATTTGCAGATCCCAAGGCAAATAGAATATTATCAAGCACAGCCCATTCTACGGCTAGTTAAAAATGTCTTGCTCTATCAAAGTAACAAGAGATCAAAATGTTCTAAAGGTGGTTTTCTAAAGATATTAGAATTTAAATAGGAATTTAAAATGTATGTAAATCTTGAAGGGAACATTCAACTATCATCATCCAACTTGTTTCACCCTCATGATTCCACAAAGCTTAATAATATAAATGTGTGTGTGTAAGACTGAAAATCACCTCATAATCTGATCAAAGTGTTTGACACCTTGCCTTTTACACCCAAATGGAAAACTAAGGATTTAGATGCTAAAGACACATTAGGGGATTGACTGATTTGAGAAGACTTCAGCACCTCACAGGATCTGTGGATAAGAAAGGCCAAGGCACACAAAACAAGATTAAACTAGCTAGAAACATAAAGAATAACAAGAAAACATTCTACAAATGCATTAGAAGCAAGAGGAAAACCAAGGATAGCATGGGCCCGTTACTCAATGAGGTGTGAAAAACAATAACAGAAAAGGTGGAAATGGCAGAAGTGCTAAATGATGTTTTTGTTTCAGTTTTCACCAAAAAGGTTAGTAGCAATTGGACATATAACAGAGTGAATGACAGTGAAAATGAGGTAAGATCAAAGGTTAAAATAGGGAAAGAACAAATTAACAAATACTTAGACACCTTAGATGTCTTCAAGTCACCAGAGCCTGATGAAATACATCTTAAAATACTCAAGGACCTGACTGAAGAGATATCTGCGCCATTAGCAATTATCTTTGAAAAGTCATGGAAGTGATTCCAGAGGACTGGAAAAGGGCAAATATAATGCCTATCTATAAAAAGGGGGGAAAGGACAACGTGGGGAATTACAGACCAGTCAGCTTAACTTCAGTGCCCAGAAATATAATGCAGCAAATAATTAAGCTATCAATTTGCAAACACCTAGTAGATAATAAGGTGATAAGTGACAGCATGGATTTGTCAAGAACAAATCATGTCAGACCAACCTAGTAGCTTTCTTTAACAGGTAACAAGCCTTGTGCATGGGAGGAAGCAGTAGATGTGGTATAATCTTGACTTTAGTAAGGCTTTTGATACTGTCTCACATGACCTTCTCATAAACAAATGAGGGAAATACAACCTAGATGGAGCTACTATAAGCTGGGTGCATAACTGGTTGAAAAACCATTTCCAGAGAGTAGTTATCAGTGGTTCACAGTCAAGCTGGATGGGCATACTGAGTGGGGTCAATTCTGGATTTGGTTCTGTTCAATATCTTCATCAGTAATAAAGTTTATGGATGATACCAAGTTAGGAGGGAGTGCTTTAAAGGATAGGATTACAGTTCAGAATGATCTGGACAAACTGGAGAAATGGTCTGAAGTAAAAAGGATGAAATTCAATAAGGATAAATGCAAAATACTCCATTTAGGAAGGAACAATCAGTTGTACAAATACAAAATGGGAAATGACTGCCTAGGAAGGAGTACTGTGGAAAGGGATCTAAGGGTCTTAGTGGATCACAAGCTAAATATGAGTCAACAGTGTAACACTGTGGCAAAAAAAGTGAACATAATTCTGGGATGTATTAGCAGGGGTGTTGTAAGTAAGACCCGAGAAGTAATTCTTCTGCTCTATTCCATGCCACTTAGGCCTCAACTGGAATATTGAGCACAGTTCTGGGCACAACATTTCAGGAAAGATGTGGACAAATTGGAGAAAGGTCAGAGAAGAGCAACACAAATGATTAAAGGTCTAGAAGCATGATCTATGAAGGAAGATTGAAAAAACTGGGTTTGTTTAGTTGTGAGAAGAGAAAACTAAGGTGGGAAACATGATAAAAGGTTGTTACAAGGAGGAGGGAGGTAAATTGTTCTTATTAACCTTGGAGGATAGGACAAGAAGCAATGGGCTTAAATTGCAGCAAGGGCAGTTTAGTTTGGACGGTAGGAAGAACTTCTTAGCTGTCAAGGTAGTTAAATACTGGAATAAATTGCCTATGGAGGTTGTAGAATCTCCATCCCTGGAGACTTTTAAGAGCAGGTTAGACAAACAGCTGCCAGGGGAGGTCTAGATAATACTTATTCCTGCCATGAGTGCAGGGGACTGGACTGGATGACCTCTCAATGTCCCTTCTAGTCCTAATGATTCTATTATAAAGCAAAATTACACCAAACTATATGAGGTTTTTTGTTTTGTTTCTCCCCATTACTGAACGCTTTTTAGGGAATGGGCAAGCATCCATCATTTTAGAGCAAGGTCTCCCCAATCCATTACCCCTCCTGCTTGACTGATTTGTGGGTTTACTCTAGCTAAATACAGGAGAGCATTTTTTAAAAAAAAAGATCCTCTAGACTCCATTATTTTCACAGGATTAGCAAAGGGATAAAAGTGATAATTCACAAATGTGTGATAGGTACATCTGTTTAGATCTAATCTAATCTATCTAATTTCAGTGGGAGCTTCAGGGTGCCTCAGCACTTTTGAAAATCAGGGTACAGTAGAACCTCAGAATTACCAAAACTAGAGTTATGAACTGACCAGTGAACCACACACCTCATTTGAAACCAGAAATACACAATCAGGCAGCAGCAGAGACAAAAAAAGAAGCAAATACAGTACAGTACTGTGTTAAAAATAATCTACTAATAAAATAAAGAGAGTCTAAAAAAAATTGGACCAGGTAAAGAAACTTTCTGTGCTTGTTTCATTTAAATTAAGATGGTTAAAATGCAGTGCTTCTGCATAGTAAAGTTTCAAAGCTCTATTCAATAAACGTTCAGTTGTAAACTTTTGAAAGAACCACCATAATGTTTTGTTCAGCGTTACAAACATTTCAGAGTTATGAAAAGCTCCATTCCCGATGTGTTTTAAACTCTGAGGTTCTACTGCACTTATTTAAGTCCCAGTCATGCAAACACTTTCATATGTCCTTATCTTTAAGCATGGGAGCAGTTCCAAGGAATCTAATGAAACTATTAATTTGCTTAATGTCAAGCATCTGCATAATGTTTGCAGGACTGGAGCCTGGGGTGCATAAATATGGACTTAAGAGGCTAAATTTAGGCACTCAGTTTAGAAAATCTTGGAAACATTATAATGCCTCTTAGTTGTTAAATGTGAGACAAATCAGATAGTTATTACAATCTACATTATTTATCCCTTCTTGATTTTTACAGTAAGGCATCCTTGTGTAGTCAAATTTCCCTGACTAGGGAAAAAAAATACTTACTGCCTTCTGACCCACAATTATAATTAATACTGTATATATTCTTCCTAACAAAGAAGAGATGAGCTGCTCAGTTGTCTTCTGACTTACATAACATACCAAAATATTGTTTTGTTTTTCATTAGAATCAGTATTTGAAATTCATGCAATTGAAGTGGTTTCCTCCACCTTATTTCTATGCAGTACTCATCTTAAATATTTAGAAGAGCAGCTAGTTTTTTTTTAAGCTTACACTCTAAAGTTATTTGTATAATCTTGGGGGAAGGGGGTTGAGGGGGAGGGGCGTCAATAGACATTTAAGAAAAAAGAAAGGACTAGGTATTGCACTAATAAGCATCAACACTGATAGAAACCTGAAATACAAAGCTTGCTTGTGTTGCTTGCTGAACTTGAGGCTTCGTTGTTATAAGCACAGTAACATCTGAAGAGATTTTAGCTCTCTGTTAGGTCTTTCATAGGGGAAAGGGTGGGGGTTAAGGAGAGATTAGCAGAATAGTATCCTCTTACTCAAAATCTAACAATAGTCTAGAAAACATAAAGCAGAACAACAGCATCTTATTTCCTGGGATATATGGAGAACACTGGCAATGCTTGTCTTAGTGATGACTTGCATTGTTTCCTATTTAGATACTTTTCACTGGAGCTCAAAGGCATATACAGTTTGCCACTTACTGGAAAATTAGACTGGATGAAATCCAGAATCAATTTTGTTTCTAAATGTAAAAGTGCAATAGAACAGATAGCATGATAAGGGCCTTAGAACATGAGTTAATTGTTTTAGTTGGTCCTTGATGTAAAGGGACACCTTGATAAAATACATTTAGTAATATTCTTCGTAGTCAGCGCTACAGTTTATTCATCAGAAATATCACAGAGCAGAGACTTGTTATGCTACTATCTTTAACTATTAAAATAGAAAAAAGAATAAGAATTGAATAAAAAAAAAAAGCTAGTTTGGTAACTACCAGTAAATCTTTTAGCTGTTTATCCAGATAGAATATTTATATGAATGTCGTCACCATAATATCTTAAATAAGCTTCATTTTCCCTATTCATTGTAAAGAAGCACAGTTCTAACCTTTTCACAGTAAAAACAAAATAATGGACCCCTAAGAGAAAAGTATCCTGAAGAAAATGGCAACAAGTAACAGGGCTGGACCTCATCTTGGTTTCCACATTCTTAATATAATAATACAAATAGTTTGTCGGCCTAATGGTTAACCCCATTGTGCTAGGAGCTTACTCCTGCAGAACTCCACATTGAAATCCACCTCCAGAGGTGAAATTTAAATCAGCAGAACTACTTGGGGAATATAGCACTACTCAACATGAGTGGCAGAATCTGGCCCTATGTCTCTGCTGATACAAGGTCGCATGTTACAAATTCAGACTTGGTAGAAAACACACACTCTCTTTCAGTGCACCTTCTGAGGCATGATGGCTCCTAAACAAATATACCAGCTTTCTATTGGCTGTGAGCTATTATCCTGAATTTAATCATCTATTAATATATAGGCTCTAAAAATGTGATTCCATGGAATGACAACAGTCAGTTGTTTATAGCTGATGGTTTGATGCTGTGATGTAATTTCCATAAGTGTAATATTCCAGTGGAAGAATGTGCAGTATCACTGGCACTTCAAAGACTTTTCCTGCTTGTTAGTCCCCATTCCTGAGGCAATACTTCCAACACCAGCCAAATTCTGAATATCACAAGTACCAAAATACACAACTTATCCACAGTCTCTGCCTCCAAGCACTTTTATATTCTAGCTACCTATTTATATAACTGCCTCTGTAGAATTCAGTAAGGGACCATGTATTCCCCTGTGGGGAATGCCCCACAGAATGGAAATTGTTAGTAAAATAAATCTTGTCACTGAGGATACAGAAATAGCATTATATCCTTTTTACATTTTGTAGACCACCTGGAAGAGACAAGGACATGACCTTATAACATATAGAAACAGGATTCCTAAGGAAATCCTCCCAACCCTGTAGAATGTGAGTGCATGTGAACCCATGTTCTTCCTTAGCAATCTCCCCTCTGCCCCCCTCTCACCCAGCATCAGAGAAGATGCTGCCAGTAGCTTCCACTCACTGTCACTGGGTTCTATTTCCCCCTGCAATAGGAAGAGAAGCCATCTTACAAAAAAAATTAAATTAGATAGCAATTTACCATGTAAGAAATTAGGCCATTTTACAAGAGCATTCTGTGAAAACTGGTTGCTCATCAACTCCATACCTTTCTGTTTATCCACATTTCCCAAAATGGTGCCTATTTGTTCAATGCAATGAGTTCTCATGGCAGGTCTTTTGGTGGCTTTGTTTTATGTGTGTGAGTGGAATCCTTACAGCACCCATTTCAGTGAGATTGATGCACATTTGTTGTCCCTCATTCCTGGCATCAGAAGGGAGCTCACAAGACTAAATCTTTATTTTCAAATGTGGAATAAATTACAAATATTTTTTCAGAAAATAACTCACTTGAAGAGGCTACTAACCTAGGGGTGTAAGGATGTTCCCAAAGTGGATTATGTTTTAATTTGTGGTGGATCTTACTGCGGCAGTGAAACTTTATGCACAGAATTAATTGGGAATGTTTTCCACACTGCTTGGGTAATCAATTTCAAATCCTGGGCAACGGGCCAAAGTCTGCAAAGGACCAGAGTCTAATGCCCTTGGCAAGAGCCATTCATCTTTCCTCACACAAATAAGCCCCATATCCCTTAGGAAGAAGAATCAGGAAAATGAGGAACAATTGGACTAACAAACTTATCATTCAGCAGACAGCATGAAAGACAATTTATGGGTATGTCTACATAGCAGCGGGGAAGTGTGATTCCCAGCACAGGTAGATTTACATGCACTAATTCTGCTCGAGCTAGCATGCTAAAAGTAGCAATGTAGCTGCAGTGGAAGGATGGTGGCTTGTGCGAGCCACTCGAGTACAGTCCTGCCCAACCCCCTGGGTAAGCACTTGGGTGGCTAACCCAAACTGCTGCTCATGCTACAAAGGCCACACTGCTACTTTTAGCACATTAGCTCCAGCAGAACTAGTGTGTGCATATCTAGCTGTGCTGGGAATCACATTTCCCAGCTGCTGTGCAGAATTACCCTATATGTGGAAAAAGAATTCTGGAGGCTGATGATCTTGAATTCTTCTGTTGTCTGTATCTATTAATTTTGATTGGAAAATTAACAATAAAGGGTGGGATTTTGAAAGGAGTCTAAGGAAACCAGGTACAGAATTTCCCTGTTCAAACTCCAAGGCTTCTGGAGGATATGAAGACTCAGAAGATGATGGGAGATGAAGGAAGATTTTCACACATGCCATATTTTGCTTAGTACTGTGTGTTTTCCTAGGCTCAGCTGGTCTATCCAACTATTTGGCATTCAGGCATGAATATGACTCTGGTTCACCCACTATAAATGAACGTTTAAATAAATAAATAAATGTACCCTTAGTTTTAGTCTTTTAAAGTTGTTCACAGCTATTAAAAAAAAAAACCACTTCTTTTGGTGCTGCTCCTTGCTTTCCTTGAATAATAAATGTGTAACATGAGATGGCATAAAACATAGCTGATGTCTCATCATATTTTCCTGAAAAAAAAATTATTAAACAATCAGAGCTGGATTGTCCTCTATCTCCTTTTTCTGAAGAAATCTGTGTAAATTTCATCCTAGGGGACTGATAACATTGATACAACACTGAATGAAACAAACAATCTTGCTAAGTGACAGGTTTCAGAGGGGTAGCCGTGCTAGTCTGTATCTTGCTAAGGTTATTTATAATTGTAAAAATATATAAATGTTATGCTTTGGTGATTTTATGGGCTTCATATTCCATGATGCCTACAGTCTATAGAAATTAATGGCTAACTTGCCATCTGCGGGATAGGTTTGCTCCCTCCCACCTCCAAGGAAGTGGTTACCAAAGTGCATCTTCTTATGTGTTACAGTGCAGCTCCATTGATTTTTCACTTTCAATTTTATTTGACTTTTAAGTTATGCTAAATGTTCTGGCTAGTCTCTTCATTGGCTTGATAATGGTGATTGGCATAAATTTTTAGAAAACAATAGGACTGGTCCACATAATCTCTCACTAAATCAAGAGAATAACTTTGCCCCTGTGCTGTCCTTTAATTCATTTCCTATTAAATTCTAGTGACTGTTGTAATTGTGACTTGCCTCTAAAATGCCATTTTAGGAGCTTGTTTTTTTTTTTGTTTTGTTTTTTGGTAATTAACCTTTTGTCAGTTATGGGCCAAGCTGTAATACAGCCCCAGAATATGTAAGGTATTTGGGCATCTGACTCTGAGGGAGTTTGGCACCTAAATATCTTTGAGGATCTGGCTCACACCGAAAAGTACCTTGCACTATGAATAGTCCCTCTGAAGTCAATAGGACTTCTCTGTGGAGTAGGATTCCATTCACTGTGAGTACATGTGTCACAATCCAACTCTAGACTTAAGAAAGAAAGGCAAAGAAAGGGATTTGTATACCACAGCAAAAAAAAAAAAAAAACCATAAAGAATGACAGTCAAACAAATGAAAGATATCATTCCCAGATTAATACATGTACAGCATATTCACATAACATAATTCAGAAGCTGAAATGTAACTCTTCCAGGAGAAATTGTAAGTGTAATTCTGGGTTGTGCAGTATCAAAACAACAGCTGTAACCGTTCTGCCAGGTTGTTGACAGAAAGGGCTGGGTTCCACTTTCTAGTGGTTCCTTCTGAAAACTTAACACTGGGCTGACCCTGCATCTCTGGCCAAGAAACCTGGGACATTATAACTAGCACCCTGCACACCTTTATAGGCAATACTTCCCTACTTGCAAGCAGTGAGTCCAAGGTTTAAAACAAAGAGAATTTTATGATGGAGAAGAAAGTGGTAACAACAAAATAAACCTGAAAAAGTCAGCAATTAATTCATTAACAGTATCTGTAAGCTAATACTCCCACCCCACCAGGGTGTCTTAACAATCTCAGCCCTTCTCTTGCACTCATGAGTGGCTAATGCATTCCAGCCACTTCCCTCCTCCCCAGCTCCTGCATACATCATTTGTTGTCCAGGGCTTGTGGAGTCCAAGAATTCTGGCAGGTCAGTCTCCAGCCCCTCAGGGACATGCTTCCTGGGCTGTTTTGGAGGCTCTACCGCCTGACCAGTTAAAAGTGATCTCAGCTTTGATTACTGGGTAGCAGGGCCGGCTCCAGGGTTTTGGCCGCCCCAAGCAGCCCCCCCCCCCCCCCAAAAAGCCGTGATCGCGATCTGCGGCGACAATTCGGCGGAAGGTCCTTCGCTCCGAGCAAGAGTAAGGGACCATCCGCCGAATTGCCGCTGAATAGCTGGACCTGCCGCCCCTCTCCGGAGTGGCTGCCCCAGGCACCTGCTTGCCAAGCTGGTGCCTGGAGCCGGCCCTGCTGGGTAGTGAGGCCCACACCAGAATGCCTCAGGTAAGTTGTTGTTTTCTGCAGCTTCAGCCCAGGCCACCTCGGCACTCCCCTGCCTCACCACCACTTCAGCTCAACTTTGCCTACTATCTGGATCCCACTTCAGCTCAATCCGCCACCTCAAAGCCATCATCTGCTGTTTTAAAGCTGACTCGGTGCTGAGTCTTCAGAGAGGAATAGGTGGTATATAGGAGCTTTAATAGAGACTTTACCAGCAGCAAGGAACTGCCAGGAGAAGGTAGAACCTTCTTCCCCCTCACTCTCCTTTTAACCCTGTCCAGGCATCCTTACCCAATTGTGCCTGACTGTGGTCTTGGTGAGGGTGATCCCTCACCCCAGGCACTTTTGGTGCAATTCTTTTGTCCTTTCATTTCCCAAGAAGGATGATAGAGTTGTATGGCCCACAAACTCAAAACTTAACTGGGTTTTAAACAAATGCCTCTAACCGTCACATAGCTAAAAAGTAAAAGAGGCCTGGCCCATTCACTCGGTTCGCCTTGCTCACCAACCCATGCTGGCAGAGCCCCATTCACACCCTGGCCCCATCCCTGTTTGAAGTTTTCAGGCAGCTCTGGGCTCCTCTTTTCCCTATTCAGCAACAATCCCTACTCTCTAGGACTTCAGGCCGTAGTGTTTACAGATAATTTAAAATAAGATTTGAAATAGCTCTAATTTCTTTAGTAAGAAAAAGAGCATATAGGTGTATATGGATATACTGTAGATAGTTTTTCAATTTTATTCTGGTTAATATGTGTTCTTCATTTTTGATATGTTATATGTATCGTTTTTTGTTTCTTTCTTTCTCTTTTCTTTCCATATCAAAAAGTAATACATGGATATAACTAGGAAGAGCAGGCATCCTCAGATAAAACAATGGATCTGGTGGAGGTATAATAGTGTTAGATGAGTCACTTTCAAATTGTACAAAAGTGCTTACCAGCTCCATTTTGCTGGAGACATTAAATAAAATATCTACACTGAATCCTGTTTATATTTTCTTATTCTTCTGCTGTAGATTACAAAGTACGTGATCCATTTTAGGTAGAAAACTATATTGGAGTGTAATGTTCAGATCCAGATTTAGTTTTGCATCCAAATTTTTGAAACCTTTAAGGCCACCAGATATGCAATTTTGGTTCAGGCCCAACTCCATTATCGGGGAGCATTTGAAACTTCTATTTTGCTAGGCAAATTTTTTCAACAAATTGGGCTTAATATTCCAATTTACTGAGTGTTCTGGCCCTGTTGTAATTAAGCATATGTTTAACTTTAAGAACATGACTAGTTTAATTGAGCACAATGGCACTACTCACTTGATTAGAAGCATCTACTTGAAATACTTTGTCGGATCAAGGCCAGAGTGCTCAGCTCATTTCAACCCTAGAACCCAGGTCCTCAAAAGTGTGTAGGTGTCTAAAGTTAGTCTCATAAATTCATATTTACGTACTGTGACAGACCCAGACCAGTGGGGTACAGGAGTCTGATAGAGGGCAAATATACTGGTCACTGGATGAGTAGTTTTCTGTTCCCTGAGTGACCAGAGCAGGGGCTGTATTAGAGTAATCTGGAACCTGCTAGAACCAGTTAAGGCAGACAGGCTAATTAGGACACCTGGAGCCAATTAAGAAGAAACTGCTAGAATCAATTAAGGCAGGCTAATCAGAGCACCTGGGCTTTAAAAAGGAGCTCACTTCAGTTTGTGGTGTGAGTGTGAGGAGCTGGGAGCAAGAGGCACAAGGAGCTGAGTGAGAGGGTGTGCTGCTGGAGGACTGAGGAACACAAGTGTTATCAGACACCAGGAGGAAGGTCCTGTGGTGAGAATAAGGAAGGTGTTGGGAGAAGGCCATGGGGAGGTAGCCCAGGGAGTTGTAGCTGTCATGCAGCTGTTACAGGAGGCACTATGGACAGCTGCAGTCCACAGGGCCCTGGGCTGGAACCCAGAGCAGAGGGTGGGCCTGGGTTCCCCCAAACCTCCCAATTGACCTGGACTGTGGGTTCTCCCAGAGGGGAAGATCTCTGGGCTGTTCCCCACCCCACATGGTGAATCTCTGAGGCAAGAAAATCTGCCAATAAGCTCAGGACCCACCAAGATAGAGGAGGAACTTTGTCAAAAACATGGAGTATATAACAGTTCCCACTGAAGTCCTAGCTTTGCCCACTTGTATCCTGTGCTACTTATTCTGGCCACAGGGATGGGGTTGACATAAAAGCCAATAAGTTAGTTCTGCACTACTGAAAGTTTCTCCTACCTAGCCAGACATGCCAGCTTTAGAGCCAGCCCTGAGGTTCAGGGCTCAGGAATGACAGTCAAGGAACAGTGGAAAATATTCTGTTACTGCATAAATAGTGGCTTCAAATGAAATTAGAGCACTATCTCCTTCAATACAAAATAATTATCAGCTGTGCTTCATTAATCCCAAACAAAATATGTAGCTAGTTGAGGTTAAAAACACCTGAAACAGACTCCAATGTGACAAACCTGATGTAAAAGTTGTAGCTATGTCAATAAAAACAAATATTGAAAAGACAAGGAATTATATAAATGGCTGCTTGAAAATGATACCTTCTTAATCAAGTCACCTGTTCCTGTGTAACCACTGCCATTTCTGCTGGCCTTACAAAAATACATTTTTACTCTGATTAGCATGTCAGAGTCAGCACAGTTACATGAAAGTGAACTGGATTCTACTCAAGGTTGTAACACATCAACAGAACTGTTAGTGAATTTCCAATCGCAGGAAGTTTACTATTGGTAATGTAGAGCCAGAAAGAACCCAGCTTGGCTTTCAGGTTACAGGCTGAATCTACAGGGCTGACAATTTGAAAACCAAACAAAACCTACCACCAATGTCTTTTACTAGTAAACTGAGGAGCTTTGATCTCAAAGTTTTCAAGAGACAACAAACATGGAATCTCACTATGTCATTTTCAAAGCTGGTTTTCATAGTAGTCCCCATAAAACTGCTAACCCTTCATCTTTCCTTTATTTGCTACCTTTATGTCTCTGCCTTTCATTTTCATCAAAGCCTTTGTTTGCTGGCTAAAAGTAATGCTGAACCTATGTTTGTGACCATCTTAAAATTAGGAGGAAAAATGTGCTTAGCAATTTATTTACTTTTTAATTTAATTTTATTTTATTCCAACCTTTAGGTTTACTCCACTGAGTGACCAGCAAAAGCTACTCTGTAATGTTAGAAGTTTTAGATGAATTAGTGAGCAGAGCAGGTGAGGCACTCTATAGTGCATGATAAATGTAATTTATCACATTGCTATTACTACCACGCCATTGGTATGTGGAAGATACACACCACATTCCTCCTTTTAGCTTCCTTTCTCTATATGCAGCATCTTTCTTTAGCTCCTGTTTCCATCTCTAATTTCTCCATCTTTCACTGTGTGTAATTGAAAGTATTCTTAACTGATTTTCCATCCCTTTATCATGTGTCTGTCAGACTTGAAGCTCTAGGGCCAAAATGTCTGTCTAACCTAATCCCTACTGTCATGTAATCTTCCATCACTCATTATCACTCCACCTGACTTACACTGCCCACCCAAACTGAACTTGCCCCCTAAATTATTGCCAAAATATATGCCTAGGTCAAGATAACTAATTAGGAATAGATAACAACATTGATTCAATTGACACATTTCCAGTATCTCCTAGTCATTTTTTCTTATTTTTTTTATTATAAATAGTAATGCTGTTTGTATTTTAGCATATTTTAGGGGGTATAATTATATCCAGGTGGGCAGTGTAAGTCAGGGGGGTGATAGTGAGAGATGTCAGTATGCAAAAGAATACCTAGGGTCAAATCTTTATTCAATTCATACCAGCTAAGCATCTGATCCCTGATTTATATGTATTTTGAATATCACTAGAAAGGTTCCTTTTGTGATTTGAACTTCTAAAAGTTTACATGAAAAATATAATACCTTCAACTGAAATATCACTCAGCACATTCATTGTAATTGTTGAACTTCTGTTCCATAAACCTTCTTTGAAATAAACTTCTTAAATCAAAATGAAAGTCAGAGTTTGATACAAGTATAAATTACTGTTACTACTTAATTCCTTTCTGTGGATTTCTCTTTTATACATCCATGAAAAGTGTCCTGTTTATATTACTCTAGGCATAGTCTTTTAAAATGTCTTGGGTTATTGTTGGCAAGGGAACATTATAATGCTGATAATGATGGGATAATAACTTTGATTTTGAACCTCTATTACATAAAATTTTGCAGCATTCCCAGAACAGGATGCACACTGGGGCTTGTTAGCATTGTAATTGCAAACCTTACCTTGAAGGCATTTTTGTATGCCCACCATCCAAACAGACAACCCAGGGAATTAAAGTCTGAGGAAGATGTATTATTAGTTCTTTTGATTACTCTCAGAGTGTCTGGATTACACAATGATTTTATAGGCTCCCTGTCTGAAAGCTGTTGGAAGGACTTTCCTAGAGGCCAGCACATTTTTATTGCTGGTTTATAACTGAAATTTATCCATTCATAACAAATGAGCATGCAACTTTATTACAATGAATCCTAATTTACATGTCTTTGTATCACAGGATGGATTAGTAGATATTTGCTAGTTCTTTAACCCAATTAACATAGCAAATCTACTTACAAATACACACACACACACACAAATTCACATCAGCGTTGACTACTGGAGTGAGTTTCAGATTATCCGTGCTTTCTTTTTTGCTGTAGCATTCTACAGTGACTGTTAGCTCAGCACCAGCTGCAAATATAACTTATCCCAGCAAAGTATCATTAACGTTTTCATATACACAAATCAATCTTATTTTTAATCCTGTTTTACTGTACTGACACATGTTAAGGACAGGATGAAAAAGGATGCCAAATCACCTGGTGTCTGTAAGAGAGTTCTCTATTCTTTATGGTGGGGGATTGTTCATTTGGATTTTCCTTGCTGATCATCTGAAGAAATTTCTATCAACCCTTCACATTTAGACTGCTGCACTTAACTGAACGTTTTATCTATTTTTAGCTACTAGCACAGCCTACACATATCCCACCCTGCGCTGTGATCCCATCACTGCTCACAGGCTAAATATAGTTGAGCTAGTTCAGTACTTAGATGAAAATTCTCTAAGAAACGCCAAGTTGCTGGAAAAATGGTCTTGGCAATGCAGCAGGTGGCACTCTTCCCTCTGAGTCAGTAGTGAATTGTTTTCATAAGGGGAGAATAACTTGTTGATAAACAATATATAGTCATAAAATATACCGCTCCCTATCACCACAGAGATTTCAGCAAAATACATGCATTCCTGTAACCTTTCAGTACAATATTAAAAGCCCATTGTATCCAAAGACAAGGGTGTGACTACATTATGTATTCAGTTTCAATGCACTAAAGCTAAGGAATATTGACACATGGCAGAATGGTCACCCTTAAAAACTGAAAAATGGATAGCATTAGCTCACTTAGCATAGGAAATATCTATGGAATATTGTAGCTACTAAAGCAATATTATCCATTTATACAAGACAAAATTATTAGTTTTTTTTAAGGGTGTTCTTCAAAACAACAGCTCTATTTTGGCATTTGAACCACACCCCACACAAAGAAAATATGTTGACTCATTGAGGATCCTGGTACTGAGACAGGACACACAGCACTGGCCATTGCCAGAGGGTGCATCGTACACTCCTCCAATGATGGTTACGCAATGCTGGCATGAAAGAAGAGTGCAGGGGTACATCAAGGTAGGCACAATGCATCACACAACAGTGGCTATCACTACACCCGTTATCAGGATTTATCATGCATTTTTCCAGTGGCACCTCAGCTTTTTTGGTTAGTATGAAATATACCACATTTGGCTGACTATCTGCCCTCACAAAATATCACCACTGGATGAAGTGTGCCAGACCGACCAATGCATGTGATCATGTCTCTTGTGGCTAAATTCTACTACATAAACTACAACACTGACATCCCTTTGTATGGGTGTGTATTTTCTATAAAATCATATTGCTGCCTAATGGCTTCAGTCCATCGAGAACATAATCCCTATTACTAAAAGCAAGAACATACCAAGGGTTATCACTGACCTGCTATGGAAATAACACTGAAAATATTAGGACAGTACTATTATGAAGGCTTGAGACAGGACTTTATAATTAAGGATGCATCTAGTCTTCTACTCTAAACTCTAGATTTTTAGATCCTTTAATTTTAGATTGAGAATAACTGATTGATTTGCATATTGGAGAGAGAGAAGCTGGGAAATGGAGAGGGGACCCAGAAGAGTCAAGGAGTATATAAGGAGGGAGGAAGCAAAGGGACAGGAGGTTTGCACTGGAGCAGTGAACTGATGTGGGGCATGAGTTACATATACAAAGAGATTGAACAGCCAGAGATTATTTTACCTGAAAAAGGTAACAATAAGAAGAGCATTGATTGAGGTATTCTAAATTATAAAGGGTATAAGGAATACTCATCAGTCTCTCCTTTCAACCTGTTGCATAAGGAAACAGTCAATTAAAGTAAGGGCAGAAAATTTAAAACAAATGAAAGGACACAGTGCTTCTTTACACCGTGCCCAACCAACCTATGGAATACACAGTCACTGCAGGTTACCTAGACAAATACTGTGGTTGGATAATTCTATGACCAACAATAACATCTGCAGTTATGTAAATGTAGATGATGATATGAAGGAAATCAAAAAGACACCAGCAAGATCATGGCCCCAACTCTCAAATGTCTGCCATGGCATTTGGGGTTCAGCATCAGCTTGAAATGTCACAATGTTGATCACATTTTGAATTCAGATTTTGACTTTGTCCAAACCTTAAGGACATAACGTATGCAGGACATTAAATATTATTCAATTTCACATTCAGAATTTAATGTAACCTGCATGTCTTTGAATACTCCCATCTGCCTTCAGTAACGTAGGGGTGATATTACAAGCCCTCATGCCTTCCAGACTTCAATGTATTGACTGAAGGAAAGTGACAAAATTTCCTGCCCACCTCAAGCAGGAGAGGGACATAAGCGGTGGGCAATTGAGGAGCATCTTAAAATGATCTTTCCATTAATGCAGCTTTTGTAGACTCTAGCTAATGTTGCAATGCTGATTCTTTACTGCACAAGCTTACCCTGCAGCCATCACAAAGTTGAATAAAGACTTCAGAAATCATCCCTGGTAGCAGCCTGTTCTAAACTGGCTGCCTGCGTTGACCATCATGATTCCTTTTCTAGCTTATGCAATGACTTGACAGCATTTGAAGTCAAATCTATTTGGCTTCGCTTTTGCTCTCAACAAACATGACTCAACAGAATTATCTAATGGCTTTAATGACTGCCACTGTATGGATTTAATTCCAAGCATAGGAGATCAGAGATGCAGTTACTGATAGCAAATGCTGCCTTTCTAATACTAACTACTGTACATATGCTCATACAGGGGGACTTTAGTCAAAAAATGTGTCCAGCATGAACCCCATTTTGTACACTCAGTCCAGATAAGACTGTTTACTTCTCTACCAAATATAGTAATTGTAATTAACATCAGGTGGGAGATCAATAAGGATTCCACGTTAAACTAAAAGAAAGCAATAAATCCACTCAGCTCTTAATTTTTAAACACTGATTTTACAAAAGAAACCTGAATACAAATAGAAAACAGCAGTGCTCATTTAAGTGGGTTTTTGCCAGTCCCGTCTTTCAAACTGACCTCTGTCATTCACATTCTATTCACAGTGATCATCAGCACTAAATTTCCATAGCAGCAGCCTGGGCAGTAGCTCAGGGAGTGGTGCATGCTCTGTGTGTGCGTGCGCACACGCGCTGCTGAGGTGCCGGAGGTTGAGTGATTGATGACTGTGTCATTGGTTTGAAACAAATGTTGTCAGCCTGGACCAGAACTGCTGATGATTATGTTTGCAGGCTCACAAATTCTGTGGTGAATATAAAAGATTAATCATGTACTTCCTCAGGCCCCAGTCCTGCAAAGACTTGCATGTGGGCTTAACTTTATGCAACATGGATGAAATCCGAAGTCTACTGAATTCAATGGGAAAGAAATTTAAAGAAAATGTGTAGTTATTTCTAGTTTTAACCTCAAATCTCAGCATTGCCAGGCACACAGCAAGGCCCTAAGAAAGCCCCTTTATTAGTTTTACTTCTCCTTTGTGCTAATTTGACAGGACAGGGTAGATAGTCATTTGCCTAAAATCTCACTAATTCTAAGGTCAGACCAAAGCTCATCCTTTGCTTACTTTCCTGACATCTCCATATGTATCTAGCATGTATCAAAACAAGATTATGACTGTGCTCTGTCAATCTGAAGACTCTACACCAGAGACCTGTACTATTTTCCATAGTGTAATGTATCTTATTGTCATGTTTTAACTAATCATCTCCCTTAGCACCTTGCCAGGGAATCACTTGTTATTATGTTTTTAACAAAGTTTCCCATCACTGGAAAAAGTTCTCATATGCATTTGACTGGAGAGAAAGGCTAAAGTAGTTGTAGGGGTGATGTGCAATGTCTAGGTGTCAAAATCTGCAGAGTGGGGTCCTGATCTCCCTTAATTGTGTATAATAAAGTCATAGCCCATCTGGCACCCGGACTGCAGTTTTCAAAAGAAAAGCCACTAAATTATGGGTTTGATCCTACAAAGCCTGGAGCACTCTGGCCCTGATTCAGCAGAGCACGTAGGTACATGCTTAAATTAAAACATTGAAGTAGTCCCATTACCTACCCTGTTAAAGTTAAATATGTGTTCAAGTGACTTTCTGAATCAGGGCCAAACTGCTCAGCACCTTGCAGGATTGGACATCCATATTGAAAAATTAGACTCCAGTTCACCTGTTGGGGGATTTACCATCATAAATGTGGAAGATACAGAGGGCTCAGCTGTGCCACTCTCTCTCACACATAGGGACTGTCTACATGTTTTTTTTAGTCCTCAAAAGAGGGGTGTTGTTTTAGTCTGCATCAACAAGTCTCACTCTAACTGGCCTGTATGGACCCTGCTGGCATACCTTAGTGCACATTAACATAATTCTGTTTTATTGCACGCCAGCAGGGTTCATACAGGCCAGTTAGTGTGCAACATGCTAGTGCAGTGCAGACTAAAGCACCATGTAGACAAGCCCAGAGTAGTGCCTTATTACAAGAGTTGAGGCCATCCCTACGGGCGTGCGAGGCCCAGGGCGGAAGTGACGGATTCGTCTCTTCCAGGACTGATTGTACCGGCCAATCGCACTGGCCCGTGAGGCCCCCCAAAGTGCAGGGCCCGGAGCAGTCGCCCCGATTCGCCCTACCCAAGTTACAGCTCTGACAAGAGTGGTCCCAGTGAAATCAATGGGACTCCTTGTGAACCTTAAGTAAGGTATTAGTCAATGTGATTAAGCATGGCAAATTTGCCCCAGAGAGAATAAGGAAAGGGTTTTTTGATTAAAGGTCATGACTGGGAGTCAGGAGACCTGAATTCAGTTCCCAGCACAGTTACAGACATCTTATGTGACTTTGAGAAAATAATTTAAGCTTTTTATGCTTCATTTTCTCCATCTGTAAAAGGAGGCTAATAATAAACACATACCAGTCATATACGCTATGTCTGTACTTGAGTGATTCCCCATTTACTCATGCATGTATTGCTAGTGTAGGTACCCCATATCCATGCTGAATGTCCACATATTGTTTGCTGTACACTGTTGTATACCTCAGTCCACATATCCCCTTTTCAGTATGCTACATTAGCACTACCATTTCAGGGGAGGTGGCCCAGACTCCTGTGAGTCACATGAGAAACTCTAGGAACTGCCTTGCTGTGTGTTGCTGGAACTGTGCACCCCCTTCTTGTATTTGGCAATGGCAGCATCCACTCACCTTTCCCTTCTGCCAAACTGCATGGAAGACATGGAGTAAGTCCATGATGATGCGGTTCTGCTCTTTCTGCTACTTGCAGGACAAATGTTCATGTGGTGCAGTGCCGATGACTGGACAGAATCAGTACAGAAATATTTCACATGGCAAAGACAGCAGACTTGGCAGGTGAATGAAAATCCACTAGTGGTTGTACAGATTTGCCATGCTATCGATACTGGTATCTACCCACAGGTAGTTGCCATAACCTAAACCCCTGAAATTATAGCTGGATTTCAAAGGATGGGGTTTCTGAACTGTGCAGGAGCCATCAATGGAACACACTTCCCTATACTTTTCCCACCAAAAGAGGTGAGTGACTACATGAACCATAAATGTACACTAAGCCTTATCCAAGGCTTAGTGGACCACATGTCAGTTCATGAACCTATATGCTAGGCATGCAGGAAAGGTCTATGATGCTAGGATGCTCAGGAGATTGGGTTGTATCACAGAGGGAAAGAAGAGACTTTAGTCCCAAGAAAAAAAAAGTTGTTCTGTATGGTATTTCTGTCTCCACAGTTATTTTGGGCATGGTGGCCACATAGCTACTCCTAATTTGGCTCATGAAATCTTACCCTGACATCTCTTATCCAAGAAATAGGGACTTCAGTTACATACTGAGTAGCAGTAGAATGGTGGTTGAGTGTGTGTTTGGGTGGCTGAAAACATGTTGGTGATGACTGCATACCTATCTTGATGCCAATGTGGACAACGTGGTTTGCATAATCCTTGAAGAATATGTGAAACAAAAGGTAAATACTTTTGGACAGAGTGGACACAAGACAGATCCAGTTTTCAAAGCCTGTACAGGAAACTGGCTCCTGCCGATATGCAGATTGCTCCTGGTACCTGGCGAGCAAGGGAAATTTGAGATGCCCTTTGCTTGCACATATTGGAACAGCAGGGAGTCAGAAGTTGACTTTGGACTGTCCTAATGGACATGTGACACTATGGTACTTCTGGAAAAGCTCAATAGGCCACAGCCACTTGTTGTGTTGTGACATACCTGGGTAGATTTTGATCCTGTGCAGCCAACATCAATGTACCACCTGAGAGCACAGAGTTGTGTCAGGGCCCCTCATCAAGATTAACACCTTTGGCCAAGGTTTTGTGCTGTGTAGATTGTATATATGTTTTAATTGCCAGCATTGAGCAATGATTTTACTGTATGTTCAAAGCTCTGTTTTATGGTGGTTTATGGGAAGTATTTAGTCCTTGTGAAAGTAATTTAAAACAGTTTTACAACAGTTTGGAAAGTGCTTCATGCATTACTTCTTATCACTGTCTTCTGAAACCAATACAGACAGCACTTAACAGCTGCTATGCACGAATACTCCCATGATTGGTAATGGTGACTATTTATTGGGGGTAAGGGAGCAGGGGTCATTGAAGCACCACTCAATATTATCTTCCTTCATTCTTAATGTGGTTTGGGTTTCCTTTGTATTGTTCATTAAATTAGGTGTGGTCTACACTACAGATTTACATTGGTATAACTACGTCACTCAAGGGTGTGAAAAATCCCTTCAGCAATATAGTTATACTGAACTAACTCCCAGTGTAGATAGCACTGTGTCGATAGGAGAGCTTCTCCCGCCAACAAAACTACTGCCTCTTGGGGAGGTAGATTAACTACACCAATAGGAGACCTCTCTCAGGTCGGTGTAAAGTGTCTTCATTAAAGTGGTACAGCAGTGTAGCTGCACTGATACACCAATGCAACATTTTAAATGTAAACCTGCCCTTATTTACAAAGCCAGATGTTTACCTAAAGGTGATTTTTCTGGAGGGGAAAGGGTTCCATGGTGCTTCTGAAAAGCAGAGCTTAATTCACAGTTTTCAATCCTGGGTCTTTCTTTTCCCTTCCTTTAAAAAAAAAAATGGGGGGATGGGGATTTGGAACAACAGGGCAGCTAAGGATTGTGGTAGGGACATCAGAAAGTAAACGAGTTCTTGCCACCTACAGATGTACACTACCGAAAGTTAAAAGCAGTGAGTGTGTGCTGGGGGTTCGGGTAGGAGGGATCACTGAAACACAACTCAATGACAGATGTCTGGAATTTTTGATTTTTCCATTTTTTCCCCCTCTTTGCTCTTCATTATCACTTAACATATTTATTGTTTTTAAATATTCTATGGACACATCTATTCAGTGCTTGGGTGCTGTGCACAGCAACAGTTACTTCACAGCTTAACCCACTGTCATGCACCAGTGCCTTTTTAAAACATTAGAAAACTTGTGTCTTGTGGGGGAGGTTGAAGAGGAAGTGGGAGGAATAGAAAATTAATTTCACTTCTGTAGCAACAGATGCAACCCACAGCCATGTGCCATGAAACCTGCTGACCCATCCGCTATATGTGGGAAATATCCAATTCATTATACTCAGAAAGTATACAAGGGAAGTGAACAGTAACTTACTTATTTAAAGAGCTGCATGGGACACAGAACTAAAATGGTTTTTGAAAGGAAATGCAAATGAACCCAGACATGGATCAAACTCACCAATCAATGTTCACACATAAATGTAATTGGACCTATCTCCTGACTCTGACAAGGGGGTGCGGGGGGGGAGGATAGGCTGCAGAATACTGTGAGGGGGATAAAATGGGGACATCTCCTGCATCGGCTATAGAGACTGGATCAGGGGTATCATTCCCCAGTTGTATGATCAGGGGTGGGAGTCCACTGTGAAGGGTTTGGAGAGCCAGCATAGGCTGCTGTGCTGGCCACCCACATGCTTCTCCCTATAATGGGTATGGGAATGTTGGATTCATGATTTCAGAAACAGCCTGACCAGCAGCTGAAGGGGGGTGGGGGAGGATAGGAGATGGTAGTGGTGCTTGTTCCCAAATAAGGGCAGCAGCTAAGGCAGTAGACGAGGCCCAGAAGTGATCCACCAGCAGTTGCACTAGGGACTTCATGAGTGTCTGATTCCATTCTCTCTGGACACACAGCCACCTCCTGTGCTGCATCTCCATTTGTAGGAACTGGTCAAGATTAGCTCATCCTGTCTAATAGCCTAATCCTCCCATGACCTAAGGAAATCATTGTTCCCAACTCCATCAATGCCAATGAGTAGGTCCTCCAGGAACCTTTTTCTTCTGCCTCTGGTGTCTCTGGTCACTGCTCTTGCCCTACCAATGGACTGGATTCCCTGTTGGCATGAGAAGATCCTGTCAGTTCAAAGACAATGGCTGTCATAAATTTAACTATTTAATTTCTTCTTTGAATGAACCTAACAGCTCAATCTTCTCCTCCTCCCTCATAACATACCGTGCTGTGGCAGGCCACAATATTAGTACTTTTAAGCATCTGAGGAATGCAAATGTTACAGCCCTCTTCTGTCTCACAAATCTTTTGCAGCCTACAAGGAAAGAGTTAAGTATAACAATGGTAAGATACCTGCAATATTGCTATTAAAATGTTGAATGCATTGAGAAGCTGGTTGGGTTAGGGTTTGGTACCTTTCAGGAACCAGTTAACTTTTTGTTCTTTAGAGGCTGGACATCATTTTGAAAATATAGCAGTTTTCAAGGTTCCAGATGGAAAACAGAAGTGTCTTTCCAGTCTTGTGGAGAGAGATCCAATAATCTATGCCAAAGAGACATTTCTGCTAATGGTCACCTCTCTACGTATTCCTAAGTGGAGGGGTTTGGTGAGCTATGAAGGTGTACAAACCACATTTGCCCTGCCGTTCAATCTGAGGGACCAGCTTGAGTGTTTGCTACACCAAAGTTAAGCTTGCAGGACTGGGAGGCAATTCAAGAGGAAATTGAACGTATTCTATTCTAGCAGATGGAGTTCCCATGGAAGAGGAACAGAGAACCACAGAAAATGCCACACCCCAATCCCTATGCATCACCAGAGAATCTATCCCTTGTGTCCAGGGAACAGCCTTGAAAGAGACACATTGCAAGAGTCTAGTCTTCTCTGACCTTTTTGATGAACACACAAGCCTGCTGGCTCTCAACTGCAAAGTGATTGGATACTGTGTTTAACAACTTCCGGAGCAGATCCTTCAACCACTACCCACTTCTCCCAGCTTCTGCAAATGGCTCAACATGGGGAGAGGCCACACATAAGGGACTGCTCATATAGTCCTCAGACAACCATATGGTTCTTTTTATCTTTTTGGACCTAGGCAGGGCCACACACAAAACACTAATCCCCCGCCTTCTGCTCAACTCCCATTTGTAAGGGAAAGGAAAGACTGGGAGGAGGGGTGGGTTTGGGTCTTTGAACAAAAGTATGTCATGAAACTATTCTTTCCCACCCAGGCCATTTCCAAACCAGTCACCTGCCTCTCTCCCACTTGTCTACCCCGTTTCCCTCTCTCCCCTTCCCCGCACCCCACATGGGTTGGGGACTATCACTGCCAGATTGCTGTCCAAGAAATGCCCAGACACAGGGGCACAGTGACATTCATAATCTTTGTTTAGCTTCTTTTAAATGAGTTATGTGGTTCCTGGGTTTTCACTAACACCATTAATTTATAACCACGTGTTGCTAGGGAACCATGTCAGGCTGGACAGAGATGGGCATGGCCAGGTTGCAGGCAGCAGGCTTTCTGCAGAGTGTGAGTCATAACTTACCAGCCTTGGGTTCTGGTTCCTGCAGCAGCTCTGGGTCTTCCTCTGGCAGGGTTTCTTCAACTGGGTTAACCAAAGAGGATGCAGAATCACATGCTCCTCTTCTTCCGGGTCTTCCTGGGCTTCCTCCAAGGTTATTGCTGCCCCTTCACTCTGCCGCTTATCCATGTCCCATTGTATGAAGAAGCTAGTGAGGTCGAGAAGCGGGTCGTGAGTCACTTCAGTACTCACAGCCCTGGAGAGCACCCAGAGCAGCTCCTTGTAACATGGGCATGTATGAGGTTCCCACACAGATCAATTGCTTCAGTCCTTCACCCTCTGGTACAGGAACTTCAGGTGGTTCATGCACTCCTAGCACTGGGACAGAGTGTGGTGAAAACTGCCTCCTCCAGCCTCCATGAAATCTCCCAGTACAAGTGTATGTTTCTGCTGGTTCAAGCTAAGTCAAGGGGGACAGTACTCTGAACAGCAGCTGATTTCAGACCATGATCCATGATGACCTGTACTGATCAATAGATTTTAGCAGAAAATTGTTCTGAAATGCTCTACACAGGTTGCTAGTACAGATAGAAATGGGTGGGGTCAAGGACCTTTATACCTTTGGGTAAGGGTCAGGCAGCAAAGGGATCAATGCATTGTGGGAGTGGCCCTGGAGGACTATAGATACCCGTGACCTGGTAAATGACCCTTCCCCATCCAGGCTGCACTGTAGAATGGGTACGAGGCCATGCCACACCAGAGGCATGTACATACTTATACCCTTCAGGCCTGCTAGTTTTCCCCACACTAAACTGTTCTTCAGGGATGTGCTTCAGATGTGGACAATATGGGATTATGGCACACAAATAACCATGTACATTTGCAAGGGCAGGCATAACCATAGTGTGAGTACAGCTGTGCAAATAAAGGATTTTTTGGTTTGCTGCCAATTAAAAAAATCATTTCTGGACAAATCAAATATGATTACTTTCCAAAATTTTCAGAATACTGAAAAGTAAAAAATTCTGTTTTGGTTCAAGCACTTTTTGTTCAACCCAATGCAAAATATTTCATTTCAATTTTGAGCATTCAAAAACACTTTTTAAAAAATAAATTTGAAGGAAATTTCAAACAAAAAAGTCATTTCAAAAACAAAAACACCAAAATGTTTCATTTCAAGTGATTTAACAAAACATTGCCTTTTTCAGAACTTGTTAGTATTGAAAAAGCAAAACAAACAAGTCAGTGAAACGGACACAAATCTGATTTTTTTGGTGTTGTTGAATCTGCATTTTTCACCAAAAATAAAAGGGTTGACCAAAAATTTCACCCAGCTGTAGTTCTGAGATTCAGTTAATTACAATTTGGAAACTTCTTTGAGAATCTCAAAGGAAAGATGTATTGAAGTGTAAAGTATTATCTGCAGACCCACATTTTGAGGGCATACTAGAGCTATTATTGTTATTAACTGAGCATGGACTAGATGAGTGGAGCTGTACAAAATACAGAAGAGACGTATGCACTTTAATTTTTTCACTTTCACAGGTTTTATGTCGTCAGTGTAATGTCATTGACTACAGTGGAGTTACTTCAAATTTACTTTGACATGAGAGCACAATTAAGCCACGTGGATTGTTCTCATCAAGAAATTACTGCCTAATACTGACTGTTAGCTAACCAAGTATAAAGCCCTCAAAATTCAAAAATATATGGTGCATATCTGAGAACACAGTTAGGCATGTATGCAATATTTTAACTTCAGTGTATATATAGGAGCTAATATTAAGGCCCATATATACACACACACAGTGCCCACTTCACTCCCTTTTCATCAGTCAAGCAATGCAAAGGGAGATGACGCTGGCAACAGCGACATAGGTGGTATAGCTGACTTCTTGAGTACCTTCCCTGCTACCACCAGTGCAGGGGAGTTTAAGAGGTGAAAAGGGGCAGTGAGGAGGAGTGGCCATTGTGCACTGCAATCCAGATAACCTCAGCTACCAAATGGTCATGGGAACTATCACTGGTTGATGCAAGTTAGGGTATAGAATCATAAAAATATAGGGCTGGAAGGGACCTCGAGCCATCATCTAGTCCAGCGCCCTACCCTGAGGCAGGACTAAATAAACCTAGACCATCCTGTGCAAGTGTTTCTCCAACCTGATCTTAAAAACCTCCAATGATGGGGATTCCATAACCTCCCTTGGAAGCTTATTCCAGACCTCAACTACCCTTAGACCTAGAAAGTTTGTCCCAATATCTACCTTAAATCTCTCTTGCTGCAGATTAAGCCCATTACTTCTCATACTACCTCGAGCAGATATGGGAAACAATTGATCACAATCATCTTTATAACAGCCCTTAACATGTTTGAAGACTGTTAGCAGGTCCCCCCCTCAGTCTTCATTTCTGAAGACTAAACAAGCCCAGTTTTTTAAACCTTTCCTCCTAGGTCAGGTTTTCTAAAGCTTTTATCATGTTTATTGCTCTCCTCTGAACTCTCTCCAGAATGATATGGGCCAACTTCCACTGCGTTATGTTATTGAGCCGTATTCAATTTGTGATCCACCATAATCCCCAGAACCTTCTCAGAAGTTCTGCTGCCTGGCCAACATTGCCCCATTTTGTAGTTGGGCCTTTAATTTTTCCTAAGCATAGTAATTTGCACTTGTCTTTATTGAATTTCACCTTGATTTCAGACAAATTCTCTAATTTGTCAAGGTTGTTTTGAAGTCTAGTCCTGTCCTCTAAAATGCTTACAATACCTCCCACCTTGGTGTCATCTGCACATTTTATAAGCATATTTGCCACTCCATCATTCAAGTTATTAATGAAAATATTGACTAGTATCGGACTCAGGATTGACCCCTGTGGGAGTCCACTTGATATGCCCTCCCAGTTTCAGAGGGAACCATTGATGAGTGCTCTTTGAGTATGGTCTTTCAACCAGTTGTGCACCCACCTTCTTATAACTTCATCACCACATTTCCCTGGTTTGCTTAAGAGAATGCCATGTGGAACTATTTCAAAAGACCTACTTAAAAAAAAAAAATTATATATATGATAGGTCTACTGCTTCTCTCTAGTCCATTAGACCAATAACCCTGTCAAAGATGAAAATTAGGTTGGTTTGGTATGATTTGTTCTTGACAAATCCATGTTGACCACTCCTTATAACCCTATTATCTTCTAGATGCTTACAAATTGATTGCTTAAGTATCTTTCTAGGTATCAACATTTGGCTGACTGGTCTATAATTCCCTGAGTCCTATTTGTTCCCCTCTTTAAAAATAGGTACTATGTTTTCCCTTCTCACCCATCCTCCATGAATTCTCAAAGATAATTGCCAATGGTTCTGATATTGCTTCACCAAGTTCCTTACATACCCTAGAAAGAATATCATCAGGGCCTGCAGACATGAATACATGTAACTTATCTAAATATTCTTTAACTTCTCATTTCCTTATTTTGGATTGTGTTCCTTTCCCCTTATTTTTAATATTAATTGTGTTGAGTATCAGGTCACCCTTAACCTTTATATTGAAGACTGAAGCAAAATAAGCATTAAATACTTCAGCCTTATTGATGTGATCTGTTATTAGCTCTCCTTTCCTGCTAACTAGAGGACCTACACTTTCCTTCATCTTTCTCATGTTCCTAATGTATTTAAAGAACATCTTCTTATTGCCTTTTAAGTCTCTTGCTAGGTGTAGCTCATTTTGAGCTTAAATCTTTCTGATTTTATCCATACATGCTTGTGCTATCTTTTGTAGTCTTCCTTAGCAATTTATCCATGTTTCCACTTTCTGTAGGATTCCTTTTTGATTTTCAGATCATGAAAGAGCTCCAGAGGGAGCCGTTGGGATAGTTTGCAGTTGTGTCTTTAATATTGTTTCTTTGAGAAACTGCCAGCTCTCCTGACAGTTTATCCTTTAGATTTTCTTCCTATGTGAACTTACCTATCAATTTGTTTGTTGACGTCTCTTTGAAGTCCATTGACCTTAAGCAGCTGCTCTTAATCTCCCATTTCCTTAGAATCATGATCCTGGTTTCATTCCATTAATCACTGTTCCCAAATTGCTTCCCACCTTCAAATTCACTACCAATTCCTCACTGTTGGTCAGAATCAAGTCTAAAATACTTGTCCTTCTGGTTACTTCCTCTACTTTCTGAAACTAAAAGTTGTCCCCAATAAATTCCAAGAATTTATTAGAAATTTTGTGTCTTGCTATATTATGTTTGGATAGTTAAAGTCCCAATTAAAGACAACCTGGTCTTGTGTTTTGGATATTTCTGTTATTTGTTCTATAAATGGCTCATCCATCTTTTCAGTTTTTATCTTCCCGCAGAGACTTTCAACTACTCTGCCTCTTACCTCCTTTGGATCTCAGGATAAGTGTATATTGTGTTGAGGTCTAATGCAATATCTCCTCTTTTTTTACCTTGTCTGAACAAGGTACACCCTTCTATCAATATTCCAGTCCTGAGATTTATCTCACCAAGTCTCTGTGATGTCAATTAAGTCATAAATTATCATATGTATTATGACTTCCAGTTCATTCCCCATATTTCTTGCATGTGTGTGTGTGTGTAGACATTTAAGATGTTAAACAGATTCCCCCACTGATTACCCTGTTGCTTCTATGACCCTATTCTAATTTGCCACCCCAACACCAAGCCCTTGGTTAAGGTCATTTTTTTTAAATGCTTATCTATGGGCTTTTTAATACTTGCCATCTTTGAACCTAGTTTAAGCCCTCCTTACTAGGTTGGCAAGTATATATACACAGGGATTATCTTCCCCATCTCTTCCCAGCAGTCCTTTTTCCTGGAACACCATCCCTTAGTCAAGGAAAGCAAAGCCCTTCTATCAAAACATCATCATAGCTGTGCATTTATCTCCAGGATGTGTGTGCCCCTGCCTGGGCCCTTACCCTCACCCTGAGGTGAGAGGACAGAGGAGAACAAAACCTGTGTCCCCTATGATACTTTCATACTTATTTCCAGAGCCCTGTAGTCACTGAGCTGCTCTGGGTCATCCTTGGCAGGATCATTAGTGCTCACATGGATGAGCAGCATGGGGTAGTGGTCAGAGGGATGGATGAGCCTTGGCAACCTTTCCATAATATCTCAGATGCAGGCTCCAGGCAGGAAGCACCATGTCAGATTGGTGGATGTATGCCTCCATTCCCCTAAGAAGGGACTCTCTGACAACCAGCAGCCTAAACCTCTTCATCTTGGGTGTGGTGGCTGTGAGCCTCCCAGCTTTAGAAGCAGGTGGCTTCTCCTTCTCAGCCACTGGAGTCTGTTCCTCAGCTCTTGACTGTGATGGGTAGGGAATCTGGATGGGGAGTCAATCTCCTCCCTATAAAGCATCCAATTCTCCTTCCTCCTTTGGTGCTTCTGTAGTCATGGGCAGTCAGCTAGCACTCTTCATCTCAGCTGTATCCATGTGTCCTGTCATGGAAGTCCTCATGCTCCCGGATGCTATACAGATAAGCCACGTCCTCCAACGGATTCTTACCTGCTTCCCCAGGGGCTCCACCAACAGACACCTCTTACACTGGGTGTTTTCCCCTGCCTGGCTTTTGTCAGCAGGATGTGAAGGCCACATTCCCAGCAAGTCAAGACCAGGGCCTTGATGGAAGCCTCCAGCATCAGGCTGCCTGTCTGTTGGGACCCCTCACAAATGCAGGCAAAGGAAGAGCTAGCAGTGGTGTTGATGACACACCATTTTCCTCCCACTGTGAGTTCTTCCTTGTACAGTATCTGCAGCTGAAGGAAAAGAAAAACAAACAAAAAACCCTGTAAATGGGCAGGACTCACCTATCAATTATCAGTGCCTCCTGCTGGTCATCTCAGGAAATTAGCTCTTTTCCAGCCTGTGCACCCTCTGCAGGCCAGTGTCCTGCTTGTTTCTGGTCCTGTGTCCCTCCCAGACCCTGGTACCCCTTTACCTTGGGGCTGCCCCCTGGCAATACCCCCACCAGTCTATACATCTCCCCTCTCTAGGAAACCCCCAACCATCTAATCCCCACCTTGCCTCAGTCTGTGCTACTGCCAGTCATCACCGAGCCCCCGCTCCCTGGGGCAGACTGCAGTATAAAAGCCACTCATCATAGGCAAGGGGGTTCAGACCTGCTGCCTTCTTTCCAGGACCTCTATGGGCCTTGGACCAGGCCCTGCAGCCTGGGGAGTTGTTAGCCTGGAACTCCCCTACTCCTCTGGCCCTTCCCCAGCCCTGCTTCACTCCCAGTGCCCTTTCTGCAGGCAGCCAGGCCCTGCTCTCTCCCAGTCTTGGGAGAGACTTCTTGGCCTCTGGCTCACAGCCTTTTTATACAGGCCAGCTGCGGCCTGATTGAGGCGTGGCCCAGTTATGGCTGCTTCCCCAATCAACCCAGCTTAGCAGCTTTCAGTCACAACCTTCTCCCAGGGCTGACTTTAACCCCTTTTCTGTTGGAATGGGGGAGCCGCCACTACACCCCCCAACTTCCTGACTTTTTTAGCTGGCTAACTTTCTTACTCTCCTATCACCTTTGTATCACCAGCTACAATACCCCTTAGGCTGCTCTATCTGCACAGGGGCCAAAGGCTGGGCAGAGAAAGAGGGAATTGTCATTAGCTCCCTGGTTTTCCCTGTGTCTTTGATTCACTGACTGTAAACTCTGCCCCACAGTTTTGCATAGTGAACCTACTGTTGCAAGTGAACTGTGTATTTCATATTACCTACTGCTGACCCTGCTGCTGAATTCTTGGCTTGAAATGTAGCAGTATGTCTTTAATGTTCCTGTTTCTTTTATAAGCAAACAGAGACATTTTAGAAATAGCACACTAGATGCTCAATCCAAGAAAAAAGCCAATAAAGAAAAAGAAAAGGCAGCTTGATAAAGATGGAGCATCTGTAAAAAGACCAAATTAGAAAAGGGCTAGTCATTTAAATGGCCATGATAACAAGACCTAACTAGAAGCTGTTTATCCAGCTTATACTACAACTAAATTAATAAGTGCATTTCAAATGTAGTTTTCTTTATATTCATTGTTTTTAAACAAGTAGAACAATGTTTAGAATATTTAGGTAATACAAATATATATATATATATAGAGAGAGAGCCTTTTAAGGAAAATTCTGTTCTTGGCTATCCCAGGGTAAATCCAGAATAACTCTCTGGTTTATTGTGATTACTCTAGGTTTTCCCTGATGTAACTCAGAGCGGAATTTGACTTGAGATCTGTAACGCAAAGGAAAAGAGAAGAATATGTCTTAAAAATGATATTATTTGCTGCCAAACTGAATTTCCCTGCCTTGACAGTATAATACAGTGGAAAAGAGCAAGAGGAGTTCCAGTCTGCCAAGAAGGGCTCCCAGTGGCTTGGTATTATACAGCAAGGAATGACGGGGTTATCACATTTCTCTGACTGCTCACCATTTGTGAGGACGGAAATATGATTAGTCTATTTACCCACATTCAACATGTTGGCACCTTATTTTTTTCTTTTAACAACTTTAATGTCTTACTGCACAGGATCAGTATGAGCATCTGTTTTAGACAGGGCAGTAAGGAGCTGCACCAGCCCAGGCGGAGTTCCAGGTGACTCCCTGGCAAGCAATGGAACACAGCAATTTCTACACATCTTTAAGGGATGCAGTAAACTCTCCAATGCATGGCTAGACACCACTAGTGGCCAGTGCTGAGATGGGGACAAGCAAAGGGTCTGATTACTGTGTCCCCTCCTCCCAGTTTGGGGCAACAGGGATGCAATTAGGGAGCAGTCCCTGTGGTCTCCTGAGACAGGGATTGCAATTCTGGCCAGCCCCTATATGGGCCATGTATGGAAGGAGGCTTCTTACTTCCTCTTCTCCGTTGCACACCAAACTAAGGATGAAGCAGCATCGAGCTCTTTGCCATTGACTGTCTTACCCTTTTCCAGCAAATGGGAGGCTAGAGCTAAGTCTCCAAATAGGAATTATAGGTCATGGTAGCCCAAATCTTGGCCTGGAAAGGTGCCGTTGGTCCCATCTATCTCTGTTAGTCACGGATGGCAGAGCTAACATCCATGGGGAATTACTTTCCCACACTCACCTCACAGGTAATGTCTCACTTCAGTCAGGCTTGCTTTAGAATTCCCTCCTGGACATAGATAGCTGCATCAATGCCTTCAGACTTCTCTGAAGAAAGAAGTTTTCTCCTTCTTCTCTTCCTTCTTTCCAGTTAGGTTTTCAATGGCATTTTCCCCACATGTATGATGCTGGAGGTTACATTAAATCCATCATTTTAAATACAAATGTAGTTATGAAATCCCTTAACTCAGGTGCCTCCAGGTCAATGGCAATTCCTAGCATATGAATATTTTGTGCTGTTAAGTCCCCCCCAATCAATTTCCAGTGATCCAATTCCACCATTTTTTAAATTAAAACATCCCCAACTTTCTGTACCAAAGTTATCACTTTATTCACTGACAATGCAGGTTCTTTAGAAAAGAAACACCAAGATTTTTCATGGCAATTAGCCACCAGAGGGAGCCCCTATAGCCTCTTGCATGTAATAGAAACAAATTAACACTGGCAAACACAAGTATGAATTAACCACTTCACAGCACATTGTACAATAGCTAGTGATATTCTACCCCGGTAAAGGAAAGTAATTTTTGATACAGCAGCAAAGATGCACACAGACAAAGGAAAGGGAATTCTCTGGGGAAAAAACAAAGAAACCTAGAAATACTGGGGGGGGGAGGGGAGGGGAGGAGCAGATTCCCCAGCTGCTGTAAATCAGGATTGCTCCAGAAGTGGAGTTTTGCTGATTTACACCAGCTGAGGATCTGGATCATAAAGTCTAGAGAGTTCAGATGTCAAGCATTTCTTCTTCAGAGCACATGCTACAAGAATTCAATATGTTGTTTCAGAGTAGCAGCCGTGTTAGTCTGTATCCGCACAAAGAACAGGAGTACTAACTCGCACAAATACAGACAGACATCATCTTCCTTTCCAAATGCAAGCAGATGGACATCATACCAAAAGGAATGCTCTAATAAATTTGTTAGTCTCTAAGGTGCCACAAGTACTCCTGTTCAATATGTTGTGACATTCAGACTGAAGGTAATTAACTAAATATGCTTCTTTAACAAGAATGCAGCAGGAATATTTTCACCAAATGCCTCATCATTTTTGTTTGGTAAGGTTAATTAAGAGGAAGGATTTAGGTTAAAATTCTGCATCTTCTTCCATCCCAGTCCCCCAGCCATCAACCAGCTGAAACTCAGTAGAACCGCTACCACCCTGCTATGTGAGCGAAGAGACTGTGCAGGAGGATTCTGCAATACTGTGGTGACAAGCTTGGTAGCAGCCCTTTCAGTGGGAGCACAGATGGGTGATTTTGTCCAAAATTAGAGGGAAAACAAGCATATGGCCATTAAATCCCAGAACTATGCAGAGCCACTGCCCACAAAACCTTTTGGGGCAGAGGGGCATAGTAAGGCTATGCAGAGGTCATGTATGTGCCCAGCATCTGTTATCATCTGCTGTTTCCCAACCCACACATAAAGCCATACCACCTTATGCTGGAATCAGAGATAGGTTCCCCTGATTATTTGCTTCTGCACGAGAACAACAGAGACCAGTCTGGACCTTGTTAGCTGAACTAGACCCTTCTCTTCACGTACAATGAAATTCAGGGGTGAGAGGTTGTGTGGGACTTGGTGTTCTGGTTTTATATCACCTCTAATAAAAACTAGCTGTATGTACTAAGATGAATGGATAAAGAGAATCAGATTTTAGGAGGGACATATCAGGATGTAACTAGAAATGTAAACTTGGGTATGACTTACTCCTCCCAAGTGTGGTGTGGAGCAAAACAGCAAAACCTCAGTATGTAACACTGGTTTCTTAGTATGGTTGCTTCATTGATGAGAGGTAGCCGATTTTGGGCCCTCACAACTTTCCCCTGTTGGAGGGGAAATCAGTGACTGAGTCTGGGTATATTTTTAGTGTAACTTGTTTTATTTACACAGATATACCAATTCTGGAGTCAAACAACATACAAGTGATCCCTCCTTTCATGATTGTCAGGCAGAACACCAATGCCCAGTTCCCACAGAGTAACTCTGCTAAAGGAATGTACTCTATTTAGAGAGATTAAGACAGAAAGCAAACACTCCTGCTACTTGCAACAGCTTCCCCCAAAAGAAAATAATCAATAAACAACAATACTGGTGTTTCTTCAAAGACTGAAGAGTGCTTTCTCACTAAGAACTTGTAAAACCCATTGTAACATCGCCACCTGGAGATTGCCACCCTAACAGTATGTTTGCTAAATCTATTTCTTACTGCTTTCTGCATCCCTTATTGCTAATGAAACAAAGAACAGCAACTTGCAATATTAAACAGCCTTTTAACCCCCCTCAGAAGACCTCAGGGTAGTTGGTGTCTGTGACATAAAACAGAAAATTTTCGTCTAAGAAAGCAGAATATTTAGTAAACACTAACATTAAACATCAGTAAATAAAATATGACAAAGCAATAAACAGTGCCAAGTTTAAACACTACAGATGTCAAACCTCAGCACAACAGGTTTTTTTAAATAAAAGAGGCACAGTGACAAATGAAATCTAAGTGCTGTTTGCACATAAATTAAATAAAATGCAGCCCCATCTTATTAATGTGTTCATGTCACTCAGGCTTGTAATTGATGGACATGCTAGATGGCGATATAGTTTTATTCAGTGACTTAATTTTTAAAAATGTGTACAAGGTCACATTGAGCTAAATGACAATACATTTATTTAAAATATATTTAACCCAGCATAATTTTTCTACTAGTAATTTAATAATCATGACTAGAATTGGTAAAAAAAAATGGAATTGTGATTTTTTTCAATAAAAACAGGGAATAAATTTTTTTCACAAAAATGTCATCCCATTTTCAGCTCTAGAGCTTGTGATTTTATAATTGCAAAAATGATGAAAAAAGGGGGATAAATATATCAGAACTTTTTTTGTGAACAATTTCCCCATTTTTGGACCAGTGCTGCTTGTAACATTTAATTTATTATAGATATATTGGTGTGGTCATCTGGCTTAATCATTACAGGCAGGACAATAAGATAATATTTTAAAAGTGAGAATTCAAAATTAGCATCTAAAGAACTAAAATTATATCATATATGCCATCTCTAGCCACAACATGTGCGTCTCTTCACAGATCTCCACTGATCCCTGCCGTTGTTTTGTTCAAATTTCATTCACATTGTGTCTTCCCCATGATGATCCCTCAACAGGGCAGAAGATTTGAACAGCATGGAACGGGGATGCTTTTACTTGGTTACCTTCTCCTCTGGAAATCTTCAAAGACATGGAGTTGCAAGATGGGAAGAAGGGAGCTGAAAGCACCTATATGGATACCATATTGGGAGAGAGGTGAGGGGCAGGGAAGAGGCACTGGTAGTGCAGGGGTTTGAGGAAACTCATGGAGAATAAAGAGGAGTTCAAAAAGAGAGAATGATTGAACAACAAATCTGAAATTGCCCCTCAAGCCATAGAAGCAACTTCCGGGGCAAAAACAATGAATAATCCTTGTGGCACCTTAGAGGCTAACACATTTATTTGGGCATAAGCTTTCATGGAATATAACCCACTTCCTCAGATGCATGGAGTGGAAAATACAGTAAGCAGGTATAAATATACAGCACATGAAAAGATGGGAGTTGCCTTACCAAGTGGGGGGAAGTCTCTCCTACAATTATATTCATTATAATTTTTGTATTTGAATATTTTATAACTTAAGTATTTTGTAAGTGCCTGAGATTTAGAGCAATCTGGTGCACTCTAAAGGCAGATTGCTTTGAGATCTCAAAGCCTTTTGCAGTCTTTAATGTATTTCGTCTCACAACACCTGTGTGAAGTAGGGCAGTGCTACTGTCCCCAATTTACAGATGGGGAACTGAGGTGCAGAGAGGCTACATGACTTGCCCAAGATCACACCGGATGTCCATAGCAGCACTTTTCAACTGATGAAATACCTGGGAGCTTTTCATCTGAAGATCTCACTGCACTTTACAAAGCTGGGTAAGTATCTTTATCACTGTTTTACAGATGGAGAAGGACAGACACAATGAGGTTAAATTACTCACCTAAATTCACACTACAAGTCACTTGCAGAGGCAGAAGTAGAACCCAGGTTCTCTGCAGGTTTAGCCTTGTGCCCCATACACTGGATTATACCACTTCCCTGTCAATGTCCAGCAAAGATGAGCTCCAGTAGAAGCAAAGTGTCCCCCTCTTACTGTGCCACCCATCAGCTACAAAACTTCAGTTCCCAAACACAAACTTTAGGTGCGAAGTCACAGAAAAAAAGCTGGAAACACGAAAAATTGAACAAAACTAAAAAAAAAAAGTCACTCATCTGACTGATATGTTGGTGACTTTGGTAATTGTCATTAGCTTATTTCTGAAATGTATTAAGTGAAGCAAAGAAACCTGACAACCTCCTACAAAAGCACAGTAAAGTTTTCATGGCCACATTGAATTTGAAAGACATTTGGAGCTACAAGCACCAAAATAAAAGTATCAGAGGGGTAGCCGTGTTAGTCTGAATCTGTAAAAAGCAACAGAGGGTCCTGTGGCACCTTTGAGACTAACAGAAGTATTGGGAGCATAAGCTTTCGTGGGCAAGAACCTCACTTCTTCAGATGCAAGTAATGGAAATCTCCATCAGTGGGCTGTTGGGAGCTGGGAATGGGTGCTGGCAGAAATCCAGTGTATCTGAGCTGGAACTGGGGAGGTGAGGTTGGGTCACCATTCTTGCCTGGAGTGAGTCTAATCTGATTTTACTTAGACCATGCTAAGAACTCTCTTTCCTCCCCCAACCTACACTCCCAAAATGCTTTCCTTCTAATATTATTATACATCTGTCAATATCTATTCATAGTTGGATTTCATTCCTATCACTGTACTCCCATGTATTAGCCAGTATCAGAAATAGCATAGTAATAATTATGAGTCAGATTCAATAAAGCCTTTGTTGGCTCTTCTCCAGATGGGCCAGGCAACCATCAGGACAGTTAATCTTCCATGGCTCCTTGAGATTCTGCAGGTCTGTTCCTATGATATAGAAACATGGTATTAGCAATCATTTCAAAACATTTATCTGCTCTTTCCTTTTGTTCCTTTTGTCTACATCAGCTTGAGCAAAGTCTTTTTTCTCCTATTACCTTTATAAGCATCTTATCAGTGTTTCATATTTCCTAAGGGAAAGGGTTTTTTTTTTTAACTCCCAAACAATCTTATCTGCTACAGTTTAATATGGCCTATAGTTTGGCATGAAATCATAAACTATTTCTTAAGTCCAGACAGTAATAATTGGGATGATGAGATATTTTAAACATATGAAATGAAGAACATTCTGTCATTAAATGCAGGATCTAATATGTCAGTGATACAGGTGAAAATGAGGTAGAAGTTTGTACACTGTCACACCAAGAATGTGGAGATGTTTGTTCTTACTCAACTGTGATGACCGGTCAGCTTACACTTCTCTTCACACTGTGTCAAAATGTGAAAACAAAAAAATCGTTATTCAGACTGGATCTTTTGGCTTTTCTCACCCTTGCAGTTTAAATTAGCTATGATATTCCTCACTTTCTATTGTGATTGTTGGATCGTGCACTGCTAACCAGACGTAATGTTCCACTTCAGAAGTGGCTGCATATCACTTGATGGGTATGTCTTCACTGCAATTAAAAGGTGTGTTCTTATTTGGGTTAGCTAATGTCGGTTAAAATAGCAGTGAAGGCATGATAATCTGACTTTTAATTTACACCTGAAGTTCGAGCTCAGGCTGCTCTTTAGACTTTAACTCGAACTGTTAATCTGAATTAAAAGTGAAGTTGCCATGTCTTAACTGCTATTTTATCCAGAGTTAGCTAACCCGAGTTAAGAACACACTTTTTTTCGCACTGAAGATATACTCCATATGATTTGCAAAGGGATTGAAAGAAGGCAGTGATATGATCAGAATGGAAGGTTAGGAAGACGGTCATAGACCCTGCGTTTTGGATGGATTGCAGATGCATATAAGAGTTGGGGATCCCAGAGAGGAGGATGTTGTAGTAATCCAGATGGGAAATGATCATGGCATGTTTGAGTGTTTTAGCTGCCAAGCATCTCTGTAGTGTTTTAAAGGGAGAGACAGCAATATTTGGACATGTTATTTACTACGTTCATAAAGCTATAAATGCACACGGCACTTTGCAGACAAAACAGACAATGTTCCTGACCCAAAGAGCTTACAGTCCAAGGGCTCTCAAGTGCCTGTCTCCTACATGGGTATGGAGTTGGAGTGCCTGTCTCCTACATGGGTATGGAGTTGGGAGAGCATAGTGCAGGGAGCCTGTACTCCTTGAGCCACTGCATAAGGGCCAGGCACAAACATAGCCCTTAAGTTGGATCCCCACTAGAGTGTATCTCAACAGGTTAAAACCACAACTGTTTTGTCTGCACTAGGATTTTAACATGTTTTATTATTTATTCATTATGCAAAATTCCTAACATAGGCACGGCTTCAAAGGCTGTGGCTTAATTCCACTATTGAGTCCTAAATTGTTATCGTCAGGGCCTTCAGGGTTGCAATTTTCATATGCTAATATAATTGGAGGCATCCTGAATGCTAGTGCCATTACTTCTTCAAATGACTCTAACTTGTAGTCAGAAAAGTATGTTTCTCCCCTGCTATAAACATCTATGCTGGCTTGACAGACCAAAGAAACTTCTCTCTCTCTCTCTCTTCCATTCTGACATTTTAAAAACAACATTTATTCTCACTCAGGCTGACTGCATCATGCATTGCTAGCTCTCAAGCATGACAAAGTTCTGTGAGGGAAGTGTAACTTCAGCAGAAGTGCACACAAATGGGCGGTGTGAAAAATTTACTGCCAGTCTAAGCAGTAAGCTAACATATTTTCATGTCTTTACAAATGTCTAAGATATTTGGTGGATTTCCCTTACATTATTAACTGCTTTCTGCAGGCAACACATTGAGCCTTAAAAACAGAGCATGCTGAGAATATAAATTTGTTTTTACATATGGTTATATTTTGCCATGATAAAAGCAAAAACTGGTTTTTGCTGGCAGAAAGGAAACATCTCAGCCCTGATCAGGTGTTTATCATTATCTCAAACAATTACCCTATAGAAATATTTTTAAATGATTCAAAGCAGTTTTTTGGTTGCATCTCTTTTCTGCCTGTGGTGGTGTGTGGGTATGCAAAAAATGACAAAAATTATTGCAAAATTAATATGGGGGGGGGATTTAATGGTTCTTTCATTTAGGGGTTTCCCATGTCTAAGTTTGTCTTTTGTATTGTAAATGCTCAGGACAAAGGTTTGTCTTTATTTGTATCTTGTGCAAGATCTAGCCTTTCGTTGTACTTAACAGATGATGAGTAAGGATTGAAGTCTATGGCTTGATTTCAGTGACAGAAAAATCAGACTCCAAGTACTCATGAAAATGAGGATTTAGTCATAATAGTGTATCCCCCAAGCTTAAACACATACACAAACTTACACACACAACATTGAGCCAATCAATGCACCTTGGTCCTGATGTGTAACAACTCTGCTATTCTAGTCCCTTTTACCAAATATAGTTAATTGCATGGTTTTTGCTTTCGAGAAGTAGGGTCTAGTTCTGCTACCTTTACTAATATTGAATACTACCTTACAACCTGATTTGTTCCACTGAAATAAATGGGACAGCTCATGTAGTAAGATACTGATCAGTGTAAGGAGGGCATAAACAGCCACATAGACAGTAAGCAATGAAATTACAATCTGGCTTTCTCTTGTGACCTGAGATGCCATTTGAACTAATCTCCAGACATAGATGCACCTGCAATCTGTGTTCCCTAGCTCATTTTAAAACAAAAACCTTCCCTCTTCTTGTGGTCATGGTTTGCTGCATGAGAAATGTCACATTCTAAACCAGGGGTCTCAAACACGCGGCCCACAGGCGAGCTCTTCCCTGCGGCCCGTGGAGCTCCCCACGCCCCCCTTTACTTCCTGTCGCCGCCAAACTCCCCTCACCCCCGCCCCCTCGAGTTATTTTCTGTGCCTGTTAAGCTCCCCGTGCGCTGCTCCCCAATGTTTGGGGCACCTGCCACCCCCACGCGCCCCCCCCCTGGAGTGTCTCCTGGCACCCACTTGCTGCCTCCTCACGGCCCCGGAGCCTGCAGCACACATTGAATCCGCTGCCCCGGAGCCCCCTGTCACATCCCACACCCTCCCGCACTCCAACTCCCTGACCTGAGCCACCTGCCACACCCTGCACCCCAACCCCTTGCTGCACCTCTCGCCTCTCCTGCACCCCAACTTCCTGCCCTGAGCCCCCTGCCGCACCCTGCACCCCGACCCCCTGCTGTACCCCGCACCCCTCCTGCACCCCACACCCCAATTCCCTGTCCTGAGCCCCCTGCTGCACTCCTCCTGCATCTCAACTCCCTGCCCTCAGCTCCCATCACATCCCACACCCTCCTGCACCCTAACCCCCTGTCTGGAGCCCCTGCCACATCCCACACTCTCCCGCACCCCAACTCCCTGCTGCACCCTCACCCCTCCTGCACCCCACACCCCAATTCCCTGCCCTGAGCCCCCGCCGTACCCTACACACCTCCTGTACCTCAACTCCCTGCCCTGAGCCCCCATCACATCCCGCACCCCTCCTGCATTGCCTGGGGGCAGAGAGGGGGCAGAGTTGGGGTGAGGACTTCGGGGAAGGGGTTGGAATGGGGGCAGGGAAGAGGTAGGGCAGAGGCGAGGCCTCATGGAAGGGGTGGAGTGGGGTCTGGGCCGGGGGCAGCAAGGGGCGGGTGTCAGTGATGCGGCCCTCGGGCCAATGCACTAGTCCTCATGCGGCCCTCATGGTCATTTGAGTTTGAGACCCCTTCTAAACCATTCTATAAAAACTGGAGGCTCAGTGTAGTCTGACTGCTATATAAGTCAATCAAGTGACTGCTAATGAACCCTATTACATGTCAAAATGGAGTCACCCTGACATTCTAAATTAAAGCAAGAGTTTGCTCTTCCTTTGCTGATTGATAAGCCAGTTCAAACACATGACTCTATGCTTCTCCCTCCCTCTCCTATTCTATCTTTCTGGCTGACTTCATAGGATCAAATGGCTTCAATTAATATATCCACATTTGTCTGAAGATTTACCGCTGCACTGCTGACTTCATTTGTCAAAAGTGACTTAGGGCCCATTAAAAAGCAACAGAGAGTCCTGTGGCACCTTTAAGACTAAAAGATGTATTGGAACATAAGCTTTCGTGGGTGAATGCCCACTTTGTCGGATGCATTCACCCACGAAACCTTATGCTCCAATACATCTGTTAGTCTTAAAGGTGCCACAGGACCCTCTGTTGCTTTTTACAGATCCAGACTAACCCGGCTACCCCTCTGATACTTAGGGCCCATTGACTTTCCTGAAGCCCAAATCCACAACAGAGATCCAGGCACCTGACTCCCATTGAAATCAATGAGAGTTACGTGCCTAAATAACTGAGGATCTGTGCCTGCATCAATTTGGCCATGTTGGCACTTTTAAAAAATTGATCTCAATGTATTTTCCCTATATCACACAGCAAGTCAGTGGCAGCCAGAAATAGAACCCAGAAATAGACTCCCCATTCTTTGCTCTAACCATTACCTAACACTTCCTCCAACTCTTCAAGTTAATCTTGTCAGCTGTAAAAGGAGCGCTCATCTGCAAAAGCTTTTTTTTCTCCTAGTTTATTTCACTATGGTTTAGTACACAGAAAAGAAGCATTGTGGTTTTTTTTTTTAAGTATTTAAGTAAATTGTGGAATTCCTGGTGAGCCAGCTGACCATATGCAAAACCGGAAGCCTACATATACACCTCTACCCCGATATAACACGACCCAATATAACATGAATTTGGATATAACGCAGTAAAGCAGCACTCTGGGGGGCGGGGCAGGGCTGTGCACCCAGGCGGATCAAAGCAAGTTTGACAATACGCGGTTTCACCTATAACGCAGCAAGATTTTTTTGGCTCCCGAGGACAGCGTTCTATCGGGGTAGAGGTGTATATATATTTTAATTTTTTTTAAACAGGATGCTCTGTTTCTGTCCATTCCTTTGAAGAGTCTGCAATGCTTAAGAGAGAACAGATGTTGAATAATATGAGTCAGTATGTGTTGAATGTTTGTGTACACTTTTTCTGTTACTCAGCTACCCACTTCTGGCAATTCCCATTTCACAACTGAGAAATAGCCATATTAGTCATATACATGTCTGCCAATTACAAGACACATCAATCTACTGAATATAACATGTGGTGTAGGCATTAGTGAAATAGCAGATATCCCTGTGCCTGATTGTAGCATTCAGAAACCCCAGAACCATCAAAGCGCTGCTCACCTGGGGACTAATCCAAAGCCCATTGAAATCTATAGGACAACGCCCACTGATTTCAAGGGACTTTGACTCTAGCCCTCTGTTCCCAGTCTGAGCCAAATTATATGAGATGAATATTACTCTAACGCATGGGTGCTTTTCACATTACAAAGGCTTCTGACAAAGAGCTCCTTCACTGAGTTTATTTATACTACCATTTTTAAGAGTTTGGATGCTCCAGGGTATATATGTTTGGTCTTGGCAGATAAAAACAAATAAACCCTTGGAATGGATACAGATAGGAGAATCTGGGCAATTGCTCAGCATATGGCCATCAATAATATGTTTCTGAGATACTCTCTTTGGCAGAAAGCAACAGAGGGTCCTGTGGCACCTTTGAGACTAACAGAAGTATTGGGAGCATAAGCTTTCGTGGGTAAGAACCTCACTTCTTCAGATGGCAGGTTATTGGGTCTTGTCACAAAATGTTTCTGTGAAACTATAAAATGTCATGGCAGACAAACACAAAAAAATCATGGAGTTACACAATGTGAAAGTATAATTGCTAGAAGTAACCTCATATTCTAGGGTTCATTTCTATACGTAGCTAGATAAAGAAATGTCTTTCAAAGGCTGATGTTTCAATAATAGGGCATGATGAAGTAACCTTAAACTATTCAATAAAATAATATGTATATGACAAATATCTGGATGCTTATGGAGACAATAGAAACATTTAGCTCTTGTACCCACGTTCTTTGACCATTCTAATTCCTACTGATGCCAGTAAAAGCCATTCTCCCTACTACAATCAGGTGTAGTCTTCAAATCACTCAGCCTCCTTGGCTCCCCTAGATCAGAAGTGATTGTGACCACATTGTGCACCACTGACCATGAAGAACGAACAATCGTCACTTACACGTAACTGTTGCTCTTTGAGATGTGGTTCACGTGTGTATTCCTCTCAGCTGTACATGCATGCAGCACACCCTGAGAAATTTCCATGGCAGTGCCTGTCAGGGCACTGCACATGCCCTTTATTTCCTGGTGGCCCCTCCTGAAGCTATTTAAGAGGGCACCACCTAGCACCCCTTGATTCCTTTGCATCAGAATGTGATGCTAGAGACTCCAGTGTAGATTGGATGGAGGGAGAATCATGGAACACATGGGTGAACCATATCTCTGAGGACAACAGTAACCATTCTGTCTTCTTCGACTGGTTCACACACGTATTCCACTCAGGTGACTCACAAGCAGTTCAGATACGTGGTGGGGCTTGGAGTCTACTTGAATAGTGACGGCAAAACTGTTTTTCCAAAACTTGTATCAGCTCTGGAAGCAGTCGTGATGACATAGTGCTGAGTAAAGGTATGTATGGAGGATCACATAGAAGCCCGATATATGTCCAGAGTAGAAACATCCCATAAGCAGGCCACAGACGTGGCCTGTGCCCTTGTAGAATGAGCTAAAAGCCTTTCCAAAGGAGGAAGGTTCGCTACCCCGTAGGCTGCTATGATGCAAACTGTAATCCACTTGAAAATAGTCTGTGCTGAGGCAGCCAGGTCTTTCATTCTATCAGCATCAGAGGCAAAACAGCAAGGAGATACTCAAAAGGGCTTAGCTATGTCTCAATAGAAGGTTAGTGCTTTTCTCACATCTAATGTATGAAGACACTGGTCATCACTACTGGAGTGGGGCTTTGGGAAAATACAGGTAAATATATTGTTGGTTAATGCTTTAATCAAAAAGTTAGGATGTGGCCTTAAGGGTTTATAGAGGATCTGACATAAGGGCCTAAAGTTCTCCCACTCCTCTGGCTGATGTTATTGCAATGAAAAAGCTATCTTTTGACAAAGGTGAGTCAGAGAGCAATTAGCTATAGGCTCAAATGCCAGGCCCATAAGAGCTCCCAGAACTGTGTTTAAGTCCTACACAGGAACAGTGTCCTTTACAAAAGGATAGAGACAAATAATACTTTTGAAGAATCTATCCATGCTGGGATTAGAGAACACTGACTTTCCCTCAGTTGGAGGATGGATCACTGAAATTGCAGCTAAGTGGACCCACTGGGAACTGAGAGAAATATCTGAGGTGTAATAAGTACACAAGGATATCATATCCATTAGAGAGCAATGTTTGGATACTTCAAGAAGTGGTCCAGGTAGAAAAGTGTTTCTATTTAGCCAAGTAGGTAGACCTACAGGATTGTTTTCAACTACTTAGCAGGATCTGCTGACCTGCAGTTGAAGAGTCCTTCTCTGCTTAGTCTAGCTACCAAACGGCCATGCTGTGAGGTGAAGGCTGCTCCGATTTGGATGTTACATCTGACTGTGGGGTTGTAACAACAGATCTGGAACAGATGGTAGAAGCCATCAGGGGACAGACCAAGAGACTCAGAAAGTCTGAGAACTCACATTGTCTCGGCACTCCAGGGCAATGAGGATTATCCTGCTTCAGCTTGAGGATGATCTGAGAGATGGGAGGATGGAGGAAAAGTGTACATGAAGTCCAATTCCCACTTCAGCAGAAAGGCATCAGTCAATGAGCCAGGACTGAGACCTGCTTGAGAACAAAACTGGTGACATTTCTTGTTGTGTATCGTAACAAATACATCAACCAATGGAATGTCCCAAGCTCTGAAGATAACCCTCAGCACTTTGCTGTTGATGGACAGCTTGTGATTCCAGGAAAAGATCCTGCAGAGAGGTCAACCAACTGGTTTTGAGAGCCAGGTAAGTGAGAAGCCATTGGGCTGATGTTTTCTTTCATGCAAAGGTGCCACAGTTTCATCACCTCCTGACAGAGTTGATTGGAGTGTGCTCCCCCTTGTCTGGTCACATAATAGATTGTCGTCATATTGTCGGTAAGGATATGAATCAACAAGCTACTGATATGAGGAAGAAAGGCATGACAGGCATTGAAAATGGCTCAAAGCTCAAGTATGCTGACATGCAGAGATGCTCCATCCATGCTGCCTGAGCTCACAAAGACCCTAAATGTGCATCCTGTTTGGGAAGCATCCGTAACGATGGTCTTTGTGGAGGTGGATGAACAAAGGGAATGTTTCTGCATTTGTTACTCCGATCTTCCCACCATTATAGGGATTTCAGAACCGAGGGGGAAGGATGGTCAACTTGTCAAGTGTCTGAAAATTTGGTCCACAGACAGAGTTTAGCCATCCTTGAAGGGTGCACAAGTGCAGCCTCAGATGCAGGAGTATGTAAGTGCAGGATGCCATATGTTCCAAGAGTCTCAAACATACTCAGGTTGTGATGGTGAATTGGGACACAAGAGACAAGCAGAGTTGGTAAATTACTTGAAATCTGTCCTGAGGAAGCAAAGTCATCAATTTTGCAGAATCAAGTAGAACCCCAATGAACAAGATTTTTGTATCAGAAGTAATGTGGATCTTCTTCTGTTTAGCAGACAATCAAAGAGATTGGTGATGACATGGATGTGATGAAGAACTTGTCATCCAAGTAAAGGGATATATGAATCCCCTTTCTTCTGAAATGGAAAGCCATGGCTGCCATACACTTGGTAAATACACATGGGGCCAAAGACAGTCTGAAGGGAGGCCCCATGTACTGATAATGGTGACTTCCAACACTAAACGGCAGTAATTTCCTGTTGCTTGGTAGAATTGCCACACGTAAATAAGCAACTGGATGATCAAGGGCAGCAACCCAGTCCTTGCAATCTTAGGAAGGAAGTATCAATGCCAGGGTAATCATGAGGAACTTTCTGTACTTGATAAACTTAGCCTTGGGGATCAGAAAGTACCAAAGTAAAATCCTCTTCCTCAATTTTGTGGCAACCCCCTCTGTGGCCCCGATACAAGAAAAGTCTGGACTTCTTGATGAAGAAAAGACTCATGAGGTTGGTCTCTGAATAGGAATGGGGAAGTTTGGTGGGGAAGGAGAGCGGTAAGGAATTGGATGGAATATCCCAGTCTCCCATGACTTAGGACCTATTTATCAGTGGTTAGAGACTCCCAAACAATGAGAAAATGGGACAGTATGTCCCCAAATGGAAGGGATATGACTGTTAGATTGCTGGCAACTAGATCACTGTCCTCAAGGGAGAAGTCAAATAGGCTGCTTCCCCAATGACTCATGAAGACAAAATGGTTGGCAGGAACTGGCTCCGGCAGACCTCTTCCTCTGAGAGTTGTGTCTTCTCTTCGAGAAGTTTTCTGGAGGAGGTAAGTTGATTGTCTGTAGAAGGGCTGCACTTACTGTTGCTCATACTGTTGTTTTTGAAGTCTGTACTGCCATCTCTAGACTTAGTGGATGGTGCGTAAATAACCTAGCAAGCGTTAAATAGCTCAGGAGTGTTTGAGTAAATGTAGGTCTCGTGAGTCTTATCCAAAAAATATATTGACCATTAAAAGGCAAGTTCTCTATAACTGTTATATGTTTGGGACTATGCCAGAATTCTTCAACGATGAAGCCCTTCTCAGTGCTATTAGAGACAATGACCCTAAAAGAAGCATCTGCAACATCCAGCTCTAACAGGAGAGATGTTTTGGCTACTAAACAGCCCTCTACAAAAAGGGCTTTGAACTTGCCTCATGAATCTTCAGGGAGCTTGTCTTCAAATTTTGACAAGTCCTAATTAACAAAGTCTTATTTTGATAACAAAGCTTGCTGGTAAGTTATGCACATTTGTAACAATGAAGTAAAATAAATTTCCCTTTCCAACAAATCAAATATTCTAGAGTCTTTTCCCCTGTGCATAGTTTTGTATCTTCCCTGATAAGATCTCTCACTGGCAGCGGTGATCACAATGGAGTTGGGATCTGGGTGGGATTAAAAACACTCAGAGCCATGCATAGTGACATGGTAAATTTTCAGTGCGCTTAGCAGTAACAGTTTTGGAAAACAGTATATCCCACAAGATTTTAACTTTGTTTGTTGGGAGGGCAACTCTTCCAGGAGCTGATGACTGCAAGTCATCCAGAAGTTTCTGAGCACTCTCTTGAACATACTCAGCTTGAATGCCTAGTGTTGCAACCATTTTTATTTAAAGGTCTTGGTATGATATGAAATCCTCCTGTACTGGGAAGGAGGAATCTGGGGCCATAGAGTCATCAGGTGAAGAGGGTGACAAGGAAACAAGACACATATGCACCTCTGTGGCACAACTAGAAACTGGGGTACCAATTTTACTTGTTATGATAGTGGTTTAGTGGGAGGTGCCTTTGTACATTGTTCTAAGAAAAGTATCAGAGGGGTAGCTGTGTTAGTCTGGATCTGTAAAAAGCAACAGAGAGTCCTTTGGCACCTTTAAGACTAACAGATGTATTGGAGCATAAGCTTTCGTGGGTGAATACCCACTTCATCAGACGCATGTGATGTCTGATGAAGTGGGTATTCACCCACGAAAGCTTATGCTCCAATACATCAGTTAGTCTTAAAGGTGCCACAGGACTCTCTGTTTCTTTGTTCTAAGAAAAAATACTCTAGGGGGAGGCTCATTGACTTTTCCCTAGAATCCATCAATGATTGTGACTTAAAGCCTGGAGAACTCCCCAAGGGTTCCAGTAAGACCACTGAGGCAAAAGATATGGAACTCAGGGTCACTATAGACTTAGCCAAGATGACCTGTCTCCAGTATTGAAACAGTCTGGTTCTTGGTACCAGTGCTGATCTTGTAATCTGGAGGCTCTTGTTGACCTGAGCTTCAGGGGGAGAGGAGGAGGAGGAGAATTCTGACCCAGACTTCAAGGAATTCTCTGAATACTCCAAAGGCAGCAGAGGAGCTAAGCTTAGGGGACTCCTGAGAGTCCATAGCCCAGTGGAAATGTGCCAACATTGCTACCGATGATGGTATAGTGACCAGTACCAGAAATGGACCCCAAGACATTGAAGAGGCTATCTCAATGGTCGGTACTGGGAAGGCCTTTTCTACCAGCATCAGCATCATGGAAGCAGATGGAACCCCTACAGATGAATGGTTTTGCACTGAAGTCACAGGCACCAGAACAATCACTGGTATAGATACTGAACTAAGAGACAGTACTGATACCAAAGATGGTGTTAAGTAAGTGACCTTACTGCCCACCTCCCCAAACTCCCCGATGGAGAATGCACCACCAGAGAATTCAGAACCAAAAGGTAAAGCAAGTCAGAAACCACTTGAAATGCTTGTGGAATAGATGGTACTGAAAGGACTGGTGCCAAGGTTGAGTCTGTAGACACTGGACTCAATGGTTTTCCCTGTGAGGGTGACAGAGTTGACAGTACAGTGGTATGGTCCCTTCTCCATACCAGGGAACCATGGGATGAGGGCCCGGCTCTACACTGTGAACCTAAGGAATCCTGGCAGTCCAAATCCCCCTTTGATGAAGAAGGGGAGCCATTTTTGGATCTGGAACTCCTGCTTATCTTATAGGTCCTCTTACATGGCGGGCCCACAGAGGTAGATCAACTCATCTTTCTATGTGGAGAGCTCCGGTACTGAGGCAGACCTCATAATTTGTTCCATGAGGTGCTGTTTTAGGCATAAGTCTCTAGAAATCTGCATCCTTTTTGAAGGAACAACAGATACTCCACCTCTCTTTAATCTGCCCCTCATAGAGGCATAAGAGGCAGCATATGAAAGGATCACTGTTAGGGATAGCTACTCTACATGACAGGAAACATCTGAAGCCTGGTGGGGGAATGCCACTGGGCGCTAATCTAATCTAATAAAATAACTACATACACGATCACGAACTACTGGGTACTACAACTAAACTACTACTCAAACTGCAAAAATTAATGAACAATAGCAGGGTAAAAGAAAAATATCTCTAACTGCATCATAACCATGATGTAAACCACACAGGGAGCTCTGACATAGACTGTGGGTAATGAGAAGGAATTGAGTGGAGGGAGGGTGAGGTGCCACCTCCCCTAAATAGCCTTAGGAGGGGCCACAAGGAGGCATAGGACGTATGATTGTCCCTACGAGTACTATTACAGAAATTCTCTGGCTCCAGGAATGCGCACACCTGAGTAGAATACACATGTGATAACCATTCAAAGAAGAAACACACAGCCTAAGATAAGGTACGAAGAAAGCCGGCATTGCAAGATAGACTACCAAACCATTACGCTAAATGAGATATTCACTAATGCTGAGATCACAAGTAAGTTAAGGAGGCCTGTTAACAGCACACACTTTGTGCTGGGGATCATGTTGGTGATATTATTAATTATTATTATTATATGCATTATGGTACATCATTGATGCCCTACCTGAGACTGGGGGCCCATTGTGCTAGGCCCAGTACATACACATAAGATATGTCTACACTGCATACTTCTTTCATTGGCATGTAGTACACATACTCATGTAGCCCACCTGCAGCAGAGGCATAAATAGCAGTGTATCTGGTGAGGCACAGTTTAGGCAAGTAAAACCATGCCTGAAGGGTATGGGTACATATATACATAGCTTACAAGCTCTCTACTTGCCGAAGCCTCGCCTCACCATCTACACTGCTAAAAATAGCAGTGTATTGTCCTGCTGCTTCCCTGCAACTGGAACCCTTCCCAACTTCAGGGAAAGACTCTGGACATGGGGAAAGTAGCCACCAGTTCCCTGTTGCTGGAGCCTTTACCCACAGCAGGGAAAGACTGGAAGCAGGTAAAAGTTTTGGCAGTAGGATTTCCCCCACTGTCTCTCCCTACCAGAGACTTTCCTTGGCACAGTGAAAGGCTCTGGCAGCAGGGAGCTACTGAAGCCTTTCCCTACTGCCTCCCATTGCCAGAGATTTTCACCAACGCATGTAGGTACATACTGCAGTGTGGATCCAGCTTGCTTTTCACTGCAGCGTGTAGCTACATGTACCCTACCCACCACCAGCAGCAGTGTATAGTATGGATGTAGCCAAAGTAAGAGACAATCCCTGTCTCAAAATGCTTCCTATGTATCTGGACAAGACAAACAAAGGATGAGAGAAAGGAAGTCCTATTATCCCCATTTTACAGATGGAGAACTGAGGCACAGAAAGATTAAGGGCTAGATTGTGACACTGCACTCTGCCCTGAGTAAGTGTGCATAGCTACACTAGCCCAGAGACAATTCTTCTCTGATCTCCTCTTGCTCTGGGGGAGGAGTATGTTAATTCCATCCTTTCCATGGAGCAGTTCACTCAGTTAACTAATCTGGCCAGTGAGTTAGGGGACAAATCCAGGGCTCCTCACATTCTCTGCCCTGTCCCTACCCATCGTTCACAGCAGGATGATTGGGTGAGTAACCCCTGCTCTCCCCAACACAGCTAAAGTCACAAAACAACTGGGCCACACAGGGAACTATGAGGGGAGTGGCCTGACTCCCGCTTGTGACAGATTTATGTTACCAATCTGTCTGAGGCGTCAGGTCATCACGCTAAGGCCACAGGATCTTTAGGGGAGGAGATGACAGAGCACACCAAGTGTCTAAGTTTTAAATCTTTATTAATAAAATAATAAAATAACAGCGGAGAGGGCTGGGGATCCCCCACATCACTCAGAGGTAAGAAGAAAGTGTTAGTGTCCCAAGCCCTAACCCATTTCATACTCACACCCGCACTACCCGAGGCTGGCCAAGCCTGAGTGTAACATAAGAAGAAGAGGGGGGAAGAGTGGATGGGAGTTCTTGTCCCGTGCACGGGTCATCCAGGGTCCGCTGTTGATCTCCAACTTGCTTTGGCTCTCAGGAGGATTTTTAAGTCCTGGGTTCTTTTGGGGGTGTTTCGTTCAGGGAACCTCTGCTCCTGGTGCCCTTTGTACCAGTCCAAACCAGCTTTCTGTGGCCTTCTTAGCTTTCCCAAAACACACCGACTCCAGGGACGTGAAACCTTGTTTCCCCACCCCCACGTTGGCCTTCACCGTTTTTCTTGTTTTTGCACTCTTTGAAGTCCTGCTCCACTTAGTTCTCCTTTTCTCATGGCTGGCTGGTGCTGGGTAAGATATGAACACAGACACAGCTGCAAACTGCTTGTCGAGCACCGTGACCTTGGACTGGCACCAGTGTCTTATCTTCGGACTAAGCTAGCTGAAGTGTTGCGTTAACCCGTTCTCTGCTCTCTTCCTCCCCCTGTGGCAGAGCTGGGAAATTAGCCCAGATCTCCTAAGTCCTGGCCAAGTGCTAAATTTCTTTTTGATACTCAATCCAAAATGTTTTAGAATTTCACATTTTTCAAGCCAGGGCGTTTTCTTAGATCTTTTCCCCTCCCGCACAATACGGGAATTCTGTTGATGGCTGCTAATACACTGCAGTCCTGTACCAAATTAAATTGGTGCTAGTGTCATAATATTACATTTTGGTTTGCATTTGGCAATGTTTAGGGTCTTTTACTTCTGTGGAGCACTCTTGTGACTGTATGACATACTGTTCACTTCATATAATACAGCTGTTATTACCAAAAAGCTTTCACATTATTCTTTTATGGCAGGGATGAACAGTTTGCTTAAATACTGTAACTGCAGGCAATTTGCTCTGGCTGCATTTCTACATCCTTGTGTTTCAGTTGTAAAATGTTGAGAAGTATCGTTTTTGAGCCAATTATTCAAACAAAGGGTAATTACTTTTAATTTTTCCACAACTCCTATTTTCCACGATGGTACTCTGATACATTGCCTGCCTTTTGTACTCTCTCTGGGAACAAATCACAGAATTTAATAATACAGCAAGTGCGGAGATGCACAGACAGTGCATTAGAGTCACCTCCACTTTTCATAACAAATATATTGCCATCTGCCATCTTCCTAACAGCCTGTGAAGGCAAAAAACTTTGGGGATGAAGAAATGGTCTAGAATGAGCTAGTTACTGAATTTGCATCTGTTATTGCAAATAGCTGTGCTGCTGTAAGACTAAACCTGAATTGAAACCAGATCTCTGATATATTTTTTTTATAATCTCAAAGAAAGGGGCAGGGGGGAAAATGGATATTGAGGGACAGGGATAATTATAATGTCTTCCTGTCAAATGGTTGCAGAGTTAAAATGTCATCTTCCTGCATAATAAATAAATTAAAATTTCAATATTTAAGACCTTGTCAGAGAGGAGATCAGTCACAGAATAACATTAATTTCTATGCTGCCTCTAGGGTAATCCTTTGCCATTGGGGGCATTTGACTGCTAAATGCTAATTTGAATTAACTAAATGCTTATGAAGTCTGAGATTTCTAATCAGAAAACCTGGAAAAGATTAAAATGATATTTTCCCCATCTTCTTGATATAGTAGGTTCTGATTGGTGGTACCTGACTGTGACAGCATTTGATGAGTAGAAAATGTATCTATTTTAGGAACAACTGGAGCATCATCACTATTGCCGTACAGTTTATTGTGGAAAAAGAGAGAGAGAGGGTTCCCACTTCTTCACCAATGGCTTATCTTGGATTGATCCCTGCTTATTCTCTTATATGATAACTAAATAACATTACCTCAGTGTTGTCAGTATTCACCAGGCATTCCCTAGAGCAAGTATAGGAAATACTGTACATAGTGAGGTAACCGTATCTATTAAGCATGATCAGTGGATGGTGTTCTTTGTTGATGGTCTATAAGAGCTTATCCCCCTCTTCTTATGCAGACCTTTTCACCCCTTATTTCTCCCTCCGGGTCTTCTCTCTCCTCCACTGATCCTTTCTCCCTTTTATGTTCATACACTCTTTCAGCTGTGACTTCCTAAATGTTTCTTTCCCTCATCCATTGTACAGACTTTGTCTCCCAGCATTGTCCTCTTTGGTCCTATGTATCCCTCCCTCTCCTCAGTATGCTCCTATGGCCCTATCTTTCTTCCCTCCCCCCCTCTCCCTCCGTCATCTATTTCTCCTCTTTCTTCTCCTATTGCACAGATGTTTGTATCAGACATGCCAAACCTGCGGATTAAATGCAGAAATTGGTCTTGTTTTTGGCTTAATTGGCTTGTGAGTTGCTTGTTGGCTAGGTTTTGGCTTGTAGCTTGTTGCTTGTTCAGCTTGTAGGGGTCCCAGACTGCACGCCTGGAGGATCTAATCACATAGAGTGTTGGGGTTCTTAGGGATTGGCTTGGTTTGGCCTTGTTTTGAAATAGGATTAGCTTGATTTTTGGCTTCTTGTGAAAGTCGGGGTATTTATTTACCACATGAAAGTTGGCAACTGTGGCTTGTATCTGTTCCTCCCCTTTGAGTTCTGTCTCTCCAGGCTTCTGGAATATGGGTGGGGCAGGGGGACTGATACTGTGTGAAAGAATGAGGAGGGATCAAGTGGGAAAGCAGACAATGGCCTCCTAACTCCTATCTGCAGAGTAGCAAGAAGTGGTGAGAAACTAGCAGGGCAGTGGAGAAGCAGCAAGAGAGTATGCCCAAGCTGTCTGCACAGGAATTGCCACAGTGACTCATAGGCCATGTTTACACTACAAAGTTATGTCGACCCAAGTTATGTCGACATACAGCTGCCACAGTTAATACATCACTTATGTGCATGCATACTTGGCTCTTTGTGCTGGTAGTGTGCATCCTCACCAGGAGTGCTGTATCAATGCAGAGTGTGGTGCACTATGGGAAGGTATCCTACTGTGCAACTCACCACTGTCCAATGCACTTTTGAGAAGTTTTGGCAATGCATGATGGGGCTAAAGCAAGTTGCACAGGGGTGATTGACAGTATGGAGTCAACTTCCCATTTTGCAACTGTCCCCATCTCATATTGTTATCTGTACCCCATAATTTTCATGCCTTTTTTTTCAAAATCCACAAACCTATGCAGCCATTCTCACTGTCCACCATCTATGACAGAAGTATGGATACTGCAGAGTTTTGCAGTATTGTTATGAGTGTTGTAAGCACAGGACTCATGATCCTGGAGTATTTGCAAAGCCACAAGAACTGAATGAGTGGGGACCATGACAATTCCTTAGATGACACATCGCTGTGGGACAGAGTGAGTACCAATTCAAGGTTGTTGTTGGTGGTGTTCACGAAGCACCTGCAGACAGCGAAGCACCACTTCTGGGCTGGAGAAACAAGCACTGACTGGTGAGATCACATTGTAATGCAGGTTTGGGATGATGAGCAACAGCTGCAGAACTTTTGGATGTGCAAGGCCACATGCCTGTATCCATGTGCCGAGCTCGCCCCAACCCTCCAGCAGAGTGATACCAAAGTGAGAGCTGCACAGATAGAGGAGAAGCAGTCACACTGTGGAAACTTGCAATGACAGACTGCTACTGGTCAGTCAGGAATCAATTTGGAGTTGGGAAATCCTCCATGTGCGGCTATTGTGATGCAAGTGTCCAGGGCCATTAATCACCTTCTGCTAAGCAGGACTGTGACTCTGGGCAATGTGGAGGACATAGTGGGTGGCTTTGCAGCAGTGGGATTCCCAAACTGTGGTGGAGCAATAGAAGGCACACATATCAATATTTTGGCACCAGACCACCCTGCCACAAAGCACATCAACAGAAAGGGCTACTTTTTCTATGGTTAGGCAGGCATTGGTGGATCACTGGGTTGCTTCAGCAACATCAACATGGGCCAATTAGGGAAGGTACGTCAGGCTCACATCTTTAAGAACATAGGACTGTTCAGAAAGCAAGAAGCAGGGACTTTCTTTCCTGACCAGTGGATTACCATTGGAAATGCTGAAATGCCAGTAGTGATCCTGGGGTACCCAGCCTATTCCTTGCTCACCTGACTTAGGAAGCCGTACATTGGCCACCTTGACAACACCAAGGAATGATTCAACTACCAGTTCATCAGGTGCAGAATGACAGTTGAATGTGCTTTTTGTCATTTGTAAGGTCACTGGTATTGTTTATTCACAAGTTTGGACCTCAGTGAGAAATATATTTCAATGGTTATAGCTGCCTGCTGTGTCCTGGATGAAATCCGTCAAGCAAAGAGGGAAAAATTTCCATCAGGGTGAAGAGCGGACGTGGAGCAGCTGTCTGCTGAGCTTGAACTGCCAGATATAGGGGCTATTATAAGAGCTCATCATGGAGCTATACAGCTTAGGGAAGCTTTGAAAGTCCATTTTAACAGCAAACTAGAATAGTGTGTGTTGTAGTGTGCTCTACCTGGCCCTGCTCTTTTGTGGCCTGTTAGAAATCGTGCTGATTGCTGTACAGTCAGAATATAACATTGTCAATATATCTATTAATTTTGTTTGTGAATGATCCTATAAACTCTGTGACAATGTGCAGTAACAGGGAATCGGTTGCTTTCCGAACTGCTGAGCACTCAGCAGCATAGGTTGTGAACTAATAAAGATAAATTATGTTCCAAATAATAGAATTTTAGTCTGTAACAAAATCAGTGCAAAAAACCTGTGCAATTTTAAAACAAATACATTTAAAAATGTAATAAAACTTAAAACATTTGAAGAACAGAATTTATGAAGGGGAAAGAACATTCATTTTAATTGCAGCTACACATACACCAATCATGGCTTTCACAGGTCAATGTATGTGAAGCTGTGATTGTCTTCAATGTCCCCTAGACTGATGCCATGTGGAATGTTGAGGGGGAGTATAGATAGGTCCCAATATTGCATTCTCAATGAGTTGCAGAGGGAGGCAAGCCTCAGATTGTTGAACCTGGTTGTCCACCCGATTCTGCAGCAACTGTGTTTGCTACCAGAGAAGCCCCATTATGTCCTGTGCATCTCCCTCTCCTTTTCCTGCTGGGATTCCTGGGCCTTTCTCCTTTCCACTTTTTCATCCTCCAGATCCTCTGCTCGTGGTCTGATGCGTCACTAGCTTGTAGGACCTCATTGAATATGTCTTCTAGAGTCCTCTTCTTTCACCTTCTTATCTAGCTCAGGTGTTCCATAGGTGGAGGGGGAGACCCTGAAAGCCACAAGGGCACCATTGTCAGCATATTCACTACAGAAAGCAAAATTTAAGATGCTGAACTCGCTCCCCTAGCTCCTCTAAAGATTTACGCACTAGCTTCTCACTTCTGTTTGGGATTGTTTAGGAACAGCGCCAGTCATAGCACCAGCCATGGTGAGTATGACCCGCCAGGGTTGGAGAAATGAGGAAGGAATTGTTTGGTGGCACAATTCTAGTAGTATAGGGCAATGGCACGGAATACTGGCACTGTTTTCCACAGACAGAGGTGATTTTAGCTGATACCTCACTCCTGAAGGTAACAAAAGAAAAGACAGAACAGCTGGTTGTGGTGTCCCATATGCTGCCAGCCTGTGTACTGCAATGGTATCTGCTGAAGTTATCCCAGAGTGGTGTGGGAAAGTGTCCTACCATGATGGAAGAAATAAAGCAGCCCTCCCTAGAAACCTTCAGCAGACTTGATCCAGGGGAGTTTCATTGAGATCTCCCGGGAGGATTCCAGGGACCTCCCTGTGCACATAAACAAAGTGCTCCACATGGACCCCCTTTCTTAATGTTAGACGAGAATGAAAAACATATTAGCAACACTACCTCTCTTGGTTGTACCACTACATCTTCTAGCACAAGTAAATTAACGAAAAGTCAAAAGACATGTCCTGCTACTTTGGGGATGCCATGCCTCTAACTGAAAATTTATCTACACATTTACCAGAGGTTCCTTCCCCTGCATTGGACTGATTGGAATGAGGTGGAGTCAAAAATAGGTCCTGGCTCACTGCCCAGCTCGATCCCTCAGTCGTCTGTCCCTCATACTCCTCCTCTTCCTTGTCCACCAAATCCTCCTCTTGGCTGTTCCTGGCAGGGACCTGTGACTCAGGCTCTTTGGAGGTATCCATGGTGCTGTGTGTGTGTGTGTGTGTGGGGGGGTGATGTGTATGGGATGCAGGACTTCATAAAAGTGACAGGTCTGCAGCTCGGCATGGGATCGATTGTTGGCCTTCTGCTATGCCTGCTGCAACTCCTTGGCTTTCACGCAGAACTGCTCCTGGTCCCTGTCGTGCCACTTCCTCCAAATCCCCTGAGCAATCTGCTCATAGATATTGACATTTCTATGGCTGGTTTAGAGCTGTGCTTACACAACCTCTTCTCCCCACAGGCATGGAAGATCCAATATTTCCTGTCTACTCCAGAAAGGGGCATGTCTGGAGCGTGTTGCTGGCATAGTCAGCTGGCCTGTTGTACTCAACAATGGAGAGCTGCCAGGTGTGCTCACCAAGCTGGGCAATTAGGAAAAGGAATTTCAAAACATTGTGGGGCTTTAAAGGAGGGGGCGGGGGGCTTCCAGTGTCAGTCACCCCGAGTCATTGGAGTTCACAATGGTACCAGAGCAGCTGGTGGGAGAGCTGCTGAAGGACAGTTATGGTCAACATAAGTAATGCGGTGTCTACACTCACATTGCATTGATCTAAGTACACGGACTCCAGTTAGGGAGGTGGTGTTGCTATGTCAGTGTAACAGGCCACTTCCAGCAGTGGGAGACCAATTTAAGTGTAGGCACATGCACAGCTAGGTTGATTAAAGCTGCCTTACATCATCCGATCTTTGTAGTGTAGACCAGGCAACTGCAGGAGAAATCCCTGGACATGTGAGATTTCTGCAAGGCTGCAGGAGAGGGTGACGTGAGGAGGGGTGAGCAATACGTATTAAGTGAAACATGCAACCCTTGCCTGAACGGCTTGCCAGGATTTGACCTTATTCCCTACTTCTTTCTTTCCTCAGATGGAGGCTGGGCTCAGGATTTGTGTAGTTCAAAAGCTGCAGCAAAAGTGTCAGTAGCCAGAAGAACAGCTGTACTGGCTTTCCTGCACGCAGAGCATTAGTCCCTTACCCTGCATGGCAAGCTACTGATCACAATTCCATCCAGTCTGTCTAATCTGGGTATCCATCATCAAAATATTTATTTTTTCCTGTCTGTTACCATAGAGATGGAAACACTAATGAGAGAGCAGCAATCTTTAGTTTACATAGCATGGGAGATGGAGAGTGTGTACTGGATTTGCTTAAAGGGAGTGTCTACCTTGAAAAGAGACTTTTTGATAGCATTGTAGGGTTTTTTATTCACTGTGTCTCAACAGATGGTTTTCTGACAGTCAGCCTGGAAATGTACCCTGAGCTCTGGCCACCAAACTGCATTCTTTCCATCTCCCAAATCATCATCTCAAATTATAATCTCAGAGGGCAAATTATGCCTTCAGATACACCTGTGAACCTACACTCTCTTCAGATTATGCCCTCAGTGACACCTGTGCAATCCGAATGGCCTTACCTGAAGCGGCCCAGGTGTAGCCTAGGGTATAACTTGGCATGAAAAAGACTGTCCTACTGGTGAAGATGCACCCAGCTTAACTGTCAGAGCCCAGGGTTAGCTTCCAAAAAAATCCACCAAACTTTTTTGTATTGAAAACTCATCATGCCATTTTTACGTTAATTTTTCAAGGGGGGGGGGACCACAATTTCATTTCTAAGTACAAGTTTACACAACAATTTCACATAATCCCTGGATAAGCAAACATTCAGACTTCAGTTGCATGTTTTGCAAGTTTACCTGCCTGATTTGTGTGTGCAGTCACTTTGAAAACTGGGCCAATAGAGTTAGGACCTCATTCAGAAGAGCTGCCCTCTTCAAATCAAGTCAACGGCTTTCCTGAATCATTAGTTTTAAATGTGTTTCCTTATAGCAGCATCAAACCATCTGCCACTCCTGATGGAAATGGTCGCTGCATAATTTGATCAGTGGGCAACACCTTCATTGTCTTCCTTACTTCCAATCCAAGAGCTCACTTTTAATTGTAGTTGGCACATGGATGGGAAAAGAATGGGCCTTGTGTTAATGAATGCTCAGTGCAATAAACTCGTGTCCAAGGAAATTTTATATTCTCTTGCCATTAGTGTCTTGCTTTTTATTCAGCCAAAAGATCAAAAAGGGTGTAAAATAAACCTGCAGAGAACAGGCTGAATGGGTTACAGAAGCATTTCATTCTGTTTTAATAGTTTCCTTAAAATAGTGCTGTGTAAGCATTATCACATAGAGTGCAAAGCAGGCTGCAAAAACTAAGTTCCACAAAAACAGGTCCAGAGTAGTAAAAACTTGAAGTTACTTCATTCCACTGTATTCGGTTATAAGGCAGGACAGTATGCAAGACTTATGAGCAGTGGAGAAGAAAAAAGAATTTCATTTTCTGGTGTTGTGCTTGAGAATACCAGAAAATTGAACTCACTCAGCTCATACTGGACTTACTTCAAGTATCTGCTGCCAGACGGAATATTCCTTTTGACAGGATTCTACTTACTGAGTCCTTTGCAATCCAGGTAATCAATCAAAGAGAAAGGAACATAATGCAGGAGCTGTCACCTGCTATGGATCACTGCAAACTCAACATGCCTCTGGGAAGTTTTGTAGAAGAATGCTATTGTGGAAGGGTTTCTTTGGTGGAATTAGATTAGGCTGTAGGTAAAACTGAACACTGATTCTTTATCAAAGATACAAACAGGAAAATTTATAGAAGAAAAGGATAATGCTCTATCAGGTAGTAGGAAGCATGCTTTTAAAATTCAAGCTATGCACCATCCAATAATTCTGTATCTAAATGAATAACTTAATAAATAGCAACCAGAACAAAAAACAGAAAAGTTCCTTTTATATACTTTTAAATATAGCACGATGTAGTATTTATGTCCTTCTTTTTGCTTATAGAAAACATTGGGCCTTATAACCTTAGATGAGAGTTATCCCTGTCATAAGGCACACTGGCCAATTCCACATCACAATGGAACTCTAGAAGAGTATCTGTTTGAGAGGTAGAGCCACCCAAAACCCTCTTCTTTCTAGTGTGCCTGCATAACTAAGGGTAGGATTCAGCTCACATATTTGTTGATGATGCACTAGGATCTGCTAGCTAATTTAAAAAAAAAATTGTCATTTGCTCATAGAGTATATACAAATATTTTTTGCAGATCAGATTGTTATAATGTTATTGTTCAAACATGTCAGTACTGTTAATTCGTCACATTACATAATAGTTACACATTTGGTTCTAGGTATTCAGGAACTATTAGCAGCCTAATGAATGGAGAATGTTGCCTTGCACTGAAGTTGTATAAGGAACTTTTGCACGTACACATCCCAGAATAATGACATATGGCACAAATATAATAAGTCCCAAGACAGGGTTTGTATTTAATGTGACTAGTGATGCACATTCCACAGATGCGTTCTTAAAAAAAAACAAGAATACCTATTATTTTATAACATCTCTATAACAGATGTGCATGCATTAAATTGACATAAATCTTTTACTTTAAAATGTTCTAGTGCCCAACACTAGGACTGACAAATCAGATAATCATTCATAAGGTTCCTAATCTCAATTAAATGTCATTTTGCATCCTTATACACTAAATGAGAGCATACATGACTAAATCAGTAACAGATTAGATTAACAGAGCTATAAACCAGATAAGGCTTCCAATTAAAGTGATCTGTCAGGATATGTACTTCTGTTTAACTTATAGGCATATCAGTATATATGTTAGGATGCAAACTTTGACCTTCGTCTAGCAGCAATGGCACTTCTGACAGATAACACAGAAAAAAAGATTGCTTGACACATTAGAGCACTAGCTTTCGACTTCACAGGAGAACATTCTCTTTAATAATGGGAGCTGTCACTGAGCATGGTGTTAAAGGAGACCCCAGACGATCAGTGCTTCATTTGAAATGGTACAGAAGCAATACTTAGACCATATACCTAGTCAAACTCAAGTTTAGTAACTGATGTGCTGACTGAAAAAAAGAGAAACTGCAATCATTCTCAGACTCCGGTTTTCATCCCATATGGTCTGCTCTCAATACTGATGACTGTGGGAACTATAGAGCTTCATCATATGGATGAAATAGATTCACATTATCCAAGTCTTCCTGGAATATGTGCACATTTATCTCCCAGAATGACTGGGCACCAGAGGGGGGTTAGGGTGAATGGGGAGGAGTAAAAAGAATGAGACAGAGAATTCACAAACAGGAAAATTGATAGGCTGTACAGACCTTATAGTCCAAACAGTGCAAAATAAAAGATGAACTAACTTAGGGAGCACAAAGTATATCTTAGTATCCTCAAAAATTAGACTCACTGGTCCATATACCAGGAATTCCTTTTGTGTTTACACATCCAAGGTTTCCCTAGGAACAGCAAGAGCCAGGGAGGGACTGAGAAGGACAATTTTGCCAGATCCTTGCTACAGCTGACATAGGAAGCCTATAATTGGTTTAAAAAAATCCTTAGTTTAAAGGAGAATGTGCTACTTCCTCATGCCAACTGTAACCATCAGTGAGTGACACATTTTCCCACACTTCAGCTCTCCTCTCATTACTAATTATATTATTACTATTATATTATCTATTATTTATTTATAGTAGTGCTTGCTGAGTGCTCAGTGACTAAGTCTCAACAGGGCAGCCCCAGCTCCAAGGAAAACAAGTAGACTAAGATTAGGGGAAAGAAAATGAGATTAGGCAAATTATAGCCAATTTAGAGATAAATCTTGACTCAATACACAGTGAATTAAAATTTATGTTGACATCCCAGTCCCACGGAGGTCAATTGAAAAATTCCCATTGACTTCAATAGGATCAGGATTTCACCCATATTCTTTATCATGATAATATGGTCTTTTCTGACAATGGTGTCACTGATGAATTAATGTCACAGTGGTAATCCTGCACCACTAGCCAGTGGAAGGTCTGGTCATGCTTAAAACAGGTATTTTCCTGAAGCCCTTTGGCCTCCTTTCTTTTCTTTCTCCCTCTCTCTTGCTTTTCTCCTCCTTTTAGTTCTTCATTGGTAGAGCGGCATGAAAGAAAACATTCTGGCCTTCCTTTAACTGAATTTGAGCTTTAAATAACAGGTGTCTGCTGCTTTTGGCATTTGGAGTGGAAAATAATACTCAGGTTCCTACCAAAGCGCCTTATAAAGTTTTTTTTACACACCACATTTTATAACTTCTTTCTCTGGCCAATCAGCTTATTCATCTTACACATCAACCTACCTCAGTCTACTTGAAAGCAAATTTTGAAACAAAGTCATTTAAAATTGAAAAATCAAAATGTTTCCATTCAAAATGTTCAAAAAAGAGCATATGCATTTTTTCATTTTTTTTTACTGAAACAATTGAGTGAATTTGACATGAATTTGCAAAATATTTTGGTTGACCCGAATCTGTGTTTGTTGTGAAAAAAATGTTTCAGATGAAAAATGTCATCAGCTCAATTCACAATGTTAGGGGAGGGAAATTTGGGATCTATGATTGCAAGCTTTTGAGTCAGGGAATGTCTCTTATTACGTGTACTTGTAGCACTTAACACTATAAGTCTGAGTCTCTAGATGATACAAGTAATGCACATAAATGAAAAGCTAAAGTAACAGTTCCTCATTAAGCAAAATATTAACTTATTATAATAACTTAATGCAGCTTTAAAGACGTGTCAGCGTTTTAAAAATGAGTTTTCCGAGAAAAGTTCACTGGATGATTAGATCCTACAAAGAGCTGGCCTGGCAGTTTGTTCACTTTGTGTTTTGTTGGCTTATCATTTGATTTATTTAGTCAGCTTTGCTGGGTTATTATTAATTTAGATATATAATGAAATCTATTCTAAATACTAACAATAATCCAATATTTAAGGGGGCATGGTAACGGCGTAACTTTACACATACTTTATTATTGCATTTAATTGCCTCTGAGCTGATCTATACTTTGCTCAAAAATGCAGATAAAATGCATATTATGTGCACCTAAAAATAACAAATGCTAATGTTCATAAAATCCTTTTACTCCAATAGCTAACCAAATTGTATACTGTACACATCTGTAAGTTTGACTATTTTGTGTTTGTGCATTGGAATAAGAGAGGGGTCTTTCTGCATGCAGGAACACATTACATAAGCATCTTTCATAATCAGGATTCTATACTACTTAAAAGGGCACTGTTATTGTGAGATTACTGGGGTAATGATGGAATTGTAAATATAACTACCATGTTATCTGTAAAAGGTTTATTTCTATGTGCACTATGCAAGACAGCCTGACTTCCAGATGTAGACAGGGTTTCAATTCACTGTCTCCAATTAAAGTCAATGTTAGTTATGCAGCTAAAACACAGAGAAAATGTACCTGGCAGTACAGTAATATGTAAATATGCATGTGTATACACACACACACACATACCCAAAGGGGCCAGAATTTCACCTATATTATATTATATATTATATTATATTAATGTGTGGCAAAGACACAATGCATATCACCTCAAACAGGTGTGTTATAAAACCTTTAAACAGTAAATCATCTTTATAACAGTACAAAATAAATTGAATTTAAACCTGGACCATAATATGTGGGTATTGAAACAATTTGTCTACATATTCATTTTATTCTAAGTCTGTAAAGGGAACAAGCTTCATAGAACACTTTGATGAATGTATTTCTCTGGGGACTATTCATTTTTTTAAGGTGTACTGAGCAAATGTACCACGTTTGAGTTTCAATGACAGTTACTGAAAAGTTGAGTGATGCCACGATGGGGTATGAATACCACTAACTTGTTAATATTTCATAAAGTGGAAAAACTGTAAGTATATTGTTGTTGATCTCATTATGCTGCAGACAAATTTAGCATTCTCCACTCTAACAGCTCATTTATTTTGGACAAGTAGAGAAAATTGTCCAACACAGATAGAAACAAAGCTTCATAGACAAGATATAGAAAGTATTTAGAACAGCTTCCTGATTGGTTTAACTCTTAGACTGACTTTCTTGAAGGGGCAAGGAGACTGAAGATCTGAATTACCTATTTTGAATCTGCTCTTGCTCTCACTGAAGTTAATGGTAAAACTTCCAATAAAATTGATAGGCAACATATTTAAAATGGATAGATGTTTTTTTTTACACAATATATCATTAATTCATAGAACTCACTGTCACAAGATATCATTCAGAGTGAGAGTTTAATAAGATTTTTAAAAGGATTAGTCGTTTGAGGATTTAGGCATCTCACATTTCAATTATATGAACATCCACAACTATATTAGATAAGACAAAAAATGTATAGGAGACGTAAACTTACATTCCACAGGACATGCTCCAACTACTAGCTGCTATAAGATTAAGAACATCCTCAGGGGTAGGTTATTACATAACAATACATCCATTATGGGTTTCTAGCATCTAGGTATTAACCATTGTCAGAATAACATATTCAAAGAGTAACTTTAAATAGATGGGACACTGGTCTGTAATATTTGATGTTCCGTATTTTCCCTTGTTGTATTGTACAAGAGATATTGGTGTCACTGAAAGTAAAAAATAAACACAGTGACCAGAAACTACCTGGAAGAAGAAAAATGAGTTATGCTTTTTTAAAATTATCCTAGTCTCCTCCAGAAAGCAGAACACCAGAATGATTCCAGCCAGCACTCAAAAATGAAGAATGATCACAAAATAGCTGTCACCTAGGTCCCAGAGTTCACACTAAATCCAGTCAGTGATTGTCCGGAATGAACTTTTGAGGTTTGCCTTAGAAATCTCCCACTAATCCCTACCCTCATTCAAGCAAGTAAAATCCCCAACATCTTTCAGCCAAATTGTCTCACAGAAAAGGACTAAAAATCTTTGTCTCCCAGATCTGAGATGCTGCGAATGGGCAATAAGATGGATCACTTGACGATTACCTATTCTGTTCATTCTCTCTGAAGCACCTGGACACTGGGCTACATGAACCTTTTGTCTGACCCAGTATGGCTGTTCTTATGTTCTTATCTACCTCTCAACTTCAGGTCTGTCTCCTTCTGTCCTAATTAAGATCTCAGTCTTTTCCTCTGATGACCCCTGATGGAGGTCTAGCTGTCAGCTTGAGCTCAATAAGGCTAAAACAGAGCTTCCCAATCCTCTTCCCACCCCCAAGCTCTGCCAACTATCACCTGTCTTGATCACTGTGGACAACATCACCATCCTGACTGTCATAACCTCTGGCCCATAACCTGGATGTCATCTTTGGCTTGGACTATTCTTTAAGTTTTTATATCCAGGCTATATCTAAATCTTGCCAATTTTTTCTATAGTACATCACTGAAATATAGCCTTTACTATCCATCCACACAGCAAACATGCTTATCCAACCTCTCATACTTTTTTCTGCCTTGGACAAATGCAATCTTGCCCCACTCATATCCATTCAGAATGCTACTGCAATGATCATTTTCAGTTTGTCATTTTGCCATGTCACCCCTCTCTTTGCATCCCTGCACAGGCTCCCCCTTCTCTATCACATCAAACATAAGCTGCTTGTTTCACTCTCAAGACCTTTCACAATCTATCTTCACTCTATCATCTCTCATTCAATATCAGTCTGTGAATGCTCACTTCCAATCAGCCCATGATGCCAGCCTCCACTACCAAATGGTTATATTTTCAAATAACCATTTTTGTGCTTCCTCCCATGCTGTTCTCATGCTTGGGAAGTGCTTCCTGCAAACATCCACAATGTTACCTCATTAGCCTCCTGAAAACCCTCCTCAGAACTCTGCCAACAAAATAATAGACAATGGTTGGGTCTGAGCAGGGAAATGAGTGCAGTTTTCAAGTACATAAAAGGTTGTTACAGGGAAGAGGAAGAAAAAATTGTTCTCATTAACCTCTGAGGACAGGACAAGAAGCAATGGGTTTAAATTGCAGCAAGGGCAGTTTAGGTTGGACATAAGGTAAAACTTCCTAACTTTCAGGGTAGTTAAGCACTAGAATAAATTGCCTAGGGACGTTGTGGAATCTGTGTCACTGGAAGTTTTTAAAAGCAGGAATAGTCTAGTTATTATTTATTCCTTCCTTGAGTGCAGGGGACTGGACTAGATGACCTCTCAAGGTCCATTCCAGTCCTACAATTCTATGACTCTATGATGGAGCTGCTTTGCCAAAGTGATCAATTCTGGCTGGTGTTAGGTTACAAATCACTTTAGTATTGAGTACAGGGGTAATGGAATATTATTATCCTTACTGTATTAGTAAAGGGCCGCAGAACTGTACTTAGCCTGCCCTGATGGAGGGGGCCACCCTCAACTGTACCTCACTAGCTAAGCAGGGGATAGGGATGCCAGATCCTAGTGAAGGGGAGAAGGTGGAGACAGGTGTTTTTATCTGATGGTGTGGGCTCTGCTTAAGGAGTCCTAGACAACATTTGACTCTCCACTGTTTAAAAGTAGAGCTGATTAGACTCAATTGAAAGTCTGTGTTTTGTTCAGTGATCACATGAGCCGAAATCAATGATAACAAGGTGCTGAGCCTTAGACTAGGAGTGGGACTAGGGTTACCATATTTCAGCGAGCAAAAAAGAGGACGGGAGAAGCCCCGCCCTAGCCCCGCCCCTGCCCCTCCCACTTCCCGCCCCCCCTGACCTCCCAACCCTCCCCCCGTTCCTTGTCCCCTGACTACCCCCTCCTGGGACCCCTGCCCCTAACTGCCCCCCAGGACTATCTAAGCCTCCCTGCCTCTTGTCCCCTGACTGCCCCAACCTTTATCCACACCCCGACCCCCAGACAGACCCCTGGGACTCCCACGCCCCATCCAACCACTCCCCACCCCCTGACAGCCCCCCCAGAACTCCCAACCCATCTAAACCCCTCTGCTCCCTGTCCCGACTGCTCCGATCCCTCTCCCCACTCCTGCCCCCTGACAGCTCCCCCCCAGAACTCCCAACCCATCTAAACCCCTCTGCTCCCTGTCCCCTGACTGCTCCGATCCCTCTCCGCACTCCTGCCCCCTGACAGCCCCCCCCCAGAACTCCCAACCCATCTAAACCCCTCTGCTCTCTGTCCCCTGACTGCTCCGATCCCTCTCCCCACTCCTGCCCCCTGACAGCTCCCCCCCAGAACTCCCAGCCCCCTACCCCCCCGCTCCTTGTCCCCTGACTGCCCCCTCCTGGGACCCCTGCTCCTAACTTCCCTCCAGAACCCCACCCCCTACCTAAGACTACCTGTTCCTTGTCCCCTAACTGCCCCCTCCTAAGACCCCCCCCCAACTGCCCACCAGGACCCTACCTGTACCCTGACTGCCCAAAACTTTCTCCACTCCCCCCAAAAAGCCCCCCCCGTTTCTTGACTGCCCCCTCCAGAACCTCCCTGCCCCTTCTCCTGCCCCCCTTACCCTGCTGCTCAGAACAGGGTGTTGGGCTCTGTGCGAGCCGGACACGTGGCTAAGCTCCCCAGCACAACAAAACCCGGTCCCTGGCCCTGCACAACAAAACCCGGTCCCTGGCCCGGACCGGGTTGCAGGGGAGAGCTGCCCTTGTATCAGCACAAAGTGCTCTCGCTCCCGTTTTGCTACGCTGCATGGCAGTAACCGCTCCCAGTTGCAAAAGGGGAGGGCTGCACTTTGTGCTGAGACACTTGCTCAGAATGCAGGGTGGAGCTCCTCTCCAGCTGCTCCGGAGTCCAGCCCGGGACTTTCCTGCAGCCCTCCCAGCCGCTCCGGGGGAGGGGGGAAATCCCGGACATTGTGAGTGCTTTACAAATTCCCCCCGGACGCTATTTTTAGCACAAAAAGGAGGACATGTCCGGGTAAATCCGGACGAATGGTAACCCTAAGTGGGACAGTGTTGCAATAAAAGGTACTGCACAGCCTGCACTGGCAGTGAGGTTCCTGCTGAAATCACTGACAGCTGGGTTAAGTGGTGGACTCTCAGAATACGTGTCTCAGCAGAGAGACAGTGGTAGCAGAGTGCAGTGGCAGCAGGATGGAAGCCAGAGGTGGCAGAAAGTGGCAGCAGAGGGACAGCAGCAGTGGCCAGCGGCATTGCTCGATGCCTTCCCACCCACTCATGTGAATGCACCGCTGAACTCTGGGTTTTTGCTGACGAAGGACAGCAACTGGTGCAGTGGAGGGAAAGGAGAGTGGTGTGTTAAAGGAACATTTGTTCATCAGTCTTTCACACTGCAAGGTGAGAAACTGAGGCAGAGGACACTGCCCAACATACTCTGGGGTGGGTGTTTGCTCATGGTCATATGCTTTCAAATCATGGTTGTGGTATTTTCCCAAATGAACGCTGGTTTCCTTTTCCCTTTTTATTAAAAGTTTTCTTTGATATATAGAGACTCAGTGCTTGCGAGAGGGGAATTGTCACCCCTTAGAGGTGCCTAGGAGTGGTGTTAGTTTTCCCAGACTGGGTGGGGGTTTGAGCCAGTTCTGTGTTGTATTGTTAACAGGAACCCCTGGATACTGAAGCTGGTCATTGTTACTATCAACTCCACCTGGCAGGAGGGTTTAATAATAATGATAATTAATAATGATAATTAATAATAAATTTGTCTCCAGCAAATTCATTTATCAAATTCATCAATCTCAAAAACACTCATAACCTTAGTGTTGAAAATTTCTCTCTCAAAACTAACAGAAATGTGACCTCCACCTACTTACTATCTGAACTGATTATGCAAAACCATCTCTTACCCTCATCAGTGCCAAAATCCAACATATTTTTACTGCATCTGGCCCAAGGCAGACATTGCACTGAGGCAGATTTTCCTATTAATTAGATCTCAAACTATTTCTGATTTCTTTTGCAGTGTACCACCCACTCTCAATATTTCAAATTACACTCTGATGTACTTTTTGCATTGTCTGAGTTATGTGCATTAAGTTTCAGGTAGCACTTAAGTTCCTTAGGTTCTAAGAGAAAATATAGTTAGACAATTACAAACATATTGGGTGAAATTCTGGCTCCGTCAAAGTCAGTGGCAAAACTCCCATTAACTCTAGTGAGGCCAGGATTTCACCCCTTATAAATGTACAGTAAGCACAAAGGTTCCGATCTTGCAGTCTGTTCTGTGTGCATGTGTGCCTCCATGCAGAGAATCATTGATGTTGAGAGGCCCCAATGATATATTATAGGGTTCAATCCTATAATGGGAGGATAGATTAAATTAGCTCAAAAGCTTTTAATTTTATGACTCTATTATTTATTATCCTCAGCTCTTTACACCACTTCACTGATTTCTGTAGAAATACATATTCCATGATCACCATTCTACATTTGTCATTTAGAACATACATCTGTTTGTTACATCATTTGTCGTATATTCATCACGATTGGTATTTATATTCTATATTAGGTATCTATGCTTGTACTGCCTGTAGTATATTGTTTGTGTTATCTTTAAAGATTTAAGAAAGTTTTAAGATCACATCAAGTCTTAGACACAGAGCAATTCCTAATGTATTTTACACTGCTGTAAAAGGAGTTGAATAAATGTAAAGTCTGAATTTCTCCCATGTACATCAGTTTAGATATACAGTAAGAACTGGTGCTATTAATTATAAAAATGAGATCCCATGCATTCATATGAATGCTTTGCACTTGGATGGCACTTCCATTAAAGGCTCTCAAATCATTTTATAAACCCTAAGGGTTAGATTCTGCCACCCTTGCTTAAGATGACTATTACCATTCTCCTCAAATAGTTCTGTTCATTACATTACCTGAGGAGTAAGATACTACTCAGTCTAAGTAAGATGTCAGAATTTGACCTCAATGAGTTAAGCCAACTTTCTCAGGAAGATGCTCTGGATGGTCTAATAAATCCATTCCATCTCAAAATAAGTTTTATTAAAGTTATTTTACATATGTGTAAACTGTGACAAGATAATTTAAATGACTTTCCCAAACTCACCTAGTGAATCAGTGACAGAGCTGGGAAGAGAATGCAAGAGTCCTGATTGCCAGGCCCCAGCTCAAAGCACTAGAACACACAGACTCCATCAGATATCACATAAGGATGTAAGAGATATTTTATGATTTTTTTAAAGTAATTGGACAGTCTGGATGAGATTTTCAAAATTGCCAAAGGGAGTTCCATTTAAATTAAAAGGAATTAAATGTCCAAATTCTTTAAATAGCTTTGAAAGTCTCAGTCTCTACATATTGCTTTTATTTTTTAGAGTAAAACTTTACCACCTGTCCAACTCTTTCTTCATAAATGCGTAAAGTACTGTAAACTAAATGCCTTGTCAGTCAAAAAAAAATCTGCATGACCTGCTGGCTGTGTCAGTTGGTCAGAAGTTAATCATGCTTCAAAACCAAAGTAATATTGACATCTACATATCATGACCTCTTTGATGGTGTCTGACATGTATAGACATATTTAAGAGGAAAAAGTTTTCAATGGACCAAGCTAATAATATTTTATTATGATAGTTAAAATCCTGCACAGACTATAAAAGGTACAATTTTGCATTTGACTTATAAATGCTTAATCCATTTAAAAGTAATATTCATTCTCATTAATTGAGAAATAATTATCTCTTTAATATTTATTGAAAACAATAAAAAGACAATTCATAGATTCATAGATTCTACGACTGGAAGGGACCTCGAGAGGTCATCGAGTCCAGTCCCCTGCCCTCATGGCAGGACCAAATACTGTCTAGACCATCCCTCATAGACATTTATCTAACCTACTCTTAAATATCTCCAGAGATGGAGATTCCACAACCTCCCTAGACAGTTTATTCCAGTGTTTAACCACCCTGACAGTTAGGAACTTTTTCCTAATGTCCAACTAAACCTCCCTTGCTGCAGTTTAAGTTCATTGCTTCTTGTTCTATTCTTAGAGGCTAAGGTGAACAAGTTTTCTCCCTCCTCCTTATGACACCCTTTTAGATACCTGAAAACTGCTATCATGTCCCCTCTCAGTCTTCTCTTTTCCAAACTAAACAAACCCAATTCTTTCAGCCTTCCTTCATAGGTCATGTTCTCAAGACCTTTAATCATTCTTGTTGCTCTTCTCTGTACCTCTCCAATTTCTCCACATATTTCTTGAAATGCAGTGCCCAGAACTGGACACAATACTCCAGTTGAGGAGTAGAACGGAAGAATGACTTCTCGTGTCTTGCTCACAACACACTTGTTAATACATCCCAGAATTATGTTTGCTTTTTTTGCAACAGCATCACACTGTTGACTCATATTTAGCTTGTGGTCAACTATAACCCCTAGATCCCTTTCTGCTGTACTCCTTCCTAGACAGTCTCTTCCCATTCTGTATGTGTGAAACTGATTTTTCCTTCCTAAGTGGAGCACTTTGCATTTGTCTTTATTAAACTTCATCCTGTTTACCTCAGACCATTTCTCCAATTTGTCCAGATCATTTTGAATTATGACCCTGTCCTCCAAAGCAGTTGCAATCCCTCCCAGTTTGGTATAATCTGAAAACTTAATAAGCATACTTTCTATGCCCATATCTAAGTCGTTAATGAAGATATTGAACAGAGCCGGTCCCAAAACAGACCCCGGCGGAGCTCCACTTGTTATGCCTTTCCAGCAGGATTGGGAACCATTAATAACAACTCTCTGAGTACGGTAATCCAGCCAGTTATGCACCCACCTTATAGTAACCCCATCTAAATTGTATTTGCCTAGTTTATCGATAAGAATATCATGCGAGACCGTATCAAATGCCTTAATAAAGTCTAGGTATACCACATCCACAGCTTCTCCCTTATCCACAAGGCTCATTATCCTATCAAAGAAAGCTATCAGATTGGTTTGACATGATTTGTTCTTTACAAATCCATGCTGGCTATTCCCTATCACCTTACCACCTTCCAAGTGTTTGCAGATGATTTCCTGAATTACTTGCTCCATTATCTTCCCTGGCACAGAAGTTAAACTAACTGGTCTGTAGTTTCCTGGGTTGTTTTTATTTCCCTTTTTATAGATGGGAACTATATTTGCCCTTTTCCAGTCTTCTGGAATCTCTCCCGTCTCCCATGATTTTCCAAAGATAATGGCTAGAGGCTCAGATACCTCCTCTATTAGCTCCTTGAGTATTCTAGGATGCATTTCATCAGGCACTGCTGACTTGCAGGCATCTAACTTTTCTAAGTGATTTTTAACTTGTTTTTTTTTTTATTTTAACTTTTAAACCTACCCCCTTCCCATTAGCATTCACTAGGTTAGGCATTCCTTCAGACTTCTCGGTGAAGACCAAAACAACATTTTTAATAGATAAGACAAACTTGCCATTTCCAAGTTTCCCGTTACTGTTTCTCCCTCTTCACTGAGCAATGGGCCAACCCTGTCTTTGGTCTTCCTCTTGCTTCTAATGTATTGATAAAAAGTCTTCTTGTTTCCCTTTATTCCCGTAGCTAGTTTGAACTCATTTTGTGCCTTTGCCTTTCTAATCTTGCCCCTGCATTCCTGTGTTGTTTAACTATATTCATCCTTTGTAATCTGTCCTAGTTTCCATTTTTTATATGACTCTTTTTTATTTTTTAGATCATGCAAGATCTCATGGTTAAGCCAAGGTGGTCTTTTGCCACATTTTCTATCTTTCTTAACGAGCGGAATAGCTTGCTTTTGGGCCCTTAATAGTATCCCTTTGAAAAACTGCCAACTCTCCTCAGTTGTTTTTCCCCTCAGTCTTGATTCCCATGGGACCTTACTTATCAGCTCTCTGAGCTTACCATAATCCACCTTCCTGAAATCTATTGTCTCTATTTTGCTGTACTCCCTTGTACCATTCCTTAGAATTTCAAAATCTATGATTTCATGATCACCCAAGCTGCCTTCTACTTTCAAATTCTCAATGAGTTCCTCCCTATTTCTTAAAATCAAATCTAGAACAGCTTCCCCCCAGTAGCTTTTTCAACCTTCTGAAATAAAAAGTTGTCTGCAATGCAGTCCAAGAATTTGTTGGATAGTCTGTTCCCCACTGTGTTATTTTCCCAACATATATTTGGATAGTTGAAGTCCCCCATCACTACCAAATCTTGGGCTTTGGATGATTTTGTTAGTTGTTTAAAAAAAGCCTCATCCACCTCTTCCACCTGGTTAGGTGGCCTGTAGTAGATTCCTAGCATGACATCACCCTTGTTTTTTACCTCTTTTAGCCTAACCCAGAGACTCCCAACACTTCCGCCTCCTATGTCCATCTCCACCTCAGTCCAAGTGTGAACATTTTTAATATATAAGGCAATACTTCCTCCCTTTTCCCCCTGTCTATCCTTCCTGAGCAAGCTGTACCCATCCACACCAACATTCCAATCATGTGTATTATTGCACCAAGTTTCAGTGATGCCAACAATGTCATAGTTGTATTTATTTATTAGCACTTCCAGTTCTTCCTGCTTATTACCCATACTTCTCGCATTTGTATATTGGCATCTAAGATACTGGTTTGATCTTGCCTCCCAGTTTTGCCCTGACCCTCCTTTCTCTCTGCCATTATAGCCCACACTCCCTCTTGTTTCCGACCCATCTCCCAGGTCTCCATGTTCCCCACTTACCTGTGGGCTTTGCTCACCTGTCCCCGTTGAACCTAGTTTAAAGCCCTCCTCACTAGGTTAGCCAGTCTGTGCCCAAATAGGGTCTTTCCCCTCCTCGAAAGGTGAACGCCATCTTTGCCTTCCTTGAATAGCATCCCATGGTCAAGGAAGCCAAAGCCCTCCTGGAGACACCATCTTCGCAGCCAGGCATTCACCATCATGATGCATCTGTCTCTGCCCGGGCCCCTACCTTTGACAGGAAGAATTGAAGAGAATACCACCTGCGCTCCAAACTCCTTCACCCATACTCCCAGAGCCCTGTAGTCACTCTTGATCCACTCATGAATGTGTAAAATATTACAGAACATATGAGAATTAGTGATTTCATTTAAATTTCTGTTTAGTATTAACCTTTTATTTTAGTAGATACATAGATTTAAAATCCAGAAGGGACCATTTTGATTATCCAGTCTGGTCCCCTGTATAATGTAGGTCATAGAATTTCACCCACTGATTCGGGCATCCTGTCCAATAACTGATGGTCAGATTAGAGTGGTATCTTTCAGAAAGTCATCCAATTTTGATATAAAGATGCCAAGTGATGTTGAATTTACTTTTTCCAATAGCTAATTAAACGTAATGTTAAAAACTTGCATGTGGATTTTAGTTCGTACTTTGCTAACTTTAACTTCTAGCCACTGCATCTTGTTAGGTCTTTTTCTGCCAGATCAGGGTCTGATCCAAAGGCCATATAAGTCCCATTGACTTCAGGGAGCTTGTATCAAACCATCAAAAAGTCCTGAAGTAGCAGATATCTTCTCCCTGTGTAGGTATTTATATACCATGATAAAGTCACCTCTTAACCTTCAAATTCATATTACAATTGGAGCAGGGTAATGTCAAAGACAATCTGTTAGAACTGTCTGAAAGAAAATCCATGAACATTTTTGAGAAAGGAGTTTTGCAAAAAAAAAAAGTATTTGAAAAATGATGAGTTCCCCTACTCTCTCTCCTCGCTACTTCGTTGGATCTGGGTCTCCATCTCTGCCTCTCAGCCCCTTATGTAGGGTTGGCCTGGGGCAGGGAGAAAGCATGTTAGAGCTCTGCTACACCTATCATCCACTGGTGTAGGGTTGGTTAAGGACCTTACATCAATCATGGGTTTCCTGGGCGCTTCCTATATTAAGGAGTACTCTGGTGGAGGACAGAATCTTGCCCAAGCTGTTTTGACACAGTTAACATTGAAGAATGGTTAGCATGTCTATACAACTTTGCTGGGGTCAGTGGTGCAGCTGTAAAATGGCTTCATTCTTTCTTCTCTGATAAGTGTCAGAGACTTATGAAAGTAGAGTTTATAACGAAAAATAAGCTGTGAGCAGGTGGCTATTAAGTTGCCTCCCATGATCTGACTTCCTTTCCTGTTAGATACAGATTATATTCTCCAGGAGTGATAGTCTTACATTATATAGCTACCTTAACTAAAGTTTCTAAAGAGTCAGCACAAAGTATTTACTTCTTCAGTTACTGGTATGATATCATCTACAGGACTGATATCAAACAGTACATATATTTATGATGTGTAAAACAAAGATGGGCCTAAACCTAAATATCCGCTCTAAATACTATCGAAATTTGGGGAAGTTTGGATCCACATCTGAATACAGATTTTAGCCAATCTCTGATATTTTAAATAAAAGTACTAAATGTTAGAAATATCCTATGCAATATAGTTGTATCCATGTTGTTCCCAGTATATTAGAGAGACAAGGTGGGTGAGGTAATATCTGTTGGTGAAAGAGACAAACTTTCGTGCCACACAGAGCTCTTCTTCAGGTCCCTATCATATATCCTACACACTTCAGAGAGGTTACATTTCAATGACTCTTGAGATTTATAAGAGCAATGAAATCTCAACAAGGACAGGGAAATTTATTATCATAAATTTGGGAACCAAAGTCATTTAATCAGTAGCTATCCCAGGGATCGGCAACTTTTGGCATGCGCCTCGCCAGGACAAACACCCTGGTGGGCCGGGTCAGTTTGTTTACCTGCCATCGCATCCGCAGGTTCGGCTGATCGCAGCTCCCACTGGCCGCGGTTCGCCATCCCAGGCCAATGAGGGCTGCGGGAAGTGGAGCGGGCCGAGGGATGTGCTGGCCGCCACTTCCCGCTGCCCCCATTGGCCTGGGACGGCGAACCGCGGCCAGTGGGAGCTGCAATCAGCCGGACCTGCGGACGGCCCGGCCCGGCCCTCCAGGGTGCTTAACCTGGCGAACTGCATGCCAAAGGTTGCCAGTCCCTGAGCTATCCACTATTATCTATGAAAAGATACCAAAACCTTTATAAAATTATTAACAAATAAAAATGTTTTCACGTACGGTAAATCTATTTACTGGAATGCTGTTCACATAAAACATTGCTAAAGTAGTACATATAAAAAGGTGCTTGATAAAACAAATTTGAATCAAAGCATGATCTTATGAGTTTATGAACTACCACAATTATTCTATACTTGTTGTCACAAATAAGCATATTTAATTAAAAGAAAGCCTTTCCATGACTAGATACTAAATAATATTATGATGGTTTTATTAGTAATAAATACACAGTCCGCAATTTCCATGGTAGAGCTGGAAATCCTGTCAAATCATAGAATTCAAATTTTCCTGTTGTTAATAAGTAAATCTTTTGGTGAAAAAGTTTAGATGGTGGAGACTGTAAATTCTGACAAAGTTCCCCCAAATTTTGCAAAATGGTGTCATTTGAGGAAAAAGAGATCATGTAAGCTTTGCTGACAGCTACACATTAGATATTCTACTTCTGAATTGCCAATGCTAATTAAATACAAATTATCAGATTCTCAGATACTGATTATCCAATATTGTTTGTTAAAATCAACATATTCGGAGTAGAGATGGACAAAAAATATACCGCAAAAATTGCTCTTAAAAAGTACATGCTTTGTCTGACTTTGTTCCCCTTTTGTGTTATTCCTTTCAGGCTCCAAATCGGCAAAGCACTCAACTTAAAGTGCTTAAATTTAAAAAAAATTGAGTAACCCCATGCATATCAATGGGACTAAAGCATGTGCTTAAAATTAAGGACATGCTTAAGTGTTTTCCTGAGAATGAACTTCAATGAATAGTCTTGCAAATGAGTTTATTGGCAGGAAAGTTAATTGAAACAGACCATTTAAGGCATATATTACAAATTATTTGCAAAAAATCCATTTTGAATCATGAACACAAGTATTTGCATCAGAAACCTGATTCTAAGACATATATTGTCTAATAATGATAGAGAAATGATACTGTGGAACTTCTGTGTATGATGAAAGTCAAATAAAATCAACCAACACAGCTTGAATTTTGAAACCAAATATTCCTAATCAACTCCTATTATTGAGAGCAATTATTCTTTTATGACTTCTAGACAAATAAAATTTTACGAATTTGGATTGCCAAATGTTAGGAACTTAAATCCATATTCTGTAGAACTGATCAAAATTGTTTCCTCAAAACATTTTTTCAATGAAAATGAAATTTTTCATGAAAAATGGTGAAATATTCCACTGTTCACTGGAAAACAAAAAAACATTTTTTTTGGTGAAAAAAATCCCTGAAAACTGAAAAAGTGAACTAAAAATGTTTGTGACCATTTCCATTTTAAAAAAAACAAACCTTTCATGTGAGATTTCTAAAAAAAACCAACCCCAAACCCAAGCAATAAAAATGGAAGTTTTTCTACCAAAAAAAATTAGCATTTTTCAACCCACTTTAATATTTGGCACTTAAATCTGGCCTAAATACATGCCACTCAGTAAGACTTGTGATATTCAGCATCTCTAAAAATCAAGCCACCAATTTAGATGCATACATGTGGATATAGATACCTAATTTTATGCAGCCATATTTAAAAAATTGAAACATGGCTTGTCAGGTTGGATCTGATGACATATAGCAGGAGATATCTTTTCTGGGGTACTCTCGTAAAACTAAAGTGTTGTTTTTTTGTATAACAATCCAATGCAATATGCTTGCTTATTATAATATCTGTTAATAATGACATTTCCCTTATCTCTTCCACCCTTTTTACAGAATGATTAATTACATCTATAGAATACATGACAAATCATTTTAATTAAATATGTTGTAGCACTTGAAAGCTGTAAATGCAAATCTGTTTTATTCTCTCTATTTGCTTTCCACTCGCTACCTATATCTTTGTCCTGGAAACTTACTCCTAAAAAAACAGTACTTAAAACCAGTCCTAAAAACCTGACTAAAACTCTCACCCTTCAATTATGAACATCTGCTGCCTGCCCCCTGCCAATAGACCAAACAGTGGAGCACATTGTCTTTGAAGGGATGCAAATCACAAATCTCTAACACACCCAGGGAAGGAAACATGGACTAATAAATAGCACAACTTTTTACTAGCTACAGGACTGGTATGACCCCAATCACCCTGGTTCTGGAAGCCTAGATGCACAAAAGAATTTAGGAGCCTCAGTCAGTATTTTATGGCTCCTTTCTCTCAGTTTTGGGACCATTCTGATAGACAAAACTCCCACTGAACCCTGTAGGCACCTAAACTCACTCGGTGCCTAAGTTTTTCTCTTGGTGCCTCTGTTTCTGCCTCTGAGCATGTGCACTGCTGCCTCCCTCTAGGCATCCAGACACCTATCTCCCCTCCACCTAAGCCCAGAGTGATTCACAAACCGGTGGGGGGGGGGAGAAAGGTGTTTGTCTGAGTAAGTGATGGCCAGGGGCCTGACCCAGTAGCACTTTCTGAGCATGCCTACTGGATCAGGCCCCTCAGGCAAGTTCACACAAAGCAACTGGGGGTGGGGTGGAGGAGCACCTTAGTAACCTTTAGCCCAGTGGTTACAGTATTCACTTGGGATGGGAGAGAGACCCCCAGTTCAAATCCCCTTTGGGCTGTGCTACCTCTCAAGTGAGTTTCCCTAACCATTGGGCTATGACATATTCTGATGTGGGACTCCCTCAGTCTCTCCTGTTGAAAGTGTTGCAATCTGGATAAATAATTAAGTAGTCATTGGCACAAGTGGAGGATCCCAGGTCTCACACATCCTGGGTGAGTGCTATATCCATCAGGCTACAGAGTCATTTTCATCCTTATGCTTTTCTTTTTCTCTCTGGCCCAAATGACTCTTCTTGGGGGTAAATTACAGCCCCCTTTACACTCCGAGAGATATGTAAAAGGTCCTTAATGTAAATGAGAATCTGATTCATTATTTTTGTGACTACATATTTATATGATTTATGTGAGACTACCAGTATATATGCAAACTTACCATTCTTTACTGTTACTTTGACCCCCATCCCACCGTATCCCCATTTAGCCACCTGCTGTGTCTTGTGATAGTTCAAGATTTTGAATTCTCTGGGGCAAGGATTCTCTTTCTTTAACTTGGTTGTATAGTGCCCTGTTTTTTGTCTGGGGCCTCTAGTTGCAATCCTAATAATAATCATCAGAGTAGTTAAAAAGCAAAGAAACAAAAAATCACAGGGCACAAAACATTGGAAAATGGGGAAATTTTAACCATATGTTTGGATTAAAAAATAAATAAATAAATAAAACCCTCCCAATATTTCACTGAAATATTTTGGGTTTGGGTTTTGTTCCTCAATAAAAAAAATCAAATTTGTGACAGGAAATGTCAAACCCTCAAAATGTGAAACATATAAGCCACCTCTACTAATTGTTTTTACTATTAATATTATATAATATTTCAACAATATGGTATTGTCACAAAAATTCTGCATTTCTTTTACTCCCATATAAGAAAGGGACACATTAATATAATAGCGAACAAAATGAAGATGGATGAGGAAAAACAAAATACAGGTGTGGGGTAAAGATGAAATAGAAAAGAAGGAAAAGATTTGATGAACAAGTTTGGTATATTATTACAGGATGGACAGATGGACATCTTTTCTTCTTCAGTAGCTCTGTTTTTATAAACACTTTTATCTATATCTACCAGCAAGTTTGCTCTGCTAAAGATACATTTGTCTGAGGATGGATTCACAGAGGGCCTTCTTTTTTTTCATGGGTCTGCAAATGGTTAACTATAGCTGGAAGCAGCCTGCTCTCTACCCTAACAAACTCGTTATATAATAAAAGTGTTGTCCAGATATGCTCTCGGCAGTGTAACAACTAAATCACAGACCTTAGGAGGTAGCTGTTACTACTGATTATCAATTATTCTACCTGGTGTTACAATTAATTTATAAAAAGTAAAGTTTTGAGTTTACTGGTTGTAAATAATTAACTTTATCTCATACACTGGAGGTCAATTTCAAGGTTCAATGAATTAAAATAATTCTCTGTGCTTGTATGTCATAAATATTCTTTATTATATAGTTTTAGGTCAAAATCAGACTATAAGGAATTAACCAATAAGGACTAAACTTGCTTGAACTCAAAGAAAGTGATTTTTAATATCCAACATATTTTCTAGACCACTTATTAATTGTGTCTGTTTCTTGTAGTGCAAAATGAATAATGCATTGATTTTATTTCATGCAGTGAATTTAGTGCATCTTAATATTTAAGATAAAACCAATATATACTTTTAGCCCAAATTAGAAGATAATCTTTGTATGTCTCACGTAATTGTCCATAATTTTAAAAATAATGTTTTTTTTTTAATTATTGTCCAAATGAAATGGGATGAATCTAAGATACAAATGTGAAGAATTTGTTCTGATCCCTTTTTGGACTTTTACAGGTTTTATTTTTCATGCTCATTGCACGGTGCTTTCCATTCCAAGCGTAGAGGCATGAAAGTATAATTAAAATACATCACTTGAGATGAGAAACAGACAAATTAATTGGCTTGGAAGCCTAATTTATATTCTTTAAACATTTATGGGGATGCTAAAATGAACAAAGGAATATCACTCCAAATGAATCATTATCACCTTCAATGTAACTTTTTATGCTACCTTTGAAAAATCTCTTGGTATCTAATCACGTTGTAAATAATGCAGAACTAATTATAATTTGCCACAAGGTGATGTCTCACATTCTGGAAGGCTTCCTTTAGTGAATTCTTTAGATGTTAAATGAGAAACAGGACAATCTGCATAAAGCCAGTATGGTATAGTTCACATTTTTGTAGAAAGTGTATTCACTTGTACAATAGCATATGCAATATCTAAAAGTCTAAAAATAAGCTATCATGCCTAAAGGAGAAATGTTGTTTTTTTTTATTTTCATAAACTTGTGTGTTTGAAAAATAAATATCAGCGAATGTATCATTTCAAGCAGCAATACACTGAAGAAAACATCCAGCAGAACTAAAATTCATTTGCAAATTTAAAACCGTTAATTTGGGCTTGAATAGGGACCGGGAGTGGCTGGCTCATTACAAAACAGCTTTGCCTCTCCTGGAATTAACACCTCCTCATCTATTATTGGGAGTGGACTACAACCACCCTGATCGAATTGGCCCTGTCAACACTGGTTCTCCACTTGTAAGGTAACTCCCTTCTCTTCATGTGTCATTATATAATGCTTGCATCTGTAATCTTCACTCCATGCATCTGAGGAAATGAGGTTTTTTACCCACGAAAGCCTATGCCCAACTAAATCTGTTAGCCTTCAAGGTGCCACTGACCTCATTTTTGTTTTTGAAGAAAACACTGGTCAACAATTTTTGAGAAGTCATCTGCTTCAGAGATAAAATGTGTTATTTATTATGTATTTTGATGTACTGAATTCAAATATGACAATTAAAACAACTGATTAGCTACTGTTTCTAAGATATTTTATGTCTATGTATATTGTGTAGATAGTAGAGTTTTAATCATAAATTGTAAACCGAGGTCTTTTCATGTGTTTATGGTTGCTTTACATGATACTATTTCACCTGTCCTGTTTATGTAACATTTTAAAAAATCAGCAAAAGGGTTATATAAATAAAATTTATTATGAAACAAAAGGCAAAAAACTATTATGTACATAGTTTTATCCTATTCAGTGTCTACTCGGCGCTTCTTGGCTTGTCTCTTGTATTCATTAAATGGAGCATCTCTTGTCACTGTCCAGCAAGTCTGCAAGCATTGATGGGCTCCATTTGCCCTGATAGCGTTTCTCCATTGTTGCAATGTCCTGGTGAAATCGCTCGCCGTCCTCGTCGTTCACTGCTCCGCAGTTCGGTGGAAAAAAATCTAGATGAGAGTGCAAAAACTGTATCTTTAATGACATGTTGCAACTAAGGCTTTTGTATGCAGAAGTAACAATTGCTGGTATGATCTGTTGGCTCTCTCCAAATCATTGGCACTGCAAAAGGCATAGATTTCCTTTTCCTCTTCAACCACTGGTGAAGATTTCTTGCGTAAGTGTTGCAGCATATTTGTGGGGCCCACCTCTTGTCCTGATCTCCAATTTTGCAGCCAAAATAAAGGTGATAGGCTTTCTTAACCATAGTGATTATACTGCGCTTTTGTGATGCAAAAGTCACTTCACCACAAACATAGCAGAAGTTATCTGCACTGTTCACACAAGTACGAGGCATCTCTGCTCACTTTGGCTAAACAGAAATGTGTCCCTTTGCAAAATCAAACACTGACAAATAAGAGAGCACGGCACTGTATGATTTCTAGAGCTGATATAGGGCAATTTGTTCAGCAGAGTGATGTAAGCTTTGTTATGATTGCATCATCCATGACTTCTAGGAATAACATGATGCAATTCATATCACGTATGACGCAATACCAGCTTCAGATTCCATCATTCATTGTTTTGCCTAAAAAGCAAGTACTGTCCAAACCCAGTCATAGATTTATTCATAGATCCATTCAAAGATGTATTTTAGTCATTTCTGGTTTAAATTGAGATCCTTTCCCTTTATAACTCACTTATCCTCCGCCATTCCCAAGTCAAGGATCGTATATACTGACCCAATAGCATATCTTGAAAACTAGAGCCAATCAACAATTTTAAGCATCATTTTCATTCTCAGTGACCCAGAATTAGTAAAGTTTGACTACATTTATTTCAGAAGCATTTTGGCTGTAGAGCAGTGAAATATGTCATTGGTGGTGTTGTGTGTCATGAAATGTAAGCAGGTGCACTTCAGCTTGGCAGAGTAATTAAAATATAAAAATATACACACTCTACTGAGCAGGTGACCATACTATAAAACCTGCCACCACAGCTGATTGTCACCCTTGTTGGAAGTCACAGAAGGTAAGCCATGGACTGAATGAGTATGAAAACTCAGCTAATTACTTTCTCTCTCCAGCTGAGAGAAAAAGAGTGTGTGTATGGGGGGGGGAGGGGCGGGCGCAGCACTGGCTTGATAGCATGAAGAAGGTGGCACTGTTGCTGCTCATAATGTACCTGCATTGTACATAGAGACAAATGGGTGGCCTAATCTAGCATCCACTGGAGTCAATGGCAAAGATCCCATTGACTTCAGTCATGCAAAATCAGGGTCCTCATGTTCGGTTGCCTTACACAAGGCAGTATTATTTACACCAGTGCAAATTAAGTAGAATAGTAATATGTTACACTCTCTTTGTACTAGGGTAAATACAAGGAGTAGGACAATGGAGAATCAGGCCTGATGTCAGCTTCATCTCTAGCACCTTTCACAAGTGTTACAACAACTTACTACACTCATGGACACTGCTAACCTTGATGAAACATTCAGACATGTATATTTTTAGGAAGAGTGCATCTTCCAGAACCTATTTGGGTGCTCAATTGGATAACATGTACTTTTTAAAAAATCCTTCAGTAAAATGGATATAACAACCCAAGCATATTTTATTTCCTTTCCACAGATTAAGTCTATACAGGATCACAGATGTTTCCTACCTCAGAAATAATTGTAGCAAAGAAACTGTTTAAACCAACTGGTCTCCCTCCTTAAAAAGAATGCCTGCCGTCATCTAACCTGGAATGTCAATTTCCCCCTTCTCCATTTACATTAAATCAACCACCAAATCATCATCTAAGTTATGAAATTTGGTGTTGGGTTGGGGAATTGCCCAGTTTGCTTTTTAACTGATACACAAACAATAACTGTTTCTCTTGCTGATTGTAGCCGATTTATGATTGATAATGTAATATTTTAAACATTCTGCATTACAGAAGTCCAGAAATACTCTATGAATTGTTTTCCTTCTATTATTTATAACTTAATAGAATCAATCCTTCCTTTTATTTAATACTTTGAAAACCAAGGCTAATGTTCCTCACACCACGACTCCCATTCCTGAAATCTTCTGTCATTTTGACTGCTTTGTGCTACTACTGTTCTGTACACACAAGCCTAAAAAAAATCACTAAAACCTTGAATCTTATTCCTTGGAAGCAGGGAGGAAGAGAGAGAGATATCACTGTCATTTTTTTTTTTTTTTTTACTCATGGGAGGTGCTCATATACTTCAATGATGAGTGACAGATGGATATATAGATAAGCAAATTCATTTTTCACTCATAGGCCACATAAAGATTAAGTTAACCAAAATCTGCTTCATTAGCACTGTTTGTACACTTCACATTCTTTTCTTGCTCAGAACATTTTAAGGTTCTTTAGCGGGATAGACTTCAACAGTTGAAAACAACTTTTTTTAGCCTGATCATGATTTCCTAACTCATTCATCACGATTCTCAGACCAATGGCTTCCTGCATCTGGAGGCTAAGCATCTGTCTCATAAATTATCCTGATGACAATCTAATAGCATCTCTCTCTCTCAACCAAGCGCTCAAACTTTTTAGATCATCTCTTCAAGCTCTTCATTTACTATATATAATAGCCTGGGATTTCTTGTCCACCTTCCCCCATAGAAGACATTTCCAATTCTCCTCAGATCTCAGCATTCTCAGCCTTATGGATCTCTTCCAGGTGTCTGTTATTTCTGGTGAATATAAATTGAATACACCTAGTAGTCCATCTGCAAGGACATCGTACTCAGAACTTATGAGTAAATCCTGATAGGCCTAGACATCTCAGGAACCAAACATCTCCCCTTAAAGCCCCTTTTCAGAAGTGTTTATAAACTCTATATTACATAGATATGATAAAATATCGAGTGTAAAAAGGCAGGAAATATCTACCTTTTGGTATTCAGAAAAGTAGGCATTTTACTCATACCAAACTTTGAAAGCCCTTGCTTTTACGTGAAACAATTATCCGCCTCTTAACATACTTCTTGACCCTCCACTGGTTACAAAATGTACTGTAGTAATTTGGAGGGCAATTTCTTTCCTCTAAAATCACAGTCCAAATCTACAATTTCCTGCAGTATTTATAAATTCACTTTCATTTCAGAAAACAGAGAAGAGATCATAAGGATACAGAGACACTACCATTTGACTCGTGACCCAGCAAGAAAGCTCAAATACCAACTTTCAAAAGGCATGTCCCAGAGTAAAAGATGTTTAATAATAAATAAATTCAAGAAAATCTCCATCTGTTTGTGGACATTTGTTGAACATCAAAAGAGGTGACATTCATCAACTAGCTTATTCATTGCACATGATTTTCTCAGTTTTAATTAGGAGAACATACTCAAATGAATCCAGGTTTCCCGTCTTGCTCCAGAGCTCAGATGAAAAAGCACTGCTGCATCTCGTAAGTGAACCTTTGTTAGCTGTGCTGAACTGAGTGCCTAGCAGACAGTGTTGTGCTAATACAGGGAACAGCTGAGGCATCCAGTTTCAATAGCACAAGTGTAATCATTCTGCCATAGGGCCAATGGCAGAAAGGACTGGGTTTGATATGTCTAAGAGTCACTTTTCTAAAATAAAGAGAACTGTGACTTGAGTTGTCAAGGGAAAATTAAAACCTAACTTCCCAGGTCACCTTTGCAGGTGGTTCCGCCCCACTCAGCTGTCCTTAGGAAAGAACCATAAAGACCCTATGAGCAACCCAAATCACTGCTTCAGATCAGGAGTTTGGTCAGCCGCCCACTTCCAGATAATAATTATCTGATTTATGGAGAACACTTAGTCCCATCATGATGCTCTCCTTCCTCCCACCTAAACCTCAGCTTGCAGATCCAGTTAGACTTGGGTGTAATCAAGGAGCAGCATTGGGAGGCTCTTCTTCACTGGTCTGTTCCAGTACAGAGAAAACCTTTCTGCCGTGCCCCTGTGATGTGCAGGTACCTGGTTCAGTTCTGTGATATCAGATCTGCTTCCTCCAGCCTTGTGGGCTAGGGCACTGTGAAACAAGGTCAGTCCTGCCACCATCTGTTTGGTTACTGAGCTGATAGTTCTGCATCATCATGAAGCCTGTCAGGCCATGCTGTGAAGTCAGATCTGCATCACTGCCGCATCAGATTTAGTCAGGCCTGGTTGCAAAGTCAGCTCTGCACCACCACCAGTCCAGTCTGGTCAGGTCCTGGAGATCCAGTCCACACACAGCACAGAACCTCCAGGAGGAGAATATAGAGCAAAGCAGGGACCTTACCCAGGCTCTTTGGAATATAGCTCTTGATCTCTGAACAGAGCTCTTTACCCCTATTGAGGTTGGATACCATTAGCAAACCAAAATCTACTTCCCATAATTCAGGGTGACCCATTTATCCCAGTGTACAATTCCTTTGCCCTGTGATGAGTACAGTAATAATAAAGATCTATCATCATGTATACAAGCAAATCAAACAAATTGCAACCAAAGCAATGAAGTTCAGGAGGTGGAATTATGGATAAGTAACATCATAATTTATTTAAGTGAAGTTGGCCAGCGTTGGCTTTTCCTGTCTTTCCCTATAAAGGGAGGCAGAGCGTTCCATCTCTGTCCAGTTTTTGGCCTGGGCTTTACACATATAAAATTGGTGGCATCACCTATAATTGAATCATGGTTGAATGTAACTTTTTGAGCCACTGAGTACTGTTCATTTTAGATTAAGGTTCCTGATAGATAATCAGCTAATATTCCAGTGTGGCACTAAAATGAGAGCTTTGTCAAGAAAGGTGGGATACATTCATATATAAATTAGATTTCTTCTACAGCACCTGGTCTCCCACGCTCATCATATCAAGTATTGAAAGATCCAGTTCACAGAGTCGACCCATGCTCCATTTTCTAACTCCCCAGCTCCTGGCAGCACCATACAACTTCCATTCAACAGCCATCAAGCCAGCATTGCTGCCAGAGCTGGGAACATATCAGGAACATGTCCTCCAGAGCTAAGTGCAAGAGCCTTACAAATACTCCCTTAATCTCCTTGGCAAAGAGAAATGCCCATGTAAGAAAGGTGACAACATCCCTGATGCCCACAGTTCCCAAAATAAGCTTCTGGACTAACTCTCAACCTGGAAATAAGGGTTAGTTATTATCTGCCCAACAGGTTTCCTATATTAGTGACCCATTGTAATCACCATATCTCACATTGGCTCTTAATTATTATCCTTCCTAGCATTGAGGCCTAAGACTATCCTCCATGAAGTGTCAATCAGCTCCATCTCAGTTCTGGATTTACACTTCTGGAGAGTAAGTCCCCAGAGCCAATATTAAACTAGGAATCAATAAGCCAGCTACGAATGGAAAAAAAAAGAAAAAAGGAAAAAGACACATCCCCTGAACTTTCAGCCACCTTTACAAGTACATAAAAAACAAAAAAATATTTTCAAGTTGGAAATTGTTTGGTTAAAGAGTGCAGCTGAGAGTGTACTGAGGGACTTTAGATATGTACTTGTTATTTTTGTCATTCTCTGTTAGAGAAATATTGATTTTTATTTTGTCTCTTCTTTCTTATGGAATACAGGTCAAGAAGTCACTGACCTGTTTTAAATTTAGTTTTCCATCAATATCATCAGCAGAGCACAGCTCTGGAAATAGAGTTTCTTATATAATTTATGCTTTCTTTAGTGAAGAGAACTTGAATACATAGTGGATAATGAATTAATAAAAATAGTTACTTAAGATCTTGAAGACAATCTCCTCTACTTTTTAACAGTGCTAATGGAGGGTACATTTGGAATCTAAATAACTCTGGAGTATTCTTTTAAATGTGTGTCCATGTTGGGAATAAAAATCTGAGTATGTGTGTCTCTGAAAACACAGACAATTAATAAGAGAATGTTTTTGATTTGCATATTTTTATCACAGTATGTTGATTAATTGTTAAAATAGTCATGGGCCAGATTTTCAAAGATTTGCACATATTTGCTTCTGCACAATTATGCACACCTACTTTGCAAAATGTTAAAAGAATACCAAATTGCATGCATAAATGAAGTGTTTGTCCACATATGGCCAATTAGGCATATACAATAACTGGTCAGATATGTATGCAAGTCACCAGATTTGCATGCCATATCAAAGATGGTGTATGTATCAGGCTGGTGTGAAACCCACTGTGAAAAGGGTTCCCCTGCCCCTTTCTTGTGCCCTTTTTGGGAGAAGCAGTGTGGCTATAGCACTGGCCTTGGACTTGGGAGACCTATGTTCTATTCATGACTCTGCCACTGGCCTGCTGGGTGACCTTGAGCAAGTCACTTTCCCTCTCTGAGTCCCAGTCTCCCCGGCTGTAAAATGGGGGGTGATGACACTGAACTACTTTGTAAAGAGCTTTGAGATCTGCTAATGAGAAGTGCTATATAGGAGCTAGGATAATGTTTATCAGCCCCCTGCTTTGTAGAATCTGAGGAAATGCAGCTGGGTGAGATGAGAACACAAGGAGGTAGGATATTTACTGTATACCCATATGCAGAGGCATCTTGTATTTGAAAGGAGGAGAAACATGCAGTTCTTGCTGCACAAACCTAAGTGTATGCTCTGTCTTTGGCATCTTCCCACCCTGCAAGTGTGAAAGAATTATGTGAGAGGCTGATTTCAGGACAAGCCAAGCAGCTTGAACTGCAGTTGGTGCCACAGATCTGTTGCGGTTTGATGTGGCCATCGGTGATGGATGAAGATATGTGGGACGTAGTCTGTACTGTAATCCTAGAATAAAAAGTCAGAGATGGAATCTGGTCCTTAATGTGTGGGTCGACTCCAAAAAGTGACTGTCTAAAAATGACTCCTACTTACAACATAAGAATCTGCCGACAGTGGCCAATGCCAGGTGCCTCAGAGGGAGTGAACCTAACAGGTAATGATCAAGTGATCTCTCTCCTGCCATCCATCTCTACCCTCTGACAAACAGAGGCTAGGGACACCATTCCCTACCCATCCTGGCTAATAGCCATTAATGGACTTAATCTCCATGAATTTATCTAGTTCTCTTTTAAACCCTATTATAGTCCTAGCCTTCACAACCTCCTCAGGCAAGGAGTTGCACAGGCTGACTGTGCGTTGTATGAAGAAGAATTTCCTTTTATTTGTTTTAAACCTGCTGCCCATTAATTTCATTTGGTGGCCTCTAGTTCTTATATTATGGGAACAAGTAAATAACTTTTCCTTATTCACTTTCTCCACACCCCTTATGATTTTATATACCTCTATCATATCCCCCCTTAGTCTCCTCTTTTCCAAGCTGAAAAGTCCTAGCCTCTTTAATCTCTCCTCACATGGGACCCGTTCCAAACCCCTAATCATTTTAGTTGCCCTTCTCTGAATCTTTTCTAATGCCAATATATCTTTTTTGCGATGAGGAGACCACATCTGTACACAGTATTCAAGATATGGGCGTGCCATGGATTTATATAAGGGCAATAAAATATTCTCTGTCTTATTCTCTATCCCCTTTTTTAATAATTCCTAACATCCTGTTTGCTTTTTTGACTGCTGCTGCACACTGCGTGGACGTCTTCAGAGAACTATCCACGATGACTCCAAGATCTCTTTCCTGATTAGTTGTAGCTAAATTAGCCCCCATCATATTGTATGTATAATTGGTGTTATTTTTTCCAATGTGCATTACTTTACATTTATCCACATTAAATTTCATTTGCCATTTTGTTGCCCAATCACTTAGTTTTGTGAGATCTTTTTGAAGTTCTTCACAGTCTGCTTTGGTCCTAACTATCTTGAGCAGTTTAGTATCATCTGCAAACTTTGCCTCCTCACTCTTTACCCCTTTCTCCAGATCATTTATGAATAAGTTGAATAGGATTGGTCCTAGGACTGACCCTTGGGGAACACCACTAGTTATCCCTTTGCATTCTGAAAATTTACCATTTATTCCTACCTTTTGTTCCCCGTCTTTTAACCAGTTCTCAATCCATGAAAGGATCTTCCCTCTTATCCCATGACAACTTAATTTATGTAAGAGCCTTTGGTGAGGGACCTTGTCAAAGGCTTTCTGGAAATCAAAGTATACTATGTCCACTGGATCCCCCTTGTCCACATGTTTGTTGACCCCTTCAAAGAACTTTAATAGATTAGTAACACATGATTTCCCTTTACAGAAACCATGTTGACTTTTGCCCAACAATTTATGTTCTTCTATGTGTCTGACAATTTTATTCTTTACTATTGTTTCAACTAATTTGCCCAGTACTGATGTTAGACTTATCGGTCTGTAATTGCCGGGATCACCTCTAGAGCTTACTCAGCAGAGGAGATTCCCTGTGTATATTCAGAGTCATAGCTGATTAATTTAAGTGTAAACATTACTTTTTAATGCTGTTTATTCTTAAAAGAGCAAGCTGAAGCACAAACACAGAGATGGTAGATTGAGCTAAAGTTTAGCCTGACTCATGAATTGTGAACATAATTGCTACAGTATCAAATGCTACTCCTGTTTGCTCCTGTGTATCTCTATAGCTGACACAGTGATTTTCAAGGTGTATGAGATGGTAGGATTTGACCAGCTGAATCTATATTACTTGTAATTATGCGCCACACCAGAAGGAATCTAGATTGACATTGAGCTACGAGGCTAAATTTGCAGGGCTGGCAGTTACAAAGAACAAACAAAGTTACTGTTTGATTTGTCCACTATGCAAGTTTGATATGGAAGCCACTGAGACACATAAATTAATAAATCCCTTGGTGCCATTTTTAAAGTTACTTTTCAGAGTAGAATGTGGTTTAAGGTGGAAACCCAACTCTCGCCCCTCAAAATACAAGTAACTGTACTGTCAGAATAAGAAAGTAGTTCATATGTGTTCAGCTTTTGGCATGACTTTTAGCAATGGGCCCATCTAATACCACTTGGTACCACTATAGAAGAAATTGGTGGCAAAAAAATAGAATTATTTTTCAACTATGACAACTAACCATGAAATTATTTCTCTGCTATTCCAAGTCAATATCTAGCTTGTAGTTCTAGTGATATTAATAACGCCTTTGTTCATTAGCTTCATGGATCTGATGATGTTCTTCTTGAGCAGTAAGCAGCAAAGGTTTATAAAGAATACATCTTTCCAGACAAAGCCGATTGCTTTTTGATTAGGAAAGATTCAAGAGAATGCAATAGAAGAAATATTTTTGGCTTTTAATAAAGCTTTTTATCACAGTGTCTCATGAAATTTTACTCTCTGAATTAGTTGAATCTAGCTTTGATATGAGCATTGTTATGTAGAATGAAAACTAATGGAAGGCCTGCAAACAAAGGGAAAGGGTAAATAGCCAAGCTCTGAGTTAGAAGGGATGAGGGAAGGGGAGACACATAAGTAATGCATTTTATATCATATGGTGATGTTATATCATATAGATTATTAATGAAGAGAAAATAAATGGCATGTTAGTGAAATTCACATATTGCTTAACTGGGACATGGCATGAATTGAAGCAATGACAGAGAAATTATGCAAAGGGAAAGAGAGACAAGAAATAAGAGGCAATTTTAGGGTATATCTCCACTGCACACTAAGGCTGGGTTCTGACTCAGGTTTGAGCCCAAGACTCCATTCTGTCCACACACAAATCAGTCTGACTAGGGTCAGCAAGCACTCAGGACTCGGGCTCCAAGCCCCTCCAATGGGGTGGGTCAGAGCCTGTGTCCTGCTGTGACTCAGATGCAGGACCTGTAATTTGCAGTGTGGACGTAGCTCAAGCAGCAGACTGAAATCAGAAGATCTGTGGAGCACAGTATGTATGCATTAGCATATCTATGTGACCAGGAGCCAGCAATTGTAAGCCCCGGTGCACAATGCAGTCTGGATGTTCAAGCGCAGGCTTGGAAACACTGAGCCAACAAGTCTGGGTCCCACAGATCCAGGTTTACAAAGCTGTGTAGACATACCCATAGAAAAAAAAAGAACAGAAAGGAATTGCCCTATCACTGACACTATAGGCTGAATATTACCTTCACGTCCACTTGACCCTGCCAGCAGGTAGGGGATCTTGGGGGACAACTACTGCACTGGTGGGGTGCAAAATAAACTTTATTAAGAAAATGTAAAAATTCAGGGAAAATTCAATAGTGAGAGGTACGGGGTTTGTTAAGGTAGACAATTGGGGAGGGGTTTCTTTTAGTAAATAGGATAGAGGGTTTCAATAGTGGGGTACAATACAGTGGGGTCCAATATAGTTGGTAACCAATTAACACTGAAGTATAATTGTAACAGGTAGCTAACCGTTCCTATGTAAAGGGTGTGTCACAGCAGCATATAACCAACTAACAGTTATGGGTAAAATGTGTTAAATAACCAACAACTCTAGGTAAAAATATATCACAGTGGTGTAAATGTAAAATGTGAGGTGTGTTAGAGAGAAAAAGGGTAACCAATGGGGTTTTATGCTAGACTTCAGGAATACAATTGAGGTTTGGCAGCAACAGGAGCGGGGTGAGCACGTGGGGGAAGAGATTAAAAGAGAGAGAGAAAGGCAATGGTAGAGGAGTGAGGTTGGGGGATGGGGGAAGAGAAGCACGTGGTGGAGCAGAGACCAAAGGCAGAGGCGCTGCGGAGAGAGATTTAAACTCAGGGAGACACAGAAAGCAGACAGGCTGCAAGTTTAAACAGCAGAGAGACTGCAACGAGTGACTGGGGAGCTCGGGGGGAGACGTGGGCAAGCTCGAGGGTGGGGGGGTTAGGGCAGCGGGAAGACAGACTTAACCACAATTATACAGAACACAGTAAAATCGTATCTATGATCTAACTTAACCAAGACTACACAAATTAGCAAGTAACAGAACACAATGCAACAATTTTTTTAAACCTAACTTACAGAGCACAATACAAACAATTCTTTAAACCTACCTTAACCACAGCTATGCAAAATGAAATTACAATTTATCTAGACTAAGAACCTGATGCTAATAGGTGCACCTTACACTATGCCGCTTCTTTGATCGGGAGGGGGAGCAGTTCCGGAGAGCAGAGTGGTGTGTGCCCAGGGTACAGCCCCGGGGGCGAGGAGGTTAACTAGTGGTGGCTGCAGCAGTGGGGTGGCTGCAAGCCGGCAGCCCAGGATACAGTCCAGGAAGGCAAAGCCTAGCAGCAGCACAGGCTTATTTCCAGCAGCAAAGGCGCTGCGGAGCAAGAAAGAGAATACAGATACAGACCAAGGAGTTAGCTTGGGTCTGTCTGCTGGGGAAACAAGGCCAGCAGCTAGGACAGGGGAAGTTTGCAAGAGGGAGTTCTTACCAATCCCTAGGACAGCAGCAACCACAGAGACAGGAACGGCAGTAGCATCGGAGGATGGAGAGAGGACTCGATTCGCTTACAATAATCAGGAGATCTCCAGGCACAAATTTGTTGTTCGTGGGAGGGGAGTTTAAAAACGGGGATACTCTCAAAAACAAACGAGAGTGGAGAGAGGGCCCCCCAAAGACCCCTAGCTTATCAGACCAGGTGGCAAAGCAAGGACCTTCTCCAAGGTCTGATCAGAAAATGTTCGGCTTTAAAGGCAAACTCAGGCAGTTTCCCACCAGTAATTTTGATTGGCTCCTCTTGATACACGGGAGGAGAGAAGGCAGGGAAAGGCTACAGGTAAGCATAGGCATGCCTGGGCATGTTCTGAGCCACAGGTATGACTCATATGCTTAATTAGTTGGCCACTTCAGGTCTTGCATTTCTGGGCAGCGCCCCCCCCCCCCCCCCCCCCCCGACGCTGAGCCCGGGTCTGAACAAAGGAACCAAACAAAGAAGCAAGAAGCCCCCTCCCTAGGCAGAGCAATGGCTCCAGTTAGTCTGTACAAGCCATTCCTATGAATAGGGCTGTGACTTTAGTTAGCACAATGGCCAGGAGGGGCGGCCACATAGGACAAACAGAAAGGAGAGGGGAAAAAGGAATGCAGCAGGGGGACAGCTGTAACAGACACATTGCTGTAAAATGACTTGACCTAGCAATACATATCACTACTGCTACATGAAGTGTGGGAGGAAGGCAAGAGTATGGACTTGAAGGCCCCAATCTACATCTCCAGCATGCCATGGAGCTCTGCTCCTTGTGGGCTCAGGATTCTACTCCCCAGAATAATGGGAACTTAGGTGACTGAGAAGAGCATGGATGGGCGAATCCTTGAATACATGGTTCACCAGCTATCCACTCTTGGGGGTCAGAGGCACACAACTCATAAGGGTGATTGCTGCAGAATGGCATCACTGTCTCTCTGGGTCCTGCAGGAGGGAGTAGAAATGCTCTCCCACCAAAATCCTGTGCTGTATGCTCAGGTCCAGCATTTGGTTATATATAGGCAAGCTGTTTATTTGTTTCTTACAAATTTTACTTCATGTAAACATTCTCCCACAGGAGATGTTGATAGTTTTTAATTTATATGTAATAATTCTACCCCATTCAGACCAATCTTTTTCTTCCTCACTTACCAGACAGAGAGAAATATGTCCAGGTTCTATGAGATCCTTATCACATAGACCGCCTATGCCAGCCAGAAAGTCTCCATCTCTTCATGCCCATTTTTCCCACCTCATTATAATGATTATTTTTAGCCGTATTTTCACTTGGGACATAACTTGCAGGATTGCTGCAGGGGATATGCCATTGCAACCATTGGCAGAAGAGACATCATGGAAGAATAATTATTCCTCCAGGGTGCAGGATCCTCACAGTCTGCATGGCACGGGTACATATTTTCCCTTGTTCGCCATAACTAAAACTAAATCAAAACCCATATGTGCTGCTTTGTTGAATTAGTTAAAATTCAGAGGGTCAACATAATTCATTAAGTTGCAAATTCATGGCCAAATTCTTATTAGTGAGTATTGGACACTACAGTTGTACTTATTGCTGAACCCTAACTGATACAACTGCTGATGGGTGGAGTTACAGGAACCAACTAATGTTAAGGTACAGCCAGTTACCACAGAAGCGAGATGAGTCTTTAAAGCCAGGGTCTAAACAACAGGATCCAAGAATGCCCCTCCCCTTTCAGGAGTGAAAAATGTTTGACTCAGTCCTCTTCCTCCTCCCTTTTCCTCAGCGATGAATCTTCTTCTGCTGACTCCTGAAATCTTAGCCTGACCGCCCTGTGTCTGGAACCATGTTGTCAGCTATAACTAATGGTTTCTTGCTGTGGAACTGTTGCTGACCTAAACTTTTTTTTTGTTTGACAGTGATTTCGCCCTACTCACATGATTGGTGCCTCCTAGACAGTGGATGTGTCAGATGTAATCACTGTAGTAAGTTGATGTATGAGATTCAGTTACTCATACAATTGATCCTGTTCTTAGCATGCATATTTCAGTAAATGTTACATCAACTACATATCAAGTGTTCCATTTATCAAGGGATGTGTGTATTTCACAGCAATGTATCTGAGTCTATATTCATACGTTTTGTTGGATGGAAAAATTGAATCAGTTTGCTAAGCATCTTTTTAAGCGTCAGATGTATCTAATTCAGTCAGTGACATATTTGCTTCTAAAGGTGATGTATATGATTCAGTCAATCATGCACCATATTTGGTTCAATGCATGACAAATCTGATTTAGTGGGTGACACAAGGGATCCATTTCAATAAATGGGTATATCTGATTCACTAGGTAATGTACTAGTTTCAAATAAGATCTTTCTCTTCAGTGAGTGATACTTTTTTACTTCACCTTCCTCCTCCCCCACAACGGGTGAATTATTTCTTTGAGTATGAGTGGTATCAGATTTATACTGGGCTGTATACTTTATTTCAGTCCATGATGTACACCTTTTATAATTCATTTAAATATCAGCAGATGACGTATCCAGTTCATCTGCATAACGTTTCCACAATATTTTGAATGTTGCATTGAACACCGCATAAGAAGAATAACAGGGTAAGGATATACTCGACACAATGCATAGAAAACCTGCAGCAAGCTTAATTAAACAGAACTAAAAATTGCCCTTACGGCGAATCTGCATAGCACTTGATTCAAAGACAACTGAAGTCAAAGGGAGTCTTTCCATTGGTTTCAATGGGCTTTGAATAAAGCCTTGAGAAAGTATCAGTCACTCTTCTAAGCATGCCTACTTTGGAATACCTAGTGGAGGCAAAGGGGAGGCAGCAGAGCTTAGTCCTGTAGCTTCCTTGTGGCAGGTGTCCAGTGCAGGTACTCATTACAGAGGGGATATGGTTCCCTTCCAAACAGGAGCTGATGTGGATTTAGGGGGGACATCCCCTAAGGAAGCTGGAAAAGGGGGGATTTGGACTACTAATGTGGCACAGTGGGGAAGCAATACCCCTCTTTTCCAGGCCCCTGTTAGTTCCCATATAAGTGCAGGGTAGAAGGATCCCAGGAAAGGGCTGGGACTAGATTGGGAAAGAAGAAGGCTGAGGGCAGCCCTCCCAAATAGGTGGGAATATTAAGGAAAGACTGATGACCTGCACTGTACGATTTATTGCTGGGTATTCCCAGATGTGTTAAATGAACAAAGTTACGACAAGTCAAACAGCTTCTATTGTCTCCTTCTCTGTCTTCTTTCATGGCCAGAACAAAATCTCAAGTCACTCTTCTAAGCATTACTGCTTTGGAACTGTGAAAGACAAATGATCTGGTTCTAAACTGTACTGGGGATCAATTCAATCCTCCATCTCTACTGCACCAATTTTTACAGAGTTTTCACATCAGGGAGCTTTAAGGTAACATTTATTATTAAGTATCAGAGGGGTAGCCGTGTTAGTCTGAATCTGTAAAAAGCAACAGAGGGTCCTGTGGCACCTTTGAGACTAACAGAAGTACTGGGAGCATAAGCTTTCGTGGGTAAGAACCTCACTTCTTCAGATGCAAGTCACTTGCATTAAGGTGTGCATACACAAAGGATTTCACTCTAAAGTGAAAGAATCATTTCAAATTCTTTTGTAAAACATGTAGAGAAAAATTTTGGTCAACTTGCTCTTGATTTTGGTGTTAGCTTGTAAAAAGAAAAATGTGTGCACCAGAAGCTGGGCAGAACTGAAAGTTAATATTATTGCCCTGTGTATTTGTAGTTTTATAACTAATGGGTACATTAGAAATGTCTAGATTGAGATGAGGGGCACAGCTTCAGGGTAAATAATAAACACTATGGTTTAACTTCCATGTCTCTTGAATATTGAAAATTCTTGGCTGGGCCCAGGATATAAGAGAAGATGCCCAGTTGTTATCTCTCTCCTTCGTCTAATAACAAATGCATCATCCCACTTCCATTTCTCTCCTAGAGGGCGTGAGATGTGTGAAGCATTATTTGCCTTTACTGGTACCATCCCACCACTGCATGTCCAAGTCGTTACCTCAAGAACCAACAAGAAGGATTTCGCTGAGAGTGGCACATGATACTCCCTCCTGCAGCTCCTGTTCAGACAGGTAGAGTCATCTGGGAATTAGTTTGTTTTTCTTTGTTGTGTTAGTTGACACACACACTTGTAACAATATTCTTACAATTTGCCCTAGAACTAGTAAAGACATAGTAAGACAGTCCCTAGCCCAAAAACATAGGTTAGGACATCACATTAGTTAAATTAGGGAAGATGGGTGATTAGTACAAGGACTGTAACTGCACAAGGAACTGGCTAATGGGAAGAAGGCAACAGCTTGTGTTGCAAAGTCAATAATTGGACTGGAGGGAAGTTCCTCAAGGATCGGTCTTGGGACACATCTTATTCAATATTTTTGTTAATGATCTTGGCGCAAAAAGTAGGTGTGTGCTAATGAAATTTGCTGGTGATACAAAATTGGACAGCATTATCAATACCAAGGAGGATCAGAATATTATATAAGAGGATCTGGATGACCTTGACTATTGGAGTGACAGACATGGGATGAAATAAAATAGTTCAAAGTGCATGGTTGTGCACTTATGGTCTAATAATAAGAATTTATGCTACAAGTTGTGGATTCATCAGTTGGAAACAACAGAGGAGGAAAAAGACATGGGTGTGTGGGTTGCTCATACAATAACTATCAGCCAACAGTGTGATGCAGCTGTGAAAAAGGCAAATGTGATTGTAGGACATGTTAGGTAAGGCATTTCCAGAAGAGATAGATAAGTATCAGTGCCATCGTACAAGGTACTGGAAATACCTCATTTGCAATACTGCACACAATTCTCATCACCCAAGTTCAAGAAAGAATTTAAACTGGAGAAGGTATAAAGAAGAGGTACTAGGATGATCAGAAGAATGGAAGACCTATCTTATGAGAGGATACTGGAAGAATCTGGATGGTTTAGTCTAGCGAAAAGAAGGCTGAGAAAGGATATGACTGCTCTCTATAAATACATTAGTGGGGTAAATACGAGAGAGGCTGAAGAGCTATTTAAGCTAAAATCAGTGTTGGGCACAAGAACAAATGGACATAAACTAGCCATAGACAAATTCAGGTTGGAAATTAAAAGAAGTTTCTAACCATCAACCAGGGGTGAGGCTCTGGAATAGCCTCCGAATAGGAGCTGTGGGGGCAAACAACTTAATAGTTTTACCAGAGAGATAGACAAATTTATGAATGCAATTGTCTGACGAGATTGCTTGTTTTGGTAGGTGCAGGGTTCAACAACCCTGGTGCTCAATCCAAGTTTATATCTTATGTTCCTAAACCTCATGCTTCAGAGTTTCAGCCAGCCACAAGCAGGGATCAGGAAGGTATTTTTTTTCTCTCCCTGCAATGTATTCGGTTAGGGTTTTCTTTATCTCCTACCTCTGAAGCATCAGAGATATCCAAAGCTGCAGATGGGACTTTAGGGGGATGTGGTGAATTCTCAATCTCAGGGCACATGTCTGGCTGGTTTTTGCTCACATGCACAGGGTCTAACTGACCACTTTTTGTGGGGTCAGGAAGGAAGTTCCAAAGGTTGCCGATCCCTGCTTTAATGCATGCCTCTCCCTGGCTCCTCAGATGGAAACTCCACTTCCCCTCTTCTCATCCCTACGATAGGGGAACTGCCATACATTTCCTATTACGGTCTTGACTCTCCACCCCATCCCACCCCCCCACTGCCCCTGGGGTTCTCCCTTTCAGTTCTCCCTTTCCCTGGACCCACCCCCACAACCTCCCCTGACTCTTGCCGATCTCTCCCATCCTCCCAGGGCTTCTCCTCTGCTCATATCTCAAGTAGAACAGAAGTCCCAAGACAGTGGAAGGAGGGAAGTGATGCTGCTGTGTCTGGGGCCCTGGACCCAGCAGCAGCTTTTTCCTGGCTCCCTGCTCCACTGCCTCAGGATCCCCTCTCTACTATGGGACCAGACATTGAATTGAGGGTTCAGTAGCAGGGCACATCTGTATCCCTAGAGCTCTGCCCAGCTCTGACAACTGAGGGATCAGAAGAGCTGCTCATGGCATCACAAGAGTCCTTCATGTAAGCGCCAAAATCCTGTGACTCACAATCAGTTTGTAAGAGTTGGAACACTGCCTTCCCTTGGCTACTTCAACAGCACTCTTCTCACCCTCCATCAATCCCCCAGGCTGGGGGTTCTCCAATCCAATCCCTCTCTCTCCCATCTCTTCACTGCCCTCTGTACACACACCCCAGCCTCCCTCCTGGCTCCCCAAATCCTTTGCACCTGATTCCCCTGCAAGCCCTAAATCTGCCTCCTGCTCCCCACAGTGCCCTGCTCCCCCTCATTCTTTCCATCCATCTTTCTCATTGTCTCTCCTGCTTCTCACAGTCCCTGTGTCTTTTCAAGCCCCCTGAACCATAGAGTGGCAGCCATTTTATCTGTGGGCATGACTTCAGTCTCATTTAAACTAGTGGGAGGTAGCATCCAACTTTATTAAAGGCAGTCTCACTTCCACATGCACACAGGCTGTACGGAAACGGTTACCATCTTGCTGGCTTCATCCCTATTGACAGTAATGGGCAACTGTGAAGATTTTGAATAAGGGAAAATTCATGAGATGAAACAGTTCATGAAACAGTTGTGATAAAATCACAAGTGTTGGCAATACCATAAATCTGCTACTCACTGTACTCCCAACCTCACAATTTGGGTCATCTGTACTATTTCACAATGTCCCCAAATCCAACATTCTTATTCAATTATATTGAAATCACTTGTGATTTTTTTCTTTGTTGTACCCTGATGAGATTGGCATCTGCATCAAACTTTGATGGCTGAACCACATTCTTCAAGGACCTTTGCATTAGAGGAGCTGATCTTTAAAAAACACCTTTTTGGGAGACATAAAACAATAGTCATTGAGTAGTTATTGCAATGCATTGCATGAAGGCTGTGATTAGCCTAGCGATATATTTTAGTGCTTGCATTTTTTGTCAAGCACTTAAAGACAATAAAAATGTGTCCTTTTATGTATGTGCCAAGATATAAACCATGGTAAGCAGTAAAACCTAGCCATTTTATATGTCTGGCTGTCAGCCATCATATGACCGCAAGAGTGTCTTAAAAACCATATAACTTACTAACACTCATGGCTTCTATTATAATCCACACCATTATAGTCAAACTGATTGTTGGCTATATTAATGGAGATAAATATAGTTTGAATTTCAAGCAAACTATGGCATATTTTATGCTTATGATTTTCCTTTAAGATGTCTGAATGTTATTTTATTGCATATGCTCAGCTATTACTGATAGTTGTTTTTCTCATATGGAACAGTCAATTAAAGATATTAAGCATAAAAGGACTTCAATCTGCTAAAATAATTTAATATAAAGAAAATTTCATACAGATTGTGCCGTACTTAATTAGTGCTTGGCTTACTACTGCAATTCCATAGACTTAATTTATAACGTATTGTAACTGTGAACAAACTCAAAAGTATTGTTTCTATGGCTTTAAGTAAGCTTTGGATCACCCAAGACTGCTTTTTTCCCCACCAATAGATATTCAAGCCTTTTACAAGAGTATCTTTTGCCCCATTTTACAAATAGAATATTTGGAACACAGAGAGGTTAGCATGACAAAATCCTCAGAAGCTTGTGCAGGTGCAAGTAGCCATTTGGGAGCCCATCTCAGAGCTCCAGATGTAGTAGAGGATAAAAGGGTATGCTAAGTATCACCTGGAGCGACTGTGTCTCTTGAAGCACAACCCATCCAACTGCTCCTCTTGGGAAGTTGTGACTCTGTTTTGCCCCCCTCTGCATGTGCAAAAGTCTGCAGTGCAGCCTGGCTTTACTCCTTTGGCTAAACAAGTAAATAACATTGATTGCACCTGAAGCTTGCCCTGCAGCTGATGGGAGTTGTAGTAAGGAACCTTCCAGGCAGCTATCAGGAGTACTTGGTCAGACTGGATAGATACAAGGTTGAAAAAGAGACATCCCTTTGGAGGAATCTCTGTTTAGCAGAGCAAAGATCCCCTACCACTTACTCTTTTTTTTTTAATTTCACACACCTGACCCATGAGATATGAGCCAGCACAGCAATCCAGGGTCATTCTCTAGACACAAGAGGCTGGGTTCTCCATTGTCTTGCACATTGTGCAGCTATTTACACCAATCCATTCTGATACGTTGGCAGTGTTGCCAACTCTTACAATTTTATCGCAAGTCCCATGATATTTGGTATTTTTTGCTCACAGCCCCAGCTCTTGGAATCATGTGATTAGAAGAGACCTTCCACTTTCAGGTAAAAGAAAAAAATGTCTAGCCCTGAAGGTTGCAAAGAAAAGTTGTAAAATGTGTCCCAAGTGGTCCCAAACAATTGAAAAACTAACAAGAAGTAAAAAAGAACCCCAAATGTAGTTTCCCCCCCTCCCCTCATCTCATTTTTTTTGTGTCTGACTCATGATTTTTTTAACTCTTTCTATCTAAAGTGATGGCAGTACCTCACACCAACTTTGCAATGGGATAAATGTCTACACAAGAGGCAGGACAACAGAGAATCAGGACCAAGTTATGATCCTGAAGTAGCACAAGCTCCCTTCCCTTACTGCCCCATTAAAGCATTATATTTTTAGGCCCCTCTATAGCTTGGACTTTGCTTTTATATTTGCCAATACAGTAAACTATTTTTCTAATAGCCTTTCCTCTTTTTGTACCTTTCCACTTCACTCTGAACTTTGATTTTTATTCAGGACCAAATATCAATCTGGTCTGATGTATCTGGAGCATTTCAGGAAAAAAAGAATCAGATTTGCAGGTGTATTTGTACTGTGAAGGAAGCAGAGGCCGAGCTGTTAATTGTGCCTTTGTTTGGTGAGAGGAGAATGAGATGATGCAGTGCTGCTTTCTGTGCTGCTGTTGCTGATGCTGCAGTATCTGTTCCTGACCAGAAGGCTGTCATTGTAACATAACTCCCTTCTATTTGCTCTGCTACCTGTATTGTGTGGAGACACCTATACATTCATATAATTTCCAGTGCCTGAACAACAAAACCATTCTCCCCCATCTCAGCTTTAGTATCAATTTTATAAGTGATACAAAGTCCTTTGGGTGGACCTTCCTATCATAATGTCCCTCAAGATTGTGTGGCAGCTTTCAGGTTCTGCAGATTGACTAGTTAAAAATACCCATTTTACCCGTGACCTAAACATTACTATTGTTCAGGATATCATGCTGTTTGAGGACTCCATCCATAGTGTTCAGACTTCCTCTGTTCGTATGTCAGATATATCTAGTTAGAAAAGTCTGCAAAGGTGGTGCTTTTATATTTACATCTTCTCATTAATGCACTCAAGCATAGCCTTGGTTCACACTGTCTATTAATCCACACATATACACAAAGGGAACATTCCTATTCAGAATCAGATCCTGAAGCAGTGATTCCACTTAAAGTATTGCCTTTGATCTGAGTGTCTCCATTGGCTTGTGCAGTTGGAGCCATTTGATTTTCTCACCCTCAGTGGTACATTTTTTACCCCTGTCAAGGGCACACTCAAATTACAACACTGACTCTCAACTTGTTTGAAACTTCATTAGATTACATCCCAACAAAAATATGTCTCTAAATCCAGGGAAATCCTGACAGCAATAAAAGAGAATGGTGACTTATGAGTGTGTTGTGTCCTTTGCTTTTTACACAAACAAATGCATCAGGAAGAAACCCCATGGATCAGTGGGGTCTAAACAACTGCATTTGCTAACAGTGTGCAACATACAAGACCTAGCTATGTTGGCTTCTGAAACACAGGAGGCACTGAGTACCACTGTGGACCTTAAAAACTATTTAAAGGATACTACTCAATTCCTATGTATTACAGGGAGGTATCTGCTCTAATTGCCCTGTAACACCCTCTTCAAACTCTGTTAAAAGAAATCTCTCTGTTTTTAAAGACAGATGTTGTAGAGGTTGTTAAAATTCAGAAACAAATATTAACATGGAAGCCTGAGGAAGCTCCAGGTTCTCTATGGCTGGTGGAGCTCTGCTTTTAGTGCCTGGTATCTGCCATTTTGCAATATACAGAATAATCTGGACACATAACTTACTCTCCTACTGCTGCTCCTGGCCAAGCCTCCACTGTACCAGCAGGTTACATTGCATGTCTCAAATCCCACCTGTCCTAACACCCATGGTCCCATTAGGCCTGCTAGCTACCTACACAGCACTGGAACCAAAAACTGGTTCCTTCTGCTCCTCAATGAAGTTCTGGATGGGGGCCCTTGAACCCCTCACTCCATGGAGGAGCCAAAATCAGGCCACTCTTCCCATCTGGACCAATAGCATGTCTCCCACGTTCTGACACAATGGCGGTAGTGGCAACAGGGTCCCCTTCCCTCCTAAGCAGCAGCAAGATGGATCCCTCAGAACCACTGCTAGATGGGTTCTTAAAGCAAAGAGAAAAGATGTCAGCTACAGCAGCTGGAGCCCTGGTCTGCGCTGGTGGTGGGTTTGGAGTTAGGTGGCTTCCTTCCTGGCTCTACTGTCCCCTTCGTCTTCTGGAGGTTTTCTGCAGATGCAGGCAGAGATTACTGCATTGCTTTCACTCATGTCAGTTTCCTTTCAAATCAGAGCTATTGTTTCAGGCTCTCTGCACACTCAAGTAGAGTTACTCTCAAATCATGTTTTCATATCTATCTTCAGAAAGATGAGGGTCATCAGCTTTTTTTTTTAATGACAGCTTAGATTCAGGGAGCCAGAATCCCATGTACCAGCCTATAATACCTATGGCTGAATCTGGCTCTGGTTCCCTACATTACAAACTGGAAACATTTCTTCAGCTGGTTGAATTTAAATCATCAAAAACACTATGGCAAGAGGGAGAGAATGGGGTGGCGTAGCAGATCAAACACATCCCATTATTGTTTATATAAGCTGATATGGTTTAGGAGTTTGAAGAAAAAACTTGAGTTGTCCTTCTAAACCTACCAGGTAGAACTACCTACTGTCCACTCACAGTCAACAATTTCATGCATGCCTAGGCCAGACTCAGCACCTATCAAGCAGGGAGGGATAGCTCAGTGGTTTGAGCACTGGCCTGCTAAACCCAGGATTGTGAGCTCAACCCTTGAGGGGGGTCACTTGGGGATCTGGGGCAAAATCAGTACTTGTGAAGGCAGGGGGCTGGACTTGATGACCTTTTGGGGTCCCTTCCAGTTCTAGGAGATAGGATATCTCCATATATTATTATTTTATTTTTTATTATATCTTTTCTATTTTCACAGTGAGAGATAGGCGCCTAACAACAGGCCAACACACTTCTGCAGCAGCGATGGTTGTGAAATTATGCCTACAGCACAACGAGGTTGAAAGCCCACTCCAACTATCCTAGATAGTCATGAGGGGCAGATATTTATATTCTAGCTGTCAGGTCCACCAGCCAACTGATGAATTATCCTAAGAGTTGTAATCCAGAAGATGAAAGGAAAGGCAATAAGGACCCATGCAAATAAAGAGATTCATAAATACTCGTGTCAGAGAAAGAGGTGATTAACAGTATGACAATTTTACAGTACAACCCCAAACCACATACTAGAATGGAACAGTGTGCTACCTACGAAAGCCCTGCTCCCTTGCTGGGGCATCCGACCATACATGTCATAATGTGATATTTGGATGTCTCCTTTGTAGAACCCATTAGAACTTAGCCCTGTTGGGAGAATGGATGGAAAAGAAGTAAATCTGCTACACAAGTTTCCTCACGCAGCTACCTTTAAAGGGACAAATCCTGCTGATTTGATTGGTTCAATTTATCAAGAGATCTGACACTGCCCCAGTAGTCCAAAAGCATACCTTCCACTCTGCCATTAACTGGCAATCATTACAGGCCTGGAGAAATCATAGTGTCATAGTGTTTAAGGCCAGAAGGGACCACTAGATCATCTAGTCAGATTTCCAGTATATCACAGGGCTCCGATACTGCCCAGCACCAGCATACTAAACCCAACAACTGAAATGAGACCAAAGTATTACAGCCCACAGGTAACTAGACTATTATGTGCCACAGGCAGAGAGGAGGAGAGACTGAGGTGCACCAGTGCTCGAGGCTCCCACAAGGGCAGGGAAATAATTAAATGAGATATACCCAGATAATCCTGGCAAATGACCCGCACCCACACTTTGCAGAGACAGGTGAGAAAACCTCCCAGGTCACTGCCAATCTGCCCTTGTGGAAAACAACTTCTCAATCCCATACATATGGTGATCAGTTAGGCCTTGAGTGGGTGAGCAAGAACCAGCCAGGGTAACATCCCTTCCTGACCCCTGCCAGTAGCCAGCTGAAACCCTGAAATGTAAGGGTTTAGAAACATGCATTTAGAAACATAAGCAAGAAATAAGTAATTCTTGCCCGTGCTCACAAGTGTGAAGGAATTACTTTGAAAGTTCTTATTCAGACTGTAAAATATTCAAGATGTTAGTCTGGATCTGTAAAAAGTGACAAAGAGTCCTGTGGCACCTTATAGACTAACAGACATATTGGAGTATTCACCCACAAAAGCTTATGCTACAATATGTCTGTTAGTCTATAAGGTGCCACAGGACTCTTTGTTGCTTTTAACTAGTACAATAATCCATGACTAGGGCCCACAGGGACTAACTGCAATTGAAATCAATACAACAAATAAATAAATAAATAAATAATAAGGAAAGTTATGGTCCATTTTATTTCATTTTATTACAAGCCTTTCACTCTAGGCACATTCAGGCTTTAAACAATACAAAAAATGCCATGTTGGGATGCTAGCAGATCTTTAAAAATAATCAGAGATGTCTTCCCCTTCCAAAACACGCGTAGAGCTCTCAATAGAGCAAGAGAAGTTATATTCCTCACATATCAAGGGGAGAACAACCCCCCTGGAAATCCAATGTATTTTAGGGATGAGCAGAGCTTTATCTCTTATTTTTATGTTTAATTTTCATATGATGATTAAAATCTATTCAAAACTGATATGAACAAGCCTTAGGCTTAATTTTGTTTTTTTCATCCTGAACCTTTTGCCCTTCCAATCTGTAAAATGCCTGATACGGACCCAAATTAATTGAAAACTGTATAGATAATCTTTTGCATCTTGGAAGAAAATGCATTTTTAGATTTTTGCCCTTGATAGCTGAAGTTCTATTAGCAGCTGTGAATTGAAAATTTTGAAACAGCTTATGCAATAAATTAGACATTTCCAAACTAGACATATGCAGATCTCAAATCACCCCTTTCCACAAAGACAAATGCAAACTTTTGAACCTAATTATAAACTCCCCACCCCCCAGCTTTATTTCTGAGAGATGGCATTGCAGTGCAAGGCTATTTACCTCATTATAGAAATGTCATAAATTGCTGCTAAGTGAGATAATGTACCATAAAAGATCATAAAATGTACCATAAAATAATGTTTAAAAATAATCATTTCTTCGCTTGTACATAACAGTTCAAAATTAGAGATGTCGCTTCAGGTGTGGACCCTAGTATGATTTGATTTCTCTTTGATATAAGAACCAGCTGAATTATTTCATAAATGAACTTCAGCAGAGCTGGATTTAACATAAATCTCTTTCTGTAGCCCATGTTCTATTATTTCTCCCAGACCTCAAAGTCATGTTGTAGGTATCTCTCACTGATACTGTGATACTGATTCAACTGTGTAGGCTTTGGGGGGAAAAGAGGCTGGTATGTGGGAGAGGGCTCTAAGAGGTATGCTAGACTCATTTCTCCAGACCATCATTGACTTTAATGGGAAAACACACCAGTTCCTCATTATGCCTGCCTATAGTCTGCTAACATGGATTTCTGGGCTGTAGCTCCTAATGTTCATAATTTGTGGTGTCACTGTATTTCTGTCTATATGTTGACCCCATTTAGAAGACAAATAATCTATCTTCTGAACTTTTGACTTGCCCTACACAATCAGAGCTATTTCTCTTCCACAATCAATTTGAGCAAACTCTCCCCAGCTCCCATCCCCATCTTTTTCCTATTTGAAAAAGGTTATACACATGGTGTTGTCATGAAGACAGGAATATGCTTCCTTGACTCAGTGACAATTTACCAAGGCAAGTGTAAAACTTGTGTTCTGGTCTCTGTTCAATTCAATTCTACTTTATGCTTCAGCTTGACCTGTGGTGTCCCTCTCTGCAATGGACTAACATTCACAAAGACTTTGTGTAGGCTATACATTTCCTCTCAAGTGGTCTCCTTGAGCATTTTAGATACTACCTTTGGATAGATTCACACTCCCACTTTACTCATGAGTAAAACAGTCTCCCAGGGTGAGGTTGGGAACAGGGAAGGGAGCAGACTTTTAACTGTATGGGTTTCTTTATAAAACAGGATAGCTCATTTCCACCCAGAACTGATTTATGGTTTATATTGGTCTTACCTTAGTATGTTTTATTAACAGTTGCTATGCAAAGTATAAAAACTGTTTGGGTCAACACTATTGTATATCAGAAAGGGGATTTCACACAAGAAAAATCATTCACATAATCAGACTTCAGTGTTAATTTAGTTACTATACCCACCATGTATTTTCAACAATTTTATTACAAAGCTTAGTAATTGTTGAAGAATTTGGGTGAAATCTATTTGCACTGAAGTTGATAAAACTCCCTTTGACTTTAATGGGGCCAGGATTTCACCCTCTGTGTTTAATCAGTGATTCACTACCTAACATCTTATCCCCTTTCCATCCTATTTGGTCCCACAGTAAGGGCCTAATCCAACATCTAATCAATGGAAAGACTCAAATTGACTTCAGTGGGCTTTGGACCAGGCCTTATTGCCTTGGGGCCAAATTGTGTACCCTTTGGAAGAACAAAACAAACAAACTCAAAAGCAGCAGAGCGTTCATGGTGTGTGTCAGGTCCAGAGAGGCAATGCACCCTCCATGTGCCACAGATCAGTGCACTCTCTGTTATCTTTTCTACATTCACATTTCTACATTCTGTTATCTTTTCTACATTCACAGGGTTACCGTTGCTGACAACATATTCAGCAGTGGATACAGCAGTAGGTACTGGTGCATGAATACAATGTAGCTGAGAGTGCAGCTAAGCACAAACCATGCTTGGAGCAGGTTTTTAGAAATGGTGCAGAACATGTTTTGTCATTGGTTATTATTGTCAGCTGAGTCACTCAAAAGAGTCAAATGGTCAACAGAGAATCCCAGAAATTTAGGGCTGGAAGCGACCTTCAGAGGTCATCTAATCCAGCCCCCAGCACTGACGCAGAATTACGTATACTGAGACATCCCGGACAGGTGTTTGTCTAATAAGTTCTTAAAAACCACCACTGATGGGGATTCCACAACCTCCCAAGGTAACCTGTTCCAGTGCTTAATTAGCCTTATAAATAGTAAATTCCAGTTTGTCGACCTCTTTCTTAAAGTGTAATGCCCAAAACTGGACACAACATTCCAGCTGAGGAATCACCAGTGCCAAGCAGAGCAGAATAATTACCTCCCATGTCTTACATCCAACTCTCCTGTTAATACATCCGAGAATGACATTTGCCTTTTTCACAACAGCATCTCTGGCCACATACTTTTAAAGACAAGTTCCAAACATGGAATTGCTATTGACTTTACATAGAATGTGGCCAGATGGCTGGATGTGATGTGGATGGCTGGATAGATACATGCACCTGAAGACTTCTCAATATTTTACAGCCGCTGTACAGCAATTAAATTATTATTCACTTGTAAATGGAGTAAAGAGTAATAGGAATAAATATGAATCACATGTTGGAAACAGAATCAAAATTGCCAACCATTTTTTTTAAATATTATGTTTTGCAGGCAGCTTTACCTCAGCTCAGAGCTTCCATTTGTGGCTTAAATACAATTCAACCAATTAATTTACAGTGATTATTGACCTATCTTTCCTTTCCAAATCCTGACACTAAAATGTGACTCCCAAATTGATTTACTCAGGCTTCCTTTATAGAAATTATCAATCAAAAATGATCCATGACTAAAAAGAATTTTTTTTGTCGTTTCATTTTACATGCGTGCAAGGATAATGTGACTGAGACACTTACATGAGACTCTGGTTCTCCTGGTCATGATTACAAATGATTCTAGCATTTTCTCCAAAGGCTCCCCATAATTGAGAAATTTCATATTGATGCAGTGCTGAAAAAATTACAGCATTATTGAATTGACTTATCATCCAGCAAGATATACTATAGGTTAAAAAGGGTAAGTGTCTTCATATCAGCAAGAAACAAAGGTAGACACTTGAAAACAGAAAATTATTATTTCATGAGTTATTCCAGACAGAAAATGTACCTAAATTGATCAAACTATATGAAGTGAAAATACCCATTCCTCAACTTCTGACCCTACCTGACTGCCAAGAAATCCATTTGGAATGTTCGGAACCCAATGTAATTACCAAACAAGAAATGACTGCTTAGGACATACTTTATATATTTTCTCATTACTGTTCAGTTTACACTATTTCATAAAAGTAAAAGGGGGAGAGGAATAGCAACATGAGGAGAAAAGGAAATAAAAGGAGAGAGAGACAAAAAGATATTGGCTAGATTCTTAACTGATGTAAATATGATGTAGCTCCATGTAGGTCAAAAACTTGCACTGATTTGCACCAGCTGAGCATCTTGTTGCATTGTAGTTTTGGTACTCTACTCACAGTCTCCTCCTGTAAGAGCTGCAGTTGCCGTGCAATAAGCATTGTGCTTGTTCAGCACAGCAATATACATAAATATGTTCTACATCCCATTAGTGTGGCTGTGATTTTGTATTTTCCAGCTAGCAAGCAGAAGCCAGATTTTTTTTCTTTGTTGAAAGTAATGTAAGACAGAAGTGCAATAATTATCTACCCTAGAATTTGTACATGACCAACTCCTCTTAGAATCATCCCTGACTGAAATCCTTTTCCTTTTTTCCTTTGATCTGAATAAAATAGCTACAGTTTTCATTACATTTAATTGATCTGATGCTAAGAGATGCTAAGCACCCATAGCTCTCATTAAAGTTAATGGAATTCCCTGTCTGTGGTGATGCGTTAGAAGACTATGATCTAAGATGATAAAGCAAGAACTTTATGACCAAAATTTTAAATAGTAATTACTAATTTTGAGTGCCTCAAGTTTCATAAGTCTAGGTGGTAGCACCTTGGAATTGATTTTCAGAGGCCACGACCACTTGCGGGTCTTCTTGAAATTGGTGGGAGTTGCTGGTGCACAACAGCTTTGAAAAATCAGGAAAGTGATTATCAAGTTAGGCACCCAAAAGTTGAAGTATCTAAAATGCATGAGCACTTTTGAAAATCAAGCTACAAATCTCAAGCCAGGGGATAAAGGCATTGAGTCCTTTAAATACACACACACACACACACACACACACACACACACACACACACATGTTTTTTCTAATATTGGTATAGATGGAAACAATTTGCTGGGTCAATAAAGATTTTGGATTATACTAATAAGACAATATACAGGATGGTTAGAATTTCTTTGCCCCAGGCTCCTGCACAGGACACTTTGCACATCTCTGTTGGCACAAAGGGGTCAGAAATGTAGTCAAATTGGGCATCTGAAGATTAATCGGCCCGGGAGATTCCCCCAGGTGGTGTTGAGTAGGGTGGTCAACCTTCCAGGATTGTCCTAGAGTCTCCAGTAATTAAAGATTAATATTTTATTAAAGATTATGTTATGTGATGAAACCTCCAGGAATACATCCAGCCAAAATTGGCAACCCTAGGTTGAACTGGAATAGGCAAGGTATTTGGGGCTTAAAGGAGGCAGAAGGAATGGTTGGCGCACACTGTGCTGTAGAAATCACTAGCCAGCAGAGTAGGAGGCTTTTACAAGAGAGCAGAATTTAGAGGCCTCAGAGGTACAGGAACAACAAATAGGATTTTTTTATGGGTTCAGTGTTGGCAGAACCACAGTGTAATTCTTTAGAGGGTGCATGACTTCCCCCTAAAACTCCAGATGAAAAACTATTTGTTATGACTTTTTCCCCCCTAGGTATTTTCACATACTAATGTTCACACTTCTATCTCTTTGTGTGTCTTATAAAGGAAAAACAACTCAGCCATTTCATGGAGAAAAGTGGTTTACTGCATCTGCCCACTACTTTTATCCTCTGCTTATTTCATAAGGAAACTATTTAAAGTCCCATCAGTGGTAGTTTCACTGACATGAAAGAATATAAGAGTTCCGCAGAATCCATTACATTCCTTACTGTCAATGAGCTGCACATTAGGAACCAAATTCTGCTCTGTTATAATGGTGTAAATCCCTAGCAATTCCACTAAATTTAATGGAATTACTCCTGATATATATCATGTAACTAAGATTGGAATCTGAGCCTAGGAAGTATCGAAGTGGGGCGTAATATAATAGATCATAAAGACATCAACCTTAAAGTTCTCTTTATAATCCCCATATCAAGGAGTGCTCTCGGTAGGCTATGGATTCATAGATTGTGGATGGTTCCTGGTTTAATGCACAGTCTAAGGGAGTCTAGAAACCATAGATACGAGAGTCCTAAGCAAGGAGTAAACACTGCTAAAATCCCATCATGTTTATGATAGATTGTAATGGCTGTCTGGTCTATTATGTCAGTAATATAGCTACTGAGAGTCAAAGATCTCATAGTTAAAGAAACCCCAAGTAAGCAGTAAAATCATAGACTATAATGGCTCTAAAGGAGCCTTTAGAGTTTATCATGTCAAAAGTCAGTACATTTAATTGTCCATTTTCCAATTTTAAAATGTCTGTGACTAAGTATATGTACTACAGACTAATAGCCTTGAAAAAACCATTATCGACATCATGTAAAACTCCAGACTAAGGAAAAGAATTCATATATAAGCCTTCCAGAAATGTAGCTGACGAATACCATTTCCCTGAATATGGGCAGGGAAGGATTTGCATGGAATCATGTTATTACAATTAATGCATTGTGGGTAGATTGTACAGAAACATTCTGCATTTTCTCCCACCTTAACTATAGCTGTTGTCCACATTTCTAATACATTTTATTTTCATATTTTTTAAACACACCAAAAAAAAAAAAAACAAGGAAAACGACAACATTCAGTATTAAAATATGGTTAAGTGTTTGACAAGTCCACAAAGTAAAAGCCATACCTGTTCAGTCCCAAACTGCGTTTTTAGTCTTCCTTCCAATTCTTTACTGATTTTTGGCTTCCAAAAGTAATAATACTTTGCAAAATACATATTTTCCTTTCTTCATCCAAGCATCAAACTATGCTTTCCAAACATTAACACAAGCAAGATTTTGACTTACACGACCATCCTGATCAGGATATTGGTTTAGTTGAGGCTTTCATTATTTCTGGTCAATATGTGTTGGTATGTTTATAATATCAACAACAAAACAACCAAAGGACAAAAATAATACATAAAATGTGAGAATATATTTACCATAAATGACCATCCTGAAGAGCATTCATTTTTGTTTAATTCCAAATTTATTAGTGCAAACCAAAAGAAAACATAAAAGTTCCTCAGCCAACTTTTAAAAGATGTATAATGAACTGGAGGCTTTACACACACAGGATGACATGTGTAGGAGCAAGTGTAGTTTTATATTATTTCATTTAATAGCAGACATTTTGCCTCTCTGGCTTGTCTACAAACAATGTATGGTATCAATGTATTTTTAATATTCTATATAAATCACTCTGCATTGAGATCTGTGTGTAAAATACTATGTAAGAAGCAAATGACTTTCTTGCCAGAAGGGAGGGGGAAATGAAGTGAGGAAGAGGCAGATGATAGCACAACAGGGACCTGGTCTGTGACTGAGGCTCCAAGGCAGTATGATAATACAAATGATAAATAAATAATAATAATAAATAATAATAATAATAATAGTGTTATCAACTCTCACAGGTTGTTTGTTTTTTGCAAGCAAGATATTCAATGTTTTACTTAAAGCACCAGCTTCTGGAGGCAAGTGATTATGGAAGAATTTCAGCTCTCATTTAAAGAAAGCAAGGAAGTTTCTAGCCCTGCTGCTTGCAGTGAAAACTTTCAAATGTGACCCAAGTGTAACCTAAAGGCTGAAAAAAAAAATGAAAAGAACCCAAACAGAATTGTTGTGGCTTTATTTTTAAGTCTCATGATTTTGGGAGGCCCGACTGATTGGTTGGATGTGGCAATACTGTATTCTTACTCTGCTTTTTTTTTTTTTTGCTCTTATTGGCATGGAAATTATTTGGTTTTGAAATATACATATTATCAAAAATGCTTTTGTTAGTAACATATTTTCCCTATGCTCTAAAAGGGAATTTGGAGAGCTGTAAGTACCAGTGATGAAAGTAGATGAAGAGGCTCAACTGACACTTCCTGCACTAAAAGCAGAGGGAGAGTTCCTTCTCATGAGTATCTGGTGCTGTTAAACTTATAGTGAGAACTCTGCTAGCTGGTGTGGTGAAAACTCATGTTTCAATTCCCTCTAACCACTGGTAAGTAATATCACCCCCTTCTGACAGCTAGTAGATGATAAGACCTGGAAGGTCAGCTTCCCATTGGCAGAGACATTAGTGACGTGGAGTCTGGATATATTCTAAGCATCACTTGTTTTATTTACATTTACACACCAGTCCTGGAACAGAGGTGGTGACAGACAGCATGCAGGGCAATCCTTTCTTTCAAGAATCTCAGCCCAACACCAATGCCCAGTTGCCAGAGATCAACTCTGCCTTACTAAGTGACTCTAGTTAAGGCAGAGAGCAAATTGTCTTGCTGCTTTTCACATCTAGCCATAAAAACCTGCAACAAGCATTGATGTGTCTCTGTCCTGAAAGTGCTCCCCAACACCCTCTCAGAGATGCAGGTCCTGGTGATTTCTTCAGATGTGCCTCCTGTTCATAAAGGTTAGGTCATCCAATCAGAAAACAGAAACAAGACCATGTGGCTAATATGACCCATCACATAACATGAAGAGTGAGTTATGAATAATTAATCTGCTCATGAATGCCCATACTGAAGAGTTGGTGAGGCATAGACTTGACATTATTTATGCAAAAGTTTCACTCAGTGATGGATTATGGATACAGAACAGATTAGTAAAAAGTGCTACATGTCTGTGAATAATTTCTTCTTCTTCCTCTTCTTCTCCCCCTTTCCCTAGTTAGTGGGGGGGGGGGGAGTGGGAGAATGCGGGGGGGGGGGTCTGATTGCCAGATCAGTTTTTCCAAGCTTTCTAGACAATGTTCATTGTGCATTTAATCCACCCTTTTGTACACAGTCTAGCTTTTTCTTGGCCATCCTTTCGTTCTTTGCCTACAAACATTAGTCTCAAATACCTCCCTAGTAGTATTCTCTTCATCTGTCCTTCATACATGCTCATACCATCTCAGTCTCCTCTCTTGCACCTTCTTGCTGATACTGCAGACCTTGGTCTCACTCCTGATGACACTGCTCTGCATGTAGTACAGGAATGGCACCTCTCTCACTGCCCTCAAACATCTCATTTCAATGGCTTTGAGTCTTCTCAAGTGACGCTCTCTCATTGTTCATGGCTCTGATCTGTATTGAAGAGCAGGGCTGACTATGCTTTTGTATAGCTGTCGCTTAAGTACTCTGGGCAATTGTTTATCATAAGTCACTGCGCTTACCTTGTGTCAGACTTTTCCTGCTCTCAGCAGCCTTGCTTGCAGTTCTACATCAATTTATCCACATACCATTTGTGAATAATTTATGAACAGAAAAAGGAGCTGAAATACCTGATTTAATTTTGTCATTGTGCATTGTTTGGTCATGTCAAACCTTAACTTGATGGTGGACTTTCTCTTTCTAATTAATACATTTTACTCAGACTATTCTGCAGACAATTTTAATTTACTTCAGTATCACTGCCCTACTTTGGGGAACAGAGAAAATTCTCAAATTGCCCAATAAGCCTCAGTCCAGCAAAGCACTTAGGTCCTGATTCAGCAAAGCACCTATCAACGTCCTTATTTTAAGATGGCTTAAGTCCATCCCTATTCAATAAACCACTTAAACAAGTGCTTAAATTTAAACACACATACAAGTCACATAGAAATCAATTAATAGTAGTTAAGCACATGCTTAAACTTAGACATTTGCTTAAGGGCTTTGCTGGACTGGTACCATAGTCAGTGTTTAGCCATACACAAAGGTGGTGCACATATCTGTGTTACCAATGTGGATGAAGCTCTGGTTCCAAACATATGTGTTTGTTGGTGTTGTTTTTGCTATTAAACATGGATGATGGAATTTGTAGGCAGATTAGAAAGTATAGAAGTTGCCAGTGTTACTGCCAGCCATGTATCATATGCTTTCAAATTCAGTTCTCATTTTCAAGATAGGAAAATAATTAATTTTAGATACTGACTCTCTAGTATAGTTTGCATTCCCAGGAAATATTACATAGCAGTACAAATTATGAACTTTTTCATAAATCCCAGAAAAGATTCCTTTAGATAGCAATACATGATAACTTTTTTTTTCTAAGTTATACTTAGAAAAAAAGTTATGTTGCTAGTCCTGACACAGAGTAATATAAATCAAAGCTGCCTGAGATAATCTACATGGGTATACTATGGGCAAACCCCAGAGGCCCTCTAGTCCCTAGGTCAGCCAGTGATATAAGGCCACACACCAGGGTCCTTAACAGCTGCTATCATTAGCATATGGTGAATTTAATTTATTAAAATCCTAGGACAGTTTCTCTACAAATGGATAAAATAAAAGACAAATCCTGTAATGAGAAATAAGCTAGTTTTACACATTCAGTGAAGATCGTGGCATGCAAATCTTTGTGAGGAAAGCGGACTGATTAAGGAATAGTTTATTGAATATCTGTTTGTACCATTCTCACCTAGTGCTGGATGCAGAATAAGAACCTGAATAGAACACGTGTATCATAACATACAGGAGTCTGAATACACACAGGGTTGAGTAAGAAGATCCATTTTATAGTCTCTTTTAAGAGTAGAACACCACTTTAGGAGTTTTCAGGAAACCACAGTGACCCGCAATGTAAATCACACAAGGCAGTCAAATGTCATTTATGTCAATTGCCAATTACAACATGTTTATTCCAGTCATTTGCAGTCAGATGGCTTCTGCTGATGAGCACTTTACCTGGAAGATGAAACTGGCTTTCCATAGATACTAGTGTGGCTAAAAGAAGACTTTAATTACTTTACTTTGTCTCATACTTAGTTGTACTACAAATCAAGGAGAAACTGCAGGACACAAGGTTCATTTCACTCACCTGTGCAGGCAAGTTTTCTTTATAATTAGCCAAATGTTTTAAGGCTCTTGCCACAAAATGTAATTCTAACATCTCCACCATTTTTCCCTTTCTTGTCTCTGAAATGAAATATTTTGGATGATATTATAAAACAAAAGATCACAATTATGAACAAGCTGATGGATTTTGTTGTTGTGACTTTTTTGTGAATTATTTACGTCTGGTTCTTGTAGCATTAACATCGTCTTAAACACACTGTTTGAAAATATTCTGATATGTTATTGATATGGCATTTCTAGGGCTAAAGATTTATTCTTTCTTAATTCATTACTTGTAAAGTGCCCTCAGATGGAAACAATGTAGCAGTGAAAAGTATTATTAATAATAATAAAAACTGAATGTTCTAGGAAGTATACTCATGACTTTGTCCATCTGCCTGTCCAACTTTTTTTTAATGAGGCTTCAACAACTGAAAAATAGTTTTTATTGGCAAGGTGATTTTTCCAAGCTTTCATACTTTGCAACAATCCACCCCCAGCAACATATGCCTCTGGCTGAGCTCAGCTTCTGTGCTGTAAATAAATCTCTAATAAGAGCTGTGAAACGTATGACTGGTGAACAAGTTAGTGAAGAATATATGAAACTTATTTTCATATTCTCATTTATCTGAGGTTCATTCTTCTCTTCGTCATGATTCAGAATAAGGCTTTACAGAGCTTAAAATCAATTAAAGATGATTTAGGTGTTACAAAAACAATTACATATACCTGATTAGTGTGTGGAAATATTTTGTATTTGGTTGATCAACTTAAGAGATTCAGACACAGTTTCATTCCATCAAATATCTCTTTAACATCAACATTGTCTATCTGACCATCTAACTTTTAATTCAGTTAATTTAGAGCAAAATAATTGATTAGAGGACAACTATAATTAAGGACTCAAATTCTGGCTCTATGGAAGTCAACCGCAACACTCCTGGGGTTGTTTTTTTAAGCCATTCTAATTCCCCTTTTTTTAGTTGGTTATAAATTTTAGATAATTTATTTGGGACTGACATTTTCTATTTTGTCATCAGACATAGGGGTGATTTTTAAAAAGTCTGAGTTTGTCTAATTCAGTCATTTTGGAAGTGTGTGCATGGGAGGAAATATTTTTCTTGTACCAGTATTCTGTAATCTGAAATTTTGCACATGTATAACATAACAATAGTTGAAGGTAAAAACATCAAAGGACATTTGTTTTGTAGGTCTCATTGAGAGGAAGAAGCCAATTTGTAGAAAATGGATTCAGTAGTTTAAAAGTTATGGCTAATTAAAATGGAAAATATTTTTCTTAGTTACCAAAGCAACAACCTCTAGTCAAGCATGCCCTTAAATTGCCAGCTACTCAAATCCTAAACCAGGAGGCTCACTCTTTACTCTGATCTCTTCCAACTCCAGAGGAATGGTGGAATACAGACTGGAGCATACCTAGAATTTAATAGCCACTGCCATCTCAATCACTTTATCCCAAACAGAGGTGTCAGATAGCATTAACTGACAAGCACTCCAGCCTAAATGAGATGGTCTCTTGAAGGGAATGCAAATCCTTGTGTGTTTCAGGATGTTCAGCACTCTGACCTCACTAAAGTGAGACACTGATAATGATGCTCAATAACATCACAGACTCTTCACTTGCTTTAAAGTACTGGTTTTCAATCTGTGGTCTGCGGACCCCCGGGGGTCCACAGACAGTGTCTAAGATTTCAAAAGGGGTCTGCACTGCCATTCAAAATTTTTTAGGGGCCTGCTAATGAAAAAAGGTTGAAAATCACTGCTTTAAATCAATCAGTCTGTAGGCTTCAGAGAACCCAGAAAATCATGGCAATCTATATCAGAACGAGAGCGAACCGTAGTATAGGGAGAACAGTATTATACATACACTATTTTCTAAAGTTTCTTATACTGCTTCCATTCAACAAATCTGTGCCTTTTAATGGTGAAAATGTCCAGGGAGACCTAGCTCTCAGGCAACATATTTTACTAATAGTTAGAGCTGGTTGAAAATTTTTCAAATGAACAGTTTTCTTTTAGAAACTGCTGATTTGGTTACATCAAAACATTTTGTGGGAACATATTGACTTAGTCAGTTTTCATGAGTAACTATTGAAAAGTTAAGTTTTGATAAAGTGGAAACATTTCACTTCAACATTATCATTTAGTTCATATAACATCTAATAATAAGGCTGAAACAAAATACTTCCAGAATAGTTCATTTAGTGAAAAAAATCCAAGATTTGAAATTTTCATCCTGATTCAGGGCATAACCAAATCAGGAAACTAGAGAACTTCCTGTGGGATGGAAATTCCAAATTTTGACCAACTCTACAAATCATGTCAAGCTCATTAGAGGTCAATTGGAGGAACTACTAATGCCATAGTGTTATTCTGAATTAATGAGACTTCACATTTCTTCCTGTAAGAGTTCAGTTGCTGTTGTCGTAGCCCTCTTTTGGAACCATGCCATGTTTTAAACAAGTGCCACCTATGTGTCTGCTGGAGACAGGGAAACTCCATCAGTCCTGATGTATTGTGAATTTTCTAAACCTTCGAAAAATTGTTAATATTGTACATGCCAGAAAATCTGCGTTGAATACAAAGGGAAGAATAGAAAACTCAGATGCCTATGTTGTGGTGGAATTGGTTGCCAGCTAACTCTAAAGGAATAGCAACAACCGTATTCTTGTTTTCAGGCAAGTTACAAGGAGACTTGTGACATTTTATTTACCATCAGCTACCTGATTGGAATCTCTAACCAAGATTGTGTATCCTGATCCATAGATTACTTCACGTTCAATTTTAACTCAACAGGCAAAAACAAAATATAAACTCTTAGGAGTTATGTGTGTGCAATTACTATGGTTTCTGAGTGCTATGGTAACCAAACCTCTTAAGGTACCCAGATGTCCATCAGGCATAACACAAATCAGGGAGAAATGATGAGCACTTGAGATGCTAGGCCCAAGAGGCACTGGTCCTTATGGGTTCCAATAACCATGCAGCTACATGGCTAAATTAAAGGGAACGGGAAGTTTGCAAATGCCTTAGGTATGGTTGGTTCAGCAGCTACATTGCAAGGTACAACACAGCAATTCTTAGCTTGGCCCTGTAAAGCAGCCCAATAGGGATAGCTAAGGCTCCTCAAACTCAGATGCTGGGGTGCCCTCTACAGTCTAGTCCTCTATTAAAAACCACATAGGTAACTCACAGGTTTTTCCAGTCCATGGTGTGTTTCACTGGGGGTCCCTCTGCCAGGGCCGGCTCCAGGGTTTTGGCCGCCCCAAGCAGCCAAAAAAAAAAAAGCCGCGATCGTGCTCGCGATCTGTGGCAGCAATTCGGCGGGAGGTCCTTCGCTCCGAGCGGGAGTGAGGGACCGTCCGCCGAATTGCCGCCGAATAGCTGGACCTGACGCACCCTCTCCAGAGTGGCCGCCCCAAGCACCTGCTTGTCAAGCTGGTACCTAGAGCCGGCCCTGACCTCTGCACTGTACACCTGATGCTGTAGTAACACTTCTTGTGTGCAGCCCCTGATAGTAGGATGCTCCAACTGAAGTGGTAGCTTGGCTACAAGCTCCCCACTCCCCCAGGGTCTCTACATATCTATAATGATACTTTACAAAGACAGTAGCCCCTTCTTGTTGGTCCAACCACTGGCCAGAACACACTGACCACTTCCCATACAAGTCCCCAGTATTCTGGCTCCTGCCCCTTTAAGAGTCTGAGCTAGTCACCATCTCTGTGTCCATAGAGTTCTGTTCAGGCCACTGTCTCCTCAGCCTTCCAGCTGCATGGCCCCTGACCAGTCTCTGCTACTTCCCCACAAGTTCTGCACAGACCTCAATCTGGCTGCAATGCCTGCCAGTCAGCTCTCCAGCTCCTCTGCTCAGCTGCTTGCTTACCCTGTGGTTCCTCAATGGCTTCCCCTACACTTCGCTTCCTAGTGCCACTCCCAGCTCACCATGCAGCGACTGCAGCCAGAGAGAGACGTTATTTACAGGGTGAAGGTCTTTCATAGATTGTATGTTCCCCCTCTCTATTGGCTGGAGTGGGAAGGGGTGTGCCCATCTCTACCTGGAAGGTTGTAGGTCAGTGGGGAGGGGTTGATGGGAATGGTGGTTTCTTGCTTAGCAGATTCATCCAAAGTGATTGTTACTTTCACTTTTAGGTCTCTGGTTTAAAGCTCGTCTAGGTTGGCGTAACCGAAAGAGATCCCATCCAGAACCCATTGCTGATGATGGGTTCTGCTTGATAACGATCCGAAGCACTGCAGACTGATGCATGTTCACTTTCATCATCTGTGTCAGATGCCACCACCAGAAGGTTGATTTCTTTTTTGGTGGTTTAAGCTCTGTAGTTTCTGCATCAGGGTGTTGGTGTTTTTTTAAGGTGCTCCAAACCTTGGCCCTCTCAGATTTTGGATGGCACTTCAGATTCTTAAACCTTGTGTTGAGTGCTGTAGCTATCTTTAGAAATCTCACATTGGTACCTTCTTTTCGTTCTGTCAAATCTGCTGTGAAAGTGTTCTTAAAACGAACATGTGCTGGGTCATCATCTGAGACTGCTATAATATGAAATATATGCAGAATGTGGGTAAAACAGAGCAGGAGACATACAATTCTACCCTCAAGGAATCAGGGCCGGCTCTGGCTTTCTGGCCGCCCCAAGCAAAAAAAACCAAAAAAAAACGCGGCGGCCAGAACACCAAAGCAAGGGGAAGGAGGAGGAGGGAACAGGGTGAGAGACAGAACGGGGGCGGCCAGGGCTTCAGTGGGGCGCTACCATGTGGCCCTTCCCGCCATGCCCCCTGCCGGGAGGGCTCCGCACCACTCTGGTCGGCTGGCAGGGAAGGACGCGGGCTGCCCTGCCGGGCTTCCTGCAGCGTGCTCCCGTCCTCCACCCCGCTGCCCCCTACAGGGTGGCCAGAGCAGAACAAAAACAACAACAACAACAACAACAACAACAACAACAACAAAGTGGCCGTGCCGCCCTAGGATTGGGTGGAATGCCGCCTCCTACAAACTGCTGCCCGAAGCACCAGCTTGCTCGGCTGGTGCCTGGAGCCGGTCCTGCAAGGGGGACAGTTACAAATTTAATTGATGCATTATTTTTTTAATGAGCATCATCAGCATGGAAGCATGACCTCCAGAATAGTGACTGAAGCATGAAGGGGCATCCGAATGTTTAGAATATCTGGCACGTAAATACCTTGCAACGCTGGCTACAAAAGTGCCATGTGAAAGCCTGTTTTCACTTTCAGGTGACATTGTAAATAAGAAGCAGGCAGCAGTATCTCCCGTCAATGTAAACAAACTTGTTGGTCTTAGTGATTGGCCGAATAAGAAGTAGGACTGAGTGGACTTGTAGGCTCTAAAGTTTTACACTGTGTTGTTTTTGAGTGCAGTTATGTAACCAAAAAAAATCTGCATTTGTAAGTTACACTTTCACTACAGTGCATATATTTGTAATAAAAAATAATAATATAAAGTGAGCACTGTGCACTTTGTATTCTGTGTTGTAATTGAAATCAATATTGAAAATGTAGAAAAACATCCAAAAATATTTAATAAATATCAATTGGTATTCTATTGTTATAAGTGCGATTAATCGCAATTAATATTTTTGAGTTAATCACGTGACTTAACTGCGATAATTGACAATAATTGATAATTGATAATCTAGACTATGTCTACACTTACAGCGGCGTATAAAGTATAGGCACTACAGGTATAGCTACACACCAAAGTGTAAGGCTCTGGCAGTGGGGAGGCAGCGGGAAAAGGCTCTGGCTGCTCCCTGCTTTTGGAATCTTTCACTGAAAGGCACTGGCAGGGGGGAGGCAGTGGGACACTACACTGCTAAAAAATAGCCATGTACATATGGAAGGCACTGCTTGGGTGTTTATAGAGCTGTGTAGGGTATATAACCTGAGGGTTGAGGCATTTGGGGTACTCTATTTTATTTTACTCACCTAAGCAGTGCCTCGCCATCTAAACTGCTATTTATATCCATGCCAGCTGGGCATTCAGTGTCTATACTCAAAACACTGCCATAAGCATAGATGATACAGCTTTAGTGATACAGCTTAATAGGGTGTTGGTTAGGTGGGGCCTCACCAGACTCCACTCAGCTCTGCCGCTGTCCTCTGAATCACCCCCTGCAACAAAGCCCTCGGTCTACACTCACCCTTATAGTGAAGTCCCCACAGGAAGGAAGCCAAGAGAACATTGGACCCTTGGCAGCTTGACAATAGACTCATTGTCACAAGAGCTCATTCCCCTCCTCCAGAATCCCCGGGAGCCAATTTCTCACCAAAACTCAAGTGCATGTATAGTTTTGGTGACTACCCAAGGGTCACTAGAGGAATGGTGGGTAGGTAGCCTATGCAAATGATGTTCTTTATGGCAGTACTTTTCCCTTTTCATCATTAGGAGAAAAGAGCTCTTTCCCTTCTGGAGTTTCTGGCCCTAATGCTTACAGAAACATTTCATTCTGAACCATAAAAAAAACCAACCCCTCTCATTAGTAAGCAGGTTTTAGTATGACATAAAACATTAAAAAGGACATAGTGTTTTCATTTAGTGTGGATGACTTCAAATGTTTGACTCTGCCACACATATCTGAAAATATTGCTCCATTTCCTGATCTGTGGCATAAAAAAACCACATGGCAGATGTAAGTTCACAACAAAGGCTGCTTTGGAGACGGGTCTGGAAGGGAACAGGAAGATTTCACTTTTGGCAGAGAACCTGCAAATATTATTACAACTTCAGGTAATTCATCTTTGTCAATAATTACTGGAAAGTAGTATGACAGCCAAAACTGGCTTAAATGATTGATCTACTTGGGTAATGATATTACAGCTGATGAACTTGGCCACATAGGCTAGAAAGTCAAAGTGAAAAAGATAATGAATAAAGTATTATGTAAATTAATATCTAGTCAGGTAAGGGTCAAAATTTAATTTTAACAGTACATTCTTATTCCTAAGAAATATTGTTATGACAGAAATAATTGAAATGGGTTAGATTAAAAGTTATTGTAAACAAGCTTTTACTAATATTCACCTAGCAAATGCTACTGCTAGAATAAAGGTTTTGAAGCCAGCATTAAAAATCTCAGTTGTCTTTCAACCATAAGTCAATCAAATACTATTATTTAGTGCTGAAATGCACCCATGCTTGCTGCCACAGCAAGGATGAATGTTTTGGAAGAGTTAGGTGAGCATGAAAAACATTTAGGCCCAGTCCTGGAATTCTAACTCATGTAAGTAATCTCTACTCCTGCAAGGAGTACCATTGCCTCAAGGGAGTGTCCCAGGAACATCAGAAGCTCTACTGTGGAATTCTCAAGACGCTCAAAGCACCTTGCACTACAAACCAGTCAGACTGTGCCTGATACAGTGCCAGCTGAAGTCAATGGAAAAACTTGCATGCAGACCTAAAGCATTTTAAAGAAATGTTGTTCATGGAAGGCAGTGCCTTTCAACGTTCATTACAATGCCAGGGAATCAATGGCAGTCTTAACTCTGCCCTCTTTTGACCCTTCTGCACACACCCCTTCACTTAACCAAATTTCCCCCCAGTGCTAGTAATTGAGGATATTTGGTCTAATAGTTTGTTGTATCCGAAGAGGGTAGTTTGGGAAAGACTTGTGTATAGTAAGCCAGTCAAAGAGAATGATGGAAGGCTGGCATTCCTAGGAGGTCAGAATTAAGGTTGCTGGGCATGGTCTGTAGCAAACAGTAGTTGAAATGATAAAGTATGTGCTTGTGGGTGGATGTGCTGCAATAATAAATAATAAATAATAATAGATGCATGTATTGCTAGGTGGTTTAACTTTTCGTTTCCTTGCATTTGTGGGTTTGTGTCATGCATGTTACATTTGTAGCAGCCATAACTGCTTCACAACAAAGTTTACTATATTATTTTCCTATATTTTTAAAATATGTAATTAGGGGTGTGCATTGCAGGAGAGGAGAGAGGGATGGACTTGTGGGGGTAAAAAGGCAGCACGGGAATATTTCCTTTTTCAGAAGCTATGCATGGGCCAATCCCTCTTATAGGATACAATCTGACAGAAAAGCATAGGTTTTCCTGGGGAAAGTTTTATGTGCACCCCGCTCCCATTAATCAGGTTTGCATGCACCTTTGTCCACCACCCACACATTGTTCAGACTTCTGATTGATGAGGGAGGTGCACAATCAGGCTGATCTGTGACCTAATTTCAATGTAAAACAAACCCATTGCATCAGTTCTCCTCAGGGCACACCTGTCAGTCAAGTTTTGTGGAGATAGACAATGTTGCTGAGACATATCAGTCAACAATGAAAATAGAACTGGGACAATTTCAGCCAGAGACCAAATTCAAAGACTTCCTACTAAAAATATATGAGAAAAGCCAAACAAAAGCCCTGTAGAAAATTATTTTGCTCTGCTCAGAAGCCACACACTACATCATCTGTGTTTCCCCACTTTTGTATTAAAAAGTGAACACAGATTACACAAAAGACGTGATCGACTATGAGCTATCTTTATTTTTCAATAATTGGTCATATATTTCTTTTTCATAAAGAGCCTTCTTCAAGCAACATAAAGTACTCAAGTCACAGGTCATGCTGTCAATCCGCTCAAATATGCTTACATTTTCTGAGATCAGAGAGCAGGCTGTCAAAGTAGTTAACAAGTGTGCTTCTTCAGTTCAATATTTCCAGAACTTTCTTTTAACATATATCATCTGTCAAACATAATCAGGAAAGAAATTATCTTGTCAGAAGCTTCATACTTAGCTTCCTCACTGGAAGCTTGTAGGTTTCCATGTCTTGTTTTTTTTTTCCTGTGTAAATTCCATGAAGGCTGTGCCCTTGATCCAGTATTAAGGCACTTTGAGCAGAATCAGTATTAAGGCACTTTGAGCAGAATCAGAAATCAAGTTAGTGTAGTTGGTATGCATGCACTGTTCAGCAATAAGCTAAGCCCTCAGCCATTACAGAGGACTTTTTTTCAGTAGATTCCTATTTCTTTTCCACACTCTGTATAATTAGTATTCTGTTTTCATGGATATATTCAGTATTATTGATAGGTGCTTGAATTTTTTTTTTCTTTTAAGAAAGAAAAAAAGGGAAGAGAAAGAGGAGAGATGCCAGTGCTGTGTGATTTCCCTCGCATAAAAGAGTCTAGCAGCATTTGTTGGGAAATGATGATGTTTCAAGGATTAGCTGATTGGAGTGTGCTGCAGATTTGATACACTCAGTGGCCAGTGTTTGTTAGAAAGGCTTTGACATAAACAACAGAGAGAAAGAGATATATGTATGACTTCTTGGCTGATGTTTGGTGATTAGGATTGTTCGGTGAGTTTATTAATGTCTCTTGAGGTGGGAATGAGTAGGAAGAGTCCAGTCACGTTACCCGGGGCTTACATGCCTGTCAGTGGTAAAGGAACCCCCAGGACCACAGTATAACATAGCACCAAAAAACAGATGGTTGGGGGAAAGAGGAAATAAATGTATTGCATCTTCCTATCTGCCAGGTTAAGTCACACACCTCTCTGACAAGAACTTTTCCGTGCTGGCTAGTGCAGTCAGTGACAGTCAAGGCTTTCCAAGGGCAACTTGCCTCAGCCACAGTCAGGGAAGGAGAGAGAAACAATTGTTAAACTGAAAGTCCCACATAAGTAATTCAGTCCTTCAGCAAGGCCACCAAGTTCCTAAGTTTTCTTTGCTGCCTGTCCTGGGTGTGGGCAGATGCTTGCTGAGCCTCTTTTCCTGCTTGGATGAAAAAAGTGGGAAAACACTTCTTTCTCTAAAGAACATAGGGGGAATCTTTGTAGCCAGCAAGTCCTCTGAGGCAATGCAAGCCCCGGGCCTAACTCTTTAACAGTCATCCCTATGCACGTCAGTGAAGAGTGTGGATACCCATTACAAGGGGGTGAGCGTCAAAATGGCGCAGGAGGGTTTGCCTGATTCTCATTTCACTTATACCACTATGGTTGTGTTGACTTCAATGGACTTGCCAGTGAAGTCCACCAGCAAAAGAAAGAGGAGAATCAGGCCAAAGGATTTGCCAAAGGAAGTTTCAATTATTGCCCTTGCTGAAGGGGTATTCTGCCTAAATTTAGTCACTAGCTTTTTGTACCAAGCTGTAGTCTTTCCACAGTTATAAAGGGAGACTATATATGCTAGTCAATATCCTTATGCAATCAGCTTCTTTTGAGGCAAGCTTCTTCTACATGCAAAGGGAAACTTGGATGTGCTGCCCTAGTCAGCCACGTATAGTATGATCGGTTTCTAATCTCTCTACCCCACTTATGCTCAAAGCTGACCATGAAATGTCACTTCATTCTGCCCCCCCCCCCTCCACCCCAATATGCTCCAGGCATCCTGAGAATCAACTACTGTGCATGTTACCCAATTGCTGTGACTGATTTACAAAACGACATTAGTGACAAAAAAACAGCAGCAAAACATGCCTCCCTAATATCTTGTAAACTTTGTTTTAAGTATACCTAAAAAATAAATGAAAACTTTAAATATGGCTTTGAGTATTTGAGTTCCATGGGAGATCTATGTATTGCAAAGAGAAACAGCCCTTACTCTTCCAAAAGTTCCACAGAAATGACTCTCTAGCATGAAGGCCATCACAAATACGTTTAAAAAATTAGCGTAAATACTTTTCAATGGTATTTTATGTCTTCCTAGGGGAATTTTTGTTCTTTAGATTCTTCAGCTTGATAGGTTACTCTGCTTGCACTTGAATGGAATATTGGGTCTCTCCACAGAGTCCACACAACACACAGCAAACAACTACCCAGGACTGCCTGTCTTCATTCTCTACGTGGAATTTTTTTTCATTCCCTAATATGCTGCTGTGATCCTTCAAAGCCCAATACACACATCCTTAATGTGTGGAAGGAGAAATATAGTTCTGGAATAGCATTCAATAAAGTCATTTTGAAAGTTGATTACATTTTCTTCACAGTACTACTTCACAGGCTACATTGATTGCAGTTCCTCAATAACCTTCATGTACATTAAAGAAAAAAAAAAGGGAGAGAGAATTTAGCTGGATGCTTATGAAGGTTCCCTCTGGGCCTTCTCAGTGTTCCTTTTATTTTCATTATACCAGCCTGATCAGAACAAGTTCCTTAAGTTAATGGACTGTATATAAGAAAAGGAAGTAAAACGCCTGCCAAAGCATTGGTTAGATATTTGGTACTCAGATACCTTTGCTGAAAATTATTGCCTCGTGTCTCACCATGTTTCTGTCTTGTGCTTTTATTTAACAATGCAGGTCATATTATTTAACTAAAAAGTAAAAGGCCTGGCAAGCCGTTCCATAAAAATCCGTCTAGTCCTGATGTCCATACGCTCACTATCATCACACTTTACTTTCTGGAGTACTGGCAATACAATTTGAAACTCAGTCCAAAACATAACAGTAGGGTGAAATAACTACTCAGAGCTGTCAGTGAACTCCTGACTTAGGCCCCCACCCTGCAAATACTCAAGCAGGTGCTTAAATTTAGGCATGATGGTACACCTGTTGAAGTCAATACAAGTGCTAGTGTGCTTAATGTTAGGCATGTGCTCAAGTAACTTTCTAAATCAGGACTTAAGCTTTGAATATCATAGAGCCTTCTTCTACACTATCCCCAACAACCTTCCTATATCACTCCGCCAATCCACTCTATTCTTTACATAACTCCCTATTTAAGACAGTTCTGTGTCTCTTACAAGAAGTGAATCACTCAAATAATATATATTTTAAAAAGTAAAACAAAAACAATGATATATCTCCTTGTTATGACCTCCCATTCCGGATTTCTCAAGGGTCCTGTCTACTCTGTGATTGCCTTGTTTAGACTGTAAGACTTTGGGGCAGAAACTGTCTGCATTGTTTTTGTCTTATATGGCAAACAGTTATTAATAAATAATACTCAGAGAATGTGTAACCACTGATACATATTTCTGAACTACTTAACATTGTTCATCATTTCCCAGGACAGGAGAAAGACAATTCTTTGATTAAAGGTGAATGGAACAAGAACTGGCAAACTTTGTCCAGGGACAGACACAATCCTTTAGGTCTGGAGAAGAGAGACTTTGACTGAACAGCTGGGTTTGCCAGAAGAAAGGTTGTAACCTTTATATTCCAATAATGGTCTGGCACGCTCCACTCCCTATCACTACCCGGCCTGGGCTAGTGAAGCTCATGATCCAGTCAGGGGACCAAATTCAGGGACGAATCCTGGTATGTGACACTTGAGGTACATTGTGCCTATGCTAAGAAGACCTCCCTTGTATGTGGAAGGTGGGATGATACTTGACTCATTGTGAAAGTCCTATTCCTGTCTCCAAACTCCTGCAGGGTTGGGAGAATCAGTTATCACTCAATAACCCCATCCCTGCTGCAAAAGCTCACTGTCCAAAGCTGCAATCCTGCCTTGTTTTCGTGAACTGATGGTGAATTGCAATAGTCTGATGAGAGCTGTCATATCCACCTGTAGAATATACTGTCTGACAAAACTGATTAGAGCCAGGCTGTTGCAGAATTAAGAATCAATATATTGCGGGGAACGCAAATATGAGTTTTGTAGATACAGTATTCCAGAAAGAAGAACAAAGCTCCCCCAGGTCAATATGCAAACAAATGTTCTTCTAAAGTATCCATTCCCTTGGAATCACTATGCAGTGCAGTCAGCAATCTCCTCTGATCGCTTCATCTAGATAAAATCTGAGGTGGATCCTGTGTGGTGACACAGTGCAGCACTGGATGCAATTCTCAGTCTGAAAGCTAGAGAGCCATGGGATTTCTTAGACTCATCAGAATGAATCCATGATGTCAGGACTTCTGGTGCTTCTGTGGCCATCAGTAGATTTCACATGTCCACTGTACAGTTACTGAATTCCAGGTTATTACCCATTTTTGTTATAGCACAGAAGTTACAGCAGTGTGTGAGACAATGTAATGCAATAAAAAGTTTAGAAATACAATTTCTTCTTAGTTACATTGTAAAGTATGGTTAGTGCCAAGTAATGCAGTGTCATCTCTTTTTTTGGCTTTGCCATTCTAATTATCAAATGTCAGTGTAAGGAAGCAATATGGTTTGTATACAATTTGAATAGCTCATTTTAGACATGGATTATACCAATATTTTAGACGAAGGCTAAAACCTACATGAAGAAAATACAGGTGGCCTCCTCCTGTTGCACACAGCTATAAAGTTATTAGAAAAGTATTATTTATCTGTGATAATATTCAACTGGTGAAGCAGACAAGGCAATCTGAAAGTAAAATAGATGTAGGCTGTGACCTCTGGTTGTACTCTAAGGAAAATGAATGCGTTTACTAAATTAGGAATATTAAACACCGACTAGTGTTGCTTCCTGGAAAACAAATTGAAAAACATCATTCAGCCTAGTTTGGAGAGAAGAGGCTCTTCTTATGTATTATCACTTGGAACATTTGCATGGAAAAGATCTTTGTTCCATTAGAGTTTGTCTGCTCCTGCTCTGAATAATAATAATAAAATAAGAGCAACATGTCACATTTATATTGTACCTTTCATGAAGGAATGCGTTATGAACTTAGGCTCCTATTCTGCAAACACTTATGCATGTGCATAATTTTATTTACCTAAGTAGTCCTGTTGACATCTCCGGAACTGCTCATGTGTTTAAAGTTAAGCAAACACAAGAGCTTGCAGGATAGAAGCACAAGGATCACTGTCTCTGGGGTGAAACACAAATAATGTTTAACAGTGAAAGCAGTGAACAGGAGTTTTGCGAGGGAGTTCTTCAGGTAAAGGAAGAGTGACTATGTGACCCTTGGGGTGAGTTTCCTGACTCAGTCTGTTGAGTGCTTGCTTGCTGTTTGTCGTGTGCCTGCTTGATTGAAGTTTATAGTGGGGTCTGTTTTGGAGGCTGTGTGCTGACCCAAGCAGGCCTGCTAGGCTAGGCTGAGAGCTTCCTAACAGGCTCTAGCCTGCTATCCTTTGATCCCTGATCCCTTTAGATCTCTTGACAAGGGGGCAGGGCTAACACCGGGACTATAGGGGTGTAAAAAGCCAGCTCCTAAGCAACCAGAGGAGCTAGCAAACGGGAGCAGCAGACAGGGGAGTTTTGCAAGGTTGTTTTGAGAGGGAGACTGAGAGCCAGATACACCTAACAAACATACTCTAAACTTAGGCCAGCAACCTCTGCCCCAAAAAACAAAGAACAAACAAACAAATCCTGTGCAAGAGTAAAAATAATGTAGGCAGCAGTCCAACAACAGAGTGTGAGCTATCCAGTTTAGGGCACCAAATGCAGCATGTGTGATTACCTGCATTGGTGGCAGGTGGAATCTTGTGTGCATTCGGTGCAAGCAACTCATGGCCCTCCGGGACCAAATACAGGCTCTTGAACCAGAGTGGCTGAATTGGAGGAGCTAAGGGAGACAGAGAGGTACATACACGAGACTTTCCAGGACACAGTGGAGTGGTCCTATCCCCAGTCTGACAGCTTCTGTGTTGTGGAGGAGAAAAAGTTTCAGGGAAGGAGAACATCAAGCTGGAGCAGAGGGAAATGATCCCATAGTTGAGACCCTCCCTCAGATGATGGTATGATATCCTCTTTTACTAAGGATTCCCCCAGTTATTAGGAAGAGACAAGTAATAATAATGGGGAATTCACTTATTAGAACTACAGACAGTTAGGTTTGTGATTGTCAGGAGAACCGTATGGTGACTTGCCTGCCTGGTGCAAAGGTTGCGGAACTCTTGAGACATCTAGACAGACTTATGTGCACTGCTGGGGAGGAGCTGGTGGTCACGGTACACATAGGTGCCAATGACATAGGGAAAGGTAGAAGATGGGTCCTGGAAGCCAAATTTAGGCTGCTAGGAAGGAGACTAGAGTGAAGTTCAGAACTTCCATGGTAACATTAGCTGAAATGCTTCCAGTTTCACATGCAGGGCCAGTTAGACAGAAAGAATTCCAGAGTCCCAGTGCATGGATAAGATGATTGTGCTGGGAGGAGGGATTGAGGTTTATTATTAACTGTGTAACCTTTTGGGAAAGGAAGAGCCTACACAAGAAGGATGGGCTCCACTTAAACCAAAAAGGAACCAGACTACTGGCATGTAAAATTAAAAAGATCATAGAGGAGTTTTTAAAACAAAGAGCTGGGGAAAGCCCACAGGTGCAGAGGCATACACAGTTCAGACAGAAACAACCCTTAGAGGAGGATTTATTACAGAGGATACTCTATATCAGGGGTCGACAACCTTTGTCACTCGGCCCATCAGGGTGATCCGCTGGCAGGCTGCGAGACATCTTGTTTACATTGACCGTCTGCAGGCACAGCTCCCCGCAGCTCCCAGTGGCCATGGTTCACCATTCATAGCCAATGGGAGCTGCAGGAAGCGGTGCAGGCTACAGAGACATGCTGGCCGCCACTTCCCACAGCTCCCATTGGCCGGGAACAATGAACCACAGTCATTGGGAGCTGCGGGGGGCTGTGCCTGCGGACGGTCAATGTAAACAAGATGTCTCATGGCCCACCACGGAAGTAGCCTGATGGGCCGTGTGCTAAAGGTTGCCAACCCCTGCTCTAGTACAGTATTCTAGTACAGAGGAGAGAATAGAAGTTGATAAAATTCAGATAGGAACTGAAAAGAAACAGCTAAGCGAAAAAGAGTCCTATTCAATTATATAACATGAAGGCAGACAACTAAATAGTGACAAATTTTATAAGTATTTTGTACAAATGGTTGAAATCTAAATACTAAGATGGGTGAACTTGAGTGCCTGGTACTAAATGAGGATATTGATATAATAGGTATCACAGAAACTTGGTGGAACAATGAAAATCTAGGGGAAATAGTAATTCCAGGGTACAAAACACATAGGAAAGACAGAGTAGGTTGCGCTGCTGGGGGAGTGGCACTATATGTGAAAGAAAGCATAGCATCAAAAGTAGTAAAAATCTTGAATCAAATTGTATCATATAATCTCTATGGATAGAAATTTCATACTTGAACAATATAAGTATAGCAGTAGGAATATACTACTGACCACCTGACCAGGATGGAGTTGGTGACTGTGAAATGCTCAGGGAGATTAGAGAGTTTACAAAAACAGAAAACCCAATAATAATGGGGGATTTCAGCTCTTCACATATTGACTGAGACCATGTCACCTCAGGGTAGGATGCACAGGCAACATTTCTAGACACCATTAATGACTGCTTCTCAGATAAGCTAGGGGAGAGGTCCTAAGTGGAGCACAGGATCTGGTCCAAAAGGTGAATATAGCTTAACCTCATGGTAATAGTGACCGTAATATAATTAGATTTAACATCCTTGTATGGGGGGAAAATACAAACAAAAAAAACCAAACCAACCACAACTCGATAGAATTTTACAAAACTTTAGGAGTCTAAGGCTAGGTCTATACTACCCGCCTGAATCGGCGGGTAGAAATCGACCTCTCGGGGATCGATTTATCGCATCCCGTCGGGACGCGACAATTGATCCCCAAATCAGCGCTCTTACTCCACCAGCGGAGGTGGTAGTAAGTGCCGCCGACAGAAAGCCGCAGAAGTCGATTTTGCCGCTGTCCTCACAACGGGGTAAGTCGGCTGCGATAGGTCGAATTCAGCTACGCTATTCACGTAGCTGAATTTGCGTATCTTAAATCGACTCCCCCCTGTAGTGTAGATGTACCCTAATTAAATGGAAATTGAAAGGAACAGTCACAAGAGTGAAATGTCTGCAAGCTGCATGGAAATTATTTAAAAACACCATAATAAAGGCTCAAACTAAATGTATACCCCAAATAAAAATAAAATTCAGAGGACTAAATAAATGCCACCATGACTAACCTGAGTAAAAGAAGTGGTTAGAGGCAAAAAGTCATCCTTTAAAAATTAGAAGTCAAATCCTACTGAAGCAGACAGAAAGGGGCATAAATTCAGAAAAGTCAAGTGTAAAAGTATAATTAGGCAGGCCAAAAAAGAATCTGAAGAGCAATTACCAGAAGAAACAAAAACTAACAGCAATTTTTTAAGTGCATCAGAAGCAGGCAACCTCCTAAACAATCAGTGGAGCCACTGGATGATTGTGGTGCTAAAGGAGCATTTAAGGGCATTGGGGGGGGGAGGGATAGCTCAGTGGGTTGAGCACTGGCTTGCTAAATCCAGAGCTGTGAGCTCAATCCTTGAGGGGACCATTTGGGGCAAAAATCTGTCTGGGGATTGGTCCTGCTTTGAGTAGGGGTTTGGACTAAATGACCTCCTGAGGTCCCTTCCAACCCTGATATTCTATGATTCTAAATGAATTCTTTGTATTGGTCTTCACTGCAGAGGAGGTGAGGGAGATTCCCACACCTGAGCCATTCTTTTAAGGTGACAGATCTGAGGAACTGTCCCAGATTGAAATGTCAATAGAAAAGACTTTGCAATAAATTGTTAAATTTAACTATAATATGTCACCAGTATCAGATGGTATTTAGCCAAGTGTTCTGAAGAAACTCAGATATGAAATTGTAGAAATACTAACTATAGTATGTAACCTATTGCTCAAATAAGCCTCTGACCAAGATAATTGGAAGATAGTTCATGTAACACATTTTTTTTAAAACATCTCCAGCAGCAACCCTGGCAATTATAGGGTTACTAACCTACTAACCTCAGTACCAGGCAAATTGGTTGAAACTACAGTAAAGAACAGAATTATCAGACACACAGAGGAACACAATATGTTGGGGACGAGCCAACATGGCTTTGGCAAAGGGAAATCTAACCTATTAGAATTCTTTGAGGGTGTCAACAAGAATGTGTACAAGGCTGATCTGATCTCTATAGTATACTTGGACTTTCAGAAAGCCTTCGAACAGGTCCTACACCAAAGGCTCTTAAGCAAAGTAGGCAATCATAGGATAAGAGACAAGGTCCTCTCATGGACCAGTAACTGTTTAAAAGATAGGAAATAAAGGATAGGAATATATGGTCAGTTTTCACAATGGAAAGAGGTAAATAGCAGCCTCCCCAAGGATCTGTACTGGGAACTGTGCTATTCAGCATATTCATAAATTATCTGGAAAAGGGGATGAACAGTGAGTTGGCAAAATTTACATACACTACAAAATTACTCAAGGTAGCTAAGTCCAAAGCTGACTGCAAGAGCTACAAAGGGATCTCACAAAACTGGGTGACTGGGCAACAAATGGCAGATGAAATTCAATGTTGAAAATGCACACTGAAAAATATATTCCCAACTATACATAAAATGACAGGGTCTAATTTAGCTGTTCTCACTCAAGAAAGAGATTTTGTAGTCATTGTGGAGAGTTCTCTGAAAACATTGGTTTATGTACAGCTGCAGTCAAAAATGCTAGCAGAATGGTAGAAACCATTAGGAAAGGGACAAATAATATGACAGAAAATATCGTAATGCCACTATTTAAATCCCTGGTATGCCCACATCTTGAATATGTGCAGTTCTGGTCGCTCCATCTTAGAATATGATAGAGGTCTATAAAATCATGAATGGTGTAAAGAAAGTGAATAAGGAAGTGTTATTTACCCCTTCACATAAAACAACACTATGGGTTATGCAACAAAATTAATAGGCAGCAGGTTTAACATAAGTACTTTGTCACACAATGCACAGTCGACCTGTGGAACTTATTGCCAGGGGATGTTGTGAAGGCCAAAAGTATAATTGGGGTCAAAAAATAATTGAATAAGTTCATGGAGGATAGGCCCATCAATGGCTATTAGTCAAGATGGTAAGGGATGCAATCCCATGCTCTGAGTGTCCCTAAACCTCTGTCTGCCAGAAGCTAGGACTGGACAACAGGGGATGGATCACTCAATAATTCCCTTGTTCCGTTAATGCCCTCTGAAGCTTCTGGAATTGGCCACTGTTGTAAGACAGGATACTGAGCTAGATGGACTATTGGTCTGACCCAGTATGGCTGTTCTTATGTTCTTATTAGTGCACAGCAACAAAACGCAATATTTTCAGATATGAAATGAAGAATATCTAATCCAGATGAAATTGCCAGGGGATTTTAATGATCCAAATTAGAATTTGTTCAGGAAACCAGCATTAATACCCCTGATTGTTATGACATATGCACTGGGATCTTTAATGTCCACAAGTTATCAGAACCTCTGGGTTACATCTTACCCAAACCAAAGGATCTCACGCAGCACGGTGTCTCTTAGCACCATGCTGAGGCATTGTTTCATAACTGACTCAGAAGGAGAGCACTATGTAATGAGTCACCATCGACTCTTCCTGGATCATTTAAGTGATTTTGGAGAGCTCACATTTAAGTGCTCACCAATCCTGACTCTGCTTCCAGTTTGAACCTATAAGATTTCACATAGCACAATATGGCAGTGAAATTATCTAATTAAATAATAATTCTTGTTTGTGACATCACAGTAATCTCCTAGGACAATAATTATGATGTCCCACACAAAGATTGCAGAGTAACAATACCCATGGGAACCAGATGAACATCTATCATTGCCTTCAAAGATGTAGTTTCATATAAGGTCCTAAATAACTAAAGCAGCAAATCAAGCAACAAGGGAGAAAAAAACTGGAAATACTATAAATTACTGTATGTTTGTATAAATTGTTTCTAACAAAGGGCCAGCTTCTTAAATGCATGGCTTTGGTCCTTTGAATTATAATGTGGTACCACTCTCTACAACCCAAAGATGTGAGGTGTCTCTGTTCTATGACTTGATAATCAGTGCAGCTCCATTAACTCTATTTGAGAGCTTGGCTACACTTGCGAGTTACAGCACAATAAAGGATCCCTGGGCGCACTAGCTCACTACACGTTCACACTGGCAAGGCACATAGAGCACTCTGACTCCACAGCTAGAGCGCTGCTGGTACTCCACCTCAGCGAGTGGAATAGCGTTTGCTGTGCCCCCACTGGAGTGCCGCAGCACCAGTGTGAATGGGGTGTTGCATTACTGCACTCTGATTGGCCTCTGGAAATGTCCCAGAATGCCCTTAAGTCAAGCATCCACTCTTGTCTTTGTTTTGAATCGTAGCAGGAATGAGGATATGCCCTTTGAAAGTTCCGTTTCTGAAAGCTGGCTGCTTATATGCCCGAGACAAAGCAACCATTATGGTGGAATGCTGTGAGTGAGAGAGGCAGGGGGGGAGAAGGGGTCTGCTGCTGTCTGAACTCACAAGACAGCATGCTGACATGCTCTCAGCCCCCCAAAAACCCACTCTCTCTCCCCCCACCTAGACACAACACACTCCCTGTTACACTCCACCCCACCTCCCCATTTGAAAAGCACGTTGCAGTCACTTGCATGCTGGGATAGCTGCCCATAATGCACTGCTCCCAATGCCGCTGCAAGTGCTGCAAATGTGGCCACGCCAGTGACCTTGCAGCTGTCAGTGTGGACAGACTGCAGCGCTTTCCCTACTGCGCTCTATGAAGGCTGGTTTAACTCACAACGCTCTACATCGGCAAGTGTAGCCATGCCCTGAGTTACACCGATTTAAACCAGCAGAGCATCTCACCTTTTTTCAAGTTTCTCCATGAGGTATCAGTGAGGTCTTTAAAGTTCAGATGAAAACACCACATGTGCCTTTACATCAAGAACAACCTTTATATAAAGTTTAATGAGTACACTGGCATCTGAGATTCAGTAGTAGCTTGCAGTAATAAACAATCTGCAGAGCTGTAGCCCCATTTTTTTTTACCTGTAGTTGGAAGCTTGTTGTTTGCTGAAAGCTTTTCCTCAACTAGTTGTTCTGCTTTGTACTGATTCTGAATTATTAACCATTTATCAAGTTGTAGAGCAGAGACACCTCACATCCTTGGTTGGGAGAGAGTGGGATCACATTATAATTCAAAGAACCAAAGTCATGCATTTTACTTGTTAATGGCATAATTATATTTTTTCTTCTTCACAAGCAACTGGTAAAAAGCTACTCAGAGTCCGTTAATCATCCCTATGAGCCTTCTGTATACCAAACAATTGTTCAGGTCTGACTTCTGAATAAGCACTCAGGCCCATGCATTCTATTTAAAGTGTTTCTGTTCAAAGCAGAGGCAGTGTCAGATGCTGCTCGGTTTAGCAACGCTCTTGTGATAGCTCTGAATGTCCCTCAGCATCATATATGCCTGCCCAAAAGTCAGGGCAATGTCACAAACACATTGAACATCTACTGTCTAGGTTGTATCTGCGGAGGCATGGTGGGTACTGCACTTGAATGAAAAACCAACCTATCACTCTTGCACATAGTAATGTGGAGAGAATGCTCTTCAAACAGGTGCTATTGAGTTTGAAAAGTGAGAAGGAGAAGGGGTCTCTGCAGGAGGAAAGACATTTAAACAATATAAAATGCAATATATGTATAGCTATATTGAACACATTCTGAAATAAGATGTATATAATTCACCTAATCAAGGAACTGTTTCTTAAACAGAATAATTAAGCCCTTTAACCATTTAGAATTTGTGTAGTACTCCTCAACAATATTGCATCTATAGGTATGTGTGGATGAGTATCATCTCAAGATATTAAACTTACCACCAACCCTTTATAATACTAAATAAGCATTTGGGCACATGTAATAGATATGATATATTTTGCAGAACTGTTTCTGAACTTCACTGCACAAGGATAAGGACTGGTGACTGCCTTCAATACTCATTGTGGGGTCTAATTTTCAAAGAACTTGGGTGAGCATAGAATATTTATTTACAAAGAAGACTTCTGAGTGAATACAGACAGGCTGAACACTAGACCTGGCCGCAAAATGAGTAAGGGGCCCATAAGCTGAAAATGCATAATTTTTGGGTGCAGGCACACCAGAGGGATTTTTAATAGATTCCAAGGCCAAAAGAGACCATTATGATCATCCCATCTGACCTCCTGTATAACAAAGGCCATAGAACTTCCACAAGATAATTCCTACAGAATATTTTTAAAAATTAAAAAATTGCCAGTGATGGAGAATCCACCAAGATCCTTTGTAAATTGTTCCAAGGGTGAATTATTCTCATTCTTAAAAAAAATGCCTTATTTCCAGTCTGAATTTGTCTACCTTCATCTTCCAGCCTTTGGATAGTATTATATCTTTCTCTGATAGACTAAAGAACCCATTATTAAATATTTGTTTCCCATGTAGATATTTACAGACTGTAAGCAAGTAACCCCTTAACCTTCTCTTTAAGCTAAATAGATGAGCTCCTTGAGTCTATCACTATAAGGCATGTTTTCTAATCCTTTCATCATTCTTATGGCTCTTCTCTGAACCCTTTCCAATTTATCAACATCTTTCTAACTGTTGATACCAGAACTGGACATAGTTTTCCAGCAGTCACACCAGAGCCAAACACAGATAAAATAACCTCTTTACTCTTATTCAAGATTTCTTTGTTTATGCACCGCAGGACTGCATTAACTCTTTTGGCCATAGTGTCACATTGGGCACTCATGTTCAGTTGATTATCCACCACAACCCCCAAATCCTTTTCAGGGTCATTCCTTCCCAGGATATAATAATGGCTCACACTCTATGTTCCCAGATGTTTACATTTACACTTAGTTGCACTGCAATGCATATTGTTTGCTTGCGCACAGCTGACCAAGTTGACCAAGTGATCCAAATTGCTTGGAATCAGTGACCTACCCTATTCATTATTTGCCAATCCCCTAATTTTTGTGTCATCTGCAAACTTTGTCAGTGATGATTTTATGTTCTCTTCCAGGTCATTGATAAAAATATTAAATAGTGTGGGGACAAAAACCGACCCCACTGGAAACACACCCACTTGATGATGGTTTCCCATTTACAATTACAGACTACATCTCCGATGATGCACCAGAGGTGAGGAAGGCAGCTAAATCATGGAAGTACCTGGCCATTGTGAAGCATGGCAGACATGGTCTGGTTGAGGGGCCTGACTCATGAGGAAATCAATCTACAACTCCCATGAGGTACTGTGGCAAGATATCTGAATGGAAATCTTTTGGTTCTAGGGTGTTTGTTTTTGATGAAAAATCAAAATTTTCTACAGAAATTAGGCACTTTGCATGGAAAAAAAGTTTAATTAAAAGCCCAATTTTCTGCCAAAAAATAGTTTAGAATGAAATTTTTTTACTAGCCCTACTTTTAATTAACTTAGGGTATGTCTACACTGCAATGTAAACCAGGATTCAAACTCAGGCTCAAGCCTAATCCCCTTTCCATCTACATGCTAACCCAGGGTTTGGACCCAGTGTCTCAGGACCCCACAGGGGGTAGGGTCTGAAACTGAGTCAAACCAGGACCCAGGTTCAAGCCCTATTGCTTTGCAGTGAAGTTGCAGCCCTACTGTACTCGTGCTCTGGGAATCCTTCAAAAATATTTCACAATCCCAGGGGCTGACTTTGTTCTCTGCACACTCAAGTTTTCCCACACCACTAACAAAGGGAGGATTCAAGGAAGTCTGGGATATGGGTGGTTGGATTCGGGCTTTCTTAATGCAGTTTAGATGCTGGAGCCCTAGATTGGGACCCTGGGTTCAATAATTCTTAACTCGGGGTTACAAATGAATATAGATGCTCAAGTCCTAGGTTAACAAACCCTGGGTATGCTAACTTCATTTCCGCTAACCCTGAGATTACATTTCAGTGTAGACATAGCCTTAAGCGGTTGTGAAAAATCCATCCTTTGAAAGGGAGCTCTGGAATGCTAGGAATTTTTGCTGCCTGGTGACCCTGGGACTCTTGGGCACCTGTCCCAATACCTTCCCTCCCTTAAGCCTGGCAGTCCCAAGAACAGTGAAGGCATCTCTTGTCTGGCTGCTCTAGGCTCTGTTGGAACATGCTTTGAACAACATGTTTTATTTTAACAAAGTGAAACTTTAATATATGTGGAGATAAAATTAAGGGACAGACTCTGCTCCCTTACATTGAAAAAAACTTTCTTCAGCAAGAAGTAACATTTAAATCAATGAGACTATTCAGCAAATACAGCATCATTTAGTCATCCCATACATATGCAGAGTTACTTAACTTTCCTCTGAAGTACCTAGTATTAGCCATTGTCAGCAACAGGATACTGAATGAGATGAAGCTTAGTTCAAATCACTATGTCAATCCGTTTATTCCTATTTCTGAATGAGAAAACATTGGAAAGAAACATTAGTAGATTTAAAATTACACTGAAAATACTGATTGTCAAGTGAAGTCTGGATGGTAGGTTACCACCGCCACACTCACCCTACAATAAAAATAAAAATAAACGCCTTTAAACTGACACTACCATGGCATGCTAACACTCACTCACCACCTCATGATCTTCCATCTAGGGACCTGCTGCAATTTGTGGCAGGCTGAATGGAGAATGTGGCTGGCCGGAGATGGTGATTTGCCAGGCTCTGTTAGTTCCCTATGCTGGGTCCCACTATAATTGTCTCTGGATCATTGAGAAAAATACAGGAGAGAGAAGAAAAACATAATTTTATCCTACACACAGAGCACAAAGTTGCAGTCCCATTCACCCATGGATTTTGCCTTCATGTTTGCAGCAACTTTGGGCCTGCAACAGTGAACATGAACATTAATATATTTATTCAATGTTGCAAATGAGCTACTCAACTTTTGGAGTACCACATCATCCATAAAAGGGCAGTGCAGATTATGATAAAGAACAAACCTCCAGGAGGAAAGCAGCTTTCCAACTACATCATCATGCCCATCTGGAATTGCACAAGGACATAACTCCTTACAATGCATGTAGGGATAAGGCAGAACCAAGTACTAGAAGAAAACACCTAGAGTAGTATAACATAGTATGCCCACTACTAAGCCAAATGCCTGCTCTTACTACTGATTTTCTTGTAAAAGGCTATGTGGCCATACCCCTAACTGTACTAAAAATTTGTTACCATAGACTACTAGGTTGTTAAGGACTGTGTATGCAGCTGTTGGGCTAATTCCAGTGGTTTCTCTTCTGCCGCCACTCCCACACCCTTCTTCCTCTTTCCCCAGATACACCCTCCCAGTTCCAACACCCATATCCTCAGATGCTTCCTCCTTGAAACAGAAACGCCTGACACAGTAGCCAATAGTGGGCTGACTGGAGACCTTCTCCATCTCTGACTAAAATCTTGCATCTTCTAGAACCAGGACTAGATGATGTGTGACTAATTCAGCTTAAGCATGTCATACTTAATTCTGCAAACAGGCAGCATGTGGCCATCTTTGATGTCATAGCCACAAGCCCATCCATTTCAACCCATCCTTTGATGTGCAGAAGCTCTGACTAAGATTTTCACAAGTGACTAATGATTTTGGATGTCCAACTGGAGACTGATCTTCAGAAAGTGCTGAACATCAACCCTCTAATAATCAGGGTTCTTTTAAAGTGTCTCAAGTTGAGCACCCAAAATATAAGGTACACAAAACCATTAGTCACTGGTGAATTCCCAGCACAGGACTCTGCACCTTCCCAAGCTATTAAAAATTTGCCTTGTGTCAATGGAATATGCCTTTTCGATATCAAATATTGCATGTTGTTCTATTTAAAATATTATATTGCGTTGAGTGCATAATATGTTACGGTAGCTAGTAACGTAAGTGTGATCCTCTGTGACTAACTTTCAAAGTACAGTAGTGTGAGAGAGTAATATGCATGTCCTTTTATGATTAAAAAGGATAGAAGCACAGACCTTAATGTGCTTCACCTTGAAAAGCCTAAGCCATAATGGAGCCAATATTGCACAAAAACAAGCATTTGTTTTCAGGGATTCTGTAGCCATAATAGATTTAGTATGCGTATAAGTTCTGATAAAAATGACCCCGAGTCTATCAAGAACTGCTTCTGCAATCTCTTATTCATGCTGCCAAAATTGGTAATAATCTGCCACAGAATTTTAGGGTGTCTGCTAATAACGCATTTAAAACAAAAAAAGTAATTTAAACATTTGATTTAAACTACCCACTCATCAAGGATATATAGAGGAATAATTTCCACTCTGCCTTTATCTAACTGTGGATTTGCCTTTGCCGCCCTTATTCCTACAGACCAGTATGTCATTTGGTGATTATAGCTATTGATTGAGAGTAACCTTCTTCCATTACCCTCCATTAATAATTAGCAGAATTGAAAATAACAATCCATAAGGCCTCAAGACATGCTTGTAATGAGATGTGACTCTCAATAGGTTGTCGTGTGGTGAATGATAAAGAAGTGAACTGAGTTCAGACCAAATTAAATGGCTCTTTTTAATGCTCCTTTTTGACTTTACTGTATTTCCAATTGTGTGATCTTGCAATGTGCGGGCTGGAAACGACAAAAATGTGTAGACACCAGTTCACATACACATTAATATGTTAACTGTGAATAGCAGAGGCCAGTGTGGATGGACTCAATGAGTAAATTTTTTACCAAGAGGTTATGACACTTTCAAAGAGTCACCTAAAGGCAACCTGTCTGAGCAGCAGTAGTAGGGGGAGACAATAGCTGCCAATGTCCTTCCATCCATGTATGTTCAAACAATGAGCAACTGTGTTGTCCCATTGTTAACTGTCCAGATTAAACCCAAGGTCATGACAGACTCATGCAATTCCTAGCCCTGTGGCCTTTTGCATGCTACTGCATGAGGAGACCCTAAGCATCATCACAGGTTTAATACAACAGCCTTGGATGAGTTGTCTGCAGGGATTAAAACCTGGATTTCTGGATCTAAAAGCATGCAACCCTACTGCCTCATCTAAAATGGCACATCTCTGTGAATTCAAAGCAGCTATCAACCTATATGTGGTCCAGTCACATACCAAGGAAAGAGAGCTACATTGTGTAACTATGCACCACACAATCCCTCTGGCTCTGGAAGCTTGTGTTAGATCAGGTCTAATTGAGGCAACATTCATTTTATTCATATGTTCATTTAGAGCAGTTGTTATGCAATTCAAAAGTCTGAGTAATAGCAGAATTGGACAAAAATATACGAAGTAAGAAACAACATTATTACTTGTTCTTTTACATCTTTTACATCTTCTGTCCTTGAAATTATCTTTCTGTTCCTGACCATATTACCCAAATTGTAGGTATTACTTTTCTCTGTTTCTTTCTTCATGTTTCCTATTAAAACAGCTAAATAAAATGTATATTCATTTGGTAAAAGTGGCTTTTAGAGGTACATTTGCTGTAGGAAATACTTATTTAAAGGATAGGAATTCTAGGCATGTGGTGCTTGGAGCAATTTGAAATTACTGGAGTGCTACTGATTTATAAATTAGTACTTGTAAGTGGCTCAAACAGAATCTTTGTGGTTCAATATAACTCTTGTTAAATTGGCTATTTGAAGAGAATAAACACTGGAAATTGAAAGAGAACATTGCCTATTTCTTGTAGATAGGTCTCTTGGAACTTAGCTGTCCTATAACATTTATTTAACAAACGGAAAAGAATGCCTGCATGCTTAGTTTAAAATCAGTTTTTGTGCTTTGATAATTGTACAGCACTCATAAGTGGGTCAAAGACGTGCCATAATATGTTCTTGAAAAGGTTTAAGTGGCCAGTCTCACATTCACTGCTAGAAAATAAAATGCATTTAGGCCAAACTATGCACTAAATATGTGATAAATAGTTAAATTATTTAAAGTTTTTTAAAAAATAATAAATCTAAACCAAACTGAGGCAGATTTTCACTCTCAATTCCACTCCCTATGCACTGCACAGGATTTGCCCCAACGTGAAGACAAAGGTCTGTGTGGATATATCTGCCTACCTTTGTGCATGCAGTTGCCACAGTTCCATGTGCAAATCATGCATTTGCACATGCAAATTAGTATTCAGACTCATTTCCTCATGCAAATATCTAACTTGTTTGTGCAGTCACATTAATTGCATGTGTCAATATGGGTGCACAAATATATATATATAAAATGTATGCTGTGGGTATGTCCAACTTTATGGAATTCTCTCTCCCTCTCAGGTATCTTCACGGCCTGTTTTTGAGTTCAGATCCATTACCTCTACCAACCTCTTTATTCCTTTGTATAGACTCTCTGATAGTGACAATAACAAGTCATGCTCAGGTCAGGACTCTTCATGCAAATATCTTGTTCTGAGTGTTAGATTTTACTTTTGTGCTATTTTTTCCCCTCTTACTAAACTTGGTAGTTTTATTTTGTCTCTGTGACATGATTTTATCATCTATTTCAGGCAATTGATTTACAGTCAATTAGGGTATTTATGCTTCAGATAAGAAGGAACAACCTCCTGGGTGAGCATAAGTTAGCTTGTATTGTTTTCAAGGTATTTTTAAATTGAGCAGTTTTGATTGTTCAACTTTTTTATAGTTTTAATTCATATGGTTTACATTTCACAAGTTTTGCATTTGTAAATACTTATGAGATGCAAAATTTGGCAATTTTGGATCATTTCCACCTAAAAAGCCTTCCCTTCTTAAATGAAGAGGAAGGTAATCACCCACAACAATTTAGACCACATTGGTTTGAAACTTGACCAACATATGCCCAGATTTACAAAACTTTTGGGGAACTTTGGGCTGAATTTCAATGTAATCTGGGTGGAGATTCAAGCAAACTTGTCCTGTGTTCTGAGTATATAATGCACCCTGAAACTTGGTATGTTTTACATGACCTCGCCTCTACCTTGGTCCTTGCCATCCAGTCTAAGGAAATTTCACCTCTCTGCCTTGGCATGTAGGTCTCAAATAGCCTGATTGGTTTTGTCATTTGTCCCTTCCTATTGGACTTGCTGGGAAGGATAAATGATTAACTTGTTTTATCATTTTATGGATTTATTGATGGTAGAGCTGTTTTCTCCTCAGCCATCTCTCTTGCTTTCTTAATGAAAAGAAAAAAAACAAAACAGTGCTTAGTTTTATTTGCTTCAGATTCTGCAACACCTTGGGGACCTAATGTTTTAACAAATTACATAGGTGTCGATATATTTTCATCAGTTCAGAAAGTGTGTCATGTTCACGGCTTTTCTTCTCCCTAGTTTGAAGAATGCAAAGCAATGAAAGTATGCTAAACAGCAAGAAAGCAATGTACATACTAGGAAACTGTGTGTGTGTGTTTTGTAGTGACTGAGAAAGGAGACATATTTGAAACTCTGAAGGCTGCAAGGATACTTGCAAGGAATGCACGTCTTTGAGTTGCTCTGGGTTATTGGTGTAAATGTTTTGTAACTATCATGTAACTTGTATAATTATCCAAATTTTATGAGACACACAGCTGGTGTGTTACTAATAGAAAGACTCCATTGATATCAAGGTTTTGGTTCACACAGTAGAGCACTTTTGTGAAAAGAGCAAATATTTCTGTACTCATTACACTTGGTTATATGCACTCCTTCCCCACAATCTTGACCCTGGCCTCTGTACAGATCCCATAGACACTCTCCCAGGATCTCTTCTTCAGCCCCTCCTTGCACCTCTCTAGAAGCAGCACATTCCCCTCGGACAGGGGTTCTCAAACTGGGGGTCGGGACCCCTCAGGGGGTCATGAGGTTACTACATGGGGGGGCCGCAAGCTGTCAACCTCCACCTCAAACCCCGCTTTGCTTCCAGCATTTATAATGATGTTAAATATATAAAAAGTGTTTTTAATTTATAAGGGGGGGGAGTCGCACTCAGCGGCTTGCTATGTGAAAGGGGTCACTGGTACAAAAGTTTGAGAGCCACTGCCCTAGGACATTCAGCAACTCTGGTGCAGATGTGTGATTGATTTGTTTAATGGGTCAGTGAAAGCATAAGAGATACCATTCCTCTGGGGTCAGAGGCCTGCAGCTGGCTGGCTGGCCAATTATACCCATCTGCTGCACCTCAGAAAAAAGAAGGAACTTAATTGGCTGATCCTCATAAAAGAGAGCAGCAGGAAATGGAGGGGGGAGATGGCAATACCCCCCAGAAAGCTGAGGGGCCTGGGGCTGTGCACCCAATGGATTGCTACTGGAACTACTACAAAGAGGAAACCAGAAACCAAATGGACAGAAGGGAGATTGTGTGATGTCCTTTGTTACTGAGGCTCTGAGGAAAGAGCCAGGAAATTTTGGTTTGCTGAACTTACTGGTGTGAGGGACAGATTTGGCCTGCGCAGACTTTGAGGGAAGAGCCTGTGAGGTTTTTATTTGTTTTGTTAAGGAGGCTTGAAATAACAACCAACCCTGCTGGAAACAGCTTCCCTGGATTGTGTGAGAGAATTTCAGGCAGAACTAACCCACGGAGTGAGCTGGCTCAGCAAGAGTGAAACCTGGTTTTGTAGGAGGAGGGTGCTCCAAGATAGGGTAGATTCTTGAGAAAGGAGCTCAAAGGATTGGGGCCCAAGCTTCTTTTACTTATGATTGTAAAATCCCGATAAAAATGTCTGCAGCACTTTCCTTAATTTAATAACTACATATTGTAAAGTTTCAGAGTAACAGCCGTGTTAGTCTGTATCTGCAAAAAGAAGAACAGGAGTACTTGTGGCACCTTAGAGACTAACAAATTTATTAGAGCATAAGCTTTCGAAGAAGTGGGCTGTAGTCCACGAAAGCTTATGCTCTAATAAATTTGTTAGTCTCTAAGGTGCCACAAGTACTCCTGTTCTTCTTTTTACATATTGTAAGACTCTGCTTTGAACAGGGGAAAAAAAAACCCATCTCCCTGTGGGAGTGTGCTAATTATCATGGGGAATATTAGGAAAAGAATTACCAACAGGCTCTTAAACTGAGCCTGTGATTGATAGTGGAATAGGTTGATTGTTCTGAATTCTAAATGCATAATTAGAGAAAGCTCACCCTGGCAGCTATTAATGTTATTTTTAAACCTGGCAAATATAGATCAGAAGCCAAATGCAAATACTTTTGAAGGCCTGTTATTGTGCATGCAAGTCTGAAACATATCTGGGAATTCTCAGTCAGGACATTTTAAACATCACCTCAGTGAGATTTTAAAAATCACAGTGCTGATTAAATGGAATTTGACAAAGCCTGGACTAATGCACAGTATTTGATGCTTTCCTGAACCTCTCTGCAAATGCCAAAGAACAATCTCTTTCAGCCTCTGAATGAGGAAGTTATCCTAGCCAAATTAATGCAACACAACCTACAGAGTATTACCCCTATGACAATATTGGCCTGAGGGTATAGTACATTCCTACAAATGCCTTTTTGCTCTGGTAAATCTCAGCTCCTGGAGCCAAAGTTTTAACAGACTGCAATATTACGTCTGCCTGCTCAGAGTTCTGTTTTGATATGATATCCACAAACATATCAAGTTTACCCCAGAAGGGACATTTTTATATTTAAGAAACATTGACTTTGGAAGGGACATATTTTCAAAGTGGATCATACATAAATCCAACTATATAACTGCATTAAGATATTCCACTAGCAGTAGGCTTAATGTGAACAGAACTTCCAGATCTGCTTTGAAAGCTTACCCTCAAGTGTCAATGGCCAAAGGAGAACCCTGAACAATGGAAATGGTTGGGCAAGGGCAGCTGCCAGCCATTATAGGGATGCACATTTATTCTACATTTTACAATGTAACTTTCACAAGAATATCTTGGGGGGGGGGGAGGGATATTGGGGGAGGGGGGATTAGGAGAACTGGGGAAAACATACAGCAAACCAACCATCCAAAATATTTGTTTTATTTTAAAAAAAGTTTGCATACCCTTGGGACTACATCTTAAGGAGAAAAGGAGCTTCTGAAGGGAAACAATACATTGTCAGATATGGATCAAATAAAGTGATGGGGTAGCTAGCTCACTACTGGGCAGAGACAGGTCGATTCAAGAGAACTAAAGAACACTATAACAGGGGTTTGGAGAGCATTGTTCTGAAGAAAGTGTTCCTTGGACCAGATTGATAGCCCAAGCATTTTTGACATTCAGGCATCTAACAAAGTTGGCTAGATTTGAATGGGAGTTGCTGAGTGCACTCATTTAGGTGCTTAAATGGGAGCTGAGCCCTTTTGAAAATCTGGCCTTTCAGTTTCAGAAAAAAAAAGGCAAAAAACAACCAACAACAGCAGCTTACAAAGCAATGCATAAATAGTATCCCCTAACACTGCTTCAGTTGTAAGTGGCAAATGTACTTCTGTAGTATTCACAACTCCCTTTCTTTGCTTTCTGTGAACATTCATGAGAATAAAGTTTGAATGAAGACAAACTGTTCCAAATACTTGTGCAAGAAGTGTCTGTGAAGCATCTTGAAAGTTGAGATTTTCAAATAACCAGAGAATTTATTCTTTCACTTTCTAATTCTGGACAGAGTCTACACAACCGGTCACAGAATATTTTTAAGCCACATCTTCTATCTTAATTTAACACATCATGTCCTTGATCCTGTAAACATTGGCTTCAATGGGTTTACTTGCATGGGTGAAGATTTGCATAACCACATAAGTGGGTAGAAAGGCTAATCTAATTAATAGAGCACCCGACTGAGGTTCTCATGATGCCAGTTCAATTCTTCACTAAACAGACTTCTTGTGTGAAACCTTGGGCAACTCATTTGATTTTTCCCTCTCAGTTTCCCATATATAAAAAGGAGACAATACTTGCCTGTCTCATAGGGGAGTTGTGATGCTGAAACCCCTCAATGACTGTGAGGTGCTTACATAATATAGTGATGAGAGTTGTATAAGTACCTATAAATAATAATGTCAGGACTGTCTGTGATGGGGTGGACTAGGTCTGGAGTTCCTCTATTGGAGGCCTCATGGGCCTGCCTCATCCCACCTCAGAAAAGAGTAGAGGAAAAGTCCTCCAAACAGCCTAGAATGGCTGCAGGGGAGCAGTCAATCAGAGGAGCAACTGGAGTGATCAATCAGGGCCAGAATGGTCATATAAAAAAAAAGTAGCATAGGCAGAGCAGTCACTTGTTGCCTGGAGCTCAAAGAAGGAGGACTGGGTGCCTGACTGGCTGGAAGAGCAGAAGGACCAAGGACTGGTCAGTGTGGGCAGGCTGAGCACAGAGGACTGAGCCCAGAACCTAGCCAGACCAGGTGTGGGTATTGTGCTGGGTCCTGCTGGTCTGGTTGAGGACGGAGCCCAGGCGAGGACTGCTGAAAGGACACCAACCAAGGGTGCTGAGATGGGCCCCTGTTTGGCTGTTAAAGAAGGCAATACCTCTGGGGAGGAAGCGGCAATACCTCTGGGGAGGAAGCTACAACCCCATACCAAAGCCATGAGAAAGAACTTGAGACTGTATATCCCAGAAGGGGAGACAGCTGCGTGACTTGGCCTGAGTCACTGAAGACCTGCTGAAAAAACCATCACCCGGGGGAGGGGGCGCTCGCAAGAGGCAGAGGCCACTCCATTGTAAGAACCGAAAGAAAAGCAGGCTCACACCCAACCAGAAAGGGGGTGCCCATGGAAGATGGGTGCCACCCCCTTCAAAACTGAGGGAGTGCAGGAATGTATTGGCCAGAAGGGGGCAATCGCAAAAGGCGGGTGCTGAAGCTGTTACACTGGATTCTTTGAATAATTTGACATCTGGAAAGATCTTATTATACATATAAAAAAACCCTATCCAGATAAAACACAAGTTTTAAGTCATATGGTACTGTATGCTATTATTGTGTAACTGAACATTTTAAATGATAATTTGTTGTACTCAGCTCTTTGCCTCATAGCTTGGTTGACAATAGTGAATTGTTTAATGATTTTATGAGTGACTGGTCTGGGAGCTTTTCTTTGGCTTTTTTAAACACTCTTTATTGCAGCATGGTGACATTCATAAATATGAGGCTTGTCCTTTAATAATGTCAATTATTGGCATTGATACTAAACATTTGATTAATTATGGTTTTAATGTAAATATACCCAGTGGCTTATGTAATAGCCCCCAGGATTTTATAAATCTAAAAAGAAATCCATTTAAAATAGCAACTGGATTTCAAATAAACGTAAGTGTTCATAGCCTGATGATGATATATTCTAGAGTTCAAACTTTTTTACAGATTACAGTAGTGTTATTGTACATACCACCCCCACAGATTTGATTGGAAGAATAAGGTAATTATGAGACATCAGCTAGACACATATGTGCCTATTGGAAATAAACTGAGTAATTAGAAATAGATGCATAGCAGCAATGATTTATCAAACTATATTGAAAAGAGCCACATACTGCTACATTTTCCTTTTCGTAGAAAATTGAAGGAAAAAAATCAAAACTTGGGCATCCATTGTACAGGGGCCAACTGTAGTCCAGTCAAGCATCATGACAGGAAAAGTTACATCTGTTAGTGAAATGCTAAGTAATCATTTTTTTGGGCGCGGGGGGTTCTTCATGAAGTTTATGTGAGTAATTTGATTTCTAATGGGAAAAAAATTAAAAAATACTCAATCAATCCTCATACCAAAACTTTGTTTTTTGTTCAGTTCACTGACTTTTTTTATAGTCAAATGTTGTCTTTTACAATTTTTAGCAAACCTGTAAAAAAAATTGTTTATATTTCCTAAGATATTACTGTTGGTTTGACTAGTTCTAAATTGAACTGCCATCTGCTAGAAGGTCATGGATAAAATTGATAGGCACTAGATGTTCACCTCCTTTGTGCAGCTATGGAAATGTCACCATCAGTGAAAGTACTATATAAAAATAAAACCCCACTACCCCTTTTATAAACCCATTTTCCTTTATATTCCTAGAGTTTTGCAAATGCACAGCGGTTAGTTAAAACAGTATTTACTGTTAGTAAAAACAGTACAAGTAGTAATTATTACTCTATTTAGTCTGTAGATTGTATCTAAACCTGAAGTTGTGCTACCATGGGAGAATGGCCACCACCATGACTGTTAATCTGTCCAATGGAATAACAAATTGCGACTTTCAATGAATAGTCATGATGTTCATTATTCAAATAATTGTCTTGTCATAGAAAAACATGAGATCTATTCACCTCAAACCACCCGAAGATGCTTTTTTCTTTAATTTGTCCTCACAATAAGCTAATATTTGAAGTGAATTCAGATAAAATTTCAATTGAAGAGTGATAGATCCTCAAAGGTATTAAAGCTCCAAACTTCCACTGAAATACCTTTTGAAGATCTGTGTCTTGGCCCCTATGCATGTATTTAGGCTTCCACAAGTTTACCTTTAAATATCTGAGCCTTTGTGCCTCAGTTCCCCATCTGTACATGGGGATAATAAAACTTCCCTACCCTAAACAGCTGTTGTGAAGAGTAATGGTCTTTAATGCATATGATACATTGCATTACTATGCTGATGAAAAGCCTCTAATAAAAAGCAAAACCCAATAAAATACATTTCAATTTTACCAAGCAAATACATGTCTTATCTGAGTGAATGTAGGATATTCCAGGGCAATAGGCAGGATAATTGCAGAGAATATTTGTAGCTGTTTAAGTCCCTCTTCAGCTGAGTAATTCTGTTCTTTGATCACCGGAAGAAGATAGCTAGTATTTTTGAAGAAAGCAGTTACCTTGCTAACCACTGTAAAACAAGGAAGGGGAGGCTGGTACCTTTAAATGAGCCAAATGTTTCCAAAAGCAGAGACATCATTTAAATTGGGTAAAGTTCCAAGTAGTTCAAGTGGCAGAGTACTTTTCTCACTCCGTGTGTCACCACTGGTAGGAGTCTCTGCCCTAGATCCCTGACATAGGGCACAGGGCAGAGATGCAAAGGTGGTTTCTGCACTCCTCTGATCCTGATCCCAGCCTGAACCAAGCTGCCTGCTGGCATCAGTCAGCTGCTCTGGGAATCTGCTCAAAGAGTATGTCGACACTTGGAGTGGGTGGTGTAAATTCTAGCTCAGGAAGACATACCTGCACTGATCAAACTACTTGTAGTGGTACGAGCAGAAAGAGGGGCTACCTGCTGCCCTGAATACATACCTGTCTGAGACACTAGGCATTTACTCAGGGTGACTTACCCCTCCTGCTGCTCATGCTGCCACAGCTACACTGTGATCCTAGCTGGATCAGAGCTAGCATAGATTCGTCTCCTTGAGTTGGAATTTACACTGCCAGCTCAACATGTAGACGAACCCCAAATTATGCTGACTGCCACCAGTCTCAAGGGTGCAATATGGCAGTCCTGGATCACTGGGATATGTGTAAGGAAGACCCAGCCATGTTCCATATATTAGCAGTAGAGACTGGACATCAGGATCTGAATCTGTAGAGAAAGGTAAATATTGCATCACACCCTAGGATCTGGGCAATCAAACTAAGATCTGCTCCTGTTTTGCTTGTAGATGTTTCCTTATTGGCAACAAAAGAGAAATTTCTCAACTTTACCTTCAGGGAAGGTGATTTATTTTCGTTTCTCCAGGTGAGATGGCCTATCAGGAAAGCTTATTACATAAGGAATGCTTAACTCAATGTTTCTGGTAGCATCTCATTATTTGTATTAGGGCAGTGCCTGGGGGCCCAATCTCAGTCAGGGCCTCTCTGTGCTAGGCACTGTATACATAGTACGAGAGAGTCCTTGCCTCAAGTATCTTGACATCTAAGAGGGAGATTTCCAAAGGCACAAAGGGCAGTTAAGTGCACAAATCTCATGGAAAGTCAATAAGATTTGGGTACCTAGCTCCCATTTTTGCCTTGGAAAATCTCCTAAATAGACACAAGATGGAAGAAAGATATCATCTCCATTTTCCAAATGGGGCCTGAGGCAAAGGGATTAAATGGCCTCCCCAGGGTCACACTGCCAGTTTATGACTGACAAAGGAATCTGGATCTCCTGAGTCCCTGTCCAGGGCCTTAACCAAAAGACTCTCTATTTTGTTTTAATTCTTTCCTTTGCCTTGCCAACTTTACATTGTAATCCTGGGGGAGGGGGAGAACACACATTTGATGTTGCCTTAGGCTTTTCTCTCTTCCTCAGCACATAATTAATTCTTAGGAAACCAGCAATGATAGGCCTGTCTTTGTGTCCTAAGTGTGGACAGCAGGGCTAGCTAGGGAGTGGTAAGTCTTTTCAATAGCTGGGTATTTTTCAGATAATTATTGTGGAGCAAATAAAATTGCAATAAATTGATTTTTCCAGCAAGACATAGGGTAATGCTGACCTTTCAAGTCTACCTAAAATGCATCCATGCTGATGGTTTGCAAGATCACTGTCTTTGTCTCTTAGGGTTTGTATGTGAGCATGTTGATCTATAAATTCCTTCCTCATAATAGCCATATTGTTTATTACTTCAGAGTTTTCTTTCTGCTACGCTGGTTCTTATAATAAGCTCCCCTAGAGATTTTTGAAACATGGAAAAAGTCTAACCTTGTTTTGTCCAGCTGTTCAGACAAATTAGTCATGCTAGCTCTGGTTTCTGGATAATTTTGAACTGCATGTTGAGAGATCATTATATGAAAGAAAATGTGCTCCTGATCCCAGACCAGCTTGTGGGGGCGGGGGAGAGGAAGGTGTAATCAAAGATGGTATCCTGTGACCCTGAATCAACTCTATTATGGAGATTTTACACTAAGCTCCACAGTTGCTAGGGGCATTCAGACATCAGGACCACCAGAAGATTTAGTAGCAGAGAGACTGTGAAATGGACTAATCAGCAGATCTAAAGTACTGAAGTTTAGAATCTCAAAAGGAATGCCTAACTCTATGGCATCCTGTTGTCCAGGCACACATACCAGCCAGCCTCCAAAATGCCTGACTTGCTCATCCCTGGCTCTCATTTCTTCAGGTTAGGGGTGCTCTGAGCACACCTACCACATCAGGCTTTGCTGCAAGAGAGGCAGGGGAACCCCCTGTTTGAGAATTCTATGGGGGCTTTGGCATGAGCCAGGGCTCTGAGCAACTCATTAGCTGGGGTGGCTTTGTGCATGCCCACTGATGGAATCTTGGTGCCTATGTGGATTTAGGTGACTACTGACTTGGCTGCAGCTGAGTGGTTTTGTGAATGTCATTGGCACCTAAATGTTGGACATAGGTTCCTAAGTCCCTTTGTGAATCTATCCCTCAGTGCTTGAGAATTTACACTTTTCCTATTCAGGTATAAAGTGACCCCTTAAATGGCTGATAAAGAAATAGAATAGAGAAACTGTACTAGAAATATCTATGTATTATTACCCACAGACAGACTTCAGTTTCAAACACTGCCACCCACAAATTATTAATCATTCCTAAGTGTGAAATATGATATTCAAATAATTGCACAAAGCCATTGTGGCCATAGAGAAGAAGCCACTGGAGCACTGCTTCAGGACCAGATGGTCTAGCCACTCCAATGACAATGTGAAGAAGTGAGGGGGAGGGCTAGGGAAGGAGATTAGATTAGGAGAGAAGTGGTAGAAAGTAGAGAGCAACAGAAGGAAGATCTATATATCTGGATTCTGTGGTAATAACTCAATCTCTTGGTTATAGGGAATGTACAGCTCTCTTAACATCAAATTCTGCAGCACAAATAAAGTCCACAGAAGGCCATAAATGGAGCAGAACTGGCACAGTTCAACTCTGTGGGGAGTATATGCATCATGGAGTTCATCTCTGCACTCTGTGATAGCAGAGTGGGGCCTGTGAATACATCACTGGGTGAATCCAACACACCTGTCTCCCATGCACACTTATGCAGGGGATTCCAGCAACCCTAGAACCCCACTCTTGCTCCACTTCCCAGTGAGGAGGATTCCATCCCATGGGCCCTGCACAGCCTATTCACCTTGGCTGTGTGCTAAGGAGAGTGTTTTGCCATTAAGCTTCATTCCCATAGTTTATGACAGCATCAGAGCCCCTCAATGAAAGAATAGCTCCATAATTCACACCTGCCTGTTATTTATTCTAAACACACAGTTAGTTCAAGCTGATTTGGCCTTTATCCAAAAAAGTACTAAACTAGAAAACTTACCTTTACAGGACTGTGACACAGAACTGACAGACAAGGCTATGAGGGGAAAATATCCGAAAGTCTTGGACATTAAAACCAAAAGGTTCACATAGGCCTCTGGTATATCAGATGAGATGTACCAGCAGATATATTTTAAGGTGTTACTGCAAGCAGTTACCTGTAAATGCTTTCTACTGCACCTATTTTCATAAAAGTAAGAGTCTGCAGAGACTATACTCTTTGCAGTGAAGGGATTTGCCTTAGGGCTTGCTTACATGGGGTGTTTTCCCCACCAGAGCAAGCCACTAATGCATACTGGATAAATTGACCTGCACCAGCATGGCTTACTCTACTTTGAAACTAAAGCACTTCAGGGCAAGTCACTTTTTACATGAGTGTGGCAGGTGTATACTAGGGGGTTAGCGTAGTGTCCTAAATCTCAGTGTACACAAGACACACATGGGATAGCGAGTCCTTCCTCTGTTTCCTCTGTCTTTCCTTCCTCCATGGCGGCATTTCCAATTCAAAACACTTTGGGTTTGATTTTTGCACTGGAAAGTCAAGTTTCCTTTGAAAAAACTGCTAATTTTCTGACCAGCTTAAGTTCAAATCCATATAACTTTTGAATAACTGGGTTTTTGTGTCTATGAATATTTTGGGAATAGCTGTTTCATATGAACTCTTCTTTTTGGCCCTGATTGAGGAAAGCACCTGAGCATGTGCTTAACTTTAAGTATGTGCTCAGGTCATATCAGTCAGTGGGAATTAAACGTGCATAAGTGCTTTCCTGAATCAAGAATATGTGCACAAACAAGAGTACTCCTCATTGATTCTTACCAATTAATCATCCTCTTAGGTAAATATTCACGTTGTCCAATCAGGGAGAAGAAAAATAACTCTCAGGGTATGTGAGCAATTACCCACCACATATAATAAATATTCAAAACATAAAAATTCAGACAACCCATAGGCTGACAATTATTTCTTCCAAACTACCAACTGAATGATTATGTATAACAAATACCCTTACAGAAAAAGGGTTGCATTTATAATTAATATTATTCACAATGAATAATTCAGCCAGCTCTAATTTCAATGTAGTGCTGATTCAGTCCTGGCATATCTGATGCTCCGTGTAATACGTATTGGCTTTGTTGGTTTACTTTTTCATGGCACAATAGGTGAGACTGGGATTGGCTTGACATTGACTAATAATTTTGCTCTTCTTTAAATGTAAAAGTTTCTGGCATCAACCTATGTCCAACAGTCATTCCTCAGCTTATTTAACTTCACCCACAGAAATCACTGTTTTCTTAGAATTTGATCTTTAAAGTGTAAATATGTTTTCCTCATAGGAAAAAATCACCACCACAACATGAAGAAAAAGATCTGCTTATCAAAGGATATGCCATCAAAGGGGAAAGTCACCAATATGCCATTGCTTGAAAATCTGCCAATACTCTTTGAGGAAAGAGATAAAAGGATGCTAAGTGGAGAAAAATGTCAGAGAAATTATTTTTAACATGTGACCATTGCCAAGTTTCACTTCAAAAACAGGTCTGAGTTGAGAAGCATCCCTACGTGGTGTGGAAATTCATATTGTTTTGTCATTATTGAAAATCCAGTTGAGTATCCTAACTCTGTAGTATCAACATGCAATTTTAATATAAATATCAAATGAAACTTGGAGTCAAGTTTCTACTCAGCTACAATAAATACATAAGATTTACATTCTTTTTGTTTCCTTAATTAAAAAGCCCTATGTTTTTCTACAGCCATTATCTAAAATTCTAAAAGTGTTAGTGACATATTTTGGACTATTATCATAGAATATATTTTGCATACTTTGTATTTTTAAAGGCTTTTTTTCACCATGGAGAGAGGAAAGAAATTATATCTGAGTATCAGTTCAGGCAGTCAACTCCCATATAACTTACTCAGAAAAAACTCCCATTTGAATCTGACTGCAAACTTGAACCACGTAAATTTTGATGTCCAGAAATGGAAATAAGTAGCTGATTTCCCAGAAACCTCTTGTGCGATGTAGCTACTTGCAGCAGTTTAGGATACACTGAATTGACAAATAGGTATGAGCTTGTGATACAAAATAATTTACCCAGGGCCCAGTACTATCTGTTTACATTAGGTACTTCTGTGCACATCATACTTTTTATTATATTTATCTTCACAATCTCCTTTTCCAGAAGGGAAATATCATTTTTCAGAGAGGGAACTAAGGCACAAAGAAACTTTCCCAAGATCGCGGAAAGTCTGTGGTGCAGCAGGGACTCAAACAGTGATTGCCCAAGTCCTGGGCTGGCTCTCTAACCTCTGAACCACTCTTCCTCTGACTATTGATACTCAATGGTGTAATCCACTACACACTGATTTGTACTTTATTACATATTCCATTAGAACTATGGAACTCATAAAGATGAAAAAGGGTGGTACAATCACACTCTTAATATATAATCACATGTAGTAATTTGGAGAGAGAAGAAAACATACTGTTTCCGAATACAATACAAGATGAAACCAAGCTGACAGGTGAGAATGCCCAGGTTGTTTTTGTTTTTCCTGATTCCACTCTGTCATGTGCTGCTCTTGCTGCTGAGTTTCTTGGTAAGTTTAGAGCAGACAGACATTTCCATTACAGAAACAAAAATGTATCCTGTGTTTCTCTTCACTTCTCCTCCAGTCTGTGGCTGTCAATGTCAAATGCCTAATACAAATTTTAATAGTTTGGTGCTTTTGTGCTGCATGTGCATTGAAAAATATCTTATCTCAGATCTTGCTGCATAAAGCTTTTAATGCTAAATTCCTTCATGTTCCCCAGGTTTCTCCTTATGTTTGAGATATACATAATGAATACTACATTCAGATTCATTTCATCCTATCTTCCCTTAGAAATGAATAAACTGCTATTTTCTCAGGACTTTGTATTTAGAGGATTATCTACATATGTCCATTAGAAATGCAGTCTAATAGAAAGAAATGCAGCATTCAGGAAAGATGCTAGATTGACAGACTTGGAAACTGAATTCTTCCATTTATCATCAGAACAGTAGCCAAATTAGCTTCTTCACACTGCACTACCAAGGTACCTCAACTCCAACCCCCAGATATCCATTTCTGAGGGTCAATGATAGTTTGCTCTCTAAAGCCCATTCCATCTTTGACTTCTATGACAAGATGGACAATGGTGGCAGGTAAAATGAATCAGGAGGATTTTGTAGTGTGGTTATGAAGTGCTCGGGGACTGGACTCAGACCAATGATTCACGTGGCGGTGAAAAAAGCCAATGCGGTCTTGGGATGCATTAGGCGAGGTATATCTAGTAGGGATAAGGAGGTCCTGCTTCCGTTGTATAAGGCGCTGGTGAGACCTCATTTGGAGTACTGTGTGCAGTTCTGGTCTCCCATGTTTAAAAAAGATGAACTCAAACTGGAACGGGTGCAGAGAAGGGCGACTAGGATGATCAGAGGAATGAAAAACCTGTCGTATGAAAAGAGACTAGAGGAGCTTGGGTTGTTTAGTCTGACAAAGCGAAGGCTGAGGGGGGATATGATTGCTATCTTTAAATATATCAGAGGGATAAATACAAGGGAGGGAGAGGAATTATTCCAGCTTAGTACTAATGTGGACACGAGAACGATATAAACTGGCCATGGGGAAGTTCAGGCTTGAAATTAGACGAAGGTTTCTGACTGTCAGAGGGGTGAAATATTGGAACGGCCTTCCGAGGGAAACGGTGGGGGCGACGGACCTGTCTGGTTTTAAGATTAAGTTAGATAAGTTTATGGAGGGAATGGTTTAATGGTAAAACATAGTAGCCGAGGAAAACCAAGCAATGGTACGTAAATAGTATAATGGCCAACAGGGGTCAGGCTACAGACTCTTGCCTACATGCTCGGGGTCTTACTGATCGCCATATTTGGGGTCGGGAAGGAATTTTCCTCCAGGGTAGATTGGCTGAGCCTCTGGAGGTTTTTCGCCTTCCTCCGCAGCATGGGGCAGGGATCACTAGCAGGAGGGTCTCTGCCGATTGAAGCCACTAAAACACAGGATTGGGGACTTCAACAGCAGAGTCCAGGTAAGGGTTTTGTGGCCTGCAGCATGCAGGGGGTCAGACCAGATGATCATAATGGTCCCTTCTGACCTTAAAGTCTATGAGTCTATGAGTAATCCTTAGATGGCTGCTTTCAGATACAGCTGGCTTGGTCCAAATTCAAACGAATGGCATAAAAGTGATTAGCCTATACAACCTATTGTCAATCTCTTCTATTATCCAGTCTTCAGTAATGAAATATTTAAAGTACAGTTCCTCTGAAAAAACATATTTTCCATATCTCTCACTTTCCTCTGTTGAACTATTATTTCTGAAAATATTACATTGCTCGGAAGAATAACGCAAAATTAGAGCTATGCAAAAATGCTTTTTTATTTTTTGTGAGCTTTCATGCAAGAATTGTCACTGTCATTCCAGGTAATCTCATAACCCAAAAATGTTGTTTTGCAAGCTTTCCATAAAATGTCCATTTCCACATTAAAAGAAAAAAGCACTATTTTGCATGTTTCCAAGAGCCAACTGACAGAGAGCTTTTCTCTGAGATATTTATCATCAAGAATTTCAGTTCAATGGGTTTTAGCATACCAACACCACAATGCTTTAAATTAATAGAAAACAAATAAGTCCTGCCCAGTCTACAGCAAACGCAAGTCTTGTGAAAATCTCTTTCATGTTTTCTGGTTTACCTTCCTTTCCTCTAAAATCAGTTTTTCTCCTTTTCTGTCTATCAGTAAATTATTTTTATAAGGTTCTCCTGTGTAATACTAAAGGTCCTAGTTTTTCTGTCAGCAGCCCTGCCTTACTTACCCAACCAACTTTCCTTTTGTGTTTAGCCCCCGAGTTTTGATTATTCCCCATCAGTTATACTGCATATCTACCACTCTGCTATGCCTCTGATAAAGAAGAGATGCTTCTGGGTCTAAAGCAATACTGAATTATCATGTATTGTAATTCTGGATCTGGAAAATTGCCACTGGAGCAAAGTGTTACTTTTTTAAAATTGAGAGGACTATATTTGAGACACAATATGTTAAATTAAGTGACTGTACTTAAGCTAAAAGGCTTTATATGTGTTTACAGCTTCCTGGCATTGCTGAAAAGAAATTGGTGAACTTGAAGAGCTAATAGGAGGATTTAAAAATCTATGTAAACATCTATTATTCGACCACATGCTCCATAGCACTTACTTTTAAAAAGAGAGGTGGGGCTTCACAGAATAGCACTGAAACCCATTGTAGTGGTCCCCCACTCTCAAGTGAGGAGGGAGGCCAATCCACCTCACTACTGCAGGCAACAAGAGTCAAGCTCGGGCCCCACTGGCCCGGGCAGAATAACAAGTAGTCTATAGCATGCAGCCTCTTGGCTGGGGCAGACACCAATTAACAGTCTGGGAGCTCTGACCCTGTGGGTGGGGCAGAACAACAAGAGTCTCTAGCCCACAGCCTCCTGGCTAAGGAAGACAATCATCTACCAGTACAGGCCTTCTAGCCTAGGGGAAGTGTGCAGCAAACCCCAAGTGTGAGGGATGGCAGCAAGCGGGGTAGGGAGATCCAGGCCTAACCTCCTCCACTGGATCCCAGCCCAGGGCCCTGTTAGTGGCAGATGGGTCAGCAGGGAAACACAAAACAAAGTGTCTCACTTTCCGCCAACACAACCAGACTGAAATCTGGTTCCCCTGGACTACTTCCTACCCAACTCCACCTACATCATTCACTTGGCACTGGGCTCCATTTTCATAGATTCATAGATTATAGGACTGGAAGGGACCTCGAGAGGTCATCGAGTCCAGTCCCCTGCCCGCATGGCAGGACCAAATACTGTCTAGACCATCCCTGATAGACATTTATCTAACCTACTCTTAAATATCTCCAAAGACGGAGATTCCACAACCTCCCTAGGCAATTTGTTCCAGTGTTTAACCACCCTGACAGTTAGGAACTTTTTCTTAATGTCCAACCTAGACCTCCCTTGCTGCAGTTTAAACCCATTGTTTCTGGTTCTATCCTTAGAGGCTAAGGTGAACAAGTTCTCTCCCTCCTCCTTATGACACCCTTTTAGATACCTGAAAACTGCTATCATGTCCCCTCTCAGTCTTCTCTTTTCCAAACTAAACAAACCCAGTTCTTTCAGCCTTCCTTCATAGGTCATGTTCTCAAGACCTTTAATCATTCTTGTTGCTCTTCTTTGGACCCTTTCCAATTTCTCCACATCTTTTTTAAAATGTGGCGCCCAGAACTGGACACAATACTACAGCTGAGGCCTAACCAGAGCAGAGTAGAGCGGAAGAATGACTTCTCGTGTCTTGCTCACAACACACCTGTTAATGCATCCCAGAATCATGTTTGCTTTTTTTGCAACAGCATCACACTGTTGACTCATATTTAGCTTGTGGTCCACTATAACCCCTAGATCCCTTTCTGCCGTACTCCTTCCTAGACAGTCTTTTCCCATTCTGTATGTGTGAAATTGATTTTTCCTTCCTAAGTGGAGCACTTTGCATTTGTCTTTGTTAAACTTCATCCTGTTTAACTCAGACCATTTCTCCAATTTGTCCAGATCATTTTGAATTATGACCCTGTCCTCCAAAGTAGTTGCAATCCCTCCCAGTTTGGTATCATCCGCAAACTTAATAAGCGTACTTTCTATGCCAATATCTAAGTCGTTGATGAAGATATTGAACAGAGCCGGTCCCAAAACAGACCCCTGCGGAACCCCACTCATTACGCCTTTCCAGCAGGATTGGGAACCATTAATAACAACTCTCTGAGTACGGTTATCCAGCCAGTTATGCACCCACCTTATAGTAGCCCCATCTAATTTGTATTTGCCTAGTTTATCGATAAGAATATCATGCGAGACCGTATCAAATGCCTTAATAAAGTCTAGGTATACCACATCCACCGCTTCACCCTTATCCACAAGGCTCGTTATCCTATCAAAGAAAGCTATCAGATTGGTTTGACATGATTTGTTCTTCACAAATCCATGCTGGCTGTTCCCTATCACCTTACCACCTTCCAAGTGTTTGCAGATGATTTCCTTAATTACTTGCTCCATTATCTTCCCTGGCACAGAAGTTAAACTAACTGGTCTGTAGTTACCTGGGTTGTTTTTATTTCCCTTTTTATAGATGGGCACTATATTTGCTGCTTTGCAGTAAGGTAGCATCCTTTCTGGCATCTCCTTGGAGCCCTCCACCTCTTCAATTAGTAGAGCACTGGTACCGGCTGCTAGTCCGATATCCTGCAGAAGGCTCAGCTGCTTAGAAGAGAAGTCCACCTTTTTCCCTGCTCTAGCCCCAGGGCCCTCCCTTTATACTTCCTGTCCCCACCCCAGTACTTCCAGCCCGGGGAAAGGTCAGATTTGGCTTCACCCCCTAGAGGGAGTGTAGTGGTCCTTCGCTCTCAAGTCTGGAGGGAGGCCACTCCACCTCACTACATTTACAGAGACACATTTTCTGCTTTGAGTACATTTGGCATGCTGGTACTAAGTATTATGGTCTCTTAAAGAATGCTGCATCAAAAAATGAGGGTTAGATCCTCAGCTGATATAAATCACTACAGTTGCATTGACTTCCACAGACCTACACCAGTTCACATCAGCTGAGGATCTCTTCCCCTGATGCTTTTTAGAAAAGAGAAAATGTTTTAAAAACCTCTTTATGAAATGCACTATAACAATTAATGTTAGTTAAAGCTGTGAAACTGGCTATTTGTAAATGGATGCCCAATGTTTATTTTAAAATCTTCCTAGTTCCATGTGTGATTTCCAAGTTACTACATTTGTTCATCTTCTGTGCTGTATAATTATTTTCAAGACCAAGCTCCACTTAAACAGAACTCATAGCAAACAGCCTGTGTAATTACATTCAAATCACTTGTGTCTGGGGTTTACTAGAAGCATCATCTAACCGTCTTCTGAAGCAAAAAAATAGGCCAAGAAGTTTACCACATTTCCTGCTTTTTTAATGGGAATTCCAATTTTATAAAAATAGAAATGGAAATGACACAACATTATTGTCTGCAGTCTGAAATCCTTTTTCAGTTCCATGGTAGGTTTCATAAGATCATTTGCTATGAGCAGAATTGCCTTCAGATGTAAGTGAACTGAGAAAAATTTAACATAAAATAAAACAATATGAAGCACTTATACAACACCTTGAAATATGAAATCTCATAACACCCCTATGAGGTAGTGAAATTTGCAGATATTTAAATGTAGCAGTATCTGAATTATTGAAAAATATATGTTAAAATGGGATTGGGGGGGAGGATTGGGGTAATATAGCTTTTCATCATTCATCTCTCTAGCAGACATATGTAAAGATGATGTATTACTGTGGGCCAGAATTGTATGTAACCTCTCTAGGGGGAAGATGTGATATGAGACCTGGAAGTTCAACAGACTTCACTGAAATTGTGCCAAATAAGAATGGATTTTTGGGACAATATGTGTGAAGTAGATTTCCTATGAAATATCTAGGGAGAGATTAATGCAAATTCCCCATTGCTAGTTATGCAAAAACCCAGCCTTTTGAAGCTACATTCTAAGGAGAAGGTGATTGTCTGCTGATTACCTGTTCCTGGGTTTGGAAGTCAAAGGCCTGAGCAGTATAAAGAAACATGCTGATCTGACCAGTTTGGGTTCTGGTTCTGAATCTGAGACTGTTATGAAGTTATAACTATGGAGAAAACCCAGTTGTGGATTCTGAAGGACTAACACCTATCAGATTCTGAGGCTGGAGTTGGAGTGACCTCTGGTGAGCTATTTAGCATAGGTTCTTTTATTATATTTAATGTTTTCTCTGAAATGCTTTTGCCTTAAGAATAAATGTGGTTGCTTAGAAAGCTGTGTGGTAACTTAGAACTTCAGGCAATTATGCTGTCCAGAGCCTCTGGAGAGAAAGCAAAGAGCAGGCCAAGCCTGTTTGGCTTTCTGGGAATATCACAGAGTAAATGATGGATATCTGCCACCTTAACATCCCAGTTATAAGGGAGGGGTGCAAGTCTCCACCCAAGGCAGGTGACAACTGGGAGCTGGAAACCTTTGGGTGGGTGCCCTTGGTGGACCACAGAGAGGGATACAGGTACATTTATCCTGAACTGTGACATACATAGTGGCAATGTGTGTGGGATCTCTGACAGTGTGAAATTCCATACATGCCAACAGCAGTGAGAGCAAGTACTGTAGAAGGCAGAAGCGCAGAGAAAAGTCTCATAGTCTCTTTTAGGAAAGGAATAGCAAAAAGAGAGATGGGGAAATGAATGATGAAGAGCTGAAGAAAGGTCAGCTGCTTGAGCTAGTCAAGGAAATGCAGCTCAACACTGGGAGTAGACAAGATGTGGCTAGTCAACTTGCTGTATTTTTATGACCAAAAGAGGAATAATGGTCTGGATTCACAGGGGACATCAAGCCCACTGGTAGAAAGTCCAGCAGGCCAGGAAAATCTTGGCACTGACTCCCTGAAAGGAAGGCCAGAAGGAAGCTGACAAAGGCAGCCACCATGTTCCCTTGGGATAGAGTGTACCACAGCAACAGGAATTATGAACAGCTTGACAATTAGAACAGGAGAAGCTACCACAGGAGAGGAACAAACTATGTCTGGAAACCCAGCTGCTTGAAGACTGGGAGCACCAGCAAAGGAGAGAACACGAGGAGTGAGATCATCAACAAGAGAGAGAAGAGAGGGAGAACCAGCGCCAGCGGGAGGAGTGGCAGCGCCATCATGAGGAGAGAGCGAGAAGGACCAGGAACGTCAATACCAGCTCCAGATTCAGTCTGTGCCAGCAGACCCTCTCTCCCTGTCCCAGTGGGTGGCATAGACATCAAATTATTTCCTTGCTTTAGGGAAGATGATGACATGGATGTGTTTTTCAGATATTTTTGAAACAGGGTGTACATTGAACAAGATGGGGCAGGGAGGACTTAGTATGGTATCCCGCTCCACTACTGTTAGGGACAAAGGCCTTAGACTTTTTCGCTCTTATGGACAGAGAAGATTATACAAATTATGGGTGATGTAAGCAAGCTTTAAACTGACCTCTGAATCATATAGGAAAATGTTTGGGGGAGTTCAGAAAAAAAGGGAACATGACCTGTGCTGAGGTTTCAAGTCAAATTAGGGGTTACATAAGAAAGTGAGCAACTCGTTGGGGGATTATTATGGTTGATGAGGTCTATGAATTAATCAGTTTAGAACAATTCTATAAACTCTGCCACCCTGACTTGAAATCATGATCAACAAACAAAGATCCTAGGGATGGGACCATAGCTGAAAACTGAACTGACCAACATGCAGATAATTGGCCTGGGTTTGAGAGGAAAATCAAGGGAGGCTGGCATAAAGCTGACCCAGTCAGGGCTCCCTCCCCACAGAAGGCAGAAGGTACTAAACCCAGACCTTGGTGGGAGGCAAATCCTAACAGAGGCCCAAAAAAGGAACTTGGGGATCAGATATGCTTCTGTTGTTACATGACTAGTCATAAGGCAACAAACTGCCCAGTGCTAGAGAGATCAGGGGCTAGTGGTAACCTGCAGCAGGTCCATGTGTCAATGATTCCTCCATTGGCAGAACCAGCCCTGATAGTCCAATCAGTAAACATAACCTAGTCAGACCACAAAGAAGAATAAACTAAGCACTGTTTCCTGGTGGAGGTAGATGGGAAAAAGGCCCAGGGATAAGGGACACTGGGGCCCAAGTAACTCTGGCATGCCCAGGATTGGTAAGCCCCTCAAAGATCATCCTCAATAGACTCATAACCATTCAGGGAATAATGAGACCCCCTTTTCCAAGTCCGGGTGGTTCCGATCCATCTGAAATGGGGTGACAATCAGGGATGTTGAGATACACTCCCAAATACCAGTAGATGTCTATCTGGGAAATGACCTAGAGTCCCAGGCCCAGGTCAGTTGTATGGTTATTCAGATCCAAAAGCAGACACCCAGAGCCCATGGCTCTGCTCCAGAGCTGCAAAGCTGACAGGCAGCTCTGAGCAGCTGCCTCCCAGTGTGAGGTACATGACCTGGAGCCATGCAGAGTCCTACTGATAAACTGACCTCAGAGGAGGGTGAGAAGTGGCCCCAGTGATCAGCTTGAGTTGAGCCTCCTAGCTCCCACTTCGGAATTCAAGCAGGAGAAATTAACTGACTCCTCTCTAGGAAAACCCAGGGCTGCAGTGGAGACTCTTGGCAGCTCCCTGACAGGAGGGCACCAGGAAAGGTTTCTCTGGGATTGAGGGGCTGCTCTGTACAGAGTAGATGCCCCCTGGGAATGTTGAGACATGGGGAATATGGAGACAATTGGTGGTACGACAAAAGTACTATCTTAGGCTATTCAATCTGGCCCATCATTAACCCTTCTCAGGGCATTGGGGAATACAGTGTATCAAGGTTATAAACTTTCACTGAAGCATCATGCACCAACCACTGGCATTATTCATAAATCACTCCTTTAACCAAAAGTCTGTATTCTGTTTTCTTCCCATATCCTCCTGAATGCATTACCAAGCCAAGATGCAAAGCAGCTGAGCAGAAACAAGTATTGTAGGTGTCAAAAACCTGTTGAATTAAAGTGGAAAGAGTCCAGATTAGAAATCCTCCCTCTTTCTGCAAGACCAGTTATGACACCGCAACATTAAGTGTAAAATCCTCCTCAACACCCTCTAGCTCCATCTCATAATTGTTGTTTCATATTCTGCACTTTTTCCATTCAAGAAACTCCCCCTGAACTCTGCAATGAGAAGTTACATAAAAGAATGTTTTATTATGTTAGTACTAGAGCTCTCCCTAGTGGTGACAATGTTATTTTATACCTATTAGTCACTTAGATGTAGTTATGTGCACAGAGGTGTGGGCACCTCTCATGTGGAGAAAATCAAATCCGTCCCTTTGTGAATGGTTGGAGTCAGTGTGTGGAGAATGCATGGAGATGAAATGAGGAATGGTTGAGTCTTGGGCAGATGGAGGTGGGGGCCATAATCATCTCTCTACCAGCCTCTTGGAGATCATTTTAGCTGTTTTAGCTTTTCCATGGTGTTCCTCTTTTCTTCTTGAAGGGGTTCCCTGACACTGAGGAAGGGAGAATCTGCTGAGATGTGGAGAATGGAGCTACAGCCCATTCCAGATAGGGGGAGGAGAGGGAAAGGTGCTATGGCAACAAAATGGTTTTGGGGGAAATTTGTGAGGAGATCCTTGTGGAGTTTTACTCTACTTCTTGGAGATTTTTTTCCCATGGGATACGGTGACAGGGCCTATTACCACCTTACCTTGTGCAACTCAAATGCTTCATAAGAAACAGAAACCCAACATGGCTGCCTCTAGAATACAACATTGTCTCATGGTGCCTGGGATTAAAGCTCAAATGATATGAATGCCTCTTTGAGACTTGCAGGAAATGTCCATGAAAGAAGTTCTGACAATGATTTCTCAGGTATACAGTGGCTGCAGAATCAGACAAAAAGTCACAGCTGCCACAGAAGTGGTGCTGGAGGCAGTTGTAACATCTAATCATTTATTTATGGCAGGGGTCTCAAACATGCGGCCCGCGGGGTGATTTTCTGCGGCCCACAAGCCCCTCCGCCCTGCCCCAGTGTTTACCAGAGTGGCTCCGGCCGGACATGCACTGGGTGCAGGGCATGCTCCCTGCCTGCCTGCCCTGCCCTGCGCAGTTCCAGGAAGAGGCTGGAATGTGGGGAAGGGGGGGCGGAGGGGCTGTGTATGGCTGTTGCTTCACACAGCCCCTCCGCTCCCCCCCCCCTTCCCCACGTTACAGCCTCTTGCGGGGGCAGGGCAGACAGGCAGGCAGGCCTGCCTGCCCTGCCCCCGGTACGTGCCAGGCCAGATCCTGCCCCCCAAATCCCTCCTGCAGCCGAACCCCCTGCCCTGAGCCCCCTGCCGCATGCTGCACCCCAACCCCCTGCCTCACCCCTCACCCTTCCTGCATCCCAAACCACTGCCCTGAGCCCCATGCCACACCCCTCCTGCGCCCCGACCCTCTGCCATACCCTGCACCCCTCCTGCACCCTGACCCCTGCCCTGAGCCCCCTGCCGCACCCTGAACCCCGACCCCTGCAATGAGCCCCCTGCCACACCCTGCACCACGACCCCCTGCCCTGAATCCCCTGCCACACCCTGCACTCCTCTTGCACCCCAACCTACTGCCCTGAGCCCCCTGCCGCACCCTGCACCCTGACCCCTTGCTGTACCCCTCACCCCTCCTGCACTCCACACCCCAGTTCCCTGCACTGAGCCCCCACCACACCCCACACCCATCCTGCCCCCCTGGGGGCAGGGAGGGGGCAGAGTTGGGATGGGGATTTCGGGGAAAGTGTTGGAATGGGGGCAGGGAAGGGGTGGGAAGAGGCGGGGCAGGGTGGGGCCTCATGGAAGGGGTGGAGTGGGGGTGGGGCTGAGGGTGGCAGGGGGGGAGGTGTCAGTAATCCGGCCCTCGGGCCAATGTACTAGTCCTCATGTGGCCCTCATGGTCATTTGAGTTTGAGACCCCTGATTTATGGTAATATCCACTAAGCGCTACATCCCTGCTCCAAGTTGCTCACCATCTGAGACAAGGAGACATCGGTTATAGGAAGGGCAACAACAATAGCCCATTTACATTGTAGTCAACTCAATTCCCTGGCAGAAGTGGATTTCTAAGGGGGACTTACATGTAATATAAAGCAATGACCAATTACATGAGTATACGTGTTCCCTCTACTGGTGACATTACTTTATATTTTGTGTAACTCAGGTGCTTAATGAATGACCCAGTATGTCTGCCTTCTGTATATAACAATGTCCATGAGACACTGAAGCATGGCAAATTCCAAACATTGAAAAGAGCTACAGTACAGAGTAGTGAGGACAGTTTTTCCCTAAAGACATATCTGCAGAATACACAAGAACAATTGTCATTGGCAAGCTCCAGATTGCATGAGCAACACTACGAACTATTTTATTGTAAACTGTATTCTGTGAATTTGTATTTATAGTTGTTAAATAGGTTTTCAGTTCAGGCATCATAAGATATGTTGCCACCAAGCGAGAAGTAATAAAGATCTAATTTTAATAAATTTTTCGGGTCAATTTGGGGCAGTCATTCAGCAATAAATTGTGACTCTAAATCAATCCTATTTGTTACATTTAAAAGACCCCTTTTTACACTTCTCCGTAACAGTGAAACTAAACATTTTAATCTAGACATTCCAAATCACCTGAATCACTTAGAAGCCATAGGAATTTAGCAGTACTTGGATCTTAATTACAAAAAAGCATTGTGTAGATTAGACTGAAATAGCTCCTTTTGAGCACAAGGTACAGTGCTACTGGGACTTTTTTATGAAAAGCTGAGCAAGGGCTGGTAATAAAGCTGCATCACTCCACCAATTTGAAGAGTCCTAGAAGTGACACACATTTTGTCAAGGTATTTTTATACCACGAGTCCATAGTCAAGACAGGTTTCTGTCACACAATATTTCATTTCACAAGTCTTGTTCCAGGCACTTTTCATGTTTAGCAAGGTTGGAAGTGACATCTGAGTTAAAGTTAAAGTGTTATCTTCAGCCAACTGAACATCCATATTGACAGGACAGCCATTAAGAAACACAGTATTATGATAATTAAGCCTATTTACCTCTTCATGAGAGGGAAATCAAACACATGCTTTGGGGGATTTCACTTGGAAGCAGTCATGAATTGAAGAGAACAAGATGTCTGGTGAAAATTACTATATGAAATGATGGACAAGGAAGTCTAAGAGGGCAACTTTTCTGGATTTCTGTTTTATTACACGAAAAGACAATGTCAATTTATCATACACGACTTGCCATATCTGATTGGCTAAGCAATTAGATAAGTCAAAATTCAATTAATTTCCATTTCTGACATATTGTACTGGCTTGATATAATAGAACAGTCCAGTGTAAATGCAGCATGTATGCCTGCATTTTTTATTAGTATTTGAAATCCCAAAATTGTTCTGCCCTGATACATATCTGTTAATAAAAGCAGTCATGGTATTTTCTATATGACATATTAAACCTCTAGATCAGATCTATCATAAAATCTGCAATATCTTTCATTTGTCCTGCATATTAGAGCTGGCTTTCACACTATCTGGATTGTATACCCTTTCTTGAATGGCAGAAAGGAGGACAGAAAATTACTGAGCAAGTTAGAAATTTTAACCTGGCTCATTTAAAAATTTGCCAATGATGGCTAAAGCCGTCGCAAGATTATTCATACACATATTTCTTCATTCTTCCTCTCCACACCAAAGTTAAACAGTGTTATGGAAAGCACCTTCACAGTCCACAGACACTTGCTTTCACTGAAAAGACTACTTAGCCCCACCTTCCTTCCACACCACAAATTCCCATTGAATCTCATCTATATATTAAAGTTGCTTCCTGCTCTCCCACTGTGTTCAATGGGAGTTTTACTTATGGAAAGAATGCAGGATTGGATGCTTAGGGCCTCAACCTTGGCTGAAACATACACAGTAAAAGTCAGGACAGAATACATCTCCCATCTCACTGTCCCATTCCAGCCGACCTTCCTGTGCAGGGTTGGTGTCCCTATGCTGAATTAGAACAGCCTGGGAACTGCTCTAACTTATTCTGGTTGCAACTACAGCAACAGACCACAAATGTGCTACCAGGGATCAGCACCGTGCAGTGGCATCCTAGCCATGCCCTACTTTCTCTGCTGCAGCACAAGGTGGTGAAGTAGGGGAACTTCCACCATTCTACTCTGAGAATCAACCTTGCACTGAAAGCTTGTTTAAGGGCCAGATTGTACCAATGGTGCAGCATAAAGCAACACCCCATGGAAGCATCTGGTCTTTAAAATGTGAACAGGAAGGTGTGAATCCCAGGAATTTTAATGGAGTTTAGGCACATCTATCTGGATTAGGTGATTAGCACACATACAAATAAGAGCAACCACATCACCCTGATCTTCAGACAACTGCACTGTCTTTCCCATTTGTTTCATTCCACTATTGAAAACACCCACATAGCCACAGAATTTGCTCAAGTTTCCCTCATAAATCTTTTTTCTCCCCATCCCATATTTTCATCTAGCACAGACACCCTCTTTGTCCTTTGTACACTATCTCCCCAGTGTCGATTCAAAAGCCTTCTCCTCTGTAGCTTCTGCAAGCTACAATAACCTTTTTCATCTTTTTTTTTTTTTGGGCTACAGTTTGCAGATGATTTGCTACTCATACTAAAGTTGTACCCCACTGTCATCATCTCTCATAAAAGTGCCTCAGTAACGCATGTGATTCCATGTTATTAGCCTGCAGATACACACCACAGAGATTGCCTCCATATTAAGGAGGCAGTGTACTGGACACAATGGGCCAGATTTTCAAAAGAGCTGAGCTCCCACTTATGCACCTAAAAGAAGTGGCAACTGAAAGTGCTAAGCTTCCAGGAATTCCTACTGAGGAATCTAAGGGTATGTCTGCACAGCAATCAGGAGGCATGACTGCAGCACGTATAGGCATGCTCAAACTAGCTGTGATTGAGCCAGGTTGCTAAAAATAGCAATGTAGCCTCAGCAGCAGAGGCAGCAGCAAGGGCTAGTAACCGGAGTATGATCCCATCCCAGATCCTAGATCCATAGTTGGGGGGCTATCCCATGCCACTACACATGCTGCCGTGTTTACACTGCTATTTCTAGTGAGCTAGCTCAATCAAAGCTAGTTCAGGTATGCCTACACATGCTGTCCCAGTTACAGTGTAGACATGGGCTTCTTTGAAAATTTGGCCCCAAGATACTGGGCACTTTTAAAAATCTGGCCACACATTACCAAAGTGGTTTATTTTGTTACTCAGCGTATTCAGATTCCCATTTCTTTGTTAGTATTATTGTTTGCATGAGTCCTGTAATACAATCTTATCGTCATCTTGTTTATTTTTTTTTTTGTTATTGTGTTTTTATTCATGAATGCAGTTTAATTATTTAATTCTCAAATGTCTTCTTCAGAGCACATTCAAATTGTAATTTATGTTTCTCTCTGACATTCTCCAGGTTTTTTTTTTCCTTATTATTTTCCTTATTTACTTCTGAACTGCCATTTTTCTTCTTTATTTTTCTCTCAAAAACACATTTGATATTTTCTGGTTGTGTCTCATAATAGTACTAGAGATATATTGTATCAGTCTTGTCATTCAAATCTTCTTTACCTGCATACACAAACTACATATTACTAAGCACAACACCACTGCTACTGCATCAGTTTTGGTATAGATAAGATTACAGTAGGTAAATGGGAACCTAGACATCTTTGTGACCCGGTAGGACCATGTCCTCATCTCTAGAGAACCTCCCTGTACCCAGACACAGTGCTGCAGGGTTCCTTTGTCTAATGCTCCATCCAGCCCTTCTGGCATTAAGACAGACTGTTGTCTTATGTGGCCTCGCTCTTGTTTAAGTCACTGCTCAGTCTATCCCCTTCTGTAGTTAACAGAAAAGTCCAAATAATAAGGAACTCAAACTTCAGCACTCTGAATCTTTCCTCTGGCCCCTAACACTCACAGTCCTTGACCATTCCCCCTCTCCCTTGTTCTGGGAAGAGATAGAGAACATAGGCCCGCCTGTTCTACTGGGTTCCACTGCAGGGCCCTACTTCAGAGCAGCCTGAGGTAACCCTTCTTAAGTCCCTAACTGTTAACTGAGCTGTTTCCTAACTCTATGGGATTTTCAGCCTCTTGTTCAGTTTCTCTCTCTCGGCTTCTCTGCTGGCTCCTAACTAGTATGTTAGCAGGAGCTTCTCTCCATAGTTGCTCTGCATCTCTGGCAGCCATGCTGCCCTCTTGCCTTACAGCCATTTTATCCTAGCAGGTACAGTGGGGCTGCCAGTCAGCTCTAGCTGAGCTGTCAGGCAGCTTCTGTGTTCCGCCTTTGGTTGCCAAACCAGCATGAGGTGAATAGACCACACAACAAACCCTAAGATGAATGGACATAAAGAACTGATTATGATGGCTCGGTCCTGCAGGGTGCTGAGCCTTGTGGCCCTGATCTAGTAAAACATTTAAGATGTCCTTAACTTTAAGCATGTGAGTAGTCCCCATGACTTCCAAGGGACTATTCACATGCTTTAGGCAAGCCTATGCTGTGCTGGGCCAGAGTTCTCAGCACATTACATGGATATTATCATTTGGGATGATCAAACATTTTCTGTTGAAACTGTTTTCCTTTGCCATGGAAAATGTCAACTTGCTCTTGAAAAAAAATCCATGTTTTCTGAACACCTGTAATTAATAGTATTCATATTACAATTGCTTCCAGATACCCCTAACTGAGACTGGAGCCACATTGTGCTAGGCACTGGACAAACACATACTAGGAGACAGTCCCTGTCCCCCAAACTAACAGTATAAACAGAAAGGGTGGGTGAGGAAGCAGAAGCAAAAAGAGAGACATGATCAGTAGTAGAACTGGGAAGATAACTCTAGTCTCCCAAGCCCAACCAACTAGACTCTTTCGCCTCACTATCAATGGCCTGGTCTACACTAGCAGGTTATGTCGAATTTAGCAGCGCTAAATCGAATTAACTCTGCACCCGTCCACACAACAAAGCTATTTAGTTCAACATAGAGGTCTCCTAAATTCGACTTCTGTACTCCTCCCCAACGAGGGGAGTAGCACTAAATTCGACATGGCCATGTCGAATTAGGGTAGGTGTGGATGGAAATCGACGCTAATAGCTCCGGGAGTTATCCCACAGTGCACCACTCTGTTGACACTCTGGACAGCAGTCCGAGCTCGGATGCTCTGACCAGCCACACAGGAAAAGCCCCCGGAAAATTTGAATTCCTTTTCCTGTCTGGGCAGTTTGAATCTCATTTCCTGTTTGGACATCGTGGCGAGCTCAGCAGCACTGGCAACGATGCAGAGCTCTCCAGCAGAGATGGCCATGCAATCTCAGAATAGAAAGAGGGCCCCGGCATGGACTGATCGGGAAGTCTTGGATCTGATCGCTGTGTGGGGCGATGAGTCCGTACTTTCAGAGCTGCGATCGAAAAGACGGAATGCAAAGATCTACGAGAAGATCTCCAAAGCAATGACAGAGAGAGGATACAGCCGGGATGCAACGCAGTGCCGCGTGAAAATCAAGGAGCTGAGACAAGGCTACCAGAAGACCAAAGAGGCAAACAGACACTCCGGATCCCAGCTGCAGACATGCCATTTCTACGAGGCACTGCATTCCATCCTAGGTGCGGCCGCCATCACTACCCCACCACTGACCGTGGACTCTGAGGATGGGATATTGTCCACGCCCGCTTCCTCTGAGATGGTAGTGGACGGGGAAGAAGAGGAAGGAGATGAGGAGGACGAGGCAGTCGACAGCGCTTACAACACTGATTTCCCAGACAGCCAGGATCTCTTCATCACCCTCACAGAGATCCCGTACCAACCGTCCCCAGGCGTTAACCCGGACCCAGAATCAGGGGAAGGATCAGCCGGTAAGTGGTTTAAACATGTAAACATTTATTTATAAAAGAATATTAATATTAACTGTGGCTTTTTCATGATTAGATTGTCCTAGGCACTTAAAGTTCTAGTCTTTGGCAGTGCAACTGCTGCAAAAAAATCTAACAGTGTCCGGTATATCTTGATTGGTTTGCCCTAGGCGCTGTACTGTTTAGCCCTTGCCAGTGCAGCTACAGTAAAATTCGGTCAATATATCCAGGGATAGAGCAGAAATCCTCATGGGACATCTCCATGAACCTCTCCTGGAGGTAATTGGAAAGCCTTTGCATGAGGTTCCTTGGGAGAGCGGCCTTGTTGTGTCCTCCGTAGTATGAAACATTTCCGCGCCAGGCTACCATCAAGTACTCCGGTATCATTGCCTTGCACAGCATGGCGGCATACGGCCCTGGTCTTTGGAGGCTTTCCCGAAGCATGCGTTCTTTGTCGCTGTCTGAAATACGCATCAGAGTGATGTCGCTCATGGTCACCTGCTTTGAATTAGGGCAATGTTAGTATTGGGACTGCTTCCCTGTTCCTTTACAGAACTGTAACCGCCGGTTTACAGCCATGCGGTGGAGGCGGGAGAGGGGCAGCATAGAGGGATCTTTCCCGGGGACAGCCGCGAGGGGGTGGGACAGGGGCAGAGTTCATGCTTGCCGGATAGCTGGCAGCAGGAACTGGCCAACGCTAGGAGCATTGCTTTGAACGTGAAAGTAGGGCAGTGCTATTATTAAAGTTTTAAGCTGCCACAAGTCTACGGCTTACCATGTCAGCCCGCTACCCAAATTCTGCTGTGCTGTTCCGATTCTGTGATCTGCACTGCAGGACCCCAGGGACTGAATGCGAAGGCCGAAAATTCGACCTTGTCCTGAGTGCGCATGTGATAGGTGCTGTGAATGGTCTTTTTCACAGAGAAAGACTATTTTTTTGTTTACCCAAAAATTTATCTTTCTGAGGAATTCACTCCCTTTTTTCCATCCCACAGCTGTGGCTGTCTCCCGACCTACCCTGTCATCAGACTCCCAGAGGCTGTCACAGATTAGGCGTAGACGTAAAAGGACATGGGACAACATGTTCTCAGAACTTATGGGCTGCTCCCGAGCCGAGGCAACCCTGCAGAGTCAGTGGAGGGAGAACATGTCCCAATACCAGCGAGCACACAGCGAACGGGAGGAGAGGTGGCGGCAGGAAGACCAGTAGGCGACTCAAACACTGCTTGGACTAATGAGGGAGCAAACGGACACGCTCCGGCGCCTTGTGGATGTTCTGCAGGACCGGAGGCAGGAGGACAGAGCCCCACTGCAGTCTATGTGTAACCACTGTCCCCCGCCACAAAGTCCCATACCCCCCTCACCGAAAGTACCAAGAAGGAGGGGCTGCAGAGCCCGTGAAAACTGTCACTCTACCCCTGCAGACTGCTCAAGTGGCAGGAGGCTGTCATTCCCCAAAATTTGATAAGTCCTTTCCTTCCCGCATCACCCAATCCCCCATCACAGTTTCATCCCCTAACTGTCCATTTGCTAATAAAAAATACGTTTCTGTTAATTGCTGTTTCCATCATGGTTTTTTTAGATGACAGTCTGTTTTAAGGGGGGGAAAGGTGATTGATACAGACATAGGGGCAGGTTCAGCAGCAGGTCACACACACAGTGCAGTCACTAGGCACCCTGGTCAGTCTGGGAGGTGGTTTTCATTGTCTGTTGGGGGCGGGGGGCTATGAGATTTTTTGGCGGTGGCAGGGCGGTTACAGATCTTTTGCAGCGGTCCTTATCCTGGATCACAGAGCCACGCAGCAAGGAATCTGTAACCGTCCTCCCCCTGCCACAAAGTCACATAGCCCCCACACACAGAGCCCCGAACAGGAGGGGTGGCAGGCTCCGTTCAAACAATCAGTCCGCCAGTGCGGACCACTGTAGAAGCAGGAGCCTGGCATTCCTCGAGTTTAGAAGCGTCCTTTGCATGAGTACACTACACCCGCTCCCCACCGCAGTCTGCATCCCAGTTTCAACACTTTCCCGCGAAAACAGTAATAAATAAAATGTTGTTCATTAACAAATTTTCAGTGATTTTATTTTTAAATGTGGGTTGGAAGGGGGTGAACGGGGTATGAAACTGGAGAGGATTGTGAACAGTCACTGGGTAAAGAAACAGGGACAGGTTCAGCTTCTCTGTAAACCAACAAAATTGTCACAGGTTACCCTGCTCACTCAGGAACATAGCTTTCAAAGCCTCCCGGATGCACAGCGCGTCCCGCTGGGCTCTTCTAATCGCACGGCTGTCTGGCTGGGCGTAATCATCAGCCAGGCAATTTGCCTCAACCTCCCACCCCGCCATAAAGGTCTCCCCCTTGCTCTCACAGAGATTGTGGAGCACACAGCAAGCTGCAATAACAATGGGGATATTGGTTTCGCTGAGATCAGAGCAAGTCAATAAGCTTCTCCATCTCCCCTTGAGACGTCCAAAAGCACACTCCACCACCATTCTGCACTTGCTCAGACGGTAGTTGAAGAGTTCCTTTTCACTGTCCAGGGTGCCTGTATAGGGTTTCATGAGCCATGGCATTAGCGGGTAGGCTGGGTCCCCGAGGATCACTATAGGCATCTCCACATCCCCAACAGTTATTTTGTGGTCCGGGAAGTAAGTACCTTCCTGCAGCCGTCTAAACAGACCAGAGTTCCTGAAAACACGAGCGTCATGAACCTTGCCCGGCCATCTGACGTAGATGTTGGTAAAACGTCCCCTGTGGTCTACCAGTGCTTGCAGCACCATGGAAAAGTAGCCCTTTCGATTAATGTACTGGCTGGCCTGGTGGTCCGGTCCCAGGATAGGGATGTGAGTTCCATCTATGGCCCCACCGCAGTTTGGGAATCCCATCGCTGCGAAGCCATCTATGATCACCTCCACGTTTCCCAGGGTCACTACCTTTGACAGCAGTACATCAACGATTGCCTTGGCTACTTGCATCACAACAACCCCCACGGTAGATTTGCCCACGCCAAAGTGGTTCGCGACTGACCGGTAGCTGTCTGGCGTGGCAAGTTTCCAGAGGGCTATGGCCACTCGCTTCTGGACAGTCAGGGCTGCTCGCATCCGGGTGTCCTTGCACTTCAGGGCAGGGGACAGCAACTCACAAAGTTCAAGGAAAGTTCCCTTCCGCATGCGAAAGTTTCTCAGCCACTGGGATTCATCCCAGACTTGCAGCACTATGCGGTCCCACCACTCAGTGCTTGTTTCACGTGCCCAGAATCGCCGTTCCACGGCATCAACATGACCCATTGCCACCATGATGTCCACGGCCCGGGGTCCCGTGCTTTGTGACAGGTCTGTGCCACTCTCAGACTTCATGTCCTCATCACGCTCCCGTAGCCTCCTCACCCGATTTCTCAACATCTGCCTCTGGAAAAGGTGGCTGATAAGGTGCGAGGTGTTGACAACGGCCAACAGGTGTTAACTGCAGCGATGGTCGCAGCGGGCTCCATGCTCGCAGTGCTGTGGCATCCGCGATGTCACTCAGCAGAAAAGTGCGCGAACTGATTGCCCGCCGGCGCTTTCAGGGAGGGAGGGCAGTAGTGACGGTTGGATGACGACAGTTACCCAAAACCACCCTCGAAACATTTTTTCCCCCAGCAGGCATTAGGGGCTTGACCCAGAATTCCAATGGGCAGCGGGGACTGCGGGAACTGTGGGATAGCTGCCCACAGTGCACCGCTTCCAATGTCGACGCTTGCCCCGTTAGTGTGGACTCACACAGTCGAATTACTGTCCTTAGTGTGGAAACACACGTTCGACTTTCTAATATCGATTTCACATATTGGATTTAAGTGACATCGAAGTACTCTCGTAGTGTAGACATACCCAATGAGAGTTTTCCTGTTAACCTCCATGGAAACAGGATTCTCTCTCTCTCTCTCTCTTTCGCGCGCGCACACACACACACACACACACACACACACAGAGTAAAATCCTATTTCCATGGAAGTCAACAGCGAAACTCCCAGGGACGTCAGTAGGGTCCAGATTTGACTCATGGGTTTACTGAATTCCATCAGATGTAACAGAGTTAAATATTGCAGTAATTTCATTGTAAATTAATGTAATCATATTAAACATTAATAATATGGCATAACACATTATTACAGAACACTGAATTAATTGTTAGTGAATGTAAAACCTCCAGGTATGTTATGCTAACAGTCATCCAATACAACTAACAACAATGGACCTTAGTTTCTCTCACTTAAAATGGTCTTACGCAGGTATAAGTCTATTGACTTAAACCGTATCATTCTTGATTTATGCCAGCATGAGTGGTGAATCGGTCTGATAATTTCATTATCATCTGTGAACAACATTCTGGTAGGTACATGTTTTAAAATAATGTCTGTGACACTTTCTTTTAAGTGCTCCATCATTATTAATTAGTTTGATATTCCCTGAAATAAAGCAGATCAAAATAAACTCAGTTGGTTGTAATGAGTATATTAAAACCAATGTATTTCCATAAAAATTCAATAAAAAAGAGAGCTCAATATAAAGTTTGACAAAATGTTATAATAAATGGCAAATCATTGTAAATTCCTTCGGTGTTCAGTGTTAAAATACTAATCATGATAAATACATTTGGTATTTAAGGTGACAATATTATACTCCATTGGTATTCTGCCACAATTTACCATACTGCTCTTCAATGAAAAGTGTTATCCGGTGCATAATAGCAGTCTTCAGTGGCTTGGTTTGATGATGTACAAGAGAGAAAACATTTATTTGATCTTCATAAGTTGATTGATGCTATATAGGTCTAAGGAGGAATAACACTGCTTAGGGTTGTGCTGTCATGCAGAGCAAAACCAAAAAAAAAAAAAAAAGGGAGGTGGAAGGACTGGAGGATAGGAGAGTGTCAGTTTTCATACTACTTTTATAAAAATAAACAGAGGTTTTTCACCATAGTTAGGGAATACTTTAAAAGTACATTCTTATTAGAAAAGTAAACACACACATTTTTCAGTCTAACCTCAAGTAAGGGAGCACACATTTGATAGAGTATAAGTCCTGGGTATTTATTTATGGGATAGCACTGAAATTAAAAGGGAAAAAAAAGTCCAGATTTTTTTTTCTTAAACCAACCTTGAATGAATTTAGACTTTTTAATCTATATTTAGTTAACTAAAGCAGTTGCCTGATTTTGAAAAATGATAGGCAATCACCAACATTAATTCTGGCATTTATTAACTTTTGAGTCTGGGAATTTGCAACCTTAGCATTCTTTTAACAGTTTTCCATATGAAGTTACTATTGACATGCCTTTGGGATAGCCACATTACTCAGGATGAGTCAAGTTAAAAGTAAGTTTGCAGATCATCCCAGACTAGTACTAATAAAACCTTTTGACTGTATATCTCATCATTATGTATTTCACATAAATCACGTGTTACGGAAGGTCTATTTTAGCAATAGTTCAAGAGTTTTATGAAATGCTATGGGCACGTTTTTCCCTTCATCATTCCACCCATAAAGTTGTTTACCATCATTTCAACTCAGGGCTCAGTGGGAGCCATAAACCATAAAAATCCTTTTAAAGTCCTATTGAGAAATTCAGAATCTCCCCATTTCAATGGTATAAAGCTCCTGTTTCTAGCTCCACAGTATGACTTCAGTAGAGGTCCACACCCTTGCCAATAGAAATTATGTGGAGCACCTAGCTGCTATTAAGGTTACAAGTTAATAGGGCTGTAATATTGCCTCCACAGTCTTAGGAGAGTTATAAGCTTAAACTTGACATCGTGTTCACCAACATAATGGCAAAATATAGTAGATAAGCTGCACTTCTGCTGTTTTGTCAAAGACAGTTCCCAGCAAAGTTTATAATAAACTTTATAGAGATCAGGTATAAGAGCCATATGCAATCAGTCAGCTAAAAGCAAAGATGTCAGAAACCATCTACAAGAGAAAAGAATAGAGAATTTTAACAATTCATTGGAGGAGGACAAAAAGAAATGGTGGTTTAAAAAAAAAAAAAGACTGTTCAGAATTTGGCCTGAGGCCCTCTTTCTGCACACCCTGACTAACTGGCTGTCACTTGACATTCATTTCCTTTTCTACTATAGAAGACTTTAAAAACAGAATAATCTTTTCTTTTTTCTCTTTTCCATGGAGACAGCTAGGGAAGGTCAGTCTTCGCTTGAACTGATCTAAAAGCATCTGCTCAAGCTAAAAGAGCCTGTTGAGAGTTCAGAAGCAGGTCAGCCTGTGCTTGATCATCTGTGCCCTTCCTGGAAACCAGCTTTACAGTCAAAGAGAAACACGAGTAGTGGTGTGATGCTGAAATATTTGGACCCAGCCAATAACAGTACTTGCACTTTAGCCCGCAGCAAGTACCAAGTCTGCTTAAGAACCTGGTGATTTGCATTATATAACGTTATTCTATATATATTCAAAATATACATTTTACAGTTTAACAGCATTAAAATATCAACAATTAGGCCAAGATTTTCAAAAGTAGCTAGTGATTCTGGATGCCTCCTGTGACATTCTATACCTTGGGGGCACATCCTGTAATCCCCATATTCCTCATTTTCATATAATTGTGATCTTACATATAAAGTATGCCTTGTAAGGTATCAGGGGAGAGGTTATGATCTGCTGAAAGTCATTTCTCTGTCCGTATATGTATATCATTAATGCATATGAAGTTATGAGAATGTGTTGTAAGGTTGTCACTAAAACATGCTGTAAGTTGAGGAATCAGACAGATATTAGCTCCACAGAGGCAACAGCAAGGAAAGTAACCAACACCCAGGGAGGGTTTCAAACAACCCATCAACAGCCATTGTCCAGCAAGGGAGCTACAATTCAATGACTCAACTGCATGAGGCCACACCATGGGAATTGCTCAACCTTGCCTAGAGACTCAGCAATGCCCCCCAGACATGCCTGGAGTTGTGTTCTACAAGCATGTGCACTGAGGGTATAAAACAGACAGAGTGGACACATACTGAGCCCTTCTCCTGCCCCCAGCTACGCTGCAAGCAACTAAGACACCGAGAAGAACACAAGACTCCAACAGAGGAGCTTGGTTCAGGTTTAAGGAACAAATCTGTACATTAAGGACTGCAATATACAGTGGGGTGAGAAAAAACTGCTTAATCTAGATGTTGCCCAGTCTAATAGGGTTGAGAGTTTAGACTGCATGCTTATATTTTATTTCTTTTGGTAACTAACTCTGACTTTTTGCCTATCACTTAATATCACTTAAAATCTATCTTTTATAGTCAATAAATTCATTTAACTGTTTATTTTACCAGTGAGTTTGTATGAAGTGTGTAGCAAATCTGCTCAAGTTTTGCAAAGGCTGGTGTATATCCACTTTCCATTGATGAAGTGGTGAACCAATTAATAAATCTGCACTGCCCATCTTGAGTGTGATTCATGAGTGGCTCTGGGAGCATTCATGCAATCTAGCTGGGTGTGTGGGTCTCCACATGCTGTTATGCTGAGTGATCACAGCTCCTGGAGGGGTTTGCCGCTGCTCACTAGAAAGGCATTATAAGAGACATCCCAGGCTGGGAGAGTTTAGGGGGCACAGTGGTCCCACAGTCCAGGGCTGCATCCTGGGGATCCCGTCACACCTCCATATTCAGATGCCCAGCTTGAAACACTGTAAAGGCACCTGATTTCCAGGGGTAAGGTTCTCAGCACTTACCTTAAAAAGGCCTGATTTTTGGAACCTCAGGCTCCCAACATCACCAGTCACTTCTGGAAATTTTCAGTCTATGCTACTTTAATTTACTTTGGTGCCATCTATCCTTAGTGTAGAAAATATGGCAAATGCCAACCACGGTGGTGGAAAAATTGCTGATTTGTTGCAATGGTGCTCACTGTAGGCTTGTGGATATTACAGAATTAATAGTGATTCCAGTCTTTTGCTGCCCTTTGAGGTATAATGTTCAAAAGAACAGCTCTCTCAAATCAGGAATATCACTTCATCATTTTTTCCTTATCCGTTGGGAGCTAAGCAATTACCTCATGTATCACTAACAGTCTGGAGTGATCTGTAATCATACCTGATAAAAGCAGATATAGTGTTCAGTCCTTGGATACTTGCCAACTGTAGATAAACAGCAGCACAAATAAAAACTACTTGCTATGTTCTTATGTCAAAGCAGTATTGTTTTTAAGAGTCGAATTTGAAATATTTGGAGTCCAATACTGGAAGGTGCTGAGTATACTAAATTCCCACAGCAGCCAATGAGAATTGAGGGAGCTCAGCATTTTTACATTCAACACTTGGGGCACATTTTTCAAACTTTAGTGCTTTGAAGTTAGGGTTCTAAATCCATAAGCTCTTAAATAAAGTAGCCTGATCTTCAGAGATAGCATGCATCCAGATCAGCTATTGACTTCAGTTGGTGCTGAGTGCCGTTGAAAAAAATCAGACCATGTTGATTTAGGCATTTGAATACAGATGTGGGTGCCCAGATTTATGCCCTCAATTTGGAAAATGTGGGCTTGGGTCTTACTGTATGTACTTTGCAAGGATATTGTGAGTATTAACAAATACTGTTTGCAAAGGAGTTAGAAAATGAAAAGTGCTAAACACTAATGTTATTGGTGCACAGGAAATTAGCCACACTGATTTCTTTTTTATTATTAATGGGAACTGTGCATCAAACACCCTTCACACTGCACTGAACATATAGCCCATTCAGTTCACCCGCATTAGTATAACATAATAGGAGAAAAGGCAATGTGAGGCATTGCAGCATCAAAGTAACCTGCCATAATAGAGTGTCTCAAAAGATATTAGAAAATATTTTAAACAATTAGTCATCACTACCTATTCAAGCAGCAAGGATCTAATTCCCAAAAATGCAAGCAATGAACAGAAGCAGAAAGAGAGTGAATGGGTAAAGGTCATATGGCATGGATCACTGGCAGTTCAAATTATTTTTGGGTAGTTTGGCAGATCTCTGTATCTATGACTTAACTTTGTACAGGTTACAGCATGAAATCCATTTTTGAGGACAGAATGTTTCACAGCATGAGCCAATGGCTTTCTAAGCTTAAAAAAATGGAACAGTTTGACTGTTCATTTTGTATTGGGGATTTCTTTAACATACAATCATTCCTTCTTCTCACTCTGCACACAAAAAATGGTAAATTTAACCTGTGCAATTAGATGTGGCAATGGGTAAGCAAGTGGTGATCTCTGCTTTTATGTTAAACTGTTTGCTTTATTGTTACATCTTCCTCCTCAGCAATCTGTTTTACCCTGTTTGTGTGTTTTATCCACATGTTGTGTCCCCTCTGACAATCTAAGCTCTGATCTTGCAACTTGTTTCACTTGGTCAGTGAGCTCAAGAGTCAGCTTGTATAGAACAATTTGTAAGGAGAGGAGGGATTGTCTTCTTTGTTACCTGTTTGTATGGTCCTTAGCACAATGGGAGCACTGCTTCCTGATTGGCATTCCGGGGCTCTACCATAACATAAATCAATAATAAAGTATAAAAACAACTTCCACATCAAAATAAAAAGCTAATTACATAAATAACCTTCCCAAAGCTTATTTTAGCTGAAGTAGAATAAAGCCAATAATCAGCAGTAAGAAATCTGGAAGGAGGCAGAGTAGTTTTCATTCCTATAATATATTGTCTTAATATATTGTCCCACATTGTCTGAAGTTATTACTTCATACCACAATTCTTCCTCTGAACTTGGGGTGCTGAATTAAGGTGCAGGTAATCATTTTCACGGGCCTGGGATACTGCTAGCTGAATGACTGCTTTCTGCCTGTCCTTCATAGCAGTGAGATGACTGAGATGTTGTTGCAGTTAGTTACTAGGCTTGAACTTTCCAGGACCAATGAGCCATGAGGCTTTTGGAACTCGCGCCCCCAGTCAGCCCACCAAAGCCCGAGTTTGGTCATGCTGCAAGGTGTATTCATTTGGTTTAATTTTCAGCAATGTGTTGTTATTGGTGCCTGACAATTTAGCTGCTAATAGTACTGCTGTGAGTGGCTTCATATAATTTGTGTTACATTTGTAAAGAAGCAACAAGTTGCCATGGCAATACATGCTCTAGCTATCATTAAAATGAGTGATCACTGGGGAGAGGAGGAATATTAAAATGTTCTGTACCTGGAAAAGCCTTTGCATTCCTATGAAGTTTTGTGACTGCTCCTGTAGAGGCACTTTGATTACAAATTAAAGGCCAAATGCTCCCCTCCCTCACGCACTGCAGAGGGGAGCAACTTTGTATTAATTTAATGAAAATGGCCCCAATCCTGAGGCAGGAAGGGATCCCAGCCTATATTGGCAACCTTCGTCTAGCATCTATATCAATCAGGACACCATGGGTTTGAGATTCACTAACTGGTAGGGGAATGATGCTGAGAAGCATCTGGATTATGTACCATCTTTCCTGGCTAACTGTGTGTACAGGAAATGAAGAATCAGCTATTGCTCATTCCCTCGACCCTGATTCAGAAAAACTTCCCAGTTCAGGAAAGGACTTTTTAAGCAAATGCCTTAATCCCATCAAAATCAATGTGATTAAAGCATGTGCTTAGAGTTAAGCACATGCTTAAGTGCTTTGCTGAATGGGGGGTACTCTTAAGCCTGTGCTCAAGTGCTCTGCTGAGACAGGGTCACTGTGAGGGAGAGAGGGGATTGGTAAAGATGGCAACTTCCAGAGGGTAAACTTGAGTAGGAGCTCCAGCAGCCAGCAACTGAGACAGAGGAGCAGATATCAGAGGGAGATTGTTAGAAAAAAATCACAAGCAATCTCCATGACAAACTGACAAACCTAGTGATCAATATCCATTTCAAAGGACATCTTCCCAATGACAGTGCTAGAAAGGGGGATCACTTGATGATGACCTGTTCTGTTCATTCCCTCTGGGGCACCCAGCATTGGCCACTGTCGGAAGACAGGATACTTGGCTAGATGGACCTTTGGTCTCACCCAATATAGCCGTTCTTATGTTCTTAAAGCTTTGCTTTAAATGAAAGGTGAGGGTCAGTTAGGTGGAGTGCAGTTTGCAGTATTCATTACACTTGTCATGGAAGTTAAGCATATGCAAAGACCACCTTCAATAAGTAAATCCTTTGCTCTAGTTCTCACTGACAGTTAGTGTACAAAAACAAGTGTGAAGTTTTTACCTCAAGTCATTCTTGATTTATGACTGAACATAAGCAGTTAGTCATTTTCAATAAGGGGGAGGGAAAAAAAACACTTGTTTTTCAAAATCTCATGAATCAAAAAGAACTCGACCAATTAACTTCCCATTTTCCAAACAGATTTGGTCAGAGATGGCACATGAGAACTTTTATGTGAAGAGGAAACTTTTTCAGCGAGGTGCTGCACTGTGAGCTGATTAAAATGGACAATGCTGATTAAAATTATTAATTGGGAATAAGAGAAAAGTTCTGATTGTCTCTGCTTACTATTTACTAATCTTAAACAGTATCTAAACTATGTATCTGTAGTGGCTTAGTCACCCTCCATTTTAATGTTGGGGCCAGATTGTGTCCCCCAGACCTTCATGCAGAAATCCAACCCGATTGCTGATTTCTTCTTTCTAGCATGGAAAGGATAGATTGGGTCAATTGCCTATTGACAACATCCCTTCTCCTCCCCCGCCCCCACCCTACCTATGGCACCATAGAGGTCTCTGCCTAGAACTCTGACATACATGCAGGGGAGGGGGCAGAGAGAGATAGTGGGGACATGAGGTGGAGTGTGCATATTATGTATTCCCCTCCAAATGTTGCAGAGCTTGCCTGGAACAGGTGGTAGAGCCTGGGACTTCATTACCCTTTCATGTGTTGGGAAACCCCCTTTTAATGTGGGTTCAAGGGGTAGTCATGCCCAGGGAACATCTTGGGTAATGCAGCTCCGTTGAAGTTGTTGCCAGGGAACATGCATCATGGCACAAAGCCAATGCAGAATAACAATTCTCACAGATGTTTCCTCTCTCGCAGCCCCCTCCTACTTTGACAGAGGGTGATGCTGTCTTCTTTTAGTGTCTCAAACATTCTTCTGTCCTTTTTAATCCTAAACCTATCCTGCTTAAGCATACTGTGAATGTGCAAGCAATAAATGATAATAAATGTAAGCCTCTGAAGTGCCTATCTAAGTCTTGCAGTGAAAACTGCCAGGCACAATATTTTATATGTGGAACAATCTGAGTTGTGGATAACAAGAGAACTGAATTTTAATTTATATGTAAAACAAAGATTGAGGTTGAAAAAAAAAGTCAAACAGGCTTAGGTAGAAAAATGGATAAGCAAGATTTTTTTTTTCTGTTTATCTCACTGCAGTGCCACTGGTACTATGTTTGAATAGTAAAAGTAACTGGAGCATAAAATTAATAATTTTCTCCACATTCATTGTTCTTCCTTGCAGATGGGTAAAGATTTGTGTCAATTCTCATTTTCCTTAAGCCATGCCCAGTTATCCCAATCCCAATCAGACATAACAGAAAGTGAACACGTGTGTATTAACAGACAAAAAACGTTGTTAAAAGTAAGTTAAAATTCCTATTGGGTGTTTCCCCCCACACACACACACACAGCCATTGCATAAAAAAGCAAACAAGACAAAATCAACATTTAAAAATATGCAAATGAACAGTTAGAGGAGAAAAATATATTCAAGTATCCTCATAGACCTATGATGTCTGAGAAATTTACACACGTAAAAGATCACATTTCATTAATCAAAACCAATTTTAAGTCTTTCCACATCTCACCCTAACATCAACCTATAGCTCAGAAACCCTGTACATCCACCCACACACCCTATACCATATATATTTCCAGTGTGGGCCACAACAACTCACAAACCACCACAAATCTATCACTTATGAGCCACAGACTAAAGCCTCCAACCATCATCTAGTCTACCCAGTGATTATTAGTCAGAGACACCTACATTTTGCTACTTACCCTTTATATACCGACTAGAGATTAGACACATATCCAATCAACTATGGTCAAGAGTTCACATGTCATATATCATTCTCCATACATAGTCCAGAAACACTTTTTCTCCATCCACTATTCCAATGTTAGACAGGAAAACAAACAATCTACACTGTCCATTATCCCTTTATAGACCAGAAGTTCCATTATACATCCCACCCATCCATATCTGAGTCAGTGACCCCTATCATCTAGATACTGATTGTGTACCCACTTCCATCCAACAAGAACTCCAAACAGCCCATTCATCATGCCATGCTAAAACCAGGCCACTGCAAAAATGTGAATTTGGATGTATTACATTTGAATTTGTAGTAAACATTTTTACAAATTCCATGTTGTGGGTGTGTAAACCTAACAGCATTCCAGTGCAAGAAGGCAAAGGGATCGCTGGTATCTAGTAGTGAGTTTCAGCTGGCCAGTTCTGTGTATCCCCGTTCATTAACATCATAAACTATATCTGAGAGGTATCATGTAAAGTATTCTTGCATGTTGTGGGATGGTAAATGCCCAAAGGAACACACAAATATGACAAAAATGTGGAACTAAACTGTGTTTGCCAGACAAATCTGGGGAGTGTGTAAACAAGTTCCTTCCGACAAAGGACAAGCTGATGCCTCCAGCCAGGAGTCAGAGTCAATTAGCAATGGTCTAGTGGCCATTTGTTTGCATCAGAGAGGACAAGAACAGAAGAAACTGTATTTTAGCAAACATCAGTGGGGGAAGAAACCAGACTGCACCAGACTCCATGTCTCCTTCCTTAGAGCTTGAATGAACTTCATTTTGGGGGGGCAACCTTCAGAAGAATCCATTTCCAAGGTTCACTGGACTATAAAAGAGAGAGGCAAAGAACCCCAAGTGTTCTTTCACCTAAGAAGACAAGGGGAACCACCACTCTGTATTTCTCTGGAAGGTCCTAACTGAGAGTCAGTCAGCCATGCTGGGCAAAAAGTGATGGTTGAGAAACCATCTCAATCAAAGGCTATACCTTGCTAGGTTAAGTTTAGACTTTTAGATGTTTGTTTTCACTTTCATTTGCTTGTAGCCACTCTACTTTTATTTCTTTTACTTGGCATCACTGTTGTTAATAAAATTGTTTTCCTTTTAATCTAAATCCAGTACTGCATTTGAATTGAAGTAATTGTTAATTCCAGTTAATGTGGCAAGCTGCTGGGTATTCACTCTTTAGAGGAGCAAATGAACCTTATTATTCCTCTCAATGGTCCAAGAAAGGGCTGGACATTGCGGAGGATATAGTTTGGGGAAAATTCGGGACTGGGAGTGTGTTGAAAGTCACTTGGATACTAGTAACCAAAGCTGGTCGGTATCAGAATGTGGCTCAAGTGTAACAAGCAGGCTGCTGGGATCACAGTGCTGAGTTACTGCTGCTTAACACACAGGCTCTCAGTGACTGCTTGTCCGCTGGCTGTCGGTGTCCAGGCAGCGAGTCACAGCAGCAGAGCATTTAAGAAACCCAGAGTTACAGAGCAGGGGGTGACACAATGCCTCACTAGTTTGCACCCCAGAACATGACAGGGTATTACTATGTAACTATAACCCTGTCAGATGTATTGTGGACAGCTATACAGGGTGTCAGAAAGATAGGTTATAAATCACAGAATGTTTAAATCATTTAATTCATCAGTTACCTATGAAAGGTTTTTCACTGTTCTTTTGATGTGTTCCTTAGTTAAAGTACAAACCCGAGAATTATTATATACTTATGAGTCTTATTAGCCAAAATAGCTTTAAAGTAGATAAGAAATTACAGAAAGTAAAATAATGATGAGTGTTCACAATATCAAAAATTGAACTCCACATGGGCTGTTACAATTTTCAACAGATAATAAATCAGTTGAATTCAAGGTCTTATCAAAATCTTATTACAAAGGCACATTTTTATCCTAATTCTACACTAATCTGGACAGGGTGTTTTGCTATCAATGTGGAACTATAGATCCTTAAATATAGATCCTTATTTACTTATAATCATGTTTATATGCTGTGATAGATGAAGTATGTGGGGGTGTAGCAGCTCCCTTTGATGGACACCCAGCCAGCCAGTTAGCTGTAAAATCCCTCTTGGTAGCTGTTCTCTACTTGCTTTATATGCAAAGGGTTAAAAAGTCCCCCAGGTAAAGAAAAAAAAAGTGGGCATCTCACCAAAAGAGCCAATGGGAAGACTAGAACTTTTTAAAATTGGGAAAGAAACTTTCTCTTTGTCTGTTGTTCTCTCTGGGCTGAAAGATGGGGCAGCAGGAATGCTGTGTAAAGTTTGAACCAGATATGAAAATCATCAGGTCATATTTAGAACTACTTTAACAACCCAAATATTTAAGTAAATTAGGAATGTTTAGGAAGACGCGATTAGGTTTATTTCTGTTTATTTTTTTAAGACGTGTGGACTCCTCTGTGCTAACCCCAGATGCTTTCGTTTGCTTGTAACCTTTAAGCTAACCCCTAAGAAAGCTATTTTGGGTGCTTAATTTTTGGAATTGCTCTTTTAAAATCTAGCAAAAGCCTAAGTTACAGGAAATTTTTGGAAAGTGTAGGGGACAATTTCCTGGTGCAAGTGCTGGAGGAACCAACTAGGGGCAAAGCTTTTCTTGACCTGCTGCTCACAAACAGGGAAGAACTAGTAGGGGAAGCAAAAGTGGATGGGAACCTGGGAGGCAGTGACCATGAGATGGTCGAGTTCAGGATCCTGACACAAGGAAGAAAGGAGAGCAGCAGAATACGGACCCTGGACTTCAGAAAAGCAGACTTTGACTCCCTCAGGGAACAGATGGGCAGGATCCCGTGGGAGAATAACATGAAGGGCAAAGGGGTCCAGGAGAGCTGGCTGTATTTTAAAGAATCCTTATTGAGGTTGCAGGAACAAACCATCCCGATGTGTAGAAAGAATAGTAAATATGGCAGGCGACCAGCTTGGCTAAACAGTGTAATCCTTGCTGATCTTAAACGCAAAAAAGAGGCTTATAAGGAGTGGAAGATTGGACAAATGACCAGGGAGGAGTATAAAAATATTGCTCAGGCGTGCAGGAGTGAAATCAGGAAGGCCAAATCACTCTTGGAGTTGCAGTTAGCAAGAGATGTTAAGAGTAACAAGAAGGGTTTCTTCAGGTATGTTAGCAACAAGAAGAAAATCAAGGAAAGTGTGGGCCCCTTACTGAATGAGGGAGGCAACCTAGTGACCGAGGATGTGGAAAAAGCTAATGTACTCAATGATTTTTTTGCCTCTGTCTTCACGCACAAGGTCAGCTCCCAGATTGCTGCACTGGGCAGTACAGCATGGGGAGAAGGTGGCCAACCCTCTGTGGAGAAAGAAGTGGTTCGGGACTATTTAGAAAAACTGGACGTGCACAAGTCCATGGGGCCGGATGCGCTGCATCCGAGGGTGCTAAAGGAGTTGGCGGGTGAGATTGCAGAGCCATTAGCCATTATTTTTGAAAACTCATGGCGATCGGGGGAGGTCCCAGATGACTGGAAAAAGGCTAATGTAGTGCCCATCTTTAAAAAAGGGAAGAAGGAGGATCCGGGGAACTACAGGCCAGTCAGCCTCACCTCAGTCCCTGGAAAAATCATGGAGCAGGTCCTCAAGGAATCAATTATGAAACATTTAGAGGAGAGGAAAGTGATCAGGAATAGTCAGCATGGATTCACGAAGGGGAAGTCGTGCCTGACTAACCTAATTGCCTTCTATGATGAGATAACTGGCTCTGTGGATGAGGGGAAAGCAGTGGATGTGTTATTTCTTGACTTTAGCAAAGCTTTTGATACTGTCTCCCACAGTATTCTTGCCACCAAGTTAAAGAAGTATGGGCTGGATGAATGGACTGTAAGGTGGATAGAAAGCTGGCTAGATCGTCGGGCTCAACGGGTAGTGATCAATGGCTCCATGTCTAGTTGGCAGCCGGTTTCAAGTGGAGTGCCCCAAGGGTCGGTCCTGGGGCCGGTTTTGTTTAATATCTTTATTAATGATCTGGAGGATGGTGTGGACTGCACTCTCAGCAAGTTTGCAGATGACACTAAACTAGGAGGCGTGGTAGATACACTAGAGGGTAGGGATCGGATACAGAGGGACCTAGACAAATTAGAGGATTGGGCAGAAAAAAACCTGATGAGGTTCAACAAGGACAAGTGCAGAGTCCTGCACTTAGGACGGAAGAATCCCATGCACTGCTACAGACTAGGGACCGAATGGCTAGGTAGCAGTTCTGCTGAAAAGGACCTAGGGGTCACAGTGGACGAGAAGCTGGATATGAGTCAACAGTGTGCTCTTGTTGCCAAGAAGGCTAACGGCATTTTGGGCTGTATAAGTAGGGGCATTGCCAGCAGATCGAGGAACGTGATCGTTCCCCTTTATTCGACAATGGTGAGGCCTCATCTGGAATACTGTGTCCAGTTTTGGTCCCCACACTACAAGAAGGATGTGGAAAAATTGGAAAGAGTCCAGCGGAGGGCAACAAAAATGATTAGGGGTCTGGAGCACATGACTTATGAGGAGAGGCTGAGAGAACTGGGATTGTTTAGTCTCCAGAAGAGAAGAATGAGGGGGGATTTGATAGCAGCCTTCAACTACCTGAAGGGGGGTTCCAAAGAGGATGGAGCTCGGCTGTTCTCAGTGGTGGCAGATGACAGAACAAGGAGCAATGGTCTCAAGCTGCAGTGGGGGAGGTCCAGGTTGGATATCAGGAAAAACTATTTCACTAGGAGGGTGGTGAAACACTGGAATGCGTTACCTAGGGAGGTGGTGGAGTCTCCTTCCTTGGAGGTTTTTAAGGCCCGGCTTGACAAAGCCCTGGCTGGGATGATTTAGCTGGGAATTGGTCCTGCTTTGAGCAGGGGGTTGGACTAGATGACCTCTTGAGGTCCCTTCCAACTCTGATATTCTATGATTCTATGATTCTATGTATTTGCTTCCTTTTTTTTTAATAAAATTTACCTTTTTAAAGAACGGGATTGGATTTTTGGTGTCCTAAGAGGTTTATGCATGTTGTTTGATTAGCTGGTAGCAAAAACTAATTTCCTTTGTTTTCTTTCTTAGCTCTTCCCGGGGGAGGGTGGGGAAGGGCTTGAGGGTACCCCACAGGGAGGAATTCCCAACGGCTCCTTCCTGGGTCCAAAGTGTTGGTTTTTTTTGCATTTGGGTGGTGGCAGTGTTTACCAAGCCAAGGTCAGAGAAAAGCTGTAACCTTGAGAGTGTAATACAAGTCTGGAGTGGCCAGTATTAATTTTTAAAATCTTTGTGGGACCCCACCTTCTGCATTCGAAGTGACAGAGTGGGGATTCAGCCTTGACATATGCCAATGGAATTATGGGATGGTTCACGTCAGTTCAGCTGAACAAATCTAAGTAGAATTTAGAAAGTTAATGATTAAAGACTGGCAAATCAGTTCAAAATTACTTTGCTGAAACAGGGTGGCTCAACTCTGAGCCAACCCCGATTACAGAATGTCGGAGAGAGATCAGGGGGCTTGCCCTATTAAAAGCAGCAGAAGGCTCAGATGAATGGGCTCTCAGCTCAGCATTGAGAAACTGCAGTGTTTGAAAGGCTCCTAAGAGAAGCTTCTAAGACCAAGGGAGCTATGACACAGAGGCTCTGTAGTGAACAAGAGGATCCTGATTGAGATGCTGATTGACAGAATGGTTTGAGGCTGGAAGCAGAGGGCTGAAGAAGACTGAGCTTCAGCCAAGTAAAGCCTGTGTGTACTAGGCCCCGCGCCTACTAGGGACCCTTGACTGGGAAAAGGGTTTGAGTATTTGGAAGCCTGAAAGATGTTCCAGAGGCAGCTGGTCCTGTTACACTTGTTCAGGTGATACTTATAGCCAAGCTTTGCCACTTACACATGCAAAATCATCACATATTAAATGTAAAACAAAATATACAGGCAATAATTTTGAATATATTTAATGGTTTTGGAATTGTACCAGTAAGCATTTGTCACTTTAAATAAAATACAAGATAAAATCTTTAGCCTACAAGCCAATTCAGAGATTCCTCCTTTTTTTTCTAAGAAACTGTAAATTCTTTTGACCACAAAATCTGTTTATTCGTAGACTTAACTTTTTGAAACACTCAGGTTTTCTCATAATAACTTTTGCAGTAGGGAAACAGAGATCCCTGTTATAAATGGTACTAAGCTTAGTTAGTGTAATGAGTTTATCCTGATTCAATTCTGTCTATTACTTACTGATTTAGACAACTAAGACTACACTTGTTAAGGAAATACAAGTGCACATCATACATTGTAGTTAGGACAGGTCTACACTATAAACTTATATTGCTATGACGAGGTCACTCCGGGATGTGAAAAATTCACACCTCTGGGTGACATAGTTACATTGAACTGACCCCTGGTGTAGACATCTCTATGTCGACTGGAGGGCTTCTCCCGTTGGCATAGTAGCGTCTTCACTGAAGAGCAGGTAGGCAGCATTTTAAGTGTAGACGTGCCCTTATTCAGAGGGTTTTAGTTCAGGTATATACACTCTGAGAAGCATTTAGTTGAACATGACCAAGGTGTGGGGAAACAACACATGTATAAAAGTATTTTTCAGCTTAGCCATTGCAATGAAGGCAGATTCTTCAGTTCAGTTTCATAGCTGCAATGACTGATTTCTTGAGACTGAGTTCACTGAGGTGATTCACTCATATTTATGACAGTTGTATTCCTATTCTCTTTCTGGATCTCTGAGCAGCATCCTTCTTGGCAAAACTGATGTGGACCAGTCAGAAAGTAACCCATGCTTGCTTCCAGTGAAGATTTGAAATGTCCACCAACAATATGAATTTTGTCCTTTATCATCCATGAGAAAAATGAGGTATCTCCTATATGTCTCTTTGCAACTTTGTTTGGAAAACTCTGGTATCTTCCTGCAAAACATCTTTTGTCAGTTTGTATAAGACATGTTGAACCATATGTTAAATACCTACTGGTTTAGCTCCAGTCAGTAACCTACACCTGTCAGTTATCTTCTGTGGACTCCTTTGCAGTGTGGTCCTTTGGCCAACTTTGAATGACTCCATGTTCTCCATCGTCTTTCCATCAGCACTCAACTGTCTGTAGAAGTGTCCATTTTGGAGTTAGAACAGATTCTATATGTAAAATCTATACACACTCCTTGATGGTTCTGTTATTGTTTGGTACTTCATCATGCAGCAATTCAAATCATTTAACTCATTTGGTTGGCCCACCTCCAATACAATATTACAACTGATGAATACAAAACAGCTGTACACACCTCTGTACCAATACTTGATTATTCCTTACATTTCGGTGATAAGATAAGTAGGCTTTATATGTGAAACTCTCTCTGTGTAACTGCCAATCAGGTTCTGTGGTCTTATAAAAATTTGGCTGGTTCATCTTAAAGATTAATAATTCAGATTGGCTTCTCAACATAACATTTGAATTTATAAACTTTAATTAAGGAAAACAAACATCTTGTTAGATATATATTTGTTAAAATCAATTACATATTTCCTATTGATCCATTTCTATTTAAAACAGACAGTGTTTTCAATATTTTTTAGTCAGGTTGCCTATGCAACAAAATTTCCTCTGACTGATGGGGGTCTGATACCAAATGCCCATCAATAGCTTTAATTTTCTTGATATAGATTCTTAAATCTTAAACAACACTGTTTAGATTTTTTTTAACTAGTAATAAATTATACCTTATGATAGTATAGCAAAAATAGCTTGATCTGCTGTATCTCTACTACAAATTTATAGGTATAAAGCATTTTAAATAGAATAAAAAAGAAAAGGAAGAAATTATTCCAGAGTTTATCAAGAGTTTATAGTTGAGCTTTGCTATTTGGATGTTGTAGTTATTCAACCTACATTTCCTCCGTGTGTGTAGGGTGACCACTTTTGCTGGATGGAAATAAGGGAAAGCCACATGAAAAATAAGGGACAACACTATTTTAAGAGAAACTTTAGGGAAACACCATTACCATTAGCATATCATGTATTTTCCTCAAGTTTGCATGATATACTTAAGGGCAGTAGAAATGTAATTATCATGAGTTTCAATTTAATGTTTTAAATGGTTTTTATCAGATTTAATACATTTCAAAATATTGTAAAGTAAGGGATGGGTGCTCACCCTCACAGACAAATCAATGAAATAATTTATGGTCCTTTAAATACGGGAAGGGTGACCACTCATCTGTGTGAAACATACAAAAAGCATCTGTGGTTTAACATGCTTTAAAGCAGTGCTTCTCAACCAGTGGGATGCATACCTCTGTGGGTACGCAGAGGTCTTCAAGGGGGTGCATCAACTCATCTACATATTTGCCTAGTTTTAAATAGGCTACATAAAAACCACTAGCAAAGTCAGTACAAACTAAAATTTCATACAGATAATGACTTGTTTAAACTGTTTTATATACTATACACTGAAATGTAAGTATTTATATTACAATTGATTTTTAAATATATGGTAAAAATGAGAAAGTAAGCAATTTTTCAGTAATTGTGTGCTGTGACACCTTTTTGTATTTTTAGATCTGATTTTGTAAGCAAGTAGTGAGGTGAAACTTGGGGGTATGCAAAACAAATCAGACTCCTGAAAAGGGTACAGAAGTCGGGAAAAGTTGTGAGCCACTGCTTTAAAGTCTTAGGCCTAAGTTAGGCCAAGTATTTTGGCCTATGTGTGGATGTCTATAACACTGTTAATTAGCTCCATATTTTCTGTATCATCACTAATAATACCAAACTGTTATCTGGAGCTTCTCAGCAGTAGATGTCAAAGAGCTTTACAAAGGAGCTCACTATCATTCTCATAATATTATGCATTCTTTAGACCATACAATTTGATGTTTTAAATGTGTACATTTGTTTCTAAACATTAGAACTGGGTAAAACAATTGCTAATAACCACTTAATTCCACCTTATTTTCTTCACATATACGTACATACATTTCTAAGGATATTTAGCTACATGATAAACTTGCGAAGATAGTCGCAAGATGTTTTTGACTTGGGGCAAACAAATTGATGTTAGACACAAGTCAAGATTTAAAATCATGGTAACTGTTCAAGGATGTGTCACCTTAAAACAGTGTGAACACTTTTCTTTAAAAAAGTTTGCAGAACAATTCTGAACTCTCAGAGTAAAGCTAACAATCTGTAGGCCTAGCCAAATTTCCAGGCCAAAATTATGAGAAGATCAAAAATAGGACCTCTATTGGAATTTGTTTGCCAGTGTAACTATTGAGGGGCTATTATCTCTTTCTTCACAGTAACGGAGATTCTAGATGAAGGGAAATGTGTTTCTATGGACCAGTGAGTGCTTGATGCAGTTATCACTTCCTGCTTGCAGGTTGGCTCATAGTTTTTAGCAATTGTTTTGGAAGGACTCCACCCAGCTGGTAAAGATTGGAATCGAATCATACAAATGTAGGGCTGGACTGGACTTTGTGAGGTCAGATGATCCATCTTTCTGTGCAGATGCAGTTCCAAGTATACCTAGAACAACTAAATTCTTCCTTCATCTGAAAGTTGATGTGAAAAATATTACACCATAGTAATAAAAACACACAGAATAATAAATAGTGTTTGAGTAAAGAGTCCCAGCATAACAGTATTTAACTGTCCTTAATGACTTTTATTCAGAGGATTTTTTTCACATCCTGATAAAACAGAATACACACAGGAAATCAAAATAAAATAAAATCAGTAAATCCATAATTAGGGTGAGATCACCACTTTCTGATTGATTGTGCTGCCCCAGAAGCAGTCCCAAAGCAGACTGTGATTTGCAGAGTCATAACCTACCTCCCAGCTTCTGCCTGTAGTAGGGCAGAAGTAAACTGTGCTTGGCCTTCATCTGCTGCATCTTATGGCACCCAGTGTGCTGGTATAGCTGCATTGGGGAACACACTGGGGATGTGGAACCAAGACATCACCCAGTCCTCCCCCCATACTATTCCAATTACCTGCACAGGGACAGAAATAGCAGCTCTGCAGAGCCTTCTTCTCCACCTGCATTATGCCCTATGGTACGGATAGACAACACTCAGCTGCACCGGGCTAATGACAACCTAGTCTTCTGTAGTGTCCAACTTGATGCTGGACATATACACAGTCCAAAGGGTAAATTATATAACTTTAACCTTGAGTGAGGTGTATTACTTTCATAGGCTCTTTCTCTTCACACTCTTATGCCAAAGTACACTGGCAGAAGTTGGTGGGTTTTTGTTTTGTTTTTCGTGTGCATTCTGTGTCAGGGGCTCTCAACTTGGGTATTTATTTCTTCCACTTGGTCCGAACTAGCTTGTATCTGTTGAATATTGGGGGGTAAGGTAGAAAGAGGGTGAGCACTGGTTTGTATGGGTATCTTTTCCTAATTGTTCTGGTGTTTTTCTGCTACCTAAGAGCTGAGGACAAATTACTGGTTTATGAATCTCTTCAAAGTTTATAGTTTTATTATTTTTTGTGTTTTTAAAAAAAGCTAAAGCACAGTATAGATGTTTTATATAATATCTCCAGCTCAAAAAGAAAAGCAGAAAATTACAAAGGAAGCAGAATATAGGAAACTTTACAGGATGCAATATGCTCTACAGCAGCTCATCAAAAGTGTCAGCCCCCATTAGAGGATCAATATAATCACCTGCAGCATCCTTATAGCAGGACTTATACCTGCAGCATAAGTATAATTTTGACAAAAGAATATCTGTCAAACATGTTCACACTAAAACCACAGAGGCTGTAAAGTGCTCCTGCATATGAACACAGCTTATATTAACACATGCATAACAACCCTCCAGAAGCAGAAGTTTAATCAGCCCTGCAAATGCCATATGGATCATAAAAAAGGAAACTGAATGTAGTCTATTTTCAGATTAAAAAGTTGTATCCATACTATACATGCTGTCCAGCTGAAATGCATAGTTTATCTACAGAAACAAACATAGTCAAGAATATACTCTTTGCTAAAAAGCACAAAGGCTGAAGAAATATTGTTAATATTTCTAAAAAGTTTGATACTCTCTAGAAGTATGCCTATAGCAGGATTCTTGTCTCTTACATTTGGTTTATATTGGAACTATACCCAGATATATTTGTTTCACACCTAGTAGTTAGATTTTTAAAATAGTCCAGTTGTACTGAGTATGGTTAGGAAAATTGTTGTTCCCAGGTAGACATTTACAGCCAACAATTGGTTTGGCTGCTAAAGACATGAAGCACTCTTTGTTTTAGACAGTTGCACATATCCCTGGATATAAAGGCCCAGATCATCCTGTTGATCAAACACTTTAATATATATTTTATCTCAGTTATGTATATGAAACTGCAGAATAAAAATAATAAAAATATAGGAACAATAAATCGGAACTGTTGAAAGTGTAAGGAAAACTACTAATTACAATTTTGGCAGGGTATTTCAGAGGCTAACTAGAGGCATTTTGGCTCCTCTAATCTGTGACTGTTTATGATTTTGCCATATAAATATTTATATCTGTTATGATTCATCATGGTTGCTTTTACACCTTTTTCACTTTTACTGTGCATTTCACAGACATACATAAAGCAGTGTGTACACTCCTTTTCAAGTTGCAGAGCTGTGGCATAAAAGATCAAACTAAATGAGGTGTAGATGGAAGCCAAGCCAATATAATGGCAGGATGAACTGAGTTCCACTGAGCAGAGTGAGATACTAGGGCCTTTTAGAACAGTGTACTCTCCAGCTGTCACAGTAGAGGAAGAAAAGAATCATATCTTTATATTATGTGTTCTGGATCTGATGTATTCCAAGGTCTGCAGACTTGATCACCTTGTTGCACTTTAATTCCTAGCACATTAAATCAACCCAGCATGCTTTATGACCATATTACCTACTAACCACTTCCAGCTATGAGTTACCATTTAATTTAATCAGAATGAATTTTCCAGTGCAGAAGAAGCTATTTTCCTGTGGCAGAGTAATAGCAAATCTAGAGAAAAAAAATACATTGGATATTACAGTTCCTAAAGAGGAAAAAATGGGACGGTAAGAGAGGAAATCAATGCTGTTGCTTTTGATGGGCTTTACTTTGAAATTTACAATAGATAACAAAAAAATGTTCCTGACACTATTCAGTATCAGGTGATCCAATTAATTATTTATAAAGTATGTTTTAGCTTTTTTATACTAAAAACATATTATCCATGTATAAGTCTTAAATATTTTACACAAAATGTGCTTCCTTTGCACATCTTCAGTAGAAGGACCAGTCAACATCTATTTTAATAGCACCTAATTTTTACTATACAAGTTGTTTTAATAGTGAGTTTGAGGTTTCTATTGGTCCACACTGCACCAAAAATAAAAAGTCCTTTTCCAAATTGTGAATTTCCTAGGTAACTTGAATCGTAGTACAGATTAAAGCCTGATCCAAACCCAATTGAAGTTAATGAGTATTGGCAACTGAAGGTTTTTTACCAGTCCCTAAGGCCCCCATCATCCACACATGTGAATAAATGTGCATGTCTGAATAGTTCCATTGAAGAGGCATTTTCTCTTAGGCCTGGTCTACACTAAGAGTTTAATTCGAATTTAGCAGCGTTAAATCGAATTAGCCCTGCACCCGTCCACACAACGAAGCCATTTATTTCGAAATAAAGGGCTCTTAAAATAGATTTCTGTACTCCTCCCCGACGAGGGGAGTAGCACCGAAATCGATATTGCCATTTCGAATTAGGGTTAGTGTGGCAGCAATTTGACGGTATTGGCCTCAAGGAGCTATCCCACAGTGCACCATTGTGACCGCTCTGGACAGCAATCTGAACTCGGATGCACTGAACAGGTAGAAAGGAAAAGCCCCACGAACTTTTGAATTACATTTCCTGTTTGCCCAGCGTGGAGAGCACAGGTGACCACAGAGAGCTCATCAGCACAGATAACCATGCAGTCCGAGAATCGAAAAAGAGCACCAGCATGGACTGTATGGGAGGTACTGTATCTGATCGCTATATGGGGAGAGGATTCAGTGCTAGCAGAACTACGTTCCAAAAGACAAAATGCCAAAACTTTTGAAAAAATCTCCAAGGGCATGATGGAGAGAGGCCACAATAGGGACTCATATCAGTGTCGCGTGAAAGTTAAGGAGCTCAGACAAGCCTATCAAAAAACAAAGGAGGCAAACGGTCACTCCGGGTCAGAGCCGCAGACATGCCACTTCTACTCTGAGCTGCATGCAATTCTAGGGGGGGGGCGCCGCCACTACCCCACCTCTGACCGTGGATTCCGAGGCGGGGGTAATCTCAGCCATGCCCGAGGATCCTGCGGACGGGGAAGATGATGATGAGGAGAATGACGATGAGCTTGCGGAGAGCACACAGCACTCTGTTCTCCCCAACAGTCAGGATCTTTTTCTCAGCCTGACTGAAGCACCCTCCCAACCCCCAGACAATGAGGCCATGGAAAGGACCTCTGGTGAGTGTACCTTTGTAAATATAAAACATGGTTTAAAGGTAAGCATTTTTTAATGATTAATTTGTCCTGAAGACTTGGAATGCATTCACAGCCAGTACAGCTACTGGAAAAGTCTGTTAACATGTCTGGGGATGGAGAAAAAATCCTCCAGGGACATCTCCATGAAGCTCTCCTGGAGGTACTCCAAAGGCCTTTCCAGAAGATTTCTGGGCAGTGCAGCCTTATTCCGTCCTCCATGGTAGGACACTTGACCACGCCATGCTAGTAGCAAGTAATCTGGTATCACTGCCTGACAAAGCCTGGCAGTGTATGGTTCTGGTGTTTGCTGGCATTCAAGCAACATCTGTTCTTTATCTCGCTGTGTTATCCCCAGGAGAGTGATATAGCTCATGGTAACCTGGTTGAAATACGGTAATTTAATTAAGGGGACAGAGGTGGCTCTTCCTACTGTTTGCCTGTGGCTGAAAAGAAATCCTTCCCAACAGTTAGCCAAGCGGTGGGGGGGATTATTGGCGCTGAGCTTTTCGTGTTTGGGTAGCAGGGATTTTCCCTGACACCAGCCACGCGGTGGGGGGAGGGATAAAGCGATCATCCCAGAGAATTGGATGGGTGGGTTAGTTTGGTTTCTGCTGCTGCATGTTAACAGGAAAACTGCAGCACTCAATGGGCTCTGCTTGGTATGTGGGAAAGGAGGGCGCTGCTTGTAGGAAAGCTGCAGAAGCCGAAAGACAATGGCTTACCATGGCTGCATGCAAGCTGAATTCTGTTGCCCGGACCTGTGTCTGTGCTCTCTAACACCAAAGCCGCAGACACTCAATATTAAGATGCAAAATGTGACCTTGTACTGAAATCACATGTGCTATGTAATGTGAATAGTGTTTTTCACCGTGAAAGAGTATAAGCATTGTTCTGTAAAATGTATCCTTTTAAATACTTCTCTACCTTTTTTCCCTCCCTCCCGCAGCTGCAAATTTTTCAAGCCTCCCTCCTCCTTCCCAAAAGCTATTTCAGATAAGGAGGCGAAAAAAAAGGACGCGAGACGAAATGTTCTCGGAAATCATGGAATCCACCCACAATGAAATAGCTCATCTGAATGAGTGGAAGGACACGGTATCAAAGTACAGGAAAGATGCCAGTGAACTTGAGGCCATGAGGGACGCTCGAGATGAGAGGTGGCAGGCTGCAACGCTGGGGCTGCTGCATGATCAAACGGACATGCTCCGGCATCTGGTGGAGCTTCAGGAATGGCAGCAGGATTACAGAGTGCCGCTGCAGCTGCTGTACATCCTCTCTCCCCCCTCCCCATGTTCCATAGCCTCCTCACCCAGACGTGTAAGAATGGGGGGGGAGGCTCCGTGCACCCTCCCACTCCACCCCAGTGGACAGCCCAACCAAAAGGCTGTCATTATATTGAACTTTTTAGTGGCCTTTTCCTTCCCTCCTATCCGCCTCCCAAACCCCACCCGGGCTACCTTGTCAGTTCTCTCCCTCTTTTTATAATCAATTAATCAGAAATACATGATTTTTAAATGATAGTGACTTTATTTCTTTTGAAAGCAAGCTGGGATCGAAGGGGGAGGGTGGGTTGCTTACAGAGAATGAGTCAATCAAGGGGGCGGGTTTTCATCAAGTAGAAACAAACAGAACTTTCACATGGTAGCCTGGCCAGTCATGAAACTGGTTTTCAAAGCTTCTCTGATGCGCAGTGCTTCCTGGTGTGCTCTTCTAATCGCTCTGGTGTCTGGCTGCGTGTAATCAGCGGCCAGGTGATTTGCCTTATCCTCCCACCCCGCCATAAAGGTCTCCCCCTTACTCTCACAGAGATTGTGGAGCACACAGCAAGCAGCAGTAACAATGGTTTGGCTGAGGTCTGAGCGAGTCAGTAACGTGCGCCAGCGATCCTTTAAACGTCCAAATGCACATTCTACCACCATTCTGCACTTGCTCAGCCTGTAGTTGAACAGGTCCTGACTTCTGTCCAAACTGCCTGTGTATGGCTTCATGAGCCATGGCATTAAGGGGTAGGCTGGGTCCCCAAGGATAACTATAGGCATTTCAACATCCCCAACGGTTATTTTCTGGTCCGGGAAGTAAGTCCCTTGCTGCAGCCCTTTAAACAGAGTAGTGTTCCTGAAGACGCAAGCGTCATGAACCCTTCCCGGCCATCCCACGTTGATGTTGGTGAAACGTCCCTTGTGATCCACCAGTGCTTGCAGCACCATTGAAAAGTACCCCTTGCAGTTTATGTACTGGCTGCCCTGGTGCTCCGGTGCCAAGATAGGGATATGGGTTCCATCTATCGTCCCACCACAGTTAGGGAATCCCATTGCAGCAAAGCCATCCACTATGACCTGCATGTTTCCCAGAGACACTACCTTTCATAGCAGTACCTCAGTGATTGCTTTGGCTACTTGCAACACAGCAGCCCCCACAGTAGATTTGCCCACTCCAAATTGATTCCCGACTGACCGGTAGCTGTCTGGCGTTGCAAGCTTCCACTGGGCTATCACCACTCGCTTCTCAACTGTGAGGGCTGCTCTCATCTTAGTATTCTGGCGCTTCAGGGCAGGAGAAAGCAAGTCACAAAGTTCCATGAAAGTGCCCTTTCTCATGCGAAAGTTTCGCAGCCACTGGGAATTGTCCCACACCTGCAACACTATGCGGTCCCACCAGTCTGTGCTTGTTTGTTGGGCCCAGAATCGGCGTTCCATGGCTATAACCTGCCCCATTAACAGCACGATCTCCAAAGCGCTGGGGCCCGCGGTTTGATAGAATTCCATGTCCATGTCCTCATCACTCTTGTCACCGCACTGCAGTAGCTGCCTCCTTCTTGCCGGTTTTGCAGGTTCTGGTTCAGCATAAACTGCACGATAACGCGCGAGGTGTTAACAATGTTCATGACTGCTGTCTTGAGCTGAGTGAGCTCCATGCTTGCCATGGTATGGCGTCTGCACTGTTCACCCAGGAAAAAGGTGTCAAATGGTTGTCTGCCATTGCTTTCCCGGAGGGAGGGAGGATGTACCCAGAACCACCCGCGACAATGTTTTTGGCCCCATCAGGCATTGGGATCTCAACCCAGAATTCCAATGGGCGGAGGAGACTGCAGGAACTATGGGATAGCTATGGGATAGCTACCCACAGTGCAACGCTCTGGAAGTCGACACTAGCCCCGGTACATGGACGCACACCGCCGAATTAATGTGCTTAGTGTGGCTGCATATATTCGACTTTATACAATCTGTTTCCAAAATTCGAATTCTGTAAATTCGGATTAATCCCGTAGTGTAGACATACCCTTAGATGCAGTTATCACTTTATTAATGTTGTAGCTACAAAAATCTGATCCCATTGCCATGAAACAATGCCACTAAAATAAAAGGATACATCAGTTCATAATGAAACTCAAGGAAGGAAATTCCATTAAAAAAGTTGTTCTCTGAAACTGTTTTAAAGTGTGTGTATTCTAAAATATCTGCCATTTTTAAGAGAAAACAATTAAGACGTTTGCAAAGTGGGTTTTGTTTACTTGTCAGCTAACTTTGCTTATGACTGTGAGTCCTTCCTCTCCTCAGGAACTTGGAACCAAATTCTAACTGCATGATTAAAATTTGGCAGACGTATGGTATCTAGTGAGTGATTCAACAACTGGAGTATCTACACTACCATTGAAATATTTACTCCCAATTTAGAGAGGTAATAATCGATAATAAAGGCCCAAGAGGAAAAAAGGAAGAAATAAAACTATCTTCCTTTTAACACATCCTCTCTCAAAGCAATATTTAATGTGGTTAAAGAACCTCTGTCTTCCCTCCCAGCGTGGTCTCTAGTGGGTGGTGACTGGAGAGAAGCCTGGTATACTGGTAGGCTTTTCTACATAAAAAGCATTAGATTACCCATGTCATAAGCAGTCTTCAACAAATCCATTAGTTCATTTAGAAGAATTTCAGTGCTACATAAATCTCATTTCTAGCTTCCCTCTCTTTAGATTAGAGATGGTTTGTCTGTAGTACTTGACAAGACTTTAGGAATTCTCTTAGATTGAATACACTATTGAGAAATGTATTGAATTTCCTTAGCACTCTATTTATTTACCCTTCTATTATTGTCATTAAGGAACTGACATATAACACACCTAGTATATTTTTCAACAGAGCAAATACATATTCTCTTAAATCTATCTTCCAAACATTTGTTAACAAGTACTAAAGGGTTTCTGCTGTTATATTGCCAGCTTTTCTTCATCTTCTTTGTTCTTATAAAGCGCCTAGAGGTCTGTAATTTCCTGACAATCTTGGTAGGCATAGCTTTCTTACTTCTCTATGAGCAAAATGTTTGCTTCACTGGCTAGCTGTGTAGCAATTTTGTCATGACTTGAAAGCAATACTTCTCCAGGCAAAATTGCAGTAATAGTAGTCTTTAACTACTCTATTGATTAATGCTCAAATTGTACTTCTTAGGAGCTCCCCAGTCTTTAAGTATGCACTATCCTTTCCAATGCTGCACAGTGGGAGAAGTGCATAATTTGGATCATTACTAATGTCACAGGTGTGTCCTATTCTCTGAGTCTAGCCATATGCTGGGTTAAGAGGGCTATTAATAAGAGGATTCATTTTAGCTAATTGTAATTAAAAGCATTAATTATTTTATGATGCTACCATCAGCCCTTTGGTGAAACTTTATTATGTATCTATTGCAGAGGACCGTCTTAGCTATTGTTGATAACATACAAGAACAGAGCTGTATTAGGCTGAACACTCCTTTTTGAACTCCCTTATAACCAAAGTTTGCTAGTTAGAAGGGTAGTGTAAAACACAATATACGTATGGTTCAGTTTGTACATCTGTGGTCCAGGGGGCTCTGGCTTCTATAGCATAATCCCTTCTGGCATTGAATAACATGAAGGATTCTTTACAGGTGCTGGTTCTGCATATTGTGAAGAGGTGGGGACTGAGGGGTCTATGGACAGCGGTTTGCTGAGGTTCCCCAGAAAAGATATATCTTTGGGTAAAAACCCTCCCTTGTACCAATATGAAATGAATTTTATTTGACTCAAATGGCTATCAGGTGAACATTTAAAATAGTGTAGATCTCAGGCAGTTCACAGAAGGGGTATGTCCAATGGATGCTTTTCCAGTTATTCAATCTTGGGTCTTTCTCGCCACTTAATCAGTGGCCAGCTTAAATTAGAACAGATTCAGGGCTGCTGTACTTGATTCTGGTAGGTATTGTTCACCCCCATGCGAGTTTTGGCAGTTGAGAATTGCCGGGTTTTAGGGATGCCCTGATTATTCCTCCTTTTCCCCATTAATACCCATTGTGTCAAGGAACCAGATGGGGATGGCATAGAAACAGACACAATGGCTTTATACCACACAGATTCTCTTAGTCGTGGGGAATCCTCAGATAACCTATTCAAGTAGGCGTAAGGACACCTTATGCTGCCAAAGCACAAAGCACCTGGAGTGGTGCTGAGGCTCTTGCCCGATGTGTATGTATAAATGTTTGGCACGAGATGAGATAAATTAGGAAAGATGCGTTAGTTATTTTAACTTTTTTTTAAAAAAATATGCATTTATATACATCTACTGTCTGATCCAAATGTATAACTTGAACTATTTGCAGTTACTGGAAGTGGAATTTGTAAATAATTTATTACCCACAAATCTGTAAATTGAAGATTTCTGCATTTCAGAGTCATATTTACTGTCTTCTGTCTTCAGAATAAAGACTGTCATAAGTGCACAAAAATGGATTGCTAGAATGCTACACAGAAATACTGATCCATAGTCTTGAAGTTAGATGAATGACTAGAAAGATAAGCTGAAAATGCGACTCAGAATTCTATGACAATAGGCCTCTGAAGTAAACCCTAGAGATGATCCTTATTCATTAGTAAGCACCCACTATATGACAATCATATTGGTATTTAGAGAAAATCCACATTTCCAAGTCCAAAGTACATATGAGTTTTGAATGAAATATTTCAAAACCTGCCAGAGAATGAATATTTAAAAGTGCCAATGTATATAATACTGTCATGTTAAGTAGCATGATACTTGTGTAGTTTTTCACCTTCACAGTTCTCAGCAAGCTGAAGATTTGAAAATGTAGCCATTCTAAAACCAGAAAGATTTTCCAATGAACTTTCATTATCCCTACATCATTATAATTCTATCTTCTTCTTCGAGGAGTGTCCCTATGGATGCTTCACTGTAGGTGTGTCTGTGTCACTGCACTGCTGATCGGACAGCTTTGGTAACAGTGTCCATTCAGCCCGTGCATGTGCTGCTCCTCGCCTGCCATGAGTCTAGCAAGCATGGACAGGAAAACCCTCCTCAGTTCCTTCTCAACTGCCCCTGGCTAAAGACTGAGCCCTAGCTGTCTGTTCGTGGATCGTTAGCTTTTCAAATTGCTAATTTTTAGCTTCCTTGAAGCATTTTCTTTGTTACTTTATATTTTATTTGGCCAGGCCAAAGAAAGAAAGAAAGAACGAAAGAAAGAGGCTTGTCTCCTGCCAACCTCGGTTGGGCAGGCACCCCTGGACAAGGGTGTGCCTGGCTCCCCAGGTTTCAAAGTGTCTCAGTTGCAAGGAATCTATCCCAGTGACTGATGGACACTTAGTGCATTCGCTGCCTGGGAGAGAAGCACATTCCACAAAAAGCATGGCTTGGATAAGCAACTGAAGCCCAAATCGAGGAATGACAGAGAGTTAAACCTCAAACTCCTACTCATGGAATCAGCCCTTCAATCCCCGGAGTCCTGGCAGGAGCTCTCCTGCAACCCTCTACTTTGAAAGGAGGTGAGCCGAGAAAGATGAGACACTCATGTAAGCCCTCTATGAAAAGGTCAGTGAATCCCTGTAGAGAGTCTCGATTGAGTTGAAAATGATCTTCGGCTCGATCAGTATCATTGGTACTGACAGCGCCGAAGCAGTCTAAATCTGGTACCCAGTGCATGCTCGGTACCAAGCCAACGGAGCAAGTCAGACTGCCTAAAGAACAAATGGGTGCGGGCAAAGACGCTCAGGTATTGCAGGGATGTGAAAAACAAAGAAGGTCCACCATGGAGAAGGCTCCATCAGTATAGACTTCGGCACCAGTACTGACCCCAGTGCACAAAGCACCAACTGATCTCGCTACCAGGTCTGTATCTCCAACCCCATCAGTGCAAGCCTCCCAGCATCTACAACTACCTCAGGTGCCAGTGCCATCTGCACCGCCGGATTTCTGGTGTGTGATTGATCTTTTGGTGTCTGACACACCAGACTCACCCCTACTCAGTACCACAGCCCCAGTATTGAGTCCACCAATGCCTGGGATTCACCAACATCTTCCTGCCATGCACCGTCCTTCTCATCGTTGGTGTAAGAAAGTGAGTGAGAGTATGTGGGTTCCCACTGCTCTTCTCACCCACCATATGGGGTTCAGTTTCACTATGGACATCAGGCTTATCCCCCCTATCCACAGCCTCCCTGGTTTGGTCAACCTACTATCAGGCCTCTGTTGATCACAATGGCCATACTGGGATCCTTGGCAGGCTCAGAGACAACAAGCCTCCCATGCCTCTAGGGTGGCATACCAACAAACAAGGAGATACCCTCTTCAGCCACGGCTTTGAGGGCTGACAAACCCCCTTGTGATGGGGCATGACTCACCACTGTGACGCCTCCTGCTGCCTGTCCTGGGAATCAGCTTAGTTCACTAGTGTGCCCTTGTCTGGTGATGTCTCGCCGCTGTCACTTCTGCTCCAGGAAGCGAGTTGTCCCAACGAATACAGCATCCTCTTCAGGACACAGCCCTCTGGCTGTGTCACACTCTGTTCTCCCCCTTCCGGGGAAATGGCAGTCCACTGTTCAGTCACTTCCTCTGTGATAAGTAGGGCTGGGGGAAATGGGGGAGGGAACCCAGGCCCAGGCCCAGGTCCACCCACTACTCTGGGTCCCAGCACAGGGATCCTGAAAATAGCAGCCATGTGCGGTGTCCCCTCTAACTCCACAGTCTACTTCTCTGGGCCACATCCACGTAGTCCCAGCACCTTCTCCGCCCTTGTCTCAGGGCCCCAGCATGTCAGGAGTTAGCCAGGAGCTCATCCTCGCTCCCCTGATCCTGCCCAGCACAGCTCTATCCAATGTGCTAGCTGCCTTCTGCCTGCAAGGCAGCCAGTCCTCCTTCCTCCCAAGCTCCAGAGCGTCTCTGCCCTGCTCTGCCCTACGGCCCTGATCGGCTGCTCCTCATAGCACTTTCCATTTGGCTGTCTCCTGCACAGCCTCCATAGGGTCCTCTCCCATTGGCTGTCTATTGCACAGCCTCGTTTGGGTTTTATTAACCTTTTATGGGCTAGTGTGGGGCAGACATCCCATCACACCCCCAAATAGGCAAGGGAGGAGGTAGAGGCTGAGGTGGAGGAGGAAGTCACTCCTCAAGGCCACTTATTGTCATCACCAGATGAGACAGTGATTCCCCTCTGCCATCAATGACTGATAATTTCAGACTATTCCAGAATCTAGCACAGAGGGTGGCCGAAGCCCTGTTACCATTACCGTAACCGAATACCGTTACCGTAACCGAATACCATTACAGGAGGTGACCGAGTCTCAAAACAAGATGATGGACAATTTACATTCCTCCATCCCTTCCAGAGTGGCCTTTCCTATTAATGAGGCACTCTTCGACCCTGCCAAAATCATATGGCAGATACCCGTGTCGGTACCACCAACATTCAAGTGGGAGGACTAAACTTATTATGTGCCAACAAAGAACACAGAGTTTCTCTTTTCCCACCTGCCTCCCAATTTGAGCAATGTGGATGCACTCAACTCTAAGGACCACCGGCACGAGTTCAAATCCACTTCTCAATGGGATCTTAATCTGGTGTTAAAAGGACCGACTATATACCATTTGACCCCAGGGCCTCTTGTTCACTAACTCACCTTCCCATGAAGGTTCATCAGTGTTCCTGATTGCCATTACCTCAGCAAGAAGGATAGAGGAGATAGCGGCACTGATGGTGCATCCCCCCTTCACTGTTTTCTTCCCAACAAAGTCACTCTTAGACCACATCGGAAGTTCACTCCCAAGGTGACTTCCGCATTTCATATAAATCAGCTTATTCAGCTTCCAATCTTTTATCTCAAACCTCATCGGGATAATAGGGAACCCATCCTTCATACACACAACGAGAGGAGAGCCTTGGCCTTCTATTTGGACAGGACAAGAGCTTTTAGAAAATCTCCAAGACTCCTCCTCTCTATTGTAGATAGGTGAAAAGGTATCACGATTTCAGCTCAAAGACTCTCCAAATGGGTCTCACTTTGTTACCACAGGCATAATGTAGCACCCCTGTCTTCAATATGCATGTGCTCTACAAGATAGGTCTCCACTTTTGTCACATTCTCCAATAGCATCCCTATATCAGAAATCTGCAGAGCAGATACCTGGGCATCTGCACATATCTTTGCAGAACACTGCCATCTTGGGAGACTCAGCTACAGGTGCCGGTTTTGGTGCCACAGTACTATCATCTATAATAAACTCGACTCTGAAGTCCCAGCCTCCATTGTGGGCACTGCTTGGGAGTCATTTACAGTGGAGTACCCATAGGGACACTAGAAGAAGAAGAAGACTCACCTAGTGCAGCAACAATGCTTCTTTGAGAAGTGTGTCCCTATGGGCATAGGCGCTGACTATAAGGGTGCTCTGGGGTTGGAGCACCCATGGAAAAAAAATAGTGGATGCTCAGCACCCACGTGGATCATCTCCTTCCCCACCCTCCCAGCACCTCCCGCCCACATTTGATCATCTCTTCAGTGACATGAAGAAGGTGCTGGGGTGGGGAGGGGGAGGAGTGGGGACAGGAAGAGGCAGAATGAAGGTGAGGCGCGCTCGAGGGAGGGGGCAAAATGAGGCAGGAAGAGGCAGGAAGGTGCGTGGGTGGAGCAGGAGCATAAAAGGGAAGAGGTGGGGCCTTGGGGGAAGGGGTGGAGTGGGGGCGGGGCCTGGGAGGAGCAGAGGTCAAGCATCCCAGGGAAATTAGAAAGTTGGCACCTCTGAATGTGGTCACAATAAAACTGCCAAATATTTTACAGTGAATAATTTAGTCGATGAACTTAGCTTCTGTATCTTCTCATAGAATGTCCACAAGTAACTCTCAGCTTCCTATAACGTATTTGTTCAAATTTACATGACATGTTTTGGTGAGATTTTAATACATGGTTTGCCCACAAACAGTTCACTGTGACTATACAATTCTGAATGTTCAGAATTCAAAGTGTGCTCATATGTCACATGGTATAATTTGTGTTCCCTGATTGAACATTTTCAACTCTAATATTGAAAACTAGGGCTTGAAGGCACTGAGGGGATTGAATCTTTCAGAGGAAATAGCAGTTTCTGAAGAGGCTGCAAGTAAATGGGATTAGGGAAATTTTGAAAACTATAAATTATTCCTTTCTTTACTTCACAGACTTTGTCAGTGTTTGTAGGTAAAAAACATGCTACTCTAGATTTTACTGGTTGTGTGCACAGGTGAAATGTAACTTTTGCCCAAACTATTTACGAAATAACGGTGTATACATAATTCTAGGTAAAAAGGTTGCAATCGGATCCTTGTGTGGATTATTTACTTGACCTTGTCACGGCATTATTACAGGTGTTTTCTTTGGGAATCCTGTTCCTCTGCTATCCCATTCCATATACAATATATCCCATTACATACAGAATATACCACCTCTGGTGTGAGTACTTGAACATGGAAGGTTAAAATTTAGCCATCTGAGGTGAATAAAATTTGATTGCTCAAAAGATGATCAATTTTCCACAGCTCTATATTTGAGTTAGTGCATATGTCTAGCTTGTTTGGTAGAACAGACTTTCACTCTAATAAATTAAAATACTGATAGATATGTACTGAAAGATGGATATATGGCATATAAGTATATTATTTCTGATTGAAAAAAACCTGCATTCACCTTATCAAACAATATCTATCCAATTTAACTATTTATAAGGTGCCTATCACCATGGTATCTAATCACAGAGAAAAAGTCAATGTTTAATGCATGACTGTTTGACAGTTTAAAACAAAACAAAACAAAAAAAGATTCACAGCTCCCTAAAGCAATAGAATATAAAACAAAAGCAACTCTTCAAAGAGTATTTTTAAATAATGTTTCAGTAATAACTGCTTTTTCCCCAAGTCATGACAATTTATTACATGGAAATAGGAAAGGAAGGGAACTAATGAGAGTTTATATGGTCTTTATAAAATTTGATCTATAAATATTACAGGCCCTTGCTTTACCAGCTCACCAACTTTCTGGATGCCTGCCTTCGCCCTTGATGCATTCCCTTCATAACTGGTGGAATAATGCCTTGTCCTGCATCGGGAAAAGCAGCCAAGAAGGTCAAGATTTATTTCCCCCCTCACATATTTCTTCCATATCTCAAGTTTATGTTACCAAAAGCATTTGCTATGGTATGTTCCAGAAGTAAAGTGGGAAAAAATGGGAATATATGATGTTTGTATTCTATTTGTTGCTTCTCTGTGTCTTTCTGAAACCCTATAAAGACCCCATGTGTATCAATAGAAATTTATATGCATTATGATACAATCTTTAATTACATGATCATATACTATGTTTCTCACAACTCCCATACTTCATTTAGTGCACAGGATTTGCTCTGGGGATTAATCAAGGTTGTGTAATGAAGAAAACTAATGTAGCTCCATGGACTTCTCATCCAATCTCAGTTTTCTCTCCACACCCTGGTTCCTCACAGATTTGTGTCTCCTTCTTTCCTTCACCCCACTAGTTCTCAGTCCTGTCTCTTTGCACACACAGTCCCCTGTCCCCAGGGTTCTTCATCCAATCTCAGTTTCTCCTGCTACTCACTGGCTCCTAGTCTTCCCTCCCTCTCCCCAATTTCCTCCCTGGTTCCAAGTCTGTCTCCTTGCCCAACCAGTCACAGCATCCTTCCCAACCTCAAATCCCAGTTTTCCTCTTCTCCTCCCACTGCCAACCTCAGTCCCAGTGTCTCCCACCCAGGCTCCTTGGTCTCCACCTCCCATCCCCCAGGTCCAACTCAAGAATCAGAAAGCTTTGTTCTCCTCCCTGCAGGAGTGTCATTGACAGCAAAGGAAAAAATCTCCCTCCTCTCAGTCCCAGTGCTGGCTCTGACCCACAAAACCCCAGATCTGCAATTTACAGGGAAAGTCTAGCTGCACTTGTTTGGCCCTGGTTTGTAACATGCTCAGTGAAGGTAGAATCTTCAGAGAATTTAGCTGTGAAGATCTAACAAGTCTCTACTGAGCACGTGCAAACTGATTTTGTTTAAATGCTTAGAACTTGGCTAAATTCAAGTGCCTTTCCGTTGTGAGGGCAAAACGCACATCCTTAACAGAACTCCAACACTTAAGCACCATTCACAAAACTGAGGAAGAAGTGGTACTTTTATACCCAATAGGCAGGATGCTCAACTGGGATGTGGGAGACATGGAGCTGGGACTAGAACCCAAGTCTTCTTCCTCTCAGGTGAGTGTTCTAACTATTGGGCTATTGGCTATTCTAGGGAGGGGCTATCTCAGTCTCTCCTGAAATGAAATAAATGGTTTAAATAAGACCATATAATTAATTTTAATGACTATCCTTTAATTCTAGGATATAGTTAATTTCTACCTTTATATATCTTTATTTTACTTGCTTTTAAGTCAGATATTGCTGTAATTCTGTTCACTTTATTTATAAAAGCATGTTGCTCTCTGAATTCCTGCATACTAAGTATTTCTCTCCTGGTGAATTAGATATTTTTGAAGTCTTTATGTTTAAATACTATTCAGTGATTAATAATATAACACACCTTCAGTTTTATCTAGGTTGATTTCAAAGACTACTTACTCATGTTGGTCACAGTCCTTAAATACCATGTGCCAAATTCTGCTCTGCACAGATTTTGGCCCTATTGGTTGAAACTTCAGGTTTCTTGTCAAATATTAATCCATCATACCTTTACAAAGTAATGTTATGCTCAGTATTCCCAAGCCTATGGTAATATCTATGTATGTCATTTATGTTCTGTTAAGCCTCAGAACCTTTGGCTCATGTTAGCAAAGACAGTAGGAGAGATGGAGAGCAGTCCTATCTTGATCTCCACTGTAAAGAAAATATATCTGAATCTGTTCTAGATACCAGTAGGTTTGTGTACTTTTACATTTCATGCAACAGGACCACAATTCAAATTTCCTCACATTAAAGAGAAATATGGGCCCCTCTACCCAGTAAACATAATTTTATACATCGGAAGTTGTAGACAACATCATGGTTTGAACAATTAAAGAAGCCATAAAAAAGCTTTAAAAAGCTTCTATAGGTTCTATAGATGCATCCGAAGAAGTGAGGTTTTTACTCATGAAAGCTTATGCCCAAATAAATCTGTTAGTCTTTAAGGTGCCACCAGACTCCTTGTTGCTTTTATAGTATTCTAGTTTATCCCATATTAAAAATAACCCTCCCTTAATCCCACTTGACTCTCCAACTATCACCCTCTCTCCTTCTTGTCTCTACGCTCATTGAATGCACTGTCTACAATCCTTGGCTGGAGTTTCTCTCCTCCAATTCATCCTAGACTTTCCAATCTGGCTTCCATCCCTTGCACTTCATTGAAACTCCTGGTGCCAAAGTCTTTAGCAACCTCTTTCTAGATAACAGTCTGAATAAATACTTCATCCTCATCCTCCTGGACTTGTTGGCTGTCTTTGACAGTCAGCCACCTTCTTGAAATCTTGTCCTCCATTTGCTTCTGTGACTCTGTCCTCCTCTTGTTGTCCTCCTACATCTTTAATTGCTCCGTTAGTGTGGCCATTGGAGGATTCTCTTCATCTGCACTCTAATTTTCTATAGGGGTTCCACAGGGCAATGATATTGGTCCCCTTCTCTTCTCCCTCTACACATTACCTCTGGGTAATCTCATCCGCAAACACAAATTCAAGTAATCATCTCTATACTGATGACTCACAGATCTTCCTCTCTACTCTAGACCTGCATTCTGTCCTAAAATCTTGGTCTCTCTCTCTCTCTCTGACATAACCTCATGGATGTCTTGCCATCAGCTCAACATGACTAAAATAGAGCTCCTAATCTCACCTGGCCCTGACAAGCCCTTATCAATACCTCCTTTCTTAATCATTGTTAACAAAACCACCATCCTGTTACTTGGGACTGTAACTTAGGCTTCAACTTTGACTCTGACCTCTCTGAATGGCCCTCACATCCAGGCTACATCTAAATCTTGCTGAGACTTTCTGGATAGCCTCTCTAAGATATGGCCTCTCTTGTCCATCCATACAGCTAAAACTCATCCTGGCTCTCATCTTATGTTTTGATTCCTGCAACATCCATCTCTGGCCTTAACAAATTAAATCTTGTCCTGCTTACAGCAACTTAGAATGCTGCTGCAAAGATCATTTTCCTAGCCTGCCACTTTGACCATGTCACCTCTCTTTGAATCTCTCCACTGACTCCCCTTTCTCTAGTATTCACTTTCAAGGCCCTTCATGGGCAATCCCTACTTATATCTCATTTGCTATTGAGAGTTCAGTGCTCTCAGCCAATGACTCCATTGCCCATTTCTTAAAGCCCACCTTTGTGCTTTTTTCCCCATGCTGCTTGGGAGGTGCTTCCCATAAACAGCCACAAAGTGCTCTCATTATCTTCCTTAAAATTCTTTGCTCTAATGGCTTCAAAAGCCTAGACAGCTATTAGGCAGCTGGTATGCAGAGCCCACTGCCTATCATGCTGATCAATATTGTCTCATTTCCTTGTTCTCCCCAACTGGTATCACTGTGTCTGTTTCTTGTCTTATAATTGGCTTGTAAACTCTTTGGGGAAGGGACCATCTCTTTGTTCTGTTTGTACAGCACCTAGCACGATGGTACCCTGGCTCCAAGTCATTATGGTAATACAAATAAGAAATAATAATGAAAAACTGTATCTGTATTTTCCTACAAACTAGCTATTCATTTCACATCTATGAGCTGGCTCATCAGTATAATCAGCTTCATATATATCTGAAGTATGATGGTCTATTCTAGCTAGATATGCACTTTTATTTGATGCATGTTGTATTGTATGCTTAATGCAAATAGTGTTGGTGAGTTTACATATTGGTATGAAATACAGTTTCCCCTGAAAGGAGTTAATACCTATAGGTTCATTTAAAAACAGACTGACAGTGTAGTGCAGGCAAGACATGAGACAGAGTTCAGACAGACACACACAGTCCAAACACCTATTGCCTTGAGAAAGGAGACACGAGGTTGTGTGTCATGAGTTCAGATCTCACTTCTATTGACTGCAATTAATACTTCTGTGCACTACAGGTCTAATCGGGAAAAGGCCTCATACTCTACCTTCATTTCTACTGTTATGAGACAACTGGATTTGATATAATCCGCAGCCATCTTGTGCACTTAACCCCACCATCCTCTGCTAAACTAGAAGCGAGGATACCACAGAAAAATCTGGCTTGCTTAGACAGACAAAAACATCTGCAAGCTGCAGTTTTACTGACTTGGATAGATAAAGCAAAAGGACAGATTCATGGGTAGGGGGGAATGTGGAAAACTGACCTTGATTCTGGTTGTCTGTGTTTGTAAGTGTGTTTGTTTTGTTTTGTCTTCTTCTGAAGCTGCTTTGCTGATAGTGATAATAATTCATTATTATTGGTTGTTGCTAGGGAAATTATTAGCCTGTTAGGAGCTATTATGTGTTATGTGCTTCATATGGAGAAAATCTATAAATAGTTTAGTTAGAAATTTTGATTTGGAGCAGTCCAAGGAAGCTTTATTTGGGCAAAGATCTGGCACCTAAACCCTTGGACGGAAGGAGGGCACCGGAAGACTGATTGTTGTTTCTTGGAAATCATCTCAGACTTTGGGTAAATATAAATGTTTGGGATGCTCTGAACATACTGAGACAGCATATATGTGTGTGTACGTGTATGCTTGAGACCTAATAACAAATAGTTTTAGGTAAAAGCACTCTTGTTTGTACCAATCATTTATCAGACAGAGGAGCTATGTCCCCAGTGATTTATTCCTGACACTGTCTGGAGAGAACCAGTTAAGATACCACTGCTTTGGATTCTGAAAACCCTTGGTAACACCCCATTATAGAAACACACTGACTGAGAAGCTGCACAAGGTCACAAGACAAAGTTGGAAACAGAATTCAGACAGATCCAAGTCTTATCCATTCAGCGAACAGTCTACTGATGTCTAGCAAATTTTTGTAACTGGAAAAATCTCCTTTATTGGCTGATCTACATAAAGGCTAGCAGATACATTTTTAGCTCAAGAGATAGCAACAGTCTATGATGATCCCAGAATGAAAGATTTCACACTCTGACAATGACCCATCTGGGGGGAACAGAGGGGTGTCCTTATTGTTGTGCATGATAGAATTTGTTTTTCCTGATTGTCTTTTTAGAAATCAGTTTATTTATTTCAGTTTAACTTACACAGTGAGAACATCCTTAAAGCATCTTTTATAGTTAAAACTTATTATTACTTACATTTCCATTGTTTGTCACCCAGTTGAACTGCATTTGTCACATGACACCTCTGTACCTTGGAACATGTTATGTCCCTCTCTTATGCAATCAAATCTTCTTCTCTCAACTCCCACGCTAGAGATCCTTCCTGTAACACCACTTTCATTAGATTTAATTGGTGGTTTCTGAGAGAGAGGAAACAGTCTGCTACCTGCTTTGCCAACTTCTAGGGCAAGTATCAGTCCCTCCTCTCCCCTTTTGACATTAGCCCTCCTTTCCATCCAAGTCCTCATTATGCTATTCACACAGAAGACTGCAAGGAACTGGCCTTCATACACACCCACTCCTCCACCTTCATTGGTGGCCATGAATGTAGTTAATATAAAAATTCAAAAGAACTTCAGGTAATACATATTCTTTGTTAGTAATCTGTCAAGGGGACAGTAACACATTCATGTGACTGACTATATGTATTGAGAGTAGTTAAGATTCATAGAAAAAGTTGCAGGTAAAGGTTTAAGACGCGGATGCTACAAAAACGTGTGTGTATATTTAAACTGAGACGTAAATAGTTCCATTAACATTAGTGGGACTGCTGATGTATCTAAAGTTAAGTGTTTATATGAGGGCAGCTCCAACTAGAAACTTTTGCCAGTATAATAATGCTGGTTGGGGTAATATTTTAACAACTTTTCTATACTGGCAAAAGCTATAGTATAGACAGTCATACAAGCAAAAAAAGTGCTTTTGTCAGTGCCTCTTCTTTGAGAAACCAGAATACACTATACAGATAACAGCAGCCTTTTGCTCCTATAAGTTGTGTCTACATGAGAAAAGGTTTGCCAGTATAGCTACACCAGCAATCCTTTCCTAGTGTAGACTGTCTTTCCAGGAGTGGGGCCTAAATCTGAAGATATCTTTGATTATTTGGTCTCTCTTGTGCATTGCAATACGTTTCTTTCCAATAGCAGCACAAGTCAACAGCAAAGATAATGATAATGCCTATGAACTCAGATATTCTTATCTGCAACGACATCACTTTTTAAAAAGTATATTTTGGGTGACAAGGAAGCCTTTCAGAAATGATATATTTAAAATGAATCTACAATAACCCTCATAAGTTCTTTCTCTAAATAATGATTTTCAGAGCTCCATAATATGGTGAGAGGGGAGATGAGTAAAAATTGGATTCAAATATTTTTGTCTAAGAAGAGTGTGTTGCTATCAGGCCCTTTCTCAAAGAGAACTTAATAATAAACATAGGTCTCACAGACCTGGTTAGTGTCCTTGGGGACAAAGAGTCAGAAGTCAATGTTCCATTTACATAATATTTCATTGCAGTAGGACAAGTGTTGATATATAGAGAACACTTAAATTGTTCAGTTCTGTATTTGCCATATAATCTCTTTGATATAGGGCTAGCTTTAAATCTCTCTTGGCCCATTGTGAATGTCTTTGTCTTCATAAAAGTGTTGAAAGGTTTTAAATTTAAAATGGGGCAATAGCCACCTGACAAGTTCTGGACAATCATCTAATGGCATGAGCCTGAGCAACTGGAAGGAAGACCCAGAGCTCCTGAAATTGGATTTCTAATATTTAATGCCCTCATAACTAACTTTAATGGAAGTGGTGGTATTAATTGAACCAGGCTCATTAGAGAATGAAGTTGTAGCACTTTTTAACATTTATCACTGTAGAGAAATAAACTATCATCGTGGTGCACCTACATTCTTCTCCATACCATGGAGATTAATTGCTCAGAAATTAATACAATTTTAAAAATGCATCATATATTATACTATAAAGTACCTTTCTTGGTGACATGACATTCTCATCATTGAAATAGCAATCCAAAAGCTTGAATCATTTAGAGACTTAAGATACATTTTTCAGACACTATTGATAAATGAACATTATCAAATGGACCTGAGTGACCTATAAATGTGTGTGCAAATATGAGATACACACACACAAAGATAGACTATCAGTGTTTTTGATCCAGTAAAAGAAAGGAAGTCTAGGATCCTCTTATAAAAGATTATGAATAATTTCTCTTGCTGTCAGCTTTATACAGAATTTAAACATGCATAAACTAAACTGCATAGCAAAAAAACAAACAAAAAAACATTTCCCTATTGTCATTTAGGGAACCTCTTTGGTTTTCTACCCTAGTGAAGACAGTGATCAGACTTTCATTAATATTATATCTGTGATGATTTGTTGCCAGTATTGTTCTACAAGTGATGTGGGTTTTTGTTTTAAAGGAAAACAAAAACACCAAATGAAAGTAAATCCCTCCTCCCAGGATGGCAGACAAAAGGTCTCTATGAAGTCATATGACATATTTACACTGTAAATTCAATATATAGTGTAGGCATTAACAAGTCATCTGAGATGTCATGTAATTAGCTATGTTAAATATTAGCTTAAATGAAGCTGAGGATCTGGCTTTCCATGATAATCCACATTGGTATCTGAAATACCACAATATCTTTCTATACTTAGGAAGGAAAATAGTTTGGTTCACAGATGTCATTGTGGATATTTTCCTCCTCACACAGGAGCTACATTTGCTGCTGGGATTAAAGGGCAAAAATTTCATTTTAACATAGGCTACATAGATGAGTTATAATGGGATCAGAAGCAACAGTTTTAGCCAATGTTTCATAACTGTTTCCAGTATCCTAACCTTTTGTCTTCAGCCACTTATAATGTTTTGCAACTTTCACTTTCATACTTACTTTTTCAATAACTGGTCCCTGCCTGAAGATGAACTCCTGATAGACTGCAAAATCAGATTGCACTCAGTAAATCACCATGACACGCTCACATACTCTGATATTATAACCATGGGTTCTAAAACACTTTCAAAGAAAATTAAAATGTAAAAGAAACATGTTTGCATAACTACAGATTAGCTTTCAAAAGGGGGGAAATGACTAATTTTGCAATTTCAAAGGCTTACATTATGAAATTGAATGGTTTAATATTAAATGTGATTGCTATCAGATAGTAATAGAGAATTCAATCAGTGTTTTTGTGAACAAACCTGCAATCTAAATACAATATAAATCTCATTAAAATTACAAGTGGTAGTTTCCAGTTTCATTATTATATATAATGCACCTACCACCATGATGCATGTGTGTGTTATAAATACTTATGCCACATTTTAAGCCATTCATACTAGTTATAGTCCTGTAAATAATGAACACTCTGATTAAAAACTAAATACAATAAAAATAATATAAGATATTAATAATAATATAAGATCAAAAATATAAGAATGGACATACTTGGTCAGACCAACACCTAGCCCAGTAGCCTGTCTGACAGTGGCAGTGCCAAATGCTTCAGAGGGAATGAATAGAACAGGGCAATTTTGAGTGATCCATCACCTGTCATCCAGTCACAGCTGCTATTTAGGGACACCTGGAGCATGGTCCCCGACCATCTTGGGTAATAGCCATTGATGGACCTCACGCCATGAAATCATCAAATTCTTTTTTGAAGCTAGTTATACTTTTGGCCTTCACAACATTTCTTGGCAACAAGTTTTGCAGATTGACTGTGCGTTGTATGAAGAAGTTCTCCCTTTTGTTGGTTTTTAAACCTGCTGCCTATTAATTTCCCTGAATAATCCCCTAGTTCTTGTGTTATGTGAAAGGATAAATAACACCTTTCCTATTCACTTTCTGCATACCATTCACGTCTCTTTTCTAAATTAACCAGTCCATCTTTTTAATCTCTCCTTTTATGAAAGCTGTTTCGTTGTCCTTCTCTGCACCTTTTCCAATTTCAATCTTTTTTTTTTTTTTGAGATGTGGAGACCAGACTGCATGCAGTATTCAAGGTTAAAGGAGTCCAAACATGGAGTCAATCATATGCAGGGTTTGACCCAAGATCTACATCAAGAACACAATAATTTCTTGTGATTATTTGACTGTAAACTAACATTGTAAGCAATACCTTCATAATGATTGGGAGAAATTTCAGTTATCTGTGCTCAATTTCAAAGGGCTTTGGTAAGATATCATTTTAAATAGGCCAGAGTCTGTTAAGTCTTCTATGTTGGCACTCAAGTCACTGGCTCCTGTTCCTGCTAATAGTTTCCACTATGAGTAAAAAACAGACACCAGGGAAGATTTATGCCTTTCCCCCCCGTAACTGCAACAACTGAAATTTCAATCTGGAATTTCAAAGTCAAGGTATGGTTCTTGTTTTCATATCATTTTCATCAGTAAACTGAACCCAGCTGAAATGTATTAGAGGTATGGGTAAAAAGCTCAAGTGTGGCAAGGTTATTTGCAGTGAGGTGAGAGTAAGGTCAAAAAAAAAAAAAACACCCCTTATTTTGCATAGGAACTGGAATAATGGCCCTAACGGAATGCCTGATGTTAGATACCTAAATCCACATCTAAACATCTAAATATAAGGGGGCTGATGTCTTTCTTTTTCAAAGAAGTCACCAAACACCTACAACCCCCCTCCTCCCTCAAGTCAGTTGGAGTTGCAGGTATTCAAAACATTTTGAAAATTTCTGTCAGTCAGAGTTGGCAGCAACCAGGGCCGGGTTCATTACCACGGGTTCCTTTCCATCAATACAACACAAAACCAGCTCAAGCCCCAACTCAGTGACCTGGGACAATTACACACCACTCCCTGGGCACCTTTAAGAGGCAATACTTCCCCCTCTTGCAAGCACCGAGTCTGAGTGTAGCAAAAAACTTTTTAATAAAAGAGAGAAATAATGCAGCATTAATTTGGGGGAAACACTGCAAATAGGGTTTATAAACATAAACCATGAGCAGAAGGCCCACCACCAAGTAAATTGGACAGTGTCCTTTTCCCCTCAGATTCTTAAGTCCAGCAACCCCAAAATCCCTTAAATGTGCCCGTCCCTTCTCTGCACCCCACTCACAGTTGCTGTCCTTGCCAGCAACCCAAAAGTCCCTTAAATGTGCCCGTCCCTTCTCTGCACCCCATTCACAGTTGCTGTCCTTGGACAGTGCAGACCCAGAGTTCAGAGGTGTAAATACAGAGTTCACCTCACACCCTGGGTGGAGGGGGGGATAAGGAGGCACCCTACTCATTCCGCTCATCGAGCACTCACTTGCCACCCGTCTCTGTGGGGCTCTGCTTGCCACGCCTTTCCGCCAGCCACCCTGTTGGCCACGCCTCTCTGCCAGTCGCCCTGTTGGCCACTTACCCTGTTGGCCCTGTGTCTTCAGGGTCCTCCACATAAAACATCTCTCAGTGATTTCAGCTCTCAGTGATGGCAGCTGTTAGTGGGGGAGCCTCACTGCTGGTGCACACTGGGCAGTCTCTTTCATCAAAGACACTGCCCCAAAGCAGGTCTAATACTTAGACGTAGGTATCAGTGATTTCAGCACTGCAACATTTAACAAAACTTGCAATTGAGTCTAAATTAGCTCTGTTATTATACAGTAGAGAAAGGAAAGGTCAAATGGTGTCTGGGACCCTTTGAAAGGCCCAAACCACCAGGTACAAGTACCTGTCCCCACCTTCTCTCCACTCACTGGGCTTTGGAACCCATGTCCCCTGCCCAGCAAGTGCCGTTTAGTTGAGGATGAGTCCCTCAAGCAAGAAATGCAAAGTACAGTTCTGCTGCCATTTACAGATAGGCAAGTTTAAAAAAAAAAAGCTGTTTGAGAACTTAGAGTTTGGGTTAAGGTATTTGCATATTTTGACATGTGATATTAACAGTTTGTGTTTTAATGATGATAAAGCTTTAACACTTTGAGTCTCAACGTCTACTGTCATTAAATATTGTCCCTCCATCCCCACAACTCTGAAAATTTAAATAGATAAAAACAGGAAAAAAGCTTTAAAATGACCATTGATATTTATCAAAATCATAAAACACAAGTTTTATAATTTTTTTTTTTTTTTTTTAACAAGCCTAGTTATTATAGACCCCACACTTTACAACCAATTGCCTGATTGGAGCTTTCAACACATGTAAACCCATGTGTGTGTGTGTGTCTATATCTATATATATCACGCTTTTGTTCTTGCAAATTTCTTTATGGTGTTAGACCCTTACTTTTCTCTTAATCTCATTCTTCACCTAATAAGTAGCTACCACATACATTTAGCTGCTACCACATACATTTTCCTTATTAAAAGCTGCAGTCTATGTGCCATTCTTTCAATCAGAACACGTTTGCAGTGTTGTAAATTGTGTTTGTCCCAGGACATGAGATACACAAGGTGGGTGAGGTAATATCTTTTTTCGGACAAACTTCTGTTGGTGAAAGAGACAAGCCTTTCAGCTATAAGAAGTTTGTCCAGTAAAAGACATTACCTCACCAACCTTGTCTCACTCTGGAAAGCCTCATTATAGCATAGCTGGCAAATTCCTTATTCATCGTGGCTATTCAGACCTTAGTCTTAAATTATTCTCTGTCTGTTTATCACAGCTAGTAGAGCTTCACTGTGTTAGTATTTCACATCTATTATTAGCTCTTACTTCAAGACATATTGCTTAAATAGAAATTCAGGCTAAAAGAGTCTGTCAAAGTTCCTATACTCTGGATGCATCAGAGCACAGTGCCCAATTGACAGTGTCAAGGTGCTTTGAATTTTCTCTGCATATATAACAAAAATATCTGAATAGAAGTATTAGAATTTAATAGTTCTAGCTTCTTTTGACAGGATGCCAGAAGAAAGCAATCTACCATTTTCAGTTTAGTAGAAGTATGATAGTGAAGGCACCTATGACACAGTCTTGCACAGAATAGCTCTTGGACACTGAATTATTTTGGTAAGGATTGATTTTATGACATGAGACATTGAGACATTTTAAAGATAAAACTTATTAATACAGACATGCTTGTTTTCAAAGGTTTATAAATTTCGTCCTTTTTCTGCTAAAATTTTCCATGGTTAGTATCTGTCAGAGGCTTGTTTTCTTTGATTGAGTAAAACCCTTTCAGCCACTTGTGATATCCTTAAGGATAAAAACATGTCTCCCATAATAAAACAAAAAACAAACAACCCCCCCAATCTGTCTAACTGCACATAAGTATGTGAAGTATTAGAGGGGTAGCCATATTAGTCTGGATCTGTAAAAAGCAACAAAGAGTCCTGTGGCACCTTATAGACTAACAGACGTATTGGAGCATAAGCTTTCGTGGGTGAATACCCACATTGTCAGAGGCATGTGGTGGAAATTTCCAGAGGCAGGTATAAATATGCAGGCCAGAATTATTCTGGAGATAACGAGGCTAGTTCAATCAGGGAGGATGAGGTCCTCTTCTAGCAGTTGAGGTGTGAAAATCAAGGGAGGAGAAACTGCTTTTGTAGTTGGCTAGCCATTCACAGTTTTTGATTAATCCTGAGCTGACGGTGTCAAATTTGCAAATGAACTGAAGTTCAGCAGCTTCTCTTTGGAGTCTGGTCCTGAAGTTTTTTTGCTGCAGGATGGCTATGTTTAAATCTGCTATTGTGTGTCCAGGGAGGTTGAAGTGTTCTCCTACAGGTTTTTGTATATTGCCATTCCTAATATCTGACTTGTGTCCATTAATCCTTTTATGTAGGGATTGTCCAGTTTGGCCGATATACATAGCAGAGGGTTATTGCTGGCACATGATGGCGTATATTACATCGGTGGACGTGCAGGTGAATGAACCGGTGATGTTGTGGCTGATCTGGTTAAGTCCTGTGATGGTGTCACTGGTGTAGATATGTGGGCAGAGTTGGCATCGAGGTTTGTTGTCGAGGATTGGTTCCTGAGTTAGAGTTACTATAGTGCGGTGTGTGGTCGTTGGTGAGAATATGCTTAAGGATGGCGGGTTGTCTGTGGGCGAGGACTGGCTTGCCTCCCAAGGCCTGTGAAAGCGAGGGCCATTGTCCAGGATGGGTTGTAGATCACTGATGATGCGTTGGAGAGGTTTTACCTGAGGACTGTAAGTGATGGCCATTGGAGTTCTGTTGGTTTCTTTCTTGGGCTTGTCTTGCAGCAGGAGGCTTCTGGGTACACGTCTGGCTCTGTTGATTTGTTTTTTTTATTTCCTCGTGCAGGTATTTTAGTTTTGAGAATGCTTGGTGAAGATCTTGTAGGTGTTGGCCTCTGTCTGAGGGGTTGGAGTATGTGAGAAATTCAATACAATGGACACTGTTTTACAACAAGACAAATGGACATCCTGCATGATCTAACATATTTTTGTCTACTTTTCAATTTTGTGTCTTATGAGAATTTACAAGAAATCAGCAGTGTCCTTACTTTTTAATAAAGTTGTTTAACACCCACCCATATGCCCTAATTAAAAAAACATGTTGTGTGCAGAACTAATAAGAATAAAAACAGCCACATAATGATTAAAAGTACTTCAATTCAAGTTAAATACAACTTTATATGGCTTGCCTTGACTAGATTTCTGACATAATATTTGACTCAAACATTAAATGCAGCTTGGGTTCAAGGCATCTCACAAACTTAGAGAAGGGTGTTCACAGTCAGGAAACTCAATACGCCAACCTACACCAATTTTTTTACCTAAACTCATGACATTTGACCTAAGACATGGCTCAGTATGAAGTCACCCTTGGAAGATCACATTTGCTTACGTTAAATCTCCAAGCATTAACTCATTTCCATTCTCTTTCAAACTGAAGCAAACTACAGAGTTCAGTCAACAAATTACACTGTGACAAAAAACATGCAGAGTTGGCATAACATTACTCGTTATTGCTGAAGGGGCCAAATGTTAAAAGGTTGGGGCAATGGCCATGACCAGAAAAATTCAATTTGCACATCCAAACTGCAAATCAATTCACCTGCTCAAGTGTACCCCATTCATGTTACATTTCATATGTTTGCAGAGCCATCCCTTCTGAAGGAGATTGATTTGTAGGCCAGAAAAAAATCAAATTTTATTAGGAAAAAAAACCACACTGTTCCTTAAAAACAACCAAACAAAAACAACACACACCCCTTTTCTTCCTGCAAGGCAGATGGGAATTTAAAGCTTCAGGAGTTTAAGTGCCTACCTCAATATGCAAGAAATTCTAAAACAAAAACTTTAAAGTTACTAAGTTAATTCAAGAGAACATATCCAATTACACGTACCAATATGCAAACATCTAGTCATCATAAACTTTGGAAAGCACAAACTAAGTTACATAAACAATTCTGACACTAACATGCCAATTCAAATACAGACATTTTAATAGATTAATTCCCAAATCACGAGGAATTAGTTTGCCCCATTACACCTGGCACAGAGCAAAGAGCAATTTGAAGCTGTAGCAGTACAGTGGAGTTGTACCGCAGAGAAGCACAATTTTCCCTCTAATCTCTTCTTGCTCTAGAGAGACATTAAATGACTTCACTGTTTTTTGTGGTGTACTTTAGGGCTTGTCTGGATGGGATCACGCAGGAAAAGTTAATCCAAATTAACTAAAGGTGCAAATTTCAAGTGACAAGTGCCAGTTAAACCCCATTAAACCCAGGTAGATGCTCTTTTCTTTTCAGAATTAAAGTGGCCTTAATTTGGTTAATTTTAATTCACGTTGGAAGTAAATTAGATTAAACCGCATTAAGGACACTTTAATTCTGAATTTGAGGATCCACACTGGTGGATAATGGGGTTTTACTAATCCAAATTAACTTTTTTGAGGATCCCTGTGTAGACAAGCCCTTCCTCTCCTCTTCATCCTGTACACCAGACAGTTACTCTTTCCAGTGAGTAGGGGCAGAAAGAAGAACAAAGGCTGCTCCCATTCCTGACCTTTATCCAGCCCTTTGCTCACAGAAGGTGTATCAAGAAGGGAGTTGTTGCTCTCCACACTGCATTCAGATCATAACATGAACAGTCCTTACTCAGTTGCATGGCAATAAGGACAATTTTACTCTCCTGCATTGCCAAGTAACACCTAGGGACAGTCCAGTCTTGTTTGTAGTAAAACCTTTTATTTTGAAATGATATCATGTAACAGCTGGGAATAACTCTTTTTAGTTAAAAGGACAACTTACAGAAGCCTAAGGTTCACAGAATTTGTGATGTGTTTAGAGTAAAGCCAGATGAACCTCTTTGCAGCAGCATATAGTTGACTAGCATGATTACTTTTCCCTATGGCATTTACCTTATGACATCCAACTGCTCATTTCTCCATAGCAGTAATTATGGGGCAGGATTTTATTTATAGCTCAGCAAGTAGCTTTTAGCAGAGTTGATAAACAGCTATTATTAATAGTATTTAAGATTAGACAACTATGTAATAAATGCATTTGTTGTGCTAAAGAAAGGGCAGAAATGTACAGTATTTCACTGTGGAAGGAAAAAGGTGCTCTCCATATCAAGTTTTCTGGAATGTGCTTAAGGAAGCATGCCTTGAATTATACAGTAGATCTAATTTCCATCTCACATTGGTGAGATTCAGGATTAACCCCCCTGGAGTTTCATCAATACCACCTTGGGTAGGGATCAGAATCATGTGAGTGTGAATCAAACAAGTGTATGTATTAAGTAGTAGCAAACAACACCTTTACTAAGAGCACTGTAAGAAACTAAAGTGTGTTGTCTTGACTAGAGATGGAATAGCAAGTTCACACTGCACAAAGTGCATTGATTTTTATATCTCAACATCTATCATTACCTAAAAGGTGTTCATATCCTAAAACTTATCATTTACAAGTCATCATCAAGTTATGACACCAGGCTTATTTCACACCATTCTTTTTGGAAGGCCCTTTAAAAAAGTGTTCAAATTACAGAAGAGATACTGTAAAAATGAACATTGGCTTGTGGATTCCAATTTTAAAGAAAGAGTCCAAAGAATTTTTTTAAAAAAATGGGGCTTCTGAGTCAGGAAGTGTCCATCATTTAATAGAGCTGCTGAAAAGAAATGTCATACTTTCTATAAGAGTCCTGTAATGTTTATATGTCTTCTTATTATTGTTCATTATTGTTTTTCTATGGAGGACAGGGGTTTAATAATGGACTGGCAAACACATAAAAGGAAGCAGTAAAGTAAGAGTATGAGTGAGTTGAGGTTGCTGAAGAATAAGTTCTCAAAATGATGCCTAGGATTTATACTTTTAATTCTTAGCACTGAAGGAAACAGATTATCAAGCTCACAGTCTGTGTATCAACGTCAGACTTTACCCCTGAAACAGTAAAATACCACTTTCATGTGTGATACACACAATCAATCACCAAAGAGGAGAGAAAGCCCAAGGAAGCTTTGAAATGCACTTCTCAAGGAAATATCAGAAAAAAAGGTGATATTCTGTCTTAGAAACTTTAAGTGCTTTTGTTTCTGGTATCTTTCAAGAGATTGGAGTAGTTAATGTGGCTCAAAACAGTAGTTTTCAGTTCATAACATATTTTGGTTGATAAAGATTGTAAGTGAAATCTTGGCACCATTGAAATCAATGGCAAGCCTCCCTTAAATGTCAGTAGAGCCAGGATTTCACCTTGACTGAATTATTTTCTGTGAGAATTAATTGATTGAGATGAGTCAAAGAAAAACTGCACATTTTGCATACAAAAGAGCAGCTACTATAAGTGATTTGCTATGAAAGCAAACAACTACAAGAGGAGACAACAAAGGAATATCTATTACACCCATTACAGTATTTAACTTGCATTAGTTTTACACTGTTGACGCCAAAACACACTTATCTTCTCAGGACAGGCTATGGCTTCCTGAAACAATTCCTGTGAATCCCTTTTTAAAAACGGGTCTTTCAAAGCTAGATCAAGTAAGGCTATGGGGCTCTATTTATGTCTTCATTTATAAGCTTTACTTCCATTGGGGGAAAAAAAAGACAAAAGAAAAAAGAAAAACAAGAAAAAATAGCTAAGGTGACCAGACAGCAAATGTGAAAAATCAGGACATCGGGTGGGGGTAATAGGAGCCTATATAAGAAAAAGACCCCAAAATCGGGACTCTCCCTATAAAATCGGGACATCTGGTCACCCTAAATAGCAAATGCTACACCAACATTCCCCCTTTTCTACCTAAATTGGAGAGAGAAGCTTTCAAGTTCACCAGCTTTCTCCTAAAGATCCTTGTGTCATTACCTTCCAGGACCTACCAGGATTTAAAGAGCATTCAGATACAAAATATACTCTGATGTATCCTGAGTGATAATGGGTCTGTGCTTACATCTGCTACAGCCACTCTGCAACTAGGTGAGCTAATGACATAGTGGCATGAGGCTTTGGGAAGGGATGTGAATTTGCTGTTGTGCAGTCATACTGCTGTTGACAATCCATCTCAAATCGATGCTCTACTGATGCTCGTAAGTAAATATTTAAGCCAGGATACAGAAACAGAATCGGAGCCTTAAAATTTCACCTATTCTGCAGTAAAGTTTCAGAGTAGCAGCCGTGTTAGTCTGTATCCGCAAAAAGAACAGGAGTACTTGTGGCACCTTAGAGACTAAGGGTACATTTACACTACAGCGGGGAGTCGATTTAAGATACGCAAATTCAGCTATGTGAATAGCGTAGCTGAATTCGACGTATCGCAGCCGACTTACCCCGTTGTGAGGACGGCGGCAAAATCGACTTCTGCGGCTTTTTGTCGTCGGCGCTTACTACCACCTCCGCTGGTGGAGTTAGAGCGCCGATTCGGGGATCGATTGTCGCGTCCCGATGGGACGCGATAAATCGATCCCCGAGAGGTCGATTTCTACCCGCCGATTCAGGCGGGTAGTATAGACCAGACCTAACAAATTTATTAGAGCATAAGCTTTCGTGGACTACAGCCCACTTCTTCGGATGCATATAGAGTGGAATAAATATTGAGGAGATATATATACACACATACAGAGAGCATAAACAGGTGGGAGTTGTCTTACCAACTCTGAGAGGCCAATTAAGTAAGAGAAAAAAAACTTTTGAAGTGATAATCAAGATAGCTCAGTACAGACAGTTTGATAAGAAGTGTGAGAATACTTACAAGGGGAGATAGATTCAATGTTTGTAATGGCTCAGCCATTCCCAGTCCTTATTCAATCCTGAGTTGATTGTGTCTAGTTTGCCTATCAATTCCAGCTCAGCAGTCTCTCGTTGGAGTCTGTTTTTGAAGTTTTTCTGTTGTAAGATAGCCACCTGCAGGTCTGACATTGAATGACCAGACAGGTTAAAGTGTTCTCCCACTGGTTTTTGAGTATTATGATTCCTGATGTCAGATTTGTGTCCATTCATTCTTTTGCGTAGAGACTGTCCGGTTTGGCCAATGTACATGGCAGAGGGGCATTGCTGGCACATGATGGCATATATCACATTGGTAGATGTGCAGGTGAACGAGCCCCTGATGGTATGGCTCCTCCTGCTGGCCACTCACCAGCCTGTGCTCTCCGCTTTCCACTGTCTCCCAGGAACAGGATTGAATAAGGACTGGGAATGACTGAGCCATTACAAACATTGAATCTATCTCCCCTTGTAAAAATTCTCACACTTCTTATCAAACTGTCTTTACTGAGCTATCTTGATTATCACTTCAAAAGTTTTTTTTCTCTTACTTAATTGGCCTCTCAGAGTTGGTAAGACAACTCCCACCTGTTTATGCTCTCTGTATGTGTGTATATATATCTCCTCAATATTTATTCCACTCTATATGCATCCGAAGAAGTGGGCTGTAGTCCACGAAAGCTTATGCTCTAATAAATTTGTTAGTCTCTAAAGTGCCACAAGTACTCCTGTTCTTTCTGCAGTAAAGTATATCTCTAATACAGATTTCATTCACTGAAACATTAGAACGGTGAATCAACTCCAAGACTATCTCTTCACACTCCTGGTGCGTTATCATGTGTTAATACATGAGAATGATGGGGGGGAGGGTTGCTTATTACTCCACAACCTGGTGGACATCCAGCAAGCACCAATACTCCTCCAAACATTTCATTTGAAAACAGTCCTTCAAACAAGTGATTTCATCACAAATTTAAGTCATTTACCATGTGGACAATAGTGAAAACTTACAAACTGTGAGTGTGATGCTGCTATAACCCAAACTGTTAGCACTGAAAACTTCTGTATTGGTTACCAGAAATGCTGTTCTTTGTAGAAAATTATAAACTATAGTAGATTACATCTACATATACCCAAAGCCATATGATGCAGATTTCTATCTTCAGCTCTGGAAAGTTTGCACATGTTCAGATCAATCTGGCTACACAGTTACAGTATGAAGCTATAGTTTTTGTTTGTTTATTTTTTTAGTAAAAATATACTGCCCCCAGATTGCAGAATGGAGTACTCTTATCCCTCAAAATGGGAAAAACAGTAGCCTGTATGATCAAATAACCACTACATTTATGGCATAAACAACGATGAATCATTTGAAAGTAACACAGATAATACATGCGATATGCCACTGTGGGGCTAATCCTTCTTTGTCTAAATGCATAGATAATAAATATTTTTAAAACTGTTAAGGAAAAAGTATAGCAACTTCAAAAAATATGAATGAGATTTATCTAACTGCAGGCTAAATAACATAATTATGCAGCTTTTCTGATATGCATAAATAAGGAACTTATTAAAGCACATAAATTCAATAAGGGGGGGACTAAATACAAGTTAGAAACATAATACAAAACAATCAAAGCAGACAACCTATGACCTCAACATTTACAAACTAAGGCCCTGATGCTGTGAACAGTAACAGTGGTGCTTAATTTTACGCATGTGAATGGTCCTATTGAAGAGAATGTGATTACTCACATCCTTAAAATTAAGCTTGTGCATAAGTGCTTTGCTGGCTCAGAGTCAAAGCCATAATCCCAGAAGCAAATTTACCCCCATGATAAAAAAAAAAATGGGAACCATATTTGAGTATCTAAATTGCTACCAGACAGTGGAGTCTTTTTTAGCTGGGGAATCTCCCCTCTTATCCACACAGTGCCTCGGCTGGTACAGCTAGGAGTTTAGTTCTTGGTGGACTCCACTGAGCAGACTCCCCAGTGCCATTCACTGAAATTTGGTTCTGCTGCCCACCCACTTGAATGGCAGGGATAGCCACATCAAATTTGAGTGGCCTGACCATGCAGCTGGAGCGACACTCTGGACTGATCTGGCAGCAGCCGTAACAAATTAGTATGGGACTGCTGCTTGAAGGTGATTGGGCAATGGCCTGTGGGACTTTGAGCAAGTGCAAAAACCTTGCCTTCACCCGAGAATTGGTGCCACTGTTTTAATGAATCTCAGGTTTGGTAACCAATATCACCAGTCACTTCTGATAAAATTGGTTCATATGTATTGCCTCTAAAAATTGCTCAATAGGTACTAAATGTAACAATATAAGTGTTACATTAAATATACAAGACAACTTCAAACTGTCAGGTGTTCAAATGTATATGACAAAAATATGCCCTATAACTTACTTGTAAAGAGCACTTAACACTGATCATGCACTAGCATACATCAATATTGGCAAAACACTCATAGAAATATCACCAGATATTGTAAAAATTGAACAACACTTCACACCTGTCGTACAACCTGTATTCAATGTAATTCCCATACTAACATTAATCAGGATTTCAAATCTGTTGTTTCATTGGCATTATTATTGGCTAGACTAAGAATTGCAATGAAGTGGATGAGAAAAATCTGTCTGACAACTCCACTCATGAATAAAATACTTAAGGAAAATAATACATTATAGATGGACTAACAGTTATAAGTCCTATAAAACATGGCCAGGTCTTCTCAACTGTACAGAAAGCAACATACATTTATCAAATTTGAAGACAAATGTCAAGCAGTTCATCCTTTACTCCTTCTTTTAATAATTTATCTTGCATTCTGGCTTTAGCTCTTTATCACTATCTTGCCAGTTGCAGCTGCTTAACTCAATGCCTGCTCCAATCTCATTTCCTGTTTATGGACTACTTAAAATTTTCTTGCCCTGAACATTTTGGAATTGACTTTTTTTCCAACTTCTCCTTCCTCAAGTGATTTTGGCGTGATTAGCAGGGTGCTGCAGAGAGAGTGATATTATGGTATTATGACCAATGCAAGAGACCTAAACAGAATTGGCTATGGACTAGTTTCTGCACTCTTCCCACTACGAGTTTTGCCTGAGTAATGATTGCATGACTGAGCCTCATAATACCATGTGAAGGTACTATATCAGAAACAGTATGTAAGAGGTGAATCCTCCATGGGTTAATAGCAGGCTTCTGCTCACACATGGCTACTATTTCTGACCAGAATTTCAAGTCTGTTGATGAGTGGATATACATTTCTACTTCTACTGTAGGAAGGCTCTCCTGAGACACCAAACCAATATCTAGTATATGGCAGAGTCCCCTATCTGTTGAATAGATACAATATGGTATTATGGTGAATCAGGAGAGGTTTCAGTTTATAGGAATGTCACTTTTTTCAGACCTCTTTTGCAAGTCTGGAATATGCTGGAGCTCTGTGTTTTGCTCCTGCATGAGCTGATTAATACTTTATCTTAGAGCAGTGTTTTAGAAAAATAAATGCAAAGACAAAACCATGTCTGCAGTTAGCAGTGAAAGTGTCAGTGGGTGTGGTGACAGACACATTCCACAGCAGATATAACTAGACCCCAGGGGAAATGCCCACAGGTGGTAGCCAGGTGACCCTGAGTTCAAATCTCATCCTTACCAACTACTGTTATATTGCCATACACTTAACTACCCTGATTATTGACCAACACAATAAGTTACAACCATAGAAGGCAGTCATGGATAAGCTGCTGCCACCATCCTCCCTCCTGTTTCACAAATAAATTAGTAGAGAGGTAACAGTCACTTCAGACATAGTCATGAATAAAAACCTCTGTTTCTAACATGGCAGAACCACATTTGGCTTCACTGTCTTTCATATGTGTGTTCTAGTTTTGGTTACAGAATCACATTCTTCTTCCAGGCACAGGATCCAGGGTTCCAATATTCTACTCTTGTCCAGCATTTGGTTATGTAACACACCGGGAAAGTTTGTGTAGGATGTCCTCCTTCAGTGTCTGGCTCATAAGGAGGCTAGTAATTAATTCTCTAGCTCAAGTGGTTGGAGCTGGGATTCTGAAAGGCCAGGGTTCAAAACTTGCTCCTGAGCTATGTGGGTGATATTATAATAGCATGTGATTCATTCAATGAGAAGACATCTTTAAAACGGGGTTTTGTACAGAGTCAGGCAGGTTGACAGTACCAGGAGCAGATTTAGCAGTGCAATTTCTCCCTCCAATTCACAGATGTGTAGCTTCTCTTGTCCCCTCCCTGACCTTGGGGAGCTACCCACTCAGGCCATGTCTACACTATAGCCTATGCCGACATAATTTATGTTGCTCAGGGGTGTGAATAAACCATCCCTCTGAGCAACATAAGTTACACTGACATAAGCACTCATGTGCACAGCACTATGTCGGCAGGAAAGCTATGTCTCCCACTGACATAGCTTCTGCCGTTCACGGAGGTGTTTTTTTTATGCTGACGGAAGAGCTCTCTCCCGTCAGCATAGCGTGTCTTCACTGCATGTGTGGCAGCGGCACAGCTGCATCAGTACAGCTGTACTGCGGCAGTGCTGTATGTGTAGATGTGCCCTGAAATAACCAGCCCTGTACAAATAAAATAAAACACTAATACATTATCAAGAATGGCATATGGTTATCATTACGGTTGCATGAGGACTCCCTTTAACCATGGAATACTTTTAAAACATGCAAATAAGAAATCTCCTACATTCCTTGCTACTTTCATATTAAATACAGTGTGGCTGACACACTCAATAAAGGCTTTTACTTTCTATCTCCAACACATATGAAAATCAATTATGTACCCCAACTTGTCAAACTTGTACTCACATGAGACCTGATACATTCCTTGTATCAATGATACCAGTAGACAAGTATATCTGACATACAGTCCTTGTGGAACATTATTCTGCCTTATTAATATTGCTGAGGTCAGTGTTAAGAAACATTTACAAAGGGTCCCCAAAACCCAAGGATTGATCTGCAAAGTAACATAAGCAGGGTCACATTGTGTGTGTGTGGGTGGGGGGGAGAGGGGCAGCAATAGAAAAGCAGAGTTCCTATGAATCTCCATAGGTGATTAAGGCTGCTGTGCAAGCTTACAGTGATGGGGGGGGGGAAGACTAGTTTCATGCCTGAAAGCACATCAAACTCTGTTTACAGCTTAGAACTGAATCATCCACCAAGCTATTCCCATGTTGTTTGCTAAGTCTTCATTAAGTTTAACACAGAGAATAGTTATGAAGATTGTAAATGTCCATGCTAATTCATTGCTACAGCATTACCTTTCACAGCATCCTGGAATAGACATAAGCAGTGAATCTGATGCTTCATAATGATGAGAGATAGATAAGGAAAGGTCAGGTGCTGAAAAGGTTTCTGATGCCTATGAGCAGAAATCAATTCTTTTCTCCAGACATTAAAAAAAAAAGTTGGAAAGATTTCTTCCATGTTTCAAGTTTATTGCTGACACTGATAAGATACCCCTTATAGGCTTTTTTAGTTGACTTAACAGGCTAGTTCAGTGAGCTGAATCTGAAACTGGAAGGCAGAAATCAACCAGGTATTAATATTCAAAGAATGCATCAAGCATTCACAGGAAAATTGAGAGTATTCATAAATGACCATTGAAAGTAGAGAATTCCATTATATTTTTCAACCACAAAGATTTCATTTCTGCTAGAAAAATATTAAGCATGCACAGCTATTGTTCCTGCCTTTTTGTATCAACTGCAGGAAAACTGTCAGACAATTTGAACATTTCAGAAAAATAAAAGGAATGTTTTTTTTGCAAAGCAGTTCAATGGTAAGTGCTTTATGGACCAACAAAATAGCTATTATTGGTAAATTTACCACACAGATAGAACTATGGATATCATGGGCCCTATTCTGCATTACAAAAGAGGTGGTCATGCAATTACTGCCTAATAACAACGTTACTGTGTGGACAGTAGCATACGTTATCTTATATCACTGCTAATGGATTATTATGTCAATTGGGGCCTAGTAGGACTAGCTCTATTATCTGAGCTGTAAGAAGCAACCATGTGAAAATTCACAGAATATCACTTAATTTATAGAATAATCTGTTAGTAGAAAAAGCATGAAAAAGAGATCGAGGCTAATTTTGTATAAATAAAGTTCCTAGTATGACCCAAGGACTGTGCTGAGGTTGTAATTTACAAACAAAAAGATTTCAAAAACAAAAAAGATGGTCGCAATTGGTGTATTGGTAATAAAGCTTAACTGATTAAATACAGTTGAGGGGATGAGCCTATTCCATCCATTTAACCTTTTGGGGCTTTTTAAAACCAGGGATTCTGGGGAGCAAAACCAGACTCTGTGGGGATCTCCACCAGAAAGTCATTTGCTTCAGTCCAGGGACTCCATGAACCTCTGTAGAAATATAATGTAAACAAATAAACATGTTGCTATCTGCAATAAACAACAGCCATGTAGGAGTTTAATGTTTACAAGAAAAAAATCTTGGCTTTATATGTAATTGAGCTCTCATCACTGTAGGGCTGATTTTCTTTTTCACAAAGGGGCTTATCTTCTCTGTAACCCCGATTTGGAGTTTGCCAGCTCCTGGAGCTCTGGGATGAGTCTAGTGGGCCCTACCAGAAGGATTACAATGACGATGGCTGTCAGAGCCCTTTGACCTCATTCTCAGCATGCCTGGAATCAGGGTGGAGACAGACAGTACTATGAATCTCTCCTGGAGCCAATAGGGAGGCTTCTGCACTGGGTGATGCAGACAAGCAGGTCACTGGGTCAATGACTAGCCAGGGCTGCACAGCGCTAGTGAGTGGACAGCCTGACTGTACCTGGAAGCTATGTCTATACTGGGAGCTAAGGGTGGGAGTCCAGCTTGTGTAGAGTTACTCTGACTAGCTCTGATCAAGCTAGTGTGCTAAAGATAGTAGTGTAGCACAGGTAGTGGCAAGTAGGAACATGGGCTAGCCACCTCAATTACAAACCCGCCTGAAACTTTTGAGTACATGCTTGGGGCAGCTAGAATTCACTGCTGCTCACCGCTGCCCATGCTATGGTGGCTACATTAATATTTTTAGTGTGCTGACTCAATCAGAAATAGTGCATGTCTACGTGAGCTGGCAATCAAACCCTTAACCACAAATGTAGAAAAAGCCAATGACGGAGAGTTTAGTTTGGTTTGGTTTGGAAACTGGGAGAGAGACAGCACAGCTCAGGGAATCCCTGCTAAACTCCCACTTCCCCCTTAGTGAGCTTTTGCACTGCAGTGAGACTAGCTGCATGGACCATGTAGCTCCAACACTGCACTGACCAGCATCCAGAGGGGGAGAGAGAGAGAGAGAGATCTGACACAGCACTAGTTATCAAGAGCCATCTGAGACTCCAAGAGGATTCCAGAAAAGGGAACCAGTTAGCCTGACTGGAATCAGAAGAGGACCTTACCCCAGTCAGGAGTGATGAGTAAGAGGTCTTTTGTTTAAGCTAGCTAACACCACAGTTCTGCAACACTCCCCTTCAGGACATTTAACCTTGGTCTACTATCTATCCTGGGAAGGTGCCTGGGATAGAACTGTGGTCTGGAGGAGTTGTCCGTGCAGGGAGGTGGGAACTGGTTTATTTATCATATATACATTCTCTCAGTGCAAAGCATCATAGAGTCACATCATACTGAACAACAAACACAACACACGGGAGACAGGCCATCAATCTTCTTCCACATTTCATGGTCTTCAACCAGCTTTGACAAGCTATGGCAGGGCAATGACTCATCGGCGTGGCACCTCCTGCTGGTCATCCTGAGAATTAGCTCTTCCAAGCCAGAGTGCCCTCTGCAGGCAGGTGTCTCACCTGCCGCTGGCCCCTGTGTCCCTCCCGGACCCCGGTGCCCCTCTACTCCAAGGTTCTGCCCCCAGCAGCAACCGACTGTCTCTGGGTTTCCCCTCCCAGGGGAACTCCCAACCCTCTATCCCCACCTGCCAGTCATCATCTAGTCCCCGCTCTCTGGGGCAGACTGCAGTCTGTAAACCACTCATCATCGGCAAGGGGGTTAGGACCTGCTGCCTTTGCTTATGTCTGGGCTGCCCCTCTGCAGCCCCAGTACCTATTTGTAGGCCTTTAGCTAGGTCTGCAGCCTGGGGCTTTGCTAGGCTGGAGCTCTCCAGCTCCCTCTGCTGTTCCCCAGCACTGCTTTACCCTAGATACCCTTCTCAGCTCCCATGCAGCCAGGTCCTTCTCTCTCTGAAGCTAGAGAGAGAGTGTCTCTCAGTCTCTGTCCCTCAGCCCTCTTATAGGGCTAGCCGTGGCCTGATTGAGGTGTGGCCAGACCTGTGGCTGCTTTCCCCCAATCACCGTAGCTTTTCCCCCACCCCAGCCCTCTCCCAGGGCTGTTTCAAGCTCTTCGGGGTATGAGCGGCATAACCACCCCGCTACACAAGCACACATGCCATATCCCATCCAGTAACCCACATCATCAAACCATATCTCCATGGGCATGCCCTCCACCTCTGGCACCAATCCCTGCAAAACTTGCTTTGGCAATCCCTCAGCTTCTCTGATCCACATGTCCCACAAACTCAAGTTATCTTTGTCTGATTGCCTTGAGAGTTTCCAGTATCACTTTAGTTATGCTGTAAGTCCAGGCTATTACCCCTTTGTTATGCATGTGTGAAGTATAGTTAATGACTAGAAATGACGTATAGCTTTTCAAATTGAAGGCAGAAAGCCTCTTAATGTCCTGTTCCCTTAATGCCACATCTCACATGCAGATAGCAAGATACTGAAGGCAAGAAACTGCAACAATTTCATTTTATACTTCATGATAATCCCTTTGCTTCTCCATATGTGACCGAGAGTCCCTAGAGCAGCAGTCACGAATCCAATTCAATGGCGGATCTTGAAGTGATGTTTAGCATTCCTTGTAATCATACCATCTAGGTGTCTGAAGTGCTCAATACACTCCAATGCCTCTTCAGAATTGGGTAGGAGTATCTTGCTTTTTCAACAGACTTAGATGTCACCATTGTCTTTGTCTTTTCCTGTGATATCATTAGACCTAACATGTCTGATTCCACCATTACTCTTTCTGCACCTCTTCTTGTGACAATCCAATCAGGTCAGTGCCATCAGCGAAGCACAGATAACTAATTTTTTCATCCAGCAGCAGGTACATCCTTCTGTAGGTTTCCATCAGTGGTTCTTCTTAAAATGTCTTCAAGATAACAATTGAAGAGGGTCACTGATGGCATGCAGCCCTGTCTGACTCTATCTTCAAGTCACGTCAACTACTTTTCTCACATCCCACAAACGCTGATACTGTTACACTGCCACAGAGATTTTGTATCAGGCTTATTACACCTGGTGAAAATGAAATAAAGTTTATTTATCTGTAACCCTTCTGCCCATCTGAGTTGGCAGCAACAAGGGCCGGGTTCAGTATCTAGGGATTCCATTTCAATAACACAATGCAAAACCGGCTTGAGCCCCCACCCAGTGACCTGGGACAATTACATACCATGCCCCGGGTGCCTCTAAGAGGCAATACTTCCCCTCTCACAAGCACAGAGTCCGAGTGTAGCAAAGTCCTTTTAATAAAGGAGGGAAACAATGTGGCATTATGTTGGGGAAACACCACAAATAGGATTCATAACACAAATCATGAGCAAAAGACCCACCCCCAAGTAAGTTTGCCAGTGTCCTTTTCCCGTAAGGGTATTAAGTCCAGCAACCCAAAAATCACCCAAAAGTCCAACAACCCAAAAGTCTCTGTCCTTGGTCAGAGCAGCCCCAGAGTTCAAAAGTTTATCTGCAGAGTTTTACCTCCCAACCTCGGTGGAAAGGAGAGGGGCCACAGGGATATTAAGGGGCATCATGCGTGGTCCGAGGCCGACTGCCCCGCCTCTTTGTGGGGTTTTGCTGCAGCCTTCACCGCCAGCCGCTCCGCCAGCCGCTCCAGCCATTCCACAAACTGCTCCACTCCACCAGCCACTCCGCTTGCCCTCCTATGATCCACACTGCAAACTGCTCCGTTCCACCAGCCATCCCATGAGCCACTCCAGCCGTCCCGCAAACTGCTCTGTGCCACCAGCCACTCAGCAATATATCTTCAGCCCCTCCCCCAACACTTAGTGATTTCAGCTTGTAGTAGGAGAGCCTCAGTGCTGCTACACCATTGGCCCAAAGTGAATTCAGCTCAGCAGCCTGTAACTAGACTCCTAATGGAATAAAAATTAGCTCTGATATTCCACAGTGGAGAGAGGAGGAGGTGCAATTGGTGTTTCAGGCCCTCAAATAGGGACCCATACTATCAAGTACAAATGCCTATCCCCAGCTTCTCTCTATTCACTGGGTTTTGGAACCCATGTCCCTTGTCTAGCGAGTGCTACTTAGTTGATGGTGAGTCCCTCTGTTATAAAACAGTTCCACATAATCAGGGTAACACCACTTTATTCTTCCTGCCCCAATAATAGAGAAACTGGGGATTCCAGAGCAGCCAAAGTGACCATTTGGGCTGCTGTGGGCTCATGCTAGGTGGGGTGGGTGTGCCTATGCAAACAAGATCAGTCCCTGAAATTCTTTTCCACAACTCACCACAATTCACTACCAGATGTCAGGGTAGAGCTCATCCTGACTCTGCTTACATAGCAATGATTATTAATCATCACTTAAGGCTAACTGTTTTCTTCCCAAGATATTATTTTCTCTCTTCCCACTAAAGTCCCCCATTTGTTTTATTGGTTATTTTGTGTGTGTCATTGCTTTGTTGGGTTTGTTTTATTTACTTTACTGTCTTCTGTGTACTGGGCTTTACACTCATTGTCAGCTAGTAAGTATTCATTTTCTGAAGGGACAACAGCCCTGTAGTATGGCATAGTGAGGAGTCATGATGGGTGGACACACTAGGAAAAAAAACAGGACCCAATCCACACAAAGAGAGGGGAGAAGTCACTCCAAATACTGGTGATAGGAAGCACCAGGGAGAGAGAAAGGAGGAGGTTTGAACCACACTTCAGGAGAATAGTGTATTTACATGGATACTTATAACATGCACAGGCAGATTGTGGTTATCTATGGTCAGTTACACACTTATCTAGCTACTTGAGGGCACAAATCCCCAATCTGCACACATAATTATATATTAGTGTTTAGATTATAGATTCTTCAGGTCAGGGAGTCTCTCTTGTTATGTGTTTGTACAGTGCCTAGCTCACTGAGGCCACAATTTTGGTTTGTACTACAAATGATAATAAATAGGGTACAGACAAGAAGGGTTCAAGTGGAAATTGAATCCTGACTGGCTCAGGATCTGATAACAATTCACAGTGAGACTTTCTCTTGATAAATATTATATTCCATTGTTTAATGTACCCTTTGCCACAGAAAAGTGCTCCACTTTTGTTTAAAATAATAATCTTTATTGTCCTTCTGCTTGAAGACAACTCTGAAAACATGAAACAAATGTAAACTAATCAGAGTTGTGCCCCTGAGCTTGCACAGAACCTGAAACAATAGCTCTAAAAATGTGAGCTGCTTTATCCATATCTCAATCAGCGCCTGTGGATGCCATAATTCCATGACCACCAAATTTGACATTTTTCCAAAATGCAGCAGAACTCAATTTTGCTGTATTCAGGCTCCTGATATTTTGTTTTGTCTCTTGAATTGCTGGGACCTGCCTGCAGCTACTTCTTTCTATCCAGTTTTCCACACAAGGGGAGTTATTTGGATTATAGTGCATGCTCCTTGCACTGTTTTATGGAGCCAGGGAGTGAAAGGAACCAGAACTATAGGCTGGCAAACTGAGCTGCATGGAGAACAGCCCAGGAATCAAGGCCTGGGGAGATGAGAAAATGAGCTACCAAAGCTGGTTCCAAGCTCCTCTCATCCCTGCCACACATGTGGCTGGGAGGAAGGAGGTTCTGATCGGAGTCATCTAGAGGACATCAAACTATCGTGGCCTATGTTGTTAAGCTATATGGAAACCCTAGCAAAAAATAAGTGCTAAAAATAAGTATTAGCTAATTTTACACAAATGAGTATTTAATTGTGAGCCATAAGGGTGTGTGTATGCTTAGTTAAAAGGACATGGTGGCACATTGCTGCTATTCTTAGGGTCCTTGGGCTGGAACTTGGAGTAGTGGGCAGGCCCGGTCCCCCCCATAAGCCACTGGGGAAGTGGCCTACAAATGGACAGTGATAACCCCCCAGAAAGGGATATAAACTGTTAAGAGGCCCAGCTGGATAGCTGGGGCCAGAACAGACCAGAGTGGGTGAAGGGTCTCCAGGGAGGAAGCCCTTTGGGCACAGCCCCTTACCAGAGCCAGGAGCACTTAAAGATTTTGTTGGACTAATACTCGGGAAGGGGTCTGTTTGAGTTGTGCTCCATACAGAATGTGTGTCACTCGGCCAGAGGGCTGAGTCACTAGGAACCGCCAGAGAAACTGCCAGAAGGGGTCACCACCAACTGGAAGAGATGCAGACATGCACCCAAACAAGGGGGCGCTCACGAGAGGTTACAGGCTGCTATCAAAGGGGTCTTGGATCCAAAGACAGTTACACCTCATGAAAGTCAATGGGCATGTTGACTGCTTTATTTCAAACTCACTGGAAAGAGCAATCAAGCTCACAGAGAGGCAAATATGAGATTTCAGAATCTCTATTCAAAGCAAAAACAAAACACAAAATGAAAAAAAAAACCTTGCCTCCATCATCCTTGATTAAGCAGAACCTATCAAATTCTAGGTCTATCTACATGAGATGTATGTGGTCTGTAAATAGAAATGGCAATCTGTAACATGGTTCCAAGAACAAGGACAACTTCAATAATGAAAGCCTGCTGACAATAAAACATGTTCAGTCCCTTTCATGACCTAAGAAGTTATTAAGAACATGAGGGAAATGAAATGGAAGCCAGCTTTGGGAACAGATTAAATCTGCTTTAAAAACTTGTACAAGGTGGAACGTGAAGGAGATAAGTTAGCTGTTCTCTACAGTGGTTCATAACACTTCTCATCTCCATCAGTCTCAAGGAATTCTCTGGAGCAAGTCTATTCCAATCCCTAAATCTATGGATCCGGAAGACCTAAATGATGTAGGAAACTGACATCCCATAACTATTGGCTCTATAGTGTTATGGCTCTACTCCTGATTACTGAGAGCTCATCTCACTCACCCCTTAACACTAGACAGAGGACTTTTATATCTGCTCTCAGCCACTGAGAAAATTTAGAAGTACTTGAACATGATGATTAAACATGCCAGAAAGATGAAGCTCCCATTGGAAAGTATATTCCAATGGGAATAACATTTGGAGAAGCAGAAGCATTTGACTCTGTCTCATAACCATATATTGGGATATTATCAGACAGAGACTTGGACCCACACATGCGTATCATTATCAAGGAATGTTGTATCAAAATAACAACTCATAAGGAGGCCAGAGAACAACTCCCACAGAAACGAAGGATTACTACAATCCTCATCACTTTCTGATTCCAGGTGCAAGGCATGCTTATTTGGTTAAAGGGATGTATAAACACAGCAAGCTGGAACTCTAAATTTCTTCCTCAGTCTTCCAAAGCTGGATGGGGTTTGCTCCATCTCTGCAGGGAAGGCTAGAGGTTCAGTCCCTTAAGCCCACAGATTCCCTGTGATCGGCTGGAGATAAGGACTCCTTGTCTCTTGTTCTGTTAAGGATTCTTGTCTCCACACTGCAATCCGACTGCTCCTCTTTCTCTTGCTTTCTATGACCTTCGGACAGTGTAGCATCTCCAGCTTCTCCCTCCCAACCTCAGTGGTCCCAGGAACCTGTCCTTCCTACTAGCAGAGGCTCCAAAGTCTAAAGGGAAAAACATTGTGAGGGAGGAAGAAGACCGTGCCACAGAAAGCAGCTTTTGCCCTCCAGGGTCCTACTCTCAACCCAAAATCTGAAAAAGAACTTCCAGAGAGCGTAGAAGCAGGAGAAAAAAATCAAACAAAACACAACTCTCCTGTCATCCTCTCTTCCATTCCAGATCCAGATCAATGGCTTTATCTTTATTGTAAAAAGCTGAGGGCAGCATAGGCCCTACAGCATATGCACCTTACAAAAGTAATTCTACTATTTTTCTATGACTTCATATATGCTAGGAGACTCTAATGACATATTGCATGTCACTCTAGAGATAAACCCCAATATTAATTTGAAATATATATATATATATATAAAACCATGCTTCAAGAGCCTAATTTTGTTTATCATTGTTGCCAACGGAACCCAAAATGACAGAGGATATGCCTCCCTCATGGCCTCTACCCAGTCTAATTATTCTAGAATAGATTTTAGTGTAAACAAACCAAAAAAAAAAACCTGAAAAAAATTAATAGCAGAACATATTGACAAATGGGTTTATTGGACCATGTGCACATCAATCTGAAATGGCATCTTTGCACTGGCAGTATGAATAAAACTAACATAAACTGGCATTTCAATTTGTTACTATATACAACTCTGGGGGAAAAAAACCTAATGAAGACTATATGTTGTTGTTTTTTAACCATAATTTGGAATGCATTCAAAGGCATGATACATGGACAAATGCTTCTCATCTTAAAAAGAAATAAAGATCACCAACAACATTGGAAAAACAGATCAAAACATGTACTGATGTGTAAGAGAACTACCACACTCACAGCAAGGTGCCTTAAGAGGCACTGAATGGAAATCCAAACAATTTTTGGGTCGCTTTAATGCATTTTTAACATGAGCAGGGCCTAGATACTACAGTATTTATAATTACAGACAGGTCACTCAATCAAACAGACACTTTAAATGTGCTGCTGTACCACATTCTCTCTGCAGGCCTGCTAGTGCTCGAGGCACAATTTCTTTAAAATTTTCAATGCAATACACCTTGTTTACCTAAGCAATTTGGAGTGATGAACATTGATGGCCTGTTGAGAGAAGGTAAGATCATGCATCCTGGGAGTTCCATGTGGTGACAAAAGATTGCAACGATTCATAAAGTTTGCTGGCACAGAACTCCACCAGTTAAAATAATGTCTTGGGGGAAGTGATCTTACAGTGTCCAGGTGTTGTGAGTGGCTCTAAACTGAAATAGCTGTCGTTCTCTATATTACTGTTAGATTTGTATACAAAATAAAAATGGGCCTCTATCCAAAGCTCTAGGCATCCCTGTCTTAAGTTAGAAAAGCAAATTTATATCACCCACAGAACAACAAATTCCCCTCTCTTCTACACAAGATTTCTCTCAAAGGCCTACTTATGTAACAGTCTGCATAAATAGAGGAGTCTTGTAAGTGTGCCCTGAAGATCAATATACTTGGGCAATTTCAGACAAGGGACTCGGAGGGAACTTTGTTCCAGAGCTGAAGTCCCCCTCAGAGAGAAAGCTCTGACACCACCCCCCTCTCTTAAATCAAGGGGGAGCTAGCTGGAGTGCCCCCACCAACTGCAACTTTCACACAATATTGGCTGAGGAGAGAGGAGGTTTCTGATAAAGACAGTTGGGAAGCCAACAGACAGCCAGTGGAGATCATTATGCATCATGGGATCCCCAGCACCTTCATCTCTTATCTGTGGACCTTATATGAGCAAGTTGACAGTTACTCTTTGGTTAATGGCTGGTTAGGCCAGACGTCTATCCTCCTAATGTCAGAGGTGAGGCATAGCACACCTGTGAGCACTTTGCTCTTTGTGTTCTCAGTAGTTCCCCTTGTTAGGGTCCTGGCAACAGGCAGTGGAATGTGAGAGGAGGGCAGGGTCATGTTATTTTCCATCAGGTTGGTTGTGACCCATGAGGAGAATGACACACTGAGGTCTTGCCTCTGGTGCTATGAAAAAGTGTTGGGATCTTGGTTAAGTTTGATGAATAATAAAGCTTTGTGGATGGGTGATGAAGGGGACAAGAGTAGGCAGCAGGAAGGCATACTGAAGATCTTTGGGGCTAGAATTCTGTTTGGAAGGAGTGACAGTGACACTGAATTGGGAATGGGATCTGGAGTGTGGGGAGCATGATGGAGGAGCTGGCATGCACTCTCCATATTCTACAGTGTGTGAATGATTCATCAGTACCTGCTTCTGCTCTTCCTTTACTTGGCCAGAGGGTACTTGTCCTTGGCGCAGTTGATGGGGAGAGTGATGGTATTACAAGAGATTTTTACCTGCTTTGATCCCATATAAAGATTGCAGCACCCTGGATAGAGATATTGACAGTCGGGGGTTGGGGGCGGGGGCAGGAGTGAGAAACATTGTGAACAATTCACCTCTCCCAGTTAGCATTACTAAGGTAATGATAGCATCAGAGTGCTTTAGTTTGCAGGGAACAGTAGTTAGTCCTAGACTACATGCTTTAAATAAGTTAAATTAATGATTGTTTATAGTTAAAAATCCAAAATGTCCACCACAATAATTCTATATTAGAAAATATCAAAGATGGAGGACACAGACTAAACTGACAAATAGCAGATATGAGATGGGGTGAAACAAAGTTCAATGAGACTCCAAAATACCTGAAGGGAGGGGTAGGAGGAGGAGCAGCCCGCGTGACAGGAAGAGCTGATTGGCTGAATAGTTGCCAACCATGTAGGGAGGAGCAGGGGAGGCTATGCTAATTACCAAGCCTGAAAGATCAACCAATCGGAGGAGGCCAGAAACTGAATATAAGGAGACACTAATGGGCTGGTGTGTGAGAGTGGAGAAGACCAGGAAAGGAGCAACAGGAGAAGATCAAGAACTGCAGAGAAGGCAACGAGGCGGAAGCAGCAGCGATAGAAGGGAAAGATCGGAGCGAAGGCAGAAAGAGCAGAAGGACCTGAGACAAAGCAGAGGGATTGGTGAAGGAGTGTAAGTTCGATTTCTTGTCTATTTTATAAGACTACTTGTGGGTGTGTCTGTCAATAAAGCTGGATGTCTGCTTCTGAGTGTGATCTACCCCACACCATCCTGTGAGAGTCTGATCACTGCTCACAGAATGGTAATATTAATTGTTCAATATTTCTTTAATGTTATAGTGTAGCGTTGTTTTATACATCTGCATAGGGTAATTCTATGTTATATGGTAATGAGTCTAATATTATTGTATAAGAGGCCTTATGCATATGTATGAAAAGGTAAGTGTGTACGAATACTGCAACATTGTATTCATCATATAGTCTGTGTAGTCTTCTGTGCCATTTGAATGTATGATCTTTAAGTACAATGTAATTGTGCCTTACTACCTATTATATATTCTAAGTTTTCCCCCTTCCTTGCTTTACTGAATATACTGTAGTCACCTAATTTTTTCTCAATAAATAAGACTTTGTTTTCAAAGAATTACTGCTTGCATAACAATCCTTTGAGCGGAGGGCTGTATCCGTGTCCTTTCAAGAGTTAGCAGGATTAGCCTGCTCTGGGGAGTCCTCTACAGGTTGGAGACAACCCCCTCCACGCCCCCCGGTAATACCCTGGCAATTCCTTTAGGGCAGCTCATCACCTTATTACGCATTTGGACAGAGTAGATTGACAATCAATTTATAATTATAGGCAGGCCAATATTGGGATGCTTTAAGTCTAAATAGTGCGGTAACAATGGAACTGTGTTTTTTTCCCTTTTGGTGGGATTTATCTGGTGGACTTATCCATTTATTAAGAGGTCTCTGGTCTGTTGAGCAGTGGAACATGGTGGCTTGGAGATGAGATTCCCAGAGGTGTTTCTAAGGACCTTGAATTTGCATTTTTATCTGCAAAGAATGCAGCAGTTCTTGAGTAAGCAATAGGGTCATGTTTAGAGTATGGCACCAGTTTGGGTTGAGTGCCCTTAGGAGTAGGGTTGGTGGGCATTGTTGCTGTAATGGTGGGAAGGGAAGCCTGTGAAGCCATGGCAAGGATGGAGAAGTAGGACAGTAGAGGAGAGGAGCCAGGGAAAGCAGTAGCCTTGCTGGGATGCAAAGTAGGAAGAATCAGCTCCCTCAATTCCTGGTCAGGGTGTGTCAGTACTTATCTCATTGTGTAGTTTTATGTACATTTTTCTGGAAGGCAAGGTGAGGTGATGTTTCAAATGAACCCCCTCACATAGGCTTGTCCCTGAGGAATTGGTGCAGACAACTAGGAAGGAGCAGGAGTGTTGAAACATGCAGAGAGGACACGTTGTCTGGTGGAGAAATGGTAGTGGAGGCACATCTGAGTTTGATACGGGTTGGGTTTGACAGGATGGGGGCAGAGCCTGATGGACAGTTACTGTTGTTACTCTAGATATTACAGATAGCAGTATGCTAGGGGCATGGGGTATCAATGATGAGACTCTATTATGCAATGACTCTGGGGATACTGTTATTGATGTTGATTGTTTCCCTTTGTCTTTAGTTTTTCATGGAGGGACTTGGCCCATGTATATTAAAGAGCTGGACTTGTACCCAGTTATTGAGAGGACTCTGGAAACAGAAACTCAGGCATCATGCAATGGACTTTCTATAGGGTTGGAGTCTCTGTTACGGGACTAAACAAGAACTACTAGTCATGCTTGGCTTCTGGTTTGATTGAACTTTGGATGTCAAAGGCCTGTACTTCTTGGACTTTGCAAGTGTACAGTGCTGGAATTCTCCTGCCAAAGGCATAGCAGACATTGGAAGGGACGGGTGAGTTGTGCTCTTTGGAATCAGTTTGGTCTCTGTTTTGACTTTCTTATGTTGTGTTTTTGATGTTTTGGTTTCTGTTATGGTGTTTGGAATTTGTTTGTTTTGATGTTGGCTGGTGTATTTAATAAAAAATCTCAGGGACCAGTTACCCTGTGACACATCCTCCCCACCCCATTTTCCATGAAATTTCCATTTTCTTCTGTGGCAAGATTCAGTATCTACCAATGTGTATATAGGCTCAGTCAGGATGACCTTATTAATCAACTTTTGTAAGGCTGCTGGCTTATTTACCTCTTTTAAACATCTCTTTCAGGCAGGGGGACATTTAATGTTTGGCTGCCTCAAGGAAGTATGCAAGCCCTTTAACCATTTTTTCTATTCTCATCAGTGAACTACAAAAATACTAGAAGTCACGTTCTCCAGTGTCATTAGTGTGGAAAATGAACTTCCCCATAGTCTTCAGTATGTCATAATTAAAAAAAAATGTTGTACATCTCACAAGTCTAGTCCTCTGACTGCATCAAAGTTAATCAACAGCAGTGGGCTCTAACTGTTGGCAAATCTGTGTATGGCTGATTCTTGGTCTCCTCGCAGTACCTTTAGGCTAGACTTATTTTAGGTCCATTTGAATTAGCATCTTCTGCTGCTGTTTCCAAATCTAGTCAGAGCAGTGATTCTCAACCTGTGTCCCGCAGGCCACTTATGATCCAATCAGCACACATCTGCAGCCCATGTGACTTCTTGCTAAAAAAAAGTTTAGAGATTGCCATGCAGATTGCCTCATTCCTAGGTCCTGGTAGGGGCAGGACTGGCTGAGTGGGAGGTGGTGCCACAGAGCCCTGCTGGAGCATTCATTCACTGCCCTGCCTGGGAGGATGAGCATGCGCCAGTCTGCAGTGCTCCCTGTATCCACCCAGCTTCTGGGCTGCCTGCAGCAGACAGAACCTGCCTGCCCATTCCCTGCTAGCCATATCTGGACCTGGAGCTCATAGTCAGAGCAGCAGGCTGCCCTGTAAGTCCTGTCTTTGGGGGGACAGCTGGGCAGGATGCAAATCTGTCCGGTGGCTTCCAAGATAGCATCCCCCAGGACTCAGTGGGTGGGATCACCCCTGCCACTAACTGTCTGGGAGCAGGCATGGAAGGACATGTGCACAACTGGGCAGCCACTGTAGGGCAGGGTGAGGAGGTGCCCCCTCTCCTTCCTGTGCAATCTCTGCTCTAGGGCTCTAATGCCCTCTGCAGCCAGGACTCTCTCTGGCCTGGACAGTGGACAGCACCCCAATGTTGAGCCCCACATGGGGCTGAGTTCACGCTCCTGGTGCCCGCGCTACTGAGCGGGGCTCTGAGCAGCCCTCCTCTAGCCAGCTGCACCCCCTTCACAGTCACTACCGTCAGCTGGAGGTCAGTGCCCACTCACCCACCCACACACAGGGACAGCAGCTGGGCAGCCTCCACCAGGGCTGTGTCAATGCCTCAGATGAGCTCCAGGTGAGAAGCGTCCAGGCCCCAGAGCTGCTGTGTATGCCATGCGCTATGCACACTGCCTCCTGCACTACTGAGGAAGAAACACTGCTGACACTGCAGCTGTTCTGTGAGCCCAGCTCAGGCAAGGTTTAAAGTGTGCAGAGTCGCAAGGGGTCACAGTCCAGGCAAAAAAAGAATTAAAAATGGGGTTGGGTCACTCCCCTACCAAATGCATGAACATTTATTTAACTGGGTTATCACAGAATCCCGACCATACACGCACACATGCTTTGTCTAGGCAAATTTAAACACTGAGCTCAGGGATTCACAATTATCTTGCAGTGGTCAACAGTCCAGAACGATCCTGACTATTGTACAGAAACCCCGCCCCCAAGTATTATATATCATGGGCACTGGTACTGTCTGTCTTCTATGACTCATACACACTGGCTGTCTCTCATACACACACTTCCCGTCTGTTTCACACAACTTTCACCTACACACACACTCATTCTCATACACATGCACATCCACTCAGCCACATCTGTATAGATCAATGTGTCAATAGAAAGAAAAACCTTCACTTCATTAAACAGATTGGGCTACTTTGGGGCTAATTTTTAAGTGAATTTGGGCTATTAATGCCATAGAAATCTGGCAAATCGGGCCCTGGGCACATGAGAGAAAATAAATTGCTTTGTTGTTCACTGAGAGAAACAACCATTGGTAGCTTCAGAAACGGACGAAAGAAAAAAAAGGAATATGAAGGAAAGAAGCATCACAGTTTGGCAGTAGAAGGCAGAAAGGTACAAGATGACTGGAAAGAAATGTTTGCAGTTAAAGAAAGAGAAGGGAAGCCATTTTGTTTATTATGTTGCACTGCCCTCACTCTGTGCAAAACAAACAATGTAAAAAGACACTCTGAGATAAAACATCAAGACTTTCAAACTAAATATCCAGAAAAATCTGAATATAGAAAGTTGAAAATTAGTCATCTTGAGAAATTGCTAAACAATGAGCAGTAATTGTTGTGTGCCACATTTACTGGCACAGATGCTGTGACACTTGCGCCTTACAAAATTGCTTGAATGCGTGCCAAAAATGGGAAAGCATTTAGTGACGGGGACCTAGTACAAGAATGTTTTTTATAATCCGTGTACTGTCTCTTTTTAATGATTTGAGAAACAAAAACAAAGTCATAAGAAGGATAAAAAATTTTCAGGTAAACAATGACAGTATGGTGGCAGATCTCAGAGCTTTTGGAAAATCTGTCTACCTAACTTAAATCAAAGATAGTCTCTGCTGCAGCTTTAAGAATAGCAGTTGATGAATCAACAGACATAGGATTTGATGCATTGATACTGCCAACTTTCAAATGAACAACCAAAGACTTGCTTTTGCTCCAGTCACCACACGATCATACTCGTGGGGAAGATATGTACATTGCTGTTCGCCAAGCCTGTGATGAAATGAATGTTCTGCTAAATTCAGTTGTTTCTGTTACAAGAGATGGAGCTTTGAGTTTGACTGGTAAACATTGGGAACTAGTTGCTGAAATGACAAAGGATCAGGCAAATGTGTAGCATTTCACGGTATTGTGCATCAATAGGCTCTGTGGAGTTGTTAATGTAATAAACTTCATTTGTGTCATACCTTTACTACACCACTGCTTTCTTTCTTTGCTGCAAGAAATTGAGTCTTCATATGGTGATATACTAAGTCGAGATAACCTTCTTCAAAGATTTGTTGCATTACTTCCAGAAATTGTGCAGTTTCTTTCTGAAATCGTAGAGGAGGATAAATATCCCAAATTAAAAGATGACAGCTGGAAGAAAGACTTGGCATTCCTTGCTGATCTCACTGGGCATCTAAACAAGCTGAATACACAACTACAGAGTGAACAAAAATTGATGAGTTAATGTGCGCTGTTACCAGTTTTAAGATCAATCACTCAAATTAAAGACGGAAACCTCACGCCTTTCCTGATGTTAAATGAAGCATGGGAGGTGCTCTGGAAAGTGACAAAAGAGAAATATTTATTATTTTAGTACAGCAGCTACAAGAAAAGTTTTCAGCACATTTTGGCGATTTCGTGAAAGTAGAGTCTGCTGGTGCTTTTCTCCCGGATTCTTACACCTTCCCTATTTTAAAACTAAAAGATCTTGCTGAAACATTTAAAGTTCTCAGGCAGGGACTGGAAATTGAGCTGTCAGATTTGCAGGGACCAAGAGCAACTTACACACTACAGCATGCAAGTTCTATTCTGGAATTATAGAAATGTGTTGCTGAACAAAATTTGCATCTTTTGAATGCCAAAATACAGTCTGTGTTTGGATCGGCTTACATTGTGAACATACATGCTCAGCCATGTGCCAGATTAAGTCCTGATATCGTGCACGCTTGGCTGATGCAAATCTTCATGTCCAGCTGCAATGTACTGTTACCCATCTTCAACCTGACTGTGAAGCAATTATTGCTTTGAACAAAGGAAGCTGCCAGATTTCCCACTAATGTAAGTGTTAGACCAAATTAATTTTAACAGTTAATGTTTTTGATTTATTTTGCTAATATAAAATGCTCTTGGTAGACATTTGCCAGGGTTGAAATGAAAGGTACTATATCAATTTGAATTGCATTGCTGTCAGATAACAAATACTAAACCTTGTGTTTTTTTTGGTGTAGATTTACAGGTAGTGTGTACATATATATTGCGTGGATGCAGCCTATATAACATACAGAGCTGCATATGTGGCCCACAATGGTAAATAGGTTGAGGACCACTGGGTCAGAGAGAGCAGTCTCATTTCTTCCTCTGACCTTTACCAAGCTTTCAGTCTGTAATTGCTCCAGCTCACCTTTCAGCTGGCTCTTCTCAAAGAGTAAATGACCACCCCCTTGGAGCTCCTCTTGCATGTCTTGGATCTACACTTCCCTCTCTTTCATCCTCAGTCTGGAACTCCACCCTTTGCTTTTCTTTCAGACACTCTTTTCCCCCCCAGGGCTTGATGCTTGGCTTCTTCTGAAGCAGCAGGTTCCACGCATTGCTTCTTGCCAAGGAGAGCAAGGTTCTCACATCCTCTCCTCTCAGTGCTGTACTCATGGTCAGTTTTCATAGTTTTTACTGGCCCCCTTAATGGGATCTGCTGCACCCTCACATTCTTTTGATACAGTATGTGCTCTCTCTCCTCCATTGTTGATCCATTCAGCTCCTTAACTTGTTTTACGAGGTGGCTGTTGGTTTGGAACAATTCTTGTAGATGGGTGTTGATGTCATTCTGTTGCCCCATGAGCATCGCCTTCTCACATTGTTGCAGCTCCAGGCTGAGCACTACACTTTGGTCCCCCAAACAATTCAGCTCCTGTGTTTTTGATGTCTAAATGTGTTCTCAGAGAGTTTGCAGGGCAACCTCCTATTCATTCTGCCAGTTCTGCAGCTGGTCCTGCATATCAGAGAAACTCTGTGTAGTTTCTGGTTGCTGAGCTGCAGAGATTTCAGATCCTCATACTTTCTCTGCAGAATCCCCTCACTTTTGGTCCTACTGTCATTGTAAAGAGTTTCCTTCTCCCTGTGCAGCCACAGGAAACTCTGTTGCTTTTCAGTTTCTCAGTGAGCTTGTTCAACTCTTCCTGAAGCCAGGAGATCTTGGCTTGCTTTGCTGACTCCAAATTCTGTAGTTGATTCTTTAACAGCTTCTTCTCTTCTTTCTCCATCTCCCACTTCAACTCCACCATCTCTGGGCCCAGGCAATACACAGCATGGATTGTGAGATCAAGAATTGGCCAAAACTCTGGAAAGACATGTGATTCCATACACAGGGAGGGGAGGCACAGCAAACAAGGGAAGTGGGGGGAGCAGAGCTGCATTGTATCTCTTTCTCACACACACAGATCCCTTTTCCACAGGCTCAGAGACTTGCCTAACCCGAAAGCAAAGGACATCCTCCTAGGAGTCCTCCCTCAGCCATATCCCAGAGCATAGCAGAATCACTCTTCATCTCATGGGTGCAGAGGCATCATGAGTTTATTCCCTTCAGCTGTTCAAGCAGCTCATACACACATAGAGGGGAGAGTGAAAGCCTGGGTCTCATTTGGCTTGCGCTCCAGAACCAGCAGGGCAAGTACCAGGTCTGGCAGTGAGGGAGTAGCTATTGGGAATCCTGGGGGGAGAGGGCAGGGCAGCATGAGAGGCACAGAGCAAACTTCAGTGATGCACAAATTGAAGTAATTAATAGCTTCATGTGCCCATATCGATATGCTCACAGGACGCAATGGCTCAACAATGAGCATGGCTACTTGGGATAGGCTGCTGGAGGAGTGCAAGGACTAGGTTAACATTCTGGGAGAACACGTATGGGAAATAAAGGACATTAAGAAAAAAATAGAGATTGATGAAGGAGCAGGCCAAAGCACGCTTGCAGGAGATCCAATTAACATCGCCATCCCTACTGGTTTCAGCTAAATCCCAAACACTGCCTGGAATAAAACAGAATCGAACTTTAACAACGGCTGCAATAACAACAGCCCCTCTCAGCTAACTTTTTCAGCATTCCCCAAAAAGATAGTCATTATCAACTTTAATACCATCTAGAAGACTGTCAAACAAGGGTTTCTGTTTTCTTCTAAAACTTTCTCTAGCTAAAGGAACACAAAAAAAAATCTTTTAAAGCCTTGCTTAAAGACTTTACTTTCAAACGCTTTAACTGTTTTTCCTTCTTTTCTATTTTTTTTTTAATAAAAAATGAATATGATTTTAATGGGGTGTTTGCCATAATACTGAGCAGGCTGAGGTCTCTGTATGCCTCTCTCGACCCTTGTTTTACAGTTTAATGTTGGACAGTGAAAGAGTTTATACCACTGTTAACTCTTCTTCTACATCCTGATCCTGAAAGATGTCCTGACCAGACTGAGCTAAAAAGAAAGGGATTACAAGAACAGAGGATGGGTGGGCATACTGAGGGGAATGGGGGGGACTTTAACAAAGGGGAGGGGAACTACAGGCCAATCACCAATAGTCTCCTATACCAAGGCAATTAATTGGTTCCACTGTAGGGGTTACAGAGCTCCTTACCATATAACCTGTAACTGGCACCAGAGTTACAGGGCTCCTTGCTCTATAACCCATTATGCGGGGTAGGGTCTTCTCAGCCTACCCTGTTAGGCGACTCGAGAGTCCCCCCCCCCCCACAGGTCACATCCTTAGATGCTCCTGTGTCCCCAGGGTGAGGCACCTTTGCCCTTCTTGTTTATGTTCATCTCATCACTGTTCCAGCATGTGTTTTGTTTATGTTGTAAGACATGTTTGGGTTCCATATTTTTCAGCAGTAGGGGGAGCCATGGTTGGGCCTGTCTGTGCAGGCTGTGCATGTGGCCATCACAATGTGCAAACGTTACTTAAGATATAGGGTGGGGTGGGGTGGTAAGAGCTTCTCCGTGTAGAGAGGTGACACATTCTGAACAGAGAGGAAGATTCGTCTGCCCACAACTGGTACGCTTCACTGGACCACCCTTTCCAAATCTTCTCTCTAACTCCTTTAGGCAGATGATTCCTGAGTGGGTGATCAGATCCCACATAAGCTCTAGGGGCATCAGCTGCCATGTCTCCTGCTTGCGCTTCATTAGAAATTATATCTCCTGTTGATGGAGGGGTCCCTCCCTAATTGCTCTCTATTTCCTTGAGGGATATTAGTCTCACCCCAACCCTGTGACAGTGCTATCACCTCATCTGAGAGGGGGCCACTCTTATTAGGCAGGCTAACCAACCCATGGGCCATCAATGCCAATGACTTTGCTGGTTAACCTCATAGTCCTTGACAGAGGGTGCCCAAGGGAGGAGGGAGCTGGGCTGCCACCCTTGCCCCTGAGCACTCAGGTTCCCAATACCCTCCTTCAGTATCTGTGGACTGCCAATCAACCCTATAGCCACATCTTGAGGATGTCTGATGGACTCTTGGCAGCTTATGGGAGTGAAGTGCAGGCCCAGGGCCACTCACCTACTCCTCATCATGTCCATCCACCTCTATGAGGCTTGGACCCTATCCTCAAACTCAGACCCTGAATCCATCCCATGAACCTCTTGTGTGAGGGTTTCTGGGTCCTATCTGAGAAGAACACACTCTTCTGACTCACTCCCATCTGCAAAATGAACTGTCCCTGCCAAGGTCCCAGCTCCTGCCCGGCTGCTCCCCTCGACCTGTGACTCTCCTCCTGTGCCTTTTGAATGCCATTGCTCCTCGCCTGATCTCCATTCCTGAAAGACTGAGCCTATCCTCCCACACAGGGCTGTGATGCCCATCCCACATTCCCTGGCAAAGCTGCTGGAATGAACCCTCACCCACCTCTGAGGCCACCACTCCTAGTGTCTCTATTAGGGCAAGGATGGCCCCCTTTTGGGTCTGCAGGAGGGTGCCCCTACTGCCTAGGTCTTGACTCCAGCTGCCTCACCCCAAGTGAGGTGGGGGAAGGGACTAGGCATTTTGCCTGGCTCCTTTAGAATAGCTCCTGGAGTGGGCACCTGCAGGCTGGCTGGCCATACCCTTGACCAAAGCCCCACAAGCTCTTCCCCTGCCACACACCAGAAGCTCGACCTGGAGGAGGTGTGCAGGACACAAGGAGCAGTGTGCCCGCATGGCCCCTCCTCCCACATGCAGGGGGAAGGGCGGAGCCTGGATCTCTCAGGGCCACTTAAGGACCACCCCAGACACCGTAGCAGTACCATTTGACCCCCATCCCCATCTCTGATGAGTGCGACCATCTGGATCCAGCCAGCACCACACTCAGGAGCCATGAACTCTTCATCCCCTCCCCCCACCCCGGATCAGCATAGCCATGGCCATACTGATCTCTGGATCTTTTCAAAGAATTAACACCCAGACCACCAGCACAAGCCAGTCCATGGCCACCAGCATATTACCAACAGTCCCTTGAGGCCTTCATTAGCCACGTGGAGGAGAACATCAATTTCCCTTGTGTCCCAGACACTCAGAGGCAAAACATGATTGATTTCTACCAGGTTGCAGCCTTCTCCCATATGTGAGGGATTGTGGATGTGACTTATGTCAAAATCAGAAAAAAAAACCTGCTTGAGGCCGATGCCTATATAGCAGATATCAAACCTATTCCATGAACAAATTGCCTGTGTGCAATGCTAAGATTATATCTATGGATATTGTGGCAAAGTACCCAGGATCTGGCATGAAAGACAGAACTGGTTGCAATCTGGGCTTACTTGACATGTTCAATGAGGGAGAGTTTCCCGATGGGTAGCTGCTAAGTAAGACACAGAAAAGTTCCTGTCCCTCATTTCTGCCCAACCTCTCCCTGCCCTGGTTGCCTATGTTTAAGACATATACAGCCCAAAATACCACTGCCTACTACCAACCCCCCCACAGGCAATCCTAACATGGGGACAGGTGTCTTACCCCTAATATGCATGTGCTCCACACAGGTGACAGGGGATAACCTTCGGACCATGGCTCCTTATACTGATTGTGAACCCCACAACTGATGCAGAGAAGCACTAAAACCCTGTTCATGCAGCCACTTGATCAGTGACAGAGACAGCCTCCAGCAGCTTAAAGATGCGACGGAGATGTTTCTGTACCTCCAGTGGTACACTACACTATATCACCAACACTGTGGGTAAGATATTCCTGGCCTGCTGCATCTTGCATAACATTGCAATGCAGTACAGAATACCTGTACCTGAGGGACTACAGACACTCTGCAGACTGCCTAGAAGCAGAAAAGTTGGAGGAGGAGGAAGGAAGAGCCACGCATGGTGGTGGTTCTGGAAGAAGGCTGACACCTGCATCACCCCAGGGCACATGCACCGAGGCAACCATCCCTTATGGAGAAAGTATAATACATCCATGACCATTTTCTTCAGGGGGTGTCCTAGAGCAGAAGTTCTGAAACTGGGGGTGGGCCCCTGGGGAGGGGGCACAGAATGTATTCTGGGGGCATGAGAAGTTTTGGAAAAAAATCTTACTTACTGCACACATTTTACCCACGGCAATAAATAACTAGCAAAGCTGATTCCTTCAGACATATTAGGTCCTCAGATGGCGCTGTGCATTTGACTCTAGACGGTACTGTGCATTTTGATGGATTTCTGTTGAGCTTGCATAGCATTATACAGTCATTGCCATCTATATGTTACTCCTGGGGAAATTCTGCGGGACTGCATGCCTGCAGAAAATGCCCCTCACCTGGCAGAATTCCTGTGCTTCCTTGCTGAAAATGGCAGGGAAGCAACGGGAAACCGCATGTGGGGAGGAAGACACAGGGACGACCATGGGAGCAGGTTTTTTTGGGAGGGAATTGCTCCCCCCCCCCAGAGACGAGGCATGGGGGGCACACAGGGTTATGTACCAATGCCCAACCCCGTTGTTTCTGCAAGTGCAGAGCTGCAAACCTGAAGGAGGCTGAGTCTCTGTTCCACTGACTCTACAGCTGAATGCCATCTCCTGGGTCCTAGAACCAGTCAGGCTCCCCTTCTGTGTGCTGGGAGCCTTCCTGTTTTCTGTGCAACAGTGAGTGCCCATTGTGGGGCTGGGTAAGGGGGGGCAGGGCAAATGAGGGAAGGGGGGTGAGGGGAAGAGGCAGTGAGGAATGAAGGGGGGTGGAATAGGGGAGGGAGAGGGTAATGTGGGAGTGAGGGGTGGGGATTGGGGCATGGGACAGTGAGGGGTGGAATTGCAGGGGGGAAGCAGGAGCCCAGCATGCAGCATCCCCTTGGTAGCAGCCGGGGCTCTCCTGTTAAGCAGGCCCATTGAACCCTCACCCTGACAAGCCCTACTTCCCTACACCTAGACCCCCTGACGAGCCCCCTACACCCAGACCTCCATCCCTCTCAGCCCCAACCAGCTGCACCTGGATCCCCATCAAGCCTCACTCCAGCACCCAGACCCCCCCCACTGAGTCCCATCTCCCCACACCCAGATACTCCCTCCCCTCTGAGCACCAACCACCTTCACCTGGATTCGCTGCAGAGTCCCATTGCCCCTGCATCTGGAACCCCCTAACGAACCCTCTGTGCATCCAGATCACCCACTGAACTGTACACACCCAGACTGCCCCACAGAAATCTCTCACCCCACACCTGGATCCCCTCACACTAAGCTCCACCTTAGTTAATACAAATTATGATTGGTTTAACATTTATGTGACCTACATCCTATGAGTAATTTTCTGTAGTATTTTTTGCATATTAAATTTAGCCTTCACACAGTATTATTTCACTGTTTTATATACATTAACCTGAACTACTTAAAATTGCCAAGATACTTTCACAAAAGCATTCTCAAGAAAATCTCACTTTGTTGGGTGTTAACTTTTGCCCCTTATACACTACTATTATTGAACTGTAAGATTTCACAGTGTTAAACACCGCCTCAATAACACAGTAAAATTTAAGAATCATGATTATCCAGTTTAGTTTGTGTTGAAACTAAGTGTGTAAAAATTGTTGTAATTTTTAATTAGGCATGTGTGTACTGAATATTAGCAATGAGATATAACTGTCACATGATTTGCAGGTGTTCCTTCTGACTCCTAGGTTCAGATTTAGATGGCCTTTTTGAACAAATTACTTGTTTGTTGCACTAAAGACTTGTTTATTTTAACACTGTTACTTTTAGTTTTAAGACTATCTCGGTGTTTGATTTTTTAAATAAAATTTCATTACTTATTTTTAGGATAGTTCTGTAGTTTAGGGCCTCAACTTTTCATTAGTGATTTTAATTTTGAATATGCTGTTTTGCAGATGAGTTATGGATGTCAAGGCTAGCCTATTTAGCTGACTTGTTTGTACATCTGAATAAACCGAATGCCAGTTTAAATGGACTGAAAACTACATCTTTAATGTCCGTGACAAAACATGGGCAATAATACAAAAGCCTCCTTGTATAGCATAAGAATGAGAAAAAGGAAATTGCCAATCACGTCCAACCTTGGAAAAATTCCTCAATGAAAATGAAATGAAAACTTATCCTGACATAAAAGAACATTGCCTGAATTTGGTGACCAAATTTAATGAATACGTTTTTGACAGTGTAACAAATAGAAGATACCCTGCTAGGTGGCAAAGGAAAAAGAAGAGTTTTGGGAGGGGGAATGCTGATGTCACCAGAATTTAGTGCCTGCTTAAGACCTTAGTTCTGAGGTGACACTGACATAATCTGCATCCATTGCCTCCCCCAGCACCCACGATGACCCAAAACTGCTTTCCCTGCTTAATGGCTACCTCACAGCGGTGGAGCAATTTAAACTTCATTTTCCAAAGAAAAACTCATTGGGATATGAGAAGGCTGAGCGGGCAGATTGGCAGCAGATGTCCAAAATGGTGCACTCCCACACACATGGGAGTTACTCTGTGGGGAGATGAATAAAAAGAAGGAGAGAGGAGCCCCTGTTAGAAAGGAGGATTTTGGTGAGCTAACTGCTGAATTTTAGGTCCCTTAAATGGTCCAGGGATGTCAAGATGAACAAGATTAAATCTGACATTGAAGAAATTGGGAACAGAGTGATTGATCTGGAAAAAGGCCTGGGGGGAGAGTGTGGAATTAGGAACACTGTTACAGAATAAAATTAAATTGCTTTGGGAAAAAGAAAAAAAAACCTGCAGAAAAGATAGAAAATAGAGAACCATGAAAGAAAAAAATAACATAAGAATTAGGAGACTCCCTGAAGGGGTAGAAAAAGATGAACCAGTTAACTTTCTAAAGCATGCCATTGCCTTCTGTATTTAACTATGGGAAAGAACTTAGAAATACTTTATTGATAGATCTCTCAGAGAATTATATGTCCCCATCCTAGCATGAACAGATATAATGTGAAGACTACACTACTTTGAGCCAAAAGAGCAGATTTTGAGATAAGCCAGAGAACTCTCTGTACTAAGTGTAGGAGGGCACAAAGTGCAGATCTTTCAAGATTTAGCAGGGAGATGAATGAAGTTACAGCCTACCGTAGGGTAGCCTGTATAAGGTACAGATGAGGTGTCCCCTTTAAAGCTCATGTTCACTCATCAAGGACAGCAATATGTCCTCAGGAACTAAAGGGAAGGGGATAAACCCCCCAAGAAATGAAACCTAATGGTAAGGTAGTCCTGAAACCAAGGAGGATTCAGACTCAGAGATCATGAGCCAAAATAGTAGCCAGCTTGAATTCAATTTTCAGAGTGTGAATTTCAGTCGGGTGAGAGGAGGAGTGATCACTGACACATGCAAGCAATGAACAAACAACTCCCTTGGGACTTGGATAGGAAATATGAGGAGACAGAGTGGAGGAGGGAGAGGATGCATATCCTCAATAGGCCAGGAGTAGGAGGCATTCTAGCATTTGGGAGCATTTGGCAGTGAGGCTACCTGCAATTATGGTACAGGGGGCTCCCAGGTAGCCATGGGAAAGACTTTGGGATCAATGTCACTGGTGTAGGAGGCAGCCAGAGATGCTGAGAGATGCACTAAGGGCCCCACCACAGAGTAACATACCACCTGCCACTGACCTCAATATTAGTCTGGCTCCTCAGCCCACACACCTGCAGGTGCAGCCTCCAGCACCTTGCCCGGGTCCCATCCCTGAAGAGTGGGAGTGAGTGTGATTGTACCTGGAAGTTGTGAGGAAGCAGGCTATGGAGCTGCTTTTGACTGTGAGATGGGAGAGGGAGGAACTACAAACATGGATTAGGGTGCTGCTCCAAATGGCATTCATGAGCACAAAAGACATGGGTCATGTGGCTCCTTTAGCCTCCTGTCTCATTCCTTCTACCTGGGGTTCCTTCCTTCCTGCTCCATTTTAGAGTCCACATGCTGGAAACATATTTCTTCTCTATGGGGCAGGACTATTTAACTGTCAATAGGTGGGCCCAGGGGTGTACATAGCTGTACAGCAGGAATCAGTAACCTTTGGCACGCGGCTCGCCAGGGTAAGCACCCTGGCAGGCCGGGCCGGGCTGATTTGTTTACCTGCCATGTCCGCAGGTTCGGCTGATTGTGGCTCCCACTGGCCGCAGTTCGCTGCTCCAGTTTGCCGATCCCTGCTGTATAGTTTCAGAGGTGAGAAGACTTGCCATTTTAGTATAGAGAACCTTGAGATCTCAGATCATTAAATCCTTGCATGATGGAAGACAAAATTGCACCGGCTACTCCTGAGGGCATTCTGCGCCAAAATATTTAAAATCCTGCGCACGGTAGTTTAAAATTCTGCACATTTTATTTGCCAAATAAATGTGGAATCTCCAGCATGGCACTGGGGAGCACAGGTCACTGGCTGCACAGAGGCGGGAGATCACTGTGCAGCTCACCCCTCCAGGACAAAGACTCAGCAGTGAGGCTACACCCAACTCTGACACAGTGCAAGGAATGAACCTGCCCCAGAAACACCCCAGGGCCCAGCCCCTACATGCCAGGTGCACCAGGTGTGTGCAGGCAGGCTCAGAAGGCAGTATCCAAGTGTGGAGAAGCTTAGTGTGGGGGGCCCAGGTGTGGGTTAAGAGGGTTCTGTGTGGGGCAATATGGCTGTGGCCAGCTCAATGAGGGATCCAGGTGCAGGGGGGATCTGGATGCACAGGGGCTTCTAGGGGGGTTCTGGGTGCAACAGTAATGGGACTCTGCAGGGAGGTCCAGGTGAAGGTGGCTGAGGCTCAGCATGGGGGGGATAGAGCTTGGCAGGGGGGTCTGGGTGTGGGGAGATTAGTGGGGTGGGGATCCAGGAGCAGCTGGTTGGGGCTCGGTAGGGTGGAGATCTGGGTGTGGATGGCTCATTGGGGTGGTCCAGGTGCAGGGGGAGTGGGGCTCATTGTGGGGGTTCTGAGTGTATGTGGGGGGTGAGGCTCGGTAGGACGGTCGGTATGAGGGGTCTGGATGCACAGGGGTTGGGAGGATGCAGGAGCAGCTCTCTGTATATTGATCCCTCCCCCTGCAGCTGAGGAACGATGGGTGCAGGAAGTGTGTGTGTGGGGGGGTGGGGGGATGTTGTAGATCTTCCTACAGCCAGGGGAGAAATCTGGGGATGGGTCTGACCTGGTCCCGGATGCCATGCAGGGGAAGAGGAAGTCCAGACCTCCCCAGCCCAGCCAGGACTAGCAGCTGAGCCAGGTGCAGGGTAGCAGCCACCAGCCGGGTCTCTCCCAGTCCTGCCCCCAGCCCCACAGTGATTTACCTCTCTGCCGGATGCCCTGGATACCTGAAACATACTGCTGGGGAGGGTTGCATAACCACTCTTATGGCTTCCCATTGCTTCCCCATCAGAAAGTCATTTTTCTGTGAGGAAGCAAAGAAATCTGTGGGGCACATAAATTCTGTACATTTGTGGTGGCACAGAATTCCCCCAGGAGTAGCCAGCAATTCATTAATTCAAGGGGAAGAGAGATTCTTGTGGGATTACTGTTTATACATCAAAAATTAGGAAAAATGGTTTTATACAACTTTTAAGGCCAGTTGCAATTACAGTCATGTACTCAAGTGAGCCTAGTCATTCTTCAATACATAAACGCCTGGAGAGAGCTGGGAGTAATGGAGGGAGTAAACTGTGTTATCCTCAAGGTTACTGGATAACAGGGGTGGACCAGACTCTTCCTGATGGGGGCGGGACAGAGGTGGGGTACACAGAAAATTGCGGAGGGGGGCTGCACTATACATCTTATGTGCACACATACAGTAGAATCTCAGAGTTACGAACACCAAAGTTACAAACTGACCAGTCAACCACACACCTCATTTGGAACTGGAGGTACGCAACCAGGCAGCAGCAGAGACCAAAAAAGAAAAAAGAGAAAAAAAAAGGCAAATACAGTACAGTACTGTGTTAAATGTGAACTACTAAAAATAAAGGGAAAGTTTAAAAAAAAAGATTTGATGAGGTAAGGAAACTGTTTCTGCGCTTGTTTAATTTAAATTAAGATGGTTAAAAGCTGCATTTTTCTTCTGCGTGGTAAAGTTTCAAACCTGTATTAAGTCAGTGTTCAATTGTAAACTTCTGAAAGAACAACCATAGCATTTTTTGTTCAGAGTTACGAATATTTCAGAGTTACGAACAATCTCCATTCCCAAGGTGTTTGTAAGTCTGAGATTTTACTGTACTTATTTATATTTTTAACAATACTCACTTAAATGTGTGTTCCATCGATGTTATCCTCAAAAGGAGAATAAAAATATATACAGACAGGTCAGTTTTAAATATCATCTCTGGCAGCTCACTGGTGCAACCTGTATTCACAGAAAATCAATCAGAAAAAAATGCAAGTTAATAAATAAACAAATAGATTAATAAATAAATAAAACAAATACTATTAACAATTATAACAATAAACAAACACAAAGATTTGGGGAAATTGCTGGTTAAATAATACAAATAGCAAATTACTTTAAAACATTGAATGTACTGTATTATATTTTTATATATATATAGAATGTGCAGTCTCTCCCACACTAGGAACACAGAGGCAGGATGATGTCAGGGGTTTCCCCCTTCCTCTGCCTCAGGATTGGCTGCTTCCAGTGTCTGTCTGAATTTACCAGACGGCATGCCCATAGACTCAATCTCTCCCAACACACAATCTCTCTTTCCCCATCCCCAGACATGCTCCCTGTCACACACTCTCCCACACCATCACTCCCAACTTCAGTTGAAAAGTGGCTGGCAATCTAGTCGGATGCCCATGGAACAATGGGATTGAGAAACCTTCATCATGTGACACTGTACCTGCCCCATGAGGGATTGCAAACCCTTCCCAAAGCACCCTGTGGCCAGTTGCACAGTGAGATAGCTACCCACAGTGCGCTGCTCTCTGTGTTGATGCAAGAAATGCTAGTGTGGGTGCACTTTGCCAACACAAGGAGCATAGTGTGGACATGCAACAGCAGTTTAATTAAAGCGCATTAAAGTGGCATAACTCTTGGTGACAAAAGTCTGCAGTGTAGACATAGCCTAATACACTGGTTTTAAAAGTAATTACTCCTACGTACCACTCTGCATAATGGTCAAATGACATGAAAACATTTAGGGATTCAGTCTCACTTACATTAAGGGCCCTTTTACACTGCTCTGACTGTGTAAAGTTGGCCTTTATAGTGGGCATAAACATCCTTTACTCCCAAGGTAGGGCCCCTTTATGCTGACTGAGTTGTGTAAAAAGGACTTAGTGTAAAAGGGAATCAGTCTCTGTCTTTTTTAAAATATAATCTTGTTTTTTACATAAGAGTACATAAATGAATTAATTTATCTTTTTTTTCACATTTATCAAATTCTAAAATCAGACAACGCCTTTTATTTGTATTTATTTATTTATTTATTTATTTATGAGAAATTATAGCAAAAATATCATTTGGGCTAAGATTCTTTAATCCAAAAATGCAGCCTGGAGCAAATATCTATGCCTAAAAGACAAGATCCTATAGGCCGAGATATATAAAACAGAACAATTACAGAGCCTTTAACCACAGCAGCACTGTTATGCAATGGAGCTGAAATAATACATATTTCCATAAAATCACTCTTCCAGAATACGAGAAGAGAGATATATAAAAATAGCTTTTGCACTAGTTTTAATTATGAATTAAATTGCTACAGATGTTGGAACTCTTGCAGCCTATCATGTTAACAACCTGAGTATTTAAAGTTCTTAAACATTTACATAAGACACTTTTAAAAATGTTTAAACATATGTTTGCATAATACACCATAATGGTTCAGCATATACCATACTATTCTATCAATTCTTTATGTGGATTTCCCACTAATAAAACTTAAAGAGAAAATAACAAATGTTTAATATATCTCAACAATCCTTAACTCTTGGTGTTGCAGAGATCTCAGGTCAGGGTGTGACAATACATGCCATATGAGTTGCACTAATTAAGTATAATAGGGCAAGTTTAAGAAAAGAATGGGGAGAAGTTAAGAACGGTGAATGTTGGTTTTTAAATGTGCATTTCTTTTTTAGATGTTGATTGTAAGAGCAATGTAATACTGAAAAAGAATAAAACATATATCTAGTTCATTAGGGTTCCCTCTTCCAATAAAGTTAGTTATATGTAATTATCAGACTTGAAAGCAAATGTAAATTTAAGTTGATTCAGAGGAGAAGGGGCGGCGGGGTGCCAGAACAGGAACCTGGAGCCTGACCTGGGTAAGAGTGGCCTGAGGACCCCCTGGCAGCTGTGGGGAGCCACGGACCTTCCACCTGCTCTGGGGGGAGGGGGTATGAGCAGCCCCCTGCTCATGTCCCTGCCCACCAGCACAGGGCAGAGCTGCCCGGGCAGCTCTTACCATGGTCCAGCTGTGGCTCTTCAGTCCCCAAGGTCCCACATCCAGGCCAGGCTGGAAGCTGGAGCTGGGTCAGGGTAGGATCCATGTGGGCAGCTGTGAGGAGCTCTATTTTCCCTGGGGGGGGCGGTTCTGGGGACACGGGCTGGGAGCTGCTCTCAATCCCCTGCCCCCGGCAGGTGGAGAGGCGCTGGGGGAGCAGGGCCTCATAGGAAGAGGCGGGGCAGAGGTGGGGCCACACGGAAGCTTGTGGGCCCCCACTTTTAGGAGGAATCCATCATCCTTGGGGGGGGGACACTACTGACTGGAGTCCTTGTGATTTGGAGTGCATGGCTGGAGACTGGTAAAACAGTATTTTTACCAATGGTCTGATTCAAAGCCCACTGATGTTAATGGTAGGCTTTATATTGAAGTCAATTGGTGTTAGATCAGGCCCTTAATATATATATATATATATATATATATATATATATATATATATATATATATATATATGGCTAATGGGTCAATTAGGCACTAGTGATGTCTGAAAATCTACTTCAGTTAAACAGTATTTTCCCCAATAATCTTGGTCAGCTTTATTGCAATAGCCAGTTATACTGCCATGATGAAAGAAGGCTAATGTCTATCCCATTTAAGTTATATAACAATACCCTTTAAGTAAAAGGAACATGTGGCTATTCCTCATAAATAGTCACCAGTTTAGGACAATGCACAGAACTAAAATAACTTGGGTGAACCAAATGTGGTGCTTCTGGATGGAATGAGTCATATGAAGGTGAAGACAAAAGTACACGCTGCTAAATATACTTCATTAAATTCACCAAAGCCCAAGTGTGACTCCAATATCTGAAGCCACAGACATAGATAAGGAGAAGCATCCTCTCCCATTAGACACAAGCCCACCTGCTCTAGCAGAGCAGTTCGTTTCCCAGCATTGGAGACATAGCACCCCATCCCCAACAATGAACGGGAGCAAGTTCTTGTCACCCCTGATCCTTCTGAACAAAGTAGAAGCTGGTTGTTCCTGGCAAATCCTGCCTTTCAGAGAGAAAACTGGCAGAAGTCATGGGGGGGAAGGGGAAGATTAAAACTTTTGGACAAAGTGAGCGAGCAGCACTCAGGTCATTCTTGGGCCTCACTGGCTTCTCTAAGAAGTTCATAGAGGGATACTCAAAATGGTACAGTCCCTCTATGCACTATTAAAAAAAAGGACAAGACTGGATAAGGGGAGAAAAAGAAAGGGACGCTTTTTGTAAACTCGAGCAAGCCCTTTTACAAGCTCCAGCGCTCACCTATCCTCAGCCTGGAAAACTGTTACATCTTGCAACTACAGATTGAGGAATAAGTGCAGTATTGCTGCAACAGGACAGAACAGAACTAAAACCAGTCGCCTTTGGGTCGAAGTCTTTGACTGAAATTGAAAAACGATACTCCCTGTGTGAGCGAGAGGTACTGGCGCTATCTGGTCGTTACAACATTGGGAATACCTTACGGGAATGTCCCCTGTCGTGCTGAGAACAATCCATACTCCCATCAAGTATTTGATATCTGGAAGGATAAATGAGGGGGGAATATCGAATCCCTGACTATGAGGTTGGACGCTGAGTCTTCCAAACCGTGAGGTGCAGGTAGAGAAGGTGCCAACATTTTCAGCAGTTCCCTTCGCACTGCTCACCCAAGGAAAGGAACACAAGTGTCTGCTACTGTTTGAAGACACCAAGGAAGCATCTTCACCTTTCCGATTGGAAACATCATAGGAAAAAGCCAAGAACAGCAATATCGATCTATGGGTAGTGGATGGCAGTTGCCAATACCACCAGGGCAAACCATACACAACTTATGCGGCTTTTCAAGTAAAGACTGACACTATCTTGCAAGGAACTGTTGTCCCCCGCTCTGCACAGGCAGCCGAAATAGTAGCCGTTGTGGCAGCTATCGATGCAACAGGGAAAGAAAGATCAATGGTTGTATGTTCTGACTCTGATGGGGCTATCCGAGTCCTGATAGACTGGATTCCCATTTGTATGACCAGAAACATGAGATCTGCAGATAATAAGCCCATAGCCTATGTAAAATATCTGGTCCAAGCCTGGAAGCTGGCAGAGTCAAGACAGGGACAAACTTACCTGTTCAAGATACTAGCACACCAAGAAAACATGGCAGAGATCTCCGTTCTGAATAACAGGATTGATCTCCTGGCCAAGCAGGCTGCGCTGATGGGACCAGAGACTCTGTGGACAAAATCAGCAGATATGGTATGTAAGATGCAGCCATCAGAAATTGATAATCAAATGGACATTGTAAATTTGCAAAAACAAGATAAAGAATTCATGGAATTGCTGGAAAAACAAGAGCAAAGGGGATATAAGATCTTCAAACACAATAGTGGCCTGATAATGACAGTCAAGAAAGGTGCTAATGAAGATATTCCCATCCTAGTAATTCCAGGATGTTTAAGGAAGGAGTTAATTGCATTAGCCCACCATCAGGGACAATTTGGGGTCGCAAGACCACCAAAAGAATTTTGACTGTAGGATGGTGGCCAGATTTGCTTAAGGATACTAAGAAGCATATTTGGAATTGTCTGGCATATGCAGAAAATAACCTAGACCAAAAAATCATCGAGGGACCCATGCTGCACCTGTCGATTGGAGGGCCTTGGCATGGGCTGCAAATCAACTATATTGGCCCTTTGCCCTGGTCTGGAAATGGAAACCAATATTGTTTAGTTTTCATCAATCCATTTTCGAAATGGGTAGAAGCATACCCAACGCGTAATAACACTGCTGCCACTAACACACGGGTACTGTTGGAATAATCATTTTCAAGGTTTGTGATTCCTGACATTATCGATTCTGACCAGAGACCCCATTTCATGCAGAAAATCTTCAAGACCATTTGCCTAGCATTCAATATCAGCCAGAAATTTCACATAGCAGGCCACCCACAGAGTTCCGGGGCAGTGGAGCGAACAAACAGAACCCTGAAGACAGCACTGCAAAAAATTATGGAAACATCTGTGAAAAACTGGGATAAAAGGCTACCCTTTTTTAATGGCTATTTGTTCATCCATAGTAACTCATGGGAATACGCCACATAAAATCATGATGGGCAGAGTCATGAAAATGCCAGAACAATGGTGGCTCGGAGGAGCACCCCCTGACCAATATCACCCATAAGTCCAAATAGACCAATATACGGGCAAGTTGTTACACAATATCAGCAATGCTCAAAAACAGGTGGCCTCCCAACTGACATGCAACATAAAACAAATGGACACAAGATTAGGAAACAATCTAAAATTTACTGAATGGCAAGTGGAAGATAAAGTCCTTTATAGATTCTTTTCTGAGAGAGGCCATTCATTAACTCCAAAGTGGGTAGGACCCATAGTTATAGTTAATAAGGAGAGTCCCATCACATACCAAGTAGAAGTAAAAGGGGGAAAGAGAAAAATCTTAAAGTGGTTCCACTCCATGCAATTAAAAGACAGGTGTTAGCTAAACTGCTTCTAAAATGCTAATTGTATCCCTCTGTTTCTTCTGTTTCAGGACAAAGTCAAGTCTGCAAAACAATAAAATGCATGTGTATGGTTCTTATATGTATTTGCTTATAATGAACGTTTAATAGCAGTCAAGGAAAATGAGTATACATAGTGTAAGGTTAACACCCAAAGCCTTAATGAAAATGAATGGATATATGGCATGGATTATAATTTGCCTAATCTGTACTTTAAAGGGATCATCTCGGTGTATGTGTTTGAAAAGTATGGTTACTGTTATATAATATGGAAAGAACAAGCTAGCAATGAAACCTTAATGGCCTTTGCAGATAATAACAAACGCCCTCATGAAGCAATTATTGATGAGGAAGAGCAAATCTCTTTCATACAAAAGCTTCCAAATGAATATGCATGGCAATTCGACAACAGCTTCCTCGAAGGCTGTTCAGATAGAATAGAGGTGTGGGAATCAGCCAAGTGTGAAAAAATTAAATCAAACCTTCCCTCTAAAGTGTCAATAGGAACCTGTAAGGTCATGGTTTTCATGGGCCTCCAATTATGTAATAAGCAGAGGTGAAAGTAAGCCAGTACGCCCCGGAATGGCGTACCGGCAAGAAGCAGCAGCAGCGAGTTATATGGGCTCGTGGCTCCAGCAATATTGAGGGTTGGGGGCTCGGCTCCACAAATGTTCGGGCTCCTGGCCCCACCTGCTGTCCCCGTACCTCCCCTGAGTGCCTCCCGGCTCCCCTTTGCTGCCCCCGTGCACCTCCCTGGGTCCCGGAGCAGAGCCTGACTCTCCCCTTCCCCTGCAGCTCCAGGCTGACTGCCTGCATTAACTACCACCGCAGGGTCCTAGTGCCCCCCTACACTACTGCCAGGGCAGGCTGCCCTTCCCCTGCCCTTCCCCCTCAGACCCTTTCATTTTCCAGTGGGACCCTCCACCAGTACAGCCGCCCCCCCCGCCTGCAGTCACCGCTCTTGCCCCACGCTGGGCAAGGGGCAGCCCCATCTCCCACCCCCAGTGAGGCTACAGTGAGGGGCAGTAGCAGGGGAGAAGGCACACATGTGATGGCAGCCCCCCCGGCACCCACCACAGGGGAGGTGAGGGAGATTCCTGGACCTGAGAGTGGCCCTAGGAGCATGTGCAGTGACAGTGGTGGGGGTGAGTGTGCTGCCAGGGGGGAGAAGGGGGTCCCTACACCAGAACTCGCTGCTGCCGGTGGGGAGAGGGCTGGGGGGAGTCCTTCTCTCTGGCTCCAGCCCCAGGGCAGCCTGCCTGCACCCCAAACTCATCCCCAGCCCTGCCCCACTCCAGAGCCCACACCCCCAGCCAGAGCCCTCATCCCCCACACCCTAACTGTCTGTCCTAGTCCTGAGCCTCTCCAACACCCCAAACCCTCATCTCCAGCCCCAGCCAGAGCCCTCATCCCCATGCATTCTAACCCTCTGCCTCAGCCCTGAGTCCCCTCCCACACCTCAAACCCCTCATCCCCAGCCACACCCCAAATCCACCCCAAGCCTCACCCCACAGCCCTCAACCCTGAACCCCCTCCCTCTGCACCCCCTCTTATCCCCAAACTCCCTCCCAGAACCTGCACCTCCTCCCATCCCCAAACCCTCCCAGAGCCGGCACCCTGCACCCCAGTCCCCTGCCCCAGCCCAAGGCCTGCACCCCAGACCTCCTCCCCCACCCAAACTCCCTCACAGAGCCTTGGGCAGGTGGGGGGTGGAGTTTGGGGGGGGGCAGAGTTTGGGCAGGGGCAGGTTCTGGGCACCACCAAAATTTCTACAAACCTGCCAGCCTTGCCGGCAAGAGCTGTTGCGCCATACCGGGGTGGACCGGCTTCCTCAGGCTGGAGCCCAGGGCCCTTTAAATTGCTGCCAGAGCCCCGCTGCCAGAGCCCTGGGGTAGTGGCAGTGGGGCTCGGGTGGCGATTTAAAGGGCCCAAGGCTCCTGCCGCCACTACCGCCCCAGGCCCTTTAAATCGCCGCTGGAACCCCACTGCCGCTTCCCCAGGGCTCCAGGGACAATGTAAAGGGCCTAGGAGGTAGAGGCACTGGGATCCCCGGGCCCTTTAAATAGTCCCCAGAGCCTGCCGAAGCCCAGGGGTAGCGGCGGCAGGGCTCTGGTGGCTATTGAAAGGGTTCGGGGCTCCCGCTGCCTCTACCACCCTGGGCCCTTTCAATAGCCACCGGAGCCCTGCCGCCACTACCCCAGGACTCAAGCAGCAGGGCTCCAGAGACGATTTAAAGGGCCCTGGGGGGTAGCGGCAGCCGGGGACCCAGGCCCTGCAGCTGGAGCCCTGGGGCTCCGTTGGCAATTTAATGGGCCTGGGGTTCCCCTGCAGTAGCAGCAGCTAGAGCCCCGGGACCTTTAAATCACCCCCTTTAAATCACCCCCGAACCCCAGGGCTCCCAGCCACCTCTGCAGCTGGGAGCTCAGGGCGTGATTTAAAGGGCTCGGGGCTCCCAGCTGCTGTTACCACAGCCCTAGCCCCGGTCCCTTTAAATCCTGATTTAAAGGGCCTGGGGATTTAAAGGTCCCGCCTCTTCTGGTGGAGACCACGCCTCTTCCTGTTGAGGCCCCGCCTCTCCTCAGGACTCCGGAGTACCGGCAAGTCCTTTAAGTTACTTTCACCCCTGGTAATAAGTAATGCTAGTGAATATCTATGCACCCCATCATACAGGTAATCACATCAAAATGGTGTGTCAGAATTGTACTCAGTCTTGTTATGTTCAACATCCTAATGTAAATATGTTTTGTGGTAAAGGAAAGATGTCCTTCCATGTACAATGCTCTGGAGATGTAAATATACATCTATATTTACAGGGGCGGCTCTATGTATTTTGCCGCCCCAAGCACGGAAGTCAGGTGGCTTTCGGTGGCGCGCCTGCGGAAGGTCCGCCGGTCCTGCGGATTCGGCTTACCCGCCGCCGAATTGTCGCCGAAGCCGTGGGACCGGCGGACCTCCCGCAGGAACGCCGCCAAAGGCAGCCTGACTGCCGCCCCAGGCACGCGCTTGCTGCGCTGGTGCCTGGAACTGCCCCTGATACAGGTACATCCTAATGACACAGGCACATAGTTTTTAAATAGTTTTTTGGGGTTCAGGAGATTACCAATGTTGTAGTAATCCCTAAACCTTATGTAAGCAATATTGGCCCTGTCATCATAAAATGTGACATTAGAAGGTTACTAATGAACAACCCAGTTTACCCGTTGAAAAAGATAATCATGCCTACTCAAATTTCATTAGCCCAAGTTAATTTTAATTGTATACCTTGTCATTCCTTTAATAGCAGGATGGAATGCATGGGTTAAAAGTGTAGTGCCCAGTGTATTTGCTCCCAAAATCCAGATGTGAGATACAGTAGCAACTATCCTATGAGGGGTGGGGACTGGATTAGGTGTTCTAAACACCGTAGACAAACAAGTCTTAGCTAATAAGATTGGCGCTTTGGACCACGGCATCTCTGTTTTATTCAATCCCCTGACCACCTCACTTAACAGCGGAGTGTGCTTGAATATAAAATTGCCAGTGTACTACCAGGATGAATGCAAATACAAGAAATAGATCATTTTGGTGTTGTTGGAGCAATAGATGTTTTGCAATCCAACATTTCTATGGCAATTGTGTGCATTCAAGCCCAGGAATAGATAATAAATGTAGCAAAGGGCATAATCAGAGAAGGACTTAACGGGTTACTCCCAATAGAGTTGCACAACATCCTGTGGGCAAATGCCACCAATGTATTTGAACGGCATCACCAAACCTGGTGGAAGCTAGTTAATTTTTCATATCTGCAAAGTAACCAAATTATCATTGTGCATGTCCTCGCATTAGCAAGAGCACAAGAAGAATGGATATATCCACTGGTGCCTTTAGGACTGAATTTAAACAACTCAGTTTTACTCCCTAAGGAGCTGAGTAAATGGGCGCATGAAAAAGATAACACATATTGTAGTGTAAATTTATAATCTTGCATGGAGGAAAAGGGGTTAGGCTACACCTGTGACTCCGGAGTCCGTGAAACATCTCATGTCTGTTTAAATTCCAAAGAAAGAAAGTGTAATTACAAGCTTCAATCATATGGTTTTAATAGCTCTGCATTGGTATTAGTGGACTCCACTTGCGTTTGCATAAGAAGCTGGTGTGAGGAGCTTTTTTATAAAATCCCTCACAATCCATATGTTAATTTATGTTTATGTTCAGTGTTTTCTATTATTGGGTGTGATATTAATTTCACCAGGCATGAAATATCTATGCAAACCGTTCTTGCACACTATATTTTGTATAATCACATTGAACTCATCCATTTAGGGGTAGGCATTACAGCGCTCAAGCAACTCATGCTACATCCAGATCTAAAACAACATTTAAGGCAGTTACAGAAAGAAAGCAAGGAAATGATGGTAACTGTACATCATGCATCCAGCCAAATTCAAAGAATCTTTAGAAGGATACAAAGTAACACAGCATCCTCACACTGGTTGGAAAGTTTGTTTGGAGGTTCTGTGGATTTTGATCAAGTTTGGCATATTTTGATACACTCTGCTGTTTATTCAAATAAGTCAATATATATTTAATTGCCCTAACCTTTTGGATCAAAAGAAAGGGAAAGTTAGGTAGCTGTGGCTTGATTAGCGGATTAGATAAATTAGTAAAATTGATTCCAAATCTTCCGGTAACAGGGCAGGCCTCCTCCTTGCACCTTGTAGGAACAGATTAATAGATCAACATCTTGGGAACCTGGAAGTAAGCAATAGGAGGGCTACTCTGGGATCACTGAGTTTGTTCTTGGGTAATGGGAGGGGTGGCTATGGAGGGGCTAAGGCAAATTTTGGGTTGGCAATAGCCCCCTCAAGTCCCCCTCCCTCAGTGCCTCCCCTGTTGTATGAAATTTATTAACACGGTGATTGAAATAAGCCCTTGCCTCACTCAGTGCTCAAAACTGTGCAAGACAAAACATGATACTCTTCTTCCTGATACAACAAATGAAGATGACTTCTGACCCATTTGCAGTAAAGTTGCCCCTTATGAAAACTAATGTGAAAGCTTCTCATCTCATTAGGACAGCAAATGGCCACTACATTTTTACTCTGCTCTAATCATAATGGTATTTGATCACTTTACTAGAAACTTCTGACTATTTTTTCTTAAACTTCTTCTCCTATAACTTTTCCAACTATAAAGTGAATTTCACTTTTTGTTCTGAAGGCAAGATTTGTGGGGATTCTGATCTGTTCTGGGAGATAGTCCTACAACTGTGGGCCTGTGTCTCAGAAAACTCTCCCTTGTTCACAAGTCTCACCCTTCTGTTCCTTTGTTCCAGTGGAATAAAACTATGTGAGATGTCATGGTCACACACAGTGAAGTTGCTCCTCCAAACCTGTGGAGAGCTGTGAATATCAACATGAAAATCTGGAATTGTGTTCTGTATCCCACAGAGAGAGACCAGGCAGGATGAAGCACTGACATTTTGTGCATTTGGTGACCTGCGTGGCTGGGCCACTCTGTTTCAGAACTAACAATCACTTTCTCAGGCATTATTTCTACATGAATGCTGGGCTCCTAGCTTTGGATGCAGGCTATATTTTTTCCCATCTGACTTTTAATTGAATTTACATAACACCATATATAGTGAAGACCAAAGCTTGTAGAAGAAATCTTACCCAAAATACATTTCTTTAAACAATTCTTAAATAATACTTTGTGTTAATTGCTAATAAGATTCTCACTATGCAACCTGTAACACATCTAATTTAAACCCTGCCTAACAGAACAGTGTGAAATTAATTAGACAGATCAGCTTCTATACACGTTAATCACTAAAATATTACACTAAACTAATAAGTCTGAACAGAATGCATTTCACGAAATATATATGGCCTAGGAAGGGCATAGGAAGATCCTTGGTAAACTCTGGCAATTCTACAAGGTGGGGGCGGGAGACCTCCTCCTTTCATCCTGCAGGAACAGATTAACATCTTGGGAACCCGGAAGTAAGCAACAGGAGGGCTACTCTGGCACCCCTGAGTCTGTTCTTGGGGCAACAGGTGGTAGCCCTGGGGAAGACATTCTGTGCCTGGCTGTCAACAGCCACTGAAGGCATAGCAAGACCTCACCATTTTGTAAGAATTACTTGAGAGACGAAGGAGGATTTGGAAGTGTGGGAACAGTTTCTGAGCCATTTTAATGGTGTGTCATTATGGAGAGAGGAATGGAACTAAAGGCTGATTTAAAAATCCACTCAGATGCTACAGCAGCTATAGGTTGTGGGGCATTTTACCAAGGTAGGTGGTGAGCCCAACAACGGCCTGCCATGTGGATGCAAAAAGGGATAGATGGACGGATATTGGTGTAAGTCTACTCCACTAAATTAACAATTTAAAAGATTATTGTTCAAGGGATATGAAAAAAGAAAGCAACCTTTGAGAAAAGGTCACTGTATATGTAATGATGGAGAGAACTGACAATGGAAGCTTCTGCAAGAACGGGAATGGCATTGCTAACTTTCTGGAAAGGAGGAGTAACGTTGATTCAAATAGAGAATACAGAAAGTGCTTACTAAGAAAGCTGAGCAGGGGAAGACAGAATCAGCAATATAGAAAATTGGTAGCAGAAAACTGATAGCAAATGCGAATTGTGACAGTGTAGTTTCCCGTTGTCACATTTGTCCAGTGCCTCAGTTTCTCTTGTTGGTTGGATGGTTTAGCCCTTTGTTATTGTTGTTGTGTGGGGGAGGGGGAGTTGGTTGGTTTGTTTTTTGTTTACCCTGGAAAAAGGATTTTAGGTTTAGTCAAACAAACAACACTCTCTCTGGGTAACAGATTCCTCGTCAGGGTATGGGTGGACCCCTCTTCATGCAGGGCTCCCAAGCAGTCCTTTACAGCACAGGTCCCCAAACTGTGGGGCATGCCCCCCTGGGGGGAAGTGGAGGAACATTCGGGGGGACAAGGCAGGGCCTGGGCCAGCCCCTACGGGGGGCGCAGAGGGAGCACCACCCAGCCCCGCTCCGTTCCCAGATCTGCTCCGGACCCACCCCCAGGCATGGCCCTGGTTCCCAGTCCCACCCACAGCTTTGGCCCCCAACTATGGCCCAGTCACAACTCCACACCCGGCCCCAGTTCTGGCATCACTCCAAACCTTGGCTTTTGGCCGTGGCTCTATTCCCACTCCCGGCCCCAAACCTGCCCCCAGCTGTGGCCCCAGCCTCGGCTACCTTTACTCCTGTCCATGTCCCGCCCCCCCAGGTGCCACTGCTCCTGGTCCCAGCTCAGGGTGGGAGGCCCAGACAGGGATAAGGGGGAACATGACCCTGAAAAGTCTAGGGACCACTGCTTTACAGGCTTCTCTTGAGCCCTTCCTGTTTAGCAGGATCAACAGTCCTATCCTTTCCTTGTCTCCTCCTTAATAGAGCATGTTCAGCAGGTCCTATCATCTGTTTAACCTCCCTCAGACTGAGGAAAGCATGTTTTTTATACTTAGCATGTTTTGTTAGCAGCCTGCAGCTCCTATGACTGCTGGATTACAAATGACAGAATCAATCTGTTTTTAATAAATACAGTATTACAAAACTGAGCTGAACTTTGACTCTCTTAAAGGCCCAGATTCACGCTGCAACAGAGTTTTGGCCAGTATATAAACTACCATTTCCGCTATACATTCCTGAATAGAAGCTGGATTTTGTTCCTTTTTAATTTGGTCTTTAACATTCTATTATAGGTTGTTGTAAAAATATCTATTAAATATGTTAAAAACATTGTTACTTGATGTTTTAACATATATTATGCTGACAGAATTTTTCATTAATTGAGGAAACTGTAAATGTACTCTTAAGTGTTACCCAGGATTATGTTGTAAAATGGAAAGCCCTGCAGACAGATGCCAGTAACTACTTTTTAATTCTGCCATGTTTGCTGCTTAGTTATATTCAGTGCACATAGTGATGAAGACCTAACTTAAGAAGAACAAAGTCCTATACCTTTTAGGTTTTCAAATTTCAAGGCGTCTGAGAGCATATCTGGAGTATAATATTCAATAGTAAACTAACCATCTGAGAATAAAATATAAAGAAAATTGAAAACAGCAGGGAACAAAAGACTAGAGCATAGAGCCTTCTGAACATGAACTGTGATAATTCTCTCAATTAGAAACTGTTAAAAATCAAAAGTATGTTCCATTAGGTTAACTATAAAGTTTAAAAATAGTCTTACAGAATTAAGCATCTGAACTAAAGGAACTGAGGTTGAGGTTATCCAATTAATGATGGATTTAATTCAGAAAGCTCAACCTTAACCAGTTCTTGAAAAACAATGAAATAATCAAAATGTCACTGAATCAGCATGCTGTTATCTTAAGGGTCCAGTAAGCTAGCATTATATTACTAATTAAAATTATGACTGCACTCTCCAGAGGAGTGACTATTAGTTGGGCTATTAAGAAAACCCTTCAAACATTGTTAACCAAAATGGTTTGGTTCTATCTCAAATCTACAGACAATATTCGTAGAAGATGTAAATATTAAAAAGTGTGCCTACTGTAAATAAACCACACAAAGTTAATTGAAAACTGGTAGTCCAGTTCACTAGCCCAGGAGTTCTCAAAATTTTACTTTTGGAGACCCCCCTCAATGTGCTAGAAAAACTCCAGGGCACAGCGGGGGAAGGGGGGGAGGGACTCAGGGCTCCAGGCCAGGGGTGGGAACCCTTGGGCATAGGCAAAGTTTGACTTCTATTTGTGTGGGGGGGAGGGAGGCAAGGGAGGGCAGGGCTCAGGCCAGCTGTGCACAGCAGGGTCCAGGGAGGGAGTGCTACCTCACGACTCACCTCAGCAGGCAACCCACCAGTCTGGGGCTGTGTGCCGGTGGATACTCCCCAAGGGTTCTGCTGGGCCCGGAGCCGCCTGGGCATCTCTGACTGGCTGTGTGAGCAGTCAAAGGGGACTGGGAGCTGAGGAGCAGCCACAACCCAGGGCACCAGCAGTAGATGGGAGAATGCCATGGCTGCCCACTCCATGGCACCACCAGCCAGAGGAGCAGCTGCCCCACACTGCCTGGCTCCAGCTTCCCACCTAGGACCTGGGCAGAGTGCGAGGCCTGAGGGGGATTGGGGGAAAGAAGGTGGCAGGGTGGAGCTGCCCCCAGAACTGCCCCACTCTGGGTAAGGCACTGCAGTTTGGAGGGGCAACACCCTTGTGCTCCCTCACCTCTGTCCATTGGCTCAAGGTGCCTGCCCGTATCAGGGTTTCAGCCCCCGCTCCCAGCTTCAACGGGGAGTGGGGAAAGCTCGGGGTTTCAGCCCCGCGCCACTCCTGGCTGCAGAGGAGTGGGGGGAAGCTCGGGGCTTCAGCCACACGCCACTCCCCCCCTTCAGCCCCACTTGGGGTGCTGGGTTTCAGTGGTGGGGCTCCATGGACCCCCTAAAAGGGCTTGCGGACCCCCAGTTGAGAACCACGGCACTAGCCAATGTTTTTTTGTAGAATTCTAAAATGTAGGGGGATGTGAAACACTATCCCTTTCTTGTCCAAAGAGATTGGTACATGGCTCTTTACCTCATTGCTGACTGGTTCCACACAGCTCCCCAAAACAGTCACAACACAAATATATGGATTTCTGTATGGAAGAGAGGGGCATCTTCAACAAAATGATGCTTCCTTTTATTCTATCCACAGCTCTGAGATATTCACAATATGTCAAATCTGCAAAGGTCCTTATTCCTGGGGGAAATCTGCGCCACTGCGTACATGCAGAATTCATATCAGGCACAGACATTTTTTCCCCCACGGAAAATGCATTCTGACTGAGAAGTGCTGTAGTTCTTCCTTTCACTCACTAGAGGCCACTGTGGCGCCAGAATAGCAACGAGCTGGATGTGTTCATCACAGCACCCTGAATGCAGAGCCAGGTTAGGACAGACAGAGTGGGGTAAGAAGGGCTGCTGGGGGGGGGTCACACACTGGGGATCAGAAGGTCTAGTGAGGGGACAGACCGGGATACAGGCTCAGGCGCTAGTGGGATGACAGCATTGAGCAAGGGGCTGAATGGGACATGTGCTTCACAGCCACATGGTGACAGGGGTAGAAGGGTTCACTGCAATGGCACAGTTCAGGGAGCTCCTGCCATTGCAATCCAGGAGTGAGATTTCAGACCTGGTGGAAGAAGGCAAGGCAATGGCCAAGGCGTCCCTTCAGGCAGCTCTGGACATCACAGACTCTGGAGCCTCTTCCATGCATTGTGGGCATAAGGCAGAGCTCATGGCTTCAGTCTTTGGAGCTGCCCTATGAAGTCCAGAAGCATTATGATGGATGGTTGGGTACTGCGCACAGTAGAAGTGGGATACACCCTTCAATTCAGTTGTTCTCCTCCTTCCCACCCTTCCTCCTCCTCTTTGGGGACCCTTCTCATGAGATTCTTCTAGCCCAGGAGGTCAGTCACTCCTAAGGATGGGAACAGTGGAGGAGGTTCCACCTGAGCAGGTATACCCCTACCTGGACATCTGGCTGATCAGATGTCAGTCCAGGGACTAAGTGGAGGCAGATGTCAAATTAATACAGTCAACTTTCCAGGACCTGGGGCTGTTGATAAATATGCAAAAATCCACCTTTTCCCCAGTTCAGAGAATCAAATTCATAGTGGTGGTTCTCAACTCAATCCAGGTCAGAGCTTTTCTCCCAGAAAGCTGGTTTAGAGATATATAGACACTCATAAAGAGCCTGAGGGATCACTCCATCAACACAGCAAGAAACTGCTTGAAACTTTTGGGGTATACAGCTTCATGCACCTAAGTGGTGCAGCATGCGAGACTACAACTAAAGCCTCTCCAATCTTGGCTAGTGTTGGTATACTTACCAGGTAGGCACCATCGGACAAGGTGGTCTCATTTTGTCCATCAGTGATTTCCAGCCTCCTGTGGTGCCTGGACCCAGAGACGGTGTACATAGGCACCCCCTTCTTGAGACCCACGCATTCAATGTCCCTGGTCACAGATGCCTCAGAGATGGGCGGGGGAGCCCACTTGTGGAGCCTCAGAACTCAAGGCCACTGTTCCCTGTAGGAACTCGAGTTACACAACAATGTGAGAGAATTGAGGGTGGTATGCCTAGCCTGCCAAGTGTTCCAGCCTCACCTGGAGGGCAACTGTGTGTTGGTCCTCACAGAAAATACAACAGCAATGTTTTACATAAACAAGCAGGACGAAGAACAATAGTAACAGAAGATTAGTCACCATTTTTTTAAAAAGGAACAAAGCATAGAATGATTAAAACTGAATCCATGCAATTTGAAATATTAGTTGTAGAATATTTGGTATATTTAAAAAGATCCCTCGTAGTAGAGAATGGTATAAAAATCAAAGTGCACCAAGACAGAGAGGAATTTATTTATTTATTTTGGGTGTTATCTGAGGAGTGGAACACAATTTCATTGGAAAACTCCACAATCTACCATTCCCATGGTAAGGGGTACTATAGTCAATGAATTAGATGTAACTGTAACTCTAACATATTGGTTAGAAGTATATTTACTTCAAGAAATCAGTCCTTCTTGTAGTGCATTGTTGGGACGGTGATGAAATATTATGAACTACAGTGGCTGATATGAATAAGTGTGGTAAGAATGAGTTTGGTATGACTTGGTAGTCTGAATTTGCTAGAGGATTCTAGGAGCAGGATTCTCTTAGCATTAGCTAGATGGTGTGGAAATGTACTGAAAGTGCTGAGATAAAAGCTCTATTTGCGTGTATGTTTCAACATAGAACTTTGGAATATATCAGCTGGGGGGCCAGCTCACCAAAGTAAAGAAGACGTAAAAACATGTGATCAGTGGACTTGGTACAGGCTGACCTGGGTCAAAATGACCCCTTTGCATGGTCACGCTAAGAACTCAAGTGAATGACTGATGAGAGGGTAAACATTGATTGAGCTTTGGTATGTGTCCATTTTGTAGCTCCCCATCTAAAATATTAATCAGAGAAAACCAGTAATGAAATGCCCACAGGTCAGATTTCTGGGACATGTGACTCCTTTAAGAACAAAAGGTATAAATGATAAACAGAGTAAATTAGTTAGTTAGTTCCCCAATTAACATCTAAAGAGGTCCGTGATGCTTTAAGACAGAAGGCCTCAGGGTAACCAAGACCCTGCTACAAGGGACTTTTGAACCAGAAGGCCTAGGGGTAACCTAGACTCTGCTCCGGGGGACATTTGACAGACCAAGTACCTGAGAGGTGAAAGAAGATAAGAAAAGAAGTCTCCATCCAGAACTGGCAGTTATATCTGCTTTGCATGCCAAACGAAGAGAGGGAAGAGCATCTTCGCCAGCAGGCTGGCTAACCTAGTGAGGAGGGCTTTAAACTAGGTTCACCGGGGGAAGGAGACCAAAGCCCTGAGGTAAGTGGGGAAATGGGATCCTGGGAGGAAGCACAAGCAGGAGAGCGCAACAGGGGAGGACTCCTGTCTCATGCTGAGAAAGAGGGACGATCGTTGAGTTATCTTAAGTGCCTATACACAAATGCAAGAAGCCTGGGAAACAAGCAGGGAGAACTGGAAGTCCTGGCACAGTCAGGGAACTATGATGTGATTGGAATAACAGAGACTTGGTGGGATAACTCACATGACTGGAGTACTGTCATGGATGGATATAAACTGTTCAGGAAGGACAGGCAGGGCAGAAAAGGTGGGGGAGTTGCGTTGTATGTAAGAGAGGAGTATGACTGCTCAGAGCTCCGGTATGATACTGCAGAAAAACCTGAGAGTCTCTGGATAAAGTTGAGAAGTGTGAGCAACAAGGGTGATGTCGTGGTTGGAGTCTGCTATAGACCACCAGACCAGGGGGACGAGGTGGACGAGGCTTTCTTCTGGCAACTAGCAGAAGTTGCTAGATCACAGGCCCTGGTTCTCATGGGAGACTTTAATCACCCTGATATCTGCTGGGAGAGCAATACAGCGGTGCACAGGCAATCCAGGAAATTTTTGGAAAGTGTAGGGGACAATTTCCTGGTGCAAGTGCTGGAGGAACCAACTAGGGGCAAAGCTTTTCTTGACCTGCTGCTCACAAACAGGGAAGAACTAGTAGGGGAAGCAAAAGTGGATGGGAACCTGGGAGGCAGTGACCATGAGATGGTCGAGTTCAGGATCCTGACACAAGGAAGAAAGGAGAGCAGCAGAATACGGACCCTGGACTTCAGAAAAGCAGACTTTGACTCCCTCAGGGAACAGATGGGCAGGATCCCCTGGGAGAATAACATGAAGGGCAAAGGGGTCCAGGAGAGCTGGCTGTATTTTAAAGAATCCTTACTGAGGTTGCAGGAACAAACCATCCCGATGTGTAGAAAGAATAGTAAATATGGCAGGCGACCAGCTTGGCTAAACAGTGTAATCCTTGCTGATCTTAAACGCAAAAAAGAGGCTTATAAGGAGTGGAAGATTGGACAAATGACCAGGGAGGAGTATAAAAATATTGCTCAGGCGTGCAGGAGTGAAATCAGGAAGGCCAAATCACACTTGGAGTTGCAGTTAGCAAGAGATGTTAAGAGTAACAAGAAGGGTTTCTTCAGGTATGTTAGCAACAAGAAGAAAATCAAGGAAAGTGTGGGCCCCTTACTGAATGAGGGAGGCAACCTAGTGACCGAGGATGTGGAAAAAGCTAATGTACTCAATGATTTTTTTGCCTCTGTCTTCACGCACAAGGTCAGCTCCCAGATTGCTGCACTGGGCAGTACAGCATGGGGAGAAGGTGGCCAACCCTCTGTGGAGAAAGAAGTGGTTCGGGACTATTTAGAAAAACTGGACGTGCACAAGTCCATGGGGCCGGATGCGCTGCATCCGAGGGTGCTAAAGGAGTTGGCGGGTGAGATTGCAGAGCCATTAGCCATTATTTTTGAAAACTCATGGCGATCGGGGGAGGTCCCAGATGACTGGAAAAAGGCTAATGTAGTGCCCATCTTTAAAAAAGGGAAGAAGGAGGATCCGGGGAACTACAGGCCAGTCAGCCTCACCTCAGTCCCTGGAAAAATCATGGAGCAGGTCCTCAAGGAATCAATTATGAAACATTTAGAGGAGAGGAAAGTGATCAGGAACAGTCAGCATGGATTCACGAAGGGGAAGTCGTGCCTGACTAACCTAATTGCCTTCTATGATGAGATAACTGGCTCTGTGGATGAGGGGAAAGCAGTGGATGTGTTATTTCTTGACTTTAGCAAAGCTTTTGATACTGTCTCCCACAGTATTCTTGCCACCAAGTTAAAGAAGTATGGGCTGGATGAATGGACTGTAAGGTGGATAGAAAGCTGGCTAGATCGTCGGGCTCAACGGGTAGTGATCAATGGCTCCATGTCTAGTTGGCAGCCGGTTTCAAGTGGAGTGCCCCAAGGGTCGGTCCTGGGGCCGGTTTTGTTTAATATCTTTATTAATGATCTGGAGGATGGTGTGGACTGCACTCTCAGCAAGTTTGCAGATGACACTAAACTAGGAGGCGTGGTAGATACACTAGAGGGTAGGGATCGGATACAGAGGGACCTAGACAAATTAGAGGATTGGGCAGAAAAAAACCTGATGAGGTTCAAGAAGGACAAGTGCAGAGTCCTGCACTTAGGACGGAAGAATCCCATGCACTGCTACAGACTAGGGACCGAATGGCTAGGTAGCAGTTCTGCTGAAAAGGACCTAGGGGTCACAGTGAACGAGAAGCTGGATATGAGTCAACAGTGTGCTCTTGTTGCCAAGAAGGCTAACGGCATTTTGGGCTGTATAAGTAGGGGCATTGCCAGCAGATCGAGGAACGTGATCGTTCCCCTTTATTCGACATTGGTGAGGCCTCATCTGGAATACTGTGTCCAGTTTTGGTCCCCACACTACAAGAAGGATGTGGAAAAATTGGAAAGAGTCCAGCGGAGGGCAACAAAAATGATTAGGGGTCTGGAGCACATGACTTATGAGGAGAGGCTGAGAGAACTGGGATTGTTTAGTCTCCAGAAGAGAAGAATGAGGGGGGATTTGATAGCAGCCTTCAACTACCTGAAGGGGGGTTCCAAAGAGGATGGAGCTCGGCTGTTCTCAGTGGTGGCAGATGACAGAACAAGGAGCAATGGTCTCAAGCTGCAGTGGGGGAGGTCCAGGTTGGATATCAGGAAAAACTATTTCACTAGGAGGGTGGTGAAACACTGGAATGCGTTACCTAGGGAGGTGGTGGAGTCTCCTTCCTTGGAGGTTTTTAAGGCCCGGCTTGACAAAGCCCTGGCTGGGATGATTTAGCTGGGAATTGGTCCTGCTTTGAGCAGGGGGTTGGACTAGATGACCTCTTGAGGTCCCTTCCAACTCTGATATTCTATTATTCTATGATTCTATGATCAGGATACTGTGTAAGGCCAACATAGTTACTGAGGGTTTATGCTTGAGGAATTGAGGCTTATTAGGGAGATGTGTATTATATAACCTTTACTGCTTGTGTGATTCTTTCTTAAATAAATTACTATACATTAAGCATATTTTTTTTCTGAATTTTCACTGGTACCGGTAATAATCCACTCAGCTATGGACCATTAAAGATCTGTTTCAACATGCATCACCACTTTACTGGTCTCCAAAAAAGGACCCAGACTCTGATACAAGTTATTGGACCCCCCTGATAAATAAAACACTAATTATGTGTAGTACTAAAAGACCTCAAGAACCCACACCTACAGAACCCAATTCTTCCCCTACCACCTTAAAAGTTCCAAAACCACTAGAAACACAATCAGGCCCATTTTAGGTCCATTTCACTATTGGGATGGTCATCTATTACCACTGGAATTTTAAATAAAACACTGCACCCTATTGTATGGATAACTGTAATACAAATTATTTGTGTAATATCTGTAATAAATAAAATAATAATAAATATGTTGCTGGACCAAAATAATCTTATCTAAAATACAAATTGCCCAAAGATGAGTAGAAATTGAAAACAGTCTGTTAAAAGTTCTACAATCAGTTCAAGGAAAGTTGGAAATTGAAGGCAAACTTATTAAAATGATTAAAACTGTAAACTAATGTATGTAACAGTTTTTGTGTTAAAGTTTAAAAAATAATGCAAACAATAATTTAACCATTATGGAAATTATTACACACATTAAAGTTCAATATAAGCAATGTTAAATTTATTTGTAATGTTTGTTAAAACTTATGTTTACTCATGTGGTACATTTTTACATATATATTCTAATGTTTAGTTAAATAAGTGTTAAGTTATCATTTATTTTATAAGGGTTTATGTTATGTAATTGTTAAAAGCTTAGAGTAGTTGTGTCTCAATTTTGGCTAAACTGAGGACATCTGTCATAAAAATTACTGTCTGCCACCCCACCAATAAAAGTAAACAGATTCTAATGGAAAATTTACATTTTGCATATGATAATCCTAATGTTTAAAATCTTGGTGGTAGTGAGATGCTTATTTTAGTATTCTTTATATGGAGACTTAGAAGTTTTAAAAATAAAGCTAAATAGTTACATTATCCTAGTGAGGCAGAATCAGGGGTAGTAAGGTTTTGTGCCAACAAGCAGAAATTCATGCTCGCTCCTAAATAAGAACCTTGATCCAATGTTGGGCAAGGCCAAACACCCACTGAATTGACGAGTAGGTGAGGGCCAGATAATAGATATTATCAAACCCTCAAGGAGGGAAGTATTATTGGAAAAATTCTCCAGTCTCTCCTTTGTATTTCTGATCTCTATTCTGAATAAGCAAAAAACACTCCACCCTGAGATGAATGCTGCAGACTGTGGGGATGCTCAGTGAAACTTTAGGATTTCTAAAATGGTGCCCTGGCAAAGAACCAAGTACACTATATGTGTGAGTGGATCACCAGAAACACAGCTCTGAGGTAAACGACAGCAGTGAGCATGTGCAAGATTGTTGGCTACTGAGCATGTGCAGTAAGGGAGGTCAATTAACTGAGCAGCTAGCAGCTAGTCAGAGCCCATGGATACCAGTCGCAACTTGTTTTAAAGGTTAGAGCTGTCAATCAAAAGTAATGGTTGATACTGGGCATGTGCAAGTGAAGTAATTGTTGCTAAGATTAGAAAGGTATATTAGAAGGGAGCTACAATGTAGCATAAAAGGCCAGCTGCCAGCAGGCAGTTTCAGAGGCCGGAGTCAGAACCTTAGAGAGAGAGACAATCAGAAACAGACAAAAAGCTAGAAAGAGGAGCCAAAGAAAAGCTGCAGAGAAAGAGAAGAAAATTGGAGCAGAGCAAAGCTGACTGACCAGGAACTGAACAGCAACAGCAACTAGAGAATTTATAAAGCACCAATATTGATTTCTAAAGAAACAGCAACAGATTTATAAAGTAAGCCTGTTATTCTTTTAAATATTGAATAGTATAAGTGTAGTGTAGGATAGTATACAGGGTTAGCATGTCCATGTATGCATTTATAAGAATGCATAAAATTCTATTATTATTTGCATTATATCTATGTCAACTTTAAAGCAATTTAAGATGTGCTGTCAGCAATTTGTTGCAGACTGGCCACTTGTAACAAATCACTTTGCTTAGAATCATTTGAACTATATGCTATTGTAGTCTGAGCGCTCTTTAATTTGCAATAAGGAATTTGTGTCTCAGGGATTTTGTGCCTTGTTTAGGATTTTTAGATCATACTGTAGTAGGGATTAATAATTCCATCAATAAATGATACATTGTTTTGGAAAGAATACTGTCTGTGTCAATTATTTTATCAGAAGGTTATATCTGTGTCCTTTAGTGTTTCCTTAAGAACCATGGAAACTTTTACCTTGGGAAGAACAGACTATGGGGGTAGTTGGCAGCTTATTATACCAGTGTCCCAAATCGGAGTAACACCACTATCAGAAGCTGCAGGTCACATGATATTTCTGAGCCTGTGCAGCCAAAAGTCGGGGAAAGGTCAGATGAGGTAAATTGGTGGGTAGTGTTTTTGGGATGGTCTCCCACAGCTACAGGATTCTTGAAGGTAATTTTACATCCTATTATAATAATCTTGGCATTTAAAATTATAATGTCTATTATGCTTATTATTTTGGTGTGCTGGATCAAATGAAAATTCAGGCAGCTAAAGCATATGTAGTCCCTCAGGCACACAGGCAATTGTGACCAAAGTGAGAATCAAATTGGTGAAGAATTGTGCCAGTATGAAGAAATATCGGCTCGGTTTCCTACAAAGGAAAGCCTTGAGTCAACACTGGACAAGACCACATACTTATTGGACTCAGAAAATTATGAAATGCTGGATTTATAAACAAGTTAACAAACCTAGCAAGGAGGGGAATTGTAACAAGAGAATTTGCTTTGAGCTGTTTTGAAAAACGTTGTAGCACTTTAATAGAGACTGGTAGAGAAAAACTGAAAAAGGGGGGGTTAAATATCACAGAAATTTGATATAATTAAGGCGGTGACAGTATCAGGACACTCTGACTTGCATAAAACAGTAGTTAGTTTTAAGATTAAGGTTTTAGATAAATAGTTATTAGTGATAGTTTAAAGTTAGAAATAAAAAATGGCGGATGCAATAATCCTCTATGAAAGACACAGGGTTAGGGTATGGAAAATTCCAGCAACTCATAGGGAGGAGCTTTGCTATCTAAAAATAGGTCAGAGGGAGGAGCTCTACCCATCAGGGGGAGGAGCTTTACTATGTAAAAAAAGGATGATGTCAGGGGGAGGAGCTAGAAGCTGATTGGCTGAGATGAGCTGACCTTGAGAGAGCAACCAGTAAAGAAGTCTGACAGCTAGCAGGCTTAAGTGTGGGTGTGTGAAACAAGGCAGATAAGATCAAGCAGCAACTACTTGAAGAAGTAGCTACCTGGAAGCAGCAGCAGAAGCTCCTGAGACAGCAGCTAGAAGCTTGCAGAAGCATCGACATTAGAACACAGCAGTGACGGAAGCATCTAAGCCAGACAGCCTGAGGGAGATGGCGGCAGCAGCTTTAACCACCACTACAGCAACAGCTCCTTCAGGACAAACAGTTACCTCGACTCTATGGAGATAGCACCAACCATCATCTCTGGTGCCAACCCCACCCAATTGACAGAACAGAAGGACCCCTGAGACAAGTCAGAAGGAATTGAGAAGAAAGAGTGTAACTCTGATTTTGCCATCTCCAGTTAAAGGATGTCTGGATGTGCCTGTCAATAAAGCTGGATGTCTGTGTTTGAGTAAGATCCACTCCACCCATCCTGCGACCAGCTGATCACCACTCACAGGATGTCAGTGCTAAGCAAATGATTTCACTAAATCTGTAACACGGTAATGTTCTCTTTTATGTGCGTGTAAATGTCATGCATACTATATTATAACGGTATCAGATTATAACATTAACACTAAGGCCTCTATGTATGCAGCCTCTCTATATGCTTATTACAGAGTAACTGTAAAAAGAACAGGAGTACTTGTGGCACCTTAGAGACTAACAAATTTATTTGAGCATAAGCTTTCGTGGGCTACTGCCCACTTCTTCGGTCTGTGTATTCTGTTTTTTATTATTATTATTTTGCTGCACTGCTTTATTATACGATTTTTAAATGTAATTCTATTGTGTTTTACTATGTTTTATGTATCCTTTCTTGCTTTCTTAGATACATTGTAGCTATTTATTTCTTTTAAATAAATTGTTTTCAAAAAATTTCTGCTTGTTTATCCATCCTTGAGCAGAAGACTGTATCTGTATCCTTCCAAGGTTAGCAAGATTAGCTTGCTTTGGAAGATCCCCTGCGGGTCAGAGACAAACCCTCTCTAGGCGAGCCACTACCTTATTACCCATTTGGACAGAATAAATTGCATAATCATAGGCAAACCATTATTGGATTGCCTGAGGTCCAAATTTTGGGGTAACACTAGGAAACTTGTAAAATGCAGCTTGGGACAAACATTGTACTTTGCTGTATTTGTATTGTGAGCAAAAATATTTGTTCAGTGAGATAATATCTGGAAATCATGTTCACCTACCACGAATGCATGGGGAAGCAATCTGACTAATTCTCATAAATGGATAGTGTTAATATCCTTGCAGCTAATACCCCCAAAAGTAAACCCCCATATTTGCCACTAATAAAATCCCAAGAGCAAGCATATGAAATACGTTGATATGGTAAGGAAGTGAAAATAGTTTACAACTAAATGGCTTCATCCTTGGCACTAATAAGTTTTTTATGAAGTTTTTTTGAATTATTTTCATCCCCTGTGCATAAATCTTGTTTACAAGTAATGATGCAGCAGTTTACAGTGCTAACTATGACCCAGTTGATGGTTGTTGTAATGCGATCAAAATTTTTCACATATCAATAAAAAAACAAAGAGAGTGGTGTATCATGAGGAGACAGATGTGATAACAAATGGTGGCCTAAAGGCTATGATTTAATACGTTTCAGCCTGGGAAATGTAGTAAATTAACTCACACAAAGTGAAAGATGGCTAGCACTGTATAGATAGTCATAGATCTGAGATTAAGTGGTGAATGTGTTTTGCATTTGAAAGAATTCCCTTCCTTTTGTGAGGAAGACACATTGACAATAGCAATTCTAAAGGTTGAGATCTGAGGGCTATTAGCAAGCTATTTCACTTAGTAACATACAAATAATTTTTGAACCCATGAGGCAAAAATGTTGTAGTCATAAAACAAAGACATAATTCCTTCAAGAGGCAGAGTTCTTTAGAAGATTATGCTCCTGTCATAAACATACAGCTAAGGGTAGCATAAAATTCCTCTTTACCCTGTAAAGGGTTAATTCCTCTTTTACCTATAAAGGGTTCAGAAGCTCAGATAATCTGGGTGGCATCTGACCAAAAGGACCAATAAGGGGAGAAGATACTTTCAAATCTGTGGGGGAAGGTTTTTTGTCTGTGTCTCCTGGAGTCAACAAGGAACCAAGGCAGGGAAAATACATCTCCCTAAGCCATATCTAAGCTAGGCATCTAATATTGCAGAAATAGTAAGTAATAGCAAAGAAATGCATTAGGTTATCTTTTGTTTTAGCTTGTGAATTTTCCCTGTGCTAAGAGGGAGGTTTATCCCTGTTTTTGTAACTTTAAAGTTTTGCCTAGAGGGGAAATCTTCTGTGTTTTTGAATCTTTTGTTATTCTGTAAAATACTTACCATCCTGATTTTACAAAGGTGATTCTTTTACCTTTTCTTTAATTAAAATTCTTCTTTTAAGAACCGGATTGATTTTTCATTGTTCTTAAGATCCAAGGGTTTGGGTCTGTGTTCACTTGTACCAATTGGTGAGGATATTATTCTCAATCCTTCCCTATGAAAGGGGGTGCAAGGCATGGGGGAATATTTTGGGGGAATAGACTCCAAGTGGTCCTTTCCCTGATTCTTTGTCTAAATCACTTGGTGGTGGCAGCATATTGTTCAAGGCAATGTGGAATTTGTGCCTTGGGAAAGTTTTTAACCTAAGCTGATAAAAATAAGCTTAGGGGGACTTTCATGCGGGTCCTCACATCTGTACCCCAGAGTTCAGAGTGCGGAAGGAACCCTGACATCCCTTTGCCAAATCAATGTTTATTCCAGAAGGAAGAGCTACATAAGTGAGGCACAAGGAAGCTCGATACATAAAAATTTCTAGAACCGACCCACCACTTTTGAGTTTTAAAGGCCATGAAAGAATCCCAAAATCATATCTGGACTACAGGGTAGCAGGTTACAGTGAAAGCACAATAGCATATAATTTGGAATGCCATGGTGGCTATATTGGAGAAAGTTAGACATTTGAATGGTGTGTTCAACCCACAATTATTTAAAAGTTTATTATTTGAAATGGTGCTAATAAGAAATCATACAAAAGTGCTATTTACTGGTCTGAAATATATCCACTACTAGTATGTTTTACTGTGTTTTGAGGGAATGTGTAGGTATCATTATGGTTTTTCCTGCCCCCAAAAAAACAACTAACAAAATCATCCAAAGTCAAGGACTTTGTGGTGGTAGGGGACTTCAACTACCCAGGCATTTGTTATGGGGAATAATACAGCAGGGCACAGATTGTACAGCAGGGCCCAGGCCAAGAAGTTCTTGGAATGTATTGGAGACAACTTTTTATTGCAAAGGGCGGCAGAAGCAACTAGGGAACAGGCTGCTTTAGATTTGATTCTGACAAACAAGGAGGAACTGGTTGAGAAGGTGAAGGTGGAAGGGAGTACGGGTGAAAGTAATCATGAAATGATAGAGTTCATAATTCTAAGGAATGGTAGGAGGAAAAACAGCAGAATAAAGACAACAGACTTTAAGGTAGACTTTAGGAATCTCAGAGAATTAGTTGATAAGACTCTCTGGGAAGCAAGTTTAAGGGGGAAAAGAGTTCAGGAGAGCTGGCAGTTTTTATAGCAACATTATTAAGGACACAAGAGCAAATTATCCCAATGCACAGGTCAGATAAGTATGGTAAAAGAGCACCCTGACTTAACCAGGAGATCTTCAACAACTTTAAACTCAAAAATGAATTGTACAAAAACTGGGTCAAATTACAAAGGATGAAAATTAAAAAATAACATAGAGAACTCCACTCTATCCTTTAAGCATAGCACTAAAAGCATCACTTTACCACCATTAGGTAAAAATAAGGGGGAAAGTAAATTAAATTGGCAGGATATAGGCAACAGCAGACCATAACATTAAGATAAATAAACTAGCATAGGAAATGTGGACATGCACACTAAAAGAATGAGGTAATTGTTTACGGTTTGGTATGTGTGGCATGTTGGCATGCATCCAAGTAAAAGTGGAACACACTCGGCATAAAAATAGGCTTATGGTTGCTCAGGTACTAAAAAGTATGTTCGTCAGGCAAGCTCAGTATGAATATAGGCTAAAGGCAACAGACCATATTATTTGGTTAGAGACCATAATACTAAACAGACAATAATATTCAGTACAGATCATAATATCTAAAAGCGGTTAACAATGACTCAACAGTTATGGTACCAGCAATTGTGATTGGAGAATAAGAGAAGGATTAAAATGTAGCCAAGTATGATGGGGCGGCTGCCCATCACTGGCAGAAAAGGGGTTAAAAGCAGCCCTAGGGAGGCTGCACTGGAGGCAGCCAATCAGAGAAGGGATGAAGGGAGCAGCCAAGCAGGGCTAAGCTGCAGGGCAGAGAAGTTCATTTCTCTGCTGTGAGTCCAGGAAGGAAAGACTGTGTCTCTGGAGGGCTGAGAGAACTGCAAGTACCCTGGACAGAGCAGTGCTATGAGCAGGGACCAGGGGAGCAAGAGACAGCTCCTGGCTGGCTGCTGGGGTTTGCAGGCTGAGGCAAGGGGCAAAGAGGATACTGGGGTCATGAGGAAGTGGCCAGACAACTCGGTGCAGTTGCCACTAAGGGAAGTGACTGAATAGTGGACTGCAGGTCCCCTGGAAGGAGGGAGCACAGGGTGTGGCATGGCTGGAGGGATGTGTTGCTGAGGAGAACACCATGGTCCTTGGAAAGACACGGGTCCTAGAGCCAGAGTGATGGCGGCGAGGCACCACCCAAAGAGGGCACATTAACTTGCAGAGCTAATTCCCAAGACAGCCAGCAGGAGGCACCACAGTGGTGAACGAATCCCACTATACCAATACAATGCTTGAAATGTGAGCATGCTCAGAAAGGGTCTGGTGGCTGGCAAAACTGTATAAAAGACAGACAGTCAGCAGGCAAAGATTGAGAAGTCAGGAGCAGGAGAAGAACGAGGTCGTTAAAGAGTCATTGGGAAGGTGTGAGGGAGGAGATTGAAGAGAAAGAAAAAGAAGCAGCAGCAGCCACAAGGTGAAGAGCAGCAGCACCAGCTGCTGGGACAGAGCAGAAAAAGGACCTTGACAGAGCAGAGGGAGAGAAGCCATGGGAAACAGTAAGGCTGCTGAGAAATAGTTATAAGTTAGTGTGTATACATTTGTAATTTAATAATGATGTGTATGGATGTATGTTATATTAATTTACATGTATAAAGTTTCAAGTATATCTATAAAGATTGCTGTCAGCAAGCTGCAGGCGACTGATTACCACATGCAGAGTGCAGTCATTTAGTATTGCTCTAACCATATGTCATTGTGGTTCACGTGTTTTAGCTTGTACTCAAGTATTGTGTTAATAAAAGGGATTTATGTTTAGATTATTATATCAGAAATTACTATTTGCACCAAAATAAAGAGGTGCCTTGTTTTGGAAAAATACTGTCTGTTTCAATCATTTCTATTGGAAGGGTATATCTGTGGCCTCTTGGGGTAATAGTTCCAGACTGCTGTGGGAAGTATCCAAAAGGGGAAATGCTGGTAAATCCAGGATTACTTGCCCACCTGGGAATCCTTACCTGACAGAAACAGATTAGCAGACAAGTGCACTGTCTTAAAGGGACTCTTGGCAAACCCAGGAGGGGGCAACAGGTAAGTTATTTTGGGGGTACCCTAAATCTGTTTTTGAGGTAACAACATAAGAAGGTAGGGACAAAATTAGAAAGGTCAAAACACAAACGAGACTAAACTCGCTAGGGACATGAAGGGTGACAAGAAAACATTTTACAAAGACATTAGAAGCAGGAGGAAAGCCAAAGGCAGGATAGACCCTTTACTAAATGTGGAGAGAAATGTAATAACAAAAAATGCAGCAATGGCGGAAGTGTTAAATGCCTTTATTTCAGTTTTCACCAAAAAGGTTAGCACTGATCGGACAACTAATATAGTGAACATCAGTGTAAATGGGTAGTATTTGAGGCTAAAACAGGGAATGTACAAGTCAAGAATTAGACAAGGTAAATGTCTTAAAGTTGGCAGGGCCTGGCAAAATACAACCTAGAATACTTAAACTGTCTGAAAAGATCTTTGAGCCATTAGCAATTAGCTCTGAGAACTTGTGGAAGATGGGAGAGATCCCAGAGGACTCAAAAAAGGTACTATATTTGCCAATCTTTAAAAAAGTGAATAAGGACAACTCAGAGAATTATAAACCAGTCATCTTAACTTCGTTACCCGGAAAGATAGTGGAGCAAAATATCAGTTTGTAAACACCCAGAAGATAATAAAGTGATAAATAACAGTCAACATGGATTTGTCAAGAACCAATCATATCAAACCACCCTAATATACTTCTTTTACAGAATAACCGGCCTTGTAGATAAAGAGGAAAGCAGCAGCTATGATATATCTCAACTTTAGTAAGACTTGATACTGTCTCGTATGGCCTTCTCATAAACAAACTAGGTTAACATAGCCTAGATGAACCTGCTATAAGGTGGGTGCACAACTGGTTGGAAAACCATACTCGCAGAATAGTTATCAATGGTCCATAGTCAAGCTGGAAGGGCATATCAAGTGGGGTCCCATAGGGATCTGCCCTAGGTCCAATTCTATTCAATAGCTTCATAAATGGTTTGGATAATGACATAGGAATTATGCTTCAAACCAAGAATAGTCCACACACTGTCCAATCACTCTTTTCAGCCTCTCTTATTAGAGAAAACACGAGTCACTTCAGATACTTCTTCTGATGTAATACACACTTCTACTTTGGAAACATCAGCAGTTTTTTTTTTTATTATTATTATTATTATTATTATTATTATTATTATTATTAATGTCCCAATGTAAAGTACGGGGATAATCTTATAAACATTTCAGATTCCTGATAAACAAGAAGTCATTTCCAAAACACTGCAAATTGTTGATCCTTAATAGTTTTTAAATCACATGTACACTGATACACTTCCTGATATATTTGGAAAATCCCCACATTTCTGATTTATATATTAATTTTGTTTGTTTAATACAGGGGTAGGCAACCTGTGGCACGCGAGCTGATTTTCAATGGCACTCACACTGCCCGGGTCCTGGCCACCGGTCCAGGGGGCTCTGCATTTTAATTTAATTTTAAATGAAGCATCTTAAACATTTTAGAAACCTCATTTACTTTACATACAACAATAGTTTAGTTATATATTATAGACTTATAGAAAGAGACCTTCTAAAAACTTTGTATTGTAATGTATTTGTATTGTAATGTATTACTGGCATGCGAAACCTTAAATTAGAGTAAATAAATGAAGACTCGGCACACCACTTCTGAAAGGTTGCCGACCCCTGGTTTAATAGACTCAGACCATCCCCTTGCACTGAGGCAGGAACAATAGAGACCATTCCTGAAAGATGTTAGTCTAACTTGTTCTTTAAAACCTCTAGTGACAAAGATTCCACAACATCTCTTGGTACATCTTATGGTTAAAAAACTTCTCCTAATGTCTAAAATTAATCTCCCTTGCTACAAATGAAGCCATTACTTCCTGTCCTAACTTCAGTGGACAGGGAGAACAATTAATCACCATACTCTTTATAATAGCCCGTAACATATTTAAGATTATCAGACCCCCTGCTCAGTTTTCTTTTGCTCCTCCCCCCTGCAAGTAGTTTATGCAAACTAGATTTTTTTCAAAAATTTTGCTTACTCTAATTAACTTTTTTTTTAATATGATTTCCATAAATACCTCACTCAGATATCACTTCATGCTTTCCTCTCAGAACTTCTTGTGACCTCTCCTGTTATGTTTTTTAAATGTAGTTCCTGTAAAGATGCATCACAATAACATTTTCTTGAAGAAATCCTCTCCTAAACTTTTATGGCACCATATGAACTTTTTTTTTTTAAATAAAAAGTTTGCATGCTACATATTTTCACCCATTTAACTGCTACTCCAGAGGCATCTTTGCATCTTCTTTTCAGAGTGCCCCTAATGTTTGGAATTGCATTTCAATATTCAATCATAGCTTTTAAAGAAGTGCTCCATATTCACTCCAGTAATACATGCTCCTATTTTATGTCTTTGCCTGCAGCAACAAAATCCCAAATCACCTAAACTGTCCCAGCTCTCAAATAGTAGTGTAGCTTTGGTTTTATATTGAGCATTGCTTTCCTAGCTTATCATGTTCTCATCTGTATGCAAAAGTGTGATACACTACATAAACATGACATATGAAAAATAATGTTAATAGATATTAACAAAAAATTGATCACTTGCAGTTTAAATTGGGTGTTATTCACATTAATCCTGATCCTCAAGCCATAAGCCACAAATTTCAAGAGGTTGAGATAGCAATTAAGTAACTATATAGCCAGCAGTTAGCAACTACACATACAAGTTAGTTTTATGTCCCTACTCAACCTTAATTAAACTGCAAGAACCAACTGACTTGTAACTTTAGGGATTTGTATGTTTGGGGGTTTTGCTTTGCTTTTATTGTTTTGTTGCAATTCTGCATAGATTCAACAGAATATGGCCATTGCTTTTTTTTTTTTTCTATTTAATATCCATCCTTTGGTATCCAATCGTATTTTTTTTTTTGTTAAGGGACTTCCGTTACCAAAAAAAAAGGGGGGGGTAAATAAAACTGCAGCAATGAGACACTCAAATTAATCAGGTTTATTGGTTTGACTTAGGACGTGACACCCTGGAAGCAATTACTTAGGAGAAAAGACTTCACAGCAACAGCAGCTAACTGGCCCGAGTCAAGGGACAGGCGGAGTGTGGAAGCAGCGCCCTGTCAGCTACAGGGTGTCTCCCCTTCGCCCTCCCTAGCAGAGATGGCAACAGCCAGTGGTGCAAACTCCCCAACGGGAGCAAGGAGCAGTCCCTCCCCTCCCCGTGGACCCGACGGACCCGCCACAGCGGCGCACGGGACCCATTCACCCAACTGCTCACGAGATCCCACACCCCGGCACCGCCCACCCCGCCAGCGCCCAACAAAAAAGGGGGGGCGGCCTGTGGACGCTCCGAGGTTTGGTACTCGTTCTCGCGAGAGTTCTTTAACTGCCCTTTTTTCCGCCTTCCCAACACGTCCGTATCCCTCTGCCGCCACAATCCCGCGAGAAGGAGCGAGTTCCTCGCTCTCCCCCCCCAGCCTCTTTACCCTGCTCCCGCCTAGCTCTGCCCCTTCATTGTAGCGCTGCTAGCTCTTTGTCCTGCCCCAGGTCCCAGTGCCTGCGCACTGGGGCTCTGCCTCGTCGCTTCTTTATTGGCGGGAGGGCGGAGCTGCTGGGTTGGTGTCGCTCAGCTAGAGTTACCATATTTCAGCAAGCAAAAAACAGGACGGTAGGAGCCCCGCCCTAGCCCCACCCCTGCCCCTCCCACTTCCCGCCCCCCTCAGAACCCCCAACCCTCCCCCTGTTCCTGGTCCCCTGACTGCCCCCTCCTGGGACCCCTGCCCCTAACTGCCCCCCAGGACTCCACCCCCTACCTAAGCCTCCCTGCCTCTTGTCCCCTGACTGCCCCCTCCTGAGACCCTCCCCCCATCCTAACTGGCCACCTAGGACCCTACCCCCTACCTGTACCCTGACTGCCCCAACCCCTATCCACACCCCCACCCCCAGGGGCTCCCACGCCCCATCCAACCACTCCCCACCCCCTGACAGCCCCCCCCCCCGAACTCCCGACCCATCTAAACCCCTCTGCTCCCTGTCCCCTGACTGCTCCGATCCCTCTCCCCACCCCTGCCCCCTGACAGCCCCCCTCACTCCTTGTCCCCTGACTGGCCCCTCCTGGGACCCCTGCTCCTAACTGCCCTCCAGAACCCCACCCCCTACCTAAGCCTCCCTGTTCCTTGTCCCCTAACAGCCCCCTCCTAAGACCCCTCCCCAAACGCCCCCCAGGACCCTACCCCCTACCTGTACCCTGACTGCCCAAAACCTTATCTACCCACCCAAAAAAAGCCCCCCCCCGAACTCCCGACCCCCCCCCGGTTCTTGACTGCCCCCTCCAAAATCTCCCTGCCCCTTCTCCTGCTGCCCCCTGTCCCCCTTACCCTGCCACTCAGAACATGGTGTTGGGCTCTGTGTGGAGCTGGACACGTGGCTGCGCTCCCCAGCGCAACACACAACCCAGTCCCACCCCTCCTAGTGCTGCCGGAGCGGGACGCTGGGCTGCAGGGGAGGACGAGCTGCTGAGGCCCGATGCAAAGGGCCCGGCAGGCCGGCCGGCTCAGAATGCGCGGGGGGCGGCGGGGAGGAGGAGCTCTATAGCTACTCCGGAGTCCAGCCCGGCAAGCTGTGGGGGAAGGGCTCTGGCTGCCAGAGCCCCATGCGAGCGGCTGACTTTCCTGCAGCCCTCCCAGCCGCGCCTCACTCTGCATGGGGGGGGAAATCCCAGACATTTTTAGTGATTTACAAACTCCCCCCCCCCGGACACTATTTTTAACACATAAAGGAGGACATGTCCGGGTAAATCCGGACGAATGGTAACCCTAGCTTAGCTGGTGGCAGCCAGCGGGGGTGGGTGGCTGGCTGTATGTGCGTGCCCGGCTGCTAAGCCCACCTGCCTGGGGGAGGAGAGAGGCGGCCCCTCCACCCTTATAAAGCGGGAGGGTGCAGAGCTCGTGCAGGGTGGGACCTGTGGGTTGCCTCGTGCTGCTCCTGGCTGCAGCCAGGGGATGGGAGAGCCTGATGAAGCTCCAACCTGACTTGGGTTGCTGGGCTATGCTCCGCCAAGATTCCCTCTGTTAAGAAATTTGCCCTCCCTCCATCAGTTTCTAGTTAACCCGTTTCAGGGTTTGAGACCGGAGTGGGATGGGTTGGTCTCTTTGGCCTGATAACTGGCCTGTGGCGGTGGGTGGTGCTAGCAGGGCCGGCTCCAGGGTTTTGGCCGCCCCAAGCAGCCAAACCAAACCAAAAAAAAAAAAAAAAAGCCGCGATCGCGATCTGCGGCGGCAATTCGGCAGGAGTGAGGGACCGTCTGCCGAATTGCCGCCAAATACCTGGACCTGCCGCCCCTCTCCGGAGCAGCCGCCCCAAGCACCTCTTGAGAAGCTGATGCCTGGAGCTGGCCCTGGGTGCTAGCGGTTCCAGGGGAAGGTGGGGAAAAAAACAACAATTTGGGTGTGTGCTAGGTATCCTAAAATTCAGGATCATTTTGCAAATTGCAGAGCGTCAGGCCAAAGTACTTTGTATAAAAACGCTCTTCCTAGAAATGAGTGCAAACTGAAGCATCAAAAAAGGAAACTCCTGATTCCAGTATTGAAAATCTTATTGAGGGGGTAGGTCATTGCCTCACTCCTTTCAGAGCTTTTTCTGATATGTAATAGACATGCAGTATATTTTCTAGGTGGTGATGAGCAGTTCCTTCTTTACCCCTAAAGCAATTAGCTGGAGCCATCAGGCATGAGATTTAATTACACTTGTTTTAGGTTGCAGAAATTAGAAATCTTAACTTTGTCCTGAAAATTGTTCAGGTCTTCATTAAACATAGTACTAGTGAGGACAGCAAACAGGTTTGCTGTATTATGAATATGTAACTTTTCTAAGTATCTTTTTTGTTTGTTTTTAAATAAATCAATGCAAACAAGATCTAAATTAAATAAATTCCAATGAGTTTTTTTTTCTTTGCTGCTTTTTATAGTGTTGTACGTTGAGGACTGTAATATTCTTTTATTTTAAAGGTGTTATATGTTTTCATGCGTTAATTGGCCATTATGCCAAATAAGAAGAAGCATCAATTTAAATTACTTGCCTGTGCAATACTTTCTTAATATGGAAGAAGAAATGTGGGGGGCTACATACAGTTCTTGCTATCATTTACTGTAAATTAATATGAATGGGGTTAATAGTAATATGGCATCTTATATAATTCTCTTAATTCATACTAATTCTGTTATTCCCTATCCTTCAGTCTATGACAGTGTTTAGTCACATACTGAAATAAATCAAACAGGGAAAAAAACAGATCTTGTTGCTTTTTAAATTAAAATGTTACATTTATAATGACCTTTACTAGAGAAGCAAAGCTCAAAAATTAATTATGCTTTCTATAGGGGAAAATATTTACAACACAGATCTTCAGTCAAAAACTTTTCTTCAAATAAGAGTGAAACTGTCATTTCCCACATTGTTCTCTGCTATTGAGTTGGTAATAAAAGGCTACTGATAGTCACTTCAGTACCTGCTTCTATATTGTCTTAAGTTACTGTCAACAAACACATAAATGAACACGTGATAGGGACAAACCAGTATTGTTTTTATAAAGGAAAATTATGGCTCTCAAATCCACTAGAATTCTCTATTTATGTCAATAAAATACTAGATAATGGATATAATTTGATCTTCAAAAAGTCTGATACAGTCCCTCACAAGAGGTGACTATGGAAGTAAAGGGTTTATCTATGCAAACAATTAGCTCCACGGCGAGCTGGGGTGTTAATCTAGCCCACCTAGCCCAATGCCATCTAGCTGATGTGCATAAACAGTTTGTTAGAGCGCTTTGACATACTCCCTTTTGAAACAGGACTAGATCAAAGCACGCTAGTGGGCTGTTACTGCACATCAGTGGAGTGCACACAAGCAGACCACAGTTGGTTAGTGTGGGCTAGATTCACACCCCAGGTTGCTGTGAACTAGATGTTCTTGTGGACAAATCCTAGATAATCCTGCAGTGAGAACATGGCCAGTAGGTATCCTAGGCATGGGAAGGTTCTGCCTTCCCAAACAGCCTGACGTTCCCCCCACCCATGCTCTGCCCCCAGATCCCATCCTGCCTGTTGTTCCCTTTGTGCCAGAGGCTGCGGCAGGCAGGCTTGGGGCCGCACCACACTACCCGTCCTCCTGGCGCTCCTGCCATGCTGTCTGCCCTGTGCTGGGGCTGATGGGGGCTCCAGCCATGCCTCCTGCTCAGTACTGGGGCTGGAGACGCCCCAGCCGAGCCGCCCGCCCAGCACTGGGGCTGACACCTCTGGGGGCAGCAGGCTGCGGGTTGGGCCAGGTGGCCTCAGCCCCCACGGCCCGGGGAGGCTGGAGCATGCTGGTCGGGCAGTGCAGCCTGGGGAGGCTGGGGCTGTGCTGCCTGGCGCTCTGGGGGGGAGGGAAGGGTTGGGCACGCTAACCTGGGGCAGGGGCCAGCGGCCACAGTGGGGTCACTGAGCTCTGATGGGTCTGGAAGGGGCGGGGCCTTGGGCGGGAGGGGTGGGGCTGGGGTGCTAGTCTCCCCAAGCCAGGGATTCACCCGCCGCCCATGAGTGAGAAGTAAAATTATGATTTACAGATTACAAAGTAATTAAGAGGCAGCATACAAAGACTAAGAATAATTGAACAATTTTGGAAATGGCCAAAAGTTAACAGTTGAGTGTTCCTTCTTTCATAGGGCCAGGGTTACTCAATATAATTATTAATGATCTGGAAAAGGGGATAAAAATGAGGTTCCAACATTTTCACATGACTTATTTAGGAGAGTCAAGACTGAGGAACTTCAGTGGGATCTAAAAAAAAGGTGAATAGGCAACAGGATAGCAGGTAAAGTTCAGTGTTGGTAAATGCACATTGGAAAGAATAATCTGAATTATTTATACACGTTTCTCAGTTCTAAACTAATTGTAACCAATCATGGAATCATGATTGTAACTAATCATGTTTGCCAGAAGCTGGGAATGGGCGATGGGATGGATCACTTGATGATTACCTGTTCTGTTCATTCCCTCCGGGGCACCTGGCATTGGCCACTGTCGGAAGACAGGATACTGGGCTAGATGGACCTTTGGTCTGACCCAGTATGACTGTTCTTACGGAAAAGGCCTAGTTCACTGTGTTAAATTAAAACTTAAAATCAGTGGATGGCAACAATCAATAAAGAAAAAAAATAAGATGTAGAAAGATGTTGTGGTCATTTATTCTTAAAAAATTATAACTGACATAAAAGGGATTTGAAGACTGGGAAGAAAAGTGATTAAAGGCATGGGATGGAGCAATTTTTGAAAAGATAGGGCTGTTTTACTTTATAGAGAGAAATGAAAATAATAGAGGTATATATATGTCAGAGAATGGAATAGAAGAAAATAAATTGGGTGCTGCTATTAACTCTTTGATAAGAGGTCATCTAATAAAATTGGCAAAAATATAAAACTGGTAAAAATAAATATTTTTATACAGTATATAATTAACCTGTGTAACTTAGCACAATGCAACACAGTCTGAAAGTTTGTAAAAGGATTACATGTTTATGTGGCTAATGCAAAGAACATTCAGTTACACCTATGTGTGAATATCTATCATAACTATATGAGTTAATTACCTGCCATTGTTTAAAAACAAAAGATAATCACTAACTTCCTTAGTTTAGGAACTAACTTCTGTGAACATGTTAATCTATAAATGTTCGTTATGAGGACTCTTGAATCTTCCCGTGGAGAATCTGATTCCAGTGTTGGAGACCGGGTACAAGGAGTAAATTGGACACTGATCTGACCTGTTATAGCAACTAAATGAAAGCCCCATCAGGTCATGGAGAAACCCCTGTGATAAGTGCGGGCAGATAGGGGATCCTGAAAACCACTGTTGTGGATGACCTGAGGATCTTATCCGTCCAACTGGTGAAGTGGAACATGAGTAACTATGTTCCGCTGGTTGGGGAAAACAAATCATATTGCAGTTTGGTATAGTGGCATTATGCTGAGTTAGAAGAGATAATCAAAGACTCATTAAGACCTTTAATAAAGTTATGGTATAAAAATTCTAAAATTAACTTTGATTTCTTAAAAAAGAAAATTAGGCTAAACTCTCAGAGTTCTTAACATATATCTGCTGGTATTTACAGTAGTCTTTGCAAATACTGGATATTAGTCATGTACTGTGTAGTAGTCTTACAAAGCATAGAAAATAGAACTGTGAATTTGAAAGTGTTTTAGACCTCATTCATATTCATGCTTAAAGTGTTTTTTAAATGATTAATACAAAAATGTTCTATTTTCTATTTATTTAGTTGCTTAATTCTTTTAACTGTGCTTGTCAAAGGTAGCTGGTTTTAATTTTTGTTGCCTACAATATAGTAATTGTATTCTTTAATCTTCTAGCTAAAGTGGTTTAAATCATTTTAGAAAATGGAATATAAAGAGCTCTTTGAAAGCAAAGTAGTCGACAAGAATGGAAAACTAGGAAGAAAATGTAAAAAAAAAACATTCTAGTTAAAACTATATATGACAAATAGAACAAGCTTTAGACAGAAAAATAAATTATTTATAACTGAAGGAAACTGGGAAGTAAAATATATTTGACCACATACTTTTCACCAAAATTAAAAGAAATACAAACTCATGGAAGATTAAAAACAAAGGAATACTGAGAAAATAACACAAACTGGAAAAAAAATGATACAATTCAGCAATAAAAAGCAAAACAATAACATAAAGAGCTAGTGAACAGGCGACCGCAAACAGAGGAGTTTGAGAGGGGAAGAAAAAGATCCCCCTGCTGAATGAAAAGGTGCAAGTACTAATTTTGGGGTGAGTGAGTTTGGCTGTTTGTATTTTTCTTGCTCTTTCAGGTTTTTAACGATCAGGGTCAGTTGGTATTGAGTGTTTGGGGACTGTTTGAGCCTTTGTTCCCTGGATCTTCTTTGATCAGCCTCAATCAGCTTTGTGATCCCTCTCCTCCGGTGTGATGAATGAGGGGGTAGAGCTGACCTAGGAGAGAAGGCCTTAAAAGCCAAAGACTAAGCAACCAAGGGGAATTTGAGAGGGAGTTTGTAAAAGGGAGTCATAATATAATTGCAATGGTTAGGAAGGGCTGCCTCACCAATGCCAACCCTGCTCTTGTCTCCACCTGCACTTGTATCCAGACAGAGAATCTAATCATGGATTCCTCTATCCAGATCCTGGTGTGGATTTGCAGAGACTGTGGCCTGCATTTCCCACTGTCAGCAAGTTAGGCTGTGGGGCCTTCAAGTGTAAAAGATGCCTGCTCATGGAATCTCTCAGGAATCAGGAGGGAGAGCTACTGGAACAGGTGGCTATGCTGAGGAGCATCCTTGGCCATGAGGAATTCATTAGGAGTATTCATATGGAGACGTCCAAGGCTGAGGAAGCTATCCAGCTAGACAGGACTTCTGTCATGCCATTGGGAGAGGAGGATATGACTCTGTCACAAGGCTCCTGGTTACTTCTGGCAGCAAGCACTGCTCCAGCCCTACTCCCAAACCACACGCAATAGTGATGAAGAACCTTTATGCTGCCTTGGAAACAATTGATGAGGAATCACCCCCAAAGATGGTGGAGGAGAAGCCATGTACTCCAAGGCTGGGAAGATCGCAGCCACCAGTCCCAGGAGGAAACGTAGGGTAGAGGTGGTTGATGACTGTGTTCTGATGGGATGGAGGCACCCATCCGGCACCCTGGTATGACATGCTGGGAGATATTCTACCTGCCAGGAGCCCATATCCGCGACTTTACGGAGGGATTGTCAAGAATCATCCAGCCCTCTAACTAATACCCCATGTTACTCATCCATGTGGGCACTAATGATACTGCAAGGTATGACCTTGAACAGATCAGAAGTGACTACAGGGCTCTGGGAATAAAGGTGAAGCAGTTGGAGGCACAGGTGGGGTTCTCTTCGATCCTTCCGGTCAAGGCTAGTGTTACCCCAAAAATGGATTTTGGGACCCTGCTACAATAACCTGCCCATTGCCCCTTTCGTCTGTTCTTCCTAAGGTAAAAGTTTCCAGGGTTGTTAAGGAAACACTAAAAGACATAGATATAACCTTCTGATAAAATAATGGACACAGGCAGTATTCTTTCCAAAACAAAGTATCATTTATTGATGGAATTAATAATCCATACTATAGCATCATCTAAAAATCCTAAACAAGGCACAAAATCCCTGAGACACAAATTCCTTATTGCAAATTAAAGAGCAGTCAGACTACAATAGCATATAGTTCAAATGATTCTAAGCAAAGTGATTTGTTACAAGTGGCCAGTCTGCAACAAATTGCTGACAGCACATCTTAAATTGCTTTAAAGTTGACATAGATATAATGCAAATAACAGAATTTTATGCATTCTTATCAACGCACACACACAAACACATACTAACCCTATATACTATCCTATCCTATACTTATACTAAACAATAACTAAATGAATATCAAGCTTACTGTATACATTTATTGATTTTTCCATTTAAAAATCACTGCTGCTGCTGTTCAGTTCCTGGTCAATCAGCTTTGCTCCACTCCAGCTTTCTTTTCTCTCTCTGCAGCAGTTTTTGTCTTCTCTTGCTGGCTTTTAGGCTCTTCCCAAATGTCTCTCTGTTCCTCAAACTCTGACTCTGGACTACAAAATTGTTACTGGCAGCTAGCCTTTTATGGTGCATTGTAGCTCTTTCTTAATATAACGTTCTATTTTTAGCAGCAGTTACCTCAGTCACACATGCTCAGTCTTAACCCTTATTTCAGATTTCTGATTGACATCTCTGACCTATAAAACAAATTGTGACTGGTATAGGTGGGTTCTGACCAGCTAGCTGCTCAGCTAACTGACTGCTCTGTCACCCCTTACTGTACATGCTCAGTAGCTACCAATCTTGCACATGGTCACTGTTGTCATTTACCTCAGAGCTGTGATTCTACTGAGCCACACACACATACTTGGCTCTTTGCCGGTGCACCATTTTAGAAACCCTAAATTCTTACTGAGCATGCTCAGAGACTGCAGCATTCATCTCAGGGTGGAATGACGTTTGCTTATTCAAAATAAAGATTTAGGAAAGCAAAATGGAGATTGGAGAATTTATCTGCTAATTGTAGTGGTGCAGGCAAAGACAGATGTATCCTAGAGGTGAATGCCTGGCTGTGAGGATGGTCTCACCAGGAGGGCTTCAGCTTCTTTGACCATGGGATGCTGTTCCAGAAAGAAGTACTGCTCAGCAGAGATTTGCTCCAACTATTGAGCAACGGGAACAGCATATTTTGATACAGACTGGCTAACCTAGAGGGGAGGGCTTTAAACTAGGTTTGATGGGGGCAGGTGACAAAAGTCCACAGATAAGTCAAAAACATGAGACTGGGAGAAGAATCAGAATCTGGGGAGTGGGGGAGCATGGGCCATTATAGCTAGGATAAGGGAAAGACAAGAGAGAACATAGGGGGAAAATCAAATCAGTATCTTACGTGTCTGTATACTAATGTGAGAAGTAGGGGAATAAGCAGAAAGAACTTGAAAAGCTAGTTAATAAACACAGTTATGACACAGTTGGCATCACAGAGATTTGCTGGGATAATACATATGACTGGAATATTAGTATAGAAGGGTACAGCTTGCTCAGGAGAACAGGCAGGGAAAAAAGGGAGGAGGTACTGTCTTATATATTAAAAATATATATTGGATTGAGGTTGAGATGAAAATAGAAGACAGACTTGTTGAAAGTCTCTGGATAAGGATAAAAGGGGTAAAATAAGGGTGATGTCATGGTAGGGGTCTACTATAGACCACCTAACCAGGGGGAAGAGATGGATGAGGCTTTTCTTAAACAACTAACAACATCACCCAAAACACAGGACTTGGTGGAGATGGGAACTTCAAATACCCAGTCATATGTTGGGGCAATAATACAGTAGGGAACAGATTATCCAACATGTTCTTGGAATGTATTGGAGACAATTTTTTAGTTCAGAAAGTGGAGACAGCTACTAGGGGGGAGACTCTTCTAGGTTTGATTTTGACAAATAGGGAGGAACTGGTTGAGAATTTGAAAGTGTAAGGCAGCTTATATGAAAGTGATCATGAAATGGTAGACTTCATGATGCTAAGGAATGGTAGGAGGGAAAACAGCACAATAAAGATAATGGATTTCAAGAAGGCAGACTTTAGCAAACTCAAAGAGTTGGTAGGTAAGATCCCATGAGAAGCAAGTCTCAGCGGAAAAACAGTTGAAGAGAGTTGGCAGTTTTTCAAAGAGACATTATTAATGGTACAAGAGCAAACTATCCCACTGCATAGGAAAGATAGAAAGTATGGCAAGAGATCACCCTGGCTTAATCAGGAGATTGTCAATTATCTACAAAATTAGAAAGGCCAATGCACAAAAATAGATTAAACTAGCTAGAGACATAAAGGGTAACAAGAAAACATTCTACAGTACATTAGAAGCAAGAGGAAGTCCAAGGACAGAGTAGGCCCATTATTCGATGGGGGAAGGGGAGGGCAATAACAGAAAAGGTGGAAATGGCAGAAATGCTAAATTATTTTTTTGTTTCCGTTTTCACCAAAAAGGTTAGTAGTGATTGGATTTCTAACATAGTGAATGCCAGTAAAAATTAGGTAGGATCAGAGGCTAAAATAGGGAAAGAACAAGCTAAAAATTACTTAGACACCTTAGATGTCGTCAAGTCACCAGGGCCTGATGAAATGCATACTAGAATACTCAAGGAGCTGACTGAGGAGTTACCTGAGCCATTAGCAATTATCTGTGAAAAATCATGGAAGACGGGAGAGATTCCAGAGTACTGGAAAAAGGCAAATATAGTGCCAATCTAAGGACAACCCGGGGAATTATAGATCAGTCAGCTTAACTTCAGTACCCAGAAAGATAATGGAGCAAATGATTAAGCAATCAGTTTTCAAATACCAAGACAATAATAAGGTGATCAGTAAAAGCATGGATTTGTCAAGAACAAATCATGTCAAACCAAACTAATATCTTTCTTTCACAGGGTAACAAGCCTCCTGGATGGCGGGAAGCGGTAAATGTGGTATATCTTGATTTTACTAAGGCTTTTGATACTGTGTCACATGATCTTCTCATAAACAAACTAGGGAAATACAACCTAGACGTAGATACTATAAGGTGATTGCATAACTGGTTCGAAAACCTGTTCCCAGAGAGTAGTTATCAGAGGATCAAAGTCAAGCTGGAAGGGCATATTGAGTGCAGTCCTGCAGGTATCAGTCCTAGGTCCGGTTCAGTTCAATATCTTTATCAATGATTTTTATAATGGCATAGAGAACATAAGAACAGCTATACTTGGTCAGACCAAAGGTCCATCTAGCCCAGTATCCTGTCTTCTGACAGTGGCCAATGCCAGGTTCCCCAGAGGGCAGAGGGTACGCTTATAAAGTTTTTGGACAATACCAAGCTGGGAGGCATTACAAGTGCTTTGGAGGATAGGATTAAAATTCAAAATTATCTGGACAAACTCGAGAAATGGTCTGAAAAGAATAGGATGAAATTCAATAAAGACAAATGCAAAGTATTCCACTTAGGATGAAAGAATCAGTTGCACACGTACAAAATGGGAAATGACCACCTACGAAGGAATACTACAGAAAGGGATCTTGGGGTCATAGTGGATCACAAGCTAAATATGAGTGAACAGTATAACATTGTTGCAAAAAAAGCAAATATCATTCTGAGATGTAGTAGCACGAGTGTTGTGAGCAAGACATGAGAAGTATTTCAAGACATTTCAGGAAAGATGCGGACAAATTGGAGAAAGCCCAAAGAAGAGCAACAAAAAAGGTCTAGAAACATGACCTCTCAGGGAAGAGTTAAAAAAAATGGGTTGTTTAGTGTGGAGAAGAGAACACTGAGAGGGAACATGATAAAAGGTTATTACAAGGAGGAGGAAGAAAAATTTTTCTCCTTATCCTCTGAGGATAGGACAAGAAACAGTGGGTTTAAATTGTAGAAAGGGCGGTTTAGGTTGGACATTAGGAAAAACTTCCTAACTATGAAGGTAGTTAAGCACTGGAATAAGTTGCCTTGGAAGGTTGTGGAATCTGCATCTGTAGTGAGGCAGTGTGGTTCCCTGCCTCCCCGAGAGAGACAAGCCTGGGCTAACCTCGCTACACGTGGTGGACAATGTGGGCGCAATCCCTTGGCTCCTGTGAGAAGGGATCTGAGGGGGAGCGTAACCCCGAGAGAGCTATGGATATGGACCAACTGATCAAGCTCCCGATGGAGAGCCAGGAGCGGCAGCAGGCCTCCCAACTGCAGCAGCAGCAGGCAACCACCCAGCTCCAGCAGCAGCAGCAGCTCATTCAGCAGCTAGAAGTCCAGCTGCAGCAGCTGGCTACGGCACTGCCTTGCCCCATGGAGCTGCAGCTGGGAGACACGGCCGGGGCACCGTGCCCCACCGTGCCAGTGCGGCTAACCAAGATGGGACCCGATGATGACCCCGAGGCCTTTTCGGTAACATTTGAAAGGGTGGCGCTGGTCGCAGGGTGGGCCCCTGACCAATGGGCCACTCTTTTGTCCCCATACCTGACGGGGACTGCCCAAATGGTGTACCGAGGGCTTTCTACAGAAGAGGCCAGGGATTATAGCCGGGTAAAGGCCGCGATCCTCAATGCCTTAGATGTCAGCCCAGAAACCTTTCGGCAGCGGTTCCAGAGCCAGACCTACACCACAGGTGCCAGACCCCGGCTGATGGCCCAAGCCCTGAAGGAAACATGCAGGCGGTGGCTACAGCCAGAGAGGAGAATGGCGGAGGATGTCACGGAACAAATCATTTTAGAACAGTTTGTGCACATTCTCCCACTGCGAGGAAGGGCCTGGGTGCTGCGCCATCAGCCAGCGACGCTAGCCACTGCCATCATGCTGATGGAAGACTTCCTCGCAGCCAAAGCGCCGGTGGGGCCCGCTACCAGAGCCCACCCTCCCAGGCCACTACATCCTAATGCCGAAAAGAAAGGGGGTGCACCGACCAAACTGCGGAATCTCCCCCACAGGCAAGAGGCTCGCTCGGGGCTTTGGGCCAGATGCCCCAAACTTCCTCCTCAACAAGGGTCTGCGGCCCCCGTGCCGAGTGTCCCGGGGACCAATCGGAGTGCACCCAGGCGCCCGCTGCGAACCCCCACCCAGGGCGGTCGCCCAGAACTCGGGTCTTGCTTTCTATGCGGGAAATATGGACATTTGCAGCGGGACTGCACAGGAATGGACTGCAGCTTCGGCCATGTCTGTGCAGGAGAAACCCGGGTCTGGCTACCACAGGCCCCCAAGATCACAGTTCTGGTAGTTGTCTGGGGCCACCCAACCCGGGCCCTGATAGACTTCGGCTGTGGCCAGACCCTGATCCATCAGACTTTGGGACCCCAGGCCGACCCCCACGTGGGAATGATTCGGCTGCAGTGCATCCACGGTGATGTGCAGCCCTACCCCCGTGCCTGGGTCCTGCTAACAGTGGCCGGGGTCACACAATGGATGGTTGTTGGCCTGGCACCTAGCCTACCCGGTGATTCTGGGGCGGGACTGGCCAGCGTTCTAAGAGATCCTCCGCTCAACCCCCGCACTGCAAGGAGAGTGCCCTGAGGCCCAGCCAGAGGAGGAGACCCCAGACGCAGAGGGAGGGACCAAGGAAGCAGATGACCCCCTGCCGGGGCTGGCTGTCGAACCCCAACCCAATACCGATTTTTGCCGCAATCAAAAAACTGACCCCACCCTTAGCCAGTCCTATGAACAGCTAGCTGAGGTCAATTGGGCCATAATCGACCCACAGCGCTAATCCAGTGGCCCCATGTCAAGCTGCGCCATGACCGTCTATACCGGGTCGAATGGGACTCCTACACGAAAGAACCACGGCTGCAGCTACTGATGCCACAGTGCTACCGACAAGCCATAATGAAGCTTGCCCACGACATCCCTGCCGCCGGACACTTGGGCCAAGAAAAGACCCTCGACCGGATTTTGACGCTGTTCTTCTGGCCCGACATTCACCAAGAAGTGAAGAACTATTGCAGCTCATGCCCGGAGTGCCAGTTAGTGGCTCCCCCATGAGTGCCCAGGGCCCCTTTCGTTTCCATGCCCATCGTGGAGACGCCATTTGAGCGAGTGGATATGGACCTGGTGGGCCCGCTCCCGATAAAGGCCGCAGGATTCCAGTATGTGTTGGTCATAGTTGACTATGCCACTCGTTTTCCCGAGGTTGTGTCATTGCGGAGCACCACCGCCCGAACCATCGCCGGTGAACTAGTAAAGGTCTTTGCCCGAGTGGGCCTGCCCCGGGAAATCCTAACGGACCAAGGCACCAATTTCACCTCCTGGTTGTTGCAACAGGTATGCAAGCTCCTGGGAATTAAACAGTTACGCATCTCCATCTATCACCCACAGACTTACAGGCTGGTGGAACGATTCAATCGGACCCTGAAGGGGATGTTGCATAAATTTCCTCCAGAGGAGCTATGCCGGTGGGACCAGTTACTCCCTCCCTTGTTGTTGGCAATCTGCGAGGTACCCCAGTCATCAACAAAGTTCTCCCCATTTGAGTTGCTATATGGTCGCCGCCCCCGGGGCCTGTTAGACTTATGCAGGAGACATGGGAGCAGTCTCCATCCCCAACCCAGGGCCTCCTGAAATATGTTCTCCAGCTGCTAGAGTACCTCGCCCAGGCCAGAGTCTTAACCCACGAATACTTAAAGGTCACGCAAGAAGTCCAGGAACGAACCTACAACAAGGAAGCACAGGTACGTGCCTTTGAACCAGGGGATCGGGTCCTGCTCCTTCTACCGTCGAGCAAGACGAAGCTGCTGGCCCGTTGGCAGGGACCCTACGAGGTGGTCCGGAAGGTCGGCCCCGTTACCTATGATGCCACCAGCCCAATCAGCACAAAAAGACCCAACACTATCACGTGAATTTGTTGAAACTGTGGTGGGAGCAGGAGGGCCTACCAGTTAACCCTTACCAGCCAGAACTGGAGTTGGGTGCCCGCGCGCCCCTGACCGAGGACCCCGCTGGCCCCCAGCTTGGCGACACGCTCACTGAGGAACAGCGCAAACAGGCCCAATGTCTCCTACAGGCTTTCCAGGAGGACCTTTATGGCCCTATCTGGTTACACGGTCCTGGTTCATCATTCCATCCAGACTGAACTGGGGAAGGTAATCCACGAGATGACCAGACCTCTGCCATACTGAATGCAACAGGAGGTCGAGGAGGAAGTACAGGCCTTGCTAGCCTTAGGAGTCATCAAGCCCTCGCAGAGCGAGTGGCGCAGTCCGGTGGCCTTGGTGCACAAGGCCGACAGCACACAGCACTTCTGTATAGACTTCTGGCGGGTTAATGCCATCTCATGGTTTGATGCTTATCCTATGCCCCATGTGGATGAACTGCTTGGCTGTTTAGGGGAGGCCCGTTTCATCACCACCCTTGACCTCAGAAAGGGATACTTGCAGATCCCGCTCAACCCCATCTCTAAAGAGAAGATGGCATTTGCCATCCCAACAGGACTCTACCAGTTTACCCAGATGCCTTTTCAGCGACTAATGGATCGCCTTTTATGGCCCCATCAAGACTATGTGGCAGCATACCTGGATGATTTCGTAGTATATAGCCGCCAGTGGGAGGACGACCTGGAACGCGTAGCTGCAGTCCTGAGATCCCTGCGACAGGCAGGACTGATGGCCCACCCAAAAAAATGTCGCATTGGATGGCAGGAGGCAACGTACCGCGGATTCATCATCGGGGTAGGACAAGGAAACCCCTTGTAGGGAAGGTGCAAGCACTGGCAGCCTGCCCGCCACCCACCACAAAATGCTAAGTGCGACAGTTCCTGGGGCTCGCCGGCTACTATCGCCGATTCATCCCCCAGTTTGCCTCCATTGCAGCCTCCTTAACAGGACTTTTGACGAAGGATAGTCCCCGGTGGGTGCCATGGCCCCAAGAATGTGAAGACGCCTTCTGGACATCCCAGAAGTGTCTCTGCCAGGAGCCAGTCCTATACAGCTCGGACTTTGACTGTGAGTTCATCCTCCACACAGATGCGTCGGAGGTGGGGCTCGGGGCTGTCCTGTCCCAAGAAGTGGATGGAAAAGACCACCCAGTCTTATATCTTAGCCGAAAATTATTCCCCTGCGAGAAGAACTACCCGGTAATAGAAAAAGAAGCACTTGCCGTGAAGTGGGCCTGTGACACCCTACAGTCCTACCTCCCCGGGGCGCCGTTTACACTAGTCACGGACCATGCCCCACTCCAATGGTTAACGAGGATGAAAAATAACAAGAATAGATTACTGCGCTGGTATCTGGCCTTCCAGCCCTATGCTTTCACCATCTGACATAGGGCTGGCAAGTACCATGCAAATGTGGACATCCTGTCCCGCCTAGGAGGGATGGAAGAGCCTGGCCCCAACGAGCAGGAACCAGACTTGTGGGGAGAGGGTGTAGTGAGGCGGTGTGGTCCCCCGCTGCCCCAGAGAGAGACGAGCCCCTCTGAGTGGGCGGAGCTAGTGAGCTCTGAGCCCGCCCCCCAGAGGCCCCGGAAGTATAAAGGCTCAACCTCAGAGCTCATTGGGAAAGCAGCCCCCGGAGAGGCCAGATGCCTCTGGCCTAGGCCATGACTGGGAAGCACCAGTGACCCACGGTTCATGCAAGGACTGGCCTGACCTGCCCTGCACCAGCTACCCGGAGGAGTTGCTGGCCTGCCTCTCGCCAGCTACCTCGAGGAGCCCATGGTGCTGGATCCCCCGGTGGGCACCACCCCGACCCAGGTACCACACGAGGGGGAGGTAGGAAGTAGCCCAGGGGCAGCCGACCCTAGTCTGGCTGCAGCACTGCCAGAGCCCATGTCAGTGTGTTGCAGCCAGGATCCCCACTGACACAGCAGGGGTCTTCTGCTGCTGCTAGGGCCCTGGGCTGGGACGCAGTGGAGTGGGAGGGCCTGTGTCCCACCTGCCACCCACCTCGTGGATGGCAGTCTCCTCCTCTCCCAGGCCTTTTGGAAGCTTGGGCCTACTGTTGTTGCTCAGCCCTACCGGAGGGCCTGAGCTCTTGATTCATCATTGTCCTGCCCTGACCTAAGGCCTGGGCTCACTACTGTTTGTACTGTTGTTGCTCAGCCCTGCCTGAGGGCCTGAGCTCCGGACTCATTATTGACCCGCCCTGACCTAGGGCTGGGGCTTACTACTGTTTATATTGCTATTGCTGTAGCGATATTACTCAGCCCTTGCCTGAGGGCCTGAGCACCTGACTCATTGTTGCCCCGCCCTGACCTAGGGCCCCCGCCTAACTGTACTTATTTCTGCCCCCACCAGGACACCCAGGGAGGACTCTTGCGGCCAAGCTAATTCCCCAATACATAAACAGAGTGTAGTGAGGCAGTGTGGTTCTCCACCACCCCGGAGAGAGACGAGCCTGGGCTAACCTCTCTACAGCATCATTGGAGATTTTTAAGAGCAGGTTAGACAAACACCTGTCAGGGCCAGCATGTGCCTCGGCCCGCGCCACTTCCTGTAGCTCCCATTGGCCTGGAGTAGCGAACCGCGGCCAGTGGGAGCCGCGATCGGCCGAACCTGCAGACGCAGCAGGTAAACAAACCTGCACGGCCCGCCAGGGGCTTTCCCGGCACAAGCGGCGGCCCTAGTTTGAGAACCACTGGTCTAGATAATGCTTAGTCCTGCACTCAAGTGCAGGGGACTGGATTAGATGACCACTTGAGGTCCCTTGCGGTCCTATGATTCTATGATAAATTATTGATGAATAATTTAAAATACATATATAAAGCCATGTAACAGGACATCTCAGACAAAACCAAGTATCTCAAAAGGGCACAAAAGCAACAGAAATGAAAATTTAAAAAACTGAACTTGACAAATTAAAAATACTGAACATAAAATGTGAGGGAAACAGTCATCCAGTTGCTCAAAACCAGTTTGTTATTTTAACGTCTCTAATTTTATGGTTTTAAATTAAATGCCTTTCATTTGTCTCCTTAGAGGAAAATGGTGTTATTGATAAACCCACAAAATTTAAATCGCATATCATTTTGAAACGGAGATTCTTAAGTTTTATTTTCCATGTAGAAACTGCCCTTTTAATATAGGCTGTCAAGTTATTTTGTGACAATTAAGCATGTCCTTCTATTTCTCGTCTGTTTGTGACAAAGTAATTGAGTACTGAAAATGGAATGAAACCAGGATGATTTAATATTTTGGTATTGAGATAAAGAGGTGAATTTTATAAAATGATCTAAATAATTGATATAATGGTACAGTTAAACGGAAATACCATCACATAGAATTTTTGAAATAGGAAAAAAAGCTACTCATTGCATGCAACATATTCAAAATGACAGATGTAATTGTTACCTTAACTGATTTCAGTAAGAATAATATGTTGAAGTGATGCTACCAAAGTGGCCATGACCCTAGTTGAGTGGGCTCTGACACCTTGTGGAGGAAGGGTGTCTGTTAACTCATAACAGCAGAATTTAGCCTGAAATCCACTTAAAAAGTCTTTGGGAAGCGATATCTTTCCCTCTCATCCATTCAGCAAAGGATATAACAAGTTTCAGCTATTTCCTAAACAATATTTGCTCTTTGTAGGTAGAATGCCAAAGCTCAGTGAATCTAGAGAATGAAGTCTTTTGTCCTCACTGGTGATGTACGGTTTTGTGAAGAATTGAATTGCTTGGTTCAGATAGAAAGCTGAGAGTACTGTGGAAATAAATTTAGGGTGAAGTCTTAGAGAAATGTTCTCCTTAGGAAAGTGTATTTACAATCAATTAGCCATAAGGGCACACAACTCACCTACCTGCAAAATTTGATGATGGTGGCCGGAAAAACAACCTCCATAGTCAGGTGGATTAAAGAGAATGAAACCAGGGACTTGAAGGGAGACTATGTTAATACTGAAAGGATCATATTGAGGTTCCATGATGGAATAAGTTGCATAAAAGGAGGGAAGGTTCTGACCAGACCTTTCAGAAATCCTGCAGTCATGGGATGGGCAAAGATGGAGTGATTTTTCAATCTGAGATGACATGTGGAAATAATTGCTAATTGCCATAGGGAGCTAAGGAAAAGCCTTGAAGTCTTTAAGGAAAGAAGAGATTCTAATGTGGTGGGAATGTCAAGATCATTTGTGGTCATATGGTGATACTGAATCCGGACAGAACCTTTCTACTTAGCTGTGTAGCACTTTGTAGTGAATTTCTTCCTACTGTTTTTAAGGATGGCCGGAACAGTTTCCAAACATGTCCTTTCTAAGTTCAACACCTATCCAACCATGTTGTCAGATGGAGGGAATCTTGACTGTGATGCCTGATCCTGCCCTTGTCCTGGATCAATAGGTCCAGAAAGGATTGGATACTGATACAAGGCATGCTGACATCTGAAGAATATTGGGGAACTGGAATTGCCTTGGCCATCTGGCAGAAATGAAGATGAGATTGGTCATTTACTAATAGAGCTTTCCATGATTCTGAAACAACATGTTGTACATTCCCGGGTTGTCATCTTTGATTGAGCGTCTGCCATCTCACAAGATATCTTTGTAAGATGAAAACGATCTCTTGCAGTCCACACTGTTATTGGGCACCAATAAACACCTCTGAGATGTTACAGCCAGACTTTAAGTTGCACCAAAATTCCAGAATGTCAAGGCACTTCATTTCAGAAACGGCACTGCTGTAACTACAAAACTCGGCTTTTGCCATCTCATTGTCTTCAAATATGGGAATAGACTCCGATACATTTGGTGATGCAAGCTCAAGAAGTTTGGCCTGATTGGAATCAAACACTCGGCAGGCTTTAAGAAAACTGGCAGTTGGTTGACCGTTCAGAACCAGTCATGTAGGCTTCAATTTTATCACTGTTTTTTGCAAAGGGCTTTCTTAGCTAACAGGTGGTTAGTCATGCCACTGAAGGACTTTGCCCAACTGGCAAGATCGACCAAATCATTGAACACATTATGTGATCTGATTTCTGGTTTTTCATAAGCTTTGAGAGTTGCCATTATTCTTGGTGCAAATGCTTTAATTGTAGCAATATCTGCTTTTATTTCTGTTGATTTACTTAAAGTGGTCACATCTGCAACTGATGAACTACAGCTTCGCTCACACTCCTCCTCAGAAAAGTCCACATAATCCTGCAGGTGGTTGGTATGCAAATGGACAGCTTCAAAGCAGCTGTTCCACCATGTGATTACTGGGGTAGGTGGAATTGCAGACACTTTCTTTTTTCCTGCAATGATTGACGGAACTGTGCTTTGTGAGCCTCAAATCTAAAACTAACTACTGTTCTATGCAAGCTAAAGCATTACAATTAAGGCTTCCTGTTTGTCATGGAATTCATGGATTCTATGATTTTCCTTGACCTCTCTGACTTCTGCAGCAGCCGGTGTGCCTAGCTTGAGTGCCACCTGAGCAGCTCGAGCAGCCCCTGGGCCAGGCACACCAGCCACTCCTGGGGCAGTCTCGGGCCTCTCCCCCTTCCCAGCAGCAAGATTTTGGGTGTGCTGGGGCCTCAGGGTTGGGGGTTGATGTGCGGGGCAGTGCTTACCTGTGGGGGGTCTCCCCGGAAGGGCAACAGGTCCTAGCTCCATGTACTGCCTCCGCCCACAGGCACCGCCTCCGCAGCTCCCATTGACCATGGTTCCCAGCCAATGGAAGCTGCAGAACTGGGGCTTGGGGCAGAGCAGAGGCAGCACGTGGCGCTAGGAGCTGGGGTGGCAGTGCTTCCCAGGAGCTGGGTAGGGAGCCAGCCCCAGCCCTCTCCAATCCCCCCCCAGCATCCACGGTGCCCCCTTGTCCACAACTCCCCCCCCCAAGCACCTGCAGCGATCCCCTCCCCAGCACCAGTGGGGCCCCCCCTGGGCCGTGACCCCCCCAGCCCCTCCCAGGCCGTGCCCTCCTCCCCAGCACCTGCAGCACCCCCAGGGCTGCTCTCCTGAGCTGCCCTCCCCCCCAACTTTTAGTCAGGGGTATAAAGTGAAAGTCATGGACAGGTCACGGGCTGTGAATTTCTGTTTATTGCCCGTGACCTGTCCATGACTTTTACTAAAAATACCCATAACTAAAACATAGCCTTAATTATGATGCTGTCACTATCTTTGTTATGCTAATTGGGAGAGGTAAAATGTTCACTATCTCTCTTCCCTCTCCCCCCCCCCCCTCCGCTTATCAGTATCTCTATGCCTGTCTCTGTCCTGGTTGCTGCAATCTTTATACAGGATCAAAACAGGTAAAAATGTCTTGTGTCAAGACCCCCATTGACAAAATATGCTCATACCACAGAATTGTGGTCATTTGAAAAGTATCTGCTGAGGCTATCTGCTGGTGTATTGTGTGTCTCTGGAAGGTATACTTCTGACAGATAATCTGGTGGCAAATACACCAGTTCCATAGGTTGACAGTTTGTATGCAAAGGGGTAAATCTTGCTCCCTACTTTTTTGTAGATGTAGAAAACTGTTCTCATGTTGTCAGATATTACTTGAATATGTTTGGATTGTATAAGTGTTAGGAATTGCTTGCCAACCTCACGGACTGTTTGCAGTTCTATGAGCTTTTTGTGTATCCTGGACTCTTGTCAGATTCCAGGTCCCTCACATTATGTGCTCTTCCAGATATTTGCCCATCCTAGCAAGGAGATGGCCAGGATCAAAGTTTCCATGGGATGGGGTGGATCCCCATGCACTTATGCTTTCTGCTCTTCCACCAGACTAGAGAATCCCACACTCTAGAAGAGAATGAGACTAACATCTCCAGCTTCTGTTTGTTTGGCACATAAACCATCCAAAGCCAAGACTGTAGGCAACAAAGAAAGAGGTTCAGAAAGCATGTCACATGGGTGCAGGATGCATATGACCTATGAAGATAAACTTGAGGAAACTGATGTCTGTGGGCTCGGTTTGGGTTGAGTAAAAAGACTCTTTATGAATTGGAATCTGTCCTGAGTGAGGTACACTTTAGAACTGATAGACTCCAGTATTGCCCTGATAAACTATAGTCCAGTGGTTCTCAAAGCCTGTCCGCCGCTTATTCAGGGAAAGCCCGTGGTGGGCCGGGCCGGTTTGTTTACTTGCCGCGTCCGCAGGTTCGGCCAATTGCACTCCTACTGGCCACTTCGCCGCTCCATGCCAGTGAGGGCTGCGGGAAGCGGCGCGGGCCGAGGGATGTGCTGGCTGCCCTTCCTGCAGCCCCCATTAGCCTGGAGCGGGAAACCGCGGCCAGTGGGAGCCGTGATCAGCCGAACCTGCGGACGCGGCAGGTAAACAAACCAGCCTGGCCCGCCAGGGGCTTTTCCTGAACAAGTGGCAGACCAGCTTTGAGAACCACTGCTATAGTCTTTGTGGAAACCAAAACACACTTTTCTGTGTTTATTCCAAGTCCAAGTGACATTACAAGGTTGAGAAAGCTGCTGTCAGTACTTCCTGATGAGATTTCTCTATCAACAGCCAATTGTCAAAATAGAGGAAGACTGATCATCAATGGTGTTGGAAGTGCGCTGCCAAAACTGATAATGCTTTGTGAATTCCTTCAGCAATGTTGCCAGTCCAAAAGGAAGCACCCTTTATTGTTTTTGTTGAACGAGGGACTAATTGATGCCAAGGTTTCCCTCCTGAATCCCAATCTGTGTATAAAGAAATTGAGCTGTCTGAGATCTAAGGTGGGTCTCCATGCTCCCCTCTTCTTGGGGATGAAGAAATATTTTGAGTAAAAATCCTTCCCCCAATGTTAAGGGGGTTTCGGCTTTATGGCTCCCTGATAAAACAGAGAATTTGCATCTTGTGAGAGTCATACCTGTAGACGAACAGGAAAAAAGATTTTACAGCGGGAGGGGAAACGAATTCTATGGTTTATCTGGAATGAATGATTTTGAGAACCCATCTGTCTATTATTATCATCCACCAGATGTGGGAAAAATGAGCAAGGCAGTCACCAAATTGGGTTTGGGGCTGATAGATGCAACGTTTGGGTTGATTCGCAGCTCTCGAGGTTCTCGTTAAAAGTATTTTTGATTGGAATGAAGAAGGAGGAATATTATGTTTGATCTGCTGTTTTTAAGGTGGTTCATCCATCTGCTGATGGTAAAAGGGTTGAGGTGCTGGCCTAGCCTTCTATGATTGTGATCCCTGATATTTCCTCTTGGGTGTTGGAGCGTAGATTCCCAATGAGCAAAGGGTTGCCCTTGAGCCTTTGAATGTAAGGAATCATACATTTTCTCACTGAACAGGTTGTTGCTGTGAAAGGGCAGATTCTCCACAGTAAATTGAACTTTCCTGGGGAATTCAGATGAATGAAGCTATGACTCTCAACGTATGGATCAGTATGTTGTGTCTGCTACATCATCTGGGGTCTGGAGGAATATCCTGGTGATGAATTTACCCTCCTCAATAAGAGGCTGAAATTGTGTTGCATATTCTTGGGGGAGCTTGTCCATGGGTTCTGCAATTGTTTAGTAACTGACAAAATATTACTTAGAAATTAATACCTGATAGTTAGCTTTTTGGAATTGTAGGGTGATTGAAGTGAAAACCTTTTTCCTGAGGAGATCCAAATGTCCAGTTCCAAAGAACTAACTTTGATAAGATATGATCTCCTCTAAACCAATAGAGTCACTTATTATGGATGTTACTAACTGGGAAAGTCTCAGGGATGGAAATACCATTCTTTTGTAAGGATTTTTTTTCCTGACCAGAAGACTTCAGGGAGCCTTACAGTATACCTCTTCCCATTGGGTTCCCCCTTAAGCCCATCTATCAGAGCTGGAACAAAAGGACCCACCACTCGAATATAAACTCACAACACTTTATTTACTAAAGGTGAAGGAATGAAGGGGCGGGGGTGGATGACGGACTCTGGAGATTTGGTATACAAAACACATGCATGAACATACACTCGATAAAGCAAAGGTGTTCTTCTACCTTTTCCAGGTTCTGATGATGGAGAGGCTGCAGAATCTGGATCAACGAGATCAACGATGGACACCAACGGTGGATCACAGGCGTAGAAGACAGGTATGTAACCCTATCTGAGACCCCTCCCTCTCCCTAGCTGTGTCGTCTCTGGTTGTAAATCTGAGCTAACTAAGTGGACCGAGTCTGCGCATGCAGGTCTGCTTCCCAAAAGAAAATAACACACAAACCCCAAAACATTTAGTGACTGGCTACTGCAGGCCAGTAACCAGTGTGAAAGGGTGTGCCACACCACAGAGAGAGCGAGCGAGCATTGGACACCCAAGCCCCCAAAGACTCAAGAGCTCAAGAGCCCTTGGCCCCTCCCCTTATCTGTCTTTATAGGAACCTTAGCAACAACAGATTCCCGCTCTTTTTACTTTCCCATCTTTTGCTCAGCATAGGGGAGCAAGAACCTGTCACAACATGGAGGTCACCTTGTTCTTATCCCAGACCAAGATGGCCACCTAATAAACAATACTTAAAACCCAACTTTGGTATGTATCTTTCCCAATAATTTTGCAGGGGCAAAGCTGTGACTAACACTTTAATCCCAGGATGTTTCATATTATAGTTTTCCTGTATTGGGATGAAAGGGAGAAGAATGACTGGGAGAGGGAGAGACCCCCGATTCCTAACATAACCAAACTAACTAACTATATAATTGCCTAACATATAAAACTTACTTACAATAATTACAGGTAAACACTGAAGTCTTTATGGGCAATGAAGGGTTCCATCTCAGACCATGTGGCAGTAGAAAGGAACTGGGGAGGCGGGTCAGTCTGCAATGCCCCTTATGTCCTCAGTTTGGAGCATGAGAAGGAGAAAGGTGAAGGCGCAAACCAACAGACTCTGTTAGCAAAAATCTTCCCATCTCAGGCACCTGGAGCACATGTGCATCTACAGTGGAATACACACGTAGACCGTGCCTTGGACAAGAACTTATTTTGGAACTGAATCTTGGTTGTTGTAAAAATAGTTTGAGGTGTATCAATTCACACCAAAATGCATTTACTCCACTTTTATCTTTATTTAATATAGGTCATGATCAGGCCAGAATTGGTAGTCAGAAAACTGTTCATTTAAACATGACAGTTGTCTGTCAAGTTGAAGCCTTAAGTCTGAAGAGAGATTACATCGAGTTGTTATTTGCATCTGGATAAATATGGAGTACATTGGATCTTTGAATGGGAACTTGTTTAGCATCTTGTCCATTACAGCAAGATAAAACTGCCTGACTGTCTTGAAAAATTGAGGTTACTGTTGAAAAACAATGTTTCCTTATTTAATATTAGAAAACTATTCCCTGGTTCTAAGGACTAAGAATATTATTCTATCATTAAGTGGTTTCTTATCAATACTGAAATCATCATTGGTTATGTCATCGTTGCAATCTTTTAGACTTGCGCAATCTTGCCCAAGTTCTTCCTGAGTAATCTTCTTGTCTCAGCTGTTGGGTAGCTTATTTTGTCATCATCAGCTTGAAAAACAGTGTTAAAATAACATTTAAGTTGCACCATTTTAGCTTTGTCTCCAGTGAAAAAAAGTGTTTGGCTATTCTTCTGTCTCTGTTCATGCTTCTCCATTTTCTCAAGGCTGTTGAAGTAGCAGTCTGAGCTGTCTGTTGATACCATATTCTTGGTACATACTTCTACATAGTGCACCTGGAACAGAATAATTTGATCTTCACAGTAGCTTATGTTACAAAACTGCTATATTATTGGTATTCTTCCTTTTACTTGGATTGTGGTGAAAATTGAAGAACGGATCCACTAGCAGTTCTTCCACAGCAGATGCAAACTATTTGACACCTTGCTGGCAGTATACGTTTGCCAAATGGTAGACACAAGGTTCATGTATGTTTGGTTCATGTATGTCTTGGACAAAGCAGAGATTTTTCTCCACCCTTTCATCACACTGCTGTTGTCACTGCTTAATGCAGTGTTAGGCCAGATTATAGCTTTGTCTCCCAAATAGTTAGATTTTTTGACCAGTTCAAAAATTCAATAGTGGAAGGTAAAACTCTAGTTGCTGCTATTCCAATATTTTTGTGAAACAATCTGACCATTAGGTTTCATTTCCATTACCTGGATCATTGCTCACATTAGTGATAAGAGTAAACAGTGGCTTCCAGCAAAAGACTATAACTCTGTTATGCTTCTGACTAAGCATTTGTCCACATGCAAATTTGATGGCATCTGTACTTTCAGGGGACACAACTATGTGAGGTGACTAGGTACTGTAAATGGAAAATTATGTTCTGCAAGGAAAATCAAACAGAGCACCTCAGTCTTGATAACGTTTTGGCAAAATGCCTTCTTATTCACTTAGAAATACCAATTTTGTCTTTCACTTAGAAGAAAATGGTGCTTTTCTATGAGTAGTGGTCTCTGTATGACCAACAGTCATTTTCTGTTCACATTGCAGGGCTGGAAAAAAGCACGATCCTTACAGTGTCCACTTCCATCAATACATTTCTGCTTGAACTTACAGGAGTACTTTTGCTTTCTTTTTTTCTTCTGCGACATCTTCTTGAGCAGTTTAGTAAAGGTCATTGTCACTATGAATGGTTTCTCAGATGTGCTCCATATAATAAGGTCCATTATGTGAACTAAACAATTGTTGTATGCATATAGTTTGGAAGTGCTCCTGATTATCTTAAAAGTAATTTTCATATATGGTGTATTGTCTTTTGTGAAGATATGAATGACTTTAAAAGCAATTTCATAATCTGTGACTGTTGCTGCCCCTGAATTAGCCATGATACTGGGAGACACTGATAAAAATTTTGATCAAGAAAATAAGCACGGATTCAGCTACTGTCATCTTTCACTAAGGGAGCAGACAAAATGTTTAAAATTGCACTGTGCTCCACAGCAAGCCTCATCCACAATGATGACATTCTTTTTGCTGGATTGGTTTGTTTCACAAGGAGTTTTTGGTTGTTATAGAGATCAGATAGGTATCTTCTCTTTAACTGCTGTGATTGAGGGACAGTACCACCGGTTTTCACGTGGTGGATTAGGAAGGCATGGATTAGGGTATGGTCAGCCATCTTGAGAAGAATATTGGCTTCTATGCACATTTTCACAAAGTCTTGTGTGATTTCTATGTTGTCTGCCTCAGCCTTTCAATGTGGCATTGGACAGAAATATTCTGTTTTTTTCCTGATGCTCTGCTATCTGAACTCAGCCTTCTGCTTAATTTAAAGCTTGGAATTTGAGGCAGTTGTTGATGGTGTTAGAGGAAAGGACAGAAAGACAAAGAAATATATGTCGGCCTATGCTTCCTATTTCCTTAGATTCGACCCTCCCTACCCAGAATCTGTCAACTGGTAGGTTTGATTTTCCCATAAAGGGTCCCTCCCACCTCAAATAACAAGGAGTCAGTTGGGATAAGGTGAAAAACAAATAAAATGTATTGAAGAATTGGTATATAATGAATAGGGCAAAGAAAAGGAGGGAGTAAACAGTAAAAGTATGCAATACAGTGATTCTCCAAAATAAACCTTATAAACAGGTAAGTAAACCCCTCAATAGAAACCTTCTTCTATAGATTAAGCTTTGATTGCTGCCTAGGACCTCAATCCTCCAGCTAGTTGAAAGCCATTGAAGAGGAGCTCCAGGGAGTCCCTTAATGTTTCTCTGGGTCTGAAGAAGAGTAGATGGTACGTTGGGGGACAGCAGCTGAAGGTGGATGATGGTACGTGGTACGTGGCTGTGTCTTTCTCTTCTCCTTGCAGGTGATGGCAAATGCATGTCCAAGTGGAAGCAGAGCTGTGAAAAGTAAATCCTAGCCCCTTCTATCACTAGGTAAGTGAAAGTCAGACCCGTGACAGTCCCTTGCTGTCACTCAGATGGACAGCCCCTAAGCAGTGCTTGGGACAGACTTATCTAACCTTGCCCAGGAAACTCCATAGAAGGAGCAGAAAACTCCTTCTGGGAAACCCCATGGAAAAGGCAGTAAAAACCAGTTCTATCCAAAAGTTGTTTACCACGTCTGAGGAGAAATAAAAGGCAGAAAACTGTGATCAGCTGGGTCACATGGGCACAAACTCCATTTTGGGAACCTGTCATAGGTTTCAGCCCCACTCTGGATTTTAGAGTACAGATATGGGGACCTGCATGTGAACCCCTAAACCGAATTACCAGTTTAGATCTGGTTTTTGCTGCCACCACTCCCAAGTTCTAACTCCTTTCCCTAGGTAGCCTTGAGAGACTTCTTCACCAATTTCCTGGTGAACACTGATCCAAACCCTTGGATCTTAACACAAGGAGAATTTAACCATCCCCCCTCCTTTCCACCATCAATACCTGGTGAGTCCAGATCCAATTCCCTTGGATCTTAACACAAGGAAAAATCAATCAGGTTCTTAAAAAGAAGACTTTTAATTAAAGAAAAGAAAGGTAGAAGAAAACCCTCTGGGAGATAGCATACCAGCGGATCTCACAGACAACAGATTCAAAACACAGAGGATGTTCCCCTGGCAAAAACTTAGTTACACAAAAAATACCCAATTTGATTATTCCCTAATGCCCAAGACAAATTACAAAGAAAATAAACATAAACCTATTTATTCCCTTCACTAATACTTACTACTTGATAAGAGGCTGATTTCTGGAGCTTTCCCACTCCGGTCAAAACTGAAACTGACCCAGACAAAGGGAACTTCCCTCCTTCCTTTTGAACCACCTTGTCCCTGCATTGGTTCCTCTGGTCAGGTGTCAGCTAGGCTAAGTGAACTTCTTAACCCTTCCAGGTAAAAGAGGCATTAACCCTTAACTATCTGTTTATGATGGAACACATATTGGTTCTGAAATTATACAAAACATACAAAACGGACATAACCCAACAATGGCGATCTTTTAAAATGGGTACAGTATCACAGGAAGTACAGGAAGTACAGAATGTTTACCTTCCATCTACATGCAATTCATCACCTAACACTGTGATGTGATCCTAGTCAGGTTCGCTGCAGGCTTGGAGATGTTATGAGAAGATTTATTTCTTACCACAAATCATTTTATTCTCCTTCCCATAATATATATTCTCCTGAAAATATATAATTCTCTAGAAAAAAGCATGTGCAAAGTGAATATTTATACTCAATAAAAATGTAAATAAAAGCAATTGGTCAACAAGTTCACTAAATAAAGTTACACCAGATGCAAAATCAAATGTATTTATTCATTTCATTTATTTGAAATAAGGAAAGCCAACTAGGATGTAGTTCAAAGTATAAAATAATGGGTTCTTTTTGATTATTTATGGATTGAGACATGAACTGGTCAAGCTCAAGTTTGGTTTATTAATCAAAAAATAGATATTTAAGATCAAGCAGACAAGGCTAACTCACCAATTCTGGTGCAGAGCCCCTTCCTTTACACTAGCTCCCTCAAGTAGATACAAAGTCCTGGGCTTCCTGCTATTCCACTTGCTACCTTCAGCTGGTAGATGTGCTCCTCACAGCCAATCATTTACCATCTTCCTTTCTTCCCATGGCCCTTCCAGTCCTACCGAGTTTGTTACCTATTATTTGGACTTAAGGTATCCCAATACTGGCCTGCCTATAATTATAAATTGATTGTCAATCTACTCTGTCCAAATGGGTAATCAGGTGGTGACCCGCCTTAAAGGAATTGCTAGGGTATTACTGGGGATTTGTTCCGACCCGCAGAGGACTTCCCAGAGCAAGCTAATCCTTCTAACCCTAGAAAAGACACAGATACAGCCCTCCGCTCAAAGGATTGTCATACAAACAGTAATTCTTCAAAAACAAAGTCTTATTTATTGAGAGAAAATTAGGTGATTACAGTATATTCAGTAAATTAAGGAAGTGAACTACTGAAGCCCATCTGTCTGTGTCTCCTCCAGTCCCTGCCACATTCTCTCCTGAGATCACAAACCTTTTTAGGCAATCCAGCATGGGACTGATGAGTGAGATGGGTGTGGTTCCACACCAGGTAGGCAATTGGAAAGACATGTTCCTCTCCCTGACTTTCCTTTAATGCTTCTGCCTAAGGTATTCCCCATTGAGATGAAAGGAACAGAGGAAATAGAAGCGGCAACCAGATCCTGGCAGGATAAAGAAACAAAATGTCTGGTGTTTGGCTATTGCAAAATGGTGCATTCCACACCTTAGCTATGTTGAGTTAGAGGATGGAATATTTCTAAAACATGCTCCCCTCAGGTCTTACCTTATAGTACTTAAGAACTCCATTCTTGAAAAGAACCAAATATTAAAATTGACCAGTTGTCATCTAATGCCCTCCGCAACATAAGGAATCATGATGCATTTGGGGTATCTTTAACAAACCATACAGGATGAAAAATAAGCCACTGTGGAACAATGTACGCATACAAACAAAAAGGTTAAGTAAAATCTGTCTAAAATTCATTAGTAAAAGAACAATATAATGTTAGATAAGATGATGCTACACTGTTTAAAAAGAGGAAATAACTCAGACATTTCAGCTGCCTAAAAATACTAAGAATAAAATTTATTTTGTAGCTTTATTATTTATATTATTTCAGTGCCTACAAGCCCCAGTCATGGACCAGAACCCTATTGTGCTAGGTACTGTACAAATACAGGAAAAAAAAGGTTACCTGCCCCAAAAAGCTTACAATCTACATTTATTTATGACATTTATTCAGAAGCTATGTAACTTCTATAGATCAAAGTGTTAAGCTTGGTTGCAACTTTTGTTACTTGTCTAAACTTGCCATCAGAAAAGTGGAACATATATTTGGGGGGCATAGGAGAAAACTTCAGTCACTATACAGTATTTCTACCAAAATTTTCTTTTTATTTTCTTGTGCTCGGTACACTAGCCTTGATCGAACCCCATACACTATGCATAAAATGCTTATATTAGATATATAAAAATAATTGGTTTGCCTATTTGTCAAATATACTTTATTAGTAAAAATAGTTTGCAGTTATCAAACGAGGCCTTTGGAACAATACTTATGTGTACAAAGTACCAAGGCTTTTTATCTTGTGGTTTATAAATGTTTCAACATACAGGTATGATTTTGTCTTTTAGAAATATGGCAGTTGTGTGACTAGTGTTTTTCAGGTCTCATGTTCCAGCACTGCCTGCATGTGTGTTCAATATGTACTATATAGCAGTATTATATTTCTTCCTGTGTTTGTGGAGTCTGATCATTAATATCTTTTAGTGCCCTGAAGGTTTTTTCTTTCCTCGTTCAAGGCTGAGCCTTGCAATGATACATGTAGTGGTTACAGAGACGCATGAGACTGCCATGATTTTATATTATCTAACACAGCTTGTTGAGCTCAGCATGCTTTACTTAATGGGCAACTTTGATTGAAAGATCAATCCATTATGAAAATAAATCTTAAATTATATATGTTTTACATCAATACCATTTTTCTTCTTTCCATGCCACTATGGAATCATATGCATGTGGAATCATTTAGAATTTGTAATTTAGATTTGACATTTTGAAAGTTGTTGTTTTTTTCTGTCTTTCCCCCTCCCCTTAATGCACTTTGTTAGATATATGTTTCCCAGTGGATGGATAAACAGATAGTTTCAGTACATCATTGTTACAGTGCAGTAACCATTGTCAGCTATAAGTGTTATGAAGTGGGAATATTTATCTAAACTGCAGTACAAGGTATCAAAGTCTCATACTAATATTTATCAAAAATCAGGTGACTCTATTGCAAGGTATTTTTTTCATTTATCACATAAGGAGTGTAATAAATATTTCAAAAAATACAGTTGCCTCTTTATTGACTGGTTTTAATGAAGGGTTATAGAGCCACAGGCAGGTTTGTGCAGTTAATCAAAATGAGAAAGGTTGGAAGATTTATGTTATTCCCTAAAACCAATAAAATTAAGTCTGGTCAGATTAACCATATGTGTCTCACTGGACCATTAGCTTTCTACTAGTGCTTTTCATTATTACTATTTATTTATTATTATTTTATTTTTAATTGCAGTTTATTGCAATACAATCATTCATTTAGCTTTCAAAATGAAGCTGATATTTGTGGTTGTTACTTTTACACAATTCCATTTTGGTATTGTACAATAAAATAGTCTCTGAATTTGTGCAAATTATATATACAGTATATGCCTCTGTATTTTAAGTCTTCTGGAGCCATCTAAAAACAATCTAAAAATATTTTTGTTTGATTTTTTTGTTAATGTAATTTAGATTTTTTTTTTAAATCATTTCTAACAGTTCTTTAAGTAAACTGTCAACATGGATCCATATTCTTGGGATGCATATGTACACTCCATATCTTGTCTGTGACTCTTTAGAAAGATAGTGGGGGGCCATGCAAACCCTCTTCCAAGCCATTGAATACTCCATGTGAGGTTATCTACTGGCTTGTCTACACTTACCGGGGGGTTGACGCGCGGCAATCGATGCATCGGTAGACCCATTAAATTGACCACCGATCGCTGTCCCGTCAACTTGTGTACTCCACCTGAATGAGAAGCGCAAGGGGAGTTGTTGAGAGTGGACCCCGTGGTAAGTAGATCTAAGTAGGTCGACTTCAGCTATGTTCACATAGCTCAGATTGATCTCCCCCCTGTAGTGTAGACAAGGCCTGAAACTCATGCTCACTCCATTTCTTCCTCCCCTTGAGAATCTCAGGGACACAGAAGAAGTGACACATATGGACAATCTACTCAAAGGGTTTGTGTTTCATAGGTTAAATACCTGCATAACAGATGAACATTCTGTTCCCCTTCGGTAAATACCTGAGTCTAATCTGTGACCCTTACATAGTGCCCATCCTCACAGTCTATGATCTCTGTTTCTGGTCTCGCCAGAGCCCAGAGCTAGGGGCAGGAACTGCATGGCCGGGGAGGAGATCAGTGCCTGTGCCCAGAGCAGGAGTTGCACAGCTGGGGCAAGGAGTTGGAGCCCAGGGCCAGTGTCTGCCGCCATGCAGCCAGAGCCTGGAGCTAGGTGCTGGAGCCCAGGGCCACATGGCCGAATCCGGGGGTCAGTGTTCACCACCATGGGGCCAAAGCCAGCACCAGCTGCCACACGCCCAGGGGTCTGTGCTGACCTGCGGCCAGCGCCCACTGCCATGTGCCCAGGGCAAGAGATCTGGGCTAGTGCCTTCTGCTGCATGCCCGGAGCCAGGGATTGGCACTGCAGAGGAAGGCCTCTGCCAATCTGCCCTGGAGGAAAATTCCTTTCCGACCCCCAATATGGCGATCAGCTAAACCCTGAGCATGTGGGCAAGACTCACCAGCCAGACACCCAGGAAAGAATTATCTGCAGTAACTCAGATCCCACCCCTTCTAACATCCCATCACAGGCCATTGGGCATATTTGCTGCTAATAGTCAAAGACCAATTAATTGCCAAAATTAGGCTATCCCATTATACCATCCCTTCCATAAAGTTATCAAGCTTAGTTTTGAAGCCAGATATGTCTTTTGCCCCCACTACTCCCCTTGGAAGGCTGTTCCAGAACTTCACTCCACTGCTGGTTAGAAATCTTCATCTAATTTCAAGTCTAAACTTCCTGATGGCCAGTTTATATTCATTTGTTCTTGTGCCCATATTGGTACTGAACTTAAATAGTTCTTCTCCCTCCCTGGTATTTATCCCTCTGATATATTTATAGAGAGCAATCATATCTCCCCTCAGCCTTCTTTTGGTTAGGCTAAACAAGCCAAGCTCTTTGAGTCTCCTTTCATAAGACAGGTTTTCCATTCCTTGGATCATCCTAGTAGCCCTTCTCTGTACCTGTTCCAGTTTGAATTCATCCTTCTTAAACATGGGAGACCAAAACTGCACAAAGTATTCCAGAGGAGGTCTCACCAGTGCCTTATATAACAGTACTAACTCCTCCTTATCTCTACTGGAAATACCTCGCCTGATGCATCCCAAGACCGCTTTAGCTTTTTTCACGGCCATATCACATTTGCGGCTCATAGTCATCCTGTGATCAACCAATTCTCCAAGGTCCTTCTCCTCCTCTGTTACTTCCAACTGATGCGTCCCCAGTTTATAACAATAATTCTTGTTATTAATCCCTAAATGCATGACCTTGCACTTTTCACTATTAAATTTCTGTCTGAACGGTCTGTGCTGTTTGTCCCCTTACCTTGCTCTTTCCAGATTAATTCATCTGTATTCTATTTCTGCTATATTCTGAAATGGAAGTCTAGTATTAATATTGTATTGAGTTGTCATCCAAAAATCACATGCATATGCACCAATAACTTTGGCACTTTCTATAATTTTATGCTAAACAGTTCAATACTAACATTGCTCTTTTAATCTAATATTTCAAAATATTTAAGATTATAAGAGGGAGGGGTTATCTCAAGTTAGCATACTTGAATGAAGATGGGAGAAACTGAGAGGATATTCTCTGCCATGCAATTAATTGTTAGGCACTTGCCTAAAGCATTTCAGAGCTCTGGTGCAATTTAAGGATTCATATGGCTTATTTGAAGAATGAGAATCTATTCCTTGGAAGAGCATTAGAACCATGGGATAAATTGTGACATAGCAAATCCTGTCAGAAAAAGGATTTTGCTAAGTGAAATCAAATGTAGTCCTTTGTCTCTGCCACTAACCAGAGAAACCCTGAAATATAAATTCCATTTCCCCTCATATTGCAGCTGTCAAAATAGCTTGATTATATCTACAATTGAGGATCCATTTAAATATAGTTCTAAGATGTCCGCTTTCTTCAAGATCAGGGCTTAGAGCTCAGTGAAATGTCCCAGGTTTCATTTTGCTCCCTTTTTGCATGGAGGTTCACAATAGCTGACAAGCAGGTTGCAAAAGAATTGTAGGGGTTTCTATATCCACAATAGAAGTATTAGAGTTTATATAATATCCCATGGGATAAATTGTGACATAGCAAATCCTGTAGAAAAAAGGATTTTGTTAAGTGAAATCAAATGTAGTCCTTTGTCTCTGCCACTAAACAGATAAACCCTGGAATATAAATTCCATTTCCCGTTATATTGAAGCTGTCAAAATAGCTTGATCATATCTACAATTGTGGATCCATATAAATATAGTTCTGAGATGTCTGCTTTCCCCAAGGTCAGGACCCAGAGCTCAGTGATATCTCCCAGGTTTCATTTTGCCCCCATTTTACATGGAGGTTCACAATTGCTGATAAGTAGGTGGCAAAAGAATAGTCGGGGTTTCTATATCCACAATGGAAATATTAGAGTTTATAATATCTCATGGCCTCAAGGGGCTATTTACAAATAGTGCATGGCTCAATGAAAGAGAGCAAACAAAGAGCGTGAAAGAAGTCATCTGGGAGGGAGAAATCTATAAGTGGATGTTGTTCAGTGGGCGAGAAGCAGTAAGACAATCACCTGGGATATGCAGAGGGCATAGGGTGGGAAGGAAAGGATGCTGACAATTCCACAAAGAAATCCACTATACATATGACACACAAATGCACACATCTCTGTCTCTGTGACATGGGCAGCAGGCAACAAGTAAACACATTTTGATGAGGGTTGGAGGAGCAGGCTACATCCCTGTGTAACTTTTAATCTCCACCAAAATCAGAATAATTTGTAACAAGTATTTTTTTTCTTTTTAAATGAGGAAAAGTACCTTATTTTCAGCCTTTGTTTTGGAAGATTCACCTTGTTTCAATTTCATAGAATGCCTGATGGAGATCTACAATATCCAAGTATTCTCAGCACTTGGATACATTATATTACTATCCTTTCTTTAGTTTTTTTTCCTCTGTCAAAACATTTATACACCTTGTAATGTTATATAGGGCAGTAGGGGTGGTAAACTATAAGACATTCTAAACAATATTGTTGGGTACTTATATGGTTCTGAGTGGGATTAATATTTTAAATTCTTAACAATAATCAGAAACATATTAACAATTCAGAGATTCCAGACTCTCTACCCTGCTTTCCCCAAAAATGTTAATGACCCTAGTAATGGAATTAAGGTTGGAAGTACATGTCAATGACTTTAGGGTAAAAAAGCTTCCAGGATTATTTTGTTATGAGAAAATAACTATTAGAAACCCAGAAAGGTCACTTTTAAATTTAAACCTAAACATATGAAAGTCCATAATATGGAAATCCACAGTTTGAAAGCATGAAGATTGAATACTTCTGTGTTTGGAGTTTGGGTTTTCTGTAGTTTATGTTTTGTTTAGTTTTTGTTTTTTGCAGTTGAAATTGTGGTTTCAAAAGCCTTCATTATGATAATAAAAATATTGCTTCATCAGTCTCTTCACCAAACAGAATACAGCCCATTCATGGCATATTCTAAGTGGTCATCTGCAGGGCCTTTGGAGTGCCCAAGGATTGGAGACATAGAGAGTGAATCATAGCTGTAGCAGTTGCCATCAAATGGGAAATTGTATGCGTTACACCGATGGCTGCCTGAAGAGATGTCCTCACAACCAGATGACCTTCAGAGGTAGTGGTGTTGAAATGCCCTCTATATCTCTTGCAGTTTACTTGAGAATTATTAAATTGAGTCCCAGTTAATAAATGTATATTTTGCAAGAAGTGCCTCATAATTAGATATCCTCATTTGGAGACTAACCATGGAATAGGCTTTTCTGGAAAACGAGTCTAGTCATTTGTGATCTTTGTCTTTAGGGTTAGACTTTGGTGGGACCTACTTAGACCTCTCATTTGCTATTGTAACTAAAAAGGAGCCTGGCACAGGACACATAAAGAATTGTTCAAAGCCCTGTACCGGAAACTGACTTTTCCTGTCAGCTGTTTTTGGAGATGGGTGGAAGGGGAACAGGAGTCTGCCATAATATTTTTGCAGGATCAAGAAGCGTTTCATTAATAGTAATCATGACTCTTCCAGGGACTGCTGTCTTCAGTAAATCAAACAGTTTGTTCAGCGTGTGACGTTATTGACATAAACTGTGACCGTATAAATCATTGTTGCAACCAGGGTCCTATGGTTGCACCAATTCTTATACAGAAGAGGCCAAGTGGGGTGCCTATGGGAAGGTTGCAGTTTGCTGGTTATGATTATGCTGTTTGTATGTGTGTATCATTTTTGTATTTGAAGTTATTAATATTGAATATATATTTGTCTGATTCTAAGTAGCCTCAGTGAAGCATTTGGTCAGCTTCTTGAGAAAGGACTATTCTCCGTAAGTGCCCCATCAAGAAACACGTAACTAACAATGGACTTTGGGAGATGCCAATCGCATCTGAGCTTTCCTGGGAATGTTCAAACTAACATGTAAACAATGATGTTGGCCTGCAAAATGCTGAATCATTCATGTGACTGTGACATGTGACTTGTCCAGGTGACTGCAAACTCCATCTTATTGATTGGATTTTACACAGGAGAACAAAGGGGTTTCCACCCACAAGAGAAAGATTATATAAGGCCCTGGAATCCCCTCCATTTTGTCTTCAGCTAGCTCAAAAGATAGCCTCTCCACCCCAAAGAGATGCCTGAAAGAAACTGGAAAAAAGGACAGTAACTATGGGAGTGTGAGTGATTGTTGGACCCAGACTAGGAAGGAGTCTAATCTGTCAAAGAAGCTTATTGGAACATCTTTGTGGGTGAGATTTACTTGCATTTAGTTTCCTACTGCATTAGGCTTAGACTTGCCTATTTTGTTTTATTTTGCTTGGCAATTTACTTTGTTCTGTCTGTTATTACTTGAAACCACTTAAATCCTACTTTTTATATTTAATAAAATCACTTTTTCCTTATTAATTGACCCAGAGCAAGTAATTAATTCCTGGGGAAGCAAACAGCTGTGCATGTCTCTCTATCAGTGTTATAAAGGGTGAACAATTTATGAGTTTACCCTGTATAAGCTTTATACAGAGTAAAACGGATTTATATGGGGTTTGGACCCCATTGGGAGCTGGGTATCTGGGTGCTGGAGACGAGAGCACTTCTTAAGCTGTTTTCAGTTAAGCCTTCAGCTTGTTGGGGACATGGTTCAGACCTGGGTCTGTGTTTGTAGCAGGCTAACGTGTCTAGCTCAGCAAGACAGGCTACTGAAGTCCCAAGCTGGCAGGGAGAACTTCCGCCCACCCTGGTGTTCCATGTGAATCTGCTTTGTGCTACAATGTCAGGGGTAGAATCCCAGCGTTCTTTGCGTCAGACCAACTGGAGTCACTCTATGAACTGCTTTGTGGTGTGTTGTAGGTTGTACATTACTCTCATTTCTGCTGTTGGCCTCCCCTTTGGTTTACTGCTGTGTCTGGTGCAGGAGAACTAGCATAGTGTGATGGGATTACAAGATCCTGCAGACTTGGGAGGGCCAGCAGTGAGTCCAGAATTTCTGCATGAGGAAACATACCTTCATGGAGCTGTGTGAGGAGCTTGGTGCCAGAGGACTTGATTGAGGGATGCCTTGCTAATATAGAAGTGGGTTGCTATGGCCCTCCGGGAGCTGACTACCTCTCTCTGCTACAGATCCATAGCAAGCCACTTTAGGGCTATGTTATCAGCATGGCTTTTCTTTCTTGGAAGATGGACAACCTATTGAGGGTATAGTTGTCTTTCTAATACCTGTAATAGAAAAAAAGATGTGACTTTTCAGCGGTGGGGATCCATTGATATATGACAAGGAAATTTTTAGGCATATGGTCACCGTACCACATACCAATGAGTGGAGAGGTTTGGTGAGTTATCAAGGTGGTCCTAACCGGTTTGCACTTAATTTGAAAGACTATCTAGAATTCATGCTGCATGAAAAATTTGCTACAACTAGCTACCAGGACTGGGAGAAAATGAGGGAAAGTGACCAAATCCTGAGCTAGGATAAAGAGCATTGCTCCAAGCAGAGTATGAAACCCAATGATCACCCCACCCTTCTCTCCTAACTGAGTGCTATGGAATGAAGGGATACAAAGGAACACTGATTTGCATTTTCCAGCTTTCTAAAGACTGTGGAGTTTAGCACAATCTATACAGCCTGTACTGCTAATTCTTTAAAAAAATAGTAATGCTTGTTTTTAATATTTTTTTTCCTGCTCTGCATGCATTTTGGATCTCCCATGTCAGAGGATGTTTATAGCAGGAAAAGGGGGGGGGGGACAGAGTGGGAGTGGAGGGTGTACCTTGCAAATGGCATGGTTTCTGCACTATGCTGTAGACACAGAGAGAGAGAGAGCAATGCATGGCATATAATCCATGACAGTAGATTATTTGGTGATAATTTACAAAGTTTGTTTTAACAAATACAATTTGTTCAGAAAACAAATATGAGATTGCAAGGGGTGGTGGCAGTTACCAGCCTGGGTTCCTGATCTCTGGACAGCACATCTCCCTCTTCAGGGTTTCCACTGATATCTTCTCCAAACCTGGTCCTCTAGGGACAATTCCTCTAGGATTGTCTGCAGGACCTTCATTGTTCCCAGCTGTAGCATCGCCCTTGTCATCCTGCATGAAAATGAGCCCACCAGGTTCTGCAAAACGTGATGGGTATTGGGGCCTCTTGATAGTGCCAGTCCAGATGTGAATAAAAAGGACACATGGGGGGCATGTTTCCTGACTTTGTATTGGTGTCCTGGACCTTCCAGTATTATTGCTTCAAATGTTTCATTCTCTCTCTTGTGCAGAACAGCAGTACACCCAATGCCCAACTTAACCAGCCTTGTGGATATACAAGCATACAGATGGATAGTCCTTCTGCTCCAAGAGAAATCATGCTCATGGTCATAATCTTGCCATGTATTGATTAAAATCCTAGTTTGCTTCTCTGGCCAATTAGTTGTTCCCTGGTTTATGGATATTTTAAGCTGTTGAAGGCTGTAGCATGCAATTTCAGAGGCATACTGGGGCAGTAGGAAGTTAATAGAAGGGGAAGAAGATATGGATACAGAGTATCAGGGGAATGAAGGGCTATTCAGACTCGAGACTAGGTGTCTGTGTCTTCGCTACAGCCACATTGCAAAGCGGATAGGTTTGGGGCTGGGCCACAGCTCACCGAAACACATACCTACACCTCTCAGATGAGCTGGCTAGCTTGGAATCTACTTGCCCCAAAATGCATGCTTTAGGAGGTTGAGTGTGAAAAATAGGAGGGTTTGCATACCTCTCTGTGCCTGGACACCTGTAGAGGCTGCAGTGTAGACATCAACATAGTGATTCTTAATTGGAGTCTTGCTGAGGAATAAACTTTCCCTCTAAAAAGATTCAACTTCAATGATCTTATTTTCTGGGAATGGATCTGGATTGTTGTTCCAATCTCTACTGGATGGCCTCGACAACCAGAGACCCCAGGATGGGATGCTGGTATCTCCTAACAGTACACTTAGAGGCAATGAGGATGGAAGCAGGAGTGCACCCATATAAAATTTGCTGGTTCTAGGAGCCCTTCATTAATTGATAAGGTCATTGTACCCAACAGGGGGGATTGAGGAATGTCCTGGTGTGCACAGTGCCAGAGAAGGGTCAGCACCTGAGTGCACCAGAAGCATCACAATGCTTACTGTGTTAAGTGACTGTCAGTTCCAGTTTTGTCTTAGAGATTGGGCAAGACTTAGTCTTGAGGCTGTAGTATGTTGGAGCCTTTGGAGAAAGTTTACACTTCCTGCTGTGGAGGGAAGATCTGAGTCTTCCCTGATCTCTGGAGTAGTGCACCTTATGGCCTCTCTCCTGCCTTGAAGGTGGAGAAGAGGGGCACAAGTCTTCTAATTGTCCCTTGATCTCAGGATGACACCACAGTTCAAGGCACAAGAGGAGTGTGACTGGCTTGTTGTTTGTCAGGATCATATGATGCTTGCATAGATGTCTCCAGGAAATGAAGCTTCATTCTCCCTTCTCTACCCTTCAGAATGTAATTTCAGAACATCTTGCACATTGAACAACGGTCAGGCACATGCCCCTTTCCTAAGTATAAGAGGCACTTTGAATTGCTGTCATTGATGTAGGCAGTGTATCGCAAGAGGGGCAGATCTTAACTCATGGAGATTTGCCTTTGGCCATTTTAGGTCTGTGTGCAGGGGGTTCTAGCCCTTATATAGGGTGAGGAGCATTCAGTTCCCTGAATCTAAATAACTGTTAAAAATATTTTTTAAATCAACGGGCTTAAACTGAACTTATCTAGCATCTGTAACAAACTACTAAAATAACAATAACTCAAACTAAACTTTCAGCAGGTGAAGATACATGATGAAACAAGGTTCTGTCCTGGAATCTCCGGCAATAAGAAAGAACTGAGAAGTTGTTGGGGCCACCCCTCCCCTTAACCCTTTACAATGGCTGCGAGGCTTCCCAGGGTTCAAGTGCAGCCCCAAAGGACAGTGCTATTTTGAAGAGTCCAATCTTGCAAGCATGGGGCGAATGTACACCAAGAATGGAATCAGTGTGGACAATCACTTGAAGAAGAACTACCTTATTTATTTCTCCGACGTTTGGATTCCCTGAAGTTACCTTGGCAATATTCTCTGAGGGAAGACTGAGTCCTACATCCTCCTTTGCCATTAACTTTTGCAAAATAACCTCTGTGTAGCTGAATTTATACCCATATTAAAATGCAAATTGCTGGACCAACTGAAGCCAGGCAGGAACAGATTTATCAAGATGACTCAAAGGTACTAGCAACATTTTGTATTGCTTATAGTTACGTGTAAATCCCTGAATTTACTGAATATGTTGCAATTGTTAGGATTTAACAATAGACATATTGGACACGTTTGCCTCTTGGCAGTTGAAATTTATCAGACTGGAATCATTAACCCATAACCTCAGTGAAGGGTGACTACAGTGGTTGCACTTAAAAATGTTGTTACTTGTAGTCATTTGCTTCTCATGGAAATTGCACTTATTGCTCTTTTGGTGCCCTTTAGGTAGATTCTTTACCCCACTGGCATCTATCATCCAGGATCACTTTGAAATAAAAGAGGAAGATGAAGATAAGGATGTAAACAAGTAAGGGGTTTATTAAGGGATGAGTTAAAAAAATAGGGAGGGGAAGCAAGGTAAACAGAATGAAATAGCTCGGTGGGTTATCCCCACAATCGGCCTAAAGCCAAGATCCACAAACCCCCTTTACAAAACTATGGGCATAAAAACAACAGGAGTCAACATTACTGTTCTGAAGGACAGGAACCCAGGTGGTATGGTGTGCTGTTTAAGGGCTGCTTCTGTCTCTCTCCAGATCCGGACCTTCTACCATGGTGCCTGGTGGAATGGAACAGGAGGAACTTGGGTCCTCTGGGAAGATGGAGTTGATCTAGGTAAAATACAGATGACGGTGATCTTCTGCTTTCCTCGGCTTCGATGGTCCTCTTGCCTCTCGCAGACCACACAAACCAAACAAACACAAGCTGCCTCTAGGGAGGACAACACTAAGGGGAGGGTGATTTCCCCTTAAAAAGACTGGTTATCTCCGGGCAGATCAGCCTGAGTTCAGGTGATCCTTTCCCGCCTTTGAGGGTTACCAGGTAAATTAAGCCCACAGGGCAACCAATTAGAAAAATCATACTACAAAAAGGATGCCTGTGATGTTGCACCCCATAATGCTTTATAGAAATATGCTTATAAGTGTAAATATGACATAACTGGAATATGTTTTATGCTAGATATGCCATGTAACATATCTTTGCAAAGGTTGTGTTCTTCTGCATGTATTCATTCTATTTGTATGCACATATCATTTTAATATCTGAAGTTATGAGCGTTGGCACTATGCTTGTATTTAAAGTGTTTGCTGTAGAAAGCACCTAAGGCAGATTTGGTCAACATAATGTGAAGGGGTTATTCAAGTAATTGGGAGTACTTGGCTAACAATGGACCTTGATAGATGCCAATCCACATCTGAGATTTCCTGGGAACATCCTGGAGAGAACTGAGTCATGCATGGACATGTGACTTGCCCATGTGACTCCAAAACTCCATCTTGTAGCTGGATTCTGCATAGGAGAGGAGAAGGGGTTTCCACCCACAAGAAAAAAGTCTATTTAAGCCCCTGGAAACCCCTCCATTTTGTCTTCAGCTGGCCCAAGATATAGCCTCTCCACCCCAAAGGACTCCTGAAAGAAACTGGAACAAAGGACAGTAACTGCAGGGGTGTGTAATTGATTGCTGGACCCAGACTAGAAGGAGTCTAGTCTGTCAAAGAAGCTTATTGGAACATCTCTGAGGGTGCAATTTGCCTGCATTTAGTTTCCTACTGTATTAGGCTTAGACTTGCGAGTTTTGTTTTATTTTGCTTGGCAATTTACTTTGTTCTGTCTGTTATTACTTGTAACCACTTAAATCCTACTTGTTGTATTTCATAAAATCATTTTTTATGTATTAATTAACCCAGAGTAAGTATTAATACCTGAGGGAGCAAACAGCTGTGTATATCTCTCTATCAGTGTCATAGAGGGTGAACAATTTATGAGTTTACCCTGTATAAGCTTTATACAGAATAAAACTGATTTATTTAGAGTTTGGATCCCATTGGGAACTGGGTGTCTGGGTACTGGAAATAGGTGACTTGCTGAGCAGTTTTTGGTTAAAGTCTGCAGCTTTTGGGGCATGGACCAGACCTGAGTCTGTGTTGCAGCAGACTAACAAGTCTGGCTCAACAAGGCAAGGTACTGAAGTCCCAAGCTGCCAGGGATAACGGGCTCAGAGGTAGTCCCAGCACATCAGGTGGCAGTTTCCAAGGGGGTTTCTGTGACCCAAACCATCACAGTGCCAAACTAATTGGAGGAGAAGGAAACAAACACGGAGGGCAAACAGCAAAGTAAAAACAAATATGGCTAAACACCCTCAACAATTCTCTCCTTGACAATAGGATATCCTTAGGGATCCATATTATTGCCTTAAATTTGCATTAAATCCAAGGTAGGTGTTTCATCCTGGAGTGAGTAGCAACCTTTTTAAGCTTACCTATGAACCAATTTACTGTAATAATAATAATGAGAACAAAAGTGAGACCCTGTAAAATTAGCAATATTATAAACTGATGTAATAAAATGTGCCATGCATTGGATAATTCAGCTGGACTAGAAAACAAAGTCTCCCACCAATGATTAAACCGGGAAGCTTTCAGAACCCTATCCAATATCTGCTCTATTTGGTTAGTTGAGTGGTGGACCGCTAGCATTATTTCTTTACCATCTTTTTTCCAGTCCCATAGCTTAGCAACCTTATCCGGATGCTGAACCATCTGCTTATGGGCGGAGATGTTAACCCCTAAGTGGATGGGGGTCCACATGACGATACAATGCATATGCAAATTTTACATTCTGCATTGTTAACTTTTCAGATACATTTATTTTGCATCCAGATATTGATAAAACAAGGCACAAGCATAAATGAATAACCTTATATAAGAAGTTCACAGTGAATTCTGTCCCCATACTTCTTATACATGACAATTATTTGAGACTAGTTACCCAGTCTGGAGCGTACAGAGTAATGGCATTTATCCTTATTGGCGTTCAGACAGATGTGCATACCTGAATGTAGTTCTACATTACAAATATAGCCATTATTTGTCTCCCAGATACATGAGCCTAGATTTGCATCAACATGTTGATTATTTCTTTCCATCACCCAACTAGGTATATCCAGAAGTGTCATGATTGTATAATTTATAATTAAGCCTAGAGGTATCAGAGGATAAACCCAAGTTGTGATAGCATTGATGATGGTCATAATATGAGCAACTACTGTAGTAGATTCCATTTCAAAGCTTAGTAGCTTCCATCAGGAATGGTGTTCCCGTTCAAAGGGAGACACCTCCCTCATCATCATACCTTTTATTTCCCATGGGATTTTATCTTGATATCCAGCCATGATGATACCACTGGATATGCGCTGTATCCAGGTTTGGGCTTGGGCACATGTGATGCCTCATGATGCACGGATCTGCAGTTTCCTCACGGAGTACACTATTTGGACTAGGTCCTTCTCTTGAATTGAATACCACGAAGACATGACTGATCAGGCTCTGTATGTTAGTTCTCTGATTTTATTAAGTGACGAGACCAATGGCTGTTGACATGTTGATAAGTTGTACCCTATATTACTAATTTTCTTTGCAAGGTTACCGACATTGGCTAGATTGGCCACACCTAAGCCGGTACACACACCTTGAAGTATCTTGGCCACTAGATCTTCTACAGAATTTTAGGCCTGTAGGAGCAACAGTGCTAAGCCAAGCATGCCAACCCATAAATTGAAGTTTTATATATGGGATACATTTGGGTTCCACGCTGCTAATGCTGGTTTGCAGATCTACTAATACCCTTTTGGTAGAATAACTTGGGTTAATAATGACAAGGCTTTTGAGGTCTTTTTTAACCACAACAAATCCTAAGGAACTTTTATATGGCTCAGAGAGCACCAATATTTCCATCTTTTGTTTTATGCCAGAATCATTTACATATACAGATATATTAAGATGGCCATAACAGCTAGCCACAAAATTAATGGAACTCGCATAACAAAAATTGTTAACACTGAAAGAGGCATTACAATATGGTTTGTTATCACTACTGCAACTTAACCATGTTGCATATGCCTTAGAAGGAGTGTATAATCTAACAGGAATGGATGTCACATAAGATTGAACGTTAGCAAAGATGTCAATTTGAATAGTTCCCACCCTTATGTGAGATTTTAGGTTAGACCTCATACATATACACTTTAAGGCACTTTTTGTTACAAGCCCTCCAGTGCAATTGTTAAAATGGTCGCTAAGGACCTTCCATCTGCAGCTGTTTGGGTGTTTTACTACATGCAAGGAGGAGTCTGACTGTGAATCTGTGAAAGGACTGGTAGCCAGAGAGCTTGTGCTACCTTATACTTCCTTCACTGATATTGCACAATTAGCTCCATTTTTATAAGTGAAGATCATGAATGGTCCACCATCAATAAATACTGAAAGACTTTGAAATAACCTTCCACGGTTTGAAGGTTCCCTTTTTGCATAATCATTTAACATATCCTTCCCCAAATTACAAAAATAATGGTGTCATTTGTTTACAACTAAAGGACTATACATATTTACAAGTGTTAACAGTTAAACCAGACAGATAGCAATTCTGTACAGAGACATGTTACCTCATAATATAGAACCATAGGTGATTGTTGAATGTCTACCTGTAACAAATGAGAGAAGACAAATCGGTAGTTACCATGGGCTCTTAATTGTTGACCCCTTTCCACTCCGTATGCTGGGTGGAGTGAAACTATTTGTGGTTTTTCTTTCCCTTCTTTCCACATATTTCCACCTGGTAGGTGGTAGGGCTGGCCTTATTTACAACGGGGATAGGACCTACCCATTTAGGGCTAAGGAAGTGATCTTTTTTTCTGAGAAAAACCTGTACAAAACAGTCTCCCACATCCCACTCAGTTACTTTTAAGGTGTTACCCAATCACTTGTCCATTTGCCTACCCTTTAACTTACGTTGCACAGCTACTTCCTTGTGAGCATTGCTGATGCTATTAAGCAACTTTTCCGTATATTGGTCCATCTGAACCCTAAGTTGGTATGCATCGGGGGAATGCCTCCAAACCACCATTTCTTAGGGGTTCTCATAGTTTTTCCAGTGAGAACCTTGTGCAGTGTGTATCCGTGGGTTGCAACGGTAGATCATATCAGCATCAAGACAAATGGTAACTGCTTAACCCAGTTTTTACCATTGGTGGATATGATTTTTCACAATGCAGTCTTCAACAGGCGGTTGCTCCTTTCCACCAACCTGGAGCTTTGCGGATGGCCCGCTATGTGGAACTTTTGTTTGATTTGCAGGGCTTGGGACAGACACTGGAATACTTCCCCCACAAAGTGGGGTCCTTGGTCAGAATCAACTACCACTGGCAAATCAAATCGAGAGAAGGTTTGCTCCAGCAATGTTTTGGCTGTAGTGGTAGCAGTATTATTTCTGACTGGATAATCTTCGATCCATTTCGAGAATGAATCGACTACCACAAGGCAGTATCGCTTACCAGCTCTAGTACAGGGCAGAAGACCTATAAAATCTATTTGGAGATGGTACCAGGGTCCCTCTATCGTTTGATGGAACATTGGGCCTTTAACAGTACTTCTGTCTGGATTGTTCTCATCACAGGGAATACAGTTCCATACATATTTGTCTATGGTATCTTTTGGTTAGGCCACCAATCCACTGTCAATATTCAACTGACAGTCTTGTCAGTACCAAAATGTCCTTGTTGATATGCCAGAGTAATTAGCTCCTTTCTAAAAAAGGTTGGAATGACGAGAACTGTGAATCTTTTTAGTTGCTATGATCAATCCTCTGCTGTGTTTAGATATCACAGAGCCATGATGCACAGACGTCTTTAATAAATCTTTAATTTCTGGGTCTTATTGTTGCAACTCTACAAGATCGGGCTGGATGTTCACATCCGATGACTGGACCTTACAAATTATATCATTGGATTTATCCCACAGGCTTTCAGGTCCCAACATTGCAGCTTCTTTTGCAAGCAGATCCACCTTGTTGTTCCAAATAGAAATTTCTGCTTGGTTCTTTCTGTGCGCACAGACTTTAAACAGGTAAGTTGTTCTAGTTCTTTTCTCTGCCAAATGTCACACATGCACTAAGTATTTGGTGTGTGAGATGGGCTTATTGTCCGCTGACATCATCTGCCTTTTTAACCAAATAGGAATCCAATTAATTAATGCTTAAATCACCCAATCTAAGTCAGAGCAGATTAATAAATCTGGGTCTAAATCTGCCTTATACGAGGTGGCTAACACAGCAGCAATTTCTGCTGCTTGAGCAGAGCTTTGCATTACAGTCCCTTGGAGCATTCTTCAAGTTCTTATTTGGAGAGTGGCATACCCTGCCCGTGGTCTGCCTTCATGGTAGTGGCAGCTCCCATCTACCACTCAGATATCTCTATTAACTTCCTTAGCAGCTTCATAGGAGGTCTCTGATAAGAAAGATGACTCACTCTCATTTGTGTCTTCTGATGGAAGAGGACACTCATAGTCTTCTCCAGATGTAAACAGGGCATATGGAATTGTGGATAAGGACTGTGCTTTCTCCATTTGGATATCTTTATTGGCTCGGAGTCCAGTTCACCAGCTGTGGGTTTCAGACCTTTCCTTCATTTATTGTTCCAGACAGAATATACCTGACTGGGATGTGGATTGTTCTCAGGACTATGGGAGACATTATGACTAGATACTCCCAGTGATTAATTGACAAGACAAGAGCTAAGACTTCTCGTTCAGATGGAGAGTACGCTTTTTCCACCTCACTCAAGGTTTTAGAGCCGAAGGTGACTGGTCTAAGACCTGTGCCACTGTCCTTCATTAGGACTGCACTGAGTCCATTCTTTGTTGTCGCAGTTTGCAGGATAAAGTTTGCTGGCTGCGGGTATGCAAGTGCTGGTGTTTGCATAAGGGCTTGCTTTAATTTACAATGTCCTTTTTTCTACATCAATCCAAGTCCATTCTGTTCTTTTCTTCAGCAAATTATAAAAGGGGCTCTGCTAATTCAGAATAACCCTCTATAAAGTTGCAGGAGAACCCCATCAGCCTGAGAAATGAACATAGTGCAGTTATGTCCTAGGGGGCATGTAACTTTCTGATCAGCTCAACCCTGCTAGCATCTGGACAACAGCCTTGAGGCTCCATTCCTAAGTAGGTTACCTCTTGCTGGAGCATCTGCGCCTTGTTGGGACTAATTAGAAATCCTGTCTCTTGGATCTTTTTCAGGAGGACCTCTAAGATTTCCAGATTCAGATACAGATGACCGTGATCTTCTGCTTTCCTCAGCCTTAATGGTCCTCTTGCCTCTCACAGACTGTGCAAACTGAACAAACATGGACTGCCTCTAGGGCGGACAGCACTAAGAGGAGGGTGACTTCCCCTTAAATAGACTAGCTATCTCTGAGCAGATCAGCCTGAGGTGAGGTGATCCTTTCCTACCTTTGAGGGTTACCAGGTGAGTTAAGTCCACATGGCAACCAATTAGAAAAATCATACTACAGAAAGGGTGCCAAATTAATTGGAGGAGAAGGAGACAAACATGGAAGGCAAACAACAAAGTAAAAACAAATATGGCTAAACACCCTCAACACTACCATTAAACTGATATACCCCGTTTCAAACTAATTTAAGTCATTGGGAATCCCTATGTGAGTAAGCATTTGCAGGAATCTGGGTTTATACTCTATAATCTCTCTTTCTGATTAACTCATCCTCTTTCAGTTAATGTATTTTGCACATTTGGTAAACTCCTAATCATCTTTCTTTGTTTCCTTTCCTTGCTTTCAATTTTATAGTAGATAAAGATATTCAATTCCAGGATATTCCAATTCCATATCAGAAGGATACTCTTTCCAGGTTTCAGAGTGAAAAATCATCTATTGTGATTCCATTTTGGAACTGAATTCTTAGCAATCAGTCTCCATTTTCTTCTGGATTGCTTTTGCCCCAGGTCTTGATTTGTAAATGAATTGCAGCACGATACATAATTAGAACTGGATCAATAATAGAGGAAATTAATTTCTATAATGCAGAATAAGAAAAAAATCAGTCTTTGAGTCAGAGTCTCCTTTCCAAATGGGTTTACTAATGTCTCAGAGTCAGACAGTTTAAGATTTTTTATGACACACTATAAAATCAGTTGAAAATTGATGTTTGGAGGTTTGGTGTTGGTCAAAAGGTAGGTAAAAATCACTCTAAATGAGAATAGATATTTAGCATTTATTATAGGGTTAGACAAAATAGAGAAGATGACAGTCATCTTTGATTGGAGGCTAGATATTGAAGAATAATAATTTAATCTCATCTAATTTTACTTTGACCTCTAACCATAGTTATTTTCATTTCCCAATCGGTAATCTAAAGAATTTAGCCAATGTTGATTGAAAAAATAAGCAGCCCACTATCTGTCTCTCCCTCTAATTAGTGTACAAATTATCTCTGAAATCCAGCCCTTTGAGAATGTTAGATTCTTTAAGTAAGGCATCATCACAGCTCATCTTGAAACATTTATTTTAATTTGACTGTTTTATGTTGATCTCTAACATTACTAAAACTGGGAGACTTTCCAGCAATAATTTGTCCAGTCAAGGTCAGCCTTCCTTCAGGTATTTGTACCATCTGTGCATAGCTGCTTACAGCTTCCCAAATCTTTTCAACCTGGAAACTTGTACCAGCACCCTTGCTTGGACCACACTAGCCCTTACCTCACACAAGGTTTGATGGTCTGGAAGAAGAGAGGTTGTCCCTCATGGTACCAGAAGTTAGGAGCCCTACCACCTGTCCACACCTTATTTTGGGTATGTCCTTCCTTAATGCTGATCCCAATTCCAGTTTAACAAGGAACCAGGCCCTCTCTTGAACAAGTCCCCACTCTAAGTCACCTGCCAATTGTGACAATATAATCATCTTCCTCTCTCTGTAATGGCAGTCACAAAAGGTGAGTACCCAGATTTACTAAGCAATGTTTTTTGCTGTCACTAAAGTAGCACTTGAGGATACTGAAGCATCTTAAAAGAAGAAGTTACTCACCTGGTGAAGTAACGATGGTTCTTTATGATGTATGTCCCTATGGGTGCTCCACTGTAGGTGTGTCTGTGCCTTGCGCCTCTGATCAGAGATCTTTGGTAGCAGAGTCCATTCAGCCTGCACATGCACTCTTCCTCCCTCATGTTCTGCCTCGAGGCTAATTAGCGCTGCGCAGGTGAACTACCCTCAGTTCCATCTGTACCGCAGAGTCACTATAGAGAACTCTGAAGCAGAGGGGAGGAAGGTTGGTTGTGGAGCACCCCTAGGGTCACACATCTCGAAGAACCATCGTTAGTGTACAAGGAGAGCAAATTCTTCTTCTTCGAATAGTGTCCCTATGGGTGCTCCCTGTAGACCACTCCCAAGCAGTATCCCCAATGGAGGATTGGGGCTTCAGAGTTGAGTCTGTTATGGATGGAGAATACAGTTGAGCAACAATGGCATGAGAAGCAGAGTCTCTAGCAATTGCAGTGTTCTGCAAAAGTATGAGCAGACACCCAGGTTGCTTCCCCGCAGATTTTTGGAATAGGAATGTCTTTAATGAATGGGACAAAAGTGGAAACCAACCTGATAGAATGTGTAAGGATTCCAGGTAGAGGTACCAAATTATGTGCATGATAATTGTAGTTCATACAGTTTGAGACCCATTTAGAGAGTCCCTGAGCTGATATCTCCGTGCATTTTGATCTTTCTGCAATTGACAGGAGATTTCCTAAATGCCTTCATCCTGCCCAAATAGAAGGCCAGTGCTCTCCTTACATCAAGCATATGTAGTATCACCAGGTTCGCCGACTGGCGGTTCGTCCACAGGGCCCGACTCAACTGCGTTCCCCTCAATGGAGCCATCCATCACGGCAACCGGGACAAACGCTGCAGGAAGTGCAGCTATGCAAATGAGACCCTGCCCCACGTCCTGTGTGGATGCAAACAGCACTCCGGAGCCTGGCGGCACCGCCACAACACCATCCAGAACCGGCTGGTGAAAGCCATCCCACCGTCCCTGGGGAAGATCACCCTCGACTCTGCCATCCCCGGGACAGACAGCAGACTGCGACCTGACATCGTCATGATGGATGCAGAAAAGAAGAAGGTCCTCATGGTAGACATCATAGTGCCATTTGAAAACAGGTCACTGGCCTTCCACGAGGCCAGAGCCCGGAAGGCGTCGAAGTACACCCTGCTGGCCGAGACCCTGAGAGCCCAGGGCTATAAGGTCCAGATACACACCCTGATCGTGGGAGCCCTGGGCTCGTGAGACCCCCACAATGAGCCGGTTCTGAGAGCATGTGGAGTCGGTCAATGCTACGCCCAGTTCATGAGACAGCTCATGGTGTCCAACACCATCAGGTGGTCCAGAAACATTTATATGGAACACATCACATGACACTGTCAATACCACATTGAGTAATCAAGACCGCTGACCAGGGAAATAACCCACTTCCTTCCCTGACGAACCAAGGGACGCACCCCACCCATGTACTCATTCACTACACCGATACTGACTTGGACTCCTTATACATTCCATGGGTGGCGTACTCGAGTCCACTTATCCACTGACACTTTAAAAACTCTTGCACCCCAATCTGGGTCTATGCTGGTTATGTGGTATGTATGTATCTCTTCATCCTTGCAACCGATACCTGTAATCCCTCATAACTCAAGTTTGACCCCAGATGTACAGTACCTTCCCTCTTAACTTGTGTATATTTAATTTTAAATATTAACTTTAATAAAAATTTTAACCTCCCTGTTATCACGGTGAGGCTTTGGGTAAAATGTGGGAAGATGAATGAGTTGGTTCATGTGAAAAGATGAAGTCACCTTGGAAATGAATTCTGGGTTTGGTCTGAGAGTGACCTTGTCTTTAAAGAAAATTGTGAAAGGGGAGTACCAAGGTGATCACTACTAAGAACACTGGCTTCATTGATAGATGAGCAAGAGAACATGTGGCCGTAGGTTCAAAAAATGATCTAGTTAGACTCCTTAGATCTAGATTCAGGTCCCATGTTGGTGTGGGGTATCTGGGTTAGGGGAATAGGTTCCCTATGCCCTTGAGGAATCTCTTTGTTGTTGGGTGGGTGAGTAGCATTGTATCTGCTGGTGGAAGGCTGTTATGGCCACAAGATGTACTTTGAGTGAGCTGAGGATAGCCTCTATGCATTGGAATCATGAAGGAACCAAGCCTTGAGCCAAAGGATACATAGGTTGGGATGTAGAGTTTGTCTGTCATTCTGTGAGAAGATGTTAGGAGTGATATGAAGAGGGATTGGTGGACACCTTGCTAGCTGTGTCAAGTATGGGTACCACACCTGTCTCAGCCAGGTGAGAGCAATCAGTGTAACTCTTGTTTTTTCCCTCTTTATTTTTATCAGGACCTTCAGCATCAGAGGGAATGGGGGAAATGCGTACAGAAGGATCCTGTTCCATGGGTGAAGGAGAGCATCCCCTAATGAGCATTTTGCCAGGCTGGCTTTGCAGCAATAGAGAGGGCATTTCCTGTTCAGGAAAGTGGCAAATAAGTCTATTGTTGGGATTTCTCAGTGATCAAATATATGGCGGAGTACTGCTGGGTCCACTTCCCATTTGTGGTCATGTGAAAACATGTGGCTGAGACTGTCTGCTGTTATATTCTGTACTCCCACTAGGTAGGCAACTGATATGAGAACATTATGGCAAATGCACCAAATTTCAGAGATTCAGCGCTTCTGTCCTTAGGAGCATGACCTGGTGCCCCCTTTGACAATTTATGTAAAACGCACAGTATCTTGTCAGTCATGACTCTTGTGTAGGTGTCCCTGATCAGTGGAAGAAAGTGAGCACAAGCATTTCTGACTGCTCTTAGTTCCAAGTGGGTGATATGCAGAGATGACTCAGTGGGGGGCCATTTGCCCTGAACTTTGTGATTGTTGAGATGAGCTCCCCAGCCTGTTAAGGATGCATCCATTGTTAGAAGCAGCATTTGGAGGGAGTGGGGGAGGTTGTGTGAATGAGTCCCCTGCACAGACGTCCTTAGGGTCTTTCTACCATTTCAGAGAATGTTTGACTCTGGAGGGCAGCAACAAGGGTTTGCCTAGTGAATCTTTGTTCGGTATCTAGGCAGACCTGAGCCTGTAGGCACTTCAGGTGTATTCTGGCATGAGATATCACAAACATGCATGCCACCATATGACTGAGAAGCTGAAGGCAATGTCTGGCTGGTGTTTGTGGCTGGCTTCAGCTGTCTATGAGAGTGGTCAGAGTGTGAAACCTGTGTTATGGAAGGAATGCCCTTTCTTGTATTGAGTCAAGATTGGCCCCTATGAACTCCAACCATTGCATTGGAGTCAGGGTCGATTTTTGGACACTGATTTGTAAACCCAAATGTGTGAAGATGTCTCTAGTCCTTTCAGTGTCCCAAAGAGCATCTTTGAAGCTGTGTGCTCTGAGAAGACAGTCATCCAATAATGGTAAATCATGATTTCCCGGTTACATAGGTGAACTGCTACTACAGAGAGGACTTTGGAGAATACTATGGTTGCAGATGAGAGGCTGAAGGGAAGTACCCTGTACTGGTAATGGTCCTGACTGAAGGTAAATCTGAAAAATCGTCTGTGGGATGGCTGGACAGATATATGGAAGTAGGCATCCTAAAGGTCGAGGGCTCAGAACCAATCTCCCTACTCTAGAGATGGGATAACAGCTGTTAGTGTGACCATCTTGAAGTTTTGTGCCTTCACAAACGTGTTCAGTGCTCTTAGATCTAGTATGAGTTTTCACCCTCCTTTTTTCTTGGGAATCAGGAGATATCAGGAGTAGAAGCCTTTACCTTTGATATGTACAGGAATGGGTCCTATGGCTCCCAGGCATAGCAGGTGATCTATTTCCTGTCTTAACAGTTCCTCATGAGACGGATCCCTGTGTTACCCCAAAACAGACCCAAGGTACTCTCAGAATAGCGTATCTATGCCCCCTCATGGGTTTACCAAAGGTTCCCTTCAAGATAGCCTACTAAGCTATTAACCAGTTTCTGTAGGGTGAAAGGTGGCCCACCCTAGTGGAATTACCTGGGTTTACCAGAGGTTCCCTTTTAGAAAAACTCACTAGAATATCTTAGAACAGTTACCCTTGGGATGACATGGATACAGCCTTCCGATATAATTGATTGACACATAGGCAGTACTTTTCCAAAACAAAGTATCTTTTATTACAGTAGCACACTGATGATTCCAGGCTACCAGGAACTTGTGTTCAGTTGAATATAGACCATGATCTCCAGCTCTTTTTTAGTCACCACTTCCTAGGATAGAGCGTCCCCCATCCTATATGTATGGCCAACATTCTTTGTCCCTAGATGTATGACTTTACATGTGGCCATATCAAGACCTTGTCTACACTGGGGACAGTGTACAGAGTATGTGTAACTATACACCATAGTGAAAAGCAAGCTGTGTCCATGCTGCAGTGTGTAGCTACACTTGGCAGTGAAAGGTTCAGGCAATGGGGCAAGGCTCTGCCTGCGAGGAGCTGCTGGAGCCTTTTCCGACTGCCTCCCCCCTTGCCAAAGCCTTTCCCCACTGCTGGAATATTTCATTGAGTTGGGAAAGATACTAGCAGTTGCCCGCTTTTACTGCATCAAGGAAAGTCTTTGGCAGGAGGAGGCCAGAAGGGAAAAGTTCCAGCAGCGGGGAGGCAGCAAGACATGCACTGCTAAAAATAGCAGTGTAGATGTGGGAGGCACTTCTTCACCATGTAGAGAACTGTGTATGTACTCTAATGTTCTGGTGTGTTTTTACTTGCCTAAGCAGTGCCTCACCATCTACACTGTGTGCTGGGGGGCCATGCAGTGGATGTACTCCACATGCTGCCATAAGTGTAGACATAGCCTAAAATGCATATTGGTTGCCTGGGTCCTCCTTATTAAGCTATCCAGATCAGTTAAGATCAGTGATCTGCCCTCTTCATGATTTACCAGTCTCCCAATTTGTGTGTCATCTGCAAATGGTTATCAGTAATGATTGTATATGTATATATCATTTACATTGGTTTTATAATCTTCAAAATATAGGTCTATTCTCTTTTGTAGGTATATCAATCAGTGATATTGGTAAGTGACTTTTCAGCTATCTAAGTACTTTTATGCCTCCCCTGCCACCGTTGAAGTATTTGAGCACCTCCCAAGTACTAGTGAATTTATTTCTCACAAGATCCCGGTTAGGTGGGGAAGTATTACTATTCTTATTTTACAAATGAGGAACTGAGGCCTAGAGAGATTAAGTGACTTACACAAGATCACACAGGAAGTCTATTACAGAATCGGGCACTACTGAACCGTTATCTCCTGACTGAGTCCCAACTCCAGAGCCTTAGCCACAAGACTATTCTTCCTCCTCTTTGTATGCATCTTTCTTTTCTTTTTCAGTTTTCTTAGAGATACCAGGAATGCATTGTTAGACTAAATGCCTGTGTCCTTCATAAGGAGTTATTCATAGAATTTATCACAAGTCTTAACAGAAACAGCCAAATTAATTCCCCACTTGTTAAAATATTTATTTTGTGGGTCTCGTGACTATAGTAAAATTATGTAAAACATTTGATATTCTACATTTATAATATTATTACTTTTGTAAATAACTAACTAAGTTTATTTTAACTGCCTATTTTAACAGCTGATAAATTGATATGTATTGAAATAACGGACAAACTATGGAGGGTGAATTGAGTCTTTCATTGGTCAAATGAAAGTGCGTTCTTATATTTGTCTATCTTTTCAATAAGTTTTTTAGAATCTAAAGACTCTCAACGTACCCTGATATCGGCAGACATCTCGTGTGCAAAAACAGATAAGTCAAAGGGTTAGGGTATATTTAAGGAATTTAGATTGTCTCTGAGACTTAGTAAATATGAGGATATTGCTTTGAAACTGAGATTTACATAGCTAGCATCTAGCAATAATCATGATACAATGGAGATCATTCTTGTTCATACTCTAATACAGCTTGTTCATTTACTTAAACCAGGGGTCTCAAACTCAAATGACCACAAGGGCCACATGAGGATTTGTGCATTGACCCAAGGGCTGCATCACTGACACCCCCGCTCGCTGCCTCTGTCCCTGCCCCAACTCCACCCCTTCCATTAGGCCCTGCCCCTGCCCCACCTCTTCCCACCCCTTCCCTGCCCCAATCCAACCCCTTCCCCGAAGTCCCCACCCTAACACTGCCCCCAGGGGGTGCAGAAAGGGTGCAGGGTGTGGCAGGGGCTCAGGGCAGGGAATTGAGGTGCAGGAGGTGTGCAGGGTGTGGCAGGGGGCTGATGGCAGGGAGTTGGTGTGTGGGGTGCAAGAGGGTGAGGGGTGTGGCAGGGGGTCGGGGTGCAGGGTGCAGTAGGTGGCTCAGGGCAGGGAGTGCAGGAGGGAGTGTGGCGGGGGCTCAGGGCAGGGAGTTGGGGTGCAGGAGGTGTGCAGGGTGCAGCAGGGGGCTCAAGGCAGGGAGTTGGGGTGTGGGGTGCAAGAGGGTGAGGGGTGTGGCAGGGGGCTCAGGGCAGGGAGTTGGGGTGCAGGAGAGGTTCAGGGTGCGAGCTCCAGCCTGGTGTCACTTACCTAGAGTGGTTCTGGGGTGGCAGCGGCACACACCGGGGGCCAGGGCAGGCTCCCTGCCTGCCTGCCCGGAGCCTGCCCTGGCCCCCAGCCCCACGCTGCTCTGCTCTAGGAAGCAGATGGAACCGTGTCCCTGCAGCCCCTGGGAGGGGGGGGCAGGAGGCTCAGGGTTCCGTGCATGTGCTGCTCGGTATTTCCCATGTAGCTCCCATTGGCTGTGGTTCCCTGTTCCCGGCCAATGGGAACGGCGGGAGGTGGTGCCTGGAAGGAGGCAATGCAGGAGCCCGCTGCCTCCTTCCCCCTCCCCCCCGGCTCAAAGGGGCATGCTGCCAGCTGCTTCAGAGAGCAGCGCAGGGCTCGCAACGCCACTGGGGGCAATCCCACGGGTAGGCAGGGGGAGGGTGTAGCTTGGTGGGCCGCGTGTTTGAGACCCCTGACTTAAACAGTATGCATAATCTAAGGGCTTGTCTATGCTACCACTTAAGTCAATGTTACTTACACCACTCAGGGATGTGATAAAGCCACCCTCCTGAGCGACACCAGTTACATCAACTTACCATCCATCGACATAGGTTTCCCCTCTTGCTGAGATGGAGCAATTATGCCGATGGGAGAGCGCTCTGCTGTCGGCATAGCACATCTTCACCAGGTGCGCTACAGCAGTGCAGTGGTGCAGCTGTGCTGATGTACCACTTCTAGTGTAGATTAACTTTATATATAATGCCTGCATCTGTAGCTTTCACTCTATGCATCCGAAGAAGTGAGGTTTTTACTCACGAAAGCTTATGCCCAAATAAATCTGTTAGTCTTTAAGGTGCCACCAGACTCTTTGTTGTTTTTGTAGATACAGACTAACACGGCTACCCCCTGATACTTAACTTTATGGTTATTTTATGATATCCCTACAGAACATATTTTCCATCCTTATTAAATACAAACCATTTCAGTAGTCTGCTTTATTTCCTTTAGGCAACAACTAACTTCAGTTCAAAAGTCGCATATTTCACAAAGTTATAAACATATAGAACGAGAAGTTTATAAAAGAAACTTATTTCCAAATTTACTGTAGCGGATGTTAGCATACTCCTCCTAAAGCATTGAAATAGTGGTTTGTAGATGTAATGACAGGACTTTTGAGTATTACTTTTAAATGTATTTATCCTAAATGTTGTTAAGACAAAAAGAAAAACACATAGACCCCAAATTTGCAATACCTAATGGATGTGCTTAACTTGAAGCACATGAGTCATCTCATTCATTTCAATTGGGATAACTCACGTTTAAAGTTAAGCACATATGTAAGTGTTTGTGGTATCAGGTATAAAGGTATCAAACAAATGTATACAAATATGCCACTGGATGATGTAATAACTCTACAACTCAATCTAATTCCATATTAATCACAACAAAGTATTGCAAAGAACCCCCAAATAGATAAAACATGATGCAAAACAGAACAGTGTTGTGGACTTCAGCGTGAGTGGACAGTCATCACTGACACAGTGGTTGAACTTTAAAACTTTCATCCATTTTGAAAGACTGTAATGGTCTGAGAAAGTCGCTCTATAATTAAAATGAAAAATATGAGGCTACCTTTAATCTTTTAAGTACAATAATTGTATATGCAATTGTGAATCGTGTTCCAAGATGGAGATCAAGGTCTACTTTTATCAAAAGAGGCTTCATATCAATGCAGTAATCCCATAATGGTGTAGACGTTTTCCTATCCTGCTTTATGTAATTAATGCTACTAGTATCATCATGTGTTAATCTTGGTCTGAGATCTTCAACGGAGTGAGTTCCCTCGTGAATAGTCCCATTGTGAATACAGGATGTAAATCTGCCATTTAGTACTGAATGAATATCTCTAGCTGGGAATACTCTTCTCCAATTTGTTGATACTGTATATCTGGATTTATTTAATTATACCATTACAATATGATTCATAATTATTGGCATTCTAAACACCATTTTAATAGTTATAACTAACTATAGTAAACTCTATTCTGAATTAATAAATAATGTTTTAAAGTCTTTTTCTATATGTTTTTCCCCTGTTATTTTTGGAGTATTTATTTTGAGCTTTTTCTTGTAGTTGTTCTTTTATTAAAGCTGAAACTTGTGGTTATCAGCTTCCAGCTGTCTTAGCAGTCCTGTTTCCATGGAAATACACATCAGACCTTTCAAAATAAATGAAGAAAATATGTGAAAAGAAAATATTTTAATTTTTTTTACCTTATTTTGTCCATTTCCATAAGTAAGGGATGCTGGAAATGGCTTTAGAATCTGGGGAAGTAAAACACAAGTTTCGAAAGTTACCTAATACAAACTTTCACTAACCTCATTTTGGGCAAAATCTTGGAAGCTTGCAAGGAGACAAACAACAAATATTACTGGGCTGTGCAAGGAACCTAGAGGGGTTTTGTGAGGTCAGATTCCTTCTTCCAACTTTATGACATAATATTGGGCATGTAACAGCAGCTGTTGCTCCTTGACTTCTGTGGCATTGGGATTTTTGTCCATTTGATACATATAGCCCTGCCGTCTCATGTCCATATGAGCAGGAGTGGAATAGCCACTGGTGGCCAACAGTCAAGAGTGAAAACTCTCCCTTAAAGATTTCAGTTGCATGCTCCAAGTACCAGTTTCCATAATCACTTAGACGTATTGGGCCGAATTCTGTGGTGAGTTTATGGCTCCTTAAAGCTGCTCATGTGGAATAACGGGGCTGTAATCTGGCTATAAATTCCACCAGAGAATTTTCCTGGAATATGGATCGTGTTGGGGTCAAGTTGAGAGGGAATAATGTAACTCTACTATGCCATTTAAACACGGGTATAGGGTCTATTAAGGATCCGACATCTAGCGTGTAATTTAGAGCTGAGTGGCAGTAGCTGTGTAAGATCATCATCAAGAACTCATGAAATCAGAGAGCCAGAACCAGCTTCTTGAACCCATCACACCTCTCTTGCGCCTAGTGCACTTCTGGCACAGGGGAGAATCTTGTTCAGTTTGAGCCAAATGACTTGTAAAGTCTATAGTAATGGAAACTTTGGGGATAAGAACCGAATTTTTTAAAAAAGGAAGAAGCAATGTTATTATCCATCTGCTCCAACGTCTGAAACAAAATCATTACCTGCATGAAAAACAGCTGGCTTAGGCTTGTCCTTTGGAAGACATCTACGCTTTGATTGTCAAAGTGGTATAAAGTCTCAGCATCCTATATGATTTATAGCTACTTTAGACACCCAAACACAACAGTAGCCAGAAATCAGCTTTCCATGTTCTGCTAGCCAGGAGACTCTCCTTCCTCTCATTCTTGGTCTTAGCTACAGTAATTTATCCTTTTGACATTTCTTAAGTGGATTGCTGCAATGACCTCTACGATGGGACTGACTGCAAAGGCCACAGAAAACAACCTGCAGTATAATATCTCAAGGTAAAGTTTACTGAGAATGTTATACCCCTTTTTTTGTTTTCTACTTTCCCCATCCAGTTCCAGAAAGTCCTTTTCCTCCTCCTCCTCCTCAGACACCTCATCTCTTACACTGAACAACTAAAATTAGACCCTTCCCAATAATGTGAGTGCTTTATAACAATTAAACGGCTACTTAATTTAATGTAAAGAGTTCTATGTTGGTTTATGGTGAAAGGGGTAAATCAAACATAAAAATAGTTAGGGCATGCTTAAGTTAATGTTCTCATAGTATCTTTAATCTATCCCAAGGCAGAAGGAGTCCCAAAGTCTGGGTTAGGTACAATTCATGAAAGCTTCCCTTTAATCTAAGAAGCCTCAACCCTTCTGCAGAAGAAATGACCAAGTCATAACTTTCCCTGATAAAAATTCAAATGGCTGGGAGAAGTGTTGGGAAGAAGTGGTTCCGTTTCTTTTCTTTTTTCTTTTGTATGACATTTTTACTTCCTTTACACACATATACATTTATATATATAAAAGATTGCTCTACTAAATGTTGTACCATTATGTATTAATAAAACTGATAAAATATATTAGGGGAAAAGCTCTTTTAAATCTTTACTCTAGTCTGAGAGTGATTAATATGATCCATTACTTTACACATAAAATACTTGGCAAACCAGTTATCTCTCTTTTGCAGATCAAGCGAACCATTACCATCCATGTTCTCTCTAGCGTCAATAGAATCTGTGAAATTCAGTTCCTCTTTAAGATCACAAGATATAAATCTTACTGTGATAAGAAACTAAGACTTGCAAGACCTACCAGCGCATAATATATCTTTAATGTCTTAAAACGATTTTTTCTTTTAAATAAGAAATGAATTTTAGTGCCTGTGAAGGATTTTGAATTGACAATATTAGAAACTAAAGTCCTTTATCCACTTCGGAGGTACAGCCTGAGCAGCAGCAGTTTAAGCTTCCTCACACTGATCTGCCAATGTTGCTTGTGAAATGTTGGAGGATCAGTGGGGGGAAGCTTCTATTGCTCATCTGGAAGGGCTAAATATAGGAGTGAGACATAATTCCATCTCCATGCCCACTCAGCCTTTACTTTGCACAGGAGTCAGCCATTTTGTGTCACAATTACGGGGATTACCATTAAGAAGTCAACTTTTACCAACAGCTCTCACACTGTAATATATGTGATATTGCAGTTATCTCCTGCTCTAAGCATAAGGAAATAATGTCACTATTTCAGGTATCAAGGTATAACTGTTTAGTAGCTGACAACTTATTAGGACATCTGAGGGACAAATCTGCTGTGAACGAGTGACCAGGACGTTCAGGTGAAAGAAAGACAAACACGGGAATGTTATTAAGCAGCAGACGTTAACTTTATTAATGTAACAGTAATGAGGGGTATTATCCACACATACCAGGTATTTAACTGGGTGTAGGGCAGGATAACAGGGCTCAACCATGTAACCAATCACTTGGGGCAGACTCTCTTCAGCCTATCTATAGAACTTAGCTGACTTCTGAATCCTCTTGCCCTCCCCTCTCTGAGGGGATAAGAGCGTACCAAAGGGAGCCTCAATATCTGAAGACTTCAGGTCTCCCCTTATTCCACCACCAATATCCTGAGTCTCATTTACCTCTAGGAGCAGACCCTTTGGTCTTTATCCATTCTAGCCACTGGAGGGTCTAACAATTAATTTGGTCACAGCCACTTGCCCACCCACTACTTGGGGCCTATGTCCTATCTGATCCAATCCCTAATGTTTCACAGTCTAGTTTAACAACTGGGACCTTAGTTTGATGTAGTTCACTCAACAACAAATGCAGAAGAGGCATGAGCTGATCCCAGGTCTATCGGCAGTGAAATAGGAGAGGAAAAGTTGACTGACATTAGTGAAACCAGTAAGAAAAGATATCTAAAAATTAGGGCTGTTGATCAATTGCAGTTAACTCACATGATTAACTCCACAAAATTAATCACTATTAATCACGATTAATCGCAGTTTTAATAGCACTGTTAAACAATAGAATACCAATTGAAATTTATTAAATATTTTTGGATGCTTTTCTACATTTTCAAATATATTGATTTCAATTACAACACAGTATATAAAGTTGACAGTGCTCACTTCCTATTATTATTTTTGATTGCAAATATTTGCACTGTAAAAGTGGCAAACAAAAGAAATAATATTTTTCCATTCACCTCATACAAGTACTGTAGTGCGATCTCTTTATTGTGTAAATACAATTTACAAATGTAGATTTTTTTTGTTACATAACTGCACTCAAAAACAAAACAATGTAAAACTTTAGAGCCTACAAGTCAGTCCTACTTCTTGTTCAGCCAATCGCTCACACAAAAAAGTTTGTTTACATTTGCTGGAGATAATGCTGCTCGCTTTTTATTTACAGTGTCACCAGAAAGTGAGAACAGGCGTTCACATGGCACTTTTGTAGCCGGCATTGTAAGATATTTACATGCCAGTTATGCTAAACATTCATATGCCCCTTCATGCTTTGGCCATCTTTCCAGAGGATATGCTTCCATGCTGATGATGCTCATTAAAAAAAAATGCATTAATTAAATTTGTGACTGAACTCCTTGGGGGAGAATTGTATGTCTTCTACTCTGTTTTACCAGCATTCTGCCATGTTATAGCAGTCTCAGAAGATGACCCAGCACACGTTGTTCATTTAAAGAACACTTTCACTGCAGATTTGACAAAACGAAAAGAAGGTACCAATGTGAGATTTCTAAAGATAGCTACAGCACTCGACCTAAGGTTTAAGAATCTGAAGAGCCTTCCAAAATCTGAGGGGGACAAGGTGTGGTGCATGCTTTTAAAAGTCTTAAAAGAGCAACACTCTGATGCAGAAACTACAGAACCCAAACCACCAAAAAAGAAAATCAACCTTCTGCTAGTGGCATCTGACTCACATGATAAAAATGAACTTACTTCAGCCACACTGCTTTGGATGGTTATAGAGCAGAACCCATCATCAGCATGTACACAAGTCCTCTGAAATAGTGGTTGAAGCATGAAGAGACATATGAGTCTGTAGTGCATCTGGCCCATAAACATCTTGGATGCCGGCTACAACAGTGTCATGAGAATGCCTGTTCTCACTTTCAGGTGATATTGTAAATATGAAGCGGGCAACATTATCTCCTGCAAATGTAAACAAATTTGTTTGTGTGAGTGATTGGCCGAACAAGAAGTAGGACTGAATGGACTTTTAGGCTCTAAAATTTTACATTGTTTTCTTTTTACATTGATTATTTTTTATACATAATTCTGCCTTTGTAAGTTCAATTTTCATGATAAAGAGATTGCACTACAGTACTTGTATTAGGTGAATTGATAAATACTATTTATTTTGTTTCTTTTTTACAGTGCAAATATTTGTGATCAATAATAATAATAAAAAGTGAGCACTGTATACTTTGTATTCTGTGTTGTAATTGAAATCAATATATTTGAAAATGTAGAAAACATACATAAATATTTAAATAAAAGGTATTCTATTATTGTTTAACAGTGCGATTAATCACACGATTAATTTTTTTAATCTCTTGACAGCCCTACTATAAATATCACCAAGAGGGATGTCAAAGACTTGTGCATGCAAGATTTGGAAGAGCATGGGGAGAACATAAGGCAAAGATTAAAAAAATAATTTGATGTGGTATGAGCCAGAGTTCTGGTTGCTTGACAGTGAAAATTTTGTTTGTCAAACAGTAAATATTCACTGTATAAATATTTATAAAGTTATATATTTAGGGGGAAGGATAATTCTCTATGGGATTTATAGTAGAGCTGGCTGGAAAAATGGAAATCCCTTCCTATGAAAAATTTCACATTCTGGACTTTCCCCCTCAAAATCAGGACAAAAAGTCGAAAACACAAACCTTTTCATTGTTTGGGGAGAACCAAAACAGAATTTCTTAGGTTGCCAGCTTACTGCCTGAAAGGCTTTCTGCAGTCAGAAAATAAAATTGACAGGAATCTTCCAGGTGGGCAGCCAAGGAGCTGTTATTTCAGTCTTCCAAATGGAAAATCACAGGTTTTTTTTGGCAACATTGAATATTTCCTACACAAAATTTCAATTTTGCAAAAGGGTGTTTCCCATCAAAATCATTCTGACAGAAAATTCCTGACCAGCCGGAATTAATAATTATAACAACTATATATGGTACTGGTCAATTAAAACCCATTAGGCCATTAAAAAGTCAACATATATATATACCCTGGGTTATCTTAGATACTACAGTTGTGTACTATTTTAAGCATAGGAAAACAATGTTAAATCTTAGATACGATAGTGTGTAAAAATGTTAGCTTTTTAATAGTTACAACTGTATTTGAAGTTTTCTTCCAGTTGTAATTATTACCTTTTGTAAATCTCAGTAAAGAAATACCAGTAATACGTAAAATGCAATTTTATCTGTACCAGACAAGGACTTCAACAAAGGAAGAGGCCTTTGGTTTGGCCTCAGTGTTTCCTAAGATAGATATGACCAGGAAGTTTAACATGCCAGTCAGAGCTGCTGCATTAACTAATTTCGCAATGCCAAAATATGACTCCTTTTGGGTGTTTAATGTACTGTAAAATTCCTTGGCAGACATGAAAGAGTCTTTCTGCAGTTTTAGAGATTTAGATGCTAAATTGTCTTGTCTATTAGCTAAATTGTCTTTTCTGTTGGTCTACCAAAGTGTCAGTTGCAATGTTTAGGGCTTCTCTTACCATTATTTTTCTATATAAAAGATCAATACTGTGGCATAATCTCCAGTGTTAAAAACTGACGTTTCATTCTTTAGGGGACAAATTTGATTGAAAAGGGCATAATCTGCACATACTGTTTATATAAGGATGACTCTACAGCCTACTTTCATCAGTGCACTGAAGAGTTTAATTTGCAGAGGAAACATTAGCAATATCTCTAATTTAGGAATAGATGTAAGCAGATGTTTAATTAAATTGGAATGGACTGTAAATAACATTGCAACTACTAGTAGTTGGCTTCCTATATCCCTAATTGTTTTTGGAGATCATTACCAATAGTTATGTCTTGAAAATTTCTAAGCTACTCAACAGACATATTAAGGTTGGCTTGGAGTTCTGGGGAGACAAATAAACATAAAGAGCAGCAAGGACTTTGCTATATAATTAGAGCAGCATAAGGGGACAGATTCTCTGCCCTGTTCAAGCTCCCTTTGTGCCAGTCAGAGAAGCTCTATGAATTTTGCTATGAGACTATCCCAATAAGCCCAATGGAAGGGTTTTTTTTTTGTTTGTTTTTTGTGTGTGTGAGGTTCTGCATATCTTTCCAGAGTGAAAGGAAACTTGTGTGAGGAAAAAAAAACACTCTATGTCAGTGTCTGGGTCAGTTTGGCTATCGCACTGAGGATCTATTTTCTACACTTCCCCCAAGCCATTAAGGGATTTTGGCATCCCTTTATAGACTCATAGACATTAAGGTCAGAAGGGACCATTATGATCATCTGGTCTGACCCCCTGCATGCTGCAGGCCGCAAGACCCTTCCCTGGACTCTACCGTTGAAGTCCCCAATCCTGTGTTTTAGTGACTTCAATCGGCTGAGACCCTCCTGCTAGTGATCCCTGCCCCATGCTGCGGAGGAAGGCGAAAAACCTCCAGAGGCTCAGCCAATCTACCCTGGAGGAAAATTCCTTCCCGACCCCAAATATGGCGATCAGTAATACCCCGAGCATATAGGCAAGAGTCTCTAGCCTGACCCTTGTTGGCCATTATGCTGTTCATGTACCATTGCTTGGTTTTCCTTGGCTACTATGTTTTATCATTAAACCATTCCCTCCATAAACTTATCCAACTTAATCTTAAAACCAGACAGGTCCGTCGCCCCCACCGTTTCCCTCGGAAGGCCGTTCCAATATTTCACCCCTCTGATGGTCAGAAACCTTCGTCTAATTTCAAGCCTAAACTTCCCCCCGGCCAGTTTGTATCCATTCGTTCTCGTGTCCACATTAGTACTAAACTGGAATAATTCCTCTCCCTCCCTTGTATTAACCCCTCTGATATATTTAAAGATAGCAATCATATCCCCCCTCAGCCTTCGCTTTGTCAGACTAAACAACCCAAGCTCCTCTAATCTCTTTTCATACGACAGGTTTTCCATTCCTCTGATCATCTTAGTCGCCCTTCTCTGCACCCGTTCCAGTTTGAGTTCATCTTTTTTAAACATTGGAGACCAGAACTGCACACAGTACTCCAAATGAGGTCTCACCAGCGCCTTATACAACGGAAGCAGGACCTCCCTATCTCTACTAGATATACCTCGCCTAATACATCCCAAGACCGCATTGGCTTTTTTCACCGCCACGTCACTATGAGATAGTAGTTCTGATATTTGGTTATAAGATATCTGAGGATGGATTCAACAGTCTGTGTCTACCAGGATGGGGGCAGTAAGCCAATAATTAACACAACTTTGTGGTTGGTGTCCAGTGTAAGGTTGAATAAGCAGAAAGGGGCTGGCTCCTGAGTTAACCCAAATAGTGGACTCAAAGGCTCCTGGCTATGCCTTGAATACCTTAAAGGGTTAAGGGAGAGGGCTCTTAGGTATCAGAGAGAATGAGGAATTCCTCATTCATATACTCATTCCCTTGCATGAGTAAGGAGGGGACCTAAACTGGGTTGGGCTGTATCCTCAGGATTCCTTGCAGAGGCTTGACTGAGCGCCACCTATCTCCTCTTTTCTTGATTTTAAAACACAGTCAGCAATCTTCTCACACTGGACCCTTTCATTGCCTAGCAGGGTTAGGGGATTTTTAGTTCCCAGTGTTAAATCACTAGTAATAAAGTTGAAGTCTGTCACTTAAGCTCATTCTCTGTGTGCTGTATTTTATTCCCCTAAGTGTCCTGAGCAATACTCCACCATGCTACGTGTGGAGCTCGGTCCTCTCTACTACTGTCTGTTATGTATCAGTATCTCATTAACTCAGCTGTTGTGCTTCACTCTGAATGTTTACCATTGCCATGAGGAATGTTAAAACCAGAGGAGGGGTGGAGAAGGAAAGACACCCAACCTACCCCTCCGTTTTGTGGAAATTAGAGTATAAAACACAAGGAGAGAGACTGAAAGAGCTACATTTATATGGTATTAAAATAGAATAGTCCAGGAGGCAGCATTGTGCAGCATGGAGGTGTGCGGGGAAAGAAAGTTGATAGCTGGCTGCACCAGGGTCCTTCATAGCTCTAGAGGGGTCTCAGCTGAGCAATGCCTGGACAATGGTCCCTCTCCCCTGCACATTGGCAAATGTTGGCAGGAGAGAGCTGTTGCAGCTCAGGTAACACCTGTTACCATTTTCTCCATCTGTAAAAAAGGAGGATAATTATGTTGAGCTTCTTTGTAAAGTACCTTGAGATCTACAGGTGAAAAGTGCTAGATGAGAGCTAAGCATCATATTCTTCTTGTTATTATTAATAGCATTGCTTTTTTAAAAACAGTTTAATATATAGTTTAATTTGGAGGACTACAGAGACCCCACTTCCCTCTGATTTAATTTATTGGTACCTGATTGAAATGTCACTCTTTATGGAGGATGCTGAGATACATGCAATGAAATGAAGACAAATATGTATGTACAGTGGAATAATTATAGTTCAGGAACTGCATGAGAAAACAGAATTAATTAATATGTCCCCGTCTTTGATTAATGCTAACTTACATATTGTTTGCTCTGAATAAAATACAAATTTGTGCTGAATTCATTACTGTGAATCTGCATAATAGGGGGAGGACAGATTTTGTGAATGACACAGAACAAAGGGAAGGTTAAAAAGTGCAATTAGGAGACCTTTTTTACCATTTTCTCTTGCTCCCAAGGTATGATCAAAAGTATTACTGATGAACAAGGATAATTATGATTTTAAATTCTAAGATTAAGGTGACAATGTACTTCAAATAATGTTGTATTGCTTATTAGGTGAGCAACAGTTTTTATGGATTTATGTTTTGCATCTAATTCCAATTAAGGTATCATGACTGATGGAAGGAAGTAACTGTATTCACAGTTATACCATGATGCCTCCTATCAGTGCGAGCATTGTGATCCAATAGCACTTGTCTGCAGTGCTATCTAGAAGTGAATTATTACAGCTGATCCTGTGACATTCCCAGTGAATTCAGCAAGTATAGTAGCAATTTATGGCAGCAGGTGATGAGTTGGATCCCAGTTTCTTTGAACAGCAAACATTTATATTCTTCAAAATTAATTAATTTGTTATTCATTTCAGTGGAAGATTGCTTCCCTCTGACCTGAAGTATAGTTGAGGGAGGCCCCTGGCAAGGTAGTAAACCTAGGTAGTTTTTCCCTAATAGCAGAGTAGGTATAGTAGGGAAAAGAATGGCCAGGTAGGGCACCCTAGCAAGCAGGGCTGAATTAGGGGTTGCTGCCCTTCTGTAGTCGAAAATTATTGCAGCGAATGACAAAGAGGCTAATAACTAAGGCTGCGAATCATTCACAGAGGTCACGGAAGTCATGGCTTCTGTGACTTTCTGTGACTTCCATGAATTTTGCAGCACTGGTGCAGCTGACTCCAGAGCCAGCGCAGCAGCTGGGGAAGCCCAGGGGTAGGGCGGCTCCAGGAACCAGCGCACCAAGCACATGCCTGGGGCGGCAAGCTGCAGAGGGCAGCCTGCCGGTCGCTGTGAGGGCGGCAGTCAGGCTGCCTTTGGCGGCGTGCCTGCAGGTGGTCCGTCGGTCCCACGGCTTCGGCGGCAATTCGGCGGCAGGTACGCCAAAGCCACGGGACTGGTGGTCCTCCTGCAGGCGCGCCGCCAAAAGCCGCCTGACTGCCGTGCTTGGGGCGGCAAAATACATAGAGCCATCCCTGCCCAGAGGCCAGCTGCACTGGCCGCTGCTCTGGCAGTCCCAGGCAGCTGGTCCCTGGCACTCGCTGGAGGAGCAGTCCGGGACCAGCAACGGTGGCAGTGGGGCCCCGGGCCATCCCGCGCCCGGACCAGTGGTGGCAGCGGTGGATCCCCGGTCCATCCACCTCCTGAACCAGTGACGGTGGTGTTGTGGCCCCAGGCTGTGCCTCCCTACCAGCATCAGGAAGACTTGGGCCACGCCCATCTGCAGCAGGGCCCTGTGCTGCCTCCCCAGCAGAAGCATAACCCCGTGCTGCCCCCCCAACCCAACAGCAGTCTTCAGGAGCATTTCCCTCTTAGGGGGTAAGATTTAGTCACAGGTATTTTTAATAAAAGTCATGGACAGGTCATGGGATGTGACTTTTTGTTTATTGCCTGTGACCTGTCCATGACTTTTACTAAAATTACCGGTGACTAAAACATAGCCTTACTAATAACTGTTATCTCATGTTCTTGAACATTAATACTTTGAGTTTATGCCTTTCCTTAACCTTATACCATAGGCATGTGATCTGGTGAAATTACCATTGCACCATGTTAATAAACATAAGTACAATATTTTTACGGCTCTTGACTTGAATGATTAGCCAATATTTGGTGACTTCCTGGGTTGTTTCTCTTCAGTGAAGAAATTGATGATGGAGTCAGGTATTTCTTTGAAGCAATCCTGTTTATTTACAAAGAATATACAAAATCCTGTTTCCCTGAACACAGTAGGAATCAAACAGCAGGAGAAAGTTTCTTTGCTCACAGTTCCAAGCCTCTTTCCACCCAGCACTTTACCCACAAACTCTTCTCAGCATTTTCACAGGGTCACACTCAAGTGCTTCTCTGGCTGTCTCTGAGGCTTCTTTGTTGCCTCTTCTTTCTGCTTTGGTGGTGTTGCTGTTACTGCTCTCTCTCTCTCTCCCCCCCTCTCTCTCTCAAGCGCACACACACATGTGGATGCACCCCTCTCTCTTCATCAAACAGTATACAGTTGCCTGCATTTGCATTCAGATGCTAGGGAAAACCCCTCAGTCCTCGTGGCTCAACTCCTACTCCTGCCGTACATGTAGCTTGTGTTTTGGGCAGTGGCTCCTATTGTTTCAGCTATTTAGTTCATAAAGGCGTTTAATTGCTTTTTACACTTATCTTAAATGAAGGGCTGACATTGAATCAGATGGATGCAATGAGGTTCCACCCAACCCCTGGGATAGGATTACATTTAGGCTGATCCCCCTTTGCACTATGGAACTCCTCGTTATGGAGTTTCTGGGCACTGCTGCTGGCATCAGAAACCCTGGTAGTACACTCCAAAGGACCAGCACTTCCAATGAGTGAGTAAGAGGTCTTGAAGCCAGCACAGAGGCTCAGGGCCTCCTTGCAGATAGCACTGGCCTCCTTTGTATGCCTTGAAATTAATGTGGTTTAGATACCAAAAAAAAACCCCTGTCTTGTGTAGAAGGGTATCACTCCTGTTTGCCCTCTACCTCCCCATGGAATCATTGGGAGGAACTCCACATAAAGTGTTCTTCCCTCTCAACTCTCTCCTGTGGGTTTCACCAGGCTGCAATGTGGTCCATAATATTTAAAATATTAATTATAGTTTACACTTGTGGGCAGATCCTCAGCTGATGTGAATTGTCTTCAGTGGAGCTACAAGAATTTACACCAGCTAATGTTCTGCTCCCAGATGACTATGGAGAACTTATATTTGATTATTTGGAAATGTAAATATACACAATTCAAATATAAATAACAGTCCAAATCATCTGTAGGACTGGAGAAAATGTACCTGTTATTAATCCAAAGCTAATGCATATTTGATTTTGAAGAGACTACACAAACTAAAGGCTGTTCAGTAAATGTGTGTAAATAATAAAAACTAACAGTAACAGGTTTTCAGAGGTCAATTGATAGATTCATAGATTCTAGGACTGGAAGGGACCTCGAGAGGTGATCGAGTCCAGTCCCCTGCCCTCATGGCAGGAATAAATACTGTCTAGACCATCCCTGATAGACATTTATCTAACCTACTCTTAAATATCTCCAGCGATGGAGAGTCCACAACCTCCCTAGGCAGTTTATTGACCCTGACAGTTAGGAACTTTTCCCTAATGTCCAACCTAAACCTCCCTGGCTGCAGTTTAAGCTTCTTGTTCTATCCTTAGAGGCTAAGATGAACAAGTTTTCTCCCTCCTCTTTATGACACTCTTTTAGATACCTGAAAACTGCAATCATGTCCCCTCTCAGTCTTCTCCTTTCCAAACTAAACAAACCCAATTCTTTCAGCCTTCCTTCATAGTTCCTGTTCGTTAGACCTTTAATCATTCTTGTTGTTCTTCTCTGTACCCTCTCCAATTTCTCCATATCTTTCTTGAAATGCGGTGCCCAGAACTGAACACAATACTCCAGTTGAGGCCTAACCAGCTCAGAGTAGAGTGGAAGAATGACTTCTCGTGTCTTGCTCACAACACACCTGTTAATGCATCCCAGAATCATGTTTGCTTTTTTTGCAACAGCATCACACTGTTGACTCATATTTAGCTTGTGGTCCACTATAACCCCTAGATTCCTTTCTGCCATACTCCTTCCTAGACAGTCTCTTCCCATTCTGTATGCATGAAACTGATTGTTCCTTCCTAAGTGGAGCGCTTTACATTTGTCTTTGTTAAACTTCATCCTGTTTACCTCAGACCATTTCTCCAATTTGTCCAGATCATTTTGAATTATGACCCTATCCTCCAGAGCAGTTGCAATCCCTCCCAGTTTGGTATCATCTGCAAACTTAATAAGCGTACTTTCTATGCCAATATCTAAGTCATTGGTGAAGATATTGAACAAAGCCGGTCCTAAAACAGACCCCTGTGGAACCCCACTTTCCAGCAGGATTGGGAACCATTAATAACTACTCTCTGAATACGGTTATCCAGTCAGTTATGCACCCACATAATAGTAGCCTCATCTAAGTTGTATTTGCCTAGTTTATTGATAGGAATATCATGCGAGACCGTATCAAATGCCTTACTAACGTCTAGGTATACCACATCCACCGCTTCTTCCTTATCCACAAGACTCGTTATCCTATCAAGAAAGCTATCAGATTAGTTTGACATGATTTGTTCTTTACAAATCCATGCTGGCTATTTCCTATCACCTTACCACCTACCAAGTGTTTGCAGATGATTTCCTTAATTACTTGATCCATTATCTTCATTGGCACGGAAGTCAAACTAACTGGTCTGTAGTTTCCTGGGTTGTTTTTATTTCCCTTTTTTGTAGATGGGCACTATGTTTGCCCTTTTCCAGCCTTTTGGAATCTCTCCTGTCTCCAATGATTTTCCAAAGATAATAGCTAGAGGCCCAGATACCTTCTCTGTTAGCTCCTTGAGTATTCTAGGATGCATTTCATCAGGCCCTGGTGACTTGCAGGCATCTAACTTTTCTAAGAGATTTTTAACTTGTTCTTTTTTTATGTTCTCTTCTAAACCACTCCCTTCCCATTAGCATTCACTATGTTAGGCATTCCTTCAGACTTCTCGGTGAAGACCGAAACAAATAAGTCATTAAGCATCTCTGCCATTTCCAAGTTTCCTGTTACTGTTTCTCCCTCCTCACTGAGCAGTGGGCCTATCCTGTCTTTGGTCTTCCTCTTGCTTTTAAAGTATTGATAAAAAGTCTTCTTATTTCCCTTTATTTCTGTAGCTAGTTTGAGCTCATTTTGTGCCTTTGCCTTTCTAATCTTGACCCTGCATTCCTGTGCTGTATGCCTATATTCATCCTTTGTAATTTGTCCTAGTTTCCATTTTTTATATGACTCCTTTTTTATTTTTTAGATCATGCAAGATCTCGTGGTTAAGCCAAGGTGGTCTTTTGCCACATTTTCTATCTTTCCTATCCAGCGGAATAGCTTGCTTTTGGGCCCTTAATAGTGTCCCTTTGAAAAACTGCCAACTCTCCTTAGTTGTTTTTCCCCTCAGTCTTGATTCCCATGGGACCTTACCTATCAGCTCTCTGAGCTTACTAAAATCTGCCTTCCTGAAATCCATTGTCTCTATTTTGCTGTACTCCCTTCTACCCTTCCTTAGAATTGTGAACTCTATGATTTCATGATCACTTTCACCCAAGCTGCCTTCCACTTTCAAATCTTCAACAAGTTCCTCCCTATTTGTTAAAATGTACTGACTATAGAAGAAAGTAACCAAAAGTGAGTTATTTGGAGAATTAATCAAAATCTTTTAAAATGCACAAACATAATAGCAAGTCCTCTTTATATATATATATATAAAATCATACATTTAGAACTTTGTTCTTTTACCTAATTCTGGTATTTTCTTCTCTGAATTGTGTTTGAAATTCTCCATAGTTATTCCAGATGCATACCACAGGAGTAAGTCTATTTTGATATGTTTTAAAAGGCAATCTTTCCCTACTTGTAGCTGTTATTTTCTATGACATACTGATGTCTCTGTTTCCTTGGTCAGTGTGTAAACCTGCCTCTCTTATATTCAATAAACTTCAGCAAGAACAAATGTTATCTTTGTCCATTTTTCAGTATGATATCCTCCTGGTCTGTTCCCTGCTGTCAACAATACACTTTCAATTCACTCTGTCCAATCCTTGAATTGTCATCTTACACATTTCCATAATATTAATCCTCTGTTGAGTTTTCCTCTAGCATCAGCAACAGACTCATATTTTTAATTGTATAAATGCTGAATGAATGTACCCAGCTAAATGAGGCTGCTGAATCATAATTGGTGATGTAACAATCTGCAAAGTTTTTACATTTACATAATGATTCTGAAGCTGTGCACTGAAGAATGGTAAATAAATATGCTGTTTGTCATTGTGGGAAACTATGTGGCTTGAATTGTCATACTCACCTTATTCAGACAGGATTGTATAGTATAACTAAGCAACGTTAAAGTGTATGTAGCAGCTGAACTCTGAAAATAAGACATGACATTCCTGTTTTTAAGACACAATACAGTACCTACATATTAACAATTGCAAAAGGTAATTTAATGCTTTAAAAAATCTTTCAAGTGTACTAGAATTTTAGACAGGTACATGTATGTGTATATAAAGTGCCATACTTATATGGGGCTTTATACAAATAAGAGTTTAATAACAACTCATTAACTTTGACTTTTTAATGGTGACCAGCATGGTTTGGAAATGCATTTGAATAGTTAAAGAGATGGTTATATCCATGAACCCACTCACTTCTTTGTGCTCTCTGATTTCAGTACACAGTAGTTTTCCCTTTTTGGGGACAGCTATTAAATATATTAATATATACTCTTTATTGGGCTGACCATTTTGTATATGCAACTCTGATGCTTATTTTTGAAAAAATGAGCTTTCACATTGATCACCATGCTAAAGTCAATGTTTATAAACATGCAAGAACAGGTAATGAAAAGTGGTATCTCAGATACTGTGGTTTGGTAACGGTAGGTCAATAGTAGTGTGATGGGATGTATCAGGCCTTCCTGGCCCCCTGCTGGAGGCCCTGTGGTCCTACCACACCCCACCCCACAAAAGGAGAAGTGAAGATGGGTCCTCCAGATTGCCTAGAGAGGCTGCATAGAAGCAGTCAATCAGAGCCCGGCAGGCTGAGATACAAGGAGCGGCAGGGGCTGAGTAGATCAGTTCCTGGCTGGCACCAGAGGAGCAAGGAAGAGGGCTCTGCTCTAGGTAAAGGTGCTTGATGGGGTACATTTTCTGGACCTTGGAGAGAGAGGATCTGAGAACTGTAACTCTAAGATAATGGGGGAAAGGAACAGGACCCAGTGGGAAGAAGCCCAGGGAAAACAGCAGCAACCAATCAAAGGAAGTTGTGTGTGGTTGCTGGATATAGAGTCCCTGGGTTGGGACCTGGAGTAGTGGGTGGGCCTGGATCCCCCCGGCAAAGTGGCCTAAGCCCCAAGAATGGGACACAGCTCTTTCTAGACGCCTCAGTGAAGGGTTAGATTAAAAAGGGCCCAGAGATGGGGCTGAAGACCCTGGTGAAGGCTGCCAGTTTGTTGAACTCCTTCCTATCCATCCTACAATAACATCCTACAATAGTCAGCCACTAGGAGGCACTCAGGAGGAGAATGCCTTGGCACAGATAAATTTATTTTTAATTGAAGCCACTGCAGCATCATTCTGTACAGTTTAAAAAAAACTGGTCAGGTGCTAACATAAATAATACTCTTTTCTTGAAAGAGTATATAGGAAATTTTCTTTTATGGAAGTTTAATCAAGCTGAGAGAATGTCCTTTGCTAAGCTGATAAAACTTAAGACAGCAGTTTTAAAGAAAAATAGAAGCAACTTTCCAAATCTATTTCAAGAGTTAGTGGAAATTTCAGTGCTTTTTCATAGAGACTTTGAATGCATAAATTGGTTTGGCAGTGATGTAGGATTATATCTGAAAACTTTTAAAGCACCCATTGACTGCCTTTTATTTGTGTTCAGATGTAGAGGGAGAAATTCCAGCCCTTCTGAAGTCAATGAGACTTTTGTAATTTCCTTCAGTGGGGAAAGATTTCATCTAGACTCTTTTATTTTATTTTATTTTATTTTAAATCAGTGGCTCTCAACCTTTCCAGACTACTGTACCCCTTTCAGGAGTCTGATTTGTCTTGCATACCCCCAAGTTTCACTTAAAATCTACTTGCTCACAAAATCAGACATAAAAATACAAAAATGTCACAGCACACTGTTACTGAAAAATTGCTTACTTTCTCATTTTTATCATATAACTATAAATCAATTGGAATATAAATATTGTACTTATATTTCAGTGTATAATATATAGAGCAGTATAAACAAGTCATTGTATGAAATTTTAGTTTGTATTGACTTTGCCAGTGGTTTTTATGTAGTCTGTTGTAAAACAAGGAAAATATCTAGATGAGTTGATGTACCCTTTGCAAGACCTCTGAGTACCTGCAGGGGTAAACATATCCCTGATTGAGAACCATTGTTTTAAATAGTTGCTTCTGCATTGTTTCATTTAGAATGTGTATAAGCAAACGAATAAAAAATGAGAGTCAATGAACACCAAAAATGAAGATAGTCATGGTGGTAGGTTCCTGCTATCTTCAATAATTTCCTCATGAACCTGTTATTTTACATACTATTAAAGAGCTAATATTGGGACACAAAGCAAAAAGGGGTGCAGGAATGCTCTTAATCTGTTCCCTTGAATAACACAGTTTTATGTACACAAAAATAAAAACATATTGGAGTTACAGAGCAACATTCTTGCCCTGGAATTTCATGATCTTTATGTACATGTTATATATATTTCACAGCCAAAGACTCTTTATTAGTCCTGAACTCAGATAACAGAATTATCTAGTATCCTAAAATCTGTTCTTATTTTCCATCGAAACACTAGAAACACCAGTAGAGAAAGCTTTAGTAACGTTTTTGTGATGTTCCAACCTCAAAAGATTTAGCGCTGTGGTTCAGAACAAACCTACAGTATCCAGAGTCTTAACCAATGCTTATCCAAACTATATATAAAATAGTAAGGTAGAACCTAGCTTGTTTCTCTTCATCCTTTTCATCCTTTCATTCATCATTCTTCTGAAGCTTGTTTCTCTTCATCCTTTTCTTCAATTGGGAATGAATATTTAACTTGACTTCAAGATGTTTTGTGGTAGTAGTAGTCATAATGGGTTTTACAATATAATGGTGTTGTAGCATGGTGCATTGGACAGATAAGAAAAGTATACTTCAGATAAGATTTTACAAAATGTGTTCAGAAATCTTCCTGATTCAGTAACAACAAGGAGTCTGGTGGCACCTTAAAGACTAACAGATTTATTTGGACATAAGCTTTCAGTGCCACCAGACTCCTTGTTTTTGTAGATACAAACTAACACGGCTACCTCCTGATACTTGACTTCCTGATTCAGTGAGGTTTATGGAGATGAGTTGGCTGAAAAGAACCTCGTGCAGTATTATAATGGATACAAAAAAATCTGATGCCTGTAGTGAAATCAGTGCCCTGGTCTACACTACGAGTTTAGGTCGAATTTAGCAGCATTAGATCGATTTAACCCTGCACCCGTCCACACGACAAAGCCATTTTTGTTTACTTAAAGGATTCTTAAAATCAATTTCTGTACTCCTCCCAGACAAGGAGATTAGTGCTGAAATTGACATCGCCGGGTTGAATTTGGGGTAGTGTGGACGCAATTTGATGGTATTGGCCTCCAGGAGCTATCCCAGAGTGCTCCATTGAGACCGCTCTGGACAGCACTTTCAACTCAGATGCACTAGCCAGGTACAGAGCAAAAGCCCTGTGAACTTTTGAATTTCACTTCCTGTTTGGCCAGCATGGCGAGCTCATCAGCACAGGTGACCATGCAGTCCCAGAATTGCAAAAGAGCTCCAGCATGTACCGAACAGGAGGTACTGGATCTGATCACTGTTTGGGGAGATGAATCCATGCTATCAGAACTCTGTTCCAAAAGACGAAATACCAAAATATTTGAAAAAATCTCCAAGGGCATGATGGAAAGAGGCTACAACAGGGACTTGCAGCAGTGCTGTGTGAAAATTAAGGAGCTCAGGCAAGCCTACCAAAAAACCAAAGAGGCAAACGGATGCTCCAGATCAGAGCCCCAGACATGCCACTTCTATGATGAGCTGCATGCAATTCTGGGGGGGCAACACGACCCCACCCCTGTCTGTGGACACCTGCAAGGGGGGGGGAGTCTAATGCAACAGGGATGAGGATTTTGGGGACAAGGAAGATGAGGAGGTGGAGGAGGAGGAGGATAGCGCACAGCACACAAGCGGGAAAACCATTCTCCCTGACAGTCAGGAACGGTTTAGCACCCTGGAGCCAATACCCTCCCAACGCTCCCAAGGAGGGCTCACAGACCATGAAGCCGGAGAAGGCACCTCTGGTGAGTGTACCTTTGTAAATATAATGCGTGGTTTAAAAACAAGTATGTTTAATGATTAATTTGCCCTGAAGACTTGGGATGCAGTCGCGGCCAGTACAGCCCCTCCTTTTAAATGGCCAACGCAACGGGTGCTTGGTATGAAAAAAGGAGGGCGCTGCTGTTTGAAACCATTCCCACATGTTATGAAGGTTGAAGACCCTGAAAGAGTGTGGCTTACCATGGCTGCCTGCAAGCTGAATTCTGTTGCCCGGCCCTGCGTGTGTGATCTCTGACACCAAACTGGCAGGACCTCAATATAAGAGGCAAAATGCGACCTTGTACCAAAAGCACAGGTGCTATGTAATGTTATCAGCTTGGTTCACCGTGAAAGAGTCTACCCATTGTTCTATAAAATGTGTCTTTTTAAATACTACTCTCCCTTTTTTTTCCTCCTGCAGCTGCAAATGTTTCAACGCTCCCCCATCATCTCTGTCCCAGAGGCTAGTGCAGATAAGAAGGCAAAAAAAATATGCAATCTCGATTAAATGTTCTCTGAGCTCATGCAGTCCTCCCGCACTGAAAGAGCTCAGCAGAATGCATGGAGGCAAACAATGTCAGAGTCCAGGAAAGCAGAAAATGAATGCGAGGACAGGAGGGATGAACGAGATGAGAGGTGGCAGGAACAAGAAGAGGGGTGGTGGGAGCAAGATGAGAGATGGTGGCAGCACGATGAGAGGAGGCAGGATGCAATACTGAGGATACTCGGGGATCAAACTGATATGCTCCAGTGTCTGGCTGAGCTGCAGGAAAGGCAGCAGGAACACAGACCGCCACTGCAGCCCCTGTGTAACCGCTCGCCCTCTTCCGCAAGTTCCATAGCCTCCATGCCCAAGAACCCGGGGGGGGGAGGGGCCTCTGGGCACCCAACCACTCCACCCGAGAGGAATGCCCAAGCAACAGAAGGCTGGCATTCAATAAGTTTTGAAGTGCAGTGTGGCCTTGTCCTTCCCTCCTCCCCTTATCCACCAACCCACCCGGTGCTTCCCACCTCCCTCACCCCTCCCGGGCTACCTTGGCAGTTATCCCCCTATTTGTGTGATGAATTAATAAAGAATGCAGAATTTGGAAACAATAATTACTTTATTGCCTCTGCAAGTGGTGATCGAAGTGGGGAGGGTGGTTCGCTTACAGGGAAGTAGAGTGAACCAAGGGGACGGGTTTTCATCAAGGAGAAACAAACAGAACTGTCACACCATAGCCTGGCCAGTCATGAAACTGGTTTTCAAAGCTTCTCTGATGCGCAGCATGCCCTGCTGTGCTCTTCTATTTGGCCTGGTGTCTGGCTGCGCGTAATCAGCGGCCAGGCAATTTGCCTCAACCTCCCACCCTGCCATAAACATCTCCCCGTTACTCTCAGAGATATTGTGGAGCACTCAGCAAGCGGCAATAACAATTGGAATATTGGTTTTGCTGAGGTCTACCCGAGTCAGTAAACTGCGCCAGCATGCTTTTAAACATCCAAATGCACATTCTACCACCATTCTGCACTTGCTCAGCCTATAGTTGAACTGCTCCTTACTACTGTCCAGGGTGCCTGTGTATGGCTTCATGAGCCATGGCATTAAAGGTAGGCTGGGTCCCCAAGGATAACTGTAGGTATTTCAATGTCCCCAACAGTTATTTTTTGGTCTGAGAAGTAAATCCCTTCCTGCAGTTGTTCAAACAGACCAGAGTTCCTGAAGATGCGAGCGTCATGTATCTTTCCCGGCCATCCCACATTGATGAAACGTCCCTTGTGATCCACCAGTGCTTGCAGCACCATTGAAAAGTACCCCTTGCAGTTTATGTGCTGGCTGCCAAGGAGGTCCAGTCCCAAGATAGGGATATGCGTTCCGTCTATCGCCCCATGACAGTTAGGGAATCCCATTGCAGCAAAGCCATCCACTATGACCTGCACATTTCCCAGAGTCACTACCCTTGGTAGCAGCAGCTCAGTGATTGCATTGGGTATTTGGATCACAGCAGCCCCCACAGTAGATTTACCCACTCCAAATTGATTCCCGACTGACCAGTAGCTGTCTGGCATTGCAAGCTTCCAGAGGGCTATCACCACCCTTTTCTCAACTGTGAGGGCTGCTCTCATCCTGGTATTCTTCCACTTCAGGGCAGGGGAAAGCAAGTCACAAAGTTCCATGAAAGTGCCCTTATGCATGCGAAAGTTTTGCAGCCCCTGGGAATCATCCCAGACCTGCAACACTATGCGGTCCCACCAGTCTGTGCTTATGTCCCAGGCCCAGAATCGGCATTCCACAGTATGAACCTGCCCCATTACCACCATGATGTCCAAATTGCCAGGGCCTGTGCTTTGAGAGAAGTCAGTGTCCATGTCCTCATCACTATCATGAGCACACTGTCGGCGCCTCCTCGCTTGCCTTTGCAGATTCTGGTTATGTACATACAACGGGATAATGCCCGAGGTGTTTACAATGCTCACAACAGCATCGGTGAGCTGAGCGAGCTCCATGCTTGCCGTGATATGGCGTCTGCAGGAGAGCAGGAGGGCAAAGTTGCAGTGGAAGTGGTGGATGACGACGGATGCCACGAGAATAGCATCTTTATACCGAACAACGAGAGGACCTGTTAGGTGGATTCATGGCACCAGGAGAGCAGGAGAGCAGAGTTGCAGTGGAAGCGGTGGAGGACAACGGTTAGCACCGTGCACATTTCCCGAGGAAGAACACGCGTTCCCGGGAGCCCATTACAGACAACATGGAAAAATTCGCTATCGAGACAGAAGCAGGAGACCAGAGTTGTAGCGGAAGCGGTGGATGATGACGGGAAGCTACGACAATAGATATTTATAAAGAATGACGAGAGGACCTGCGAGGTCGATTCATGACACCAGGAGAAGAGGAGAGCAGAGTTGCAGCGGAAGTGATGGTTGGATAATGACATTTAGCAGTCCTACTGCACTGTCTGCTGAAAGCAGTATGGCGTCTGCATGGAAAAAAGGCGCAAAACGATTGTCTGCCTTTGCTTTCACGGAGGGAGGGGCGACTGACGACATGTACCCAAAACCACCCACAACAATGTTTTTGCCCCATCAAGCATTAGGAGCTTAACCCAGAATTCCAATGGGCAGCAGAGACTGCGGGAACTGTGGGATAATTACCCACAGTACAACACTCCGAAAGTCAATGTTAGCCATGGTACTGTGGATGCACTCCGCCGACTTAATGAGCTTAGTGGGGACACACACAATCAACTGTATAAAACTGCTTCCTAAAAATCGACTTCTATAAATTCGACCTATTTTTGTAGTGTAAACATACCCTGAGAGAGGGAAATTTGGATCCTACTGTAAGATGCCCTTTCTTTTTTTCTTTTTTAAGATTGAAGTCACATATATATATATATCATGTTTATTTTAGGTGCCTGTACACAAATGCGAAAAACCTTGGAAACAAGCAGGAAGAATTGGAAGTCCTGGCACACTCAAGGAACTATGATGTGATTGGAATAACAGAGGCTTGGTGGGGTAACTCACATGACTGGAGCATTGTCATGGATGGGTATAAACTGTTCAGGAAGGACAGGCAGGAGAAAAAGGTTGGAGGAGTTGCACTGTGTGTAAGGGAGCCATATGATTGCTCAGCGCTACAAGACGAAACTGAAGAAAATCTTTTGAGAGTCTTTGGGTTAAGTTTAGAGGCGAGAGCAAGAAGGGTGATGTTGGGGTGGGTGTCTGCTATAGACCACCAGACCAGGCAGATGAGGTAGACGAAGCTTTCTTTGGGCAAATAACAGAAGTTTCCAGATCACAGGCCCTAGTTCTCATAGGGGACTTCAATCACCCTGGCATCTGCTGGGAGAGCAATACAGCAGTGCACTGACAATCCAGGAAGTTTTTGGAGAGTGTTGGAGACAACTTCCTGGTGCAAGTGCTGGAGGAACCAACTAGGGGCCGTGCTCCTCTTGACCTGCTGCTCACAAATAGGGAATAATTGGTAGGGGAAGTAGAAGTGGGTGGCAACCTGGGCAGCAGTGACCATGAGATAGTCGAATTCAGGATCCTGACAAAAGGAAGAAAGGAGAGCAGCAGAATATTGACGCTGGACTTCAGAAAAGCCAACTTTGACTACCTCAGGGAAGTGATGGGCAGGATCCCCTGGGAGGCTAATATGAGGAGGAAAGGAGTCCAGGAGAGCTGCCTCTATTTTAAAGAAGCCTTATTGAGAGTGCAGGAACAAACAATCCCGATGTGCAGAAAGAATAGCAAATATGGCAGGTGACCAGCTTGGCTTAACAAAGAAATCTTAGGTGAGCTTAAACACAAAAAGAAAGCTTACAAGAAGTTGAAACTTAGATAGATGACTAGGGAGGAGTATAAAAATATTGCTCGAGCATGCAGGGGTGTAATCAGAGAGGCCAAAGCACAATTGGAGTTGCAGCTAGCAAGGGATGTGAAGGGTAACAAGAAGGGTTTCTACACATATGTTAGCAACAAGAAGGTGGTCAGGGAAAGTGTGGGACCCTTACTGAATGCGGGAGGCAACCTAGTAACAGATGATGTGGAAAAAATCTGAAGTACTCAATGCTTTTTTTGTCTCGGTCTTCACAGAAAAGGTCAGCTCCCAGACTGCTGCACTGAGCAGCACAGTATGGGGAGGAGGCGAGCAGCCCTCAGTGGTGAAAGAACAGGTTAAGGACTATTTAGAAAAATCCACAAGTCCATGGGGCCGGATCTAATCCATCTGAGGGTGCTGAGGGAATTCTCTGATGTGATTGCAGAGCCATTGGCCATTATCTTTGAAAACTCGTAGTGATCAGGGGAGGTCCCAGATGATTGGAAAAATGCAAATATAGTGCCCATCGTTTAAAAAAAAGAAGAAGGTTAATCTGGGGAACTACACACCAGTCAGCCTCACCTCAGTCCCTGGAAAAATCATGGAGCAGGTCCTCAAGGAATCCATTTTGAAGCACTTGGAGGAGAGGAAGGTGATCAGGAACAGTCAACGTGGATTCACCAAGGGCAAGTCATGCCTGACCAACCTGATTGCCTTCTATGATGAGACAAGTGGCTCTGTGAATATTGGGGAAGTGGTGGCTGTGATATACATTGATTTTAGCAAAGCTTTTGATATGGTCTCCCACAGTATTCTTGCCAGAAAGTTAAAAAAAATATGACTTGGATGAATGGACTATAAGGTGGATAGAAATCTGGCTAGATTGTTGGACTTAACAGGTAGTGATCAACGGCTCCATGTCTAGTTGGCAGCCGGTAACAAGTGGAGTCTGTCCTGGGGCCCGTTTTGTTCAACATCTTCATTAATGATCTGAGTGATGGGATGGATTGCACCTTCAGCAAGTTCGTGGATAACACTAAGCTGGGGGGAGAGGTAAATATGCTGGAGGATAGAGATAGGGTCCAGAGTGACCTAGACAAATTGGAAGATTGGGCTAAAAGAAATCTGATTTGGTTCAAGAAGGACAAGTGCAGAGTCCTGCACTTAGGACGAAAGAATCCCATGCACTGCTACAGGCTGGGGACCGACTGGCTAAGTGGCAATTCTGCAGAAAAGGACCTGGGGATTACAGTGGATGAGAAGCTGGATATGAGTCAACAGTATGCCCTTGTTGCCAAGAAGGCTAATGGCATATTAGGCTGCATTAGTAACAGCATTGCCAGCAGATCGAAGGAAGTGATTATTCCCCTCTATTTGTCACTGGTCTCTTCCAACCCTAATCTTCTCTGATTCTATGCCCCAGTTCAACAAGGTAGTTCATCACATACCTAAATTTAGGCATGTGAATAGTTTCACTGACTTCAGGAAAACTGCACATGCCTAAGCACCTTGATGGATCACGGCCCCAGTCTGGAAACAGATACCATTCCATGTGATTTAGGAATACTACTCAATAAGAATATGTGCTATGAATGCTTTGTGGAAATCCAAAGGCAGAACTACAGTAATGAAAACTGTGTCAAATAGGTAGAGATAATAAACCCATTTGTAAAAGTCATGATCTGTTCATAAAAAAAAACCTGAACAGAAACTTGCTGCAAGGAATAATTTTACGAATTCTAATCACTACATTCGCTAGATACTAACCAAGAAGAGAAGGAACTTTGGTTTTATCCTTTCTTGGTTCTTCCCCCCACTCCTCTGTTTCTATTCCTTTTATTTTTTTTAATAGACAAATGAAAGAAAATAGAAACATTTCTCTCAAAACCACTAGCATAAAAACTGTGTAGGAAACATAACAAGGACCAAACTGTGAACACTTTACTTACATTGCTGAGTATTTATTTACTCATGTACATAGGCTCCATGGGCCAGCTCCTCAGTTGGTGTAAATCAGCGTAGTTCCATTGATTTCAGGATAGTTATAAATGTCTACACTGGCTAAGGATCTGGCCCACTTATGAGTGCGCACATAGTCTCACTGAAGTCCAAGAGAGTGAGGGGTTCAAATTGGACCCTATGTCAATATTACTCAGTAATATGTTCTCTTATTGGTTTTAAAATATCTTTTACAGACTTTTCCCATTTCTCTTTATTCAGCAGATTGAGCAGATTGAGACGAAGTGACACGACAAGTTGAAATTGAACTTTTACTCTCTCCCTGCACTGTGTTTTAATGTGATATTCCCCAGTTACTTGAAAATTCACAGCATTGTAGTAAAGGGAAAACAAATGCCCCCCCTTTGCTAAACTAGAATACAATCAGCCTTCACTGGTTTTCTTTTATTGCTACATTATTTGCACAGCTTTGCTATTTATATCTAACCAACCTTGAACTTCCCAAAATGCGCACTGATTGCAGCAGTTATAATCAGACTTCATTGATTTGGCAGAAGAAGAAGATGGATAAGGTCCTGAAATAAAAACACAGCTTCATTGGCGTTCATCATTGTCACTTACAAAATCCCCCATATGACCAGAGATTTCACTTAAAAAAGGTCATCTGTGCAGAGTCGCTGCACATTGTTTCAGAGAGAGAGGGAGAGGGATCAAAACCACCCAGTTGTGTCAGTTTTTGAAGCAAATGTATGTTAGTAACTATCATTGTTTTCTCACCTTCATTATTTTTCATCTCATAAGTAAGGAATTCTATCTTGCTCTTTCTAGAGGAGCAGAGTTGGCTAGTGTTTCCCCTGCAGTGGAAATATTGTGGGGGTTCTACTCCTGCATAAACTCTCACATGCTTCAGGAAGTGGGGGACAGAGGCACAGGTGAGCAGGGGAATCAGAGGGGCAGGAGTGGCTGCTATGGGGAATGGGATTGGGCTGGAGGCCAAAGAGTGGAGCCCAGGGAGGCAGGAGTGGCTGCCATGGGGCCTGGGATTAAGCTAAGGAGCAGGATCTGGAAGGGCTGGAGAGGACACCATGGGATCCAGGATCAGACTGGGGAGTAGGAAGCAAGACCTGAAGGGCTGGAATGTGCCCAGATGCAGGTACGAAGCAGGGGGCCCCTCCTTCCCAGCCTAGAAGCAGCTGTCCTCTCCTTCACCCCTTACAGTGTCTTAAAATCTCCCCTCCCTCCCTCTCCTTTCCCTCTGCCCCCATTCAAAGGGAGCTTCCCCTCCCCCTGGAAAAAGCTGGCCTCTATCTGGCCTCCACAAATAGAAGTATGGCATTTATCTTTTCATTGGTAACATTAAGTCTGTCAGATCTATGTGATATAAAGCAGAGATTATCTGTTCCTGTCTGTCACTTTGGAATAGCTTGTGAACTTTTCATAAGCAGAGAGAGAGAGAGAAACCACAGGAGCTATTATTGTCTTAGTAAGATTAAGACAAATTTATCAGTGTAATTTCTGTTACACTACTGTAGGTCAGGGAGGTCATCTTTGTAAGAAAAGGAACCTTGCCTGCAACCTGAATGCCAAAATGCTGATCTCCCACGCAAACTCCAGATAAAAAGATCCCCCGACGGTGGAGGGTTCCAGAGCCTGAGCTCTAGCCTGAGCCCAGATGCCTACATTACAATTTTATAGCCCCACAGCCTGAGTCCCATGAGCTCGAGTCATCCGACACAAGCGAGCTGTAGGTGTTTTATTGCAGTCTAGACATACCCACAAGTGCCAAATGAGAAAAACTCCGATTCATGTGATTGGTACGTTGCTCCTAGCTTCTGTCAAATTTAGATGGATAGAGGAAATAAGACACTAATGGGGAGGTAAGATACGGATGATGGTGTTACCAGAAGTGACTTCAGCAGCTGTCACAGGAAATAATGCTACTGGGCATGATGTTATGGCCTAACTTCTTGCCCTTCTGGGGTTTGGTCTAACCCTTCCTGTGTCCTGTGCCCGCTGCCTTTATTGCCCACAGGAGCAAGATATCAGCTAAAATCACCACCGCCTGTGGAAAATAGGGCCTGTGGTCAGTGCCATTTGCCTGCACTCATACTCAAGGAAATAGGGTCTGAAATCTTATTGTTTTGTGAAAACAAACAATTCCCCCTTATTATTCCCCGCCCCCCATCCTGGCCCCTCCAGACACACCCCAGCTGGGCCATATTCCCCAAGGCTGAGTTGGAGAGCAGTGCTATGCACAGGTGCTCCAAAGCTGTCTTGTTTAAAATTTTAGGGGAGCAAGGGGAGGGAGTTCTGAAATGTAATGTTGACTTTCCATTGTGACTGTACGTACAATCATACCTCTGTGTACTTAAGCTGTAGCTGCTGCCATTGTAGTCTCAGTGCTAACTTTAACTAAATCCACCCAAAATATTTTAATTGAAAGGAAGCCTGACAAAGACCTTCCTAGACCTACAGCTAGATGCCAGTAGTATTTAATATGGGACACAGAATCCTAAACTAATGACTTGCATGTAGTGCCACCACTAGGAATGATAAACACTGTAGCTAAACTAGAGAAAAGCTAAACTGTAAAGAGAGAGAACATTTACCCACATGCCTAGTTAGACAGAGGCCTAGTCAAACCCCTTTTAGCTCCACAAGAGCATCTTTACTTAGGGAAGGAAATTGAAATATGGCCCACAACTCCTAAATCAAAGACTGAACAGCAGTATGACCCCCTAGAGATGACAGCTAAAAGCACGCCCCCCCTCCCAAAAAAATAAAGCTAAAATGTAAAAAGAGAGTTCTTTCAAAATACGTGCAAAATGACTTGTAAAGGGGGAAAAAATAAGATGACTGTAAATCTAAATGTTAACTAAAATGTGCCAATGACTTTTCTCATATGAATAATCGAAGACCTCGGTACTTATGATACCTTATCTGTGATATGGTATGTATTTTTAGTACATGTGTTATTAGGAAGCAAATACTAAACTTTTTTGTTGAAGATAAACTGAATTCTGGGGGGAAAAATCATGGATAAACCAGGTAACAAATGAAAAAGTATAGGAGATGACTGGAACTCAGCAAATGTTAGCCTGATATCCTATGAAAAGAAGGAGTTGATTTGCAGGGCACATTTTAAGCGGGGCGATGTCAGTGGATGATGCATGTTTATGGGCACTGAAAGGGAAAATTGATGACAGAAGAACACGAGGCAGAAGAAATGCCTGGATGGATAATGTGGTGTCCAGGGTGTATTGAAAGCACTATTCAGTCACAAAGAGATTAGCAGAGGATTATGCAGAGTGGGTGTGACATTCCCCAGGGTACAATTTGGACAGCTGAACAGCTGTGTTCCCGCAGCTATCCAATTGGGGTGCCTTTTACATAACTTCTCAGTGAAAACAATGACTCCTGGCCTGTTCACACACAGCCTCAAGCATGCAAAATCACTCCCAGCTGAATAATACGAGTGCTCTAGCCAGTCACTCCTGAATTATATTGCAGAGTGCCACCAGCAAATTCTCAGTCCCAGACTTGTCCCCTGAAATAGTGTGTCCTGTACTGTCCAGCACCCTCATGGACAGTACAAGTTCAGAGAAAGTCTATCATTTCATTAATAGAAAATGATATGCACAAACCCTGTTATCTCAAATGAAGTTTCCCAAACACTTCAATCCAAATGCATACTAGTTTGATAAAACAATAAAACAAGTTTATTAACTACAGAAAGATAGACCTTAAGTGATTACAAATAATGAGACATAAAAGTCAGAATAGGTTACAAAGAAATACCTAACGTATGAAGCTAAGTGAACTTAAAGCAAAAAGGTTTCTCTCACCATATGTTTATAGCAGTCTAGCTAGATCTTTCAGCTAGGACCACTCCCCCAGTTCAGTGATGCTTCTTTTGTCTTTCATACGTTGTTGAGGCCATGAGAAGAGATAAGGGGAGAGAGGTGATTTGTGTCCTCTGTTCCTCATTATTATATTTTTTCCTCCTCTTTAGAATCATCTCCAGCTGGGGTTCAAACGACAGCCAGTTTGGTAACACGGGAACCTCCAGATAAGATGCAAATTTCTCACTCACACCCTTCTTCCTGGCAAAGAATGGTTGCTTAACCAGATGGTAGTTTGTTTGATTTGGTTACAGGTTTCAAAGTGGTAGCTGTGTTAGTCTGTATCAGCAAAAAGAACGAGGAGTACTTGTGGCACCTTAGAGACTAACAAATTTATTTGGGCATAAGCTTTCGTGGGCTAAAATCCATTTAATCGGATGCATGCAGTGGAAAATACAGTAGTAAGATATATATACACAGAGAACATGAAAAAAATGGGTGTTGCCATATCAACTCTAACGAGACTAATCAATTAAGGTGGGCTATTATCAGCAGGAGAATAAAAAACATTTGTAGTGATAATCAGGATGGCCAATTTCAAATAGTTGACAAGAAGGTGTGAGTAAAAGCACAAAGTAAAAGCTATTTCCCCATGTTATTTTTCCCCTTCTGTTACTCACACCTTCTTGTCAACTGTTTGAAATGGGCCATCCTGATTATCACTACAAAAGTTTTTTTTTTCTCCTGCTGATAATATCCCACCTTAATTGATTAGTCTTGTTAGAATCGGTATGGCAACGCCTATTTTTTCATGTTCTTTGTGTATATTGTGATGGACTCAGGCCAGAAGGATATCAGAGAGTAGTCAAAGGCAGGTATGTCAGCCTCAGAATGAGCAGGTCCCTGTTCCCTGGATAGCCAAACAAAGGCTACTCCAGGCCAATCAAGACACCTGACACCAATTAACCAGTTACGGTCATTAGGCTAATGCCGGCACCTGAGCTCAATTAACTGGCAAAGGGTCAGTTAAGGCCGTTAGGTTAATGGAGACAGCTGGAACTAATTAAGGTCCCACTCATACTGCTTAAAAGCTCTCCTTTCCTGTTCTCTTAAAAAAAGCCCAGGTAAAAGGACCTGGAGGAGAGGAAGCATTGCTGAATCCTGAGGTAAGGGTGAAGCTTGGAAAAAGGGGACCACGGGGAAGTAGCCCAGGGAATCAGAGCAGCATCAGTGGTGAAGGGAAAATCGCCAACAGCTGCTACCACTAGGGTCCCTGGGCTGGAACCCAGAGTAGAAGGCGGGCCTGGGTTCCCCCCCTTTTCCCCATGCTCTATAGAAATGCCCTTGAGAGGGGAAGCAGACTTTGGTCCAGTCAGGAGACCAAACTGCGCCTACTGAGCTCTAAGGAGCAACAGAGACTGTGGTTATTCCACCTTCCCACCTCCCATACTGGCCTGTGATGATAGTAGCTCAATAAGCTATGACCTTTACCTCTGTACTGGGAAAGGGAGGTCATATTGAGGGTCTTAGCGAGCTTCTGAGGCCACTGTATCTGCCAGAAGCATAGGACCCACCAATTACAGGCTCAGAGCTTTGTCACAATATGTATCTTCCTACTGTATTTTCCACTGCATGTATCCGATGAAGTGGGTTTTAGCCCACAAAAGCTTATGCCCAAATAAATGTGTTAGTCTCTAATGTGCCACAAGTACTCCTCATTCTTCTTTTTTTTTTATTTGGTTGACATCTGACTGAAGTGTCAGTTTGCCTTTATCTCTGAGGAACTGGTTTGGGCTGCTTCCCCAGTTTTGGAATATGCCACAGCGATGTCATACAGTAGAATCTTATAACTTTACAAACAATGTTGCCACAGATATTTTACCAGGACAATAATGATTAGTGAATTATGAGTTTTCAAATGATATCTCACAAGGCATACTTTGTACAAAATTGATCATAGTTTTTTTTTAAGTGTTGAACCTAAGGATACAGTCTGTCACAGTGGGTACCATGGTTGCAAACCTCTGGTAATGGAGATGCCACATAAGAAGAAACAAAATGGTTGATAACCTTATATATTAAAAGAGAGAGAGCATTTTTGAAAAATAAGGGAATACAGTAGAACTGAGGCATAATAGGTTATGAATCCAGTAGGCATTCATTTTTTTTTTTGTAATAGTTGTGTCAATTTAAGAAGAAAATTCAGTACCATCCCATTTGGCCTACATTTCCCCAAGTAGCTCAATTGTTCATCTAATATAGGCAATAAGTAACTCCATTTCTCTTACTGCTTTTATTCTGGTTATGTAGAAGGGGTGTGTGTGCGTGTATTAGCTTTTTTTTTTTGGCAACTAAAGTGATAAAATACATTTATTGGGTTCAATCTAAACTGATGCCCCACTTTATTTAACTTCAGACACATTGGGATATGTTTCTAGCACTGCAACCTCAGGAACCTGAGGGATCTGGCCCCTGAAATAACTCTTGAATCATTTTTAGTTATTCTTTACTTTTAAACCAAAAAGAAAATGTTTGTATTATCAAAATAGATGTGCTTTTAAATAGTCATGATAAACCCAAGTAAAAATGAATGGTGGAATTGTCACCAATTGTGGCTGCAAGCTCTTTTTTTCTTTCTTTCTTGCCATTTCCCTATTCAGGGTCTTTCAAAACTCATGATTGTACATGAGGCTGTTGTGCAGATTGGTCTCTCTGGGTTCTGCTGATATCTGATCCAGATCTTGAGACTTTGGTCTCCCCCTTGATTGTCTCCTATCCAGTAATTGCAAAAAATATCCTACCGATTATAGCTCTTCAGTCTCCACTAGATATGCCCATATCCATTTATCCTCACCTCCATCAACTTGTCTTCAATTGGAGCAACCCACATTAGGCCCCTCACAACCTCCTTTCATTTCCTATTATGGAGTGTTCAGCCATTTGACCACCTCAACATATTCATTTTCATGGTGGAGAGCATATACTGATTTCCTTTCTTGTGGCTGGCCAAGTCTCTGTTCTGTACATCAGGATGGGTTGAATTATAGTTTTGTACACTCTACCTTTTAACTTTATTGGCATTTTTTATCATAGAGAACTGGAGTTAGCTCCTTCCACTTCCACCAAGCAGCTTAGCTATGATGCTGGGCATTTCTCAGGATCATACCACCATCAGTAGCCATTGATCTTAGGTATTTAAATTATTTCACTCTTCTAAGCTCTCTCCCTGTGATTTCCTTTATGGTAAGTCCTCCTCCCTCAGTAATCATAGCCTATGTCTTACCAACATTCATTGTAAGTCCCCCCTTCTCCAAACTATGTTGCTACTGTGAAAAGCTGGCTTACAGGATCTCACAGGTTTCTGCACATATCATTAAGTTGTCAGCAAACAGCATGTTCCAAGGTAGGCCCTTCATATAGTCTCACTTATCACAGTCATAACAACCTCAAACAAAAAGGAGCTCAACACTGACCTCTGATGTGGGCCAGCTTTTATTGGAAATTCTCTACTATAGGCTCATTTAGTTTTGTCTGCGGTAGTCAGTCCACCATACATGTCCTGGAGAAGATGGACATATCCTTCTGTCACATCTCTCCTTCACAAAATCCAGCAAAATAGTTCTCATGATTGTATGTCTTCTCCAGCTCCACAAAGACCAGACTCTGTTATTGTCTCTTTTCTCTGAATTTCTCCAAGAGGTTTTGTAGCGCAAACGTGGCATCAGTTGTGCTCATTCCCAGCATGAATCCACACTGACCTTTCCAAATTTTAGCCATTCCACACAGACAGTTTTTAAATAATCTTCTCCCATACTTTCATAGTATGTGATGCCACCTTAATGGGGTGATAATTATAGTGCATCATGATATGTCCTTTATGTTTAAAAATAGACACCACAAACCTTTTTGCTATTCATTTGGCATTTTTTCTTTGAACAAACTTGTTCCCAGTAACTTCACTTCATCCACTGTTGCTTCATCTGGCACAGGTGCTTTCTCCTTTTACATTTTCCTATGTGCCCCTGCAACATCTGCCTCCTGTATGCAATCTGTCATGCCCTGGTTCAATTTACATATTCTTAACGTTCCACCCTTGGATTCTCCTCATTCATCAGTCCTTGAAAATAATCACTCCAAATTGTGTTGATTAATTCACTTTTCATTTGCAAACTGAGGAAAAATTAGAAGTGCATATATCAGTTGTTTAAATGCTTCCAAACTCTTAAGAAATTCCTTGAAGAAACAATTGTTTCCTCTCTGAAATCTTTTACATGGCTATGTCAGTGACCATCACACTACATGTCTCCATTTTAACACAGATACCCACTTTAGACTATTTTAAAGTCTAATGGCAGTTTTGGCACTGACTCAGTGGAGCCAGGATTTCTCCCTGACAATAGAACTGGAGACCTTCAGAGGTAAAAGCATATAGCTTAGGGCTAGAACCAGGGATGGCCCTAGACTAGCTGCCAGCAACTGGCACCCTAGGTGAACCATGCAATCGGCGCTCCCACCCCCAAACCCCAAGGCAGATCTAGGCTGAGGTTTTTGGTAAACTAGGAAACATTTTGCCCCTTTTTTCCTTTTAATGTTTTTTAAGTTTTTTGTTGTTGTTGTTGTTTTAAACAGAAGCTTAATTATTTGGTGTGTCTGTCCATCCGTCTGTCCAACCAATATTTCTGAGATAAGATAAAATAGAGACACGACATTTTCAGAATAGATTTGTATATGACAGCTAGATGATATTTCAGTCCGATTTCAAATAAAAATGCATTAAACATGTTAATTATAATTTTTATTATTACAAATCCAAAATCATCCATTACGCTATCCTGCTTTAACTTCCATTACCACCACATCCAATACAGAAAGAAATAAGAAAACTTTAACCTGTATTTACAAAATACTCTGAATAAAAAACACTCTGTGCTCTTAAAACATGACTTTTCTTGCTTTAAGTTTTGAAAATTCAGTCACTAGTTCTTTAAGATCCAGTTTTCCAGCTTTTTCATGCTCTATTGACATTGTGGCAAGTCCAACAAGTCTCTCTTGCACCATTGTTGAACGCAGATATGTTTTTATCAATTTTAACTTTGAGAAGTTATGTTCCCCACTAGCTACGGAAACTGGCAAAGTTAAAAGAATGCGTAGAACTTAAAAATGTTTGGAAAACTGTCTGTGCATTTATTTTCACAAACAAACTTCAGCACTTCTTCAGGAGTGGAATGTTTCTTAAGTCATCTTGAAAGCCTGAAGCTCACTACACAAATCTGTAGCATCAATGTCTTTTGAATTTTCATGAGTCAATGCCGACTCTAGTTTTATACAAAATTCTCTTATCTGTTTTGCTGTTTTCTTTTGCAAGCTGTGGATATCATATAGAAACCCAAATACTGACTCTAGCTGCTGCATCCATTGAAATCTTTCGTCAACCAAGTGAATAGCAGTATCAAGGACTGTGAAATAGAAATTCACTTTGAACCTTTGTTTTGGGTTCTGAATGGGTGTTTCGTCCTTCATACAAAGACTGCTGTTTCTTTTGCTGAATGTGAACTGGCTCTGGTTCAAATTCTGTTGGAAAGTCTATTTCTTCAGCAAGCTCGAGAGAATCTACCAGTGTTCTTTTGAACCATTCATCACTTCTGAATTGCTCCAGAATATTTTTAGTTTATTGCAGTTTTTGAATAGCAGAATGTATGTTCAAGTTATTTTCCTGAAGCTGCTTACTAGTGAGGTTAATCTTGAAAAGGATATTATACCATAAAATGAGGGAAGTCACAAATTCGAACTTGGAAAGGCCATTTGCAAGAGCTTCTGCATCTGAACATGCCATATTGCCAGATGATCCAGTAAAGGTAGTATCATAAGAAATTTCAATTAGGGCATCATAAATGTTTCCAAGTTCATAGTGAAGAGGCTTCAAAGCATCAACAAGACTCTCCCATTTTGTCTGATTAAGTAGTTTCACAGGTAGAGAATTCACATGGCAAGTCAGAATCTCCCAATAGCATGTTGAGCCTGAGAAAAACATACAACACATTGCACCAGGTAAAAGAAACTGCTTGCCTCCAAACAGCATCTAGCAGCATCATTGACAACAAAATTCACAGAATGCGCACTGCAAGGAATGAAAAAGGCCCTAGGATTGATTTCCATCATTCTCCTTTGCACACCATTGTCTTTACCCTTCGTATTACTCCATTATCATAGCCTTGGCCATGTTAGTTTTCAACAGATAATGACATTGCTTCAAGCTCTTGTAGAATAGTTTCAGTCATAAATGCTCCAGTCGTCTCCTTCAGTAGTATGAAACCCCAAAAATGGTCCTTTATGACCACTTCAACAGTATCGTCATCTGCAGACTTTTCCATATCCACAAAACAAAAGATCATTGTCATTTGTTCAACATGACTCACAGCCGGTATACAGTCCAGTATTATTGAAAAGTATTTTGCAGAATGGGCAGCTTCTACAATTTTCTTTAATGGCATTTGCTAGGATTTGAATCAGATCATTCTGCATATTTTTTCCTAAGTAATGAACCTGTGTTTCATGATCAGTTATTTTACGTAGATACTTCTTCATGACTGGATCAAACAAAGCAAGGTATTCAACGAATTTTAAAGAGTTTCCATTACCTGGAGTGTATATTTTTTTTATTTCTACCGTGGCCGCGGAATGCTAAATTTTGCCCAATGAGAACTCTCATTAAAGCAATCAGATGCTCTAATATTTGTTGCCAATATTCTTCTTTTTCCTTGATCAGACGAACATTTTCTTCATCGATAGTTTTTCCTTTTTTCAATCATAATTCAAGTTCTTTCCAATTTTGAAACATTACAAATGTTCTGTACTTCTTTCATGTGAAGAGAGAATTGAAGATATGTTTTTTACAGTCCTTCAAACCATTTTCAGTAAATGATGTACAAATTGCTTGATTTCTAAACAACTTGAAAAAAAAGCAAAACACCGAGTCCTTCGACACTAAATATTGTAACAAGTTTTGATTAATTTTTCCCCATTAATGAGTTTCCTCTTGTAATGCTGAGCAGAGAAATTTCTTTTATTTCCGTCCTTAGGGAAGGGAAATTCATGAACTTGTTTGGGTCCATGTTCCACGAGGATTTGCCACACACTGTCATCACATCTGGGCCATGAAGCTGGGTCCCCATACTGTAACTTGTTTGTAACTTCCTCATCCTTTCTTCCTTCCTACTTCATTTACTTCAATTTCTGCATGTGTCTCTGAAGGAGAATACATTTTCTCCACTTCCATATCAGTCTGATGCTGTGAGCTGCCTTCATCTAGAAGTAAATTTCCATCATCTTGAGTTTCCAAACTGCTTTTTTGTGGATGTAAGCTACCCTCATCTCAAAGTAATATATCTTCATCTTGATGTTCCAAATTGCTTCCATGCGGTGTGAGCTAACCTCCTCTCCAAGTAAAATTCCTTCATCTGGATGCTGTGAATTGCTTCCATCTTTATTTGGATTAAAGAGAAGATATTTCAGGAAGGATCCCTGCTGTTTTGCTTGGTCCTTTTCCTTCTCAACCTTTCTTTTATGATACTCAGCTCCTGAGGGTTTTCTCTTTCCTCTTTCTGCCATGGGATATTTTAATATTGTTATGTACTGTGCTCCCTACTGCAAGCATTACAGCATTAAGGATGGGTGATACACCCAACACATAGTTGCAGCCATCCCAACACATCTTTGCTTAAAGGTTCATTGACCAGTAACATACACTCACTTACTTATTAAAACAGTTAGTTACAGCATTTACACAGAAACAAAGTGACCTTTTTCGACATTATAGCCCGATACCAGTTGTTTGGAAAGGGAGTGTGACATCATCACTTTCGTAGTCTATTAAGTGTTAATGCTGTTACTTTTCTTTTATGGACCTTATTTATTACATGTGAACCAGTTATAACAAAGAAAAGTTCATAATTATACAGTCCAATAATAATGCTTAAAGATACTCACATTTTGGATTTATAATGCTGAAAGATGTTATTCTTTATTCTTTGGCACCAAGAAACACAATTTTCCATAGTATTCACTCAATTCTTAAGCATCTACCTGCAACATGTGTTAAAATGACCATTTGACATGTGTCAACTGATGATATCTCTGCTCTACATGAATTTCTAGCTATACGACTTTGATGTATATTCGAGTTAGGTGTCGCTAGCATTGCAGCTCTTTCCACTGGCAGATGTGTTTCATTGTGGCTGAGTTATTGCTTATCAAAATTGCGGAGTGGGTCATCTTGACCCTACGTCACAAATTGAAAAAATTTGCTAAAATATTATTTATTTTTGCAGTAAATAAAGAATTTGACATTCATAAATTCTCAGAAATGTAGAGAAATGAATTATAATTCATATTTCCTCCAAACGCACACGGAAATTGAAATAATGACATCTTCGTTATTTTATTTGTATTTTTTTCATCTTTTTCACTTTTTTCATTTTTCATTTTTTTTTCATTTGATTTTTTTCTCGAATTTGGTGCCCCATTTAACTTGGCACCCTAGATAACCGCCTAGTTCGCCTATATGGATGGGCCGCCTCTGGCTATAACAGACTTGCATACTCTGTGGATCAAGCGCAAAGGAGGACACGTAACGTGCACTGAGCAGTGGCTTACATAAAGAGGTATCTATTTATATCTGTTTTTATTTTTGTCTTTTCAGTTTGTTCGCTGGCACCTTGTATTATGGGAAAGGGCAAATAAGATAATTCTATTGACCTTCTCTGTACACTTCATTATTTAATATACCACTATGATATCACCTCACTCATCTCTCTGAAGAGGCCTACTTTTTTTAATTTGTGATGTTTTCTACTCCTTCAGGCCTGGGTCACTTAGTATTGTAAAAAATCCTAATGGTTTCTCCTAATGTTTGTACATTTTTGGAGGGTATACTATTCCTCAGTTTAATTTTCAAGAACATCAACACATTTATTTTTAGTTAATGATAAAAAATGTTAAAAAATCAGTCTTGAGTTTAGCGGTGTAGTTCATTCCCTCAAGTATTCCAGCAGTAGAGTCCAAGTCTCATAAATTAATTTCTGTTATAATCAGCTACTAAAGAAAAAAGTTAATTCAAGGTTATTAATAAAATTCCTGGGAGAAACATGCAAAAATTATTCTTGTCTCTAATCAAAACATTTTAATTTAAAATGTTTCAGACTCTCTTCACATTACATTTAGAAATCCCACATAAAACCTGCCATACAAGATTATTAAGATGTTTGTCCTCTAATGTCCTTCATGATATGATTCTTAAATCCTGCCTTTTAGAATATTTAACCTAAATGACAACTAGAATACACGCTAGCATGCAACAACAAAATGCCCACCTTCCTGATGATTTTGATAGGATATGTTTAATTTTTTTTTCCTCCTTCATGTTCCGGACTGCTGCCCATTGAAGCTACTCTAAATTATACCAGGAATCCTTGCCCACCTTCAGAATCAGTGGGGCATAAAGACACTTTTGTCCCTATCTCTGGAGCTGCACATGCAAATGTGATGCAGTCTACAATCAGGGCTACAATCACCAGTAGCGGGAGACTGGGAGCTAGCGGAGTAGAGCGGGCTGGGGCCGGGCTGCTCTGCTTCCTGCTGCTGCCAGTGAGTGGGGGTGGGAAATCCGTTCCCCCAAGCCCCCTACCCCAAGTGACATGGCTGGGGCTGGGGTGAGGGAAGCAGAGCGGGCTGTTCCCGGCCCCCTGTTAATCCCCCGGGCCATTCTGGGCCTGTGGGGCCCCCAAAAGTGTCCTCTCACAGCTCCTGCCTCCCCAACCCTGGGGAGGAGGCCTGGGGCCCCACACAGCCCCTCCATGGGGGGGGGGCTGCGTAGGGCACCCAAATGGCTAGGGAAGGCCCTGGACAGGACCCTGGGCTGACAGCAGGCTGAGCGGGGCCAGCAGCCCGGACCCTGGCTGGCAGGGGCCGATGGACGGAACCCCAGACCGGCAGCGTTCTGAGCCACTCAGCCAGCTGCCAGTCTGGGGTTCGATCTGCCCACACCTGTAAATGTAAAATGTATTACTGGTACGTAAAACCTTAAATTACAGTAAATAAATGAAGACTTGGCACACCACTTCTCAAAGGTTGCTGACCCCTGGACTATGTAAATTATGTGACTTTATATAGTTACTCTCCTCCACCTTTCCTTTCCCTTCTGAGGGCCGTATCTTGGATTAAACTGTAGGATTTCAAGGCAGGGGCCATGTCTTCCTCTGGGTATATTCAGCAGTGGGGGGGAACAAGCATCTAATAATGATTTCAAACACAATTTCAGTACAAGATTTGATTTCAAATATTGATAAAAATGTCTACACAACTTTAACAAAAACAGGGATATGGGTTCATTTTTAGCCCTGTGAAATGGAAATAGTTTCAAAATTTCCAGCAAAATTGATTCCCCCCTCCCCCCATTTTTTGACAAGCTTTACTGGGCCAGACTGTGGCTAATCATGCATAGATACACAATTGCTGGTCAGTGTGTGGAGAAGAAAAAGCTTAGGGGCAAGCACTAACCTTTTCTTGCTCTGCTTATAGACACCAAATACATTGTGCAAGTCTAGCAATCAGCTTGGGCTGAGGGTAGAAGGGTTGGGTACATCGGAGGCATTCTAACTGTCCTTCCATACCAGTTAATAGAGTATTAATTCCACCTTCCCTGCACACTAAAAGTGGGTGGTAAATAAATGTGCATCCTTTTAAAAGGGGGGCAGAGTACCCACACCAGCATACATTCCTCAAGCAGTCCCAGGAGACCTCTGGGTGAGCCTAGCCAGTATACCTTCAGGAAATTCCATCTGTGTACACCCCCTCTGCAACCCTACACCACACAGTGTCTTAAAAACCTCAGTGTAGGCCACTGCATTTTATATAAGATGAATCTCCGGTAACAAATATTTAACAAAAAAATACATTATCTGATAAAAATGTATGAGGCCAATCCTATTCTGTGAGCGCTTTGTGCCAGTCCTAGCTTCCCTACCATGTCTATTATCTGGCAGAGGTTTTTTTTTTTGCTTTTTCATTATAAAAGAGAAAAAGCAAAAGGAATGACTTCTCTGCCATACTATTACGGCACTCATTACATTCTGGGATTGAGGTTAATATATATCCAGAGGAAAGTTCATGTAATCAAATCATTGTCAAATAGTACCTTTATAATGTGATCCCAGCATGGTTAGAATTTTTTTACAAATTGAACATAATTGAAGCATGGTTGAAATTGAAGAAATGATGTTTGTATTTTGCCTTGGTCATATTACACCCCTGTCACTTTTCATTAGTGGAAGAGAACTGAAAGCATTTTAATATTACAGCTCATGCAAGTTGCTTCCTACTCAAAGTTTGATGCTGTGGTAGAAGGACAGCTTTAACTTTACTGACCATTCTACAAGTTAGTCTTCTCCATACACAGCCTATTCTCTTATTTTGAATTTATCCATGCAGCCTAGGAAATTCAAGGTTTATATGTGGTTCATAGAGCCTACATATAACACCTTGCTTATTTTTCTACATGTGAAATGCTTGGCTTTATCGGTGGTGTGGGTGGTGGAGTTAACACCACTTTCATACATGGTCACTGGGTGAAACCTGCTTTTCATCTGATCCTGCTGCAGGTGCAAATTCAAACTCAAAATGAAAATGTGTTCTTATTCTAAAATTTATAAATGTAGTGCCTTCATTTAATATGTCAGATTCTCCACTTCCTCCTTGCAGAACTCACAAAGTCCTTCATAGATTTTAAACTATTTTTAGTTGGCTGTTTCATAAACAGGTGATAAAGAACAACAGTGTGCTTTTTTATTGGTTTGTTTCCCAGTCTGCCACTTAAAGAGCAATGACACATTACTGTTTGATATTGCCTGAGGACAATAATTTGCAAACAATATGCTTGATGAGGTGTTTTATTTACATGAAAATGAATAATATCATAAAGCAAAGCTTTTTTTTCTTCCTTCTTTGGAATTGAACCTAATTTCAAATTTACAGAACCTTGTCCTTTTCAAAATCTGTTCACTGGCTGCAGGATTTTCATTATGCTGTAAAACATTTTTAAAAGACTTGGCAGTGACTGATGTTGACAAAGAAATTTAATTGAAATCAGTTATTTTCATCACTGCTTTATTTCTGTCTAGTTAATGCCATAGTGTTTTAAGATTTCAGTGCATATGGAGAGAGAGAGAAATCCAATAAATTCACCAATAATAATAATAATTAATAATACTTGGCTCTTACTTAGTTCCTTTAATACAAGGATTTCAAAGAACTTTGCAAAGGTAAGCATAAGTATTCCCCTTTTTACATAAGTATAGATCAGTTAGGTGATTTACTCAAGCTCCTATCAAAATAAAAGCAGTGGCAGAGCTGGCCAAAGTGCCAGGTTTCCTAACATCCAGACTACTGCTCCAATCACTTCCTCTTTCGGGCTTGAAATTTCGATAAGGGTTATTGTATTCAAGGTGGAGTTCTGCTTGATAGTTTTGGTATTACATAGTATTGATGAGCAGCAATTAATTATAGAATCATAGAAATGTAGGGCTGGAAGGGACCTTCAGAGGTTATCTGGTCCAGTTCCTTCACTGGGGTAGGACCGAGTTTACCTCAACCATTCCCGATAATTGTTTGTCCAACCAGTTCTTAACATTTTCTAATGATGGGGATTCCACAACTATGCTTGGAAGCATAGGCATAGTTTTGTAGTCGGACGCAGTCCTGTCCATGGCTTAGCCTTCTCCAGACAGCAGCAGCTCCTGCTCCATGGGGAGGAGGGGCAGCCCATGCTCCCTCCCACCCCACCCCGCTCCTGCCCTTTCAAGCAGTCTGAACAGCTTCCTGTTGCACCGCTACCTTGCTCTTGCTAGTGTGGTATACACAGTTTCCTGTTAAGCCAACACAAAACCACGAGCAGTGAAAAATTCCCAGTGATGTTTGTTGCCTGCTTAAATCTATATTACCAATTGTATTTATACTTACGAATGTGTAACCAATTAATGCAAGGAATGAGTGAGACACTGTGAGTGTAAGAAACCAATCCCAAGGCTTGAACCAAAATATTACCATGTAAAGATAATCAAGGTGTATATGAGACTATATATAAACCTACGGCAGTAGCGGCCAGAGAGAGCTGTAACCCACGACAGCAAGAACTCAGGACCAGACCGGAACTAGTAGAGCCCTCCTGCAGATCAGAAGGAAATCCGGGACTCTCGTTGCCTAGCAGTTCGATCTCTGGGAAGCTGGAACCTGGCCAGTTTCAGTCATCTAAGATCGAAAGCAACATCGGCATCTGCAGCCTGCCAGCAGTATGAATGGGATATGTCTGTGAGTATAATTGTGCAAATAAGGGAAGCAAGCAATAAATCAACCCTCAATTCTGCTTTAGTTCGACCTTCATTTGTGGTTATTTCTTGGCTGGTTCCAAGAACGGGTAACAAGTTTGACTTCAATATCTGGCACTGTAATGTTATGGTCTTGACAGAATTCTGTAATTTCTTTCCACATTTCATTCCAGCCTTCCTCACTTCTGCATTTCTCAAAGTACACTTTCATTTTCTTTATGATAGAGGAAACTTTTGCAAGCGTGGTATTGATGCCTTGAAGTCCTTTGGTGCGACATGAACAACTTTCATGATATGTTGAAAGATAATTATGCATTCAAGGAATGAAACTCCAGTCATGTGATGATAAAGGCCGTTTCCTTGCACAGACCACTTTTCGTCTTGTTCGCTAAGAACTTTTAGATACCTCATGATGGCAATGTATTGTATTTTTACTGAAAACACACTTCTCCACTTACATACCCAATGCAAATCACTGGGATGCATGATCTCTTGATGCTTAAGACCCAAAGATGTCTGCACGTTGAGAAACATCTGATGATTGGGTGGCTCCGCAAAGGCTGAATACAGTTTCTCAAATACATTTAGACAGCCCAGCGCATTATGACTTTACAGGACACCATGATGAGAAGGTTGAGTTTGAGTGCCATGCAATGTACATAGATTGCAAATGGATGGTTTTCTTTCATTCGCTGTGGAACATCGCCAGCTACATGTCCTGACATCACAGAAGCATCAATATAAGATTGAGCAACTATCGGCACATTCTGCAATCCACTCATCTCCAAAACTGTCTTCATGGCCATATAAATGCCATTTGCATTTCGGGAAGATGAGCAATTGATGAAGCACAGGAACTTTTCTTTAATCTCTAAGTTTTCTGCATACCTGATAGCAACTTTCAGTTTATCTGTCTTAAATGACTTGGCTTCATCTGCAATTACACCAAAAAAAAAAAAAAGTCTTATTCACTGCCTGTGCAATTTCTTTGCAAACCAAATCTGCAATACTTCATTTTGAAATTCAGGGCTTGTGTAATTAAAATAACTTGCCTGCATTTTCTTGAAAGTTTTGTGAGACTTTGAAAAGAAATCACAAAATTCCTGGAAATTCCCTTTCAATTTTGATTCCTTTTACAGCATCATGCCCTTGAAAAGCTTTTCAAAAGTAACTGGACAATATCACAAACCTAAGTAAGGTAATCCCAGGTTCTCTAAATGGTACTTTTATTACTTGCCAAAAGCTTCACTTCTGCTGATCCAGTTTCTTTGCTATGTTTGAAGCATTGCCACTTTTCCATACATGAACCCAGGAAACGGCGTGGTTAAACAATTCTTCAGAGATTTTCTTCCAATCTTGCACACCTATTTAGATAAATGAATCATCCACATAGCCTGTTTCAACAGAGAAAGCAGAATATAGCATCTTGTTGAACAGAATATTCAATCCAAGGTAATTTGTTGTAATGGAAAACTGAAAAAAAGAACGGCTGTGTTTCTCAAACATCCTCCTTGGAAAATCAGGCAGATGTGGTTGATTAGGCCCATTGCTTTTTTCTTTGAGATCTGTAGGAACATTAACACTTCTCACATCATTTTCTGTGATATCTGTGCTGAGAGACCCCGTACTCACTGCATCCAAAGATTCAAGACCGTCTTGCTGTACTTATGATGATCAGGTGTCCAGAGCTGAGGTTGGTGGTGGCAGAGCCCAACCTGCAGGTGTTGCAAAATACTGCAGTGAATCAGCTGCTGACAGTTCAACAGTCACTTTCACAAACAGCTTCCGAATGTCTGTTTTAGCTTTTCACGGTTTTTAGATATGTCCATCAACAGAGGTGATGTGTGTGGGGAGGTCACATACCCTCCAACCCCCACAGATTTCTGACAGGTTTTCTATTTATTTCTTTTGCAGGGAGTGGGTTCAAAATACCTGAGTGCAAGGTAGCTTATTTCAAAACAGACACCAGTAATAGTGAGTTGCCCCCCTTTGCAAGTTTGGCTCATGGTGGCACTGACCCACAGTGACCTTCCAGCCAGGCCAATGGAGCCACACATGGGGAGCAAATTCTGTGCCTGTCTAAAGCTTGCAGGATTGGGCCTGCCATGGAGTTACTGCTGGCCTCTGGGACCGGGTACCTGCCACAGAGTATGTTTGGGTCTCCACAGGGAACTATGGGGGATTTAACCCGGCCATGAGGTGGCTAATGAGCAGGAGCCCCCAGCTGAGAAGGGGGCTTGGAAGCCATAGCTGGAAACCACTTAGCCTTCAGCAACTTGGGGCAGGGCTGGAGCTGCTCCACTCTCATGCCTAGGATTCCTGTTGACTCTGAGTCTGCTCCACTTGGTCCAATGGTGCTGCCAGGCCCCCTCCCTATGCAGCAGTCAAGTGACCTCGGAGGCTGGGTGAGCTGCGAGCTGTGCCCTGCGAGGAGAGAGAGAGGAGCATCAGATGGGTGCTGCAGGGAGGGGACAGTGCTTTCTGGGAGGGGAGACTGAGGGTAAGGTGGGGTCCTGCACACAGGGGACATAACTCGAGCTATTCAGGGGCGTGGCTGAACCTTTAAATTGTGCTCCCCCCACTGTCAACAGTTACGGATCGCCTCTGGCCCTCACATCAGGGTTGTGGGTGCGTAGAAAATGTTGTTTTTTAAAATCTGAATTGTAAAATACTGAACGAAAGTCAGCATATACCCTTTTGGGAGGCAATGACCCTCCCTCACACCCCTCCCCTTCCCAAATCTCTGCTCCTGCTTGGAAGCCTATTCCAGTGTTAGCTATCTTTATAGTTAGAAAGTTTTTTTTTATTTTCCTAATATTTTACCTAAATCTGCCTTGCTGCAGATTAAGCCCTTTTCTTCTTGTCCTTGTTCTACCTCCACGAAGAACATTGAATAACCAACCTCTTTATAACTGCTCTCAACATATTAGGTGACTGTCATCAGGCCCCAATCAGTTTTTTTTTCTCAAGACCATTTAGTTTTTTCCCATTTTTTAATAAGAGCATCCCACGAATACTTGTCCTTCCTGAGGTTAAACTGATCTGATGAGGAAAAACACGATTTCTCAAATCTGTTTCAGCCCCAAAACTTCCATTCTGTCATCCAAACATCATTCCATCTTGTACCATGAAATTCTGTGTGTATATATAAGTATGGCATTTAATAATCAGGTGACATTATGATGCAGTATTAGCATCGAAACTTTTATATTCAATACAATATGTAATCTTCATGCATTGATACCTTCTTGATACTCATCCACACCAACATTCAACTACCCTCTTTAACATAGCACTTTCCAGGCAACAAGAATGTCACCCAACAAGAATATCAGTGCACATAATAAAGAATAGCAGGTCTGTATCACTTATGTGTCTGGTTTTGTTTGGTAGTGTACATTATACAGCTTCTCAGATATTTTGAAAGCCATAATATAAATATGTATTTTGCAATAAAGTTAGAGATTCTTAAGTGCATAATCATCAGCTTTGCATTGTTTCTACATCTGGAGTGAATCCTGGCATCACTGAATGAGTTTTGTCACTGACTTCACTGGAGACAGGATTTCACTCCTGGAGCATAATCTATGAAGATACATTGTGATTCTCATTCCTTTCTTATGTACAGCAAGGATGCTCTATATTCAGTAACTGTGTGTAGACTGTTACAGATATGTGCACTGATCCAGCAAAGCACTTAAACATGTGTTTAACTTCAAGCATGCAAGTAAGCCCATTGATTGCAGTGGATCTGCTCACTTGCATAAAATTGAGTACATGCTGGATCAAGACCATAGATATACATTTTTCATTTATATTCCTACTTTTATCTGCGGGTCAATGAGTTCCTACCACATACTATTTATTGGCACAGTATTATCAAGTGTAATATTCTTCAAAGCAGAGCTGTTTCCCAAAGTAGATGATTTTCTCTTCTTTACCCTTCAGTACTCTCAGCAGCTTTTCTGGAAAAAAAAAAATCCCTTGTGTTCAGCTGAATAACAATCTGAATATGTTTAATTGTCTAGATACTAATTTTCTTAAATACATCTAGATCACAGATTTCTTTTGAATCTCAACCAACCAACTCAACCAACCAATTCAGAACTCAGCTGGAATGAAACAGTTTTTTAAAACAGAAACAAAAACAAAACAAAACATGCCAATTCACTTCAGCTGGCTCAGCCTCTTCACTAACAGATGAGAACAAAATAAATCCAGTTTAATTTCATTTCTGACAAACAGTTTTCTTTCTTGTTTTACCTGACATGTTAAAATCACATTTCTCGTGAACAGCATCATCCTCTCTGTGTGGTGGCTGTTTTAATCATTTCCCCCCAAATTCTCAGTTAAACGATACAGCTACCCACTGGAGTGTTTAAAGAATTTTGATTAAACCATTTGGTCGATTCTTCCATGAAAGTTTACAATAACCAGGATTTTCTTCTAGGGAGAATAAAAATTCTTGCTTTCTTTCAGAACAGAACTGGAGACTTGGCCTCATTATGCCATGTTTCTATAAAAACGTTGAGCCAATTTTTTTTTTAACTTGCTACATAAATTGCATTTTCAAATCATGTATTCAAACATACAGGAAAAAGAATCGCTGGTGGGCACTCTAACATGGGCACGCGTGTGTGTAATTGCCCATTTAGTATATCTAAATGTTTGTCTGTGTGAGTGCAAATGTAACCCAAATGTAAAGCTCAGAGTGTATGATTTGGCCTCTGTGCCTGTTGCAGCTCTCAATTTCAGAATCTGGCTCTTAAGTTCTAGCTGTTACGATTCATGCTTTGAGCACTAGAGGGCTCTGATTTTGTTCCTAGTAGACTGGCCAAGATGGTGGTCATCACACAAATATGCGAGCAATGGATGTGCTTGTGAATTTTGCAGATGGAAATTAGGAAGCCAGCTTTGAAAATAAACTTAATTCAATATATACAGTCACAAAACTCCTGAGATCCTCAAATCTCCTAACATTTTAAAACATTCCATTTCCATTTGATTTTTAATATATGTCCTCCCATACATATATTTGGGCAGTGTTTCAACTAACTTGTCCCCAAGATATGAATTGCTAATTTGGGTTTTAAAGTCCTCTCTAATGTTTCCACCTCTGTCTGAACCCAATAGTAAATTGGTTCAGGACCTCTGTTCAAAGTGTAGAAGAATATGTAGATTTGTGCTGATAGAGTTGGGGCTTTAATAGTCCCAGCTAGATTTTGTAATTAATGAAGGGAAGTATTGCCTTATAGAAGTGTTAGCTCAGCCTCATTGTGGACTGCTCCAATATGGGCAGTGCATGGCCCGGGTAGACAGACCGTGTGCTCAGAAGATCAATGGAGGATAAGTGACAGGGAAGTATTATCCACTCTGTTCTGCAGAGTGGCAGAGAAGTTGTTTCATGATTTAAGTACACCCAGAGGCAAAGGCACTTCTTTGCCCTGCAGGGAAGTGGCTGATAAATATGCAGAGTCACACATGATCCAACACCTCTCCCAGCTCACTCCACCGGCACAGTGTGCAGGAAGTCCCCGTGGATCACTGCTTCCCAAAGTACAGAGAGTGCTCTGCATGCAGTGGAATTAGTGTGGGCTCGTGAAATCCTGGAACCACACAAGTCCCACTGTATCATAGAATCATAGAATATCAGGGTTGGAAGGGACCTCAGGAGGTCATCTAGTCCAACCCCCTGCTCAAAGCAGGACCAATTCCCAGCTAAATCATCCCAGCCAGGGCTTTGTCAAGCCGGGCCTTAAAAACCTCCAAGGAAGGAGATTCCACCACCTCCCTAGGTAACGCATTCCAGTGCTTCACCACCCTCCTAGTGAAATAGTGTTTCCTAATATCCAACCTAGACCTCCCCCACTGCAACTTGAGACCATTGCTCCTTGTTCTGTCATCTGCCACCACTGAGAACAGCCGAGCTCCATCCTCTTTGGAACCCCCCTTCAGGTAGTTGAAAGCAGCGATCAAATCCCCCCTCATTCTTCTCTTCTGGAGACTAAACAATCCCAGTTCCTCAGCCTCTCCTCATAAGTCATGGGCTCCAGACCCCTAATCATTTTGTTGCCCTCTGCTGGACTCTTTCCAATTTTTCCACATCCTTCTTGTAGTGTGGGGCCCAAAACTGGACACAGTACTCCAGATGAGGCCTCACCAATGTTGAATAAAGGGGAACGATCACGTTCCTCGATCTGCTGGCAATGCCCCTACTTATACAGCCCAAAAAGCCGTTAGCCTTCTTGACAACAAGAGCACACTGTTGACTCATATCCAGCTTCTTGTCCACTGTGACCCATAAGTACTTTTCTGCAGAACTGCTACCTAGCCATTTGGTCCCTAGTCTGTAGGAGTGCATGGGATTCTTCCTTCCTAAATGGAGGACTCTGCACTTGTCCTTGTTGAACCTCATCAGGGTTTTGTTTGGCGCAATCCTCTAATTTGTCTAGGTCCCTCTGTATCTGATCCCTACCCTCCAGTGTATCTACCACGCCTCCCAGTTTAGTGTCATCTGCAAACTTGCTCAGAGTGCAGTCCACACCATCCTCCAGATCATTAATAAAGATATTAAACAAAACCGGCCCCAGGACCGACCCTTGGGGCACTCCGCTTGAAACCGGCTGCCAACTAGACATGGAGCCATTGATCACTACCCATTGAGTCCGACGATCTAGCCAGCTTTCTATCCACCTTACAGTCCATTCATCCAGCCCATACTTCTTTAACTTGGCAGCAAGAATACTGTGGGAGACCGCATCAAAAGCTTTGCTAAAGTCAAGGAATAACACATCCACTGCTTTCCCCTTATCCACAGAGCCAGTTATCTCATCATAGAAGGCAATTAGGTTAGTCAGGCATGACTTGCCCTTGGTGAATCCATGCTGACTATTCCTGATCACTTTCATCTCCTCTAAGTGTTTCATAATTGATTCCTTGAGGACCTGCTCCATGATTTTTCCAGGGACTGAGGTGAGGCTGACTGGCCTGTAGTTCCCCGGCTCCTCCTTCTTCCCTTTTTTAAAGATGGGCACTACATTAGCCTTTTTCCAGTCATCCGGGACCTCCCCCGATCGCCATGAGTTTTCAAAGATGATGGCCAATGGCTCTGCAATCACATCCGCCAACTCCTTTAGCAACCTCGGATGCAGCGCATCCGGCCCCATGGATTTGTGCTCATCCAGTTTTTCTAAATAGTCCCGAACCACTTCTTTCTCTCGGAAGGCTGGTCACCTCCTCTCCATACTGTGCTGCCCAGTCCAGCAGTCTGGGAGCTGACCTTGTTTGTGAAGACAGAGGCAAAAAAAGCATTGAGTACATTAGCTTTTTCCACATCCTCTGTTACTAGGTTGCCTCCCTCATTCAGTAAGGGGCCCACACTTTCCTTGACTTTCTTCTTGTTGCTAACTTCTGTGTCCATGGTCCTTTGCTCCCATGCAGGGCTGAATGAGAATCAATTGGCTCACTTATATAGTGAGATCAACATTAACAGACTAAAAATATACCACATATGGACACAATGTGGGGCAGTTAATGTTGGTTTGAGAACTTTGTTATTTTCATGTCTTGACTTTTTATTATTCTTATTAAATACCTAGCTCTTATATAGCACTTTTTTCATCAGTAGATCTCAAAGCACTTAATCCCAGAGTTCTTAATATAGGAATTCTTTTAAGTTAACCTTTGAAAGCATATGCATAGTAAACCTTAGAATATTTGTGCTTACAATTAGTGCCAAACAGCAAAGATGTGTAGGATTGTGGGGTTTTTTGTTTGTTTGTTTTGTATAAGATTAAGGAATGGATCCCACCTTTTAACGGGCTTCTCTGTACCATTGAATACTATCTCTTAAGAGTCCCTAAGGGTAAGATACTTTGTGAATTCCTTCATGGAAAATTAATTCTTTTCCTTCTAACATGCTATATTGCTAGCTTGCCACCTTAGCAGTTCCTTAAGAAGCCTCTCAAATACAGAATGTCTGATGATATGAACATACGAGGTTTCAAACTTATTATCTTTTCTCTCCATTATCATTTCAATTACTGATGATATTTCCCCTCAAATTTGTAACTCCCTTCCCATCCCAGAACATGTTTGTTCTGAACAGCTTCTACAATTTATTCTCTCTCACACTAAGCTCACCCATGTTGGCAGGTGTACTGTAGAATTTATTAAGTATTTTAAACAGCATTTGCTTAAGTAGTCTATTAGATAATCTGAGTATTAAAGACTTCATTGAGACCAGAATGTCACCTTCTCTTTGCTTTATAACTTTTCTCTCAAATTTTTACCCAGTGTCTTTCTATGTGTGGAAAGTGTAGGTCTTTCCCCCAGATATATTATTGGGGTAATTCTTATGCCTATTTGTATATATTGTAGTAATTCTATGGAATACATAGTATTCCCACCATCATTACTTCCAAGCAGGAAAAGCCTGGGAGGAAAAAATGCAACCCCCACAACATCAAAGGTGGACTGGGGAGGTTGTCTGGTCAAGCAGGCTCCTTTAAGGGTTCCCCCATCTTTCAGGTTGGGTGAGCAGGAAAGGAGCGGACCATTACATGAGCTGGATGGAAGAGTTCAGGTAATCCCTTTCCCACTGTGCTCCAGGGGAAAGGTACATATGCCATGTCCTGCCAGACAGAGGCTCCTCTTATGCCCAGAATTGGACTTAGGAGAAAGTATCCCCTAAGGAAGCTGGGAAAGGGTTTGGGGTTCTTAAAATCTGGTACAACAAGACAACCCCCCTTTCCCTAGCACCTTAACCCTTGTATAAAGGGAGGACTCTTTGGTACCAGAGACAGGCTAGGACTAGGTTTAGAGTGGTGGTATGCTGACAGCAGCCCTCTAGTAGGTGGAAACAAATGAGGAAGGAATAATAACCTGCACTGTATGATTTATTACTGGATAGTCCCCAGATGAGTGAAGCTAATAAAGTTGAAGACTAATCAAATGACATTCCTTACATCTTGTCTTTTTTTTCTGCATGTCTATTAGGCTTGTTAACATGACCTTGATGACAGTGGTTTCAGTGTTCTGTCAAATCTACAGGTGAAGCAAGTACTGCAGTCAATAACTACTCACGGAGAATGCCTTGCCTCCATGTCTTTTGTGTTTAAGCCAAGAGCCCTCAGATGAGCCTCATGGCTAACAAATCATAGAGAGGTCATCTCTGAGGTAACCAGGAAACAAGCTGATGGCCCCTGCTGATTTCAGGGCACTGGTATAGTGTCAGTTCATTTTTATCCGTATTAGTCTTGGCAGTCATCATAATATTGTTCATTTGGAAGATTGCTGAACATAGCTGGACAAATGGTTCAGTGTCTTCAGTTACAAATGGTTTGTTTCATTCTTAATATGGAATTCCCAACATCAAACTCTATGAATATAGCAGCCCTGCTGTTCTATTTGAATGTCAAATTCATTTATAGAAGTTTCTGAATCCACAACTGCTTTTCCCCTTGGGTATATATATTGTCATCGCCTGTCCATTATGTATCAGGTTTTTACTGGACACCATCTGAAAAAAATACCTATATAGATGTTCACCCTGTGATCTGGATTCAGCAGAGTGCAGCAGAAGTATTCCACTTGAGGGAGCAGGGACATGTGTATATTAGAAGAAAAAGTTTTCCGGTATATACAATATCCTGAAGATTCTTATGGACCATTGGTTGCCAGCTCCCCTACATGGCCCATTAATGTTCAAGGTACATGCTGCACATTTCACATTGGTAGATGAAATACTGAAATATCATTTCAAGCTGGCATTTACCCTGAGGTAATGCAAGTAATTGGAACAAGTACTCTGTACCCTGTGAAATGACTGATAGTAGTATCAGGGACTGAGTCACAGTTTCCTCCAAACACCCCCATCAGATCCTCTACAGTTGTTAGCAAATGTTTGATAGATGATTAATTGCCGGTTTATTCTTGCTTGAAATGCTCGGACTGCAAACCCACCTGCTGTAAGTTTTGTATAATATACCACCGACAAGTCCCTGCTTAGCTTCTTTTTACTTCAAAAACAAAACTTAACAAAGACTTAAAGAAACTAACATACTATTTTTTCTCATTGTTGTTGCATTCTTACTGACACCAGCAAAGGGAAGTTGTCAGCATGACATACCCTGAGCAAGACTATTATTAAGATTTGAGAGTGGTGAAGGCTGCCAAAATGAGTAGTACAGACCTATAAAAGGATAGATCAGTGGAGTAACTTTCAAAAATCTTCCAGAATTTGAAGAAAAATGAAAACAAAATTGAAGTATAAGTAGCGTTTGCATTTCAAAACAATGTTAATACTTTGTCCTGCATGTGAGTCCAGGAAAAGGGTAAATATGTGCATTTTTCCAATATGCAGATTTTCATGTATATATTCCATCAAATCCTTGATTCTTTAAATTATGAAGAATGAGATGAATGATCTGAGTCTTTTGTTCTGGGGTGGCGTTAGTCACAGTTGACTTTAGACACCAGCTTGGCTGTTTCAGAAAAGTTCACGTAATGTAATTTCAAACATGGTCTATCACTGCCCTTTAAAAAGGATGCTTCTGCAAACAGAGATTTGTCAATATGTTTTAATTAATAATGATGTTAGTCTGGAGTTTTCAGTGTTAAACAAACAAAAAAAAGTGTAAAGGTCCCCAGACAACCTTAACTCCAGCTGACTGAAGAATTTTAAGAGTACATACAAGGAACTTTGGGGTGAAAACTATTATAGGAATTTTGTATTTATCAAAAAACAACCCACCTACCATTCTATTTCTTCACACTGAATTGTGGTGGGTAGGTTGTTACTCCAAACATTTCTTACTGTTGGTGCAGCATAAGATGGCTTTTATCTACCTGTTTAACATAAGTAGATAGAAGTGAGAGAGTGCATTTCAGCCAGGTAACTTGCTCTAGTTAAGATCTTTTCTTCCTACTTAACAGTGCTTTTGAGATTGCACCCAGATTACCTTGGCTGGCTGAGAAGTTTTGCAAATGAAGTAATCATTAAATGGTCTGTAGCCATCAGTTAGGGAAGTGATACATGAGGTGTCTTGTATTTGGCTCTATGCCTAAAAGTAAGGTATTTGCTGCTGTCCCGCTGAAGAAAGCTGCAGTACTGCCAAAGTACCCATCATTGATTTTTATTTCTGAATGAAGCAATACATGTGTATAAAGGCACGCAATCACAAGTCCCGTTAAAATCAAGATGCATTTATTATTGCATGTATAACAAATTCCATATTTTGATAATCAGAAAATAGTTTTATTGTATGCCTCTTGTTGCTTATCTGTATGCATAAGTAGATGAGCCATAGAATGCACCTAAAACATTTGAATACCTCTCAATTTTCTTATCTATTTATAGAAGAGGTCTTTATTTGACTATCTGCCAAAAGTGTTCATGTTTAAGTACAGTATCAGAATAAAAGTTGCCACTGAAGTGTATGTCTATTAATGAGACAAAACCAGATTTAGACATGGTTCAAATAAAAGCAACTCTGTTGGCTTCAGTGGAATTACACCCAATTACACCAGGACTGAATATAAGAGAGAGTACGTACAAGAAACTACTGGATTAGAATAAAGGGTTGTGCTATTGATTACACTGCTCTACAGCCAAAATGCTTCTGAAATAAATGTAGTCAAACTTTACTAATTCTGGGTCACTGAGAATGCAAATGATGCTTAAAATTGTTGATTGGCTCTAGTTTTCAAGATATGCTATTGGGTCAGTATATACGACCCTTGACTTGGGAATGGCGGAGGATAAGTGAGTTATAAAGGGAACGGATCTCAATTTAAACCAGAAATGACTAAAATACATCTTCGACTGGATCTATGAATAAATCTATGACTGGGTTTGGACAGTACTTGCTTTTTAGGCAAAACAATGAATGATGCAATCTGAAGCTGGTATTGCATCATACATGATATGAATTGCATCATGTTATTCCTAGAAGTCATGGATGATGCAATCATAACAAAGCTTACATCACTCTGCTGAACAAATTGCCCTATATCAGCTCTAGAAAACCTACAGTGTCGTGCTCTCTTATTTGTCAGTGTTTGATTTTGCAAAGGGACACATGCTGTTTTACTGCATAATGCCAATGGTTTGCCATGAATTCCAGTTGGTCATGCAGTCCATATGAAGGAAACCTATGACAACATGAAATAACTTTTGAGGTGCATAAACTATGACCAACATAGGTGGCAGCTTTGTGGCAATTTGAAGGTTGTTGCTCTCTTGCTTGGTCTGCAGACTGGATACACAAAGTACTGCTGTTTTCTCTGTGAATGGGATAGTCGTGCAAGAGACTTCCACTACATCAAGAAAGATTGGCCACGCCAACAGTCATTGGAGCCTGGGAGGAAAAGTGTTCAGCATCCACCACTTGTTGAATCAAGGAAGATTTGGTTACCACCCTTACACATCAATCTGGGTCTGATGAAGAACTTTGTCAAGGCCATTGACAAAACACAAACAGCTTTCAAGTACCTCTGTGGAAAATTTCCAAGGTTAAGTGAAGCTAAGATAAAGGAACGTGTCTTTTTTGGTCCTCAGATTTGTGAACTTCCTCGAGATGATGCATTTTACCATGCACTGCGTGCAGGGCCGGCTCCAGGCACCAGGCAACCAAGCACATGCTTGGGGTGGCACCTGGTAAGGGGTGGCCAATCTTGGGGTGGTGGGGGGGCGGCGCGGCACGGCATTCTGCGTGGGGGGAGGCGCTCCGGCGGCGCTCGGCGGGGGAGCGGCGCGGGGCGCGGCACTCGGAGGGGGTTCCGGCGGGGTGCGGCGCTGGGGGGGAGGGGCTCCAGCGGCGCGGGGAGTGGCGCTCGGGGTTCCGGCGGCGCAGCGCTCAGCAGGGTGGGCTCGGCGGGGCGGTGCTTTTCTTTGCTGCTCGGGACAGCAAAAAAGTTAGAGCCGGCCCTGACTGCGTGCCAAGGAAAAGACGGAATGGAAAGCCTTCCAGTTAGTGGCAATAAATTTTCTCGGAAACAACAAGGCAGACAACTACAGGTTGTTGGTGGAAAACCTCCTCATGGCATACAAAAGCCTTGGTTGCAACATGTCACTAAAGATACATTTTTTCACTCTCATCTAGATTTTTTTTTCCACCGAACTGTGGAGCAGTGAGCGACGAGCACGGCGGACATTGCAACAATGGAGAAACGCTATCAGGGCAAATGGAGCCCATCAATGCTTGCAGACTATTGCTGGACAGTGACAAGAGATGCTCCATTTAATGAATACAAGAGACAAGCCAAGAAGAGTCGAGTAGACACTGAATAGGACTAAACTATGGACATAAGTTTTTTGCCTTTTGTTTCATAATAAATTTTATTTATATAACCCTTTTGCTGTTTTTAAAGTGTTACGTAAACAGGACAGGTGAAATATTATCATGTAACGCAACCATAAACACATGAAAAGACCTAGGTTTACAATTTATGATTAAAACTCTATCTACACAATATACATAGAGAAAATGTAAAAACTTAATTATCTTAGAAACAGTAGCCAATCAGTTGTTTTAATTGTCATATTTGAATTCAGCACATCAAAATACATAATAAATAGCACATTTTATCTCTGAAGCAGATGACTTCTCAAAAATTGTAGACCAGTGTTATTTGTGGATCAACTCAGCTGGGGTGGGGGGAAATGTGCTGGGCAGATGAGGGAGAGCAAGACTACTCAAAACAGGATGTTGTTTGCAAGCTAAGTTTTTTCCATGCCAAATTAATTAGCTCAACATTTTCACAAAGCTTGGTAATTTTTATACTGACTTCAGGTTGAGTTTTTGTATGTTTCCTCCACAGAAGAAATATTTTAATGAACGATTTATAAAACTCCTGAAAACAGGAATTTATAATGAAACTGCTAAAGCAACTGTAGCTATAGCAAGTGGTGTGATATTTTCTAACTTGGTCAATTCCAGAATCGTATGAAAATGCCAGTTTTGCAAACATGGCCATTAATTTGGACATACACTCAAGCAACTAGAGGCATCATTTGGTAAGATTGTCTCAGGGTGCCAAAATGGTTTTACATCCCCCTCCCCTCTCCTCCCTCCCTTGATTTCACTATCTCCAACTCCACTGATTGAGACAAATCATTTAGGCCTTGGCTACACTTACCAGGTAGTTCGACGGCTGGAAATCGAAGTTCTGGGTTCGACTTATCGCGTCTAGTCTGGACGCGATAAGTCGAACCCGGAAGTGCTCGCCGTCGACTGCGGTACTCCAGCTCGGCGAGAGGAGTACCGCGGAGTCGACGGGGGAGCCTGCCTGCCGCGTGTGGACCAAGGTAAGTTCGAACTAAGGTACTTCGACTTCAGCTACGTTATTCACGTAGCTGAAGTTGCGTACCTTAGTTCAAATTGGGGGGGGTAGTGTAGACCAAGCCTAAGATTAAGCTGAGCAATGAATGAGGAAGAGATTTAGGCTACATCTACACTACAGGGGGGAGTCGATTTAAGATACGCAAATTCAGCTACGTGAATAACGTAGCTGAATTCGACGTATCGCAGCCGACTTACCCCGGTGTGAGGACGGCGGCAAAAATCGACCTCTGCGGCTTCCCGTCGACGGCGCTTACTCCCACCTCCGCTGGTGGAGTAAGAGCGTCGATTCGGGGATCGATCCCCGAGAGGTCGATTTCTACCCGCCGATTCAGGCGGGTAGTGTAGACCCAGCCTTACTGAGATACTTACATAGACTTAAGGGAAGACTAGACCATTTTGATAGTCTAGTCTGATCTCCTGCATAATACAGAGACATTCCCTTTCTCTTAAGGTACCAGTACCTTCAAGGTGGCAGAACCACATTCCTTTGTCTAGGGTGGCATAATCTCACCCAGCCTGACAGACACACCTTGATAATGTAATGTCCAATATGTTTGTAATTTTGAATTTGTCACCAGTACATACACCATACAATAATATTAATGATCAGTATGTTATTAGCTTTCTATTCATATCTTCCATGACACCTTTTAGATACAGGTTATGACATTCGTAAGTTGGGGTACACTGAAATGGTCAGGCCAACTGAATTTCACTACCAAATACCTGTGAGGCGTCTGCACTCTTGCATTGGTATCCAATTCTGTTAGGGTCACAACAGGTTATAGAACTTCATCCATTGATTTCTCCATCAAGCCCATAACTTCTTGAGCTACAGCATATATTTTAGAAAACTATCTAGTCTTGACTTAAAAACTTCAATTGATGGACAATCCAATACATCCCTAGATAAATTGTTCCAAATGGCTAATGATCCTCAGGTTTAAAAACTATTTTTTATTTCTAATCTAGAAATCTTCTTCATCTTCCAACCATTGTATCTTGTTATGCCTTTTCCTGCTAAATTAAAGAACCATATCAAAAATTTGTTACCCACGGAGGTTGTTGTAGACCATGATCAAGTCAATTCTTTACCTTCTCTTGAATAAATTAAAAAGATTGAGATTCTGTAATCTCTCATTATACCTTGATTTTTTCAAGTAGCTCTTTTCAGAACCCTTTCTAATTTTTCTGTGTCCTTTTTGAAGTGTGGACACCACAACTGTATTCAGTACGCCAGGAATGGTCTCACTAATGCTTTATATGGAGGTATTATCTCCTCCCTACTCCTATCTGATATTCCTCTGTTTATACTTCAAAGGATCATATTTGCTCTGTTAGCTACAGCATCACACACATGTTCAAGTCATTATTTTCCATCATCCATAAGTGACCTATTTTTGTTCCTAGATGTACGACCTTGAATGTGACTATGGTAAAATATGTCTTGAACAAATGAACCTGTTGTTAAAAAAGGCCATACTGGGTCAGACCAAATGTTCATCCAGCACAGTATCCTGTCTTTTGACAGTGGCCAATGCCAGGTGCCCCTGTGCCAGATTTATGTTACCAATCTGCCCGGGGCATCAGGTGATCAGGCTGAGGCCACAGGATCTTTAGGGGAGGAGATGGAGGGGCACACCAAGTGTCTAAGATTTAAAGCTTTATTAATAAAATAATAAAATAAATAACAGCGGAGGGTGCTGGGGGTTCCCCACGTCACTTAGAAGAAGGAAGAAAGCATTAGTGCCCAAAGCCCTAACCCACTTTCATACTCACACCCGCACTACTTGAGGCTGGCCAAGCCTGGGTGTAACATAAAAAGAAGAGGGGGAAGGGTGGATGGGAGTTCTTGTCCCGTGCCTGGGTCATCCAGGATCTGCTGTTGATCTCCGACTTGCTTTGGCTCTCAGGAGGGTTTTTAAGTCCTGGGTTCTTTTGGGGGTGTTTCGTTCAGGGACCTCTGCTCCTGGTGCTCTTTGTACCAGTCCAAACTGGCTTTCTGTGGCCTTCTCAGCTTTCCCAAAACACACCAGCTCCAGGGACATGAAACCTTGTTTCCCCTCTCCCCCCATTGGCCTTCGCTGTCTCGCTTGTTTTTGCACTCTTTGCAGTCCTGCTCAGCTTAGTTCTCCTTTTCTCATGGCTGGCTGGGGTTGGGTAAGATGTGAATGCAGCTTCAGACTTCTTGCCATGACCTTGGACCGGGGCCAGCGTCTTATCTTCAGACTGAGCTAGCTGAAGTGTCGAGTTAACCCGTTCTCTGATCTCTTCCTCCCTCACCCTTTGGCCTCTCACAACCTGCAAAGGAATCTTCCACTCCACATTCACACCTTTAACCCTTCCCAAAATGCCTTGCGATGCTTGCAACAGCGTTAGCAACATACAATTCTGATCTGCTTCCCCAGGGGCATAAGGGAGGGGGCCATTGGGTTGTGACATTCCAGAGGGAATTAACAGAACAGGTAATCATCAAGTGATCCATCCCCTGTCACCCATTCCCAGCTTCTTCCAAAAAGAGGCTAGGGACACCATCCCTGCCCCTCCTGGCTAAAAGCCATTGATGGATCTATCTTCCATGAACTTATCTAGTTCTGTTTTGAACCCTATAACAGTCTTGGCCTTCACAACATCCTCTGACAAAGAGTTCCACAGACTGACTGCATTGTGTGAAAAAATACTTCCTTTTGTTTGTTTTAAACCTGCTGCCTATTAATTACACTTGGTAACCCCTAGTTCTTGTGTTATGAGAAGGAGTAAATAACACTTCTTATCTACTTTCTCCACACCAGTCACGATTTTATGTACCTCCATCATATCCCCCCTTAGTCGTCTCTTTTCCAAGCTGAAAAGTCTCAGTCTTATTAATCTCTTGTCATACAGAAGCCCGTTCCATACCGCTAATTATTTTTGTTGCCCTTTTCTGAACCTTTGCCAACTCCAATATATCATTTTTGAGATGGGGGTAACCAGGACTGCATGCAGTATTGAAGGTGTGGGCATGCCATGGATTTATATAGTGGCATTATGATATTTACTGCCCTTTTCTAATGGTTCTTAACATTCCGTTAGCTTTATTGACTGCCTCTGCACATTGAGTGGATCTTTTCAGAGAACTATCCACAATGACTCCAAGATCTTTCTTGAGTGATAACAGCTAATTTAGATCCCATCATTTTATATGTATAGTTGGGATTATGTTTTCCAATGTGCATTACTTTGTATTTAGCAACATTGAATGCCATCCACCATTTTGTTGCCCAGTCACCCACTTTTATGAGATCCCTTTGTAACTTTTCACAGTCAGCATTGGATCTAACTATCTTGAGTAACTTTTGAACTATCCGCAAACTTTCCCACCTCACTGTTTACCCCTTTTTCCAAATCATTTATGAATATGTTGAACAACAAAGGTCACATTACAACTCCCTGGGGACCCCTGCTATTTACCTTTCTCCATTCTGAAAAATGACCATTTATTCCTACCTTCTGTCTTTCTGTCTTTTAACTGGTTATTGATCCATGACAGGACCTTCCCTCTTATTACATAAACGCTTACTTTGCTTATGAGCCTTTGGTATTGGATCTTGTCAAAGGATTTCTGATAGACCAGGTTCATTTTATATATACTGGATTGTTCTTGTCCACATGCCCTGTCAAAGAATTCTAATAGATTGGTGAGGCATGATTTCCCTTCACAAAAGCTTTGTTGGCTCTTTCCCAAAATATCATATTCACCCATGTCTGATAATTCTGTGTTTTTATTGTAGTTTCAACCAATTTGCCTGGTAGTGAAGTTAGGCTTATCAGCCTGTAATTGCCAGGATCACCTCTGGAGCTTTTTTTAAAAAAAAATCGGTGCTACACTAGCTATCCTCCAGTCATCTGATACAGAGGCTGATTTAAGTGATAGGTTACATACCAGAGTTAACAGTTCATATTTGAGTTCCTTCATAACTCTTGGGTGAATGTCCTGGGGACTTATTACTGGAGACTTATTACTTATTATCAATTTGTTCCAACACCTTCTCTATCAACCTTCAGTCTGGTGTTGATAGAGGAGGACTACACTGATTTTTGCATAGTGCTATTTTTTTTATAAGAATGTCATGCAGGATTAAGGTCTTCAAAGTGGCCTCCATTTGTATCTGCATGTACTACTATTGTGCATATGATTTTCAAGCACAGAGACCTGCATACCTGCAAATTGTGGCTTTTGCATACGCAATTTATACAGCCTCTACATGCAATACAGATCTTAGACGCTAAATATACACACAAGTGTGAGTGTTGAAAACTGTGCTGACAGGTATCCTATGAGCACCCACGAAGAACAGAATGAGGAGCCTTTGAAAATTTGGCCCATAATTTAGACTCAGAATTTATGCTTCAACACACATTTGTCAAATATATATTTTTCCAACTCTTTTACATTCAGGTTTTAATACTTAAAGAGTACACATTCAGATATTTGCACAAGTAGAGGTCACTTTTTCAAAATTATACACTAGACTATGTATATAATTTTTTTTTCTATGTAATTTGGAAATACACACACACACACACATGCTTTCCATTACTCTGAAACAAAAGAAAAAATATTCTTGAATCTGTAATGTGCTGAAAAGTTAAGCTATCAAAACACAATTTAGCCCTAATTGTTCTGGCTTTCTGTCCCTGAAAACACACCACCGATCTGTTACAAAGGCTGACAAGAAATATATCCTCTCAGAGATGTGCTGGTTGGAAAAAAATGTCAAGCAAGCTTGACATGAAGAACTGGTCAAACAAAAAATATCCATCATGTGGAAGCTGGGAGGGCTGAAAATGGATCTGACATTTCTTATAATAACTGAAATACAGACAGAGAAAGTAACCTTTTTTCTCCATCTAATCACTTTTTTAAAAAATGAAGATGCAGAAATATACTGGCTTTATGAAGGTATCTCCACGTGAGTGAGCACTGGTGAGCTGTGTAGGAGATTGAACTTAGAACTCTGTTTAAACTGTTGTTCTCTTTTAAATGTTGGTTAAAATGGTAATATAGGGTTCCAGATGCAATATGTCTAATTTACAAGTGAAAATAAATAATGAAAACCTAACTCTGCAAACTCAACCTGAAATTTGAATTCAAGCTTGGGATATTTTAGCTAACCTAACACCAAAAGTAAAGAGTCTACAGAGGGGATTTAATAAATAATTTTGCTAATACATGAGCCAGAAGAGAATCCAGTTCACTCTCCCACTCATTCAGAAGTACTGAAAGGAGTTCAAAGTAGTGTATAAGACATTTTTGTTGCTAAAATAAGCAGGTATGACTAACTATGAATAGAAAGCAGATCAGCTGAGTAGAAGTCTCTTCTTGTAGACACCATTTAGTTTAATATTTTAATAAGAAGACAATTTATTTAAATAAGACAATAATGATTTAATAATAGTTAATATAATTCTCTGGAACACATTTCCAAAGTTAGGCAATGTGAGAGTTTGATCTGTACTTTTCCTGATTATGTATTGTCAGCACAATAGCTAAAAAGGTTTGGAGGGAAAGAGATTTCTTTTGGGGAGAAGGAGAAAAGCCAGCTGTGGTCAGCTTAATTTGCTTATTACCAATACTTGCACCATCTAAATTTTTGTTGTTTTGATTAAAGTGTACACTTAAGGTTTGAGTGCATATGTGATAAACAGTTATCCTTATTGTCTAACAAAAGGGCATTGGAACTGAACTAAATATATCCTGCATGAGGGGATCACTATGCAGCTTCAAGGTGTGAACTAGGGTTGCGTAATGAAGCTTGGGCTCTGACATAGAAGCTCTATTCCCAAGGATCAGGGATGCCGTCTAAGGGTCCTGTTTTGCTCTGGGTTCTTGCACATGGAGATTTGGCACCATGAAGAGAAATCTATGGATGAGGCTTGACCAGTTCAGGTAGCAGAACTGACTCCACAGAGGCCTGACTGTACCTGCAGGAGAGCTGATGTCTGCTGAGGATCACCGTGACCACCAGCAGCGAAGTGAAACAGACTTCCCATCCAGACCAGCAGGGAGCAGAGAGGACACCACAACTGGGTCAGCAGAGGCTAATTGAGCTCCCTTTGTGGGGCTCTGACCCACTTAGTGCTGGAACAAGCTGAGTCACAGTGCTAGGCAATGTAGCCACTTATCAGGGGCGACCAGGCTGAGCAGCTCTGAAGGGACCACAGCCAGACCAACAGAGGCATGACTCACCACTAGTAAACTTGCTGAAAAATGCATCTAGGAGAGCATCAAAATTATGGGTGAATTTAGGTCAAATTCAGCAAACAGTTTTGGCCAAAAGAATCTGAAAACAAAAAATTTCAAAACAGTTGATTCACATCAATATTTTGTTTAAAAAGTGTCAATTCAAATTGACAGTCTAAACATTTTTTGTTCTACCCAAACATTAATTTTTGTTTTTGTTGGCAAACCTCTCAAAAAAATAAGTTTAGGTTTGAAACTAACAGGTCTTTTTGTCTTTTTTTTTTTTCAGTGCAGTGACTGAACCAAAAAAAAATCAATTATTTACTCACCTTTATCTAAGAGTATATCCTTCTCCTCATCTTTTCAATGGAAAACAACTGCAACTCAGTGTGTGAGCAAGAAAGTATCATTAATGATACTTTCTGGTACTAAGCTACCCAGTTACTTGTATGTACTTGGTATCTAAGCTTTACAACATTTTGTTATGCTCCCATCCCTAATTATCAATGTGTTATGCAATTTACATACATAAACTGTGAAAACAATAAATGCTCCAAATAAAAACGGGGAGACAGATGGTGAAGTGATGCAGATAAACACTAGATGTTTGGGTATATTCGATGAAAAACAGAACACCAAGCAAACTTTCATTTTGGATGTATTCCAGTTGCCTAGAAGCCACAAACCTTAATTTCCACATTCAGGCATCAGCATGTTCACTACACTTTTATCATGGTCTGATTACTTAGCTGGAAGACATTACAACATTAACAACTTTTCTTCAGTTAATACACAAATTAGGTTGTACACGACATTTGTAGTAGCTGGCGAGGATATTTTTATATCATGCTGTGCCACTCTCCTGTATGTGCTTATGGCAATATCTTTTGTGGAAGACTTATCAATGATGTTTTCTAGCCTATCAGTTGAATTGCAACATTTCCATTATGGCATGAATCTACAAGGCTACAGAGATGGCTAGACAAATAGATTGAAAACTATTTTTTCAAAATGATTAATAATTATTAGTACCTCCGTTTTTGCATGTGTAAATTTGAGACCCTATAAAAGGACGCATTTTTCAATTAATAGGAGCTCAGCATTTTGTGAAAGTTATGCTACAGCTAATATTGTTCAATTTAGTGCATCCCAAAACTAAGGCACCCAAAAGCACATATTGCTTAAAAATAATGTAGGCCCAGTTGAATAATAAGCAATTAAACCATTTGTTTTTCAGGTTTGATATAATTAATACTGTAGCTCAAATTAAAAAGAAATTGTAACAGATCCAGCTCCCAATTGAACCAACCTGGAACTTTGAAATCCTAATTGTCTTTCAGGAACCTGTATTATTCTGTGGGATTCACTGTCAAAGGCAGGAAAACTTCTTCAGGAGAGGAAGAATTTTAAGTTTGAAGGGCTGCATACACATTTTGTGTACTGTAATCTAACCATGAATTTCGGTCAAATCTGCTAAGAAACCATACAACAAATGAAATGAAAACAGCTAGGGCTTTCTTTCAAACACAGTGGACCACATTTACTTCTCGTTTCACTTACTTACATCAGTGATAAATCTGGGCCATTGTTTCAAGATAGTTAAAAGGGGAAATACAACATAATCATGTGTGTTGGGGGCAGGAGTAAGGAATTTCAAACAAGACAAGAGAAATGATAGTGATAAGAACTAGATGCATTAAAATATCAAATGAACAATCATATTAATTAAGCAATACATTATACCATGGCTCTTCATCATTATCTTTTAATGATGGGAAGTCAGAATCTTAGCAAGGTGAATGTTATATGGAGAAGAATGATTAATCTCATGTACCATTTATCCACTTAATTCAGATAATCCAAATTCCAGAGTGGCAGGGGTGTTAATATAAATTTTGAGGGGAAGCAGAGTCCTCTCTGTTCTGAGATTTTATTTTCTCACTTTGGGAAACATGTCATTTTGGATGGGGATTTTAATTGTATCCTAGAGACTCATCTGTATCAATTACCCCCTTGCAGAAGGATATCCGAGTCTGATGAGTAGATTGGCAGCAAACCTTTCTTTGCTTGATGTGGAGATTATTATACCCTCAATAATCCCATTTCACTTTTTTTGCATACCATTCCCCAATGCACATTCCCCAACTGACTTTTTCTTATCTCAACTGTGCTGTCAGAAAGTATCAGTAATGTGTCATTTTACACAACTTACTGTTGTAATGGACCAAGCCCCTCATGAGTGGGAGAGAAAGGTCAGGAGACAGATTCTTCTCACTTTCAGCTTCTGAAGTATATTTACAACAATTTAAAGTCTTCAAAGGATATTAATCCCTTTAAGAATAGCAGTCCAGTTCTCTTTGAAAAACTGCAAAGGCATTATTGGAGGGTTGTTGTTAGGTTCTTCAGCCAAGTGAAGAGATTCAGATTTGAGTGTCTAGAATTAGAGTGACAAATCAAGGGATGACAAGCAAGAGTCACGAAGAATTGTAAAAATGACAATAAAGTGACCCATGAAACAACCAGGGAAGCATTAGATCCTCTGTGAGCAAAGTTAGGCTGTCTTTTATGAATTCAGGAAAACTACACTCGGAGAAATAAAGCAGAAAGACTTTGTCCCAGGCTTACGAATGATCGGTTGCTCCGTAACTATATCAGCAAAAATTAATGTGTATATATGGGTAATAAACTCTGTTCAATGCAATTTTAGAGCATTTTGTAAATATTATATCTATATATACACACACACCAATCAGGGGCTCAGAAAACATTTCATACTACTTTAAGGAAATGAACCTGCACTGACTACATTCTCGATTCCAAGACTGAATCAATTAGCCTATTCCTGCTATTTCCTTTCTTAAAGGAGACAAAGCTCCTGGCCCCAGTGTGGAGTTGGGCAGGGGATTTTACAAAATTTGGTGAATCCTGTAGTCTCTACAACATTGCATGATTTTAACAAATCCTGTTAACAATGGGGCTTTCTCACTGTCTAAAATCTGGTTCAGCTGATAAGCTTTATCAGGATTATCTTTTACTGCTATTAGTTAAATCTGAGCAAAGCACATTTCTTGTGAGCAGACACTCTAATGCATGGTAGGAACTTGCTTCATTTTTATTCCCTTTGTGTCTCTGGGAAGCCATTTGGTCTCTTTTGATGCAGAGATGGCCTTTGTTGTTTTTGTTTTGTTTGTTGTTAAGTACTCATTACTTTTGATTATGGGTTAGGGTTAGGGTCTATGGGAGTCTTTCTATTGACTTCCGTGAACTTTAGCTCAGATCCTGTAAACTAGAGCAGGTGTAAATTTTCTTTATTTTAGCTGTCGATGATTTTTTTCTTAATTCTACCTTTGATAGAGAAAAAAGAAAAAATTGAAAATATTCATCACATTATTTTCAGGTATTTCAGCCAAGCTAGTCAAAATTTTCAAAGGTAGAAAAAATAATTGAAATTGACTTTAAAAAAATCATCTTTGCAAAAAATAAACATTTTCAGAAAAACTTGTATGTAAACCACTTCTATTATAATCCTTTGTGCCAGCTGTGGTGGTGTGAGGATAAATAGCTACAAAATCCTACAGTAGTCTGCCCTCCCATTATTTTCATATTATTCTCTTAAGACTATTAGCATGGACCAAGTCCCTCCGTGATGGCAGAGAAGATTCTGGACATTGGTACTTTTCTCATTCAGCTTCTAACACATGCTTTTTTAAAAAAAATACTGGAACAGGTCAGAGACAACGATATATTTTACATAGGCCATAGAAAAACATACACATGAGAATGATTGCCAGTCAGTGTAAATATTTACTGGATTAAAACTGGAAGAATTTGGCAGTGAAAATCATTTTATGGGCAGCTTTTCAAGAGTACATGGCTTTTTGGAATTGTGTTAGATTAAGTGGTTACATACAAACTATCAACTGGGACACAGGATAGCAATTTGTTATCTGAAAGGAAAATACAAGTGAAATCAACCAGAGACACAGTTCTAATAAAATATTATTAGCTTTGCGTTCTGGATTCTAGTACCACCCACATCCCTACCCCTCCCTCCAGTGCTCTAGATTGTACTGCACCGAAGCAGTTCGTGCAGCAAAATTTGTTTTTTTGGGGGGTGAGAATTCATCATATGAAATTTCTGTCTTGGTTGGCGTTTGACATAGGATATTGCTGAGTTAATGGTCCTATTTTTCTCCTTAAATTCAAGTGCTTTTTATCTAATTTGCAACACATTCCAAAATGCAAACTTTGCTATGCTGATTTAAAACATCCAGATTTCCAGGACACTTCATAATTATTCATTAAAGTTCAGCACTTCAAAAGAAGTTGAAACTGATACCAAAGAGTACGAGAATCCTCAATATAACTCATTAAAAGCGCTCTTAAAGCCTGTGCCTAGCGTGTGTTTCAAAAGTTTCACTTTATGCCAACAGTATGCCAAGTGCAAATGTGGCCAATTAAACAGAAAAGTACTAATTAGGAAAATAATATTTTGTTTAATGAAATACAATTTAATATTTAAATATTTATCTATAGATTGGCTTCCCACATCTACTATTGGAAAATGTTTTACAAATATGCAAGTCTGCAACAAAACCATTTGCATTTCGTTTCTGATTTTTTTTATAGAATGAGCAATTTTTAAAAAAATGCTGCTAATTAGTACTCAATAACAAAAATGCTCCTCTTTTAAACTGGTACATCTTTAATTGTTTGTTTAAAAAAAAATTAAATATCCTGAATTAATACAGCATATCTATAATTGCGAATTAGTTAGGATCAAAGACACAACGGGTCACCTAATTCAAAGAAGCTCAGGGACTTTAAAAGGGAAGGAGAACAACCGTTATACAATATTAACCGAAAAAACCTTTAGATAAAAAGTAAACAATCTTGTTGTCCAAAGGGTCTTATTGAGAATCCTTTGCAAACTCAGGAGCTCATTTGGAAGTTAGAAAGTAATTTCACATTTCCATGTGTTTTTACCTTCCTTTTATTCAATTTATTTTTACCCTGTGCAGTGAAATTGCTTCAACCCCTCAGTCAATCTCTTTGCTCACAACTTAATGTTGTGAGACCAATTCTAAACAAAACTATACAGAGATTTGTCTTAGCCCAGAAATGGTGTGCCTGATTCTGCTCTCCCTGCAGTAGTTTTGCACAGATGTAATATCATTGACTTCAGTGGACTCACTGCACTTACCCGTGTGCAGTCAGAGTCTGACAATGCAGCTCAACAAAGTCATCTCCTCTCCATGCTGCAAAGGCAGTTATAGGGCCTGAGCTGAAGTAAATTGCGTGTCTTTGTATTTAGTTCAATGGGTTTTGGATCGGGTCCACAGAATTCAATCAAAGGAACTTTTTAACAATGATGCATATGAAAGTTATATAAAACAAATGCTTTCCAATATGATTTCTATTCACTATGAAACTTAAAGCAACAGCAAAAACATTTGTACATAATTTGATCAGGACTCATTGGGTGAAATCCTGGCCTGTTTAAAATCAATGGCAAATTTCCCATTGATTTCAATGGGGCCAGTAATTTCACCGATTATATTTAGTTTCAGTTTCAAGACAGTTAATATTTGTGATGATGAATAATTTTTAAATTGATGTCTGTTTACTATCTCCATAGAGATCTACCAGTTCTAGTCAATTCTCAAAAGCAGGGTCATGCAAAGAACAATGTCTTTAGATTAGTAATTACATTTAGAGCACAGTATAAGCCATTTTTTAAAACCATTTTTTACAAATTTAGTCGGTCTGTCTAGATGCACAGCAGGGTTATTTTGAACTAATTATTCCCGACTGAATTTTTTAAAGCAAAAAGTTGGAAACAAAAAAAAAGGACATGGTAAATAATAAGATGCGTAGCTCTTTAGTTTATACAGTAATCAGTATTTTATTTGCTAGGTATTGCATGTGTCTGAGGCATAGATCTGCTTACTTGGTTTGCCCTGCTAGGCTTTATATGTTGAAGAATTTCAAATTATGATAATCTTCCTGGAGAAGTGAGGGAACAATACTACTTCTAATATAAGATGATAACTTGCATGCTGTAGGCAGTTTGGGGGATTGTAATGAAACTGATATGCATATAAACTGCTTTAGGATAACTACTGGAGGTGCAATTGCCAGTCGGGGTGGGGGTGGGGGAGTGGGATTGGATTCCAAGTTACAGAATTTAGAGGCTTTGGAATACTGAGAAACAGTAAAATTTTATTTGTAGAAACATTCCAGCTGTGCAATAATTGTATGCTTATTTGTGATAAACCCAAATCTCTGCTTTGTAACATGCAGTTATACCCACGAATAGCCAAAAGTTTTCAAAAAAGGAGGAACACCAAGACGGAGGTCTTTTTTGAGAGAAGGGTTGAAAATTATATATGTATATTTTAGAACGTGGTGAAATTGCTATAACTTTTAAAATAAAAATGGTTACTTTCAAGGTTGATAAATTCACAAAAGTGTTTAAAAAATAGAACTTGTCACTAAAAATATGATGAAAACATATTAGGATTACTGAAAACACATTGGCTTGAAATTTGCACTCCTTTTTTTCACATTTTGAGCTGTTTTGGTTGAGTCTTGTCACCTGCGGTACATGGTACTAATCCTGTTTTTCTGACTAGTGAAGTTTATTTCTTGTGGAAACTGAACATTCTTTTCTGGTTGCTGTTTGGATGCTTGCTCCAGTCTCCCTTCCCTCTTCATTATAGCAACCTCTACGTCCAGCTCCACTCTCTTCCCCTTCCTTCCTTTTCCTCATGCTTTTGTCAGTTCATCCCTTCCTGCTGCCTTGCCTCAATCCAACTCTACACCCATATTTAAATTCTGAAAAATATTTGTTTTAAATTATTCAAAACTACTGAGTAGACACTGCTAGTCTTTACAGTTTTAGTTGTTTTGGCTCAAGCCCCCACCCAGTAATCTGGAAACCTATAACCACTCCGGGGGGCCTTTGCTAGGCAAATCTGTACCCACTCACGAGCACTGAGGTTTGAACGAACAAACTTTATTGGGGCGGAGTGTAGAGGAGACAAGGGAGAGGCCAGGTTGAACTGCGGTAAATATTTACAATTTACCACCTTTCTCCACAATTTAACTCAGGGTGAATAGGTCACACTTCCAAACAACTGGACCCTGAATGGCTGATGCAGTTTGTTCTGCCTCCCACTCCGTTCATGGGTCCCCAACTTCCTCAGTTAGTGGTTCCAAGAACCCAGAAAAATCAGTATCCCTGTTTTGTAAGCAGCTCTGCGGCTCTACTTGGTCTCCAGGTATATTAATTTCAGCAGCTAGAACAGTAGAGTCCGGAGTTATAACTAGGCATGTTATCACCCGGGCTGAGCAAGCATATTTGCGCCCCCCGTGGAGTTTTTTTGGCATTTCTCCACCCCATTTTTCCACCCCTGTGGCTTTGCACCTTGGGTGGCTGCCCTGCTCACCCCACCATGGTTATGGCTCTGCCAAAGTCACTAGGCTGACATAGACTGTTCCTATGTATTCCTCTGCTCCTCACTGTAGTGTACACGACTGATCTCACTCTGCTGCCCAGTGTGCTGGAATGAATGTGCTGTGGGTGAATCAAATTGCTGCTTTTGTGCTGACTTCTGCTTGGCACTGGTTAGGCAACTGGAACCTCTAGTGAGTTCTGCTCATGTAAGTCAATTACAGCTCTTAGCTCAGCTCGTTCAGATACAAGAGAATCAATGGACTTAGGAACCCATCCGAATATCTACCGCCCAGAGAGATACTCCAAAGAACAAACCAGAAACATGTACTCTGTCTTTTCTAATGCTCTCCAGGGCCTCTTTACCTCAGCAACATCAGTTTCATCAGGGTGACCCTATACCCACACATCGTCCAGGCTTTGCTCAAGTGGGTTCCCAACAGAGTAATCTCAAAAATATGGGCCCCAAATACAAACCTTAGTTAAATTATATCCTAGTGTCCCCAAACTACCTACAGTTGATATGTAAATGAGTTACTGCCTCACTCAGTTGACTCCCTTTTCTCTCCACTGATGACAGCAGAGAACACAGTTGATATTTAAATGAGGTACATTCAACTGCCCTAGCTCTCCAGCAGATGCCATCAGAGAGCTCACTCAGCTACCCCCTTCCCTTATAGGTAGGGCCCTACCAAATTCACAGCCATGAAAAACATGTCAAGGACCATGAAATCTGGTCTTTTGTGTGCTTTTACCCTATACTATACAGATTTCATGGGGGAGATCAGCGTTTCTCAAATTGGGGGTCCTGACCCAAAAGGGAGATCCGGGGGGTGCATCGCAAGGTTATTTTAGGGGGGTTGTGGTATTGTCACCCTTACTTCTGCACTGCTGCCTTCAGAGGTGGGCGGCTGGAGAGTGGCAGCTGCTGACTGAGAGCCCAGCTCTGCAGGCAGCAGTGCAGAATTAAGTGTGACAATACCATACCATGGCATCCTTACTTCTGTGCTGCTGCTGGCGGCAAGTCTGCCTTCAGACTTGGCTCCCAGCCAGCAGCTGCCTCTCTCCAGCTGCCCAGCTCTGAAGGCAGTGTCACCACCTGCAGTAGCTCAGAGTAAGGGTAGCAGTACTGCAACCCCCTGGACAATAACCTTGCGACCCCCCACCTACCCCCCCCCCACCCACACACGACTCCTTTTTGGATCAGGGCCCCTACACTGAAATTTCAGATTTAAATAGGCTGAAATCATGAAATGTATGATTTGTAAAAATCCTATTATCGTAAAATTGACCAAAGCCTACGCATAGGCTTTAGGCCATTTATTTAGGTTTATACTCTTGTTCTCCCTCCCCTCTTTTGTTTTGTTTGTTTGTTTGTTGCACTCACTTGTTTCCATCATGTCTTAAATTGGCTCATAAGATGCTCAGGGCATAGACCAGGTCTACATCTTGCATGTTTGTACAATGGGGACTTGAGGTACTACCACAATATAAATAATAAAAAGGTAATAATCATGGTGCATGTTCTGGAACTAAAGAATTCACAAGTTGGATGAAGGTGTTTACGAATCACATTTATCTTTCCAAAGTCATAGTTGTATGTTACTATTTTCAATGTATTTGTTGGCTGCAATGAGGATCAGGGCCCCATTGTGCTAGGCATACTATAGAGACCCAGAAAAAAGAGAACACCTGAACAGAAGAGCTTACCATGCTTAATAGAAAAGACAGACAATAGGAAACCAAAATTACATATCTGCAACTTGTCAAAAGTTCCAAACTTTATTTCCCTATTTTATTTTTTTACTTCCTCAACCTAGCCTCACTCCCTCATGTTCCACACCCAACCCAAATTCACTCTGCTCAGCCTGCCCACTGCATTAAAAGCTTTCGAGGTCAGTCAAGGGAAGGGGAATTTTTCTTTTAAAAAAGTCCAGTTGACCAAACGTGTCTAAAACCATAGGTTGAAATCTTGACCCATCCAGATCAATGGCAAAACTGCCATTGATTTCAATGGGGACAAGATTTCATGTACGGGGTTTTTTGTTTCAGGTTTTTCCTCCCCAGTACCTTTACCATAGACAGTCAGAGATACACCTATACTTAATTTTTTTGCAATGCCGTGTGTGTGTGTGTGTGTGTGGTGGTTTTTTTTTTTAAAGAGTAAAAATATTTGACCTAGAATTACTTTCTATTAGTCTTAATTACTTCTCCTTATTTAAGGAACTCAGCTTTCCTAAACAACCTGGATTTTCTAGATAGCAGGAATATGAAATATTTTTGAGATCATATTACCTTAGTGATCCTGCAATTAGTAGGTGTTTGCATTTTACTGTGCATGTACTGTTATGTCTTTATTTAATATTTATGTAATCTTGAGTGAAGAAAAAGGGAATGTGTTAAATAAAAAGTATTACCAGATAATTATCCAGCATGTCATGTCTTGTCGTTTTTCTTTTCTCATGCTGTCCAAGAATATGCAGACTAAGCTACAAATGAAGTAAAGAATTTTCTTTTGATGTTCTTGAAGGTGCAGCAGCAAGAGAAATGTGTATACAAGTTTCTTGTATATCTGTGGAGTCTTGTGGATATGGAGAATCCTTTGTGTTTACAGAGAAAGTTCTTGAAATATCACAGTAAATTATTTATAACCCAGGCAGAGAACTGACTGACTTTTTTTGCAGTTGTGGGGAAATAGAACAGGGGGGGCTTCCTTTTAATAGCCAGAGCTTTGAATCTGAAGGCCCCGAAATAAACCTTCTAGCAGAGATCTGTTATACTGACAGCCTTTATACAGAGTAGTACAAGCCTTAGCATCAGCAAGACTGAACAACACGGTTCTCTGCCAAATTTGGTCAAGGGTAATGACCAGAGGAGGAGGGGAAAAAAGAAAAACCCAGAATGATGCTAAAAGCTACAGCAAGAAACTGCTTTAGCAACATAATAACTGCAAGTTTATGAAACCGCTCGAAAAATAGAATATCCGCTTACATTAAGAAATTGCTTTTGCAAAAGAGTTAATCATTCTTGCAGTTGCAAACTATCTGCAAACATTTTCCAATTCCAGCTATCTGCAAATTAACCAATCATAGACCTTCTTTTAGCGTCCTATAACCCCCCCACCCCTTAACCCCTAACCGAACCCCCCCGGAAAATAACATGTGCCTTGCCGAGAAATGTACCCAAACTGATGCCAAGTACCACCCCTGGGGAAAACCACCAAGCGCCCCTCTACCCAAATAAACACCCACTTCTCGGAAAATAAGTACCGGGATGGGGAGGACTGACCCCAACCCCAGTTTCTTAACTCATGACGTATTGTCTGTACTTTGCTTGCGGTTTAATGAAATAAAAACCCGCCTGCGAGAGGCCCTCGGTGTGTCAGTTTTCGAACTGCACCCCAAACGCATTTGGTACGTATTGCAATAAAGGCCTCAGGCTCTGAGTCTGTGAACTAAAATCAGTGCGTGGGTGATTCTTTCCACGACACAGTGGTGTGAAGAATAGTGCCTGGTAGACAAATGCTGTGAAAGCTACAAAGAGAGGAAATAGTACTCATAGAAGGTACTTAGCTGTGAACCTCTCTACCACTGGATAACTGGCTACATTAGATTTTTTCACCTTCACAGCACAAAGAAGGACATGTCTCTGTCAGCAGACCATCCACAGATAAAGAAGACTCACCCAGCATCTTCTCATTTTCCTCCCCAATGCAGCACCTAATATTCCTCCTACAGGAATAAGATATATCCTAAAGAGAGACAGAGAATGCATGTCGAGTTGGATAGCAGTTATTTTTTACTAATCCTTGTAAATGGTGCCTAGATATAGTGTGGATGAGTGCTTTAGAAATGGTGATGGTGGCTTTTGGTTTGGTTTTGAGATGAAAGGGATGGTGTGATGGGATGTATAGCCCACACAGGTGGCAGACAAGTAATATTGCACCTGCAGGGATGTTAGGCATAACTAGTGATCCAACCCAGCCAGGGAGGGGCTGGGTCTTCATAAAGGAAGGAGTTAAGGACTGCCAAAGAAAGGGCAAGGGAGGAGACCCTGGTGATAGGTAGCTGGGAGCTTTCTCTCTGTTGAGCTGAGAGAAGCCTGGGAGGCTGAGTCTTGGCCCAAAAGCTTGACTGGAGAGACAGGGGAAAATCAGGGACAGATGTGTCAACTCCTGGGTAGAGGGAGAATATGGCAGCAGGAGTGAAACCCAGGAACTTGGGCTTGTGTTAGGCTGGTTTGAATCAGAGGCTAGCCTGCAAAGAAGGCAGCTATCAGATGCGCCCAGCTGGGCTGAAGATTCAGTTGTTTTCATATTTTTGTTGGACTTTAAATGACGGTGTTTAAGGCCTTATAAAGGTTTAGACTCTGTTTCCTGGTTTGGTTGGAGGGCCAGGTCATGCCAACAGCCAAAACAAGGCAAAGAAACTATGGCACAACTGTTGCAATGTCACATACAGCCAGTAGGGAGGGCAGGGTACAGGGCAACTTTGTCACACTAGGCCATAATACCTAAAAGGCTCGTCTGTGGACTGGGTTACCACACTGTGGAGACTGTAAAAGAGCTGGGTGGATAGTGGAAATGAATAATTGTTGGAATTTGTGAACGTTTGACTTCGCCCATGTTTGTTCCTTTTTTGTGATCATTTCCCACAAACATTGAACAAGCAGGTTGTACTGTTACAAATACTCATTAAAAGCACATTGGCAAGTCATGTGTGCCCTAGTGTTGATGGAAAACAAATCTGTGCATTAACTCATTATCTAATCACAACTAAGTAACACTGTTTTGAATAGCAAATATCATCTGGTCACAAAGAACCGTTTGAAGTCAATCTACAGAATTAAAAGCAAAACTTCTGAAAAGGGTCATTAAATAATTTTGAAACATGAATATAGTTCAGGTAATTGCAGTTTGCTCTCAGAGGCTAAATTAATCTAATAAATGATTTCATATGAACTGTGCACTCAGCTCCAGTCCAGACACTTCATGATTTACTGTACTGCATTTAAATGCCTTTGTTTAGGAAAATTCAGCAAGCTCCCAAGAGCCAAGCTCTGAGAAATGTCAACTTTAATTTTCAGATCATCATAGTATTTTCGAGAAAGCAATCTAGAGTTCCTCTTACTTAGCAGTGATGCTACACGACTCCATTTTGTTTCTCTCTTCTCAGTAGAGGTAAGAAGATGCTTAAAATAATCAGGAGCTCAGCCTCCAGGCAGACCAATTTTGTCATGATCTCTGGGATAATAAGTCTGTAGAACCTATTTGGCACTTGACTCATGGTCCTTTCTTCATACCTTTCTCTTGTTGGTTTTCCCATCAGAAGGAGCTTGTGATTGTACTGGGCTTCCCATTTTGGGGTGAAGATTTGACACCAAAAGGGCAACTGCAAACCATTGTAGGCAGACCCACATGGTCCCTGCCCATACTAGGGGGGAATATCCCTTGCTGAAAGTCTGAAATGCTGAGGAAATCCTTCTCCATATCTATAGGTAACAAAGGAAGAGGAGGCAGTGTCTAACACCTCGTTGGAGTCCAAGGGTATCAGCATCAAGCCAGAGATGATGCAACTATGTGGGAATAGCTGGTCAAGGGAATAAGTTCTAGTCATAGGTTGTGTCCATCGAATGTGGAGGTCCAACATATTAAGACTATCATCCATTGGAAACAATTCTATGAGGGGAATGAGCAACCTTTGGCTTTCAGAGTGAATTAGCTATCTACACAAACAGAGACAGATGATTTATTGCAAGTATCTGTCCAGGCAGTGCGGGAGGATTACAGTGGTGTACAGCATGGGCCTAGTTCACATTTACAATAAAGCAAGCAGTGTAAAGGGGCCTTGAAGGGAGGGTATACATTTAACTACAGCAAAATTAAAATGAATTTCTAATAGGATAATCCTCCTTCCCACAACTTGAAAGGAATGGATAAATTCATTAACCACTATCCTTACAAATTACAGGATCAAAAAGATAAACATGAAGATATATGGCAACACTATATAGATTCCTTCAGCAAAAACATGAGCCTTAAAAGACAGGTAAATACTGTTAATACAGCTTATTAGTCCATTTGAAATGTCTTTTTATTATACATAAAGACCTACAATAGCAAACTTTAGCAAAAGTTGCCCGAATCTGTCGTGAATATGATTAGTGTAGGCGAGACAAAATCATTTTCAAGACTGTTGCAGGAAGTATTCAAAACTCATGAGTCAGGCCCCAAAAGAAAATGAGATTGTTTTGCAGATCATAAGATTTAAAAGAAACTTGGGATTCTTTTTAGTCTTCTGGTTTTCATACCCTTAGGCTACACTCAGTTCATGATTTTAGGCTTTTTTTTTTTATACGAACCATGAGTGGTAGAAACTTATTTAAAAAAAAAAATGGTGATATTCTCACGTATCAAACTGGCTCCAGGAGATGGGGGGACTTTAAGTTTTATCTGGTATATTGGCACTTTGTCTTTTCTCAAAACTGATTTGGGGGAGCCATTGCTGAAAACTATTTTCAATTTCCTAGCGTAAACAGGTTGTTTTTCCTATCACAGTAGTACCCAAAGTGGGCTAAGCTCTGTACAAACAAAAAGAAAGGCACACTTCCTGCCCTGGAAAACTTAGATGACATTTTACCCTTTTGATAATGTTGTTTCTCTGTCACAGTATAGAGGGTATATCTTTGTGGCTATAATGAATAGAGCCAGTTCCTCAGAGAGCATAAATGGGTATGACTTCATTGAATTCAAAGATCTATGGTGATTTACACCACCTAAGGATATGGCCCATTATTTCTGGAGCCTTTTATTCACCTGCACATGATGGCTTCTTTTTTCTATCTGCAAAGATAACATTATGGAAGAATTCAGATGCTATGAAAATCTGACACCAGATCAGTGAAAGGGCAGAGGGTGATTATTCACACCAGCCACACATCAGCTGTCCTGAGTAGTCAAACACATCACTGGCTAATCAATCGATGCCAGAGAACAGGTTTATGAAGCTTTGTATCACTGATAAAGTAGTACTTAAGATAGCAGATGCTCTGAATTGGTCAGGTTTAGATTTACTCCATTTGGTTGATAGTAGTAATATAAGGGGATTAGAGGGGCTGATCCAAGCCCAATTAGGGAATTCTTCCCTTGAATTCATTGAACTTTAGAACAGGCTTAGAGAAAACACCTGAAAGCCACTATCCGAGATTTCAGGGGCTGGCGACATCAGCCATCCCTTCCCTCCCTGAGGAGAGCCTGCTGGGAGCTGTCTGAGGCCTGGTCTACACTACGACTTTAATTCGGATTTATCAGCTTTAATTCGAATTAACCCTGTAACCGTCCACACAACGACGCCATTTAATTCGATGTAAAGGGCCCTTTAAATCGATTTCTGTACTCCACCCCAACGAGCGGAGTAGCGCCAAAATCGATTTTAGCAATTCGAATTAGGGTTAGTGTGGCCGCAATTCGACGGTATTGGCCTCCGGGAGCTATCCCACAGTGCATCATTGTGACCGCTCTGGACAGCAATCCGAACTCGGATGCACTGGCCAGGTAGACAGGAAAAGCCCCGTGAACATTTGAACTTCATTTCCTGTTTGCCCAGCGTGGAGAGCACAGGTGACCACAGATACCTCATCAGCACAGGTAACCATGCAGGCTGATAATCGAAAAAGAGCACCAGCATGGACCGTGAGGGAGGTACTGGATCTGATCGCTGTATGGGGAGAGGATTCAGTGCTTGCAGAACTTCGTTCTAAAAGACGAAATGCAAAAACTTTTGAAAAAATTTCCAAGGGCATGATGGAGAGAGGCCACAACAGGGACTCTGAGCAGTGCCGCGTGAAGGTCAAGGAGCTCAGACAAGCCTATCAAAAAACAAAGGAGGCAAACGGTCGCTCCGGGTCAGAGCCGCGGACATGCCGCTACTACGCCGAGCTGCATGCAATTCTAGGGGGGGCTGCCACCATTACCCCACCTTTGTTCGTGGATTCTGGGTCGGGGATAGTCTCGACGCCTGAGGATTCTGCCGATGGGGTAGAGGAGGAGGAGGAGGAGGAGGATGAGCTTGCAGAGAGCACACAGCACTCCATTCTCCCCAACAGCCAGGATCTTTTTATCACCCTGACTGAAGTACCCTCCCAAGCCAGTACCCAAGACTCTGACCCCATGGAAGGGACCTCAGGTGAGTTTACCTTTTAAAATATAAAACTTGTTTTAAAAGCAAACGGTTTTTAATGATTACTTTGCCTGACTTTGCATTCGCGGTCAGTTCAGCTACTGGAAAAGTCTGTAGCTACTGGAAAAGTCTGTTAACGTGTATGGGGATGGAGCGGAAATCCTCCAGGGACATCTCCATGAAGCTCTCCTGGAGGTACTCCGAAAGCCTTGCCAGAAGGTTTCTGGGCAGTGCATCCTTATTCCCTCCTCCATGGTAGGACACTTGACCACGCCATGCTTGCAGCAAGTAATCTGGTATCATTGCCTGACAAAGCCTGGCAGCGTATGGTCCCGGTGTTTGCTGGCATTCAAGCAACATCCGTTCTTTATCTTGTTGTGTAATCCTCAGGAGAGTGATATCACTCCTGGTAACCTGGTTGAAATACGGGAACTTAATTAAGGGGACAGAGGTGGCCGTTCCTACTGGGCTGTTTGCCTGTGGCGGAAAATAAATCCTTCCCTGCAGTTAGCCAAGCGCAGATGGGAAATTGGCCCTGAGTTTTTCGCGTTTGGCTAGCAGGGATCTTCCCTGTTACCAGCCACGCGGTGGGGGGAGGGTACTGTGATCATCCCAGAGAATTCATGGCGAGGGGGGGGGGTCGGCGGCGGGGGGGGGTAGTTTGGTGCCTGCAGGGATCTTCCCTGATACCAGCCACGCGGTGGGGGGAGGGGTACCGTGATCATCCCAGAGAATTCATGGCGAGAGGGGGGGAGGGGTTAGTTTGTTTTCTGGTGCTGCTGAATGTTAACAGAAAAACCGCAGCACTCTACTTGCCTGAAGGGGCCCAGACAAGCCCCACCACACTGCCCCCCCCCAACTGGCTGAGATTGGCCAGGCTTCTGCAGCACTCTACAAGCTATGCTTGGTATGTGGGAAAGCACGGCGCAGAAGCTTACCATGGCCGCATGCAAGCCGAATTCTGTTGCCCAGACCTGTGATCTCTAGCAGCAAAGCCACAGGCACTCAGCATTTAGAGGCAAAATGCAACCTTGCACAGAAATCACATGTGCTATGTTGGTCACCGTGAAAGAGTATAAGCATTGTTCTGCAAAATGTAGCTTTTAAAACAATTCTCTCTTTTTTCCCCTCCCTACAGCAGCTGCAAATTCCTCAAGCCTCCCTCCTCCATCCCGAAGGTTATCACAGATAAGGCGTCGTAAGAAGAAGACGCGGGAGGACATGTTTTCTGAAATTATGCAATCCAGCAGGAGTGACAGAGCTCATCTGAATGAGTGGAAGGAAACAGTTTCAAAGTATAGGAAAGAAGTCAGTGAACGTGAGGAGAGGAGGGACCAACGTGAGGAGAGGAGGGACCAACGTGAGGAGAGGAGAGACGATCGAGATGAGAGATGGCGGCAGGAAGACCAGAGGATGAAGGATGCAACGCTGGGGCTGCTCCGGCGTCTGGTGGAGGTTCAGGAACGGCTGCTGGAAAACAGACTGCCGCTTCAGCCCCTGTTCCACCCTCCCCCCTCCCCATGTTCCGTATCCTCCTCACCCAGACATGTAAGAACGCGGGGGGGGGAGGCTCCGTACACCTTCCCATTCCACCCCAGTAGACAGCCCAAGCAAAAGGCTGTCATTTTTTTAACCTTTTCTTTGTGGCTTTTTCCTTCCCAGCAATCCTCCTCCCAAATACCACCCGGGTTCCCTCCCTCTTTTTCTAATCTATTAATAAAGAATAAATGATTTTTAAATGATAGTGACTTTATTTGGTTTGAAAGAAAGCTGGGGGAAGGGGCAGGGTGGGTTCCTTACAGAAAATCAGTCAGTAAAGGGGGAGGGTTTTCATGAAGGAGAAACAAACAGATATTTCACACGGTAGCCTGGCCAGCCATGAAACTGGTTTTCAAAGCTTCTCTGATGCACAGCGCTTCATGGTGTGATCTTCTAATCGCCCTGGTGTCTGGCTGCGCGTAATCAGCAGCCAGGCAATTTGCCTCAGCCTCCCACCCCGCCATAAAGGTCTCCCCCTTACTTTCACAGAGATTGTGGAGCACACAGCAAGCAGAAATAACAATGGGGAGATTTCTTTGGCTGAGGTCAGAGCGAGTCAATAATGAACGCCAGCGACCTTTTAAACGGCCAAATGCACATTCTACCACCATTCTGCACTTGCTTAGCCTGTAGTTAAACAGCTCCTGACTCCTGTCCAGGCTGCCTGTGTATGGCTTCATAAGCCATGGCATTAAGGGGTAGGCTGGGTCCCCAAGAATAACTATGGGCATTTCAACATCCCCAACGGTTATTTTCTGGTCCGGAAAGTAAGTCCCTTGCTGCAGCCCTTTAAACAGAGTAGTGTTCCTGAAGACGCGAGCGTCATGAACCCTTCCCGCCCAGCCCGCGTTGATGTTGGTGAAACGTCCCTTGTGATCCACAAGTGCTTGCAGCACCATTGAAAAGTACCCCTTGCGGTTTATGTACTCGGTGGCTTGGTGCTCCGGTGCCAAGATAGGGATATGGGTTCCGTCTATTGCCCCACCACAGTTAGGGAATCCCATTGCAGCAAAACCATCCACTATAGCCTGCACATTTCCCAGAGTCACTAACTTTCGTAGCAGCACCTGAGTGATTGCTTTGGCTACTTGCATCACAGCAGCCCCCACAGTAGATTTGCCCACTCCAAATTGATTCCCGACTGACCGGTAGCTGTCTGGCGTTGCAAGCTTCCACAGGGCTATCGCCACGCGCTTCTCAACTGTGAGGGCTGCTCTCATCTTGGTATTCTGGCGTTTCAGGGCAGGGGACAGCAAGTCACAAAGTTCCATGAAAGTGCCCTTACGCATGCGAAAGTTCCGCAGCCACTGGGAATCGTCCCAGACCTGCAACACTATGCGGTCCCACCAGTCTGTGCTTGTTTCCCTTGCCCAGAATCGGCGTTCCATGGATAGAATCTGCCCCATTAACAACATGATCTCCAAAGCACCGGGGCCTGTGGTTTCACTGAATTCTGTGTCTGTGTCCGTGTCCATGTCCTCATCATGCTTGTCGCTGCGCTGCCGCCGCCGCTGCCTCCTCTCCTCGTTTTTCTGGTCCTGGCTGAGCATAAACTCCACGAGAACGCGCGAGGTGTTTGCAATATTCATGAGTGCTGTCTTGACCTCAGCGGGCTCCATGCTTGCCGTGGTATGGAGTCTGCAGTGTTCACCCACCCAGGAAAAAAGGCGCGAAAATGGTTGTCTGCCGTCCGTTGCTTTCATGCAGGGAGGGAGGGAGGGAGGAAGTGAGGCTGTACCCAGAACCACCTGCGACGATGTTTTTTGTCCCATCAGGCACTGGGATCTTAACCCACAATCCCAATGGGCGCGGGAGACTGCGGGAACTATGGGATAGCTATGGAATTGCTACCCACAGTGTAACGGTGCAGAAATCGACGCTAGCCCTGGTACTTGGACGCACACCACCGAATTACTGTGCTAGTGTGGCCGCACTCATTTCGACTTTATACAACCTGTTTCTCAAATCCGAATTATCTAAATTCGGATTAATCCCGTAGTGTAGACATACCCTGAGGCCTAGTCTTCACTTACCGGCTGGTCCGGAGGCACGCCATCGATGTTCTGGGATCGATTTATCGCGTCTGGTTAAGACGCGATAAATCGATCCCGGAAGTGCTCACAATCGACGCCGGTACTCCAGCTCGCCGAGAGGAGTACGCGGCGTCGACGGGGGGAGACTTCCAGCCGCGTCTGGACCGCGGTAAGTCCGGAGTAAGGTACTTCGAATTCAGCTACGTTATTAACGTAGCTGAATTTGCGTACCTTAGTCCGAAGTCCGGACTAAGTGTAGACCAGCCCTGAGTCTCCACAGGCAGTTAAGAGAAGAGCTGGTTGCAACCCTTTTTAAACACAACAGAGCAATTTCTACTTTCTCCCTGCCTCAAAATTAATCTGAAGCTCTTTTTCTGGCCTGACTGTGGTGAAGAGAGGACAACTGATATGGGCTGTGAAATGTGGACAGAGAAGAGCGTGAGGGGCTGTTTTGGTGAAATTTAATATAAAAGGGAGGGTTGGGGAGGGAAATATAATATGCACTATATTTTTGCTATGTTCCATGTATACTGCTTGGCTATTATCTTTTAGTCTGTTGTGACAAAGTTCCTCCTCTATCTTGGTGGGTCCTGCACTTACTGGCGGATTTTTTTGCCGCAGAGATTCACCATGTGGGTTGGGGAACAGCCCAGAGGCCTTCCCCTCTGGTAGAACCCACAGTCCAGGTCAATTGGGAGGTTTGGGGGGAACCTGGGCCCGCCCTCTACTCCGGGTTCCAGCCCAGGGCCCTCTGGACTGCAACTATCTATATTGCCTCCTGTAAAAGTTGCATGACAGCTACTTCCCCATGGCCTCCTCCAAACACCTTCCTTATTCTCACCACACAGGACCTTCCTCCTGGTGTCTGATAATGCTTGTGCTCCTCAGTCCTCCAGCAGCACACCCTCTCACTCTCAGCTCCTTGCACCTCTTGCTCCCAGCTCCTCACACTCGCACCACAAACTGAAGTGAGCTCCTTTTTAAAACCCAGGTGCCCCAATTAGCCTGCTTTAATTGATTCTAGCAGCTTCTTCTTAATTGGCTCCAGGTGTCCTAATTAGCCTGCCTGCCTTAACTGGTTCTAGCAGGTTCCTGATTACTCTAGTGCAGCTCCTGCTCTGGTCACTCAGGGAACAGAAAACTACTCCTCCAGTGACCAGTATATTTGCCCTCTACCAGACTCCTGTACCCCACTGGTCTGGGTCTGTCACATATCCCTCCCCCCTGCTCAACGCCAAGGGGTTAGGCAGCTTGGGACACCAGACAGTGCACACATGACAAGCCATCGGCGTCCCTGCTCTGTGTTGCACACGGAACTGGTAAGGTTGGAGGGATAAGAACCATCTGGTCACCCTTGTGTTCTTCTTGTTCCATTGCATCCATTGAAGAGCGGCATGGTCGGTCACGAGGACAAATCTGCGCCCGAGCAGGTAGTAGCGCAATGTTTCCATGGCCCATTTTACAGCGAGGCATTCTCTCTCCACCACTGCATATTTTTGTTCCCTTGGAAGGAGTTTCCGACAGAGGTATAGAATTGGGTGTTCCTCCTCCCCGACCATCTGTGATAGAATGGCCCCCAACCCTACTTCCGATGCATCCGTCTGCAGGATTAACTCCTTGGTGAAATCAGGGGCTATCAGTACGGGGTTACTGCAGAGGGCAGTCCGTAGGTCTGTGATGCTTCCTCTGCTGCGTCAGACCATCTTACCAGATCAGGTCCATGGGCTTTCACTAGGTCTGTCCCACTGCACCTAGGAACGCCCGGACTTGTTTCTTGCAACTTGGTCGGGGCCAATTTTGGATGGCCTCTAACTTGTTCACTTGGGGTTTTACCATACCTTTTCCCACAATGTAGCCAAGATATTTGGACTCTATAAACCCTACAGCACACTTGGCAGGGTTTGCTGTAAGGCCAGCTCACCTGAAGGTATTGAGGACTGCCTCCACCTTCTCCAGGTGGGTTTCCCAGTCTGGAGTATGAATGACCACATCGTCCAAGTAGGCAGCAGCATAACTGTTATGTGGGCTTAATAGCTTGTCCATGAGGCGCTGGAAGGTAGCTGGGGCCCCATGTAGTCCAAAAGGGAGGACAGTATATTGAAAGAAGACCCTCTGGTGTAGAGAACGCAGTCTTTTCCTTAAGTATCAGGGGGTAGCCGTGTTAGTCTGTATCTACAGAAACAACAAAGAGTCTGGTGGCACCTTAAAGACTAACAGATTTATTTGGGCATAAGCTTTCGTGAGTAAAAACCTCACTTCTTCGGATGCATAGAGTGAAAGCTACAGATGCAGGCATTATATACAGACACATGGAGAGCAGGGAGTTACTTCACAAGTGGCGAACCAGTGTTGACAAGGCCAATTCAATCAGGGTGGATGTAGTCCACTCCCAATAATAGATGAGGAGGTGTCAATTCCAGGAGAGGAAAAGCTGCTTCTGTAGTGAGCCAGCCACTCCCAATCCCTATTCAAGCCCAGATTAATGGTGTTGAATTTGCAAATGAATTTTAGTTCTGCTGTTTCTCTTTGAAGTCTGTTTCTGAAGTTTTTTTGTTCAATGACAGTGACTTTTAAATCTGTGATAGAATGACCAGGGAGATTGAAGTGTTCACTTACTGGCTTGTGTATGTTACCATTCCTGATGTCCGATTTGTGTCCATTTATTCTTTTGCGGAGGGACTGTCCGGTTTGGCCAATGTACATGGCAGAGGGGCATTGCTGGCACATGATGGCATATATGACATTAGTGGATGTGCAGGTGAATGAGCCCCTGATGGTGTGGCTGATGTGGTTGGGTCCTCTGATGCTGTTGCCAGAGTAGATATGGGGACAGAGTAGGCAACGAGGTTTGCTACAGGGATAGGTTCCTGGGTTGGTATTTCTGTGGTGTGGTGTGTAGTTGCTGGTGAGTATTTGCTTCAGGTTGGGGGGTTGTCTGTAAGCAAGGACTGGCCTGCCTCCCAAGGTCTGTGAGAGTGAGGGATCATTTTCCAGGATAGGTTGTAGGTCGTGGATAATGCGCTGGAGAGGTTTTAGCTGGGGGCTGTATGTGATGGCCAGTGGTGTTCTGTTATTGTCCTTGTTGGGCCTGTCCTGTAGTAGGTGATTTCTGGGTACCCGTCTTGCTCTGTCAATCTGTTTCCTCACTTCCCCAGGTGGGTATTGTAGTTTTACGAATGCTTGATAAAGATCTTGTAGGTGTTTGTCTCTGTCTGAGGGGTTGGAGCAAATTCGGTTGTATCTTAGGGCTTGGCTGTAGACAATGGATCGTATAAGTCTTTTCCTTTGCATCTTCTGCAAGGGGAATCTGCCAGTACCCCTTTGTCAAGTCTAGGGTAGTCAAGTACCGGGCATTACCCAGAGGGTCCACTAGCTCATCTATGCGAGGTATGGGGTACGCGTCGAACTGGGATACTTCATTTAGTTGCCGGAAGTCGTTGCAAAATCTTGTGGTGCCATCAGGTTTGGGCACCAGCACGATTGGGCTGGACCACTGACTGTGGGATTCTTCGATGATCCCCAACTCCAGCATTTTTTTTACTTCTGCTTTTATTTCCTCCCTTTTTGCTGCTGGCACCCGATAGGGCCTCATTGTTACTCTGGCCCCAGGGTTAGTGACGATGTGGTGATATGTCTCGGTTGTTCGACCCGGTTTTGTCGAGAACACATCTTGGTTACAGAAGATCATTTCAGACACCCAATTCTTCTGATCTGGTGTTAAATTGGGAGACACTCTCACCTGTTTGGAAGGCTTGTTTTCCTGGGTTAGGTCTTTTTGGACCGTTGTGCATGTATCTTGTGCATGCCAGGGTTTCAGAAGGTTAACGTGATAAATCTGTTCTTGTTTTCTGCGTCCTGGCTGCAGCACCTTGTAGGTTACTTCCCCCACGGGTTCAACCACCTCACAGGGTCCCTGCCATTGGGCCAGAAGCTTGCTTTCTGCCGTGGGTACCAACACCATAACCCGATCCCCTGGTTGGAACTGTCGCACTTTTGCCTGGCGATTGTAATGGGTACGCTGGGCCTCCTGTGCCTTCTCCAAATGTTCCCGTACAATAGGGGTAACCCGGGCTATCCGGTCTCGCATCTGTATTACATGCTCTATTATATTTCTCCCCTCATTGGGTTCCTCTTCCCAGATCTCTTTGGCGATATCTAGTATGCCATGGGGGTGACGCCCGTATAATAACTCGAAGGGGGAAAACCCAGTTGAGGCCTGAGGTACCTCCCGGATAGCAAACATAAGGTAGGGTAGTAGGGTGTCCCAATCTTACCACCTTCCTTATCATAGCCTTGAGGGTTTGGTTAAACCTTTCTACCAACCCATCAGTCTGCGGATGGTAGACCGAAGTTCTCAGGGTATGTATATGGAGCAGCGTACAGAGGTCCTTCATTAGCTTCGACATACATTGGGTTCCTTGGTCAGTTAATATCTCCTTCAGTAGCCCCATTCGGGCAAAGATCCCCACCAGCTCTTTGGCTATAGTTTTAGAGGCTGTGTTCCACAGGGGGAATGGCTTCTGGGTAGCGAGTAGCATAGTCCAAAACAACAAGTATATATTGGTGGCCCCGAGCCGTCTTCTCCAGGGGTCCCACTAGGTCCATGGCTATTCGCTCGAAGGGGACCTCTGTGATGGGAAGGGGTACTAAAGGTGCCCTCAAGTGGGGACGGGGACTGTGCAGCTGACACTCCGGGCAGGAGGCACAGTACTGCCGCACTTCTTCATGTACTCCGGGCCAGAAGAACTGTCGTAGGACTCATGCCAGGTCTTCTCTACCCCCAAATGCCCCCCAAAAAGAAGACTATGAGCAAGACTTAATACACCGTTCTGGTGTTTTTGAGGTACTAGGATCTGCTGTACCTTCTGTCCCTGTACTGGTGCAACCCGGTATAAGAGATCCTTCTTCATTATGAAGTAGGGTCCTGGTCCCTGGGTTTTCCCTTTCACGGGGACCCCATCTATTTCAGTCACCTCCTTCCTAATGTTGTCATACCTTGCGTCTTCTGCCTGGTCCCGTCCAAAATTTCCTCTCCCGGGGCTAATCTGCCCAAGATCTAGGGGCCCAGTCTCTGTTGCCTCTACTGGTTCAGAAGCATTAGGGTGGGGGTCAGACTCAGGTGCTTCTCCCTCCTGCATGGCCTCGTTTTCAGCTGCGCAGGTCCGCCTACCTACAAGAGCGACCCTCTGGCTTTGGGTCAGTATTCGGGTTCCCAAGGCCTTAGCTGCCCTTCTTTCCCTTTTTGTCTTTCTACCCTGTCTGGGAGTGGAGAACAAATCTGGGGATATTTCAGAGAAGATTGGGGGTTGACTGTCTGCTGTGGATGCCTCACCAATTTTAGAGTCCCCATCTTTCTCCAATCCCCCTACTGGCAGTAAGTTTCCAAACCCTGGGAAGTCCCTCCCTCTGAGCACTGGATATGGGAGTTTAGGAACTACACCTGCTGCTACCTCAGTAGTGTTCCCTTGGGTCTCGAATTTTACTGGGATGGTGGAGTAGTAACTAACTGTCCCATGGACACATGTTATCCCTGTATGTTTAGCCTGTAGCAGCTGACTACGCTTCATGAGCTTCCCTGAGATAAGCGTGATAGCACTCCCCGAATCAACCAGTGCCGTGGTCCCTACCCCATTTAGTTTCACTGGTCTGGTATACATATGTGGGGTTAGTGAGACCCCCACAAGGTGGATTAGGGAACATGGATCTGCCCAGTTCCCCAGGTTACACTGCATAGGCTCCTCAGCATTGGGACACTGTGCAGCTATGTGTCCCCATTCCCCGCAGGCATAACATCTGTATGGAGCCCTAGGCATTCCCCGGTCTCTTGGTTTGGGCAGTCTAACATCATGATCCTCTTCTCCCTCAGTGCTCCAACTCTTTGTGGTCTCTGATGGGCCTTCAGCCTCTCTCTTTTTCCACCTGGACCCTCCTGGTGGCCCAGTCACCCGAACTTTAGGGCTTGGTACTGCTAGTTTAACCCAGGGTGCCTCTTCCTTAACTGGTCGGGTCAGCTCCCTCACTGTCCTTCGCCTCTCTACCAGGGCAACAACCTCGTCATAGGTGGAGGGTTTGTCCTGGCTTACCCAGGCATGAAGGTCTGGTGGTAGTCTCCTCATGTATCGGTCGATGACCAGAACCACTAGTATCTCTTCTGGACTCCGGGACTCTGTTTGCAACCACTTTTGTGTGAGATGGATGAGGTCATACAATTGGGACCGCGGGGTTTTGTCTTCCTGGTACCTCCAACCATGATAATGTTGGGCCCGCACTGCTGTCGTTACCCCAGATCTGGCCAGGATCTCTGCTTTCAGCTGGGGGTAGTCTGCTGCAGCCTCTTCAGGCAGATCATGGTAGGCCTTCTGGACCTCCCCACACAGGAATGGGGCAAGAATGCCAGACCACTGATCTCGAGGCCAGGCCTCCCGTAGGGCTGTCCTCTCAAAGGCCAGAAGGTATGCCTCTACATCATCCTGCCGTGTCATTTTCTGCAGCCAATGGCTGGCCCGTATGAGCCCCGTCCCACCATGGCCGCTATTCAGCTCTGTAAGGGACTTTACCTGGTTTACCAGTTCCCGCAACATAGCTCGATCTTGAGCAGCCTGGTCCATCAGCAGGCGATTAGTCTCTTGCTGCAGCCGCACTGCTTCCTGTCGGGCAGCTGTCTGGACACAGGTAGCCTCCTGCTGGGCCGCCGTAGCTTGTATCAGTGCCCTCACTACGTCATCCATTGTGGTGAAAAAAAAAATAAACCCTCTCCCTTTTTTGTTTTTGTTGCTGTTTTTAAACTACCCTCCTTCTTCCACCGCACTGTGCAGCCCAAGATCCCACATCTGACACCAGTGTGACAAAGTTCCTCCTCTATCTTGGTGGGTCCTGCACTTATTGACAGATTTTCTTGCCGCAGAGATTCACCATGTGCGTTGGGGAACAGTCCAGAGGCCTTCCCCTCTGGAAGAACCCACAGTCCAGGTCAATTGGGAGGTTTGGGGGGAACCTGGGCCCGCCCTCTACTCTGGGTTCCAGCCCAGGGCCCTGTGGACTGCAGCTGTGTATAGTGCCTCCTGTAACAGCTGCATGACAGCTACAACTCCCTGGGCTACTTCCCCATGGCCTCCTCTAAACACCTTCCTTATTCTCACCACAGGACTTCCTCCTGGTGTCTGATAATGCTTGTGCTCCTCAGTCCTCCAGCAGCACACCCTCTCACTCTCAGCTCCTTGCGCCTCTTGCTCCCAGCTCCTCACACTCGCACCACAAACTGAAGTGAGCTCCTTTTTAAAACCCAGGTGCCCCGATTAGCCTGCTTTAATTGATTCTAGCAGCTTCTTCTTAATTGGCTCCAGGTGTCCTAATTAGCCTGCCTGCCTTAACTGGTTCTAGCAGGTTCCTGATTACTCTAGTGCAGCTCCTGCTCTGGTCACTCAGGGAACAGAAAACTACTCCTCCAGTGACCAGTATATTTGCCCTCTACCAGACTCCTGTACCCCACTGCTCACAGGGTCTGTCACATTGTATATTTCTGGGTTTTATCCTGTCTATTTGAGGTAGAGCTACACTGCACACAAAACAAAACAAAACACAACCACATCAGCAAGTCTCAGAGCCTGGGTCAACTGGCTTCAGCTCAGGGCCGGCTCCAGCTTTATGCTGCCCCAAGCAGTGAAGTGAAAAAAAAAAAGAAAAAAAAAGATAAAGCTGCGATCGGTGACAGCTCAACCACACTGCTTCATTCTTCGGCAGCAATTCAGCGAGAGGGATTGAGGGACCCGACTCCGCATTGCCACCAAAGACCCTGATGTGCCACCCCTTTCCATTGGCCGCCCCAAGCACCTGCTTCCTTCGCTGGTGCCTGGAGCTGGCCGTGCTCAAGCTCACATAGCTCACGCTGTGATGCTAAAAACAGCAATTTACACATTGCTGCTGGGGCTGGAGCCTTGGCTCTGAAACCAAGAGCAGGGGGAGGGCCTCAAAGCCAGGTTCCAGCCTGAGCAAAAACATCTACACTGCTGTTTTTAGCAATGTAGTGTGAGTCCTGCAAACCTGATTCACTTAACCTGGGCTCTGAGACTTGCTGCCATGGGTGGGTGTGTATAATGTTTTTGTTTGTTTGTTTTGCTGTGTAGAAGTATTCTTAGGGTACGTCCAGACTACCCGCCATATCGGCAGGTAGCGATCGATTTACTGGGAATCGATATATCGTGTCTTGTTAAGACGCGGTGTATCGATCCCCGAACGTACTCCCCGTCGACTCCGGAACTCCACCGGAGCGAGCGGTGGTAGCGGAGTCGACAGGGGAGCTGTGGCCGTCGATCCTGCGTCGTGAGGACAGGACGTAAGTTGGAATAAGATATGTCGACTTCAGCTACGGTATTCCCATACCTGCAGTTGTGTATCTTACATCGACACCCCCACACAGTGTAGACCAGGCCTTAGATTCTAAGCTCTTTGGGGCAGTGACTATTTTTACTTCTGTTTCTACAGCACCCAGAACAATGACGATCCAAATCTCGATGCTACTGTAATGCAAATAAATGATAAAGGAGGATGCATGGAGGGTCCAGTGTGCAGGAATACGCAGCTGGAGGACTCCAAATTAAATTTAACATAACAAATTATTCAGGAATACAGGTACTGGGATTTTTCCCCATGTGGTCAATGAGTGCAAAATAGAGTCTAGAAAAGACATTAAGAAATTCTAAAACAAACAAACAATCATAGCTGTTCATGCAACTAGACATTTTGATTAATGTTATATAAGCCTAGAACTAGGAGAATTAAAAATCAGATATGTGCTCAGAATTGCTGCACTTTTGCAACTGCCTGTAGAATGCAGTGGTATTTTGAATTATTACTGTTAGAAAACTTTGGAAGGCAAAAAAACCCTTATGATTCCCAACAAGTGTGGGAAATAATGTGAAATAAAGTGGATGTGGGAAAAGAAAATTTGAACATGGATATTATCTAACAGGTTATTTTTTTTTCTGATACGTTACCACTTATAAAACAGTCCATGACAGGATGAGTACATTTGTGCAAGGAACCATTGTATAGATCACTTGAGCACATTATGTTACACATGACCTATATGTAAACCTGAACTTGGCCAGAAGTTTAGCAGGCAAAATAAAGCAATCCCTAATAAAGACTTTATTATTCAATCAATCATTTAATGTACATAGCATCCTGTGTGTGGAGTGTCTAAACACATTTACAACAGTACACTTTGCCATGAAAATAAAAAGCTACACATAGCTGCAATGAGCAAAAGCAGAGACCGGGATGTAAGATAACATTAATTATCTCTCCCACCCCCACAACATTAGTTTTATATGGAAATGCCATTCTGTGATGAATGAAGGTCAAGGAACCATAATATTGCAAACAAAATACTAGAATAGAATGTGAATATTGTTAATGCCAATGTTGCATGTTGGAAGTTAATGACAAAATTGTCGAATAGCAAACTCAACTGGAATTATTTAATCAAAGATTACACTGCTCTACAGCCAAATTGCTTCTGAAATAAATGTAGTCAAACTTTACTAATTCTGGGTCACTGAGAATGAAAATGATGCTTAAAATTGTTGATTGGCTCTAGTTTTCAAGATATGCTTTTGGGTCAGTATATACGACCCTTGACTTGGGAATGGCAGAGGATAAGTGAGTTATAAAGGGAAGGGATCTCAATTTAAACCAGAAATGACTAAAATATATCTTTGACTGGATCTATGAATAAATCTATGACTGGGTTTGGACAGTACTTGCTTTTTGGACAAAACAATGAATGATATAATCTGAAGCTGGTATTGCGTCATACATGATATGAATTGCATCATGTTGTTCTTAGAAGTCATGGATGATGCAATCATAACGAAGCTTACATCACTCTGCTGAACAAATTGCCATATATCAGCTCTAGAAAACATACAGTGTCGTGCTCTCTTATTTGTCAGTGTTTGATTTTGCAAAGGGACACATTTCTGTTTAGCCAAAGTGAGCAGAGATGCCTCGTACTTGTGTGAACAGTGCATATAACTTCTGCTATGTTTGTGGTGAAGTGAAGTGACTTTTGCATCACAAAAGCGCAGTATAACCACTATGGTTAAGAAAGCCTATCACCTTTATTTTGGCTGCAAAATTGGAGATCAGGACAAGAGGTGGGCCCCACACATATGCTGCAACACTTGTGCAACAAATCTTCGCCAGTGGTTGAAGAGGAAAAGGAAATCTATGCCTTCTGCAGTGCCAATGATTTGGAGAGAGCCAACAGATCATACCAGCAATTGTTACTTCTGCATGGTGCCTCCAGTTGGGAAAGGTGTGTCAAAGAAGAAAAAGTGGACTGTGCATTATCCAAACATTCCATCAGCTATACACCCAGTACCCCACGGAGAAGGACTGCCGGTTTCTGATGCACCAGAAGCATTCTCACTTGAGTCAGACGAGGAAGAGGAAGAGGATGAAACTTCTGGTCCTGAACCATCAATGTCACAGGACCCACATTTTCTCCCACCCTCCTTCTCTGAACCACACCTCATAACACAAGGTAAACTACCCAAGAGTAAGGTAGAGCTATTGGGCTCCAGACTACAGCAGTGGAATCTCCTGGCAGGCAATGTTAGGGTTTCCATGTTCCGTGACCATCAAAAGGATCTTGTCCCATTCTTCTTCATGGAGGGTGATCTTGTAGCCTGCAACAACATCGATGGTGTGATGGCAGCCCTCAACATCGTTCACGATCCAGATGAGTGGAGATTGTTCATTGATTCATCGAAGACGAGCCTTAAAGCTGTTTTACTGCATAATGGCAATGTTTTGCCATCAATTCCAGTTGGTCATGTAGTCCATATGAAGGAAACCTGTGACAACATGAAACAACTTTTGAGGTGCATAAACTATGACCAACATAGGTGGCAGCTTTGTGGCAATTTGAAGGTTGTTGCTCTCTTGCTTGGTCTGCAGACTGGATACACAAAGTCCTGCTGTTTTCTCTGCGAATGGGATAGTCATGCAAGAGATTCCCATTACATCAAGAAAGATTGGCCACTCCGACAGTCATTGGAGCCTGGGAGGAAAAGTGTTCAGCATCCACCACTTGTTGAATCAAGGAAGATTGTTACCACCTTTACACATCAAGTTGGGTCTGATGAAGAACTTTGTCAAGGCCATTGACAAAACACAAGCAGCTTTCAAGTACCTCCGTGGAAAATTTCCAAGGTTAAGTGAAGCTAAGATAAAGGAAGGTGTCTTTGTTGGTCCTCAGATTCATGAACTTCTTCGAGATGATGCATTTGACCATGCACTGCGTGGCAAGGAAAAAACGGCATGGAAAGCCTTTCAGTTAGTGGCAATAAACTTTCTCGGAAACAACAAGGCAGACAACTACAGGTTGTTGGTGGAAAATCTCCTCAAGGCATACAAAAGCCTTGGTTGCAACATGTCACTAAAGATACATTTTTTGCACTCTCATCTAGATTTTTTTTTCCACCGAACTGCAGAGCAGTGAGCGACGAGCATGGCGAGCGATTTCACCAGGACATTGCAACAATGGAGAAACGCTATCAGGGCAAATGGAGCCCATCAATGCTTGCAGACTATTGCTGGACAGTGAGAAGAGATGCTCCATTTAATGAATACAAGAGAGAAGCCAAGAAGCGCCGAGTAGACACTGAATAGGACTAAACTATGTACATAATATTTTTTTGCTTTTTGTTTCATAATAAATCTTATTTATATAACCCTTTTGCTGATTTTTAAAGTGTTACATAAACAGGACAGGTGAAATATTATCATGTAAAGCAACCATAAACTCATGAAAAGGCCTAGGTTTACAATTTATGATTAAAACTCTACTATCTACACAATATACATAGACATGAAAAGTAAACACTTAAATATCTTAGAAACAGTAGCCAATCAGTTGTTTTAATTGTCATATTTGAATTCAGCACATCAAAATACATAATAAATAGCACATTTTATCTCTGAAGCAGACGACTTCTCAAAAATTGTAGACCAGTGTTATCAATCAGATTAATACAATATTATACAAAATATAGAAAGAATAGATACATTACCACCCTTGACGTAAGGTCAAGAGCTGATTCTATGTCTCTTCTTCACTGTAACTGGTGGGATACAGTTTCATCCCTCAACTAAGTTCCAAAACTTCTGTCATTCTATAGGGTTTTTAGACAAAAAGACCCCTCATTAACAAAAATACCTGCCAAGAGCAATATGTTCTGATGACATTTCTCATGTTCTGATGGGATTTTCTTTAATATTGTCAGATTCTTAGTTTACCAGATTGATGTGTGAAGGCATAATTAATTACATCGGAGAGGACCAACATTCTTCAAGGTAATATCACTCAGTGGGTCTTCCCCTACCCCATAATAATTCTTCCCTGTTGATTCTCCCATAGGAAACATCTGCTGTCTCACTCATTATTCATCAGTCTTCCAGGTTTATATATGCTTACATAACCATTATATATATAGTTTCAAAGAATATCTGGAATTCTATAAACATGGAGGGGCCAAGGATTATTAGATATAGCCTAATGCATAAAATTCCCCAATTGGGTTACTTACAGGTTAAGACCGAGTGTTCTGAGCCTTAGAATTCAAACATACTCTTTGTTAATATCATAAAGATTCTATAAAATAGTTAATATATAAATGAATCAAATATACAGAATTAAAAGGTTTAATCGTTACTAATACCAACATAAATTATACAACGCAGTGTTTCCTAACTGGTCTACTGGGTTGTAGTCTCCCAAGAAATCTTCAGGATAGTTAATGTGGAAATATAGCTTCTCCTGACACATCCTGGCTCCAAATTGGGATTTCCACAGCCTGTCCAAAACATATCTACCCTGACACCTATAGATTTCCAAAGAAAAGGGGTGACTGGTAGGGAAAATGTACCCTCAAATATACACACATGTCCAAGACTTGCCTCTCTACATGGAAAATATATCAAGAACAATAAATTAAAGTGACTGCATCGGCACTTAGTCAGGAATATTAGTCTGAACAACTGAGCAAGTATAAGGGATCCCTACCCTAATGACAACACCATCAACAATATGATTCCTGCCACAATGAAGGGCATGCAGCTTATATGGACCATTCTTAGAATTTTAGGAGAACTAACTAGTGAGGGAGGTTAGAATTGGAAGAAATAGGGAAGCAGTGATACGCTATTGGAAAGCAGCCTACAATCTCAAATTCTATAACCTGATTGGGTGATTTTTTTTTTATTGCTCTCTGCTGTTTATTCTTGTGTATAGCTGTGTATAGCTGTCAACATTTGAAAATGTTTTCAATTAGCTTTTCTACACAAGTCACGGGGCTTTGTGACTAATTGGTTGGAGTGGGTAGATTATGAGTTTGTATTTTCCTTCAGTTACTTGACTGTAGAATCCAGAATTTGTGACCGTATTAAACACACTCAAAATACCTATCCTTTTATCCCTCCCTGCAAGTGCACAGAGACATAGGACATCTGCCAGGAAAAATTAATACATTAAAGTAGAAAAAATATATTAAAGAGGAGTTATTGGCCTAATGCAGAAATTACCGGGTAAGGTTCTATGGCCTGTGTTATGTAGGAAATCAAACTAGACGATCATAATGGTCCCTTCTGACCTTAATCTATGAATCTTATGAAATTAAATAATTAAAAACCTGTGTAACTGTTTTCTCTGCTTTTATTTGTTTCTTTCTTTTTCCATCCGGCACAAATATTGGAGTGGTAAATAATGAAGTGGACAGGCCACTGAGACAGCAATCTGGATCTCTTGGTAAACTAGGTGTAATCAACCAATATGCATTTTAATATGGCAAAAATTAAACGTATCCATCTAAGCACAAATAATGTAGGCCTTACAAGAGTGGGGAGGGGGCTCTATCCTGGGAAGCAGTGACTCTGAAAAAGACTTGGGGGGTCATGGCAGATAATCAGCTGAACATTAGCTCCCAGGGCAGTGCTATGGCTAAAAAGGCTAATCAGTCCTTGGACGCATAAAAAGGGGAGTTTCAAGTAGGAGTAGAGAGGTTGTTTTACATCAGTATTTGGCACCAGTCTGACCACGGCTGGAATACTGTGTCCAGTTCTGGTGCCCACAATTAAAGAAGGACGTTGATAAACTGGAGATGTTCAGAGAAGAGCCATGAAAATGATTAAAGGATTGGCAAATAGTGATAGATGCAAAGAACTCAATCTATTTAGCTGAACAAAGAGAAGGTTAAATGGGAAACTAGGTCACAGTCTCTAACTACTAAATGGGTAATGTTTGAAAATGGGCTCCTCGGTCTAGCAGACAAAAGTATAATGAGATCCTATGGCTGGAAGTTGAAGCTAGAAAAATTCAGACTGATAATAAAACATATATTTAATAGTGAGGGTAAATAACCATTGGAACAGTTTTCCAAGGGTTAAGGTAGATCTCTCTATCACTGGCAATTTTGAAATAAAGATTGGAGGTTTTTTAAAAAGATACGCTCTAGTTCAAAAGGAATTACTTTGGAGAAATTTTGTGGCCTTGTTTATACAAGAGAGCAGACACATGATCTCAATAGTCCCTTCTGGCCTTGGGATCTATGAATCACTGTATCCACATACATGCTATTTTACTTCTGTATCTCATGTATCATGTTCTTCTCCTTTTATCTGTCTCTCATCTCCCTTTTATTTGAAATGCAACATGTCCTTTCATGTTGCTACTTGCCACTTTCCTATTTGGACGGTGTTGTCCATCCCATTACTCTCCATTCATGTTGTTGTCTATTCTCCCTTGTTCCATTTCTTCTCATTTTTGACCTCCTTGCATTACCTTTCCATAATCCTACTCCACCCCACCCCTTCTGGTTTTGCTGACCTTCATGAGATCTTTACACAGACCTCCTGAAGGCTGATTATCCTGTCAGTTAGGTCAGTGCAACCCCCAATCACTTCAGTGCACCCTGACCTGGAGGATGATCAGGCCCCAGGTTGGCGAGCAAAGCCTTATTTGCAGAGGGGAATGAGATGATGGCAATACATAAGCAAAGAGAGAGAGGAAAAGCAGAAACTGAAAGATCCACTGTGGATACATCACCTGAATTCTTACCTGTTAGGAATTTTAGCTAACATTGTGAAACTTAAAGTTTATCTGAAAGTTTCCAAAGAATTCTGTTATTTAATATCTGAGTCTTGTTACTTTATTTTATCAGATTTATGAACTATGATTGTATGGTATGCCTTGAAATTTCTAGAGTCAGTGTAAGATTTGATCTTTTTTATTCTCCTTGTCTTTTGATTACCCCACACCCCACCCCCACAAGGCATAGCTAATACAGATCCCTTTTAATGAGGCTTTTGGTCCCCAAACAGACCCAAATTGTGTGGCATGCCTCAAATGAGCCTTCATTTTCCAGCAAGAAGTTTTTAATCAACACTTCAATTAGTGCAATGAATTCACAATCCCCCAACAGGCTTAGACTGAATCTCCACCTTGGATTAACAGAGCAAAGAAAAAAAATGTGTGAAGTGCACAGTAACATAGTAAAACATAGTTTCTAATGCAATAAGTAATGATGGAATGCTGGAGAAAAAAGAAAACTTATGAAAAGCCACCCTAAATTACCACTACCAAAACCCAGGATATGTATTCTAAATATGATAGATGCCCTGATGCAAAAAATGTCTTCCGTAGGGAAGCATAGCTCTCCATATATCAAAGTAAGGAGTTTCATTCCTAAATTTAATATGCTAGAGAGCATTCAAACACATTGCTTTTGCTTGGCTTAGACTGATGCAAATAATGTTCATTACTGTAATTTACATTTACTGTAAGAGTTGAAGTGATTGAATGATGAGAAAATAAAAGAATAACAAAGCTGCATTTTTATATACCAAGAGAACATATCTCCCTAGTGCATGTGCAATCTCTTTCTCGCTTGCTCACTCTCATTTTGCCCTTGGGAAGCAACTTCTAGAGAAAAAACAATTAGATTCCTCTTTTCTTGTTTTCCCTCCTACTATTTCCTGAATCTTAACACTGTTATAATGAGATTGTACTTCCCTTTAGACTTCCCTGTCTTCAGATGATTAGCCTTATTTTTCACTTACTGAATAGCCTCAAAGTGCCCAATCCTGTACAGATGAATGCACATGCTGAACTTTTCACACTTTTATAGTTTAATTGACTTGAAAGTGACCACTCAGTAGTGTGCAAAGGTAAGCCTGGGTGGAAGTTTTGGCAGAATCAGGTTCCAAGAGATGACATTTCATTTCAATTTGCTGAATTTTAACAAGTGCTGTATTTGGTTGTATTAAGTGTCTGTAAAAGTTTTGAGAATATTTGTGGAAACAGTTGCATTTATGTCAGATGAAAACCCACAGCTTTGATTGCATGCTACAATATTAATAGGCTTTATAGTCTTTTGTAGGAAGATTAGGGTTTTTAACTGATTTTAAATGGTTTGTCTTCTGAATCATGCTTTCTGTATTTTGTTCTGGCATAGAATGTTGCTGCACTCTTGCTTGTTTTTAAATCATCATGATAATGGTTTCTGAGTTACGGCTAAAATTTAAAGCAGGCACTCTATCTTGTGGCAAGACAAATCCAAATAATACATTTTTCAATGACATTTCTGTTACACTTAAATTAAAAATTCTTTTAGAAAACCCGTGGTCCCTGAATGACAAACCCCGTTTTAAGCTTCTTGAATTGTTATTTCTGAAGATAAGCAACCAATGGTTTGGTTGTCAGAGGTGCTGAGAACCTGGAGCTACCATTCAAGTCAATTGAAGTTGCAAGTGATTAATACCTGTGAAAATCAGACCATATTTTCAAACATGATCATCTTAACAATGTCTGAATCCTCTCATTGAAGATTATATTAGCATTTAGGCATAAAAATGCCCATTTTATGGACTTGATTTTTTTCCTATGCAAGAGTCACACTTGGTGTGGGAGAGAGGCTCAGGTAGCTGTTTCTGGCTCTTTGATTCTCAATCTCAGCCTCAATGCAACTTAGAGCTGTTCCCAGGTCACTCTAACTTTTGCAATTCATGCAGTGTCTTTTAATGGCTGCTACATCATTAGCGGATTCTTAGGATGGAATAGAGCTCTGCCATGGCTCCTACTCTTTGGGGAGGGAAGAAGGTACAGAAACTGATTGCAGCACAAATGCACTAGCAGAGAGTTTCTCTACATCAGAGATTTTTTTTTTTGCTAGGCACTTGTGTCTGGATTTTAGCCCTTCTGGGCCACCTAAGTGTTGCAAAAGGGTCATAACCTAGTTTGAGAATCTGGCACCGTGTGTTTCGAAGACCACTATTAGTCCACGTCTGAATTTCTCTTATCTATTGTTAATCACACCAAGGATTACTATAACTGAAAGAGATTAAAGGAAAGTCTTCCCTCCCATTCTCCCCATCCCCCACCTCAGTCCTAAATATAGGGCTTAAGTAGTGCATTGACTTTTTACTGGCCTTCTGTGTGGGGATGAATTGCACTCTTAGTACATGTAATGTTGCTTCACCTTTTGTCTTCACTTGGGGATATTAAAAAGCCAGTCATGTGCCCCCCCCCTCTTTTTTTTTGTAAAGCTAAATAAGAATCCACTAACTCAAATTCCAATTTGAGATGTAATAGAAAAGAAATATGCATGGCTTCAATTTTACAGTTTTATGTTGTTCAGCATTTAGATTGAACATCTGAACTTCAGGACTGCAGAGCTTTCTCAAGCCTTGGAAGCAGTGATTGTCATTACCTGAATTGAATTAAAGGCATTTAAAAAAATGCCTAACAAGAATGCCAAAAAGAAAACCAGTTTGAATTCCGCTTTTGGTGCCAGCAGTATTACACAACGAGATAAACGTTGGTAATTGTGTTTAGTTCAATAACACTTTTAATTATAGTTGAGATCTCCTTTAAAGTGTATGGATTTTACTGACACAAAGTAAACAGCTGAAAGCCAAATGAAGGCAGTCTCATAGATTTCTACTGTCTAATTAAAGCACAGAAACATTGCCTCACCAATTGAAGCATTTAGGGAAAAAAAAGCTGTTTGCACATGCAATGCACAGTTTAATCATCACAGGTAATAAAGTTGCTTTTTTGCAGATCAAAACAAAACATCACTAATCTGAGAAGTTAAACCTCTTTTGAGTTTACAATAAGACCAAACACTTCATGAATATCTTAAAATATTCATTAATGCTATTGTCTCCCTACCCCACCCTCTACTACTCTGGCCCTGGTTCAGCAAAGTACTTAAGCACATGCCTAACTTTAAACATGTGAGCAAACCCATTGTAATCAGTGGGACTACACATGCTTAAATTAGATACATGATTAAGTATCTTGCTGATTTGGGTCTCATCTTGCTGTAATGACCCAGAATTCTCACCTTCTCCAACCAGTCATTAATTGCCAGGGAATGCTCGACCTTGAGCAATGTTGATGCAATGAACGGTATAAAAATTCTAAAGTATGTGTTGCTAATATAAAAGTTTAACTTCAAGTCGTCATGAATACAGTGGTCTAATTATAGTATTGTTCTTTTTCTAGTAGCTAAATATCAGGGTAGTAACTCATAAGAAAGCAGGACTTCATTCTCTTTATCATATTTAAAATATTCTAATAGTAACAAAATGCATATAGTAGTGACACAGCATATGATGTTATTTCAATTTGCAGACCTGGCAAGTCTCTTAGTGGTAGTCACATACTCTATGATGAGGGTCAGCAACCTCTGGCATGCGGCTCGCCAGGGTAAGCACCCTGGCAGGCCAGGCCAGTTTGTTTACCTGCCGTGTCCGCAGGTTTGGTCAATCGCAGCTCCCACTGGCCGCGGTTCGCCGCTCCAGGCCAATGGGGGTGGCGGGAAGCGGCGCGGGCCGAGGGATGTGCTGGCTGCAGCTTCCCACTGCCCCATTGGCCTGGAGCGGTGAACCGCAGCCAGTGGGAGCCGCAATTGGCTGAACCTGCGGACATGGCAGGTAAACAAACTGGACCGGCCCACCAGGGTGCTTACCCTGGCGAGCCGTGTGCCAGAGGTTGCTGACCCCAGACTCTTGTAGCCCATAGGACTAGCTTACCTTTACTATATTCACTGCTTTGCCTTCATTATATTTAGCTGCTTTTATTATAATCAGCAGCTATGCAAGGAACCTACAGGCCTGTATCCTGTAAGACAATGGTTCTCAACCGTTCCAGCCTACGGTACCCGTTTCAGGAGTCTGATTTGTCTTGCATATCCTCAAGTTTCACCTCACTTAAAAATTACTTGCTTACAAAATCAGACATAAAAATACAAAAGTGTCACAGCACACTATTACTCAAAAATTGCTGACTTTCTCATTTTTACCATATAGTTATAAAATAAATCAATTGGAATATAAACATTGTACTTACTTTTCAGTATATAATATATAGAGCAGTATAAACAAGTCATTGTATGAAATTGTAGTTTGTACTGACTTTGCTAGTGCTTTTTATGTAGCCTGTTGTAAAACTAGGCAAATATCTAGATGAGTTGATATAACTCCAAGAAGACCTCTGCATACCCCCAGGGGTACATGTATTCCTGGTTGAGAAACTCTGCTGTTAGATATTAGCTTCAGCAAGTTAGCATAAGTTTTGAGGCCTACGAACTCTGAACAGATAAACTTTGAACAGATAAATGGCCCAACGGAAACCCCACGTATTGGGGAGCTGAAAATAGATTGTTTAAGGAGAATTTCTGACCTCAGGTACATGATACAACCATAAGAATGTGATGGCAATGAATTGATGTACATAACAGATACATCCGCAGATACCTAATTACACAAGGGCCATCGTAACGAATTGATGCATATAATAGTAAGTTGAAATCCTTGATATACTAACCTATTGAAGAAGAAGGGCACTCCAACATTAGTAAGGAGGATATACAAATAAGGAAAAGGGGGAAAAACCTACTGAATATGCATCACACATAGTAGCGTTAGCATATCATATTATAAAAGTTGCATCCCAGCCTAGGGACAGTAGGAGAAAGGAGATGTAGTCCTTGGGAGGTGCCAGAATGATGGCCACTGGTGATGAGGGGGAAGGGGATAGTGATGGGGAAGATGATGGCTAACATTTCAGGTTGTTCTGCAAGGGATGGTGTGAATATAGGGATATACTAAGGTACATTCTGTAGTATCTCTATCTACCTTACTGAGTTGGATTGTTTGTGACTATGCTAAATGTGTAATAAGCTATTTGTAAATATAGAAGAGTTTCTATAGCATGAGTGTTGCAGCTGTGCACATTGGGGTTCCCAATTATATAATAATTTAAATAATACTGGGCCTGATCTTGGGACAAGAACCTATAAACCCTCAAAGTGATAACTGGGAATTCTTAAGTAATCAATATAATTAGTACATAATCTATAGATCGGGGTACACTCTGCAGGGTCCATATACAGCAGGGGTTCCCAACCTGTGGGGTGCACGAGAAATGATAGCATGATATGACTCACCAATGACAACCAACTAACAGTGACTGCAATATTAAACACTCACAGAGAACTATTCACAATCAGCTGCCAGGATAGCTCCAAAGTACCATTGACAGCTGGTACAAATCAGAGAGAGCAAGAAGAAAAAAGAGGGGATGAGACACAGGAGCAAGTGAGAGTACGTGCGGGACAACAATATGACTGGGCACTTTTCCCTTTTATTGGTTAAACTGTTGGACAGTCAGAGAAGGCTGAAGAAACTCATTTTTGGAAGAGCTGTGAACAGAAAGAACATCTTTGCCCCAGGAAAGGTAAAGAGCCCTAGGAAAATTTATAGGCAAAAGCTCTTTCAATAATTCTCTTGCAATAAACTTCTGTTCAGCCTCTTAAGCAAGTGCTTTATTGCCCAGGTATTTCTATGAACCTTCCCTTTCATTCGGAGTACTGCACACAGAGGAGAACTAATAATTTGAAACCAATAATTGCAAAGAAAACATCAAAATAAACATCAGTACTTAATAATTATCTTTCATCCTAAGAGTGATTACTGTGTTCACTAAAGTAAGATTTCAAAGAAATTATAGAAAGGCTTGAAACATTATTTTTAGTTGAAAGACTAGTTAGAAACAGTTTTTAACTACCTCATAGTGTGGAGTAGCTTCCGCAGCCAGATGTAAATATCACTCCAAAAACGCATGATAAATTTCAGCCCTAGCAGTGGAGCAGCCTTCACCTACACGAGGCTGGATTTAGTCACGTGCTCTAGATTTGATCTCCAGTCTCTCATTTTAAGAAATACTATCATAGAGTTTAAGGCCAGAAATGATAATCAGTCTGACTTCATGGATGTCACAAGCCACTAAACAGTACCCATCCAATCCCTCACCAAGCCTAGAAACCAGAATCAAACCAAAGTATTACAGTCCTCTGAAGACTAAATTACTGTGTGCCACAGGCAGACACCGGGAGGGATCAAGGTGCATTAATGCTAGAGGCCCCTGCAATGTCAAGGAATTAATTTACTATATCTAGGAAAAATGTATTTCAGAAGGCATTCCATCTCTGGAAAAAGTACAGAGAAGGGCAACAAAATTGATTAAGAATATGGAACAGCTTCCATATGAGGAGAAATTAAAAAGACTGGGATTTTTCAGCTTGGAAAACAGAAGACTAAGAGGATATATGATTGAGGTCTATAAAATTGTGACTGGTGTAGACAAAGCGAATAATGAAGTGTTATTTACTCCTTCACATAACATAAAAACCAGGGGTCACCCAATAAAATTAATAGACAGCAAGTTTAAAACAAACAAAAGGAAGTACCAGTACTTCTTCGTATAGTGCACAGTCAACTTGTGGAACCTGTTGCCAGTGGATGTCATGAAGGCCAAAACTATAACAGGGTTCAAAAAATAATTAGATAAATTCATGGAGGATAGGTCCATCAATGGCTATTAGCCAAGATATTCAGGGATGCTCTGGATATCTCTTGCCTTTGATTGACAGAAGCTTGGAGTGGATGGCAGGGGATGGATCACTTGATGATTGCATATTCTGTTCATTCCCTCTGAAGCACCTAGCATTGGTCAGTGTTGGAAGACACAGGATACTGGGCCAGATGGACGACTGGTCTGACCCAGTATGGCCGTTCTTGTGTTCTAATATTCTAGAAAAGCTTAGAGCTATTGTCAAACTACTAAAATACCCTGAAAGACAAATTCTGCAGCTCTGCAGAAGACAACAGAAACTGATGGGTACTTTGAAACATCCTTTGCCATCCATCTAGTCCTCAGTAGAGAAACAATAAAGACAATGAGGGCATGGAATGGCTGTGAAAAGACTCTGTGGAAGCTGTGTATTGAGCCTGCATTTTAGTTTCCAGCCCTTATCCTTCATAAGTGAACAAGGAAGATTTTAAATTCCTCCAAAGAGCTAAAAGCCTTCATGAAAGCTATTCAGCAGCAGGAGGGAGAACCCTAGAACAAACATGCTGTGTTCAAATAATTGGGACATTAATCAACTTCCTGGATAGGGTGAGGTTAACATTCGCCAACATTTTATGTTGATTCTCTCTTTATTTTTCTTTGATGGTAATGCAGCCACATTACTAAGTTGCTAGCCCCCTTCTACCACTACCTCATGCCCCAACCCTCCCCTGGCACACACCAGTGGAATGACTGATAACCATTGACTCTTGGCATCAAGCTTTAGTAGGCAACTATATATAGTAAAGACTCTGGCCATGGCTGAGTGCACAACACAGCTCATGAGGGGGTATGCATAGGTGGTTGCTTGTTATTTATGTATTATGTGTATTATTGTGTTGGTCTGGTAATCCTGAAAGCTGTTCTAAATTGCATCAGCTGACAACAGCCCTAGCAGGCTGATCCAGCAGTTCAGGATCAGCAGGGCATAGGAATGACTGGCCACATCCCCTCTCAACCCAGTGTGGGATTCAGAATGCCAGCTCTACACCACTGAGGATTCTTCTACACTGGCAGATCCTCCAGGGAAGAAAGTGGACACAAGACTTAAATATATCATCATAATATCTGAGTAAGACTGTACTAACTGTATTATCTTACATTACCCCTAAGCATCATCATTATACAAAAGTATTTAAATCCTGGTCTACACCTAGATTTTGTACTGGTACAAAATATTTTGGTTAGGGGTGTGATTTTTTTTAAACAAAATGATTATACCGGTACAACCTCTAGTGTGGGTGCAATTATACTGATATAAAAGTGCCTTATAAAGGTATAGCTCCCCCCCACCCCAATTTAGGAATAAACTATACTATGTCTGCATATTTTTATTGGTAGAACTGTGTTCAAACTGGGGGGGAGGGGCTTATACCATTTTAACTATACAGATATAGTTTAAGCAATGCAATTTTTGCACGTAGAAATGGCCAACAGGTCACCAGGAGGGAGGAGCAATAGAATTGTGGGGCTCCCTATTAAGCCCCACTGGAACAAAGGGATTGTAAATAAATAAATAAAATAAATAAATAAATTATAGTTTTGTATTGTTTGCTTAAACAAAGGGGGCTGGAACAAAGAGGTTGTACTGCTGGCTTAATTGGCCATATGGGAATTCAGTACAGTAAAATACAGTACAGTAGGATTCTCCCAGTGGTGCTTTATCCTTCATTCTTTATGATTTATCCTGTGTTGTTCAATGTAGACAAGGCAGTGTTGAGGGAAAAGCTACCTCCATACCTCCATAACATCAGATCAGTATAAAAGCCTGAGGATTCCTAGCTAATGCATCTTTTAAAAAATCATGCAGCTTGAAAGACCGTGTGAGCACTGTTTAGATTAAAAAATATCAGTAGGAAATTATCAAAATCTCAGGGAGAATGACCTTGTGAGGGTAATGAAATGGAAACTACAATCCATGTGATGTGCCGTTTCTACTATAAGATGGCAAATTAAAGGGATGGGGCCCAGCATGGCTCCTAGAGGGAAAAATAACTATCTCAAGATAGTGTTACCCAAATTAACACGCCCAGTGGACACATGCATAGCCCCAAATGTATTCGGTCATAATTCTGCCATCCCATCCATACCAATGTCACTTAGAACAACAAAAATAAAAAAGAAAACCCTGACTCTGTAATGAGGTCTCTTTGATCTAGTCTCAGTTTGGCTACTTTGTCCCCCAGGAGAGCTCTGTTAAGGAAAACACCATGCTAGCTGAACTTTCATTGGCTGTTAAATCATGGAATAGTAGCAAAGCAGTGAGACTGGTATTTTCAAAGGAGCCTGAAAGAGTTCAGTGCCCAAATTCTACTGAAATTTTGGGGATCTAGTACTTATAATCCTTTGATAATCCCATATGGAGACCTTATTAATTTGCTTTCGAAAAATGTGAAAAAGGCCTTCTCTTCCACCATAGTTTTTTTATTATGATCTAACTTTATTGTCAACAAATAAAGTCAATATTGCTGAATCAATATATGAAGCCAAAATCACTGTGAGACCCTAAGAAAGAAGACTATTTAACATTTGAAGCAGACATAGGCCCATCTCCCATCTAAACTCTGATTCAAAAGAATGGCTAAAATAGTGTCTTTGTGTTTAGATGTACAGAGATCAGATTGCACATAGTGGAGGCTGTCAATGAACACATAATGTCAGGAGGATGGCATGTTAAGTGCACTTCACTCAGTTCAGTTGAAGGTTCAACCACAATTAGCAATCTTGTTGGATGCTAAGAAGGTCTCTTGATCATGTTGAATAGAAGCACTTATTTCAAACACTACTCAGCCTAGGATTTCCAGAACATTTTATTTGATGGATTAAGCTTTTGTATAAAACTGAGGACAATGATGATCTTCCCCTTTTGTTCTTAAAAGACAGATAAGACAGATGTGCCCCCTCTCACCTTTATTTGTTGATGCATTGGACTCTTTTGCCTGCTGAATCAGATCGACAAGAGATTATACAGGGTATGAAAATCAGAGAACAGCAAAACACAACAGCATTATGCATGTAACATGTCCTCATATTTCTTTCTAATCTTTGACTTCTAAGATTGCAGGATAATAGAGAGGTATGGTGAGATACCATGACAGACTTATGCATTTGTGGTTGAGACCAACTGCAAAGAGTAAAATGGCCAAGAAATTATGGGTATGTCTACATCCTCAGCTGGCCCATGCTAGGTGACTCGGATTCACGGGGTTCGGGCTGCAGGGCCGTTTCATTTATTGTCCAAACTTCATTAGGGCAAATTAGGGATCTGTATTCCTAAATCATGTAATTCCTTTTACTTTAATGAATGTATTTCTTCTTGAAAAAAACATAAATAGATCTTGAAGGATGGAAGGATCTTAATAACAGCTATTAATTAATGTAATAAATTGTACCACCAACCTCACTATCAAAATTGCCTAATAATTATTTTAAGAAGCTCATTGATTCAATAAACACTTACATCACTGGAGGTAAAAGAACCTAGTTAAAGAGATCAATAATTTTGGTCCCCAAATGTTTGGGAGCCCTAGTTTTCTCCAGTTTTAGATCCTGATACTACAAAGACTTACACATGTGCATAACTTTACATAACAATGAGTCAATGGAACTACTTACATCTTTAAAGTTAAGTACATGCTTAAATACTTTAGTGGATCAAGTCAGAGTACACATTACCTTGCAAGACCAAGCCCTCATTGCAGAATGCTCACCACTATGCTGGAGGGTTTATGTGTATAGAGGCTTTATTCTCAAACTGGCTAACTTTGGAGATCAGATACTTAAACTGTGGAGACTAGAGGGAGATCTGCCCCCATGATCCTATTTGCTAGGTCTGTTTCCTAACACAACTGAAAATAAATTAGATAGAAAACCAAGCAGTCACTGAATTATGGGAGCAAAATATGTATCATATTGACAGCAAACATTCCATGGTCCCTCACGTTAATAAACAAGTACAAATGATTTGGGATGTTACAGTCTTGGAAAAGTTACTATACTGGGTCAAATATGCATTTATTGAGTATTATTCATTATCAGGCAGTAGCGAATGAAATATTTCTATATACTAACCCTGATCACTTTTAATTTTGAATATACTTAAGATGATTTTACAAAGAAAGAGAATAATATCTTTAAGGACCTATAGTCTTATTTATGCACAAACTACATAGGATGCTGCAAGTTTAAATTCTTGTTTAATTGTACATTGTTGTTAGTATTTGTTGACGATATGGAGGAAGTCTCTATTTCAGCTCAGAGTCTTTCTTCAGGTGACTCTTCATGAACAAAGGGAAAATGTTGCAGGACAGTGCAACCTCTGGTGCCATAGTTTGCTTTTCCTCTATCTTACTGAAGCTATGGCTGATGAGAGACAGAGTGTTCAAGAGCTCTGAAAGCAGGGCTAAGGGGGAAGTCAGTCACAGAATCAGGAATTTGCTAGTTGTAGCACAAGCACAGTTGATACTTCCTGGTTATATTGTTTGACTCACCTTTTAGTCAAGCTCATCCCCCCCACACACACACCCCACCTTTGGTTATTTGTTCACTAATCCAGTAAATGGAAGCAATGCAGCTGTCTCTTGCAAAGAGAAACACAAAATTATTCCAGAGACTTTTGCCCTGCAGTGTCTATAGCCCACCAACAGGCTTATTGTTTCCTTGTGCTAACCATCCACTGTCTCTTATCTGATACATAAATTGTATAAATCTTTGTGGTGGGGACGGCTTTTTGGCTTAGTATGTGTACAGTGCCTAGCACAGTGGGGTTCTTGTCTATGACTGGGACTTCTATTTATTTAAGAAATGTATGTTGATTTGGATTGTATGGCTGAAAGAAGTGTCAGTTTTCAAATTAGTATCAATTGTGACACTTGCAGAATTATAAAAAAAGTTTCCTTCTCTATCAGCAAATAAAATGAATTGCATTATTCAGAAGACCTTAGTTCATGTTTGAAGACAGGATTTTAGTCTTAACCCACACTTTATTTGTGGAGGAAACATATTTATTAAGAAAATCCCAAACTGAAACCCAGTTGAATGTAAAACTAGTAGGTGCTTCCCTGGCATCAGGAATACAGATTTCTGCTTGGCAAATTTACACAGTGTGAAAGAAGCTGACTGCTGGGAACTGTATACAGATGCTTAGATGAACAGTTTAACTAATCTTATTATTTGCAAAAGATAATCTAAATTGAAATTAATTATATCTAAACAGGAGCCAAAGAGCTTTTTTACAAGCTAGTTATATCTCATATTTACATAGAGATTTCATCCTGAAGGATCCCAGATCCTGATGTCTTTAACCAGACAAAATTGTCTGAGTGTTCTGTCTTTTGCTCTTACACAACAACAACAATATGAAGAAATAACAGAGGCACAACTGGTACCCAAATAACTGTGTTTACTAATTATACACAAACGTGCTTGGCCTATCTACACACATCATGCTCCTCTGATTTCTGGTTGCTTCTCAACCACAGAACACAGTGAGCAGCATTAGAAGGCTCACAAATTATTTAGAGGAGATACTACGCTATTCCTATACACTGAAGTGGGCCTGATCCAAAGCCCATTGAAGTCAATGGAAAGACTCCCATTCTCTTCAATAGACTTTGGATTGGACCCTGAGTAGGATCAGGCTTGTATGTAACAAGACAACAGAAATAAATCCACTATTGGGGGGAATGTTTGCAAAGGTTTAACAACACAAAACATCATGATACAACCAGTTCACGAGAAGAAGTAAAGAACTGTAAATGAAACTGCTAGATCAAACATACTTATGCAAATTTCAATCTGGCTGAATGCAATGATTCTATAAAAATATTTCAGTATTGACTTAGGCCTGGTCTACACTACGAGGTTAGGTCGAATTTAGCCACGTTAGGTTGATTTTATAGTGAATGTGTCTACACAACCAACCCTGTTCTGCCAACCTAAAAGGCTCTTAAAATTGACTGCTGTACTCCTCGACGAGGGGAGTAATGCTAAAATAGACCTTCTTGAGTCGAATTTGGGGTAGTGTAGATGCAGCACTGTGCAATTCAATGGTATTGGCCTCCAGGAGCTAACCCAGAGTGCTCCAACATGACCGCTCTTGACAGCACTTTCAATTCTGATACACTAGCCAGGTACACAGGAAAAGCACCGGGAACTTTGGAATTTCATTTCCTCTTTGGTCAGCGTGGCGACCTCAGTGGAACAGGTGACCATGCAGTCCCAGAATTGCAAACGAGCTCCAGCATGGAGCAAACAGGAGACACTGGATCTGATTGCTGTATGGGAAGAAGAATCTGTGCAGGCAGAACTCCGATCCAGCAGAAGATATGCTCATATATATGCTATAATCGCACAGGGCATGGTGGAGACAGGCTACACCAGGGATGCACAGCAGTGCCGTGTTAAAATTAAGGAGCTCAGGCAAGCCTACCAAAAGACAAAGGAGGCAAATGGTCGCTCTGGGTCAGAGCCCCAGACATGCCGCTTCTATGATCAGCTGCACACCATTCTAGGGGGGGACTCTACCAATACCCCAACACTCTCCATGGACACCTGCAAGGTGGCAGCCTCACGCAACATGGATGAGGATTTTGTGGATGAGGAAGAGGAGGAGGAGAATGCACAGCAGGCAAGCAGAGAATCTGTTCTCCCCGGCAGCCAGGACCTTTTCCTCTCCCTAGAGGCAATACCCTCCCAGGGCCTATTGTTCCCGGAACCTGAAGGCGGAGAAGGCACCTCTGGTGAGTACACATTTGTAATGACACTACAGGGGTTAAAAGCAATTGTGTTTAATGTTTGATTTGCCCTGAGCAAATGAAAAAGTCTGTTTACATGTCTGGGGGTGGAGCGGGAATCCTCCAGGGACATCTCCATGAAGCTCTCCTGGAGGTATTCTGAAAGCCTTTGCAGAAGGTTTCTGGGGAGGGCTGCCTTATTTCGTCCTCCATGGTAGGACCCTTTACCACGCCAAGCCAGTAGCAAGTGGTCTGAAATCATTGCAGCACAAAGCATGGCAGCGAATGGTCCTGGATTTTGGTCGCATTCATGCAACATTCGGTCTTTATCTTTCTGTGTCAGCCTCAGGAGAGTGATATCATTCATGGTCACCTGGTTGAAATAGGGGAAGTTTTGTAAGGGAACAGTAAACCCCTCTGTTTGGTGATTTCTGACACATTAGATATCGGGCATGCTGGGCTGTTTGCACTTGGCTAAAAGAGATCATCCCAGACAATAGCAATGCTGGGGGCGGGGGATGGGTGTGCTTCACATCCACCCCAAAACCGCAGCCCCTCCTTTTAAACGGCAAACACAACTGGCATTAGTTGCTATGGGAAAGGACGGCGCTGCAGTTTGAAACCATTCCCACATGTTATGAACACGGAAGAAGCCAACCCCACATACCCTTTGGCTTACCATGGCTACCTGCAAACCGAATTTTGTTGCCCAGCCGTGTGTGATGTGTCACCATATCAACAGGCGCTCAATGTAAAAGGCAAAATGCGACCTTGTACCTAAAACACGTGCTCTCTGCTGTAAATTGCTTGATTCACTGTGAAAGAGTCTCCCTTTTGTTCTCAGAAATGTATCTTCTTTAAAGTCTACTCTCCCTTTTCCCCCCTGCAGCAGTAAATGTTTCTATGTTCCCCGCATTAACTCTGTCCTTGAATTATCACACATGACAAGGCAAAAAAAACGTACTCGCAATGACATATTTTCAGAGCTCATGCAATCCTCCGGCACTGATAGGGCATAGTTGAGTGCATGGAGGCATTCGGTGGCAGAGGCCAGAAAAGAATACAGTGAGCATGATCGGAACACGCAGGAGGAGATGCTAAGGCTAATGGGGGAGCAAAACAACATGATGAGGCACCTGGTGGAGCTGCAGGAAAGCAACTAGACTACAGACCCCCGCTTCAGCCATTGTATAACCTCCTGCCCTCCTCACCAAGTTCCATATCCTCCTCACCAAGACGTTCAAGAACACGCAGTGGGAGGCTCCGGGCACCCTGACACTCAACTCCAGGGAATGGCCCAAGCAACAGAAGGTTGCCAGTCAAACAGCTTTGATTTGTAGTGTGGCTACAATAAGCCATGTGGCTTTGTCCTTCCCTCCTCTCCCACCCCACCCCATTATCAAACCCTTCATACACCCGGGCTTCCTTTTACTAGTTAGCGTTGTCAGTGATTTCAATTTTTTTTAATAAATAAATAAAGAATGAATGGATTCAGAACAATAGGGACTTCATTTCCTTTGTCAGCTGTGGTCGAAGTGGGGAGGGAGATTGGCTAACAGGGAAGTACATTCACCAAAGGGGTCGGCTTTGCATCAAGGACAAACACACACAACGGTCACACCATAGCCTGGTCAGTCATTAAACTGTTTTTCAAAGACAATCTGATGCACAGCGCTCCTTGGTGTTCTCTTCTAATTGCCCTGGTGTCTGACTGTTCAAAATTGGCCACCAGACGATCTGCCTTAACCTCCCATCCCACCATAAATGTCTCCCCCTTACTCTCACAGATATTATGGAGCACACAGCAAGCAGCAGTAACAATGGGAATATTGCTTTTGCTGAGGTCTAACCTACTCAACAAACTGCACCAGCGCCCTTTTAAATGTACAAAGGCACATTCTACCACCATTCTGCACTTGCTCAGCCTATAATTGAACTGCTTCTTACTGCTGTCCAGGCTCCTATGTACGGTTTCATGAGCATGGGAGCAAGGCGTAGGCTGGGTCCTCAAGGATCACTATTGGCATTTCAACATCCCCAATGGTAATTTTCCGGTCTGGGAAGAAAGTCCCTTCTTGCAGCTTTTTGAACAGCCCGGAGTTTCAAAAGATTCGAGCGTCATGCACCTTTTCCGACCATCCCACGTTGATGTTGGTGAAATGGCCCTTGTGATCCACCAGTGCTTGCAACACAATTGAGAAGTACCCCTTGCGGTTTATGTATCCTTTGGCAAGGTGGTTGGGTGCCAACATAGGGATATGCTTTCTGTCTATCGCCCCACCACAGTTAGAGAACCCCATTGCAGCAAAGCCATCCACTACAACGTGCATATTTCCCAGAGACACTACCCTTGTTAGCAGAAGGGTATTGATTGCCCTGGCTACTTGGATCACAGCAGACCCCACAGTAGATTTGCCCACTCCAAATTGATTCCTGACTGACTGGTAGCAGTCAGGCCTTGCAAGCTTCCACAGGGCTATTGCCACTCGCTTCTCAACTGTCAGGGCAGGTCGCATCTTGGTATTCCTGTGCTTCAGGGTGGGAGAAAGCAACTCACAAAGTTCCATGAAAGTGGCCTTACACATGTGAAAGTTTTGCAGCTACTGGGAATCATCCCATACCTCCAACACTATGCGGTCCCACCAGTCTGTGCTTGTTTGCCGGGCCCAGAATTGGCATTCCACTGTATTAACATGCCCCAATGCCACGATGATATCCCAATTGCCACATCCCGTGCTTTCAGGAATGTCTGTGTCCATGTCCTCCTCACGATCTTCAGTGCTGGCGGCTCCTAGCTAGGCTCTGCACATACTGCAGGATAATGCGCGAGGTGTTTGCAATGCTCACAAAAGCAGGGTGCAGCTGAACATGCTCCATGCTTGCCGTGCTATGGCATCTGCATGGATAACCCAGGAAAAAAGGCATGACATGATTGTTTGCTGTTGCTTTCAGGGAGGGAGGAAGGGGAGACTTACGACATGTACCCAAAACCACCCACGACAATGTTTTTGCCCCATCAGGCATTGGGAGCTTAATCCTGAATTCAAATGGGCAGTGAGGACTGTGGTATAGCTACCCACGGTGCACCACTCCATGAGTCGATACTAGCCACAGTATTGAGGACGCACTCAGTTGACCTAAAGCGCTTAGTGGGGACATGCACAATTGACTGTATAAAATCAGTTACTAAAGATTGACTTCTATAAAATTGACCTAATTTCGTAGTGTAGTCATGTCCTAGGCTCATATTTCTACAGAATAGCTCTATCTAAATTATCTAAACTATGGAAGGGTGGTGAGCTGCACAAAGTAATAATAGGGGATTATTACAATTCATTAGCCTAGCCTAGAAGTATAAAAGAGGCTCTTTGGACCTTGGATTTAGCTGCAGTGACCAAAAGAGCAAAGCAACCTAAAGGTTTACAAACTGATGAAAATTACTTATAAGCAGTGATGCCCTATGGATAGAGAATGTTTTGGGGGCATCCTTGTTTAAGAAAGGAGGAGTTATATTTTTAGAGGGCAATTGGGTAGTTGATTAGACAGGGTGTATGTGAAAACTACTTCAATATTTGAAGGTGCTTAGTGCTGCCGGTAGAATTTTCTGACCACTGATTGGTCTGAGCTGAACTTGGGTAGTTTGAGAGTGAATTTTGGCTGGGGTTATTGGAAACTAAATACTTGTTTACTTAATAATTCAGTTGCAATTAGAAAGGTAGAAGGCATCTTTATGGAACGAGAAATAGTTTGGGAAATTTATGAATCCCAGATGGAATGGTGGGAATTGAACAAGTGAAGCCTGGTGACCTCTTTATGTTCCTTCTCAGAACATTCGTTAAAGCATCCTGGCACTGGGCAGGTACACAGGGACCCTGCTGGCTCAATAGTTCAGGAATATTTTAGTGAGCTCGTTCAGGGACAAAGTATTCCTGCTTTCCAGCAGCAACAGTTTTTGAATAGTATTGCAGGGGAACCAACATTGGCAGATAAGGAACAGGACTTATTTATAAAGTCAATAGAGGTTTGTGCAGCAATCTTGTCACTGAAGCAGGGAACTTCCCTGGGGTTAGACAATTTGATAGTAGAATTTTATCAGACGTGCTCTCCTGTGCTTTCAGCGATGCCTTGACTAGAGGTACATTGGGATCTTCCTTTTATAAAGGACTTTTTATTTATTTATTTATTTTATTTTTTATTTATTTATTTGCAAAAATAGGGATTTGGAAGATATCAGGAATTGGTTGCTGTAGCCCTTTTAAACATGAACCACAAAATGTTGGCTTCCATTCTAGCCAAGTGATTGGGGAAAAATAAAGTATTGCATCCCAGTCAGTCTAATGCAGCTCAATGTCACACAGTGGCAGACATTTTGTGTAATTTGCATGAAGTATTTGAAAATGGAGGATGGGTTGAACGGGAAGGTTAGATTTGGCCTTACATCAGGTCCACACTTGTGATAGAGTAAACATGCCTTACTTAAGGTTGTCTCAATATGGTATTCCCTCACAGTTTCTTATCTGGCTATGGATCCTGCATCCCTTCTGTAAATGGCTAGAAGGGATTAAGGCAAGATTGTCCATTGAATAAATTGTTTTTCTTTGGACCTTTTACTGTGGGCTGTGTTTGATAACAGGAGATTTCGGATTTTAAATGGACAGAGTAGAGGAAAGAGAAACTCCACTCTGTCAATGAAAGTTGTCACCCACGTAAGTGATTTCACAGTGCTGGTGGACAGTACAGGAAAATAGGAATGTATTTTTTGATACCTTAAACAATTATTCTGTTTCAACTAGAGCAGTGATTAACATGAAAAAGAACAAGTTTTTGTGGGTGAGGATTTCATGGTGCTCTTTTCTTCTTCCAGAGGAGTCACATATTGTGACAAGCCATCCTGGGGTTATAGATTGTTTGGGACTAACCTTCAGTGATGCTTCGGTAGCTAAATTGAAGCAGAAGATGGTGTTGAGGTGGAAGAGATAGACCCTGCCGCTGGCAGAAAGGTTGGTGTTAATTAAAACATTCCTATTATTTGTTTGCATTTATGCAGCAAATGTATGTCCTCCTCCTGCAAAATTGTTGGTCAAATTGACAGGATTATTTTTTCAGAGGCTCTGGGGCAATAAATTTAACCTAGAGAAGGGGATTTGGAGACATTATGCCCTGAAGCTTTCTTGAAGGTGTATTTATTTTTCATAGGGTTCATGCAGCTGAGGGTAGGAGATGGCCACTTATTTTCCAGTATAGCTGGGAAATGTTACAGAGGAAGAAAAGGACTAACTAGTGGAAAAAATATGATGCAGACCCTAAAATCGTATTTTTTTCTTGCCACAGCAGGCTGTATCTCCCATGGACAAATTCAGGTAATAGCATTCTAGCACATTGGCTTACCATTTAGGATAGTGCTGTATCAGAGGGGCTTTAAGGAATTTTTTCAAAACACCATTTAGCCGTTTTGAATTGTCCAAAAGATTATCTCTGTGGGGCACTGTTGTACCTTGGGCATAATAGTTTTCCCCTTAATTACAGGGTATACAGTGGTGCATATTTATGGTGAACTTTACATCAGAGTTAACCTACAAGGGAAGCACAGAGTAGATAAAGGCTGTCGCCAGGAAGCCTGGGGATTGGAGGATTGGAGGAAACTACAGAATACTTTCTACTATTCTGCTCCTTTAATGTCTGCATTAAAGTATGTCCCTCGGCCCGCGCCACTTCCAGCAGCTCCCATTGGCCTGGAGCAGTGAACCACAGCCACTGGGAGCCGTGATCGGCCGAACCTGTGGACGCAGCAGGTAAACAAACCGACCCGGCCCGCCAGGGGCTTTCCCTGCACAAGCGGTGGAACAAGTTGGGAACCACTGCATTCTGGTAATCAACACTTATAAAAACACGCATAGATAGAAAAATGGAGAGAGATCCAAGAAGATTGTTGAGTGATACAAGCTTCTGAGCTGCATCCATTTGCAATGGTTCAGTATTTTACTTTACTTTACATATATTTCTGTGATTATTGTGCTGTGTAAAAATGAACAGGCACTATTTTGGCACAGTAACACTGCTATAGATAAGCTTGAGAGATAGCACTATCATTTTATAACTTCATATTTTCAAACACATACATTTGAGATAAAACATCCCTCTGGGCTAAAGTTTTGCTTTTTTATGTTCAACCTACAACAAAATTTTCTCCATTTTTTCTGAACTGTATCTTTATTATCAGATTCACTACAACATGCACTAATTCAACACAAACATTTTTTGCATGAATAATCGAAAAATATCTTTTCAAACCAAATTGGGGATGTGATTTGCCTTTGATGGGGACCAAATGCTGCCCTGATTGTGTACAATAATCATTTTACATAATATGTTAATTATGTTGGTCAAACATGGATTACATAAAGTACAGGAAACTAAAAGTAATTTAGAGTTTCATAATATGGAAACATTGCACTTAAAACAACAATCAATAAGTGACATTTTGGTATTTATGCTTTTTATTCTGCTGTGTTGTTGGGCTTGTGGGCTCAGTCTTTGCTGAGACTAATGGTGGTAATCATGGGATTCTGAAATAATTTTTAGATTTTTACCTACTTAAAGCACAATGTAGACTGAATATCCATGTTCTGTGATACAATATTTGTTTATTTCACGTCTTGGCACAGAAATTGTAGTAGGAAATGTGTATTAAATACTATTGGCACACATTATAAATCACAGACACACAAGGTGAATAGATACCACAGATAACAGAGGGCTTGTACATATAAAACATGTGCATACAGAAGTTCTCTTGAAATGTATGCAAGTTATATACATGGTGGGCTTTCAAGATAGGGCTCAGATAGGAGGAGAGGTATTAAAGGGACAAAAATGAAGCTAGATAGATAACGGATAAGGGGAAAGCATTTTATAATAATGAGATTATTGTCTTACAAAATGGTGCTCTGGGCATGTGCAATGGAACATTTGAACTCAAGTTTTTAGTTTTAAATAGGAATGTTAATTTCAAGATGGCCATCTTTGTGGTCTCTATTTTGGGGTAAACAACTTTTTAAAAAAAATGTTTATTTTATCCAGTGTTAAAGGTAAGAAATGCATTATCCCATCTTTGTTGCTGGAAGAAAGGGGGAAAGAAGTGACCTTTCTTCTTATTTTTATAGCACTGTTCATGAAAGTGATATGGAAATATTTCTTATTACCCAAATCAAGCAGAAACCAATGCATTGATCCAAATGCCACAGAAAAATCACATCTTTGACTGACATATGTGCAGGTTTCCTTATTGCAGTCCTTATTTGTAGCATGACTAACTGCATCAACTTCAATTCAGTCCATGAAAAAATAAGAGTGCCACTGCCAAACTGAACTATCTTGGGATGTTGGAAATTATTATAATGATTCTCCAGCTACTAGATTATCTCTGTGGGGATTGTATTAGCAGATGTGAAGTACTTTGAGACATTTTTTACAGCTTGTATGAAAAAAAAGTCTGTTTTTTATTTTCAGTCTGAATGCAAGCAGCTGATTTTTACCAAGATATTTATGTTGTTAGTGCTTCTTGTCATATGCCAGAGTTTTATCAGAGTTGGTAAGACAACTCCCACCTGTTTATGCTCTCTGTATGTGTGTATATATATCTCCTCATTATATGTTCCATTCTATATGCATCCGAAGAAGTGGGCTGTAGTCCACAAAAGCTTATGCTCTAATAAATTTGTTAGTCTCTAAGGTGCCACAAGTACTCCTGTTCTTCTTTTTGCGGATACAGACTAACACGGCTGCTACTCTGAAACCTGTCATACTTTAGTTTATTTCTGTCACAGAAAGGATAAAGTACAAAGTTGAAATAAGTTGTATATGTGAAAAGCAACCCATATTAAGAGCTAGTAAAATAAATGATAATGTTATGTCACATGATGATCTTCTTACTGGTGGGTTAGCACAGCCACGTGGAGGTCCTAGAATAATGACCCTGGAATGAACTCAGTTTAACAACAGAATCATATCTACTTATTACTGGAAGAGGGCACAGAGGCTCCTCCTTTCCCATTGCTGGTGTAGTTTTCCCTTCCCCCAGAAGCAGGAAATCCATACTCCGCGTGTCTACACTACAAAATTAAGTCAACCTAACTTAAGTCCGCATACAGCCACTGCAGTAGTTCAATTGCTTGCGCATGTCTACACTTTGCTCCTTGTGTCGGCAGTGTGCACCTTCACCAGGAGCTTTTGCACCGACTGAACTGTCAAAGTGGAGCATTGTGGGATGGCTTCTGAAAGCCAGCAACAGTCGATGTAAGCAATACAGTGTCTACACTGACACTACTTTGACCTAACTACATTGACATATCGGGTGAGTTACATCACGGGAGTGAAATTTTAATATAGGCACTTTTATAGTTATGTCAGTGTAGGTTGACACAGGGCAGCTTCACTCTGTAGTGTAGACCAATGCTCTCTCTCTGAGTTCCTGCCTGAGACACAGCAGGGTTCTTCCTTTAGGGGCTGCCTGTGGATCACACACAGACCCAGCCAGCACAGTAACTCAGTTACAATAATATTAAAATAATCCTATCAGACCAAACATTCAGTGACATGGGTAATTCATATTTCTGCACAGGATGTTTTCAATGTGTGTCAAGAAAGCAAGGTATTAGTGATATTCCAATATGTGACTTGCATTCAGTGGGAGAGAAAGAGAGGTATGATGAAATATTTGAGCTGTGGTTTAAAGCTTGGGCCCTCATTCAGGTACAGCTCTTAACCACATGCTTCATTTTAAGCTTGTATTCAAGAGCTGTCCTGAAATGGGATGGATTAACCAGATGTTGAAAGACTTTCCTGAATCAAGGCCAGGTTTTGAAACTAGGATGTCCAGAGTTCTGTTTTCAGATCTGACTCTGGCATTGGGCAAATTGCTGAAAGTCACATTTTCAGAGGCATCCACTAATTTTGGAATCTCCGTTGGGTACATCAAATTAGAATAAGCATATAAAAATGTTTGCCTTAACCTCTATGCCTCAGTTTCTCCATCTGAGCAATGGAAATCACGATTAATCACTTACTGGGCTGTTGCGAGGATTATTGAGATAATGGGGCAGATATTCAGCTGGTATAAATTGTCATTGATCCATTAAGACAATAGAGCTATGATAAGTTACAGTAGCTCAGAATCCTTCCCAGAGTTTACAAATAATTCTGATTAAAAAAAAAAAAAAACACACAAATAAATATGGGCTCAGTCCTGAAATTTTTACTCAGTGAAGTATTTTACTCTTCTTTACTATTCCTCATTCATACAAGTAATATCATTGAAGTCAAGTGGTTCCATGTAGGATCAGATGGTTATTAACATTCCTCAGTTCTACAGCTGATATACAAATCATATTCTCTCTATAACTTGTGTATTTATTTACAAATTATGTCCTCACTTACAGCCATGCAACTCTCCTGGGGTTATATATACAAACGTCTTCAAAAGTCAGCCGAGCATGCTCACAAAAGGGCAGTATTTTCTTTTTAAATATAGGATTTTTTAGCAAAATATGAATTGTATTTACAATTTTTAAAAATCTACAAGGATTATCTTGTCTCTTGAAAAATTATAATAAAATATTCATTTTTAAAAGGTAGTGAATATATATAACTAAAATCTGACATAGAATATCTGTAAAATCACAAAAGCTGGAGCATTTCAAATACATCTCCAATGAAAATTTGTCACAAAGTTATGTCACAAAGTTTAAAAAAGCCAGAAATATCTTACCAATATAACAAGGGAGGTCACATTTATTACTTTAACATAATAATTTTATATTATTGTTATTCAGTGTGAATGCCTTTCACAAAGAGATTAAACTTATGTTATGTGATTAAATAGCTGATTAAATTACTAGAATTTTATTCATTTGACACACATCTTGGACCTAAAATACATGTTTGGCTGAGATTCTGAACTCTGGGCTTATCTTCACTACCGGGGTAAGTTGACCTAAGTTACGCTACTCCAGCTAGGTGAATAATATAGCTGGAGTCAACATAGTTTAGGTCGACTTACCCGGGTGTCTTCACTGCATTGCGTCGACGGAAGATGCTCTCCGGTCGACTTGCCTTAATCTTCTCGGAGAGCTGGAGTACTGGGGTCAACCCGAGAGCACTCTGCCGTTGATTTAGCGGGTCTTCAGTGGACCTGCTAATTCGACACCTGCTGCATTGATTGCAGCAGCGTCAATCTCCCTGGTAGTGAAAACAAGCCCTCTGTGTGTGTGTTAAACCCCTTTCCCCTAGTGTAATCTGAGTAAACCATCCTATAAATACATTCCAGTCTATTATTTGGCAAAAGAGTTTTGGTTCTGAGACTGTCAAAAGCACATTTTGGTGGGTTGTAAATTGAAATAGCAAGCTTCTGATCGGAAATTAAGGTTGTAGATAGACCCATAAGAGTACTGAGCTTGTACATTATTCACAAATAGGTAGCAGTACTTGTTCAACAGCTATGTAAATGCTCTTCTCGCAGTTCTGCATAATAGTCCTATTACCAGTTGGGAAGCTGATAACTGAATACCTTGCTCATTTTGTGTTATTCAGTGATAAAAAAGGAAGTAATTCCTTGCTTAATATCTTATGATTTCTTTCGCTAATGTAACTTACTGACTTGGTGCATTTAGAGTTTTGAAAACTGAATACAAATTAGCAGCTTCACCAAGATTTAAATCCTCCCTCCCTTGCCCTCACACTGAGAATGCCTTATTGATCCCATTGAATATGTCTTCATCCTGGTGCCTAATTACCTAGCCAAGTAGATGTGCAGCTGTGGGAAAGAGCTTATTTTAACAGATGGGGGAAAGGATGGGATTGAGAAATATCACAAAAAAGGAAAGTCAGCACAAAGCCAGTCTCAGAGGGAAAAAAAGAGCCTTGGTCAAACCAAAGTCCCGCTTAAGCGGAAAGCGGTCGAGGCTCAGAAAACAACAGTGTGTTTTAAAAAAGGATCACTTTGAAATAAATAGGTGCCATCAAAGTAGTGATAGAAAAGTTCACTTTTGTGAAGCACCAAACTCAGAAAAAAAGTGCTAACAGTTATTAATTTGTTTTGATGTAGCACCTAGAGACCTCAATTGAGATCACGGCTCCATTGTGCTAGGCTTCCCTGATGAGCTTACCGTCTCAATAAACTAGTCAGTCAGAGGGGAAACTGTGGCGCAGAGAGGTAATGTCACATGCCCAAGATCACACAACAGTTCAGTGGCAAAGCCAGAAATAGAATACATGTCTCCAGACTCGCAGTCTCATGCACTATCTATTAGGGCCAGCTATGCTGCCTTTTAAACTGCTTTCCCTTTATGGTCCAAGGAGATAACAGTTGAGGTGGCTTTGAAATGCCAGAAAAGGGGGGGTGCTCATATGGATAGCTCAGGAAGCCCCTTGAAAATAAATAAAGCATTGACATAATATCTTTGTATCTTTGGTGGAGTTGCAAACAGATGGGCATTATGTCACTGCTGTTGATCGGGATGTGAAGGGAGGGAGGATGTAGGGAGATATTTCCCTTGTTGTACAGTGGCTCGGAAAGAAGTCAGAAAAGCATATAGGAGGAGCAGATTAGTGTACTCTGCCCACCCAATTGAGCATTGCCACCTGGAAGTTCTCAGAGCACTGGGCTGGAAGCCTGCCTGCTGCTCCTGGAGAAATTCTGCCTGCCTCACTACCAGAGCCAGTTGAAAAACATGGAAACTTTTTTTGTTTAAAAAAAAACTTCCGATCAACTCTACACAGCAACCCAGGTCACTAATCTGAATCTGGCCCAGGGAGACAGTGACCAAAAGTTATGACTCTCTAATGAATGGGCACAGTCCTCTCACTGCTAAGGATGGTCACTCGAGAGAAAGGATGAGATGCAGTGATGGCGGCTACTGTTGAAGCTTGTTGTGTACCTTTTTGGGAAACAAAGTTGCCCTTTCTTTCCTGAGCACTTTTAAACATAAAAAATAAGATAGGAGAATTGCTGCTTGTTTTTTTGTTTTTTTTTTGGAGGTGGAATATAGATATGAGTGTGACCCTTAACATGTGAAACTTTCAGAAGATCTCACCCTGTGCTGCATTTTCAGTAACAGAAAAGCAGACACCAGGCTGTCCCCTTCCTCCCCCCGCCTACATACTCTTTATCCATAGTTAGTCTGCTGCACATAGGGCTAAATTCAACAAAAGTGCACCACTTAAGCCAAATAATGCCCCTTCTACAGGAGTATGTGTAGTCAGTGAGGTCTTTTAATCTTTGTGCACTAATGAAAGTGCTGTCTGTGCTGGCCCAAATAGGCTATGGGCTGATGTGAATCGACTACTCCCTGGACATCCCTGTTTATTTGGCTCTAGTGGTTCAAAATACTTGCACTGGGACTCAGACATCCCCTGGCCACTGTTCCAACCCAGAAGCAACAGAGAATTTGAGTTGCAGCCTTGCAACCTGCCTGCAGGTGTGATAGCTGAACCGCAGCCCTTTATCCCTTGTAGAGTGCCTGTCTCAGGTTTTGTTCAGCATGGGTGGGAAAGTGTGAATTTCACCCACAGAAGTTAGGAAATGGAAAAACATCTCAGTCTCCAGGAAGAAAAGATTATTATTTCATCTGACTTTTTTTCATCATGTTGTTTTACTAAGGTATAAAATATACCACTGCTTTGTTTAAAAAGAGAGAAACAGACACTATTTTTTTTAAAAATGCAGCTTTTCTATCCTTTCAGACAAAGCACCATAACTAAATCTAAATTTTCCTTCTAATCTTTTAAAATTGCTTCCCTCTACAAAGAGTTTCAGGCTACATTCATTAAAATTTGTGCTTCATTTGCATATTTTATTTTATGGACTTTACTCAGGGGGAAAAAACATAGTGCATCCAAAACAAAGTGAAAAATTAGCATTTTTGTATATTAATAAATGCCATTTACTTGGACAAAAATTACTTGGATTGCCCTGGAGAAAAGAGAATAGAAGGACTTTTGAGGAAAGGCCACTGCAACAACAGCCTGCTTACATACACAATTTAGATATACTCCAAGTAAAAACAATTCAGAACGCTCACTAGTTATCTGAGAACAACTCCATGTCCCTTCTAGCATTTACTTATGTTCCAGAACGTCCTTTACTAACCAAGTACTATGTGCAAATTTTTCCTTATTTTTTATTCCACTGTCTCCTGGCTACTCTACTAGGATATAACCTCTGCCTCCTTGTGTTGGGGTCTGCTTACCCCACATTAGGACAGACAGGTTTAAGCCCATGTTATTGACAGGGAAGTCCCGCCTCCCTGGCAAGAATGGGCATGCTCCAAGTGCTCTAGTAGTATAAAGGGAGGGAGCCCAGCTCATTCTGGGCTGCAGGGGAAGGACCTGCCTGGGAAGCTCCTGTGGGGGGCCAGCCACAGCACCTGGAACCCTTGGAAATGACTGGCCCTGTCAAAGACAAAGGATCTGACATCTCATGGGAAACCCCAACACAGACTCTGGTAGGAAGTGACCCAGGGAGGGTGACAGAGTGGTACCTCCTGCCTGGGGAAACTCAGTGTGTTTTGGTAGGACCCCCTGCTGAGTAAATGGCAAGCTGCTATGCCACTGTTAGAGCCCTGGGTTGGGGCCTGGTGGATTTGGGTGGGCTTGGACCCCCCTACTGGGGCTGCCACACCCCATAATGGGCACCCCAATGCTATAGACTCTGGCCACTAGGCCATGCTACCCTGTGCCGAAGGGCTGCTTTATAGATTCTGGCCGTTAGGCCTCACTGCCCTACATCAAAGGGTGGCTCTATAGACTCTGGCCGCTAGGCCACGCTTCCCTGCACTGAAGGACTGCTTTATAGACTGTGACCGATAGGCCATGCTGCCCTGACCCTAGGGGCGTGGACCATCACACTTCTGCTCAGCCTTCCTCTGCCTCCCATTTCTTAAGGACGAGAGAGACAAGATTACTATAATCATGTTTATTACAGTAGTGCTTGAAGATCAACCAAGAATGGGGTCCAAACACAAAGTAACAAACACTCCCTGCTCCAAAGAGCTTAAAATCTAAATAGACAAGACAGACACAGGGTGTGGGAAGGCCTAGAACACACAAGCAACTTGAACACTGGGATAGCAGCAAACTTCATTATAGTTCCATTATTATTTTTCACCTGGGATGTGAAACTTCACTTGCTCTCCTCCTGCCCTGGGTCTTTTTTCTTCTCTACCTTATCCCTTCTCTTTCCCATCTCTCTCTCTCTCCCCCCTCCCTTTTCTGTTGGTCTAATAAGAGTCTGGCTTAGCCAGTCAAGACTATATAGTTTGCAACACTTCTGTAAACCTGTGACCAGAAAGAAGCAACTAAAAGCCCTTAAGAGCCTGATGCTGTTTTGCCAGGTCTGGGAGTGGCTGATAAGACCATGTGCTATGCCTGTTTTTCTCCAGCAGTGAGATCACAAGTGAAAGTCAACACCAGAGGCAGAAGCTGCATTTTCTCTCTTTGCTGTTCTTCTCTCTCTCCTTTTTGTGTGGGTTTGCGTTATTTTGTCTCCTAGGAAACAGGAGCAAAGTTTAACAATAGCAAGGACAGCTCCAGCCCATTTCTACCAATTTCTTCTCTTTTACCCCAAAAAGACAGTTATTACCATATAAGAGACTGTCAAACAAGGGTTTTTTTTCTCCTTCTAAAAACTCTCCCCAACTAAAGGGAAAGGGAACAAGGGATGTTGTTAAAATCAAAGCCTTATTTAATGCTTTACACTTCAAATGTTTTAACTGGTTTTCTTTTTTCTGCATCTTTAATATGTTGTGTGTTCAGATTTAAGTTATGATGTGAAATAACTAACTCAGGGGAAATTATATTTAAGTAAGATAATCAAGGAAAACGTAATACTGCACTACATAGGATACAGAAAAGGAAAGATACACACCAAATCTGAGACTGGAGAAGTGAGGCAGCCTAGCTGGGTTAATTTCTAACTCCTAAAACTCACCTCCTCTATACTATTGAAAACAAAGAAAAATCCTTGCTTATGCTTGGTCTTATTTTGAATCAATAAGCCAATGATATTTGTAACTAATATATAACTACTAGGACCATCTGTGACCACAATTAATTCTTAATGCTTAGACATTAATCCAGACATTAATGTTTTGCTGACACATTGATTAAAGAATACACCTGCTATACCACATATTTCTTGTCTATTTTGTTAATTACTACATTATAGAATGTTTATAAGCCTCCCTTAGCAATTACACCATTTTGTCCTTTGCAACATACAGCTATAATATACGGCATCTCTTTATATACTGTGTGTTTACAGAAAAAAGACAAAGAAAATGAGCTGTTCTCTCTGGACTTCTTTTTATGGTTTACCTAATTGATAAGCTAAAGACATCTGTTCAATCATCCACTGTTTTATCAATTACAAAATATATCTATAACCAAGCCATTATGACAGAAATAATCTATTAAAGTAATTCCTGATAAGATAAAAGCAGCCTTTGATAGATTATTATTTTATTAATCACAGCAACACCTGCCACATATCAGTTACAAGTGGTTCCTTTCTAGATATTTCCTTAAGGGTCAAGAGTTGAGAGTAAAGAAAAAAGACACAAAATCCATTATTTAATAACACATAAGCTCCAGCTAAAATTCAGTCTATTGATAACACATGAGGGTCAGCTAAAGTTCAAAGTAAAAACAGAGGCTAATAAAGTACAGGCCTACTAGGACAAAGACATTTATTAACATTAGTGTTTAGCCAGCAACTTTGTTTAGCTAATAGAAAATATTCTGGGATGTTTGATTATGAAAGCATGAGAGTTTAGTATAAAAAGAATAAAAGATTCATATTTACCAACAGTGAAAAGGTTTAAAAGGATTTTTAATGGGCTGTTTGCCATGGTACCAAGCAGGCTGAAGTATCTGTATACCAGACCTTAAACTTTGTTTAACACTGTTTAATGTTGGATAATGTCTTGTTAACACCTTTGACATTTGGGCCCATGTAGTCCATCTGAATACCATAGGGGGACAGGGCAGAATCTGGCAAGAGGGGCAGGTGTAAGGAATGAACCTGAGATGAATGGACTGCGAGGGAGTGGACAGGGGAGGAGTGGCACAGAACAACTATTCAGCACAGGGAAAGTCCATCCAGGCAAAACCATAGAAAGTTCTCTGGATGTTCAAAGGTCCATGCTGTGGCTGCTTCCACAGCTTCTCCTACCAGCTGGAACCTCTGAGTGGTTATCTTATACAGTTTTTCCCAAGTCACACAGTGGGGAGGAAAGAGGAAGCATCACCTGGGTCTTAGTAGCTTCAGAGTAGGGGGTCTCTCCAGAATAGTTCTAGGTTCAGGGGGTTAGCAGGTGGCGAGGATTCAGTAATAAAAGAATAGTCTGTGTTTGCCTGAATATGCACGTGGTAGGCTAATTGGGGTGGCCATGCATGAGCCCCTATCATGCCTCCTTAATTTCCCGTCCCCCATGAAAAGTCCCTGCTTTAGGTGCTTCTAGAGCTGCTCCTAAGGATGCTTTCTACACAGGATGGGAGGAAGAGGAGGTATCACCTGGCTATTGTTTCATAGAATCATAGAATATCAGGGTTGGAAGGGACCTCAGGAGGTCATCTAGTCCAACCCCCTGCTCAAAGCAGGACTAATCCCCAACAAAATCATGCCAGCCAGGGCTTTGTCAAAAACCTCTAAGGAAGGAGATTCTACCACCTCCCTAGGTAACCCATTGCAATGCTTCACCACCCTCCTAGTGAGAAGGTTTTTCCTAATATCTAACCTAAACCTCCCCCACTGCAACTTGAGACCATTACTACTTGTTCTGTCATCTACTATCACTGAGAACAGTCTAGATCCATCCTCTTTGGAACCCCCTTTCAGGTAGTTGAAAGCTATCAAATCATCCCTCATTCTTCTCTTCTGCAGACTAAACAATCCCAGTTCCCTCAGCCTCTCCTCATAAGTCATGTGCTCCAGCCCCCTAATCCTTTTTGTTGCCCTCTGCTAACTCTTTCCAATTTTTCCACATCCTTTTTGTAGTGTGGGAACCAAAACTGGACACATGCCAAATAGAGGGGAATGATCGCGTCCCTCGATCTGCTGGCAATGCCCCTACTTCTACAGCCCCAAATACCATTAGCCTTCTTGGTAACAAGGGCACACTGTTGACTCATATCTAGCTTCTCGTCCCCTGTAACCCCTAGTCCTTTTCTGCAGAACTGCTGCCTAGCCATTCGGACCGTAATCTGTAGTAGTCAGTGGGGTGGAGGGGAAGCAGCTGCTTCCCCTCAGCACATTTTTCAAAAGCGGCGCCTTAGGGGTTACCTTACATGGCGCCAGCGGGTGGGGCCTGCTCCTCTCTGAAGGGCAGCACGGCCGGAGGAGCCATGGGGGGGCAGCGAGCGCGTCCGGAGGAGCACGCCAGGCGGCCAAGTAGAGAGCAGGGGACGGGCTGTGTTGCTGGGCCTGTTCGGGTCCGGAGCACTCGGACCGGGCCGGCGGGAGCATGTGCGGCAGCAGGGCTGGGCTGGGCGCGTGCCGCCCGGCAATAGGGGGGCCGGCGGCCGGGGGGGAGAAGCGGAGATGGGCTGCACTGCTCGGCCCGTTCAGGTCCAGAGCAGCCAGGCCGGGGGGAGCATGTGCGGCAGCAGGGCTTGGCTGGGTGCGTGCCACCCGGCAATAGGGGGGCCGGCAGCCGGGGGGGGAGAAGTGGGGACGGGCTGCGCTGCTGGGCCCATTTGGGCCCGGAGCGCTCGGGCCGGGCCAGGGGGAGCATGTGCGGCGGCGGGGGATTGGGGGGGAGCATGTGCGGTAGCAGGGCTGGGCTGGGCGCGTGCCGCCCGGCAATAGGGGGGCTGGTGGGAGAAGCGGCGAGGGGGGAGGAGGCTGGGCGCCTCGGCAGCAGCTTTGAGGGAAAGCCTCCATTTGGCTGGGCTCAGTGCGGCAACAGCTCGGCTGCCGGAGCAGGGGTGAGGAGTGCAGCTGGGCTCGGGCAGGCGGGTGGCCGCTTGCTGCTCAGCCTGCCAAGCTGCGAGCCCCAGCCTGGCGGGCACCGGCAGCAGAGGGGCGGGGGAAGGGCTGGGCAGGGACAATGGCAGGAGGGATGAGATGGGGGGGGCATTGCTAACATACCTGAAGAAACCCTTCTTTTTACTCTTAACATCTCTTGCTAGCTGCAACTCCAAGTCTGATTTGGCCTTCCTGATTTCACTCCTACATGCCTGAGCAATGTTTTTATACTCCTCCCTGGTCATTTGTCCAATCTTCCACTTCTTGTAAGCTTCTCTTTTGCATTTAGGATCAGGAAGGATTTCACTGGTAAGCCAAGTTGGTCACCTGCCATACTTACTATTCTTTCTACATATCAAGATGGTTTGTTCCTGCAACCTCAATAAGGATTCTTTAAAATACAGCCAGCTATCTTGGACTCCTTTCCCCCTCATGTTATTCTCCTAGGGGATCCTGCCCATCATTTCCCTGAGGGAGTCAAAATCTGCTTTTCTGAAGTCCAGGGTCCATATTCTGCTGTTCTCCTTTCTTCCTTGTGTCAGGATCCTGAACTCGACCATCTCATGGTCACTGCCACCCAGGTTCCCATCCACTTTTGCTTCCCCTACTAATTCTTCCCTGTTTGTGCGCAGCAGGTCAAGAAGAGCTCTGCCCCTAGTTGGTTCCTCTACAACTTGCACCTGGAAATTGTCCCCTACACTTTCCAAAAACTTCCTGGATTGTCTGTCTGTGCACCACTGTATTGCTCTCCCAGCAGATATCAGGGTGATTGAAGTCTCCCATGAGAACCAGGGCCTGTGATCTAGTAACTTCTGTTAGTTGCCAGAAGAAAGCCTTGTCCACCTCATCCCCCTGGTCTGGTGGGATGTCTATAGCAGACTCCCACCATGACATCACCCTTGTTGCTCACACTTCTAAACTTAATCCAGAGACTCTCAGGTTCCTCTTCAGTTTCATACCAGAGCTCTGAGCAGTCATTCTGCTCTGTTACATACAATGCAACTCCCCCACCTTTTCTGCCTTGCCTGTCCTTCCTGAACAGTTTATATCCATCCATGACAGTACTCCAGTCATGTGAGTTATCCCACCAAGTCTCGGTTATTCCAGTCACATCATAATTCCCTGACTGTGCCAGGACTTTCAGTTCTCCCTGCTTGTTTCGCAGTCTTCTTGCATTTGTGTATAGGCACTTAAGATAACTCTTTCTCGGTATGAGGCAGGAGTCCTCCCGTCCTGCGCTCTCCTGCTTGTGCTTCCTCCCGGTATCCCACTTACCTCAGGGTTTTGGTCTCCTTCCCACAGTGAATCTAGTTTAAAGCCCTCCTCACTAGGTTAGCCAGCCTGCTTGTGAAGATGCTCTTCCCTCTCTTCGTTAGGTGGAGCCTGTCTCTGCCTAGCACTCCTCTTTCTTGGAACACTATCCCTTGGTCAAAGAATCCAAAGCCTTCTCTCCAACACCACCTGCATAGCCATTCATTGACTTCCACGATTTGATGGTCTCTACCTGGGCCTTTTCCTTCCATAGGGTGGATGGACGAGAACACTACTTGCACCTCAAACTCATTTATCCTTTTTCCCAGAGTCATGTAGTCTGCAGTGATCCAGTCAAGGTCATTCTTGACAGTATCATTGGTGCCCAGGTGGAGAAGCAGGAAGGGGTAGCGATCCGAGGGCTTGATGAGTCTCTGCAGTCTCTCCGTCACATTGTGAATCCTAGCTACTAGCAAGCAGCACACTTCTCGGTTTTCCCGGTCGGGACGGCAGATAGGTGAGGAGGGGGTCCCCGACCACCACCACCTGCCTCCATCTTTTGGAAGTGGTGGTCGTGGAACCCCCATCACTAGGACAGGGCATCTCATGCCTTCCAATCAGTGGAGTCTCCTTCTGCTCCCTTCCCTCAGATGTATCATCTAGTCCACTCTCCACATTAGTACCTGTGGAGAGAACATGAAAATGGTTGCTCACCTGTATCTACATTGCTGGTACATGGACACTCCTCTTTCTTCTTCTGGAGGTCACATGCTGCCAATTTTCTTCACCATCCTTCTGTCTCCGCTGTGCAGCCTGCTCTGATTCTTCAGAACATTGCGCCCATAGAAGCATATCCTGACATCTGTCCAGGAAATCTTCATTTTCTCTTATGAGATGCAGGATTGATACTTGTTTCTCCAGACCTTGAACCGTCTCTTCCAATATAGAGACCAGCTTGCACTTTGTACAGACAAAGTCGCTTCTGTCCTGTGGAGGAAAGACAAACATGGCACATCCTGTGCAGGTCACGACAGCTGATCACTCACCATCCATATTACCTTCCTTGTAAGGCAGTGGTTCCCAAACTGGGGTTCACAAACCCCTGGGGGTTTGCAGAACGTTACAGGGGGTTTGCCAGAAAAAAATTCACTAATGGCGGACAGAGGACCCCGGGCATTGGAGACAGCAGGTGGGACCTGGTTGCAGGGCAGACACCCCAAACCCCAGGGAGAGCGGGGCCGGGCAGTTGGGGCTGGCAGCCTGAGTCCCGGCAGTCAGCAGGGGAGCCGGCAGCCCAAACCCCAGCCCGAGCCCCAAGAAGAGCGGGGCGGGCAGCTGGGGCAACCATCACACTGAGGAAATTTAAACTTAAACCCCTGAAAATATTCATTTTTAGGAGGGGGTTCAAGAGATTTCACAATTTAGTGAAAGGGGTTCACGGGCTGTTAAAGTTTGGGAACCACTGTTCTAAGGGCTTCCTCAGCTATTGCAGTAACTACTCAGAGAGGCCTACAAGATGAAAGCCTCAGTGGGTTCTTCCCAGTCAAACTCCCTCTGTTAGCCTCTCCACCACTCAGCTGGTTCGCAGCTGACTGCCTTTTTATTACAGGCCCACTCAAGGCCCACCTGGAACAAAGCACTCCCAATTCATACTTTTCAAACAATCAAGCACACTGTCAAACTGTCCCCGCAACAGACACTCAGATACTCACCAACACAGCCCCCCCTAATGCAGCACTTAGCGGTTAGGGTTAACCAAAATTAGTTAGATGATGAGAATTGAAAAATTACATTCTACTCCACTACTTCCTACCTCTTAAGACAAGGGAGGATCACAGCAATGTTCTTTCTATTGCTTTGAGAGAGAGATTTACAAAAAGCATGTGTGCTCCTCAGTCCATTACATGTTTTTGAAAATCTCCCCATACCTGTTGAAATTCCTCTTAATCTATGTTGCTTATTGCTTCCTTCACAAGAAGAGCCTGTATAGTCTGTGCTTGGTAGGTTCATTTTCACCAGGCCTTGTGTTGCACGACACATCCACTCACCTTACCTATTGGGATGCCACTTAAAGGAATAATTGTTTCTCTTTATTTTCCTTCAATTCTTCTCCTCCTCTTTAACTGGAGCGTGAAAGCCAAAGTCAGGAAAAATCAGAAGCAGCAAAACTTTTTGAGAGAAAAAAACGACTGTGGCAAAAGCTGTTTGGAGAGGGGTAAGAAAATGACCCAAATGGTGCAGTAGTGGTTTGGTAGTGAGAAAAAAGATATACAATAAATGGTGATATAACACCCAGGAAGTAGGTTGCTTGCAGGGATAGAGCGAAGCACTGGGGACACAGAACATTTTGTTAGTACAGTTGTCAAGAATTGCTTCCTCACCAGTAATGCTTATAGATTTCAGGTCTGTGATTTTCCAGATAGTCAGGTTGTTGTTTTTGTGGGGTGGCAGTGCATTAACACATTTCTGTACTTCAAAAATCAGACAGAAGGGAAGAGAATTAGAAATAGAAAAAAAGAAATAATGACAAAGACACAATTTTGCAGCTACCCTTTTTTTCATAATGATCCTGTTGACATATCTTAGAGCAGCTGTTCTGAAACGCCTTGATTATGCTTCAGGACTTTTGCAGTGACAGTATTTGGAACTGAAATAGGCTTACCCCCTTTCTTGATTCCAAATGCCATCAAAAGCCTAATTAAGTAATTAAAAAATAAGTACATTGTCCTAATATTTTTCAGTCTGTCACAAGATCACCTACATAATGAATAGATCAGATAGTGACAGCATGGGTGCTTTGTAAATCAATCCATGGATTACTCCATTTTCACCATCAGAGCAGTTTTCAGTAATATATATTAACAACATTCATGTTGCTGAAGTTCAGGCTGTGTTGGCACTTTCATTATAAAACACATTTCTGAAGCATTTAAAATCCATTCACCATAAAACTTTAAAATGTGACTTGGCACATTTTTCATTATGAGTTCAAATATACTAGAAGGTAGTAAATTCAGGCAATCATTTGCACTTTTGTAACTCAAATATATTTGCAACTAAACACACTTTTATTTTGGCTAGATAGAGGGTTTTTTTAGCATTTGCAATATGCCTTCCCCCAATATATTTGCTAAGAACACTTAATATGCACTGCTTGTGGTATATGTGCCAACCAAACTGATACATTAGGGAGCACGTGAGGCCGAAAATTTGTCAAGTGAAAAGGATTTGACATGATGCACTTGTAATAAAATGAAGCCAGACAGAGGATGAAATCCTGGCTCCATTGAAACCAATGGCAAAACTCCCACTGACTTCAATGCAGCCAGGATTTCGCGCAGAGTGCTTAATGAATATTTTCATTCTAAATACAGAGCAAGATTGTCACTTGCCCTAACATGGCCATACATGGGATTAAGGGGCATTATCAGCCCAGCCTGCTGTGTAGCCTGCTTGATCGCCACCTCATGACCGCTATCCCCCCTCCCCAATACAAACAAGTGGGTGGGTTGTGAGTGCAGAGGGGTGGGGAGTGGTTAGAACTATGGATCCACCCCATGTGCTGTCCTGTGGAACTGAGCTGGGGCAAAGTAAGTTTCACTCTGCAAATGGCTGCAATAACTTCCACCCTGGTGAAAAGGGAAACCAAGAAAGTATCCAGGGCTTCTCTCAGTCTGGTACAGCCATGCCCTACATTATGCATGTCTAGCCATGAACTCTCAGTGTAGCCTTAAAAAAGCACAGATCAATGTTTCTCAACTGGTGGGTCATGACCCTAGCAGGGTCACAAAACACAACCAGGGAGGCTGCAAAACTTTGAAAAAAATATTATAATCTGCAGCAAAGGAAAACTCGCCTCCCACTCTGACCATCTTTACCCTTCTAAACCTTGAAACACACAAATTAATTATATAGGCTTGGAATAGTTTTCTTTGATGCATTTTTTACTTTTATTTTTATAGTAAATGTAAAGGTGTCACAAATTTTTTACTTCGAATAAGGACTTGCCAACCTGAAAAAGTTGAGAAACAATGGCATAGATTTGACACACTAATTTATGCACGGATAGAGAGAGCAATACAGCCTGTTAAGAGAATTCAACAAGATAAGACAATTCCAAATTATTTATGCAGAGTGGCAGCCCCTGCGTCATTCATTAGAGTAAACCCAGTTTAGCAATGTATGGATTTAGAGATCGGAACAACACTGCCAACTTTATAGTTAAATATTCACCCAAAGTTGTCCTGGTTAAAAGAAATGAGACTGAGAGATGCCTAACTCTGTCAAGTGTCTCTCTTCTTTTGTGATTGCAATATAGCCTCAAACTTATCCAAACTTAAACCACGATACCCAGTCATGAGAAAAATGTACAAAGAAAAACACTGGGCAATATGAGCCATTGGTACTGAGGTTTTACATGGCCAAGACTGTTCTACGTATTCAGTACAGAAGAAACAAGTGGCATTTCAATGGGTCAAAACTCATCTGAATAGCCATGTGCTCCTACTAGCAATTGTACCACAGCCTGAGTGGAGGGAGTTAGGCTTAAAACTACTGAACAAAAGTCTACATCTTTGGAACCTAAACATCTAAGTGAATCACCTGGACAAAATCCTTCCCAAGACCAGAAGAGGAGCAGATCTGAATGAAAGCCAAAGACATATTCTGGATCTCTAATTTGTAGTTTAATAGTATTTTGTGTTATAAATGTTTTATAAAGAAACGGAGGGCAGAGGAACTGTGAGAGCACATGCACTATTTCCTAAATCTGCAGCAAGAAATCAGGTGGGAGGGATTTAAAGAAGCATCTAGAGAGATTCTGCAGGGAAGCAGAGTGGGAGAGGCAGAGTGGTTTTAAAGAAAATTCTGTTTTTCTTACTTTAATAAAGTTCCTTGTTCAGTATTAGAAGAATACAACTCTTTATCTGGTTCTTCACTGCTGTCACATGTACCACCTCAAAGTGCTCTAGACTGTTACAATTTCTATTTTGCTTTATCCATAGTATCAAGAACAAAACTCCAGAAGCTAGAGGACACTGCCAGATGAGTGGCTATATTAGGTGGTCACTGTGGCAGGCAATTATGGAACCTTTGTTTAAAAAAAAAAAATCCCATAATCCTAGCCAGAGAGGGGGCAGGTGCTGAAGGACTATGGGATAGGTGCCAAGAAAGTCCAGGAACACACTCAAAAACCTGGTGAGGCAGGGTGCTTGAAATGGATGCTTAACCATGATTGTGAGAAGCTGCTGTCTGGATCCAAATTGAACTATGTTATGTGCAACTGGTTATGTTGACTGTGCTTCTAATGCCCTATAAAATCATTATTTTAGTTTCTTGTGGATAGGCCTTAAGTATATAGAAGGATTGACATACCAGTAAACCACTAAATATCCACTGCTTGAATAAATAAATCTAAAAGAGATATAGCTGTCTATAAGCATGTGTCCCAATGTAAACATCAAGGAGTAAGGAATTGTGTATGCTGGTATAAGGAGGTATTACTAGAAGTAAAGCGATAAATCAAGGGAACTTTCCTAAGTGTGGGAAACGTTCTGCAAATCTTAGGGGAACAAAAATTGAAATGGAATATTTGGTAGATGATAGAACAGTTTCCCTAGGGAAATGATGGAATCCTCATAAAATGTAAAACTGGACTAGATTAAGTAAACAAGACTGTTATATTTTTTTTGTAAAGGGACTGCTCAATGCAATCAAAATAAACCCTCTACTCACAGGACTGCAGGCTAGGAACTTGCTGCTTTGTTCAAATGCATCACAGCTGAGTTGGGGGAAACCTCCCACTGACAAAACAGGAAGTACAAAGAGATGGAGCCTAGCTCCATCCCCTAATACTGTGCATAATCCAGCTAATCCCTTTCTGACCACTTTACTACAATAGGAAGATGTGGAGCAAATTTACATTGGCAAGGATAGGGTGAAATAACTTATCAGGTCTTTCCATCTTTGTTGTAATCTAAGTTCAAAGTAATGCTGATGAAACCTCTGAATTTCCTTTAAAATCCCTTAATTACTAGATTCCATTGCCTCAACTCTGACGAAGCAGTATACATAACACTGCAAAGGAATGTTATCATTACCTGACAGGGAGTTATAAGAGCCCTAATGAATACCAAGTATCCCCATGCCTGTTTTTTGTAAGCATTTTGTTTGTTTTTATCAGTCAAGAAAGAAATACTTGAGATGCTCATGTACTAGCTAATGGCACTATTCGTTTTACACTAGAGAGATTATTATAAGAAAAAAAATACCTTGTAATAAATGTGGAATGTGTCTCTGCCTTTTGTTAGTAGAAGTACTTGAGATAATTATTCTCTAACAGTTGGCACTGTTAAGTTGGGGTGGTGGTGTTCCCCTCCCCTTATATTATGAATGTCTGTAAAATAAAAACACTTTATTTTATAGGATGTAATTACACTTTATTTTCCTTGAAGAATTATCCAGGAGCCAGCAAATATGGAGAATTTCCCTTGAAGATTATTATATTATCAGACTTTCCAGAGTGCTCAGCACCCACAACTGGAGCCAGATTTTCAAAACATTTAGGCACCAAAATCAAGCGGCCACATTTTTAGCATCCAGTATATTCCATTGGGCCACTTGACTTAAGTGCTTATATGGAAGATATTGGATAATGGACCTGATTTTCAAAAAGGCTCAGTAAGTATTTTAAAGTACATCTGCATTCCTTGTTTGTTTGTTTGTTTTTTAAACTGATCTAGACTTGACATTTACGGCCCCATCTCTTTTATCTTCCTGTTCACAGATTAAAGCCCCACCCAGGTAGACACCTACATCATCCCGGGGGAAAGTATAAATGAGGCTACTGCATCTGCCTGCAGAGAAGGGAGGGATTCTTACTGCTGGTCCTTCAAAGACCCAGAACGATAAAAGGCCTGAGGAGGAGAGGAACGCTTATGTCCTCCAAAGACAGTTGGGAGGTGGGAGAAGAGGTAGAGAGAACCTCCTGTCTGGATAGCAGGAAGAAACAGCAGAGGAAGGGAGGAGCAAATTTTTCTAGCCCCCTAGAAGAAATCAAGGGCACATTAGGGGGTGTGAGAGAGATGGCTGGGAAGAACATTTGTACCCCAAGTCTCTGATCATAATCTGACTGTGCCCAACCTGCTGAGCCCACCACACTCCCAGTTTCAGTGAGAAAATCCTTTGCTCAGAGAGGCCAAAAGGCAGCAGGTATGGCCCATTTCCCCTCCCCCAGCACATGATTTGAGGGCTGTTCAGACTCGGCACAGAGTAGCTGCTTGTGGCTCCATGGAAGTAATGTGAGGTAGAGCAAGGGAGTTCAGTAACCGAGCAGGTTGGCTTCCCACACTCTCCCATCTTTGAAAGTAGCTGCACACGTCTTTCAGTGATGTGTAGTGTACATACACACATAGTCCCCCTAGTACAGTTAAAAATAGCATTGTAGATGGTGAGGCATGGCTTAGGTGCATAAACACACCCTTGAAGGCTGTGGGTATGTATCTGAGTACATAGCCTACGTGGCTCTCTAGTCACCCAAGCTCTGTCTACACTCCTATTTTTAGCAGAGTAGTGTCCCACTGCTGGAGCCCTTCCCCACTGCAGGGAAAGATTACAGCAGTGGGGAAAGGCTCTGGCAGCAGCGAAAAGCTGAGCTGCCAGTGGTGTGTAGTGTATATGTAGACTTTAAGTGAGCCTTTGTTTTATTTTCTGTTGGGGTTGAGAGTGGTGCACATTCCCTCAAGCTGTCAGATCCCACCAAAGGCTGGGGGGCAGGAGTGCTTATTTCCAGCCCCTTCTGCCCCCTTCCAGTGCCTCTCCTAACAATGGACAAGGGATGTCACTGTGGAATGTGAGAGAGTAGGAGATTGTGATTAGTGATATGTTTGCTGACCAATGGTTGGTGTGGGTGATGGGAGGGAAAAGCAGAAGTGCTACTGTTTTTGGTTATGTAATAGTTCTTGTATTGCAATGTTTTCAATTAAAGACAAAGCTGCCTAGGGCATTCATGCTATTTTACTGAAAACTAATTAATACAGAAAAATTAAATAAAACATTAAAACCAGACAGCTTGGCAGTTATTCACCCTCACCCTCATATTTTTCTAAAGTGTTATTGTTGAGTAGAAACACACTTTCCTCCAATTTTATGACAAGGTAGGGTACCTCAGAGAGAAAGAGCTGTAATGAATGTGGAGAGTTTCTGAATCTTTCTTTGGTTATTACCGTTATCTGAGATTACAAAGTAATTGTACAGTGATGCTGTGAAAATACTTTATAAATTGTTCCTCCATCTGCCTGATATATCAAGGACAAAACTGTCAGACCAGAATGTAGCTCCTTTGTAAATAGATTCTGTTTACATCACCCCACTGTACATCAGAGACATGTTTTAAGGTTTTATAGCTATTGTGGGTAATATTAATTAATGTAGTTTGTAACTCAATGACAGGTAGGTGTAGATGAGCCTCTCACCTCCTGGGCACCTCCTTATGTTCAGGTGTGGTGTTGCATGTTTTCTTAATTTAGCATCCCCTTTAGCTATTCTGTTTCCACAGCAATCTGTTGTTTTCTGTGGCCTAGCCCTCCAGTCAGTTCACTACTCAATCCATTCCAGAACAAAAGGGAGAACAAAAGAAGTCTAAAAATAGGAGCCTCAAAATCTAATGGACTCCAAGTCTGCCTTCTATCATCTATCTGGAACTTGCCGTTCTTGGCCTCTTTTTAACACCGTGCATCCACTCTTGGTCTGGGGAGAGAAGCAGGGGAAACCAGGCCCACCCTCTCCTTTGAGATCCAGCCCAAGGGAATGAGGCAAATAAGGACTTTTTTTTTCAGTTCCTCTGCTAGTTCCCTGAATAGTTCCTACTTTTACCAGGTCTCTAGACACTGCTATTCCTGCCTGGATCTGTGGTCCCTCATAGCTTCTCCTTAGCCAGCTATGAGAGTGCTTTCTCAAAGACTGCTTCCAGCCCTTCTCCGTAGCAACTAGGCTGTATTGCCAGCAGTCCCTTTGTCTCTCACCTTTAGAGCAATCAATATCTCCCTCCTCCACACAGGAGTTCCCCCTCAGCCCTCCTCCTAGAGCTGGTGTTTGTGTCTCGGGCCTTTTGCCTTGGAATAGCCATCTGTAAAGTTTTTGCCAGCTCCTTTCTGCAGAACACCCTAATTTGACTTCCAATATGGAGGAATCAGTAGGCAGCTTCTACCTAACAGTGTCATTGTTTGCCCTCCCTGGGAGGGAGGAGGCAACATTTATGCTGGCCTCTTTCTGCCAGTTCATCTCCCAACTGGGTGAGGAAGAAAGGAGCCTTTCCCCACCCACTTTGCCAGGCTCCTGGTCCCAGGACTTTAAGGAAACAGTGCCTATCTTTCTCTCAACCACTGCTTACTCCTGGTACCACTTCGTTATTCCTATCCCTCCATGGGTCCTGGCATATCTTTATTGAGCCTTTCAAAATCCTTAAACCACCATGGAAGGTGGTGGGTTGGGTTGACCACTAGGCACTGCTTCCCTTAAGGGCAGGACACCCTGTCACAGTAGCATGATGTGGCCTGGCTGGCAAGGAGTATTGGAAATGAGAATATTATAATTATATAATAATACAACAACAAACTGTTGTTGTATTATATGTTATACAATGTGGTTGCCTGAGGCATCAGGGGACTGGACTTGATGACGCAGGAGGTTCCTTCCAGTCCTATTTTCTTAATTCAAATGTGTTGAGTTTTGTCATGTGCCTTATAGCTCCAGGATTGCACACCATAGCACTATAGAAATAAAGGTCACACATACTGTACATATAAAATAACCTAGCAGAGTCATTCATCACTCTTCTAGTTTTAACAAAACCCTCACTTCCACTTTTGCAACTAATAAGATATCAATAAACAATGACGTCTGGACATTTTATAATCCAAATATTACTCACCACCTGTCTGTACCTAAACTCTCCCACTTAATTCCACATAAATGGCACTCAATAATAATTGTTCAAAAGTGCCCATCTACCAAATGCAAAACTACCGTTGACTTCACTGGGACTGGGATTTGGCCCTAGCCATCTTTCCAAGTGCACATCTATGATTAGCTATATCCCTGTGGGTTAAATTTCACCCTGAATAAGAAAAAAATATTGTGATGTGGTTGTGTAGTACACAACTGTGAAGGTCTTAGACCTTTAATAAAAGAAAACTGATTTTTCGTCAAACGGATGAGCAATATTGATCAGTGAGGTTTATGTCTATGACAAATTTCAGTTGCTAGACTTCCACAGATTTGGTTGTAGAGCTGTTCAGATCAAAATTGCATACCTGCAATTATCAGGATAAAAGATTTGGTGGGATTGGTTTGCTTGTTTGTTTGCACTCTTTTCTGAATCACATTCATGCAAACTTCCAGCAAAAATACTTTTGACCAAGTATAGAAAATTTCAGCCCCAACTGCTGCATATTTCACAAGGTAAGCACTAGCTGATAGTGCTGAATAGGGTTATATTACAGAAACTGTTGGCAGCCTTAACTACAATAGTTGTTACCATCCTCACTATATTAAGAAAAGAATGGAAGAAAGAGTTGAAGAGGCTCATTAGCAGTGGAAGGCTAACTACAAGATGTAAATAGTCAGAAGGCCCCTGAAATAGGAGGAGCTGACCAAGCAAACTGCATCGAAGAGGCTGCTGCAGTTGTAGGGCAGGTCAACACCAGTGGTTCTCAACCAGGGGTCCAACCATGAGTACGTTTCAGGGGGTCCTCCAAGCAGGGCCAGAGATAGACTCGCTGGGGGTCTAGGGCAGAAAACCAAAGCCCCACCGCATGGGGCTGAAGCCTGGGGACCTGAGCCTTGCCACCCAGGGCTGAAGCAAAAATCTGAGCAACTTAGCTGCACAGGGGCCCTTGTGGCATGGGTCCCCAGGAATTGCCCTGCTTGCTACCCCTAAACGCCAGCCCTGGCTTTTACATGCAGAATACCAGTAGTTTTGTTACAGGTGAGCGGTGGAGTTTTTATACCATGTTGGGGGGCCTCAGAAAGAAAAAGGTTGAGAACCCCTGGTTTACACTATTACCTAAGTCAATGTAACTTATGTTGCTCGGGGGTGTGTGAAAAAGCCTCTCCCCACCCCGAGAGACACAGATTTTGCGCTGTCCACACCGGCACTATGTTGGCAGGAGAGCTCTCCCGCCCAGTTAGCTTCCACTTATCACCGAGTTGGAGTAATTATGCTGACGGGAGAGTGCTCTCCCATCAGCATAGCGTGTCTTCAGCAGATGCACTGTAATGTACATCTGTGCTGATGTAGCCCTGTAGTGTGGACTTGCCCATAGGAACAACATGAGAAATGTGGATCAGTGTGTGATAGAAGAAGACAAAGGGTTCATTGATGAAAAAAGAAGGAAGTGCATGCTGCATGAGCAGGGGTGTAGTGAAAATAAGGGTGGGTCATGGTGTAGAGCCTTGAAGTTGAGGGCAAGAAGTGTGAACTAGCTGCAGAAGGATTCTGGAAACCAGTGTAGAGATTCAAGCAGAGGATAACACAATGGCATGAGTTATGCAAGGAAGATTATTTCAGTTGTAGTGTGTTGTATTTATTGGAGAGTGGAGAGATGGGAGGTCAGAGAGGACAGAGTTTACACCATGATAAGTGACAGGCCATGATGTTATGGACATATCAAGGGGTATATTTTGGAAGTTCATAGGTCTGGCCTACACTAGGAAATTGGATTGGCATAACTACGTCACTTGGGGTGTGAAAAATCCATCACTCTGAACAATACAGTTAAACCTACCTAAGCCTCAGCATAAACAGTGCTAGGTCGACAGAAGAAGTCCTGTTGACCTAGCTAACTCCTCTCATGGAGATGGAGTACCAACGCCACCAGAATAATCTGACCAGCATAGGTAGTGTCTTCACTGAAGCACTACAGCTGCGCTGGTGCATCATTTTCAGTGTAGACAAGCCCATAGATTTATAAAGCGAGAAGGGGCCATTGTGAATATCTATTCTGATCTCCTATATAACACAGGCCACAGGGCTTCCATTAAATAATTCCTATTTGAACTACATCATATCTTTAAAAAAATCCAATGTTGGTTTTAAAATTGACAGTAATGTTGCAGAAGGTAGAATGACAGGATCTGGTAGATGTGAGGTGAGAAAGAAATGGAGGAATCAAGGAGGGGGAGAAGGTCTTTGCCAATGCAAAAGGGAGCCAGCCAGCCCAGCCAGCCGTCAAACTCTCAGTCAAGCCGCAGACTATCAGTGTTCACATCATGACTCAAATCAGAATAATCTGGCAAAAGGAAAAACAAAAGGCAACAAGGATCTTGCACCAGGTTTTTCTTCATATTTTGCTCTCTTTAGAAACCTTGTGCTAGCACAGTGAATTTGATCTATGATTTTAATTTTGATCCATGAGAAATAATTCTCAATTTGAAACCTACTTCTTTTCATGTGTCTGTTATTCTACAGATTTAATTTACAAGCACTGTTTGTTACCAGGGACTGTAACATTTAACATAAATTACACAGGTGGAAGAAGGACATGCTGTCAGTGCTGTGTGAAAAGTAATTTGCCTCAGGTGGGCTCACAATGTATTATTTTACAACACTAATTAATCAAGCCCGTTTGGGCAAGTGAGTGTCAACTGCAGTGGGAAAGACATCTTTTGAATCATTAGATGCTAATCTTCGATTAATTGTATAAAATGCATAACACACTTAGGGCCAGATTGACAACACCTTGGTCACATTGGTGGATAGTTACTCATTCCATGAACAGGTAACTGATTACCTGTATGAACAAGGGGTTCACAATCTGGCTTTATTTCATAGTTTTTCATTCTAAAATACATTATTGGCTAGAGAGTGTAGATCTTATTTCTTCTGCCTCATAATAATATTTTATGTTTATTGGTCCATATCTGTAAATTATTGAGAGTGAGACAGACTACAGTAGGAAATGTGTATCTTATACACAATGAAGTCTTGGTATACCACATTTTAAATTATGGCCTAGAGTTCCCCTGGCTTCATTCCTCACTGTAAAATTAGGAGCAGTATTGAGAGTAGAAGGTATGAAAATCAGCTGCCATCAGACCACAACTTCCCCTTTCATGCTGGCAGGTGTGGATTGAGCCAGCACACTTAAGACAGTGCAGAGGGAAACGTAAGCTGCACTAAGAAAATGGGTAGTGCAGCTTATTTCCCTCATGGAGCAAAGGGGAAGCAGGAGTCACAACTTGGTTCCTGCTCTGCTCTCAGGGCATTACAAATGCATACCACCCCTTGCGTGGCTTGGATTCCAGGATGCCAGTTCAGATCCATGTAAATGCCATATATACAATATTTTTAAAAAAAACTTTATTTGCAAATGTCTTTCAGGAGAACTCTCATGAAAATTAATGGCCATGATTTTCAAGTCTGACCGGTGATTTTGGGTGCCTCCATTTTTGGGTGTCCAGGCCTCAAAGGGACTTCCTGTTCAGAAGGACAGTGTCCAACACTTTCTGAAAAATCAGGCCTTTTTGAGGTGTCTCAAGTTGGGCAGCCAAAAATTGAGGCATCTAAAATCAGTAGTCACTTCTGAAAATCTTGGTAATTAATTTTGCCCCCATATTAGCTAACCATTAACTCACCAGATTAATGTCTCTTTATTGCCCTCCATATGTGCTCTAAACAATAAAGAAATAAAAATAATTTAAGAGCAATATACCAACTATGTTAGGACACAAATGAATATTTAAGTGACAGTGAGAAGAAAGTTATAGTTTTTGTATCGTTTAATGCCACTGCACTGCATGGATTGATGATAGCTGTAATAGTTTAATGCCTTCCTCTGCCCCATCAGCTAGGTTGCAGGTGGATGTGCTTTGAAAGTATTGCATTGAAACACAGTGTCCTTTTGGTAGGTGGTGTCATTGGCCTCCAGCCCTAGGAGATGTTGTGGGTTCTGGCTGCATTAAAAGGTTGGCTTTTTTTGGACAATGTGGTCTTGCCTCATTCAAGCGGATACCCCTGATGTTACAATATAATTGATCCATATCAACAAAAATAAAATACTGTTTAGTAAGAAGTAGTCTGAAACTTTTTGGAAAAACTTCAATAGTCCAGTATTTAGAAGCTATTATTAAACTGCTCCAGTTTTGCCAACTCTCGTGATTTTGTTGCAAATCTTGCAATATTAGGTATTTTTCTTAAAACCCTCATTCCTGTGAAAACCTCAGCATTCTCTTTTTTAAAGTAATGTAGTAGCTGTCCTGGTTGAAAACATGACCCAGATATAACGTAAAGGTTCAGCTAACCCAAGGCAAAGAAAAAGCACCCACATTTTTTTTTAAATATGTCTTGCTTTTTAAGCTAATGTCTTGAGGTTTTGGGGCTCGGTTGATGATTTGTTAAACATTGGAGCTGGCAATACTGCAATTCTTGTGACACTGATCATTGTGAGTTGCAGAATTGCACTCAAGGAAATGGAAAAAGGTGGAGGAAGGGTTGAGTGAGGAAAGGAATGAAAAATAAGAGCATCGTGTTAACATTCCAAAAACATTGCAACCATCTAGAGAAGAAAAAGCCCTCCACAGATCAGGACCTTAGTGTATTTATTTCCTGTGAAATGGTGGTAGAACAGAATTAACTGAGACGAAACCTGGGATGCATGAGTTTTGGTCTTGACTCTGACTTGGTGTGGACCCTTTGGCAAGTCATTTGCAGCAGGCATTGGGAACCTTGCAAATAGGAGTTTAAACTCTTGACATCTCAGTTTTCTGTCTTTAAAATACAGGTAATACTTATGTGTATAGCTCACAGATGTAAGAATTAATTCATGTGTTTCCGTTACTTTGAAAGTGGGAAGTGTTCAGTGTGATAATCATTAAGCTCAGATTCTGATGCTGAGAGACAAATTGGCTTTTTCAAAATATTTTTCCATTGATGTTTGTCCAGATATTGCCACTTTTGGCCTTTTCATGTGATAAACTAATCTATTTTGAACCTTAGTCTACCTTCCCTGCCCACAAATTCTGCACTGCCGGGCCAATTTCTAAATTCTTTATCTATATTTATCTTGTATCTTGATACAGAAATATCTATATATAAGTGTCAAGTATCGGGGATAGCCGTGTTAGTCTGTATCTACAAAAACAACAAGGCGTCTGGTGGCACCTTATAGAAGTGAGGTTTTTACCCATGACAGCTTATTCCCAAATAAATCTGTTAGTCTTTAAGGTGCCACCAGACTTCTATCTATATATAAGAACCTATATACTAAGAATCCTGTTGTCCAGTTTCTGAGACAACCAAGCATGCCATACAGAAAGTATAATTTATCACTTCCTGCCAATCAGATTATCTGATGGCTTATAGTTTAAATTCCTGGGAGTAGTGACTGACTGTCATGGCAAACCTGAGTCTGAAAATGGAACTGGACTCCTGCCTCACTTTGGACTAGATTGAGAGTTTATACCTTGCCCTGTGAAAGGGTTAGGTGGCACATAGCTGCAATACTCCAGAGCTGCCCACGGATTCACAAATCGATTCTTGGATTCTACTTTTTTGGGGGTGGGTGGGAGGTGGGGGTGGAGGAAGTAATCTGCACCACCCCTTTACCAGGCACAGATTACCTTTCTACTTGAGCTAGCTCATATGCAATGGGCAGTACATTTGGGGTGTGCAGTCCAGTCTCCAGCCTCTCCCCATCTCACCCACCCGCACCGGGGACAGAAAAAAACATGGACCTGCAGAGCCTGCTCTCCCCTACCCTGTCCCACACACAGAATGGCAGTCGGTAGCATGTGCAGGGGAGTGAAGGTCACTTTGGGCTCCTTATTCCCCTGCATAGAACATAAGAGCACATTAGTCTTGCCCTTTTCTTGTAAACCCCCTTAATCTTGGTAAAAATGAGTGATTTTCCCACTGTTTTGTTCAATTCCTACCTTGGCTCCACTCAGCCAGGTGCATTATTTTGGGAAGGAAGCTAGCTCATAGCCTAATTCTGTAGGAGTTCTCCCTGAAGAGTAGCAGGGGAGTATAATTACTATTTACTAATACATACCAGGGAACAGAGGTGTGTAGGGGGAGGAAGGGGCAAGGTGGAGTTTTAATGTCCAGTTCACACTGTCCAGTCAGTGAAGCCAGAAGTTTTAAGTACACATCAGAGATTTCTTGGGACATGACACCCAAATTGTATAGGGGTTTCAGGGGCGAATTATCACATGTTGTAAAGAAACAACAGAATCCAACTGTCTCTTTTTTCCCAGTACTGAGCAGTCCCCCTGGCTTCAGTTTTATCCTTGCTCCTTAGTGTTTGCTGTCTGACAAAAGGTTCCATAATGCAATATGATATGTGCCCCTTTACGCTAGCTGAGGATCTAGTCTACTGCCTTATTCATATAACTTCTTCCAAATTGTCCCAAAACACTTCACAAACTCTGAATCTGTATCTACACACTGGCATCAGCTTGACAATGTAAAATGTACAAATTGTTTATTGCACCCACTAATAAGAAGCAGTCACCACTGGAAATGTAATGTGTTTAACAGACTATAGCAGAAATATGCAATGGTTCAGAAGAACAAACTTCTTTAAATTTTGGGAACCGATTTCTTGAATTCATGTTTCACTTACCTGGATTCCAGAATATGGAGAAATGGGGGATGATATTAAAGCTAAGATAATAAAATACCTGGCTCAAATGGAGAGAGATAAGTTATGTAGTATGTGACAGGAAGCTACCAGTAAAATTAAAAGGGAAGGTCTATAAAACAATGGTCCATGTAGTATTAATATATTGCCCTGAGCGCTGGGTAACAAAGAAGAAACATGAGCAAATGATCTATTCCACAGAAATGGGAATGTGGAGATGGATGAGTAGTGTAAGCAAGAAAGACCATGTGAGGAATGTGTAGAGTGTAGAGACATACTCAAAGTAAAACAAAATGAGGGAGCACAGGATTTGACGGTTTGGTCATGTGACGCATAGTCCTGACATAACTATGTGAGTAAGAGAGTCCAGCAGATCAAGATTGAAGGAAAAAGACAGAAAGGCCAAGAAGATGTGGTTGGATAACATGGAGAAAGACATGTTAGCATGTGGTGTGATAGAGGATGTCACTGAACAGAGCACTTTGAAGGGAAAGGACTCACAGAGTGAATCCTATTTGATGGGATTAACACAAGGAAGAATCTTTCTTATATTCAAATGAAAACCAAATGTGCTTGTAACTGTGCTTCAATGTCAAGTGTAAATCTATAGTCACATTTATTGGATTAACCCACATGTGTGTTTTCCACTCTTGCATTATAAACAAAGTCTTTCCTGATAGATAGATAGATAGATAGATAAAAACTAGGATCTCATAATTAATTAGATTCAATCAAATATGCCTGTAGCAAGGGGTCATGGCCTCCCTCCTAGACTGACAGGAAGGTGCTGCTCTTTCCCCCACCAAGTAGGCAGAGCCAGGCAAGTCATGCCCACCCCACCATAAGTAGAGGAGTGGGACAGGAAGTTTAAAGGGTGGACCCTGCAGCTCACTTGTGTGAGTCGGAGAAGGAAGCAGACATCTCTCACCCGCTGCTGAGCCCTACACCTGATACACAGCTGGTGGAGTAGAGTGGGTCTCGGTGCCCCTTTCCCCTGTGGCCGACCCACCCCAGGGGTGGCCCCCTATCCACCTTAGGCCAGGAGGCCTACTTTCTCCACTGTCTTCCTGAGCCAGGAGGCCAGGCAAAAGATTGTGTATTGCTCTGTCCCACCCAGAAGGCTAGAACTCTATAGACTGCTTATTTCTCTGCCCTGCCAAGAAGGCCAGAGCCCTATAGACCACTTATTGATCCACCCTGTCCAGAGCCCCCTAAGCAGCCTATTGCCCTGCCCCACCCAGAGGCTAGAGCTCTGAGACTGCTAATTCCCCATTGAGCCTTGCCTTTATAGATACGTGGTAGCAAATCCGAGACTGATAGGGAAAGATGGCCACTGACTCCTCCAATGCCTGAGGATACAAATGAACTCTTGAGTTTTAATTCACACTCTGCCCTGATTTGTTATATGTCTTGGGGGAGAGGGGGGGGAATCTCTGACAGTTTCCACATTTAACATGGAATAATATTGCTTGCTTAGCTATGTCACTGGGCTGTTGTGAGGATTGGTTAGTTTCTTTGTTAAAGTGATGTGTAAAGGCTATATAAACATTGAATATTAATACTGATAGGGAGGTAGAGACCAATGGATGAAACAATGGGCTCTGCCTGGTTGACTTCAGAATGTAGCATGTCAGCCTTTTCAGGGAATTAAATTTTAATGGTGGTGATAAATGTCTTTGGATTGGTTATGAAAGGTCACTGTTTAGGAAAGAGCTAGATGTAATAAGAACAATACAAAACCATAGATAATCAGCTATGGCAGGAAAGACAGCATTGCCATTAAAAATTGATATACTCTTGTTATGGTGGAAACCACTGACAAATGAAATCCCCTCATGAAGACACTTGAAGGTTTCTTTGGAAATCTGCATTACACATAATTTCCTGTAGGGAGAATAGCATGAAAAAATTGCATTTTTTAATCATTTACCAGCATCCGCATCCATATTTGCGGTTGAGATATTTCTGACTTTCCTTGTTTTTAAATTAAATGTTAACCAACTGTCATAAAAAATGAAATCATATTTTTCACATAAAGAAAAATACATAATTGTGTCTCTAGTTAAACAGTATATGCACTAGATCACTGTTATCTAAAATACAGTAGACATAAATACTGAACATTTAAAAAAAAAGACTGTAAGAAAATAGGTTTTATTGCCAGCTGTTGATACCTATGTTATGTATAACATTTATTTAGTGAATTTGTGGGACATTGATGCAGTTTCTGCTATTCCATTTCATTCTGGTTACATTTGAGAGAATCATTGACAATGAATAAATTATCCTTTAAAGTTAGCTTCTTTTTTCACTCATAGGATATGTATCCAAAACATTGTTTCTCAAACTTATTTTTCATTTGAATGTATTTTGATAAATATTTGTGAACACTTTTTCTCTATGGATTCATCATGCATTGTTCACCTGCAGGTATTTGACAAATGTTTGCAAGATCGGGGGCCTAATGCTGCAGTGTTTTGATTATAGGATTTCTGATCATGAGAACAGTTACAGGTTAGTTCATCAATACTATTGTCTCCTGCTTCTCCATTTAGACTGCAAACTATAGGCTTCTAGCAAATATGGAACAATGTTTTCTCCACTCAGTACTATTATGGTTATTGTTGTTATGGTTATTATGTAGATTGTGCCAAATGTTTGTAAAGCAGCAAACACACATATCTGGAGACTTGATATCCACCTTGGGAGCCATGCATCTCAGAGTTCTAGCCTTTATTTAAAAATGTTTTTAAACTTTGCATCTGGAAGTTTTTACAGTAAAAATAAGACTTAAATTGGATATTTCAAGCCCTAAAGGACTGAAAATACATATCTATATACCCTGACACACATGTGCAAGTCAGGGTTTGTATGTATGTATGTGTCCATTTGAAATTTGGCCCTGAATTAATGTTGAATATTTAACCATTGAATTGATAGGAAACAGTTTTTTCAGTAAGTGATGTAGTTCAAACTAAAACAAAAAATATATCAACCAAAAATGTCACCTTGCAACACTGTCAGCTACTTCCATCAAAGCTCAAGTAGTTCTACAGGTGTCTAAGATCTCTACTGTGTTATACATGTACCTGGAGAATTAGGGAACCTGATATAGAAGAACACCAGCTGTGCTACTGGTGAAGCCACCACTAAAATATTAGGAACTGGAAAGACTACTGTTGGCATGAAAGGAGGAGAGGCAAATTAGTAACCAGGAGCATTCAGCACCTGCTTGCTTTTCAATTTTTATTTTGAAACATCTTAGTAGAAGTGCCAAGACAGGGGCATTTTCTTGAAAAGCAATTTTCGCTTGCATAGAGTGTTTTTTAGCCTGGAGCAAACCCATGTGAAAATGTCAAGTTGAAAAGCCAATTCACCGTGGATGCAAAATTGCTCATATTACTTCTACTCTCTATTAACATTGGGTAGAGAGTTATTCTCTCCTAGGGGAGAATGGAATGACATTCCCCCAAAATGTGAATCTCAGTAGGTTTTGTTGCTGCCCTTTTGAAGAGTTCTATCAAAGGTAATAGGAATTAAATCAATATAGTTCAATCAAAATCATGCTAAAGAACTGCACAATTTAAGAGAATGATCAGTTTGCTATCAATTTTTTCTATAGTAGAGCTTAATAGAAAATTATATCCTTGCTATAGAATTCTGTATGTTGGTTTACAAACTCTATAGGAATTTTCAGTAAAATAATATCATGTATATGTGTCAAGTAATTTTCCATTTTCAATCATTTTACTGATTTTAGTGCATCTGTAAGATTTCTCCTTCTGCTGTCTAATAACCACTGGTCTACAATTTTTGAGAAGTTGTCTGCTTCAGAGTTAAAATGTGCTATTTATTATGTGTTTTGATGTGCTGAATTCAAATATGACAATTAAAACAACTGATTGGCTACTGTTTCTAAGATATTTAAGTTTTTACATTTTATGTCTATGTATATAGTGTAGATAGTAGAGTTTTAATCATAAATTGTAAACCTAGGTCTTTTCGTGTGTTTATGGTTGCTTTACATGATAATATTTCACCTGTCCTGTTTATGTAACACTTTAAAAATCAGCAAAAGGGTTATATAAATAAAATTTATTATGAAACAAAAAGCAAAAAAATATTATGTACATAGTTTAGTCCTATTCAGTGTCTACTCGGCGCTTCTTAGCTTGTCTCTTGTATTCATTAAATGGAGCATCTCTTGTCACTGTCCAGCAATAGTCTGCAAGCATTGATGGGCTCCATTTGCCCTGATAGCGTTTCTCCATTGTTGCAATGTCCTAGTGAAATCGCTCGCCGTGCTCGTCGCTCACTGCTCTGCAGTTCGGTGGAAAAAAATCTAGATGAGAGTGCAAAAAATGTATCTTTAGAGACATGTTGCAACCAAGGCTTTTGTATGCCTTGAGGAGGTTTTCCACCAACAACCTGTAGTTATCTGCCTTGTTGTTTCCGAGAAAATTTATTGCCACTAACTGGAAGGCTTTCCATGCCGTCTTTTCCTTGCCATGCAGTGCATGGTCAAATGCATCATCTGGAAGAAGTTCACGAATCTGAGGACCAACAAAGACACCTTCCTTTATCTTAGCTTCACTTAACCTTGGAAATTTTCCACAGAGGTACTTGAAAGCTGCTTGTGTTTTGTCAATGGCCTTGACAAAGTTCTTCATCAGACCCAGCTTGATGTGTAAGGGTGGTAACAAAATCTTCGTTGATTCAACAAGTAGTGGATGCTGAACACTTTTCCACCCAGGCTCCAATGACTGTCGGAGTGGCCAATCTTTCTTGATGTAGTGGGAATCTCTTGCACGACTATCCCATTTGCAGAGAAAACAGCAGTACTTTGTGTATCCAGTCTGCAGACCAAGCAAGAGAGCAACAACCTTCAAATCGCCACAAAGCTGCCACTGTTGTTGGTCATAGTTTATGCACCTCAAAAGTTGTTTCATGTTGTCATAGGTTTCCTTCATATGGACTGCATGACCAACTGGAATTGATGGGAAAACATTGCCATTATGCAGTAAAACAGCTTTAAGACTCGTCTTCGATGAATCAATGAACAGTCTCCACTCATCTGGATCGTGAACGATGTTGAGGGCTGCCATCACACCATCGATGTTGTTGCAGGCTACAAGATCACCTTCCATGAAGAAGAATGGGACAAGATCCTTTTGACAGTCACGGAACATGGAAACCCTAATATCACCTGCCAGGAGATTCCACTGCTGTAGTCTGGAGCCCAACAGCTCTGCTTTACTCTTGGGTAGTTCCAAATCCCTGACAAGCTCATTCAGTTCACCTTGTGTTATGAGGTGTGGTTCAGAGGAGGAGGATGGGAGAAAATGTGGGTCCTATGACATTGATGGTTCAGGACCAGAAGTTTCATCCTCTTCCTCTTCCTCGTCTGACTCAAGTGAGAATGCTTCTGGTGCATCAGGAACCAGCAGTCCTTCTCCATGGGGTACTGGGCGTATAGCTAATGGAATGTTTGGATAATGCACAGTTCACTTTTTCTTCTTTGACACACCTTTCCCAACTGGAGGCACCATGCAGAAGTAACAATTGCTGGTATGATCTGTTGGCTCTCTCCAAATCATTGGCACTGCAAAAGGCATAGATTTCCTTTTCCTGTTCAACCACTGGTGAAGATTTGTTGTACAAGTGTTGCAGCATATGTGTGGGGCCCACCTCTTGTCCTGATCTCCAATTTTGCAGCCAAAATAAAGGTGATAGGCTTTCTTAACCATAGTGGTTATACTGCACTTTTGTGATGCAAAAGTCACTTCACCACAAACATAGCAGAAGTTATCTGCACTATTCACACAAGTACGAAGCATCTCTGCTCACTTTGGCTAAACAGAAATGTGTCCCTTTGCAAAATCAAACACTGACAAACAAGAGAGCACGGCACTGTATGATTTATAGAGCTGATATAGGGCAATTTGTTCAGCAGAGTGATGTAAGCTTCGTTATGATTGCATCATCCATGACTTCTAGGAATAACATGATGCAATTCTTATCATGTATGACGCAATACCAGCTTCAGATTGCATCATTCGTTGTTTTGCCTAAAAAGCAAGTACTGTCCAAACCCAGTCATAGATTTATTCATAGATCCAGTCAAAGATGTATTTTAGTCATTTCTGGTTTAAATTGAGATCCTTTCCCTTTATAACTCACTTATCCTCCGCCATTCCCAAGTCAAGGGTCATAAATACTGACCCAATAGCATATCTTGAAAACTACAGCCAATCAACAATTTTAAGCATCATTTTCTTTCTCAGTGACCCAGAATTAGTAAAGTTTGACCACATTTATTTCAGAAGCATTTTGGCTATAGAGCAGTGTTATATAACCATTCTGATGTGAAACCATTTACAATGGACACGTTATACAAAAATTCACTCTGGTTCTAGAAATATTATTGATTCTAACTGTATGTCTCTGTAACTCAGCCAGGCTTCGACTCGCATCTTCTCCTTGTTTCTGTTGGCATCACCCCTAATGTGTTACCCATCATAGCCTTTGGCAACACAGCTCCCTGGGAGCAGACAACTCTCTTTATGCCCTTTGACTGAGACTGAGCAGGTGGTTTAGGTCCCATAAACTCTTTACCCTTTAGCACCTGTCCTTTGAGGTTGCACGGTTCTTTACTCCTTGAAACACCCACCCACAAGTAGAATTACTTAACACAAGATGTCAAGACAAGACATAATAACAGAGATAAAAATGAATTTAAAATAAAAGAAACAATTTGCTTAACAGATCTAGACTGATGCTTCTCAGAGGCTAAACTAGATAAGGCACTCTCAGTATGGTTAGAGAAATGAAAACAAAATCTACATGTTCAAAGAGCAACTCCTAGTGGCTCTGACCTCTCCTGGGAGAGTTCCAACCTCATGCTATGTCCAGACAAATTTTCTCCTGTTTACACAGCCAATAGTCTTTCAAAGCCCCCAATATTAGAGGTCATTATCATATTTGGCAAGGTCACCTCTCTTGCCAAAATACTTAACGTCTGAGCTACATTCACCTCAGTGGGAGTTTTTCTATTTTCAAGCATTTTAGCATTTCACAAGTCATTCTGCAAGTCTCTTCCTAACCCATCAAGTTGATTGGTTTCTGCAGAGTCATTGTTTTTGGGGGGAAACAGCAAAACTCCCCCAGCCAGATGGAACTAAATCTAAAACTCATGTCCCCCAGCTATGGAATATTAATTGACTGATAACCACAGTCAGTTTGCCACATTCCCATTTAAAGTATAGGGGACACCTCTGAAATTTGGTTGTACATTAGGTTGATTATAGAAGTATTAAACAAAAGCAGTAGAAACCTGGAAGAAATGACAACATTAATGCCCTGAGTTGTACATACTTTAACTATGTATTAATTATTATTAATTATTATTATTATCATAGCACCTACGAGCCCTAGTTTTGCTAACCCCATTCTGCTAAGTGCTGTGCAAACAGAACAAAAAAACCAGTTACTGCCCCAGGGAGCTTACAATCTAAGGCTATCTGTAAATTACAAACTTTGGATGACTCAAGTTATGTAGGCATAAATCTGCCACAGTTAGTGTATTGGCTTGCAGTATTTCACTGAACATGTCATCCCAGGTCCTTTTCTTTCTCCTCCTTATATGGCTCAGGCATTCCACAGGGGAACCCATCAAGGCCTCAAAGGCAGCAGCTGCAGATAAAACACACAGGAACCACTGTCAATATAGTGACAACTGACAATGAACGTTAAGATTCAGAACTCCCTTCACTTGCTTCCCTAAAGTTTTAAACAAGACATGCCTTTTGACACTTCTTCTTGGGAGTGCTGTGCACGGTGGCACTCATGGCCCAGCCATAGTGAGTATAGCTTGTAAGGGGTAAGGGAAATGAGGAGAGAATTGCTCAGTTGCTTGAAACTAAGAGTATAGGGCAATGGCTCTGAATACTGGCACTGTTTTCCATGGGCAGTGGTGATTTCAGTTGATACCTCACTTCTGAGGGTAACAAAGGCAGGGAGAGCACAGCTGCTGCTGGTGTCCTGAAGCCACCTGGGCCCATATGCTGCTAGCCTGTGTGTTGCGATGTTGCCTGCCAAAGTTATCATTGGTGTTGGAAAGTGTCCTACTGCAGAGGAAGAAATACAGCTGCCATCCCTAGAAACGTTTTGGAGAGAATTGCAGAGTACCTTCATGAAAGTTTCATTGAGATCTCTCAGGAGGAGTCAAGGGAGAGCCCTGCATACATAAACAAACTGTTCTACATGCCCCTTTCCCTCGCTAACTCTACAGGGGAATGAAAAGCAGATAACAATGCTACTTCTTTTTGTTGTACCTCTACCTCTTCAAGTACAAGGAAATTAATGAATTAATAGCTGTGTCCTGTTAAATTGGGGGCACCACCAATTCATTATTGTAATGGGAAATACAGTTACACACTTATCCGAGGTTCCTTCCCCTGCATCTAGCTCACTTGTGTTTAACTCCTGGGACTGACTGGACTGTGGGGAGTCCCAAGCAGGTCCTGGCTCATGGCACAGGTGCAGCCCACAGGTGGGGTCACATGTCCTGTGCCTCTGGCTCAGGCTCCTCAGAGGAATTCACAGTGGTGTGTGGGGTGGGTTGAGATGGAGTATTGAACAAGTATAGCATGAAGCTCTTTGTAAAAGTGGCAGGTCTGTGACCTGTTGGCCTCCCTGGCCTTTTTATATGCCTGATACAGCTCCTTCACTTTCACACGGCACTGCTGCTAGACCCTGTCATACTCCTTCTCCCCATGGCAATCTGTTCATAGATATCCATGTTTCTATGTCTGGTCCTTAGCTGTGTTTGCACAGCCTCTTCTTCCCAATATCTGCTGTCTGCTCCAAGCTGGAGCATGTCTGGAGCAAGTAGTAGGCCTGGTCAGTTTGGCAGTTGCACACAACAATGGAGAGCTGCTGGACAATCATAAAAAGACATTTCAAAAATTTGCAGGGCTTTAAAGGAGCAGTGATGGCGGTTTCCAATTTCCGTGGCTCCTGGGCAGTGGAATTCAGAGTTCCTACCAGAGCTGTCAGTGTTGGGCAGTGTGGGACAGCAGCTGGAGGACTGTTAGGGTGGACATATGTAATGAAGTGCTTCCTTAACCTCAATACAACCATTGCTCAACCCTGCTAGGTGAGGCTGTGTAACTGCATAGCTGTAAGAGGCACTTATTTCGTTGAGAGACAAATTTAACTGTAGACACATGCACAGCTAGGTCAACACAAGGCAGCTTATGTTCACCAGGCCATAGTATAAGACAGGGCTTGGCAACCTCCGGCACGCGGCCCATCAGGGTAATCCACTGGTGGGCTGCGAGATATTTTGTTTACATTGACCATCCGCAGGCATGGCTGCCTGCAGCTCCCAGTGGCCACGGTTCACCGTTCCTGGCCAGGGAGTTGCTTTGGTATGATGTACCTGTTGATGGGCCAGACTAATAGGATGGAGCAAAAAAAGCAACTAACTGGAGGATGTAAATAGATTTAAGTTAAAGTGGACTTCCTCTATGAATTGCTATGATGAATGACTATGAATAGTCGCTGGGCCAGAGAAAGAAAGTGACAATGACTCTACAGCTTGGCGGTTAGGGCATTCGTCTAGGGCATAGGAGACCCAATTCATGTCTTTGCTCCAGTAACTGTTTATTTATACAAAATGGAACAGCTCTAAAAGGAGGGATTGAGAAAACCCCATACCAGACTATCCCATAGTGGCTAGGGCACTCTCTTGTAGTGTGAAATGCTCAAGTTCAAATTCCTACTCCACATCAGACTGAGGGGCGAACTAAACCCATGTCTCCCATATGGAAGGAGAGCACCCTAACCACTGGGCAAAAATCATAGGGATGGCACTACCAGCACCCACTGCCACCATTCTGTAACTCTGCTCATAAAATCAAAATGTTTCAGAAATGTCAAAACTGTTTCAATTCACCATTTCCAATACATTTTGATTTTTGGCAGGTTTAGGCAAACTGGATACTAATGGGTTGATTGAAGCTGCATTTTTCAGCAACAAAATGGTTCCCTTAAAAATGCTGCTCAGTTTTAGGTCTAAGCACCCAGATTAGCCTAGTCCATAATTCTTGATGATGAGATGCTCTAAGATTCTTTCCCAGTCCTAAGCCACATTATATAGATATAGTCTGTTCTTATGGAAGCATTGTGATAAGTCATTGGCAGACCATAAACTCTTGGTTGATTTTTGCCTGTATCCTCGCTAGAAATGTGCAGGTTTTAGTCCCACTGAAAGTAACACCTAAGGTCTAATCTATATCTGCAGTCATGTAAAAATATCCTGGATTTCAAGCACCTCCAAACCTGAGTCAGGCACAGGTTGCGCAGACCTGGATTTAAAATATAGGGTAGACATACCCTCTCTGGCCCAGTGATGCTTTAAGTATTTAATCCAAAGTGTAACAGCTTCAATGGGAGAGATTGCAAAAGTCCCCATTCAGAATATCCGATAGGCCACAGGTTAGGACACTCACCTGAGAAGTGATAAATCCCTTCTCTGCCTCAGGCAGAGAGAAGACTGGAACTGTAGGTCCCCCACATTGTATCTGAGTTCTCTAACCACTGGGCTACATGCCAGGGCTGCCTCTACTATCTGCTTTGTGTGGCTTAGGTATGCTCAACACATGCCTAGCAGTTTGGACCTCTCATGTGAGTTAAGTAGAAGAACATCCATCTTCTTCCAGTTCCTGCATTGCACTGGGTCTTAGGCAGGGCCGGCTCCAGTGTTTTTGCCGCCCCAAGCGGCAAAAAAAAAAAAAAGCCGCGATTTGTGGCAATTCGGTGGCAGGTCCTTCACTCCAAGAGGGACCTGCTGCCGAATTGTTGCTGCTAAAGACCCGGACGTGCCGCCTCTTTCCATTGGCTTCCCCAAGCACCTGCTTGCTGCACTGGTGCCTGGAGCCGGCCCTGGTCTTAGGAATCCAGAACCCTGGAGTGAGGCTGCAGTGAGGTTTTACTGCAAAAACTTAGGTGACAAGTGAGCTTAAGGACCTATCAATTCTTTCCCCAGAAACACCTTCTTTAGGGACTGGTGGTTACTGAGTCATTTCCCCAAGTATTATCAATCCCAAATATTTAAAAATCATATGTCAGGCCTCAAAATCATGACATTTTTGAAAACAATAAATGCTGTGTCCTTTTCTTTATTTGCCTTCTGTTTTTTGAGCCGTTGAGATATGCTGAGGTTCTGATTGCAGGCTTTTCTCTCCAAAATGAGCACTAGGAACTAACTTTTAAAAGTAAACTAAAAGCTAAGATTCTTACTTAATTACAGTTTTCCAAGGTTGGTGGTTAATGAACACACCAGATATCACAAGACTATCAATAAAAATCACAAATTAGCATTGCTACCTCTCTCTCCTAGTTAAGGTTGCTTTCTTATACAAAAGTAGAAACTCCCCCCCAGCCTTTCTGAGACTGACTTTTAAATTTAGCAGAACCAAGCACCTGTAGTCCTAAAGGAGCCATTTTGAACAGGCTGCCACTTGCTGTTTGTTGCCTTTTTCTCTCTTCTAGTTGGTGAGTACCTCTTACGTTTCTCCCCATTTACTTGAAGGTATACATCTCACACACAATATTGAAAAGGTAACTCAAACAAAGGGGAAGTGCAAAAAAAAAAAAAGTAGAAGCAATTTTTTTAAAGTGCAATTACTGCTGGGAAGATTTTTACCGTATAAGATGGAGGGAGGAGAAAAATTTACAAGAAGAGTCTGATTCTTTCTTTTAAGTATGTGGAGGTTTGTATCTCTTTTGAATTAGCGAGCTGTATTTAATTGGTGACATACTACACACTGTAGCATCAGAAGGAATCACAAAGCTGTATGTGTTAAAATAAAGAGTGTTATTTTTCAACAAAACCCTGAGCCAAGCCACTCCTTGTGTTCTAGGCTGCCAGTGTGGTGAGGCTGCTGCCTATGATGCTGACAAATATCATTTGATTATTTCCTTGTACTCCCCAATTTGTCTGTTTCCATCTGTTGTCTCCTGTCCAATACTTAGATTGCAAGATCTTTGGGGCATGGACCAGGTTTTTAGTTTGCATTTTTACAGTACCTAGTCAGTGCAATGGAGTCTATGACTACAGCTTCTATGTGGTATGGTAATAGAAATAATAATAAAAATAATATGGTTTACTATGTGTTCAGCACCTTAGTTATTAAAGAAACTTCATTTAAATTTAGCTTTAAAAGCTTGAACTAAATAGAAGACAGTAGATTCAGCATCTGAACAAAGTTTGAGTAACAAAAAAAACAGAAGTAGCATTTTCTGAATACTTGGAATCAGATATTCTCTCATTAGCAAGAAATGCATATAAATACAGTTCCAAGACACTTCTTGATATAATAAAATCTAATGGTGGGCAAATAAAATTTTAAACTGAATTACTGACATGGCATTCATGTATCTTCATTTTAGTTTATTGATTTTTCACCATGCATCTTTTATGTCTTTTGAAAGCTGTGTGTCCAGTTAAACAATGAAATAAATTATGCTGATGTCTTGAATAGGCAAATAACAAATGAAGGACGAGCGTGGGTACAATAATACACTAGAACAACAGTTTTTCATTTTCAGCCCACTGGCCAAAAACTTGTGGGGGCAACTAGGGTCTTAGAGAAAATAATTTCTTATTGACTCCCATGTGTATTCTGAAGCATTAGTATTGTATACGTCTTGTGCAGTTTTTTGGGATTGGAATTTCAGACATCAATAAAGCCGCTTGTATCCACACAGTCATGAACCAAGTCTCTAAAATATTCAGAGTAGCCTTGAAGCTAGCACAATTCTCCTTGGTTAATTTATGTTTGTGAATTAAATGATAGGATATTCATTGAAATCCTGGGATAATGCATATATAAGATATGTTTCAGGAAACATTATATGATTAAAGATTCAGGGACTCCTTTGAAAACACATTTGCTTTGCTTCTGGCATATTTATATATATATTAAAAATATCTGAAGCACTCCATATCATTTAAAAAGAATCTATTCCTCTTCTATGCCCATAGGTGGGTAATTTACTTATCAAACTTTTTTTCTTCTACAGAGAATAGAGACTATTAAGACTACTTTAAAAGTGGGTTGAATCATCTTTAAATTTATTCATCTAAAATAGTGTCAGCTCCTGATTTCAGTACATGAGATGATTTCTTATCCTAAAAAAAGAAATAGCTTCTAGGCATCAGCAAGTTACATAAAAGATGCATTAGAAGGCAGTTATTGCAATCTGAAACTATTACACAGTGCAGACATTTTAAAATGGGTATAAACATTCATAATATACTTCCACTGAAGTTTGAAAGAGCCAAGTGGAAATGTTACATTTAATTAAATAAATAAAATTAATAATATATCCAATCAATACGTAAAATAATCTTAAATGAATGTAAAGACTGGAGGAGGGAAGAAAAAGGAAAAAAACATTGATGCATTTTAATATTCTTAATTCCCTCTCTGCATGTGTATACACACATGCTTTGTTGGGTGTTTATAATATATACACTAATATATGCTTTTTTAATTGATGCAGAATGTAGAAGGAAGTCAAAAAAGTTGGTGGCCCTAAGAAACCCTTGTTGCCAACTGGCAAAGGGTTCACTGGTTTGTAACAGGAACTCCTCTCAGGCCAGACATACTCACTACATCTAACACTTTGCTGTCATAGTATTTATCTATAAAGACTGTTATGTGAAATCTTAAGTGAAAGCCAGGATCACGCTGGTCATTAACAGTGTTGTGAAATGTATGTACTGGTTATATTAAAAAAGTTATGTCTATATACTGAAAATATGAAAATATGTCCTTATAGTTTGTATCAAGACATTACTCCCCAGCACAGGTGAAAAACTGGTTTTGCCAGACAAAGGGATGTATATTCACATATCTGCCAAGGTTCATATGTAAATTAAGCACTTAAGCCAAACACAATGGTAGTTACGTTTGGATTTCAAGTCAACAGGAGGATGTGAAGACGACTTGGAGACAGCAGACCAGGAAGGGAACTAGAAGGAGTCATCCTGACTCTGAAATCAAAACAATGAGTTTGGGAAAATGTAAGGAAAAGCAAAAAGCCATGTGGGTAAAAGCCACTGAGGAAACCCCTTGAAGGGCCAGGGTTATTAATGAAAACTTGGATACTAGTTTTGACTGAAAATCAGCAGTTCTGTCAAGGACTGAATCCTTGGGAGAGAATCTACTTTATTAAATAGGAAAGGTAACCATTAATAATTAATAATTAATACGTATGAACTTACAATTGCATTTTATGTTTTGTTTTATGTGAAATTATTCTTTCCAATATTCTTTATCTTTATTAATTTCTTTGTTAATAAACTTATTCTTGTTTGTGTTATAAATACATCTAAGTGCTGTGGTATTAGGTAAAATGTGAATCCTCAGTTTGATCAAACAAGCTGTGTATACTGTTCCCTTTGGGAACAGTCAACCTGGTAATTACTGTTAGTGTTCAGTGCCGGAGCTGATGACTGCAGGGGACTCTTTTGGGGGGTCTCAGGGGCTGGGGGTAGACCTTTGTTACCTACAAGGCAAATTAAAGGCTGGTGGATTACTGAGGAGGTTGTTCGGGTGTCTAATGGACTGGTAGCTAATGGACAACTTAAGCACAAACAAGTCTGTCTCTCTCTTGCTGAGGCAGGGGGTAATAAGGTGACTCACAATCCTGGGCATCCCAAGAAAGTGTCACAATGTTCAACTCCCCTTCCCCCAATAATATGTGTGTGTATATAGACATAAAGGAGGTTACAGACCTATAGATACAGACGTTGTAACAAGTTTCAAAGCAGTGAGAACTTTTATCATGGAAATATATGCTCTTGAAAAGAGGGATTTACCGTAACCTTGAGAAAACCTTCATTCCATTGTTGTACCAGGTCTCCTGGTAGCAGGTTAAATACTTCCACTAATAACCTGAAGGGAAAATTGAACTGATTTCTCTGTTTCTCATGCAGTTCATCCCATCTCTGGATGGCATATAGTTGGTCCCATCCAGATATGACTTACCTCTGGGGCTCACATAACTATGCTGAGTAATTTTTGCCTTTGGATAGGACTGGATTGTGACATCAGGTATTTTAAAAGCAATCCTATGGAAAGTTTAGATTGATAGATTCCAAGGCCAGAAGGGACTATTGTGATCATCTAGTCTGACTTCCTGTATAACCCAAGCCACAGAACTTCCCCAGAATAACCCTAGCGCATATCTTTTAGGAAAAAAATTCAATAAAGTAGATCTTTTGTATACACACATCTCAAAATACATCAGTTGAACACTGAGTGAAATCCTGGCCCCTTTGAAGTCAGTAGAAGTTTTGCCGTTGACTTCAGTGGGGCTGGGATTTTACAGTTTGACTCAGTCACCAACCAGAGTCAGTGCTGTTATAAATCAACCTAGTTCCACGTTCTTCAATAGAGCTATGCTGATATATGCCAGCTGAGGATATGACCCAGTATATTCTTTGAACAAAATATAACAAATTCCAGTGAAGTATTTTTCATACAACAGTGAGGTTTTTGTTGTTGTTTTGTTTCCCCCCACACACACACACACACATAAGGTATGTCTAAACTGCAGCTGGCAGCATGCCTCCCAGCCTGGATAGACAGACCTGTGCTACCTTTTCTCAAGCTAAAAATAGCAGTGTGGACATAGCGCCCAAGGTGACAGTATGTGCTAGCCACCCAAACTCAGACTCAGGTAGCTAGGCCTTGCTGCAACCTCTGCACTGCTATTTTTAGCCAGTAGCTTGAGCAGAGCTGGCACATCTGTCTACCCACCTGGGCTGGTAGATGTGCTCCCAGCTGCAGTGTAGACATGAACATAGGGCTTGTCTACACTGGCAAGTTTTTTCGATGAAACTAACGTCACCAAGGAAAAACTGACAAAAACAAAGTCGCCAAAGCATGTCTACATTTGCTCCCTCTGTCGCCAGATCATGTCCACTTTGGGGGCATCTTTGTTGATAGTGATAGCAATGGACTGTGGGTATATATCCCACAGTACTTGGTGACACCATCCATGACTAGGTGTTGTGGGAATGCAGAAATGGAGCTCGGCGCATCATGGGATGTGCAAAATATACCATCATGCACTGCTTTGTGTCCTACCCCTCCAAAGGTCTCTGGCTTCCTTTCATGCCATTTTTCCAACTGTCATTCTTTTGTAGTGCGTGCCAGCATCTGCAGTGAGGGGATGGATCCCACACTTCTCTCTTATGTGCTGTTAGCTGTCGTGAGGCCATCGCGCATGGCAGCACAGTTACTCTCAGAGTTACTCACAAAGTTAGCAGAGGATGAATCACAGGCACCCAAGTGTGATATGGACAAAGCATATTATCAGTGCTTTGTGTACTCCTTGCCTCTGAATACATCAATAGGAAGGGATACTTCTCCGTAGTGTTGCAGGTGCTTGTGGATCACTGAGGGCGTTTCACGGACATCAGTGCAGGCTGGTCTGGAAAGGTGCATGACGCACGCATCTTCAGGAACAGCGGCCTGTACAGAAAGCTGCAGGCGGGGAATTTTTTTCCAGATCACAAGGTTACAGTGGGGGATGTGGAAATTCCCATAGTAATTCTGGGAGACCCGGCTTACCCCTTACAGCCCTGGGCCATGAAACCTTACACAGGGCACCTGGACAGCAGCAAGGAGCATTTTAACAACAGGCTGAGCAGCTGTTGCATGGTAGTCGAATGTGCCTTTGGCCATTTGGAAGCTCACTGGAGGTGTCTCAATGGCAGGCTAGACCTTACCGAGGATAATATTCCCGTGGTCATAGCCGCATGCTGCATTTTGCATAATCTGTGTGAATCTAAAGGTGAAATGTTTGCTCAGGTGTGGAGCACTGAAGCAGAGCATTTGGCTGCACAGTTTGAACAGCCAGATGCTACGGCTGTCAGAGGAGCCCAGAGGGCTGCTATAAACATCAGAGTGGCTTTGAGGAACCACTTTGACAATGAGGGGCAGTAACACATCTGCTTTGGAGTTGCTTCCCTGGTGCATCCATGTACAATTTTGGGGCCCAAGATATGTGCAACACAATGCTTTAGAAGCCTGTTCCCGAGATTGAATTGATTGCTATACACTTTTTCAGAACACAGAATAAAAACATTGTGCCATTAAATACCTTAGCCTTTATTTATTGTTTAAAAGGGTAAAACCTCACAACTGTGTGTAGCTCCAGCTATCATTGTTCAAGCTGTGAGAGGGGGTGGAATGATGGAGAAACTCAGGAGTGCTGTGAAGTGAAAAGGAATGTGTGGGCATGGGGGATGGGGGGTGGGAAAGAATTGGGCATCTGCTGCAGTAGCACTCGAACTCGGATCTGCTCAGTCTGCAGCTGTATCAAAGACTTGAGCATCTCTGTCTTATCCTCCATAACTTTTATCGTCTGCTCTGTCGCTTGCCTAGCAAAAGCAGCATTATCTTTTCTGTCCTGCCTTTCGGCTTCCCAGTACTCTTTCTGTTTCCTGGTCTGTCTCTCATCGCACTGTAGAACCTCACGGAACATATCTTCTTTGCTGCGTCTAGCTTTTTTTCTTATCTGCCGCAGTCAGTCCGCGGGGGGGGGGGGGTGATGTGTTCTTCAAAGTCTGTGCTGAACAGTAGAGGGATTGTTACATTCCAGCAAATGATTGAAACATTTTAGTAAAAAGGGCATTTTGCTAGTAGAAATCACTTTCTCTCTGAACTCTAAGCAGGTACACAGCTCTGCGAGCACCCCAATCATGGTGAGTTTTGAGAGTGGGGGGAAGGCGGCTGTGTGTATGGACAAAAAGGTCATGGCTTGCAGGGCAGCTTTGCAGGAAACTCATTCTAAAATTATCTCAAACTTTTTCACAGGCGGCCAACCTGCTGGCTGACATCTCACTGCTGAAGGTGACCAGAGAAACCAGGGCTCAGCTGCTGAATGCTTGCGGCTTTCACCCCGGTCTATATGAAGCTCAGCTATGTGCCACTTTTGTCCTAGCTCCAGTGATTGCTAAATGGCATGGTACAGTTTCCTACAATGGGGGAACTAACAAGGCTGCAATCCCTTGGAATCTGCAACAGAGGATTAACAAGTACCTCTTTGAAACTTTCCAGAGCTTCTCTCTGGAGGACTCTCGGTGTCCATCTGCGAAGGTCCTCTGGGAAGCCACCTGGGAAGCTCCTCTGGGAAGCCAGCAAGCAGAAAATGAGATTTAAAATTCCCAGGGCTTGCAAGGGGGAGGGGCGGATTGGCTGTAGGACAGCAGAGTTCAAACCACTGACCATAGCGGCAGCATGGGAATTGTGGGATACTTTCTGGAGGCCAATAAAATTGGAAAAAAAAAAAAAAGCTGTGGTGTCTACACTGGCTGTTTATCAACAATAAAGGGAGGGGAAAAGACAAAAATCTCTCACGGGGTGGAAGTATTTTGTCGCCAAAACTAGGCTTTTTTTTTTTTCCAAAAAAAGTCCCATTGCAGTGTGTACGCTATCACTGTTTTGTCGCCAAAAGGCAGTTTTTGGTGACAAAACTTGCCAGTGTAGCCAAGCCCATAGTCCTTGGTTATGGCTTTGAGAAAGTGTGTTTAAATGGGAGCACCAATGAGCAGATCCCCCGGTCCTTCATGTATACAGGCATACCCTCCTCTCACTGGTATTTAGCATTATCTCTAGATAATGGAGAGGGAGGGAAATGTGGTGTTTGGAACAAAGATGACCTCAAGCTTCAAAATTTGAATCCAGCTCTGGATTTATAACAGTCTGAATTTTGGGACTGGATATAGCCCAATTTTCACTATTTGGTGGAGCCTACATGCAAAATTTTGATCTAGATTAGAAAGCACATATATAATAACCTCAACTGGTTTGACAGTTGCTTCTTTTAGCTCACATGCTTACTGAAACTCTATTTTAAAAGCTGTAACATCTACAAAAGTGGGCTGCAAATTGTATGATATCAGGCATCTTATACTTTGTTTTTGGTTGGGCAAGAGTACCTCAAGAATATCTTTTCTTTTAATATTTTGTTACTTCTTTTTCTAGTCCAATCTGAAGTCAGAAAAAAAAATAACAAAAAATGTCCCTGAATGAACTGCTAAGAAGCTTCACTTTAAATTTGATTCAAGTTTTGGGCAAAGTTTTGGTCAGTTCTCTCTTTATCTGCATAATTTCTCCCATCTATAGAGACAACACAAAATGGCCATTACTACAAGGCCCTAATCCTGGAAAGCACTGAAACATGTGCATCGCTTTAAGTAGCCACACTGAAATCCAAATAGTTTATAATGAGGTTAGTGGAATGACTCACATGCTTAAAATCAGGCACATGCTAGTGTTGTGTTGGATTGGGGCTTATAGGGGAAAGGGGAAGACACTTACAGCCCAGGAGAACTTTATCCACTCTCAGAAACTCAGACAAGATGTGTGGGGTTTTTTTTTAAAGTACATTTCTATTTTGTTCGATAGTTTTGTGCTTCTCCCCAGAAAGAAAGTAATTTCAGGCATACTTACTATTTTGACATAACAGAGGAGAGTCCATAGGATGGCAATGTTGTTCATTATTTAACTATTTTACAGCAATTTTCAGAGCACTGCTAAATGCAAATTATGAGAAAATGATGATTTATCTGTATTTTTAGTGCTCCATATTACCAGCCAGTTCCAATTTTAAAAATATCTCATCTTGGGGGGAAGGAGGGTGGAATGGAGGAGGAGGAAGGGAGAAGAAAAAGGATGTTTCCATCTGTCACTGAGTGTTTTCTTCTAACAGCTGCTGATCTGACTAATGAGAGTTGCATAATTACCATTTCACATGTGTTTGATAATGTTCTTTGTTTGGTCTGCCAATTGTCTCCATGGAGTATACTCAGTGGTGCTATTCAAGAGCTGAAACCTGCTTATTTAAAATCCATGCCTAGAGCAATTTGAAAAAATATGAGCTCCCTGTGTGAAACATTTATGCCTTCTGAGGGTTTTTTTTTAACCAAAAACTTCTAGTAGGTTTAATCTTTCCACTGAAACTTGTTACTGGGAAGTGGAAGATGCACAAACATTATGGACCTTTTCTGGATGTGGATGTGCCCAGTCCAATATAGCAATCTGGGAAAGCCTGAGCTTTAGTCAGACATGAAAGCAGGAGTGATTTTAAACAACACATTTGAAGTACAGATGTACTGATGTGATCCAAACCCACTGAAGACAATGGGAGTCATTCCATTGACTTCAATGGTCTTTGAATCCATACTCTAGTCTGGCTACCAAGGAACAGTGTCCTTGCCAGTAAGAATGTCTATGCCCACCAGGACTTTTATCAGATAAGTGCAAATTTTAGTGATGCTTGAATCATAGCTACTATTCTCTAGGTCATTCAGCTATTGCTGTCCTCCTTATGTGTTGGTGAGAGTCTGAGACTACATATTCCTTTCCCTGTGACCCTTGCATTCAAATTACCCAGCACTTAGAATTAAATTTATCCTCTGACTCTCCCACCAGTCAATATCTTCACTTAACCATATCAATAATTAGATTATCAGATTTAAAAAAAAACCCTACAATAATACTAAAATATTTTCTATGAAAATTCTCATTACCTTCCTCCCCTCCCTCCGTCCTCCCCACACATTCCAACCGACTATAGCTGGTCAGAAAACTGTCAAAGCACTTTCCCAACAAAAATGGAAATATTTTTCATGAAAATTTTCATCCAAAGCAATGGTGTTTTTTGACTATCTCAATTCATGTTACTTTCTGAGGTTGATTTGTTTTTAAATAAAAAATGCTATCAAATTAGAGAGAAAAATCACAAATGAAAGTGTAATTGGAAATAATCAAATCTCATCGGTGCTCAAAAAAGCATTCACCTCTGAAAAGCCAGTCCAGTTTTTAAGAGCTAGGTATTTTAATTTTAATTATTATTGTATTTGGGTAACTAAATATGGAGTTAGCTTCAGGCACACAGTTTTGAAATTGCTGACCACATTCAGCTTAATGACCCAACAGACGCAGCAAAAGCAAATGTGAGAAAACGCTTGTCAAGTGTAGGCTGAAAAGTCACTCAGCAGTAGTAACATTTATTCAGAAAAGAAGTTCTGGCATATTTTCAAGTATGTATTGACTCATAATATTCTATCATATTCTAGGTTTCAGAGTAGCAGCCGTGTTAGTCTTTATCCGCAAAAAGAACAGGAGTAGAGGGCCACAAGCACTCCTGTTCTTTTTATCATATTCTAGTTTACATTATTTCTTATCCCGCTCTCATCACCATAGTAATTGTGTGCACTAAGCAACACGATTAACATACGCCAAGTGTGGTTCATTCTCTCTTTCATCATCTCCCCAGGGGATGAATTGTGTGTTCAGTGGTAAGCTTTGTTTTGGTAGTGTGTGTGTGCGTTTTTTTTTAAATGTACACTGTGCTATGTGTATCATCATGACCAGGGCCTGCTCTGGCTTTTTTGCCACCCTAGGCAAAAAAGCCACCCGCCGCCCCCCACCCCCACCCCCCAGCGCAGCAGGGGAGGGTGCCGAGCCCGGCCGCGGGCCCGCAATCCCCGACCGCCGGGGGGAGGGCGGAGAGCGCCCGGCGGCCAGAGCGCCGGGAGCAGGGCGGAGAGCCCCCGGCGACCAGAGCACCGGGAGCACCGGGGGGAGGGTGGCGAGCCCGGCTGGGGCCCCGCTCTTCCCGACCGGCTGGAGCACCGGGGGGAGGGCAGCGAGCCTGCTGCGGCTCCGCTTTCCCCAGCGGCCAGAGCGCCGCGGGGAGCGTAGCGAGCCCAGTCGCGGCCCCGCTCTCGGGCCGGAGCGCCCCACCGCGCCGCCCCCCTCCAGGCGCCGCCCCAAGCACATGCTTGGTGGGCTGGTGCCTGGAGCCGGCCCTGATCATGACTCATAACATTGAGATACAGTCTTTCATAATTGAGATACAGTCTTTCATAATTGATTCATATTTCATGACATTATGTGCTCATAGACTCATAGACTCATAGACTTTAAGGTCAGAAGGGACCATTATGATCATCTGGTCTGACCCCCTGCATGCTGCAGGCCACATGACCCTTCCCTGGACTCTGCCATTGAAGTCCCCAATCCTGTGTTTTAGTGACCTCAATCGGCAGAGACCCTCCTGCTAGTGATCCCTGCCCCATGCTGCGGAGGAAGGCGAAAAACCTCCAGAGGCTCAGCCAATCTACCCTGGAGGAAAATTCCTTCCCAACCCCAAATATGGCGACGAGTACTACCCGGAGCATGTAGGCAAGAGTCTCTAGCCTGGCCCTTGTTGGCCATTATGTTATTTACGTACCATTGCTTGGTTTTCCTCGGCTACTATGTTTAACCATTAAACCATTCCCTCCATAAACTTATCTAACTTAATCTTAAAACCAGACAGGTCCGTCGCCCCCACCGTTTCCCTCGGAAGGCCGTTCCAATATTTCACCCCTCTGACGGTCAGAAACCTTCGTCTAATTTCAAGCCTGAACTTCCCCACGGCCAGTTTATACCCATTCGTTCTCGTGTCCACATTAGTACTAAGCTGGAATAATTCCTCTCCCTCCCTTGTATTTATCCCTCTGATATATTTAAAGAGAGCAATCATATCCCCCCTCAGCCTTCGTTTTGTCAGACTAAACAACCCAAGCTCCTCTAATCTCTTTTCATAAGACAGGTTTTCCATTCCTCTGATCATCCTAGTCGCCCTTCTCTGCACCCGTTCCAATTTGAGTTCATCTTTTTTAAACATGGGAGACCAGAACTGCACACAGTACTCTAAATGAGGTCTCACCAGCGCCTTATACAATGGAAGCAGGACCTCCTTATCCCTACTAGATATACCTCGCCTAATACATCCCAAGACCGCATTGGCTTTTTTCACCACCACGTCACATTGTCGACTCATAGTCATCCTGCGGTCTACAAGGACCCCTAGGTCCTTCTCCTCTTCCGTTACTTCTAACCAATGCGTCCCCATCTTGTAACTAAAATTGTTATTAGTCATCCCCAAGTGCATCACCTTACACTTTTCACTATTAAATTTCATCTTATTTCTGATACTCCAATTCACAAGCTCATTCAAGTCTCCCTGCAGAATATCCCTATCCTCCTCCGAATTTGCAACTCCTCCCACCTTCGTATCATCCGCAAACTTTATCAGCCCACTCTTGCAATCGGTTCTGAGGTCAGTTATAAATAGATTAAATAAAATGGGTCCCAAAACCGAACCTTGAGGCACTCCACTAGTAACCTCCCTCCAACCCGACAGTTCACCCTTCAATACGACCCGCTGCATTCTCCCCATTAACCAATTCCTTATCCACCTCTGGATTTTCATATCGATCCCCATGTTTTCCAGTTTAACCAATAATTCCTCGTGGGGTACAGTATCAAACGCTTTACTGAAATCCAGGTATATTAGGTCCACCGCATTGCCCTTATCTAATAAGTCCGTTACTTTCTCAAAGAAGGAGATCAGATTAGTTTGGCACGATCTGCCCTTCGTAAAACCATGCTGTAATTTATCGCAATTGCCATTAACCTCTAGGTCCTCAACTAGTTTCTCTTTCAGAATCTTCTCCAGCACCTTGCACACTACAGATGTTAAACTAACAGGCCTGTAGTTACCCGGATCACTTTTTTTCCCTTTCTTGAAAATAGGAACCACGTCGGCTATTCTCCAGTCTAACGGGACCACCCCCGAGTTTACAGATTCATTAAATATTATCGCTAACGGGCCTGCTATTTCCCGCGCCAATTCCTTCAATATTCTCGGATGAAGATCGTCCGGTCCTCCCAACTTAGTCCCATTAAGGCGTTCAAGTTTTGTTTCTACCTCGGATGCGGTAATCCCCCATCCTGTATGCCCCTCTGTAACGGTGCTAGTATCCCTAATACCTTCATTGGCCTCATTAAACACCGATGCAAAACATTCATTGAGATATTGCGCCATGCCTAGATTATCTTTAATCTCCTCTCCGGCTATAGTCTTCAGCAGTCCCACTTCTTCTTTCTTTGCTTTCTTCCTATTTATATGGCTGTACAACCTTTTAGTATTGCTTTTAATTCCCCTTGCTAGGTCCAACTCTACACGGCCTTTGGCCTTTCTCACTCTATCTCTACATTCTCTGACTTCACTAAGGTAAGTTTCCTTACTGATCCCTCCCCTCTTCCACTCTTTGTACGCTTTCTGTTTTTTCCTAATCGCCCCTTTCAGTCGGTCGCTCATCCAGCTCGGTCTAAATCTTTTGCTTAGTAATCTTTTTCCCTTTTTGGGGATACAGGCCTCTGACAGCTCATGCATCTTTAACTTAAAGTAATCCCAGGCTTCTTCTGCCTTTAGATCCCTTAATACGTTTGCCCAATCCACTTCCCTTACCAGTCCCCTTAATTTGTTAAAATTGGCCTTTTTAAAATTATAAACCCTAGTCTTTGACTTAATTCTGGTACTCCTTCCATTTAGTTTAAACCGAATTAGCTCATGATCACTGGAGCCCAAGTTGTCCCCCACTACCACTTCCTCAACGAGGTCCTCACTACTCACCAGAATCAAATCTAAAATGGCCTCCCCCCTCGTCGGTTCAGCTACCACTTGATGAAGGAATTGATCCGCAAGCACATCTAGGAACATCTGAGCCCTATTATTGCTACTAGCGTTTGTTCCCCAATCTATATCCGGGAAGTTAAAGTCCCCCATAATTACACAGTTTCTATTAGTATTTACTTCCCTTAATACATTAAATAGTTCCTTATCCATATCCTGGGTCGATCCCGACGGTCTATAGCACACCCCAAGCACTATCCCCGGAGAGGCTCTAGTAGTCCTTTTACCCAGTGTGAGTATTGCCCAGACAGACTCCGTGTTATCTATTCCATCCACTATTATTTCTTTACAGCTTATTTCACTATTGACATACAATGCCACCCCCCCACCTTTACCTTTATCCCGGTCTTTCCTAAACAGCGCATACCCCTCCATACCTGCGTTCCAGTCGTGACCGCCATTCCACCACGTTTATGTTATTCCTACGATATCCGGTTTCAATTCTCGGACCAAGAGCTCCAATTCCTCCATTTTATTACCTAGGCTTCTCGCATTGGTGTACAAACAGCCTAATGTATGTCGTTTAGCCTGTCTCCCATTAGTAGCACTGTATGTTGCGGGCCTCTTTGTGTCTGTCCCCCCTGTCCTTCCTATGTCAAATCCCATCTCCCCAGCTATGTCTCCTCTTATTTCACTCAGCTTTTCAATACTGGAATCTGGCATGGAGATAAACTGTGCATCTCCCAACCTTCTCCCCAAACTTCCTAGTTTAAAGCTCTTTTGATGAGATGAGCCAGCCTTCCTCCCAGAAGTCTATTTCCTTCCCTACTCAGATGAAGCCCATCTCGCGAGAACAGGTGTCTGTCCCCGAAAGCCTCCCAGTAGTTTACCACATAGAGATGAAATACCATTAATAGAAATTATTCTTGCCTTTTTTGGCTGGTTGGAGTTTAGCTATTATGAATGTCCATTGCTCAGCTACTTTACTAAAAGAGCATAAGAGATGGTTAAAAGTCTGATAGGCCGTATGTCTCTTAGCACCTTTGGTGTTTTTACAGTCCAGAAGAATGATTATAGTGCAATTCCAGTCCTTTGACACTTTCTTATGTGTAGTTCAAACTGATTAGTTTTGCTGGCTCCGTGTTACTGGGTTTCCTCCAACTTTTATGATATCACCAATGATACCATCTGTCTCAGGTATTTTTCTTCTTCAGATCTTCATGACTTTCTGCATCTCTTCTCTGAGTGCGTAAGGGAAGATTTCCTCTTCACTTCTTTTTTATGTCATAAGAGGTGGTGAAGCTTGTCATGTTTGTCTCTATGTATTCTTGTAAAGCTGCTGGTAAAGCTCATCTGCTCTCTGCAGGATGCTATCTCTCTCTCTCTCTCTCTGTAATTACTCTTTCATCACTGTCTGAGAGGGACATCTGGTGTCAATTATCTGTTGTCTTCTCATCCTGCTACAGCTGTTTCTTTTAAGACTATTTTAAATCATTTCTGTGTTGCACCATATTTTCTGATCCTTTGTGATCTTTTTGCTCAAGGTCAAACAGAACTTTTGAGTATGGAGCAATCTTTTTTTCTCCTTTTATTCTGTTTCTTTCATCATAGATGGCTTGTATTCATCTATACAACTGAACTGGTCATAACAAAGATTGGTTATTTAACACAGTTGAGGACTACCTCTGTAATAACATAACTTGGACGTCTATGAATGCAGCTAAAATGAGTTACAACTAGATTTTTTTAAAATGCTTTCACTTAGTAAAGACTTGGCTGTAACTTGGTTTGATTGTATGAAAAGGCAGGTCCAAATTATTAGAATATAGATGGTGCTCACCCGTGTTAACAGTTCTCTATAAAAGTCTGTTCAGTGATATAGGCAAGCTCTTGGTTTTCTCAATCTGTTTCAGTCTCTTTCCACACATTTTCCATCAAATATCCTGATCACTTAAGCCATGATTTAGTATGGTACTTAAATATGTGTCTAACTTGGAGCACATGAATAATCCAACTGAGCTCAATGAGAATAATCATGTTCTTAACTACCTTGCAAAGCTGGGGCCTCTCTGTTTAAAGGCAAAATTAATTGAAGGTCTGCACTGCCTTATGCTTGAATAATACTTGTGGAGGTCCCCGATGGCAGAACTTCTGCTGGGAGATCAGACTGTTATACGTGAAGGGGCCAGAACCTCAATTATAGGGAAGGAAGGTAAGGATCTGTCACTGTGCCAAAGTAGCTAGTGTTATCTAGAAGGTGGACATAGCTCTCTGGATGGCCAGAGGATTGGCTGGAGCATTACAGAAAATCTCTTGGTAGCAGAGTTGCTATGGAGTCCTGACAAGCGGCTAAAGCTGGTGATAGAAAACACATGGAGGTCACTGGCAAACACACCTCCTCCATAGGTGAAAATCTAAATGCCTTGTCTTCACTAGAGCTTTGTACTGTGAACTAATTGATTGTCAATTTGCTTGAGGCAATTAACACATTTGCTCAAGTTGGTCTGGGTACTCCACAAATATTTGTTCCAGACTACAAATGTTTGTTGTATTTGGCAATCATTTACTTCACAGTAAAAAATTCTTGAATAGACAAACCTGGAGACACAATTCCCTCCTAGCTTTCCCTTTGCCCTGTGGAGGAGGGAGGGTAGTAATTTGCTGTTGGCCTATATAAGGTCAGGTATAGAGTCTGTTCACATTGCCCACATTTGTTCAGTTGCATTGACAACACACAAATGCACTGTTTTCAGAAAAAAAGGAGTGATACTTTTTTTGCTCCCTAGCAAAACCAAATCACTTTGCCAATCTATATTTTTAAATATATTTTTCAGTAAACATAGTGGTTCTAGTTCGCCAATTCTCTCCTTGCTATGTAAATTATGCATCATTACACTGAAGTCAATGGAGTTATATTGTTATAAAACCAATGTAAGTAAGAGGAGAATCAGACTCATTTTTTACTGTTTTTTTTTTTTAATTTCACTAATTTACATCCTCTTATGTAACATCACATTATTCCATATGTGATATATTTATCCTGGACATCGCAACATATTTTTTAGCAATCCCGGGTAATTCATGATGACAACAGGAGAAACATACCCAATTCCACACACACAGTGTTGAAAATCTTCACTGTACAGCATATCACCCAGAACATTATCTGTTTCAGCAAATTCAGAGAGAGATTCCATAGACCTTACATTTATTAGCCATGCTATCTGATCACCGACACAACAGTACATGACGGGGAGAAGTAGTTTTGACAGAGGTCAGAAGCTTATCATTGCTTGGTAACCACTCCATTAGTATTCCGTTATTTAGCATGTCTCTCTCATTTCTCCTTTACTCTCACAGGGATCATCTGCCATGGCATGACATCAGGAATAAGATATTAAAAATCTCTGCAAACAGTTGCAGATATTAAAAAATAAAAAGTCTATAATACATGTTTGACATAGATTTTTTTCCCTCAGCACATGGTTGAACAGCACTGATTGGGCAATGGAAACATTTTAATGATGTCAGATCCTGGTTGATTATTATTATTATTGTTATTGCAATCATAAGGCAAGATGACAAAAGAAAATGCATATAATACCTAACTGTCTCTTATAGCGCTTTCCATCAGTAGATTTCAAAGCACCTCACAATCTTTAATGAATATATCCTTACAATGCCCAGGTGAGGCAGGAAAATGTTATTATCCCCATCTTACAGCTGGGGAACTGAGGCATGGAGGGCCTAAGTGACTTGGTCAAAGTCACACAAGAAACCTGTGGCATCGCAAGAAATGGAACCCAGGTGGTCCAAGTCCTACCCTAGTACCCTAATCACCTTGCTTTCTCTCTGAGAGCGATTTAAAAAATGTATACATGCCCTATGTCTGATGTCCTCTTGTTCCCAAACAAAAATATAACTAAAACTAAGGACATCCTGATAATAATAATAATGCTTAGCTTTTATACAGTATTCTTCATCTAGAGATCTCATACCACTCGACAAAGGAGGTAAATAATCATCATCTCCATTTTATAGTAGGAGAAACTGAGCCACAGTGAGGTGAAGTGTTTTAACCAAAGCCACACATCAGGCTAGTAGAAGAGCTGGGAATAGAGCTTGGGTCTTCTGAATCCCAGTCCAGTGACCTATCCACTCATCCACCGTTAAAATAAACCCCAATTGTTAGAATAGCCCCTCAGATACACAGTATATCCCCTCACTTCATCCTAAAAGCAACCCAAATTATGAAATATATAAAATAAACCAAACCCACTGTGACACTGCACTCCATATGCTTTATAAAAATATGTTTACAAGTGTGAATATGAGGTAACTGGAATATGCTTTATGCAAAAGTTCTCTTGTAAGGTATCATTACAAAGCTTAAAATCTACTGAGCGTGTTCATCCTATTTGTACGAATATATCATGCTTGTATTTGAAACTAGGAAGATGAAGTATAACTCTGAGGTCCTATTGTAACTATGCAAAGCGTGGGCCATTAATGGTGGTTTATAAACTTGAGGGATCCCATTGACAGGACAATTGGTTGTAAATGATTTATGTACCTGCAAGCCTTCCTGTAGATGTGCAGGCCAGCCCTGGAAGGATGGAAGGTGTCTCACAGGACATGTAAACATGTCACCTGATACTGGAATCCATCTTAAACCTGGTGCTTTTCCATTTAGAAGGAGGGGTGGGAACCCAGAGAGACAAAAGATTCCTGCCTTGTGCCAAAAATATAAAAGGGAGTGGAACCAAACAAAGGGGGTCCCAGTCATGAGAAAGCCCCTACTTTTCACCTAAGATGCCTGCTGGAACTAACAAGGACTGTACCAGAGGAAAGGATTGGGCCCAGACTAGGAAGGAGTCTAGTCTGTGAAAGAAGCTTATTGGAATATCTCTGAGGGTGAGATTTACCTGTAATCAGTTTCTTAATGTATTAGGCTTAGGCCTGATCTACAGTACATGGTTATTTCGGAATTAGCTGAGTTAATTTGAAATAAAAGTGATTCTGTCCACATGACCAAACCGTTTTTTTTTCGATTTAAAGGGCTCTTTAATCCAATTTCTGTACTCCACCTCAGCAAGTGGAGTAGCACTAAAATCGAGATTGCAGTTCTGGGTTACAGGTACTTTGGACGCAATTCAACATTATTGGCCTCCGGGAGCTATCCCAGAATTCTCCCTTGTGACCGCTCTGGACAACACTCTCAACTCCGATGCACTAGCCAGGTAGGCAGTGAAAGCCCCAGGAACTTTTGAATTTCAGTTCCTGTTTGGTCACCATCAGCACAGTCCACCATCACAGGAAACCATGCAGGGTCAACCATCACAACAGACCACACAGTCCCGGATTTGCAGAAGAGCTCCAGCATGGTCCGAACGGGAGGTACTGGATCTCATCGCATGTTGGGGAGATGAATCTGTTATGGCAGAACTATGTTCCAAAGAAAGAAATGCAAATATGTACGCTAAAGTCTCCAGAGCCATGATGGAAAGAGGCTACTCCAGTGACACAGAGCAGTATCATACAAAAATCAAGGAGCTCAGGCAAGCATACCAAAAAGCCAAGGAGGCAAATGTGCGCTCTGGGTCACAGCCCCATACATGCCACTTCTACCGTGAGCTGCATGCAATTACGGTGTGGGGGGGGGTGATGCCACCACTACCCCATCACTGTCCGTGGACATCTGCAAGGGGGGGAGTTTCACAGAGCAAGGAGGAAGAGTTATTGGAGGATGAAGAGGAGGAGAAGGAGGAGGAGGAGGAGAGTGCACAGGCGGCAAGTGGGGAATCCGTTTTTCCCCCTAGCCAGGAACTATTCTTAATGCTGGAGCCAATAGCCTTCCCCCACTCCCAAGGTGGGCTCCTGGTCCAGATTAGAAGGTGGAAAAAATGAACTCGGGACGATATGTTCGCCGAGCTCATGCAGTTCTCCCGCACTGCTAGGGCTCAGCTGAATGCGTGGAGGCAAACAATTGCAGAGTCCCATAAAGCATTACAGAAACACGAAGAGAGGAGGGATGTGTGCGATGAGAGCAGGCAGGATGCTATGGTCAAGCTCATGGGTGAGCAAACTGATATGCTTTGCAGTATGGTGGATCTAATGTGGGAAAGGCATCAAGCCCACAGACTGCCGCTGCAGCCCCTGTATAACCGCCCTCCCTCCTCCTCAAGTTCCATAGCCTCTTCACCCAGATGCCCAAGAACACGGGGGGAGGCTATGGGGACCCACACACTCAACCCCAGAGGATTGCACAAGCAGCAGAAAGCTCGCATATCCACAATTTTGACTTGGTTTCTGGACTTGGCCTTCCCTCCTCCTCCACCTCCCTAACCCAATACCTCCCCTCCCCCAGTCTACCTTCTCATTTCTCTCAATGTGTTGTGTAACAAATAATAAAGAATGTTTTTTAAACAATTGTGACTTTATTTCCTTTCATATACATAGGGGGTGGGTAACTTCAAGAGAAACAAACACAACTGTCACACCGTACCCTGGCCAGTCATGAAACTGGCTTTCAAAGCTTCTGTGATGCACAGTGCTCCCTGCTGTGCTCGTTTAATCACCCTGTTGTCTGGCTGTGTGAAATTGGCTGCCAGGCGAGTTGCCTCAACCTCCCACCCCACCATAAATGTCTCCCACTTACTCTCACAGATATTGTGGAGCACACAACAAGAAGCAATTACAATTGGAATATTGGTTGTGCTGAGATCTAACCGAGTCAGTAAACTGCGCCAGCGCACTTTCAAACATCCAAAAGCACATTCTACCACCATTCTGCACTTGCTCAGCCTATAGTTGAACTGCTCCTTACTACTGTCCAGGGTGCCTATGTACGGCTTCATGAGCCATGGCATTAAGGGGTAGGCTGGGTCCCTGAGGGTAACTATAGGCATTTCAACACCCCAACAGTAATTTTCTGGTCTGGGAAGTAAGTCCCTTCCTGCAGCTGTTCAAACAGACCAGAGTTCCTGAAGATGTGCGCATCATGCACCTTTCCTGGCCATCCCATATTGCTGTCGGTGAAATGTCCCTTGTGATCCACCAGTGCTTGCAGCACCATGGAAAAGTATCCCTTGTGGTTTACGTACGGGCCGCCCCGGTGTTTCAGGGCCAAGATAGGGATATGCGTTCCATCTGTTGCCTCGCCGCAGTTAGGGAACCCCAGTGCATTAAAGCCATCCACGATGGTATACACATTTCCCAAAGTCACTACTCTTGATAGCAGCTGGTCAATGATTGCGTTGGCTACTTGCAGCACAGCAGCCCCCACAGTAGATTTGTCCACTCCAAACTGATTCCCGACTGACCGGTAGCTGTCGGGCATTGCAAGCTTCCACAGGGCTATGGCCACTCGCTTCTCAACTGTGAGGGCTGCTCTCATTTTGGTGTCTTTGCGCTTCAGGGCAGGGGACAGCAAATCACCAAGTTCCATGAAAGTGGCCCTACTCATACGAAAGTTTCACAGCCACTGAAAATCACCCCATACCTGCAACACTATGTGGTCCCACCAGTCTGTGCTTGTTTCCCGGGCCCAGAATCAGCGTTCCAAGGCATGAACCTGGCCCGAGGCAACCATGATCTCCCAATCGCCACATGCTGTGCTTCTAGGAACATCTGTGTCCATGTCCTCATCAGTATAGTAATCGCGCTGTTGCCGCTTCCTTGCCCGGTTTTGCAGGTACTGCACATACTGCTGGATAATGTGCGAGGTATTTACAATGGTCAAAACTGCAGCGGAGATCTGAGTGAGCTCCATGCTTGCCGCGCTATGACGTCTGCATGGGTAATCCTGGAAAAAGGGTGTGAAACGTAGGAGAGCAAAGTGGCAGCAGAAGAGGTGCTGTTTGGTTCACGATAGTCGAAAAAGGCAGGAAATGGTTGTCTTCTGTAGCTTTCACGGAGGCGGGAGCCCAGGACAGACAACATGGAGAAGCTCGGTAGCGCGGCAAAAGCGGGAGAGCAGAGTTGGCGGCGGAAGCTGTGCTGCTCAGTTCACAATGGCCGAGCAGAGTTGTCAGCGGAAGCGGTCAATGAAGAAGAGAAAGAATAGATACTTATAGAGATTACATAGAAAGACGAGAGGAAATGTGAGGTGGATTCATAGTACCGGGAGAGAAGCGGTGCACCATACTGCACCATCTCCTGAAAGCAGTATAGCGTATGCACGCCAAGAAGGCGCAAAACGATTGTCTGCGTAGCTTTCATGGAGGGAGGAGCGACTGACGACACACACCGAGAAACACCCGCAAGAATGTTTTTGCCCCATCATGCACTGGGAACTTAACCCAGAATTCCAATGGGCAGCGGGGACTGCGGGAACTGTGGGATAGCTACCCACAGTGCACCGCTCCAACATTCTATGCTAGCCTCGGTACTGTGGACGCACTCTGCCGAATTCGTACCCTTAGACTTGCGTGTTTTGTTTTATTTTGCTTGCTAACTTACTTTGTTCTGTCTGTTATTTCTTGGAACCACTTAAATCATACTTTTTTATACTTAATATAATCACTTTTGTTTATTGATAAACCCAGAGTAAGTGATTAGTACCTGGGGGAGCAAACAGCTGTGCATATCTCTCTATCAGTGTTATAGAGGGTGGAAAAATTATGAGTTTAGCCTGTATAAGCTTGAGATTACCTGTCTGGCTCAACAAGGCAGGGTTCTAGAGTCCCAAGCTGGCAGGGAAAATGGGCTCAGAGGTAAATTCAGCATATCAGGTGACAGTCCCAAGGGGGTCTCTTTGACCGAACCTGTCACACCCACAAAATTACAATTAAACAGGAAATTAAAATCCCCCATGAAATATGGATGAGACAGCACCATCATTCTATTTGCAAAACAGCTATTCATAGATTATTATCTCTGCAACCATTATAGAAATGGGACAGAGGAAAAGGAGAGTGCACAGGAAAGATACTAAAAATAATTTCCTCCTCCTTTTATTTCTAGACATCTTCATTGTCACTACTATGGGCTTTTTATATAGCAGAATCAGCCAAAAGCCAGCAGTCCTCCCCTCTCTCCTGTCTCCCACTTGGCTGTTGTGCTCAATAGCCTCAGGGAATTGGTCTGCTTTTAAATTTATCTTCTACTTAAAGAGCTAAATTGGGACTTATTATACAATATTCCCAATTCAGTTGCTTCTGTAAAGGGTAAACTGAAAAAGTAGAGACGACTCTGAACCAAAACTCCAACTCCAAGCATGAGATTTAAACTTCTTTACTGTATAAGGTGTTGAACTAAAAAATCCAGACACAAATCCCTTCCTGCACCCTTACAGAGGCTGAAATCCAATCTTAAATGCAAATTTACCCCAAAGTTGAGTTGTCTTGTGTTCAGATCATTGCTGAAATAGATATGAGCTGCAGACTTGTATCTGAATCTGGATTCAGATTGAGGATGTGGATCAACCCCTAAAACACAGCATAACCATCTGAGAAAATGTGCTGGCTAAGAGCTATCGGGGTGGATGTGTCATTTCCCTTTAAAGTTTGACTGTTTGGGAAAAGATGGAGAGTGTGAGTGGTCAAACTCTAAAGAGAAAGGCAACATATTTTAGAAGCCACTGCTTGAAGGCAATTGGGCTAGTTTTGCTGTGTAGGAAAATTGGGGTTGGAGAAGAGAGGGATGGTAGGGCAGGAGGTAAAAGGAAAAAATCAGGGGAAATGATCACTAGAGAAAAGAAAGCTAAACTGAGGAGGGTGGGGAATGCAAAAGGAGAGGAGAAAAGGGGGGGGATGGGAGGGTCACAAGAACAGATACAAAACATAAAGGGCCATTAACTTTGAAACTAGGCCATCAACCTGTCTAAAGTATGAAAACAAGGACACATTTTAAACACCACTTAGCACCTACATTAGACACAGTGGTGTTTACAAACTTGTTTTTGACCACACTGGCTAACACAATTTGAAACATCACTGTCTTTGTCTATGCTGGGTGCTAAGTAGTTCTTAAAAATGTGTTAACTGAAATATTTTAATTAGCACATGTTAGTGAATACAGTAATAAATACCCCTCATTTTCCTAGTCTAGACTCGGCCATTAGGGTTGTATGAACGCAACTTTCAGAGTAGCAGCCCTGTTAGTCTGTATCCGCAAAAAGAACAGGAGTACTTGTGGCACCTTAGAGACTAACAAATTTATTAGAATATGAAGGGTTAAAATCCATGTGCATGTTATATAACAACCTGGTATATGGATTGTGCCAGCTCTTTCTCAGACCCAAAGTCCAGAGTTTGGTCTGGAGACCAGAGGCCTAGCTAATAGTGATCAGCTAAGAGAAAGCTGGGGTAAACAAGATGACATTGCCTTTGCTAAGATCTGCTTGGTCAGTAGAACTGCCAGACGTTAAGGCAATAACTGAATAATTATGTTTCATCCAATGTTTCAAATTGAACAAAGAATCCCTGTTCCTATTGTGTTTCTCCTGAAGGGAAAACAGTCTTCCCACAGATCCAACCTTGAGTTTATGAAAAATCGGCACATGTCACTATAATGATATGGCATCCTTCCACCTCCCTTCCAAGGGACCAGTGCCCTGCCGTAAGACATAAAGGAGATATTCTCTATTTGCATATGCTTTTACTGTTTCTTTGCTTTAACCCCTAGGAATGTATCTGGTGGACAATCAAAGGAGTTGCTTCGTTCCTATGGACCCCAAATCAGAATTCAACATATATATTTTATACTAATAACATTTTATCAAAGTATTAATCAAATGTTAACTTGCTAACTTGAGACCATGGGCGGAGATATTGTGTAACCTTTTAACCATTGGCTATTGTGCTATCTTGTCTTGCTGCTGTGGAAGCAGAGAAAGAACTGACAGGAAGGGGATGCAATGCATGACAGTTTGTTAGCAAGAGTTAGGCTAACTGTAACCCTAATAACGCGAGATTTGTAGAAGCGAGGAATGTGTGAGGCAAGTGGGAAAGAACTGTGTGAGAAGTTGTTGCGACCTTGTGTAGATAATATGGAATGTAGACTAAGAGTCTACATTAGTGAGCAAAACAAGATATCAGAATGACCTATGTATAAACAAAATGCAACTGTTGCTCATTATTGTCTGTAACAAAAGGTATAAATGCTTGCTGTAATTGTTTACCTGTTGAGAGACCTGCTTAGCTCTCTCCCTCTGCGCAATTGTGAGAGTTAATAAAGCATCTGACTTGCTGTACCTAAACAAATAGTGAGAACTCTGTTTTTCTCCAACAATTTGGGGGCTCGTCCGGGATTTGAACCCGGGACCTCTCGCATTTGGGGAAATCACAGGGGTCAGCACACCCGCAGTGCAATGGATGAGCCTCACCCTGGGAAAAACCTATCCTGGGGTGTGGAACTGCCTACCCCGTCACCTTCCCCTGCCCATGGAAAATCTATATATTTCATTGTAATCAATTGATTGACAGTGTCTCTGAGCTTAATAAGCCAGGTGACACTCCGCCAGCACTGTGTGTAATAAACTCCTATGCTTTGACCTCTACACGGTGTGGATTTATGTCCTTCAGTTTGGAGGCTCGGCCGGGATACAAGTTTGTGAACTGGCTGAGGATCTGAGACTGAAATCTAAAAGAGGTGAGTATGTTTACTTTACCACCTCATTAGGCCAGGGATAGAAGTCTCTCATCCCCTTTCAGACACATCTTGTTTCCTTTTTAATTTGTGTGAAGGACCTTAGACACATGTCGTCAAAGCAGTGGGGTTAAATAAGGGTATCACTTGGGAGGGAAGACTTGTGCAAGAGGGTCATGTACTGTTTAAACAACTAAGGGGTGTGTTATGGAGGACTTGAATAACCCACCAGCAAGCAATTGGCCGTGAGTTAAGCCCAGGATTGGCTGGGTACGCAAGCGGTAGGCAGTGCAAACTGGTGGTCCATTTCCTCATTGCACGTAACATTGCAAGTCCTAGGGGAGTGTTCCCCCCCCCAGGCATGTGACGTACATGCTTTCGAATAGCACAAAGTCTCCAACCAATAAGTCCGGCATGTGTGTGTAATTGAAGACACGCGTGGTATTAAGGGTGGGGAGATGTCCTCATGAAATTCAAGGCTGTGGGGAGTTGGAACCATAGCATCAAAAGGGGGAAAAGTAACTGCTCATAAAGGCTGACAAGCATTTAGGGGGGGAAGACGCAAGTTCCCTTCAAGGTCCGCAGCTGGGGTGACGAAAAACCCATGGCGTCAAAAGGAGAGGCAATAATCAGTCCTCGAGAGTACTTGGAATATAAACATGTTAAAACTCGGCAGGCAGCAGCTAAAAAAGCAAACTACTCTGCAGCCGGACCAGAGGCAGATCTGGTTACTTGGTGGAATCATCAGAGAAGTGACAAAACAGACAAAGCAGTAATAGTTATATTAAATATTCTTAACATAAAAAAGAAAGAAATTGCAACGTTAAGATCTCAAAACCAGGCTCTGAGAGAGAAGAGCTATGTTCTAAAATATGTAACTGTCTGGAAATTGGAAAAGATCCCAGAGAAAAAGAATCACCATGTCTGGGACACACCTCCAGATTGGGAGGGGGAGAGCAAACTCCTGGCATATGCCAGCCCACCACTCCGCCGATTAACTATCTGTGGGAAAACTCAGCAGCACAAAGCAGAGGGGAGGAATCAGAACCCCCTCCATTCATTTCTTCACAGGACAGGCCAAATTTAAGCACCCACAAAAATAATAAAGGAGCACCACAAGAATTAATTACCCCAGGGGAGCAAGTACAGCGTATGGCTCCAATCAAAATACAGCTAAGAGGTTCAGAAATGTTAACATGGAGGGTGAACCAGTAACGGGACTTAGAACAAAAACAACTGAAATTTACTGTCCCTTCACCCCCCCAGGAAAAACAGGCACTACTGTTTGATTTACCCAAACTCAAGCGTAATAACAAGAATACTGAGTTCTGAGACAAGCTGGATGGCCTGACTGAAATACATGGCCTCCATAGGAAGGACGTTCACATCCTGGTCAAGTGCAAGTGCCCCAGGGATGTGTGGGAGAATCTAAATAATAAATGGAAGACAGAGCACTGGGCTGAAGATCATAACCCCAACCCAGTGGGAGGGGATCAGGCTGAAGAACCAGCAGGAATTCCAAACCCAGACGCAGGCACTGTAACAGAATTCAGGAATGCACTATCTGTTGCTCTAGGAGCCCAGACCACTAACTCAGGGGCTCTGCAGGGGTTCAGCAGAAGGGGGAGTCTGCCATGTCCCATGCTGAAAAAAAAAATGGAATGCATTCCAAGCTTATTCAGGTCTGGAGAATATAAAATCCCGAGATCATGATGTATTCCTTCAAATCCTAAAGGAAGGGCTGTCTGCAGATCACCAAGCAGTCCTGGCATTAGGCATCTCAGTGAGGGAGACATACTCAGCAGTAATGAAATGGGCCACAGAAGTAGAAAACAGAAAAAAGAGGAAGGTAGCAGCAACCACACCCTCCGAAGAAATTGTAGCGGTTCATGCAGTCAGAACCACTATCTGCTTCACATGCAATAAGCCTGGCCATCTGGCACGTGACTGTAAAAATAAAAATAAAATCAAAACATGCAGTAGTTGTAAAAGGAGCTCAGGGGAGTAATCAACCCCAGAGCTAGCTGCATTGAATGGGCCAAAGGGTCCAAACAGGAAAGATCATCTCAAAATATAGCCATAATTGCCAGTAATAAAGTAATAATACCAGAGTGGGGGGGAAGTCCAGTAAAAGCCCTGTGTTCCCTTCACCCTGAAGTGTGGGCAACAGATAAACAAGATTGTGGGCTAGTAAACATGAAGCCTATATCTGTAGAAGGGCCAACTCACAAAGCCCACAGGCAGTACCCAATTAAACCAGAAGCCTTAGAGGCAGTTAAAGATATAATCTCTAATTTGGAATCCAGAGGGGTGATTAGAAAAACCACCTCCACAACTAATTCCCCAATTTGGCCCGTCAGGAAGCCAGACGGGATCTGGAGGTTAACTATAGACTACACCCACCTTAACCGGGTGACTCCAAAGGCACATCCTATTGTGGCAAGCCCTGCCACTATTCTTAATTTGCTAACACTGGAACATTCAGTATTTTCAGTCCTGGATGTAGCTAATGGATTTTGGAGTATTCCCCTTGCAAAAGAGAGTCAGGAGAAATTTGCATTTACAGTAGGAGACCAGCAGTACACTTGGACCTGAGTACCTCAGGGGTTCCATAATTCTCCCTCCATATTCCACAGGACAATGGCAGAAGTAATAGCACAAGTGCCTTCGGAAAGGGATACTGCGATACTGCAGTATGTAGATGATTTGCTAATTGCCAGTTCAAATGAAAAGGACCATTTAAAAACCTTAAACAGACTGTTCATGTATCTTCGCGAGGCAGGATTTAAATTAAGCCCAAAGAAAGCCCAATTGCAACAGCAGCAAGTTTTATACCTAGGGCATAACATATCACAGGGAGAAAAGGCACTCACAGTAGACAGAAAGCAAGCAATTTGAGAGTTAAAGAAACCACGGACGGTTAAGGAAGTCCGAAAGGTCCTGGGACTCCTTAATTTCTGTAGAACCTATATACCGGAGTACTCAGAGATGGTGGAACCAATTCAAAACCTCACTAGAGGGGGAAAGCCTGCAAATGAGTTAGTAATATGGGGCACAGAGCAAGAGGCGGCATTTATAAAAATAAAACAGGCTTTAGCCTCCACCCCCAGCCTGGGCTTACTGGATATGGGAAAGCCGTTCCACCTTTACTGTAGCCATAGCGGGACCCAGTATTCTGCTGTACTACCCAGCTTCACGGAGACAGACAGAGTCCGGTAGCATCCCTATCTACCATAAGAACCCCTGTATCCCAGGGATTACCGGAGTGCATAGCAGCTCTGGATTGTGCTACGTGGGCTGTGAAAGCTTGTGAATCATACACTCTCATGGGGAAATTAGTGCTTCATACATCCCATACACTTATTGATATCCTCAACACCGGGCGACTAAGATCTATAACAGATGCCCGCAGGAGTCAGTGGGAATCAACATTGTGCTTGCAAAACCCTAACTACTCCATACTAAGAGACAAGGGAATAAATGTAGCCGAATGTCTGAACATAGAGGGAGAGGTACACGAATGTCTTATAGATGGAGAAGAGGAAATGTTGGGAAGAATTAAAGAAGACCCATTACAGAATCCAGATATAGTTTTGTATGTAGAAGGATCAAGAAAGTATGAAAATGGAGTGCCACACACCGGATGGGCAGTGGTACTCAGTGATGGGACAGTGATAGCGTCAGGTCAGATGGAAGGATCAAAGTCAGCACAAGAAGTGGAGCTAACAGCCCTCACAGAAGCTTTGAGAGTGGGGGAAGGCAAGAAGCTCACTGTATATACAGACAGAAGATATGCATTTGGAGTAGTGCATGACTACATGGACGTGTGGTCACGCAGAGGTTTTATAACAACAACTGGCAAGCCAATTAATAATATGGAAGCAGTTCAAAGACTAACAAAAGCTGCCAAACTACCATCAGAACTAGCAGTAGTAAAGATAAAAGCCCACAATAAAATCTCTAGTGAGGAACAAAAAGGAAATTATTGGGCAAATAAATGTGCCAAAGAAATTGCACAAGCAAGTCCTATTAAGATTTGTGCAGCTAGAGTGCCAGAAGAGGAAGTGAATTTAAGAAAGCTATATGCAACCATAAGCCCAGAAGAAAAAAGTAAATTAAAAAAACCAAGGCTGTGTATATAAAAATCACCTCTGGTATGGGCCAGGGAGGAGGAGCTGGTAGCCCCGGAGTGCATACAGGCTCTACTGCTCCATGCCATCCATTCTCCAGCTCATCTGGGGTGGAGACAAATGAGGGCCGCCTTGGAATACTGGTGGTGGCCAGCCATGAAAAAAGATGCTTTACAATTTCTCAAAAGATGTGTGACATGTGCACAAGTGAATGTGGGTAGAAGAAAAAAGGTGCCTCTGAATCACCAACCAAGACCAGAGGGACCATGGCAAAATTTGCAAATTGATTTTACTGGACCCTTGCCACAAAGCAGAGGGTACACTTACATTTTGGTAATTATTAACACTTTTACCCGATGGTCATTCCCAACCAAGAATTGTACTGCTACAACAGTAGCTCGAATCCTAGCAGAAGAAATAATACCCAAATGGGGTTTGCCACTGTCAATAGACTCTGACAAAGGAACTCACTTTACAGGGCGAGTAATGAAGGAGGCATGCAAGGCACTAGGAATAAAGCAAAGATTCCATATACCATACCACCCTGAAAGCTTGGGAATGGTGGAAAGAATGAACAGAACAATGAAAACAGCCTTAACAAAAGCAGTACTGGATACAGGAGAAGGGTGGGCTTCCTATGCTTCCTGCGGTATTGTATCTAATTAGGGGCAGCCCAAAAAGGCTGACTCAACTAACACCCTTTGAGCTAATGACAGGAAGAGCAATGAGAATTCCTAGCACTGTGATCCTCCCTGCGGGGGGGGGGGGGGGGGGTCGGGGCTTTTTGCAGACAGGCTGCAAAACTACATCAAGGCATTGGACAGAGAGAGTTGAAGGATTTATACAACCAAGTGAAGGAAAATCAAACCCAGCTGGATGATAATAGCAGTCTGGACAAACCTGCATTTAAAATTGGGGATTTGGTAATGTGTCGCATTTACCCAGAGGTTAAAGGAATTTTAAAGCCAAGATGGCAAGACCCTATGAGGGTCCTTCTGACTACTAATACATGTGCAAAGATTGGGGGAAAATTGAGAACATTTTGGCATCACCAAAATCAGTTACAATTGTTTAAATCAGTATTTGTCAATACTAACAGTATTTCCACAAGTGTCTCCACAGGTGAACAACAAGAGGTAGAATAGGAAGGACTGACGGGTGACCAGGACAACCAGAGCGACCATGGGGAGGCTTCTGCTGTGGCTCTTGCTGTCCCTGTGGTGCATGAGGAAGGACGCAAGTTGTGTGCCATGTGTGAAGAGGACTACAAAGTCTTGGGCTATCCCTCATTTGAACACAATTACATGGCATATTGCCACGATGGCTTGGGAGGAAACACACAGACCTCGATACTGGAATTTGTGTGGGATTTTGTGGGAAAGAAACCAAACACTCATGAAAGATTATGTGCCAATTATACTGACATGGTACCAGTGGAGGTTGGGCCTGCTGAATCAGGATGGGGCTTACCACTTAAAGCACGGACGGAGGTAACCCCAAAGGCATGGCATACATTTGTTAAATGATGGCCCAAATTAGAATGTCCATGACTGGTAACAATTAACCGGGTTATCAGAGACAGAGTGGAACCACCCGATTGTGTGTCATGCCCTGAACAAATCCCTGTTCTAAAACCAGAATTAATAATAATAGGACCAGTCCTACCGGTCCTCACCTCGGTGGTATTCCACACTTACAGGGTCGAGGTGCGTATTCCTTTAAAGGAAGTAAACAGACAATGTGCAAAGGTCAGGCCTCAAATGAGTAGAAACATTACTAGCCTAACAAACCAAATTGGTGAGCGCTTAACTAGACAGAAGAGGGGATTTCTAGATACCCTTGTAGGATGGTTTGGTGCAGGTAATTCTGTTGGCAACTCCTATACCATAGAATGCCAAGCTGAGAGGTTGGCTGACGCTGTAATCTCTAATGCCCGGGGAGGACTGGATACTACTAAGGTCAGTCGATTGATCCTAGATAGCTTAAAGGATCTGTCAAACTCTGTATCCACCTCATTAGATATAACAAAATACCTGGGTCAAGAAGTCACCAGCCTGCTAATAAATGGGACTAAAATAAAGGCACTGGAGGAAAGTTGTTGGAGAGCAGGACAAACTTTGGCTATCATCACGCAAGGAATTGTAACCGATCTCCTTAATGGCCGGGTCCATCCAGCCCTTATGGAAGTGGTGGGACCCTATCTCCCCAGTACCCCTCCGTGGGCATGGAGAAACAAAGAATCAATGAGAGTCCAAAAAACAGTTTGGACAGGTAACAGTATACTCGTTAGCCTTCTGATACCTTTAGGCATCCCTCATTTGCAGCAAGCTAGGATGGTGACCTCCCTGCCAGTATGGAGAAGGGGTCATGTTATTAAAATAGAAGGCGTTGCATACGCTAAGGTCGCTGGAAGAGCATTGTATCCTAGTGAAGGTTGCACCCACTCTGATAAGGAAATTCTGTGTATGTGCCCATATAATGTTCTAACGAATCTGTCTAGGTTCAAAGTGGCCATTACTGAGAAACTGGCGCACACGGAGCTGGTCCAGATGAATGGTACCTACTAGTGTGTGACTGCCCAGAACCACTCCATCAAGCTAAATGGAAAGCCCTACCCCTCGAGACATCCATCCGTGTGCATGACGGTCCCCCAAAGGTCAACCCTGACTGTTGACGGGACGCGGCTCCACCGTACTCCGCCAATGATGGGTAACCTAACATGGGATCCGGAATGGCACTACGGCAGTAAGTATCTAGAGGAGGGTCTACAGGCCCTGCAGGCGAAGATCGAGGAGTTGGTGGCCGAAGCCCAGAGGCATATTGGAGAAGGCCGTCTGATAGGGGAAACCGTGGACCAGGCCGATGTGAAGTACTCAAAGGCAAGGAACCAGGCAGTAAAGGTTAAAGCAATGATTATGGGCGATGCCATCTCAGGTGACAAGGTCCCCTGGGGATGGATCTGGGTGCTATTTTGTCAAGTTATGTGGGGAGTGTCTATCCTAACATTCCTGATGGTACTGGTGCTTTATCGGAAACTCCGCAGTAGGCTGGGTACATTAAAATTGGTATATTTGACCTGGCGGGTTAGGGAACCCTAGGGTCAAGAGGAGGGACTGAAGGGTTAAAATCCATGTGCATGTTATATAACAACCTGGTATATGGATTGTGCCAGCTCTTTCTCAGACCCAAAGTCCAGAGTTTGGTCTGGAGATCAGAGGCCTAGCTAATAGTGATCAGCTAAGAGAAAGCTGGGGTAAACAAGATGACATTGCCTTTGCTAAGATCTGCTTGGTCAGTTGTCATAACTATAAAGGGAAGGGTAACAGCTGTCCTGTGTACAGTACTATAAAATCCCTCCTGGCCAGAGACTCCAAAATCCTTTTCCCTGTAAAGGGTTAAGAAGCTCAGGTAACCTGGCTGGTATCTGACCCAAAGGACCAATAAGGGGACAAGATACTTTCAAATCTTGGGGGTGGGGGAAGGCTTTTGTTTGTGCTCTTTGTGTGGGAGTGTGTTCGCTCTTGGGACTGAGAGGGACCAGACATCAATCCAGGTTCTCCACATCTTTCTAAACAAGTCTCTCCTATTTCAAACTTGTAAGTAAATAGCCAGGCAAGGCGTCTTAGTTTTACTTTGTTTTCTCAACTTGTAAATGTACCTTTTACTAGAGTGTTTATCTTTGTTTGCTGTACTTTGAACCTAAGACTAGAGGGGAGTCCTCTGAGCTCTTTAAGTTTGATTACCCTGTAAAGTTATTTTCCATACTGACTTTACAGAGATGATTTTTACCTTTTTCTTTAATTAAAAACCTTCTTTTTCAGAACCTGATTGATTTTTCCCTTGTTTTAGATCCAAGGGGGTTGGATCTGTATTCACCAGGAGTTGGTGGGAGAAAGAAGGGGGGATGGTTAATTTCTTCTTGTTTTAAGATCCCAGGGGGGTTGGAACTGTATTCACCAGGAGTTGGTGGGAGGAAGGAGGGGAATGGTTAATTTCTCCTTGTTTTAAGATCCAAGGGGTTTGGATCTGTATTCACCAGGGAATTGGTGAAGGTCTCTCAAGGCTACCCAGGGAAGGAAATTAGCCTTGGGATGGTGGCAGCGGACCAGAGCTAAGCTGGTAGTTAAGCATAGAAGTTTTCATGCAGGCCCCTACATTTGTACCCTAAAGTTCAAAGTGGGAATACAGCCTTGACATCAGTAGAAATGCCAGATGTTAAGGCAATAACTGAATAATTATGTTTCATCCAATGTTTCAAATTGAACAAAGAATCCCTGTTTCTATTGTGTTTCTCCTGAAGGGAAAACAGTCTTCCCACAGATCCAACCTTGAGTTTATGAAAAATTGGCACATGTCACTATAATGATATGGCATCCTTCCACCTCCCTTCCAAGGGACCAATGCCCTGCCTTAAGACATAAAGGAGATAATCTCTATTTCCATATGCTTTCGCTGTTTCTTTGCTTTAACCCTTAGGAATGTATCTGGTGGACAATCAAAGGAGTTGTTCCGTTCCTATGGACCCCAAATCAGAATTCAATATATATATTTTATACTAATAACATTTTATCAAAGTATTAATCAAATGTTAACTTGCTAACTTGAGACCATGGACGGAGACATTGTGTAACCTTTTAACCATTGGCTATTGTGCTATCTTGTCTTGCTGCAAAACCTATCCCTGGGTGTGGAACTGCCTACCCCATCACCTTCCCCCACTCATGGAAAATCTATATATTTCATTGTAATCAATTGATTGACAGTGTCTCTGAGCTTAATAAGCCAGGTGACACTCCGCCAGCGCTGTGTGTAATAAACTCCTATGCTTTGACCTCTACACTTGTGGCACCTTAGAGATTAACAAATTTATTCTGAAGGACATAAATCCTGTTCTTTTTATGAATGCAACCGAGCGCAAAACCCAAGGATGTTCAACAGTATGGGTATCTCTGCACCATGGAGACTATACTGGCATAGCTGTTCTGCAGTAGCTATACTGGCATAACCTTATAGTGTCGATGCACCCTACACCAATGGAAGAGGTTTTTCCATCAGCATAGGAACAGCACCTCCCTGAATGATGGTAGCTAATTAAACAGAAACATTTTAAAATCAACATAGCTGCATCTACCCTGGCAGTTAAGTCAGTCAAGTATAAGGGGGTAGCCGTGTTAGTCTGTATCTACAAAAACAACAAGGAGTCTGGTGGCACCTTAAAGACTAACAGATTTATTTGGGCATAAGCTTTCGTGGGTAAAAACCTCACTTCTTTGGATGCATAGAGTGAAAGTTACAGATGCAGGCATTATATACTGTCACATGGAGAGCAGGGAGTTACTTTGCAAGTGGAGAACCAGGGCCAATTCAATCAGGGTGAATGTTTCCTCACTTCCCCAGGTGGGTTCAAATTCGGTTGTATCTTAGGGCTTGGCTGTAGACAATGGATCATGTAATGTGTCTTGGATGGAAGCTGGAGGCATGTAGGTACGTATAGCGGTCAGTAGGTTTCCGGTATAGGGTGGTGTTTATGTGACCATCACTTATTTGCACTGTAAGATACAACCGAATTTGCTCCAACCCCTCAGACAGAGACAAACACCTACAAGATCTTTATCAAGCATTCGTAAAACTACAATACCCACCTGGGGAAGTAAGGAAACAGATTGACAGAGCAAGATGGATACCCAGAAATCACCTACTACAGGACAGGCCCAACAAGGACAATAACAGAACACCACTGGCCATCACATACAGCCCCCAGCTAAAACCTCTCCGGTACATTATCCATGATCTACAACCTATCCTGGAAAATGATCCTTAACTCTCACAGACCTTGGGGGGCAGGCCAGTCCTCGCTTACAGACAACCCCCCAACCTGAAGAAAATACTCACCAGCAACTACACACCACACCACAGAAACACCAACCCAGGAACCAATCCCTGTAGCAAACCTTGTTGCCTACTCTGTCCCCATATCTACTCTGGCGACACCATCAGAGGACCCAACCACATCAGCCAGACCATCAAGGGCTCATTCATCTGCACATCCACTAATGTTATATATGCCATCATGTGCCAGCAATGCCCCTCTGCCATGTACATTGGCCAAACCGGACAGTCCCTCCGCAAAAGAATAAATGGACACAAATCAGACATTAGGAATGGTAACATACATAAGCCTGTAAGTGAACACTTCAATCTCCCTGGTCATTCTATTACAGATTTAAAAGTCACTATCATTGAACAAAAAATCTTCAGAATCAGACTTCAAAGAGAAACAGCAGAACTAAAATTCATTTGCAAATTTAACACCATTAATCTGGGCTTGAATAGGGACTGGGAGTGACTGGCTCATTACAGAAGCAGCTTTTCCTCTCCTGGAATTGACACCTCCTCATCCATTATTGGGAGTGGACTACATCCACCCTGATTGAATTGGCCCTGTCAACACTGGTTCTCCACTTGTGAAGTAACTCCCTGCTCTCCTTGTGTCAGTATATAATGCCTGCATCTGTAACTTTCACTCTATGCATCCGAAGAAGTGAGGTTTTTACCCACGAAAGCTTATGCCCAAATAAATCTGTTAGTCTTTAAGGTGCCACCAGACTCTTAGTTAAGTCAGTATTAGCTATGTGGATTATTCACACCTCTGACAGATGTAGCTATGTAGACCTAACTTTTAAGTGTTGGCCAAGCCTATGTAAGGCCAAGTGTACATTAGAACAGGTTTGCTGGCGTAGTAATAGTGGTTTAGTTATAGCAGCATACCCTGCAAATGGAGATGCAGCTTATACCACAAAAAAAGTGCTTTTGCTGCCATTGCTTACCAATTCAGCAAGAGAACTACACTATACTAGTAAAAGCCTTTTTTATGGTGGTATAACTTGGTCTATGTTAGTTCTTTTGTTGATAAAAAATGGCTCAAAAAAATCCCACTCATAACCAACCTGGCTATACCAGCAAAAGTTTTCTAGTGTGGACCTGGCCTAGGTCAAATCAGAATTTAGCATTTGTAATTTACATGACGATTGAGCGAATCCTGCAAGTTGGTCAGTGTAGCATCTTGCAAGAGGCACTACTCTACAAGACAGAGCCCTATTTGATCACATTTGCAGTAGGCCAGCACCAGGTTTCTATGGAAACAACATTGGCTACTGATTTCTTTGTCTCAAAGTTACAAGTTCTTTCCAGATCTTGGAAGAACAAGAAATGTTGCATTCAGTTTTAACTGGGAATTTCCCCCCCCCCCCCCTTCAAATACTTTTCACGCTTTCTTTATTTTCTTCAGATCAGTTATATGCAATTATTCTCCTTCTTAGGGCAGCTTTCATTATATCTCTTAAGGTAGTGGATGACACCCCCTTCACACCACTCTGCAGCAAGCAAATACCCTGTAGCTCAGAGGCTAGGAAATCCAAGCATTTGTGCAGCTTCTTCTTATGCCGTGTCATGAATTAACTGTCAGTGGGTGTCAGATATCTGCACATGAACAGAAACCTCCCATAGGAAAGTGCTTTCATCAGATCTCAACAGTCTCACAGCCTCCATCAGCCTACACAGAAAAAGCTCTATTTGATCTTGAATTCAGCTCTCTATAGGATGGGGCATATTGCAGCACTGTAACATAAGGTGGTTAGTCCTGTGCGCTGGCGTAATGTATAAATTCGTTTTGAATATGGATTAGAAGAAATGTTTGTTTTTTGCCTGCAGTGCAGGGAACCATACTTTACTTTTAATTAGCCATCACCTGCAAATAAATCCAGTTTAAAAAACTGAATGCTGTCTATTTGCAAAGGAGTGTCACTAATTCTGCCCCTGAAACTAATCCTTAATTTAAAATAACATCAGTTGAAAGACTTTTCAGATGTTAGTTTGCAAAGATTCTTTTTATTCAATTAGCTCTTTGGAGCAAGTGAGATAGCATCTAAATGCTTTCACTCTGTTGATTTAATTCTTCACATGTGTCATTCCCATTTTCTCATCCACTTTCATATTCACATAATTTATTGGTTTGAGCTTTTTCAAACCTACCATAAATGAGTAACGATTAAGCAACATATTTGATGACTCTTTATGAAAATCTTTCAAAGAAAGGCTGCTGCGCTGTTGACAGAAGAGAAAGGAGAGATGAAAATAGATTTTACTCAGAATAAATGGAAAGCTGGCTTCATTGCAATTTCACATAAAGGCTTTTACATGTTGATTCCCTTTTAATTAATACAGGAGGCAGTGCAGCTGTTTGTTCTTTCCTGAAGTTCTCTCATCATGGTAAACAAGTCTTTCTGCTCTCTTTTCTGTCTATCTTCCTTTCTTTTGCATGCTCAGTGGCACTTGCTCTCTCTCCCTCAGTTTTTTCTCTCTGTCTGCCCAGGTTCAAAAAGTGATAATTCCACTGATTAGAAAGTGATTTCACTTTATTTATCCTATTTATTTTTAAATAAAATTTAAATGACATATTTTCCAGATTAAAAATAATATAAATGAGATTTTAAACAAGAAATAATATCACTTGTGCTAGGTTCCTGACAAGCCAACAAAGATTGGGTTGGGCAAGTATGCAGACAAGAGGCTTCCAGTAAACATGTAGTTACTGTGAGTAATGATTCTTCTAGTTGAGCGGCTGTCATTTTCTCCTTTGCGTAAACTAATGAAAAAGCACAGTGTCATTGGCATTGTACTCCTGAAACTGACACACATAAAGATAACCACTATCTGTCACCAACACCCAGGACAAGTACTCCTGCGGTCAAATCTTATTTATTTCACTCCTACTAGTAGTCACGCTGAAGGCAATGAGGTCACCACACTCTAAGCGATGGGGGACATTCTCCGGCTTGTTGGAAAAGGTGTTCCCCTTGAGGGTCTAGAAAGTCAGGGAGTGATTTTCTCCTGCAGCTGCAGACCAAGTCAGAATTGGAATCAGCATTCCCCACCCCCCAGGTGCCCGGAAGAGAGGGCGGGGGCACTATATGAGCCCTCTTTTACCTAGACCAGGAAGAGTAGCATCCACTCTCCCAACCATGGAAATGGTGAAATACTGGTTTTCTCAGGATCTGCTATGGGCATTGCGTTATTCATCAATTCTCTGCGGGCTGGGAAGGAATTTTTCCCACACTGCCAGACTGGCCAAGGTGAAGTGGGTTTTTTTCACCTTCGCTCACATGGGCTCAGGGGGGCTTAGTTGAGGCAAACATGAAATGGGCATTAGACTATGATATCGCAACTCATTCTGTAAATGCAGGGTGGATCAGGGCTGCCCGGGGGGGGGGGGGCAAGTGGGGCAATTTGCCCCGGGCCCCGCAGGGGCCCCCATGAGAATATAGCATTCTACAGTATTGCAACTTTTTTGTGTGTAAGGGGCCCCCAAAATTGCTTTGCCCCAGGCCCCCTGAATCTTCTGGGCAGCCCTGGGGTGGATGTCCAGTGTAGGTACTTTGTAGGGAGGGGATACATACAGTGATCAGATCAAATGGATTGGGGGATGGCGAGATCCTAGCAGCAGGTTGGTGGGTAATCAGGATGGATAAGAGGGAAGGCTGACAAAACACACACACACACACACACACACACACAGCTGATGTTGAAATGATTATGGAATTTCCTGCACTGTACTCTTTTATCTGTCAGGTACTGCCAGGCATTTAGGAATCAAGTTGAGGCCTAATTAAACCACATCAAGTGTCTTCTGTCCTCCTTCCAGTATAGCTGAATGATGTGGCTGCTTGTGCAAGTAAAGCAAGTAGCATTTGTCTTTTATTCTTTCTTATGTATGTCTTACGCAAGTCGCACTGAATTAGGAGGCAGTGTTCTCTAATAGATAGAACACTGGACAGGAAGCCGGGAGACTCTGGGTTCTTTTGCTGACCTGCTGTGTGACCTTGAGCAGTCACATGACCTCTCTATTTCTCCTCACACCCTACGTATATTTTGTCTTGTATATTTGATTGTGAGCTCTTAGGGGTAGGGTTGGTCTTTCATGGTGTGTTTGTACAGCGCCTCGCACAATGGGGCTTGTAAATAATAAATTAAATACTTATATTTTATTGGCACAATCATAGCCCCCCCACAGGAGATTTTTGGTGCCAATGGGAGATAGTGCAGGAGTTAAAAGTTCATTGTAATAAAACTCCCCACACATTTGGGAGTTTTATAGGTTAGCTATGTTCCGGATTTTAGCCATACAACAACTCTGATATGTTGGGCATAGGGTGTCTAATTTATGTATTGAGTCTTAAAATCAATCTGATCATCTCATACTACTTTTATCTTTGTACTTTTTTTGAGAAAGCTGCCAAAATTCTGTAGGCAGCTGGCCTATAGGAGCATTTATTTATGTAACAGTGTGGTGAAACCACAAGAACAAACAACTAACTTACAGGTAGAGCCTAGGTTTTATGTGTGTCAAGGCAGACTGAAGAGAGAAAAGAGCGGAAAGCACCAGGGGGCTTTGATTAATCTCTATAGTTTATTAGTATTTTTATCAAATAATTGTCTTACTGAAATTCTCACAGGCAAATGCAAATGCATGTTTGGTTGCAGCCAAAGGATGAAATGGTCCTGATTCTGATCTTACATCAGTTCAATGCTGTGTACCTTTGACTGACTTTAGCAGCATTATCCTGACTTCCTGTGTGCCAGTAGAGTTGACAACAGACTTACGTCCAATATTTGAGTGAAAAATATATTATCTATGTAAACAATTGAAAAGTGGCTCTGCATAATGCTATTGATCAAATTATCTTCAGACCATCTCTGAAAGGTAAGTCTCTTATCTTAAATGGTCATTTTTAATGTCTCTCAAGATTTCTCAGGTTTTATTTGTTTGTTTGTTTTTTTAATTTTAATTAAAATTTAAAAAAAATTCTACATTGCAACTTACTTTTGTTGTTGCATTAGCTGTTCACTTTAAGGTAGGTTGTGCAGTGGCATTGTCCTTGTTCTACCATAGGGTTGTTTTTTTTCATAATGCCAAATTGCATGTGCCACTACCATCATTATACTAATAGGAATCTCACAAGGAGTGTGGTCCTGAGATCTGTTTACTAATTCCTCTTGTACCTGATCCTCTTCTACTTGAACTGAATAGTAAAATTGCCATTGACTTCAGTGGGAGATGGGTTGAATGCATTAGACCAGTGTTTGTCAAACTTTTTGTCAGGGAGATCTCAGGGACTGGTGCCGGGTCATTGAGAAACAGAATTAGACTATATATTCTTCTCACTTACACTGTGATTGTATTGCCTTTGGTGGCAGATTTACATCTGTGTAAGTGAAAGAAGAATTGGGTTCATTAACTTTAGAGGGAATTTCTAGTGCTCAGCATCTCTCAAAATTAAGCCCAAGTCCAAAATGACACTCATATCTGGGCAGAAAAAGTCCAAAATAGGGCAAGCAGGTCTTGTGCTTGATTATAAAAATCGCTTTGCAGATCTTTTAAGGCCAAATGTTTCCTTCTTTCTAGAGCTAAAAAAAATCCCGCTGCAAACCCTATCTTTAATCCGTGCAGGAAATGTGCATAGGTCTAGGCAGAGAAACCAATATTATTAGTTGTTTTGGGCCTGATTTGCCTCTCATACTGGAGGAAATAGGAGTCACTGTTAAAGTCAAGGGAGTTACATTGGTGGAAAGCCTATAAAAGTCAGAAGAGAACCAGGTCTTCTGAGAGCATAAAAAGCAACAGGAAAGAAACCGAGACCTGGAAATGTAATTTGAATATAAGTATTTGTGATACCAGAGCAGCTCACAGTCAACTCTAGAAGTGAAACATGTATGCACTTTTAGAAATCATTTGAAATATTGGCTAAAAATATCTCTTCTTTTTTATGACACCCTTCCAAAGCTTGACCTCTGTAAAGCCTGAACTATAGGAGCAGGCAATAAGGGTATGTGGAACAGCAGATCTGCCATGTAATGTGTGACACCCCCCCCAACCCTACCCAATACATTTATCACACTTCCAAGATGCTCTTGTCTTTAAGGCACATTGAAGAGTGTGGCTACTTCTCTTTGACTAGATTAATCCAAAAGGGACAAACATAGAATCTTAAAAAGCAATTGCTTAAAACAATTATTTTTTTCAGTCTCTCTCAGGCCAACTTGTGTGAATTTATAAAGGAGTTAAAATTTACAATATGGTTACTTGCGGTCTCTCTAGAGAGTGTAGACTCAGCAGGATAACCTACAGCTATTCTATTAAAGAATAGAAGGGGAAATGCAATTTTTGAGATGAAATCTCACCACTTCTTAGCCTCTTAACCCTGGGACAGGGGAGAGTCCTTCCACATGAGTTGTCTGAACACTGGTTGCACTTAGGCTTCTCTGGCTTTTCAGGCAAAACATTGAGCACAAGGTGACCTCAGTTTTATACCCTAGTTTCACATTCCAAGAGGGTCTTCAGATTTCAGCTCTTAGTTTCTCTGCTGCTTCCAGCAGCCTCTAGTAGATGGCAATGGTGTATAACAAATGTCCTTAATCCTTTTCTTGTCAGAGGCTTTTTAAATTTTATTCATTTCAAGGATTGTATTTCATTATTAGCCCCTCCTATCAATCAGGACCTGCCCTCTCCCCCCTCCCTGTAAGCAATTTTTCTTAATATCCCAAAGTTATACCTTGTTTATACCTTTCAACGTTTCTCCTTCCTTGTGCCAGATAATTCCTATTATTTCTAGAGTGCAACAATTATTTAGTATGAAAACCAACAAAATCCTTATAACCTTCTAAATATGGAGAACATACTCCATACATTCTTTGATTATACTAAACATTTCACGTTATTTAGGACTTAAAATAGAACAAGAGACATTTTCTATATATAGAAGGATATAGATTTAACTCACAAGACAAACGAATGTGCAGATTCTAATTCTGGGTGAAGGACAGATTATTCATGGTATATTTAATTTGGAAGGAAAAATGTATTGTTTATAACTTGGGTTGAAAATACGTGGCTCGGATTTCTTGGGGTAACAGTTGGCCCAGTTTGACCTTCAATCTTACAGCCATTTCTAGTTTGTTTAACTTGGAACTTTCACATCTCTTCTTGATCCATTCAATGTGTAATGGGCTACTTTGCAAAGGAAAGCAGGAAAGTTGATATATTTTAGTTAGGTTGGGAGGGAGAAAAAGATGTATACATGTGCCAATAATGACAGATTCTTGCCCAGGTGATTAATAATGCCCTTATCTAGCCATTTTAGTTTCTATAGTTGGGGAATGCCTGACCTTGGCTGATCTGTGAGTCTTTAGACAAAGTGTCTCACATGTCAACCATTTTCTTATTGTCTTCATAGGTGGATCCTATTTTGGGATAAACAGAGGTGAAGAGCTTTTTCTAATTTTTGAGGGCAAGAAGGCACCATTAGTTATTAATCATTCCTGGAATATCAGTCCCATATGTCCCTAACAATTCACTCTACACATGGCTGCTAATCACAATATTGTGATTCACTGAACATTTGTGTGGCATACAGGTGCATCAAAACCCCATGTTGTATGTACATTATACAGGATTTTGCGGGGCTTCACAAGGTGTGTGTTCGTGTCTGGCCAGCTTTGCAGATATCTTAACTGTCGTTCTTTTTTCTGCCCAGTGCTAGACATTACTCATGTGGGCAAATTCCTCCCCATTTGCCATGCACAAAAGAGAACTTATCTACATGGAGGCACTGAGGGGAGTGAATCCAAATTAAGTAAAAATGTGTGAATTTAAAGCGGATTAGTTAAAACACATTAAACTCCTGTATGGAGTGGACACTTCCATTCATCATTAAAGTAATGTTAACTTGGTTAAGTTTAGTTTATTTTGGAAGTGCTTGTCTACATGGTGTGGCAATGCATTCTAACAAGTTGCATGTTAATTGGTCCCTGCAGACCCTACTGATGTGCACTAAAAAAATCTCTAGTTTACTAATGTAATGCTGTTTGAAACAGTACTACGTTATCACACTCTAGTTGTGCACCACCATGGTTTACATGGACAAATTAATATGTTACATGTTGGTGTGTTTTAGAAATCACACCCCTTCAAATGCATTACCCCACCATGTAGACAAGCACAAAATAAATTAAGATAAATTAAATTAAGGCCACTTTGTTTCTGAATGAGAGCATCCACATAGGGATTTAATGTTGTTTAGCTAATCCACGTTAAATTCACATCTTCAGTTAATTTGGATTAATTTCTCTGAGGGCTTATCTACACAGCCCTGCAGTTTAGATTACAGGACTGGGAATTGCAGCATGCAGAAGCATGCTGCACTGTAACTTCCCAGTTTGGACACCACTGGTAACAACTTGTTTGCATTAATTTAGTCCTCTTTCAAACACGACTATGTTAACGTAAACTTTTCATTTGTGCCATCAGCATCCACATGGGGCAATTAGAACGCAACAGTTTGGTATGCTTTGCAATTCAGAACCTGCAGTGCAGATATAGCCTGCGTGTCCCTGTGTAGACAAGCCCTGAGATGATAAGCTTCACAGATTGGAAGAATGTTTATTTTTGTGTAATGACAACTACATCAGCCTCAGCCAAATAAGATATACATGTTATTTGCAGTGTTGTTAGTTCCAGGTTATCAGACAGACAACGTGAGTGAGGTCATATCTTTCATTGGATCAAATTCTGTTGGTGGAAGGGACAAGCTTTTGACTTCTCAGAGCTCTTCTTCAGAAGTTCATCCAACAAAAGATATTACCTCACCCATCTTGTCTCTCTCAGGTAAATGTTATATCAACTCTGGATACTCTTGTCTTTACATTACTTTTTAGTTACAGGGGAAGCTGAGAGATGCTGCTGTCTTGCCTGAAAATGAGGTAGAGGAGTCTAGGGTAATGCACTAAATTGGGTTGAATCCTTATTGGATGGATGCTTTCAAGGAGTAATGGTGGGAAACTACATCCCCATGTAACGTTCTGCTCAGGTTACCCAGAACTGTGAGCACTGTTACCACTCTGCCTCAGCAAGAGTGAGCTTTGTTGCTGCTAAGCTGTATGTCAGCTCTTCTACATACCAGCTTATCTCCTTGCCAGCAAACTCGACAGGAGTCTGCCAGTTCAGTCTTGCCTTGAAAGTAACAAGCAGTGAACACCAATTCCTGAGTTCCCTAGAAATGCCTATTTGCAGTGTCCACTCCATCTCACTATATATAAATTATATATATTTATATGTATAAAAGAGCACTGAGATTGTTTTGAAATAACACAAGAGTAATTCTATTAACAAAGAACATAGGCTTAAGTGCTTTCAAATAAGAATGAAAGAAATGACAGGTTACAAACAAAACAAACAAAAATACTTTCTACTGACTAAAACATAACTTCAGCTAGATATAATCTTTGTCTGAGCAGGTTTTTCACCTGTAGTTTCTGAGACATCAGCCACCTTGGTTGACGGATCCCACGAGCTCTGGGCTCTTATGTCCCTCAGGTGATGAATACTTTCTGTCTCTGCCTATATTTCCCAAAATCCATTTCTGAGGGGTTCAGTCACAGAGATCCCCTTGGGACTGTCACCTGACATGCTGAACTTACCTCTGAGCCCGTTTTCCCTGCCAGCTTGGGACTCCAGAACGCTGCTTGTTGAGCCAGACATGCTAGTCTGCTGCAACACAGTCTCAGGTCTGGTCCATGCCCCAAAGGTGCAGACTTTAACCAAAAACTGCTCAGCAGGTCGCCTATTTCCAGCACCCAGACACCCAGTTCCCAATGGGATCCAAACCCCAAATAAATCCGTTTTACTCTGTATAAAGCTTATACAGGGTAAACTCATAAATTATCCTCTATATCACTGATAGAGAGATATGCACAGCTGTTTGGTCCCCCAGGTATTAATCACTTTCTCTAGATTTACTAATAAACAAATGTGATTTTATTAGGTATAAAAAGTAGGATTTAAATGGTTTCAAGTAATAACAGACAGAACAAAGTAAGTTACCAAGCATAGAATATCAGAGTGAGAAGGAACCTCAGGAGATCTCAAAGCAGGACCAATCCCCAGACAGATTTTTGCCACAGATCCCTAAATGGCCCCTCTCAAGAACTGAGCTCACAACCCTGGGTTTAGCAGCTCAATGCTCAAACCACTGAGCTATTACTCCCCCTGAAAAAACATGCAAGTCTAAGCCTAATACATTAAGCCTAATACATTAAGAAACTGATTTTAGGTAATATCTCACCCTCAGAGATTTTCAATAAGCTTCTTTCACAGACTAGACTCCTTCCTAGTCTTGGCCCAATCCTTTCCCCTGGTACAGCCCTTGTTAGTTCCAGCAGACATCTTAGGTGAAAAGTAGAGGCTTTCTCATGACCGGGGCCCTCTTTGTTCTGTTCCACCCACTTTTATAGCTTTGGAACAAGGTGGGAATCTTTTGTCTCTCTGGATCCCCACCCCTCCTTCTAAATGAAACAGCACCAGGTTTAAGCTGGATTCCAGTTCAGGTGACATGATCACATGTCACTGTAAGACCTCCTTCTTCATTACCAAGGAGCTGGCTGACATGTACACAGGAAGGCTTGCAGGTGAACAAATCCATTCACAGTTCATTGATTCTGAAGCACCCTTAATGGCTTCCATTTAAGGTGTTTACATCAGTAATACAAATTTATATCTTATTTGCCTAAATCCAAACATAGAAATAATACATGCAAACAAATAGGATGAACACAGTCAGTAGATTATAACCTTTGTAATGATACTTTATAAGAGACATTTTGCATAAAGCATATTCCAATTATATTATATTCACATTCAAAGCATATTTTCATAGAACAGTATGGAGTGCAACGTCACACCATTGTCTCTGTTTCAAGAGCCAGGAAGGTTTCCTGGGGATACATCTCCCCTACTTGCTAGTTTGATGGCTTTGTTTACCTTCTATGTAAATGTACTTCCATTATTTCTGGCCTCACCTTGCTCAATTACATCAGAGACACAGAGGCTGGGCTTATGAACTGCATGCCAAACATATTTTAAGAACATATTTCCAGTGCACATCAGTAATTCCTTATACACTGCCCATAAACACATCACCCAATAATACTAATGATCAATCTGTTACTGATTTGCATATGATACCTTACATGACATCTTTTAGACACAGATCATGACAACAGTGAGTTAGGGCAATGAGCGTGTCAGGCCTGATGTGAGTTGCAGTATGGTGTACCTTCCAATAATTGACATTGATGGGCTTCCTGTGTCACACACCACCATTAGACCCCTCATTTGTGGGGATAAGGATCAATTCTCTCCCTTGTCCTTTTCAACATCTACATACAACCGAGGTGAAATGGATAGATGGCATGGACTCAAGTGCCAGCAATGTGCAGATGACACACAGCTTTATCTATCACACCATTAATATGGCCCAGTAATTGGATAGCTAGCTCATGGATAGCTAGCTGAAGTTTAACCCTAGCAAAACAGATGTTATATTGGTAGGCAGAGGAAAATATTTTGAGAAATTCGCACCCATGATGCAGTTTCCTTTGACTGAGGTTCACATCCACAACTGATCAATTCATTTGGTAGTTTAGAAGTACTCTTGGATTCCTCACTGACACTAAGCTCCCACCATGAGTATTGTTTTCTACAATTTCTGGTTGGCCAGGAGACTGTTTCCCATCCTGGCAGAGGAAGAACTCAGTTATTCATACCTTTGCCACCTCTCGGTTAAACTACAGCAATGCAATATACCTGGGCATGAAGCCTTCAACACTTAGTAAACTCCAACCAGTCCAAGAAGATGAAGTGCATGTGCTCACTAATACAAGCTACTGTGAATACATCACACCTGTCCTCCTCTATCTATCCTGACTTCCCATAGAATTTCAAATCCAGGTCAAGGTCTCAATCCTTATCTTTGAAGCACTCCATTACCTGGGTCCAGGATACATAATGGAGGATTTAAAGCTTCAGGATGAAGACTGTGGTTGACAATTTCACCCCTCCGGCACATTGGAACTTTCAACAATGAGAGTAAAGCCCATCTGTGCAGGAGACAGGGACCTTCTCTGGGGGCAGTCTGAGACTGTGGACTGAACTCCCCCCATGAACTAAGGACCATCACAAATCTCACTACTTTTTGCTCCAAGTACACATTTCTTTGGCCTTGCCTTCTCTAATATAAATGTATAGTAACATGTATATTTATTTAATCAAAAAACAAAACAACCAACCTACCAAAACTTGACACTCCGCTGCACATGCTTCTCCCTCTGGGCAGGGGATGAGAGAACAAACAACTTGTGACAGATTTAGTCACATTGTTTAGTGCACTACTGGAAGGCGCTCAGACACTACAGTTATGAGCATGCTATAAAAACCTATATAGAATAGAATAGCTGTGTGTTGGGTCACAGATACTTGGTATTGTTCTAAACATCCTTTGTATGAGAATTTTTAAATGGGTGTAACACTTGTTAAAGAATAATATTTACCGTATTTTCCGGCGTATAAGACGACTGGGCGTATAAGACGACCCCCAACTTTTCCAGTTAAAATATAGAGTTTGGGATATACTCGCCGTATAAGACTACCCCTCTTCCAACGCACACCAAAAAAAAATTTAAAAAAATCAGATTTGATTTCAATATGGTAATTTTAATTCAAATGCTTATGACATGCAGGTACTTAGCAGGAAAACTGTCACTTATAAACATAAGGCTGTTTGTCATCAAACATGTAAACATAAAACAGTGCAAGTGGATTAAACTTTTCCTAATTCACTCTAAAGCTGAAAGGAAGGATAAGACAATAAACCCATGGGAGCTGCCATGCTGTTTGTTTTCTAAGCTGTCAACCAAACTGGAACTGATGATGATAGGAGGAAGATAACAAACAAGAGAGAGAGAGCAAGTGCCGGGAAAGTCCCTGGCGAGTTAGCAACGCCCATCATAACTGCAAGCTACGGTATTTTTACAGGTTTTGCTGGCGTGACAGTTTCCCTTTAAAAGCCTTCAAAATCCTCCTGTTCGTCATCTGATATCATAAGTACATCAATGACATCTTGTGATACATTTGTAAGGCAGTCATCGTATGGATCGAATTCCGTATCAGATGGTGTGGTCTCAGCTTCGGCTTCCTCTTCATCTTGCCACAAGTAGTCGTCCTCCATACCATCTAATGAATTTGGTATGCCACACTTCTTGAAAGACTTGATTACTGTTTCTGCATCAATATCATTCCAGGCTTTTATGACAAACTTGCACAAAACATCCAACTGTGGAGCACGCATGTTTCCTCCTTTTGTGAATGACTTTTCGCCGCTAACCATCCATTCATTCCACTGTTCTTGAATGCGATCTTTAAATGGCTTGTTTAGGCACACATCCAGTGGCTGTACCAACGATGTCAATCCTGCAGGAATAACTGCCGCATCTGTGTTTAGTCTTGCAAGCATTTGCTTGGTGCTGGGAGTTAAATGAGCCCTGAACATATCCCACACCAGTAGACTACATTTTTGAATAAGTCCACCTGGTCGCCTGCTCCATACATTATCAAGCCATAGCTTTACCCCTTCTTCATCCATCCAGCCTTTTTCATTCACATGTACAAAACAACCAACAGGGAACTTGAATTTCAGCATTGTTTTTCTTTTAAAAATAATCATTGGTCTCAGTTTGGCGCCATCAGCTGTGCATCCTAGTACCACTGTAAAACTGGACTTCTCATGTCCTGTTGTTTTAATTAAAATTGTTTTTTCACCTTTTTGATGGACAGTTTTATTTCCAACCATATCAAAATTCATTGGAGTTTCATCCATATTTCCAATACTACTTAACGCATAGCCATGTTTAGTGCGCTGTTGTATTACGTATCGATGGAAACTATTTACTTTGCTATCAAGATCTGCAGGTAATTTTGGGGCAATTTTCATCTTTTGCCTCAGTACCATATTATGCCTTCCCATGAATCTAGTACACCAGGATACAGTGGCCTTAAATCTGTTGCTGTGATCTGGGTTAGATTTGGCCCACTGAAGTGCAAACAAATGTATTTTATTTCGTGTCACTACATAACCGTTTTGGCGATGCTCATTCACCATGTCTGCTACATGTTTTTCGAGTTCTGGCCAATGTGGAGTGCCTCTTCTTAATGCAAACTTACCCCTTGGCACACTCTTTAATGCTTTTTCATTTGCTTTCCAGTCCCGAACCATCTTTTCTGTTACTCCATATTGTCTTGCAGCAGCGCAGTTATTATGTTCCATGGCAAAGTTTACAACTTTAAGTTTGAAACTGGCTTCATATTTCTTTCTTCTTGCTGGTGGAGCCATGATGGGGTTTTGACTGTTGGACATTTGTATACTGTACTGTATGTACTGGTGCTATACTATATGAACAGGTACAGATACTGGTGCTGTACTGTATGTGGTACCCAGTATACAACAATCAGCCAATCACGGCAAGCGATGTACCTTACCGGCGATTGGCTGGTTGTTGTATACAAAGCCTGCTTGGATTGGTCAGCTCTCCCTGCCTGCCCAGCCCTCCCTGTCTCCAAGACTATCAGAGCGGTAGCGCAAACACACCTCTTTCACCCATCTGGCCCGCCCTTGTATCCTATTACCTCCTTCTCTGCCTCTCAGATCTCGCACATGCGTGCCTGCGCCGCTTCACTGCAGTCCTCAGGAGCGAGATCTGAGAGGCAGAGAAGGAGGTACGGTAATAGGATACAAGGGCGGGCCAGACGGGTGAAAGAGGCATGTTTTTCTGGGCACAGCGCCGCTCTATCTCTTTTTTCCATACCCCGGGCGTCCTGGACGCCTGCAGCTTGCTCCGCCCTTCACTTACACCTTCCCGGTGAGGCGCCCCCTCACCTCGTCATCGGGCGGGGATGCGGCCGCGGCCGTTTTTGAGCTCCCCCCACCATATGCGGCGACCACAGATTCTCCAGTCCGGCTCGGAAGTTTCAGCACCCGCCCTATAAGATGACACCCGGCGTATAAGACGACCCCCGACTTTTGAGAAGATTTTCCTGGGTTAAAAAGTAGTCTTATACGCCAGAAAATACAGTAATTTTAATTCCTACCAGTAAATGAACCATCCCAGGAGGAGAAATCATATTTAGACCCATATTAGATGATCATGTAGCTTGAAACAAATGACTGCTTAACCCTAGAAGCATTGCCTGCGAGTAACCACTGACCCTTAGTTAATGACATTTTGATGAATCCTTAGCTGTTGTAATTGAATGATGGTATTTATGTGGTTGTGGCAAGAAAACACTACTTTGGCAGATTTATACCTGTTCATTTTAAAAGGTTAAGTTAATAACAGGACAATTGTTAAAACAGGAGCAATTAAGATTTTAATTAGATGCAGCATTTTTAAAATTTAATCTCAAAACAGACTTTTTTAGATAACTAAAATGTTTTTTCTAATGTATTCAGATGAGGCTCTAATGTAATGAACTCCTCATTTCCTGTTTGCCCTCTGCATTATATACCTTTCACAGCCTATTGCCCAAGTGTTCTTGAGGGTTAATGGTGTTGTAGGTACAGTATATAAAACTAAAGAAGCTGGCAAGCCACAGAAAAAATGCAGTGGAAAATATGAGAGTGCACAAAATCAGTCTATGGCAGAATTATAACCAAGGAAGATTCTGGGCCTACTCCAGACAGTGCTTCATAAACACAGTTCCCATTGCAATCCATATTCCTCATATAGAAACCTTGCAGGATGGAACTTAATGTCATGTAAAGAGCCCCAGTTGATGCATTTGAATAAACAGTAGCAATTGTGAAAACTAGGGTTAGCCAATAAATAAGACATATCTCATTTATTGGCTAGAGTTATCACTTGAGGTATGTGAGATATTCATAATAAAAATAAATAAATTGTTTTTCATACTGTTATAAACTAAGAAAAGGGGGATCATTTCAGCAAAAAAAAATGTAGCAAAGGTATGTAAAAAAGTCTTATGGAAAGAGTCGATATTCCAATCACAATCACCCGATTTTCATGCAACAAGGGGATTATTTCTAAATAAGAATAGTCTTGTCTCTGTTTGAAGAAGGATTCATTTTTGTTTCAAGCTGCCATTGCAAATAAACCATGCAAAAGGTTACTTTTTGCTTGCTTGTCTGTGAAAATAGCTACTTTAAGTGGGTGCAGATAAAATTATCCTTCCTGCTTTATAGAGATACATTTTAGAAAGAATTTTCATATTTAAAATAGGAAATACCATTAGAACCAATAATGATGCTACAACCAGAATAAATTTATAATGTGCACTCACTGTAGCTGAACATTTTGCATTAATTAATATTTTGGACAAGTATAATTCCATGAAACCAAAAGCCAAAAACTTTCACATAAAATTCCATGTAATTTACATGGCAACTTTTATACTATCCTCTCTGACTTTTATCACCTCTTCCTCACTCTTTCTGCAGTAGCACACTGCTTGGTAGCCTATGCCCCTAATACAACTGTTCTGAAACTTTAGAAAAAATGATCATTCTACAGAGACTGACAGCCCCATCCCCTCCAACACACAAACATAGTCAATCTTTTCCCTTCTTCACTTTTTCAATATTCTAGGTACATAGCAGATTTGAAATTAGCATTGGCTAAAACTTCCTTACCCTACATGACCAAATCTCAGATGTTCGCAGAGAGCAGTGTTTCATTCATCTCTACACATAACTTAACTCTTGCTTTTCTCCTGAGCAGCATGGCTGCCCTTATACATTTTTAATTTATTGTTTACAATTCATTATGTTTGTATCAAAGCAAATCCTTGTTCCTTCTCCTTTTTTTAAAAAAAAAAAGCTGTTGATATAATGCAGTAAGAATAATGCTCTTTGGAGTTCAGAAAGTTTTACAGAAAGAGAAAGGAAAGTTGGAGGGGGGGTTGTGGGGATGAGAGAGGAAGGAATGGAGGGAAAAATCATTTTTCACATCTCTTCAAGAACATTTTCTGTAAAATGATCCCTTCTCTCCATTCCAAGGTTAAAAACTTCATAAGTGGGACATACCACCCATAAGATCCACAAACTGAGGGAATTCTAGGACATTTGTGGTCCCTAAAATTGGGTAGAGTTGGGGACCCCCCTAAGAGGATGACAAAAGTACTATAATTCCTTATTTTTTTCTTATTAGCCCTCAGGTTTTATCCCGTTCTTTTCCTCACTATTATGGATGTTCAGGAAAGGTCAGGAGTCTATCACTGTCACTGCAGAAGAGGTGTCTTGACAGGAAGTGTTTTATTGGGGGATGAATTTGCACAAGAAGGCATGATGTTGGAACACAAAGGAAGTTGTGTGAAAAGGCCACTCTATATGAGTGAGTGAATTGGTGTTGAGAGAAAATTTTGCCATTGCTATTAGCAAATTCAAGGTCAAATTGTGAAAGACACACACACACACACACACACACACAATGTAATTGCTGCTTCAGAGTGCCCTAATGACTGGAACAATCTGGGGTTCACCTAAAGCTGTTTTCCAAATACTTCTATCTACGGAAAGTTTTAGCTTTCCCCAGCTTCCTCCTTACAACCCCATTGCCTCTCCGTACATGAATCCCCATAGTCATGGGAGATGCTCCACAAAGACCTGAGCAGTTGGGGAATGTCACAAGAGCTGCTTCTGTCATCTGTTACCCGGGGTTCTTTCAACCCAAAGCTCTTGGTAACTTTGTGCAAGGAGGTGTCAGGAAATAAATCATGGAAGACACGGCCGTCCGACCGATAGATGGCTGGCACAAACAGGACAACACAAGTGTGCTTTCACCAAAGCTAAACTTTACTAGTCTCAAGCATTTACACATGTCCACAATAAGATTAGTAAAACACCCCCAACCCTTGATAATTACCAAAGCTGAGTGTGGCTTTCGAGTGACACAGCGGCAGGCTTCCGGTGGCCAAATCTTCCATCTGCTGGTGGAGAACGCAAGATGTATCCAGAGGGAGAGTCCAAAAGAGTCCAACTATCTCAAGCTTTTTCCCCTTATTTATACATTAGTAATAGCATGACATGTCCCTTTAAGAAACCTTGTTAAGTAAGCAGTTTCAAGCAAGAGGATCCTTCTGATTATTGATTAACCAGGTTTGGGTTTTTACAGAGTCTGCAGCCTTGAGACCCCAATAGACAGTCCTGCTCTTCTAAAATGCATGTATCAGCAACTTCAACACAATTCTTATCAGGAAAGATGCAGGGTCAAGCTGCCCTTTCTGTGGCACCCAAAACCACCTCCCATCCTGCCTTGGTCAAGCTGAGATTGCTGAATGGCCAATTTTCAGCTTGCTGACTAGGTTGCTTTTTAACAATAAGCCATAGTGGTTTTAGGCACTTTACTGGTTTGCCAAAGTCTCCCTGTACAATCCACATGTGGTAAATTGGAGATGCTGTGTGGATCCCCCTGCACACAGATATTGGTGGAACTATCCCTGCCCTCCACACTCTTTAAATTAATGGAGATATCCTATCTCCTAGAACTGGAAGGGACCATGAAGGTCATCAAGTCGAGTCCAGCCCCCTGTCTTCACTAGCAGGACCAAGTACTGATTTTGCCCCAGATCCCTAAGTAGCCCCCTCAAGGATTGAACTCACAACCCTGGGTTTAGCAGGCCAATGCTCAAACCACTGAGCTATCCCTCCCCCCTCTTCAACACATATACAACTTTTTGCATTGAAAGTGCTGGAATTTGACCCATAGACTTAATTGTAAATTTGCCTCCAGACTATTTGAATTGCTTTTACAGATAATTTTGCAGTTTTCACAGCTGAAACAGCTGTTCCCAAGCTATGGAGTTTTCTGTCTTCTCTAGAACTACTTCTCACATTCACCAGAATTAATCAGAAATTCAAGGTTAAAAGGAAAACAAACACATTTTTGTGAACCATTGCAAAGGTATTTTTTCACCATTTTTGCCAGTAGTAATTTTTTTTCAAAGAATTGCACAATTATTGTTGCTTTAGTCAAAGAACCTTTGTTTTCATCAACATTTTCCACTGGGACAAAACATTTTTTGACCAACTCTAAATTTGCATATGTGATCCCATATGACTGCCTTTTGGATCAGAACATACTAATGTGGAAGAATACATTTATGTCCATCCACACTACAAGTCTCTCACAAATTTTGCAGTTAAATTGCAATTTTTTGAATATTAGGTTGTTGTCAGTTTCACCAACGCAGGTTTGTTAATTTTTGCCATTCATGGAAATCAAGTTTAATTTGTTATCTGGGTGTATCCTGTTTGATGTTTATTTCAGGAGAAGCACTGCGTATATCTTGCCTATTTCTATCCCCATTTCTTTCACTCATTTGCAAGTCAGCAGAGGACTTTTGTTTTAAAAGCAACATCCAAAAACCCATTATATTATTTTGTTTTCTTAATACAAGATTTATTACTAGGGATGAGAAATACTGTGATTTTTTTTTCCTGCCACCTTGCGATTTTAATGCTTAATTTTACATGACCAATGGTTCCAGGTGGATATTTGTGTAGAATCTCAAATTTAAAATGAGAGTGAATGTTAGTTTTGGACTTAAAGAATATTTTACCACTGATTAATTGTTCAGCTTCATGGGAGTGAACGTGGGGGTCACCATTTGTCATAAGGTGTCTTCAGCTTTCTTCACTCATACATGCTGACCATGCTAATCTACAAAATACCTGGGGATTGAAAGATGGTTTAACTGCTATATTATTTAATGCCTCAACACAGCAGTTTCTACTGAACAGGAGCATTGCTATGGCTCTATAGCATTGATTTTTTACAAACAGCAAAAAGACTAATTACTTTATGTGGGACACACCTGTAACACTTGTGCGTATATAACAGTTACATTTTCTCCATACATTTAATTAAAATAGTTGCTAGTGCATAGAATCCCAACCCTTCTCTGTTGTTGGGACATACCCTGTCATCTTTTTTTACTAAAAATTACCATTGACTTAAATGGGAGTTTCCCAATGGGATAGGTCATGGGTATATTTTTCAAAAGTCCCTCAGTGACTTAGTCCTACTTTCAGAAGTGACTTAGGGTCACAGCTTTAAAGATATTTAGATGCCTAAAGATGAAGATAAGCACTTAGTAGGGTTTACAAAAGCATGTAAGTGAGTTAGGCACCAAACTCCTATTAAAGTCAAAGGGACTTAGGTGCCTAACCTTCTTAGGTCCTTTTGAAAATTCCACTAGAGCTCAGATTTTTAAAGGTATTTAGGCTCCTGGTGGGATTTTCAGAAGCAACTAGATGCCTAAAACTCAGTTTGTGAGTTTCGGTACCTAAAACTGATTCAAATGTTAGGCTTTTGGAAAACACAATAGGTGTCTAAATTACGCAAAAGGTTCCTTTGTAAATCTGGACGTTAGACATTTAGTCCAATTTCATTGAAATTAGGTGGGACTTTGGTTCCTAGGTGTCAAAGTCAATTTTGAAAATGAGACTTAATAGCATTGGTCATTTACAGTGCTTTTGAAAATTTTGCACAAATGTGTCTAGGTTTTTGTATGCTGACCATCAGAGTATCTGATCACCTGACAATTATGATATAAGAATAAAATACTCTCATTTTTTTCTAATATTTTTTGTTATTTTCAGTTGTGGGAAAGCTAACTCCCATGAGTTTTGTATTTAGTTCTGAAGTAGCAAACATTCCATGAAAGTTCTGTTTCCCTCTATTGGTTGATATTTATATTATTATAGCAACATGTAGCTGTTGTGGAAAGTCTTGGTCATAGAGAGAGAGAGGCAATCCCTGAAGTAGCCATTGTAAATCCCATGAAGGGCTGTGAATACCAAAACAGAGCACTTTTTATTTGAAATCAAAGTATGAATGGTGACATTAAGCAGATGAGTTACTGCAATATGTACCAGTTAGTTTCCAGGGTGTGAGAATGAATTGCAATAATTAAACCTTGAAGTCACAAGTGCATGTGGTTACACCTGAGTATGACAGCATGGAGTATATTCTTGGACCAGCTGGAGATGGAAGACAGCATTTTTTTTTATAGCTGTGGCTATTTTGACATTCAAAAGGATTCCAAGGCTGAAAATCAATTTACTAATCTGAGAACAGATGGTATTAATGAAGGGATATTGTGGAGAAAGCAAGTTCTTAATGCTTCCTGCTTTCTATGAACAGCACCTCTGTCTTGATTGTGTTTGACTACTGGCAGTTGCTCTTCATCTAGATACTGCTCTCAGATAAGCATCAAGTAAGATGGGGACGAATGCAGATGGCTGGCATTTTCAAAGGATCCTAAAGGACTTACGCTTTGTCTACACAGAGAAACGGATTGGCATAAGGGGACCTGATTGGGGAATAAGATATTCAGCAATAGCTATTCTGGATTGGCTACCAGAGTAGGCACTGTTCCAGAATGAGTTATTTTTATTCAGTAATAACTACTCTGCTTTGTAAGCAATGTAATTATTTTGGAATAAAATCATTTAACCAAGAATAGTTGATTCCACAAAAACTATGCCCATCAATTTCCCCATGTAGACAAGCCTTAGCCATTCAACTGCCATTGAAATTCAATGGGAATTGAGTACTTAAGGAGCCGGCTCCTTTGAAAAACCTAGCCATTACATTTGTAAAGGAGATGTGTGTTATCAACATAATGCTGGTATTTCATCCCATGCTACCTCCTTAGTATTACTAGCTTCCTAACTCTCTCTCTTTCTTGCTCTCTCTTTCTTCACAGATCAAAAGCGTGAGTTTATTGCATAAAATATTTTGTTTTCTATTAAAGAAAACCAATTCTAGATGGATTCTTTGGGGCTAGTTTTAATGTATTTCCCGTGACTACTTCACAGCCAACAGATCAAGTATGAATACAATATTATATTTAGCTTTTAGGTTGCATGCAACATTAATTTTCTTATTTACAGTTTCACAGAATGGAAACGGGTGAACTTGAGGTCCTTCACACTGAACACTGGATAGCCTTACCTTTTTGAAGAGAAAACTCTTTGGGCTGATTGCATAAGGGGTGGAATGTAGAAAAATTAAGATTGAGGGCCTCTTGTATTTGGGGAGTTTAGATTTGGCACTCTCCTCCATACTCCTACTGAATGCTTCTCTTTTGCAGTCCTCCCAGCATGATGACTAATTGTGTAAGGTTCGAAGTATCCTCAATTCACATTGAATTTGATGGGTATTGAGGGCTCTCAGGTTCTCACAACCTTTCAGGATCAGGTAAGTAGTTCTGGTCAGCCATAGTAAGAGATGGTGGGTCATACTTTCTCCCTTCTCCCTACCTATCTCCCCCATGTGGTGAATAAGAGGAAAACATAGGGACACTATATAAAAGTATAAACCTTGGGACATAGAAAAGTATAAACTCTCATTATGTACAATTATATAGTAATGAATCCCAGAGTATTAGCAGGAAATGTAGGGCTGTAATGGACCTCACGAGGTCATCAAGTCCAGCCCCTCACAATGAGGCAGGATTATAAACCTAGACCATCCCTGACAGTTTTTTGTCTAACCTCCTCTAAAAAACCTCCACGGATGAAGATTCCACAGTCTCCCTAGGTAACCAGCTCCAGTGCTTAAATATCGTTTTGGTCAGACATTTTTTCCTAATATTCGACCTAGATCTCCCTTGTTGCAAACTAAGTTGATTACTTCTCTCTTGCCCTTCTTTTGGTGAACATGGAGAACAATTCATCACTGTCCTCTTTATTACAATATTTTATATATGGAAGACTTGTTATCATGTCCCCCTTCACCCATCTTTTCTCCAGACTACACATGCTCAGTTCTTTCACCTTTACACATAGGTCATGTTTACTAGGCCTCTTATCATTGTTGTTGCTCTCCTCTGGACTCTCCCCAGTTTCACAACATCTTTAAGTGTTGTACCCAAAACTGGACACACTGCTCCAGCTGAGGCCTCACCAGTGCCAAGTAGATTGGGACAATTACCTCCTGTATCTGACCTATGACACTCCTGTTAATAAATCCCAGAATGACATTTGCCTTTTTCACACTGTTGACAAATATTCAATTTTTGATCCACTATAATCTCCGAGGTCCTCTTCTGCAGAACTACTGACTAGCTAGTTATATAGCTGTGTATTTGGTTTTTCCTTTTTTAGTGTAGTACTTTGCACTTGTCTTTACTGAATTTCATCTTATTGATTTCAGACCAATTTTTTTCAATTTATTAGTGCTTCCTGTGGAGTGGAAGTGGAAATAATGAGGTCAATGCAGAGGAGTGGGAAGAAAAAAAATAAAAATAAGCATTATTAGCATTGCCGCTGTCATGCAAATTTTACAAGTGTCATGACACTGCATGGTGCTCCCTCAGATCCCCTGCCAAATGTACTCCATAATGTGCCAATAACTATTTGTTCCAAGTGGTTTGTCTATCACTCATTCAGATAGGAGAAAGGAAACCAGGATATTTTTTAAATCTAGTGTCCACATACGTAATGTTCTTGTTCAGAGACTCATGAGCGCATGCACTATTTTGTGTCAGTGCCATTTTCCTTGTTGTACAGCTCAAGCACAGAAATCTCTTTTAGCCAATGAGCAATTCAGTGGGATTTCCTGGCTTATGCCAGCACCAGCGCCAGAGCTGAACCTTAAGATGTCAAAAGGTATCAAGATATCAGAGTTCACACAGTTTTCCAGTGTGCAAAATTACATTCTCCTCCTGTGGCTAGTCACGAACACTGATCACAGCCATTGTACTCCAAATAATCACCCCAAATAGAATGCTACACATTTGACATATTTCTGGGTAGCATTTCACTGTGACCTGTCATTGCCACACATGGCAGGGTGTGAGGGTGAATCTACAGTATTAGGTCTCATGGGCAGACTCTCCCTTACATACATTTAAGCCTCAACATGCAGGACCAGCCACATCATGCACGACCCATGTACATTGTAATAACAAATAACAGCAGCCTATATGGATCCTGGAATGACACCTCTGGGCAGCCTTCCATGAACACTAAGCCTCCGACAAATATCCTTGTCCTTATTCATAGAGTCTACAGATATATGAAGAAGTTAGGTGGTTTTGAGATTTACTTAAACTGAGTTGAATATATTTTAGAACTAAACTTGATTCTTTCTCTTCTCTTTTTTTCCATTTATATGGAAATGACAACAGTTTCCTGGATTGGGGCAGAAACAAGTGCAGAGAATGCTATATAAGAGAGTTTTTGCCTACTAAAATAAGGATTATAATATTGTGATGCTGAAGTGTGTAGTGCAGAAATATGCAGCCAGTTTTACAGAGGTGTGACGCCACTGACTTCACTTGATTTAGACCTGTGTGTAAATGTAGATATGAGAGAGATCATGATAAAGATGGTAGTTTGTAAATCAGATCAGAACTCTGTCTACTTGTTAATGTTTTAATGAAAGGGAAGGTAATGAAAGTGGAGATGATCATTCTTCAAACATTGCAGAAACTGCACTTGATTTGAAGAAGCACCCAAAAACTGAAAGACTAGATTCTGGGATGCAACAAGGCTGCACTGGTGATGTGGCACAAAGTGTCCCTAAAAATCTGTATTTGGCCATTGGAGGATCTCCCCATTACTGGGGAATGCTCTGCTGGTGTAGGACTGATACAGGAACTGCTTATTGTGTTCCACACAGAGCTGGTGTAAATTTTTCTGAGGTGTTTTTATAAAAAACAAATTAAGAAATTTCATTAACTTATTTTTAATTAAAATTTTTGGGAACAACTATTGATATAGATTTATTTTTCATTTTTTGTAACATTTTCTGACATTTTTCATAGATGATCTAATCAAAACATTGATCAAAATTGCTTTTGAAACCATAACTTCAATTTTTCATTTATCAAAACGTGGTTTCCAGTAAGAGCACAGACTTTTCAGGCATTATTATTGAAATGTTTAATTTCTAAAATGTTATAAATAATAATTGATAGAATGCCCATCAAATTTTGGAAAAAAATATTGCCAAAAGTTTAGCAAAAAAACAAGGAAATATGTCCATTTCAAACACTGTGAAGTGGAAACAACAAAATAAAATTCAGAAATTTATTTTCCTGGCTTTTTACTATGTCTGTTTCTACTTTTTTTTTTAATATAAGGCTTGTACTTTCATAAAACGGTGGTACATGTCTTTGACCATTTGGAGGGGAAATTTTCAAAAGAACCTGGGTGAGGTAAGAACACAAGTTGCACTAAAATTCAGTGGGACATGTGCTCTAAGGCCTTGATGCACAAAAGGAATTAGGTTTCCTAAGTTCCAGTTTTAGGCTCCACGGTGATGCACAAATTCCTGCTGAGCCCTGTAGGTTCCTAAATAATTTGGAGCCTAAGATTTTGCAGTAAAAGTTCCCTATGTTTCTGCCTCTGGGAATGCATGCTGCCTCACTAGTTGTCAAGATGCCTATCTTCAACCTAAGCCTCAGAGTGATTCACAAACCAGGGAAGATAGGCACTGGGGGGACTGACTCAGTAAGCATGCTCAAATGTCACTGACCAGATCAGGTTCCGCAGGAAGTACACACAAAATAGTCAAGGGAGGAGATTCAGCTCCCTCATAACTTTTAGCTCAGTGGTTAGGGTACTCACTCAGGCTGTGTAAGACTCCTGGTTCCAGTCCCCCACCATCTGAGGAAGAGACGATATTTGAACTGGGATCTGTCACATATCACAGGAATACTCTAACCACCGAACTATGAGATGTTCTGTGGGGTTTCCTCAATCTCTTGTTGAAGCTGTTACACTGTGGATAAATAAATTAGTCACTGGAGCAGGGGGATTGAATCCTGGGTGTCTCACAGCCCAGGTGAGTTCTTTAACTACTGGGCTACAGAGTCCTGTGATTTTTCTCTCTTGCTCTCCTGTGTCATTTGGGACAACTCAGACTTATGAATCACAATGATTTTCTAAGTGCTTAAAAGTTAGGTACTACGACTCTCACAATGCCTAACTTGTTTTGTGCAACCAGGCCTAAGTCATTTAGGTGCTGTTACAAATTCCTCATTTGATCCTCAATGGGCAAGTTTTCAAAAAGACTCAGGCAAAATGTGCACTTCCACTGTAATAGTCTGAAGTACAAGCTCCCAGAAAAGCACTCACAATTTAACTGAAGGTCCAAAAGTGAAGGTGAAATTTTTTAAACTAGAAATAGCCACCTGCAAAAGGACTGTTTTTCCTCTGAAAATTTAGACCTAAAGGTATGTGTAGCAGTTGAGATTAATGTACTGTCTGTCTAGAAGTGTAAGGAACTTGCTCAGTGCTGTTAATCGACTATTCTAGATGTTGTATCTTTTGGGATCTATTATAGACTATTCTTTAAAAACTTTTTTCAGTTTGTGTGTGAAAAATCAACATAACTTTTTACAGTAGTTTTTCAGCATCTTTCATTTTGTCATCCCCCCTTTCTTCTGGACTTGTGACATGCACTCACACCTCTCCCAGATCGTGTTCTGAAAGATAAATATTGCACAGTGAAAAATGTACGATGTATATGACCTCATATAAGCTATGTAGCAGTGATGGTTCAATCACTTTCTCATTTGTTACTTGAAAATCAGCCTTCCAGAAGATACAAATCCTCCCAGGATCTTTTTTTTTTTTTTTTTTTTTTTTGCAAGCTGAAAGAAAGAAAGAAAGAAAGAAAGAAAGAAAGAATCCTTAAAAATATCTACCTGCACTTTACGGTATTACTGCCAATGGGTCTATTACAGAGCTGTAACTGACAATGCAATTTGTGTTTCTACATCCTTTTATATTATCCCTGTTCAAACATTCTAAAAGGCTGTACAATGAAAAGCAGAATATTGAAACCATAACCAGAAGAGTTTACATAGATAACAGCACTGATGGCTTCTAAATGTTAATTTGTACAAAATGTATCCTCATTAAATGACTTGTTTGATAGTGTGCCTTAATCAGCTTCATTGCTGTTTTGCTATTAGTGTCACTGGCACATTCTCTTGTTGCATGTGACTGTAATAGCACAGAGGATATATGCCCAGAATCTAAGTGCTTGGAAAAGTCAGTGCATATAAACTAGGGGTGAAATCCTTGTATCATTACAGTCAATTGCAAAACTCTCATTGACTTCAGTGGGGCCAAGACTGCATTCAGGTTAGTAGATTTTCAGTATGTTAAAGTACTAAAAAAATTCCAGTAGTATGAAATACAAGTTTAATCTTTGAACTATTTCCCCTTCCAATATCCAATTCTTTATCCATTGAGAAATTTTACTTAGGTATCTTAACTTTATTTTAAAGTAGTTTTTGAGACTTCCATGAAGTGTCTACTGGTATTATACTGTAACTGTAGAGATAAGACATTTTTCTTGAATTAAATAGACCAATATTTCAGGTCTTTAGTGATTCCTTTAAAAACAACCTTATTTGATTTAAAAAAAAATTCTATATTTGTAGAACAGGACTTCAACCCTGAGACTCTAGGCTTGCTTTCCATTCTCAAATATTCCAGAATATAATATAAAACTCGTGTGTATGTGTGTGTGTGTGTGTGTGTGTGTGTGCGCGCGCGCGCGCAATAGCAGTGGGTGAAGCTTCCTCTGGGGGAGGCCAGCTGCCTGTCTTGCCTCTTCCACCTGCGGCCCCACCCACACTCCACTCCTGCTCTGCCCCAGGCCCTGCCCCCACCACTGTCCACCCCCTACTACCGCTTGTTGCATCCCTCCTGTCCTCTCCCCGTCCATGAGGGTCCTGCCACATCCCTCCTCTCCCACCACTCCCTCCTCCATAAGGCTGTCTATATATAGACACACACATATATAATAATAATAATAACATCTAAACACAACATAACATAACACACACTGGTAGATATACACATGTTAATATTGATTTATTATTCATAACTATGAACGTATTGCTTGAATATTTTGGATGAAGGAAAAAGGGATTTCTAAAGTTTGAATAAACCTTAACTGAGAATGTGAAAGCAACTGGAACCTGCATCTTCCAGCAGTGTAGGCAGGGTGACCAGATAGCAATTGTGAAAAATCGGGGCACTTTTTTTTCGGGGGAGAGGGGAATAGTTGCATATATATGACAAAGCCTCTAATATTGGGATGTCTGGCCACCCTATGTAAAGATACTACCACTACTTTGCCTTTGATCACATCAATTATGCCTTCTGGGTATCTGTCTATGTCAGTGATAGGAAGCTTCTGACAGATTATGCCCCCAAAATTCATGAACAAGGAAATCTTGCTGTGGCTTGGTCAAGAAATAAATCCAGCAAAGCCTGGAAAGAGCACTTGAACAAACAGTAAACGTGATAGTAAAGTAACAGGGGGTGTCGTGGGTTTCACTTTGAAACTAGGAGACTTGGCTAGATGGTTCATCACTGCTCATGAGTGCTCAGTAATCACAACTTCCATGACTGTAACGTATGATATGGTAGACTCAAGAAAACACTAGGAAGCTGCACAGCATTGCAAGCACCAACATTGCAAATGACATTGTTGCACCCACATAGGTTGCCACCAAGCTTGTTACTTTGAATAATACAGGAATCACAGCAGTGAAACCATGAAAGATAGATTAAATTGAAATATACTGGATTCTTTGAACCACTACACAAGCTCGACATCCAGACATTTGCATCTCTAAGCAAGAAGATCATATAAAAAGTTAGTAGTGATAAGACCGTGACTATCGATGCAGATAGGGAGTTGTTTAACCTTCTTGCAGTAGCTGCACATATGAGAGACTGATCTGAAGGAAGGTTTCAAAACATGAGCTTTCCATAGTTCCATGTGCTCTAGCACACTCTGATGGTACCCTGAAAAACAAACACCGCAAAAAATAAGCTTTTGCCTGAATTAGAAAAAAGAAACAGTCAGTTTCCAGCATCCAACATGCCCACAGTGTCAATAGTGGATGGCATGGCTGTTATACAAATGACAGGCAAAGAGATGTAACTATTTTGAAGAACTTACTGAACTGGGCTTCAGAATAGTAAGCCAGCCTCTGCAGAGTTATGAGGAGGACTTTAGCCAGAGGTCACAGAGAACTTGGCCAAAACTAAAATATTTAAAATTTTACCATGAAACATGTCTTCCTCCCTTACCCAACCTTTCTTAACCAAAGCGACTTTGGACGCTGTGTCCCTCCAGCCATTCCAATCTATGCATTTACCTTAGCATTCTTAATAAATTCTTCACTGCCTTCCCAAGACTCAGTCCTAATCTAGTTCATTGGGTCTTCCACCAACTCAACTGCTGCCTCTGGGGCAGACAGTGGCACTCACAGTGGGGGTTTTAATACCTGGGCTCCCTTGTTCTATCAAAGTTGGGGTTAAGTTTATTTTCAGACCCCTCCTACTTCTTAGCCTTGGGAATAGGAGGATTTCCCTTCCCCTAGGATTTGTGGACCCCCACCCCACCATGAGCCCTTGAGTCAATATATGCATCAGTGATTTCTGCAGCCTCCAAAACTGTGGAAGTTTTTTTTCACAGATGGCTGCTTTCACCGCATCTGTAACAACCCATAACAATTGCTTCTGGGCCATCAGATCAAACAGTTTTTCATAATTACCTTCAGCTTCTGCTCCCATTATCCATATTCTCATAAAATTACACATTTTATGCACATATTCAACATGAGTGATATTTCAATCGATAGGATTCAGGTAATCTTAAACCTTTCCAGTACATTTTCTTTAAATTTCTTAGCAGGGCCAGCTCCAGCTTTTTTGCCACCCCAAGCGGCGAAGCGGAGGGGGAAAAAAAAAAGATAAAGCCGCGATCTGTGGCACTTCGGTGGCAGCTCTACCGCGCTGCTTCATTCTTCCGCGGCAATTCGGCGGCGGGTCCTTCACTCGAGAGGAACTGAGGGACCCGCTAGCAAATTGCCGCCAAAAACCCGGATGTGCCACCCCTTTCCATTGGCTGCCCCAAGCACCTGCTTCCTTTGCTGGTGCCTGGAGCCGGCCCTATTTCTCATCCACCTTAGCATCACCCTCCTCCATATCATTTAAAATTTGTGTGACTTTCCCAATTAATCTGGTTAGGAGGATAGGCATCCACTGATTGTCTGGGATCTGGTGCATTTCACACAGTCTCTCAAAAGTGGACAGGGACTCTTCTACACAGTCTCTTTATAAACTGGGCAGAATTTTTCCCATTCCCTGGTGCTGTGGTGGTGGGATGTACTATCTATCTGGGGAGCATCCTTTTGCTGTTCCAGTACTTTTGAGTTGCAATGTGTTAGTCCTGTACTCAGCTTCTGGTTGTTCCATGTGTCTTTGGTGAGCTTCCTCCTCAATCTCAGTGTTGGTTTTGTGCCTTTGGTAGGCTCTCTCCTCAGCCTCCTCGGTTTCTTTCTTCTCCTTGATCCGCAGTTTCACTATCAGTCTCTGGTGCTCACGTTATTCCAGGACTGCCCAGGCCTGCAATCAAGTAGTTCCATTGCAGTGGTGTCTATATCACCTGGGGCAGGTGAGTGCTTGGACGCCTGGTCAGAACTTATGAGCAAAGCTCTCAGTTCCAGATTTGGGATTTCTTTTTTATGGGATATTCCCCTTTCTTTCCATATTTTGGCATCCACCTCTCCCAAACAGCCAGCATTGAGAAAGAAATCAAATACAGTATCCGAAGTGCCAGCACATCCTTTGAAAGACTACTCAAATGAGTCTTCACTGATAGGAATCTACAAAGAGGCACCAAGATCTTGATTTACAAGGCAGTAGTCATCCCCAACCTTCTCCATGGGTGTGACACCTGGGTAAGCTACAGACGACATCTCAAGTGTCTGAAGTGGTTCCAACAGCACTGCCACAGGAGGACTTTCATGATTAGCTGGGAAGACCGACAAACTAACATCAGCGTTCTCTCTGCAGCCAACTTCAGCAGTGTAGCAGCACAGGTCATGAAACACCAACTCTGCTGGGCTGGCCACTCTATACGTAGCCCTGACACTCGCCTCCTGAAGCAAGTACTCTTCTCTCAGCTAAGTCAAGGAAGAAGGGCTTGCAAAGGGCAGTGGAAGTGCTTCAAAGACATACTGGAAGTACACCTTAAAAAGGGAGGCATCAACCCAACAAATTGGGGGGATTCAGCCCACAAGAGAACACTGTGGCACCACCCCATACACCAAGCCACAACCCACTTTGAGGAGAACAGACGTGCTCATGAGACAGAGAAGCAACAAAGGAGGAAAGAAAGGGCACAACACTCCAGCCAACAACTATGTCTCCTCCAAGATTACATCTGTCACTTCTGTGGGAAAATCTTCAGGGCACGAATTGGGCTCCTCAGCCACCTAAAAACCCACCAATGAACCCCTTTGACAGACATCATCCTTGTATCGAGGGATAGCTGAAGAAGACCTGGCTTTTATTATAATGAATACATTATTTAAAACTTTTCTGTCAATGAATAAACTGTACTTTGGCCTTGTGTTTCATATTCATGAATGCAAAGAACCTTATTAATAATTTATCAAACAAACCATCATATGAGTAGAATATTTTGTCTTATTTAAAATAAATTAGTGATGATTTGTGTCAGAGAAACCTTTTGCATGACCAAAATATGTTTTCGTCTTTTAAAATGAATTGTTTAACCCCCCTTATTATTGGTCATTTTTTTTCTTTCAACCTTGTCTTGACATCTTTAAGTACATTTTTGTGGCCATTTCACTTGTGAAAAAGGTTGTTTTGAGATGGGTACAAAAATATTGCATTGGCATATTTTGCTGCCACTGCACTACACCATATCCAACTTAGATAAGTACCAAAGGAGACTTCAATCCAAGTACTGTACTTGTTACTTTTTCTAAGATGGTTACTATGTAGCCAAAAATTTCCAGCCTAGACCCCCAGTCTATTACTTCTGGATCCTCAGCTGGTGTAAATCTATGTAGCTACATTAGAATAACAGGAACTATGTCCATTTACATCAGCTGAGGATTTGACCTACCATTTAAGACAGTTCCATTATATAGATGAAATTCATCTCTGTTCAAAGGCCCAAGAAAAAGCTTGTCCATCACTGAAATCCCACTTAAATTCCATTTCAAAATGAGGCATAAATGATGCATAGGCTTTCTGTGGGTCCTCTGTTCAGGGCTGAATTTAACCCTGTGTACAAAAAGATCACACCTACTTCCCCACACCATCTCCAGCACCAGCCAGAGACATTTCCGTATACTCGTTTAAATCCTTTAGGACAGTGGTTCCCAAACTGGTTCTGCCACTTGTGCAGGGAAAGCCCCTCGCAGGCCAGGCCGGTTTGTTTGCCTGCTGCATCTGCAGGTTTGACCAATCACGGCTCCAAGTGGCCGTGGTTCTCTGCTCCAGGCCAATGGGAGCTGCTGGAAGCGGCGGTCAGTACATCCCTTGGCCGGCGCCGCTTTGGCCAAACCTGCAGACGCGGCAGGTAAATAAACTGGCCCGGCCCGCCAGGGGCTTTCCCTGCACAAGCAGTGGAACAAGTTTGGGAACCACTGTGCAGGAATGTCCTTAGTTGAAACTAAAATATTGTAACATGTCTGCTCATTTTTCTTCTTGAAATCCTTTACTCAAGCAAAATAACTGGGGTGAAATGCTTGTCTAATAAAGTCAATAGCAAAACTCCCATTGACTTCCATGGGATCAGGATTTCACCCCTGCTGTTTTCACTGAGAAGTTTACCTCAGAACAGTATTCACAGCTTGTCTCAGTATCAAGGACTCATTTTCTAAGCTACTACTATAACAGATGTGGTATTGCTGAAGAAGCACCAAGTATCAATTTTCAGTGAATTGCTTCTAATAAACTATTACATTATGAATACTCAAGGAGCTAATAGAGGAGGTATCTGAGCATCTAGCTATTATCTTTGGAAAATCATGGGAGACGGGAGAGATTCCAGAAGACTGGAAGAGGGCAAATATAGTGCCCATCTATAAAAAGGAAAATAAAAACAACCCAGGAAACTACAGACCAGTTAGTTTAACTTCCGTGCCAGGGAAGATAATGGAGCAAGTAATTAAGGAAATCATCTGCAAACACTTGGAAGGTGGTAAGGTGATAGGGAACAGCCAGCATGGATTTGTGAAGAACAAATCATGTTAAACCAATCTGATAGCTTTCTTTGATAGGATAACAAGCCTTGTGGATAAGGGTGAAGCTGTGGATGTGGTATACCTAGACTTTAATAAGGCATTTGATACGGTCTCGCATGATATTCTTGTCGATAAACTAGGCAAATACAATTTAGATGGGGTTACTATAAGGTGGGTACATAACTGGCTGGATAACCGTACTCAGAGAGTTGTTATTAATGGTTCCCAATCCTGCTGGAAAGGCATAACGACCGCAGGGGTCTGTTTTGGGACCAGCTCTGTTCAATATCTTCATCAACGACTTAGATATTGGCATAGAAAGTATGCTTATTAAGTGTGCGGATGATACCAAACTGGGAGGGATTGCAACTGCTTTGGAGGACAGGGTCATAATTCAAAATGATCTGGACAAATTGGAGAAATGATCTGAGTTAAACAGGATGAAGTTTAACAAAGACAAATGCAAAGTGCTCCACTTACGAAGAAAAAATCAGTTTCACACATACAGAATGGGAAGAGACTGTCTAGGAAGGAGTATGGCAGAAAGGGATCTAGGGGTTATAGTGGACCACAAGCTAAATATGAGTCAACAGTGTGATGCTGTTGCAAAAAAAGCAAACATGATTCTGGGATGTATTAACAGGTGTGTTGTGAGCAAGACACGAGAAGTCATTCTTCCGCTCTACTCTGCTCTGGTTAGGCCTCAGCTGGAGTATTGTGTCCAGTTCTGGGCACCGCATTTTAAAAAAGATGTGGAGAAATTGGAAAGGGTCCAGAGAAGAGCAACAAGAATGATTAAAGGTCTTGAGACCATGACCTATGAAGGAAGGCTGAAAGAATTGGGTTTGTTTAGTTTGGAAAAGAGAAGACTGAGAGGGGACATCATAGCAGTTTTCAGGTATTTAAAAGGGTGTCATAAGGAGGAGGGAGAAAACTTGTTCACCTTAGCCTCTAAGGATAGAACAAGAAGCAATGGGTTTAAACTGCAGCAAGGGAGGTCTAGGTTGGACATTAGGAAAAAGTTCCTAACTGTCAGGGTGGTTAAACACTGGAATAAATTGCCTAGGGAGGTTGTGGAATCTCCATCTCTGGAGATATTTAAGAGTAGGTTAGATAAATGTCTATCAGGGATGGTCTCGTCAGTATTTGGTCCTGCCATGTGGGCAGGGGACTGGACTCGATGACCTCTCGAGGTCCCTTCCAGTCCTAGAATCTATGAATCTATGAATCTATGAACATAACAAAAGAAGATGGCTTTAGTTTCTCACTGAGTCCTCAAGCTCTCTATCTCTCGTATTTCTCTCACCTCCTCCTGTTGCATCTGCACTTCCTGCTGGTATATGCATGGCAGTTGTCCTGTAATGCTGCCCTTACTCAGACAAAATTCCCAGTGCTCTCTATTCAGCTTTTTATGATCTTCCACAATAGACTCAAGAAACAACTTTTCTCTGAGAATATTTATTTTTACTAATCTGAAGGTGGACAATGATATTGTATGCAGTGTTGTAGCCAGTTGGTCACAGGATGTGAGAGAAAAGGTTGGAGATGTAATATTTCTTCAACAAACTTCTGGTGGTGGAAGGTACAAACTTTTGAGCTACACAAAACTCTTCTTAAGGTCTGGAGATTGTATTTACTTGACATACTAGAGTTGAAGTGGCTTCTAAATGTTACCATGGTATTTCTGAAATGTGTTTATAATGTCTTTATTTTCAAGTAAATTTTGCAATGATCTTGGAATAAATAACTAATAATGACATTATGATTATCAATATTTTAATAAATGTGACTCAAACTGATAATCATCACCTTTCAGGAGATGCTTAGCACTTCTCTCATCTCAAGTCACATAGTATTGTTCCTACTACTATATAAAAAGTCAGTCATTCAAAAAATACTTCTAGTGCAAAGAATGAATATTCACAATTGCTGAAAACATCTGTTTTGCATGCAGATCCAGACATTCACATCCACCATTTGAATGAGTTTCCATGCATAAATTAACAGAAGTGTATGTACGTGGCCAAATCAAAAGAATTAATACAAATGTTAGTCAATAATTTTTTCTCACTATTCCCTAGTTCTACACAGAAGTGAGCTTATCTACATCAGAACCCAGGTACCTGATTTCTCTCACAAATGATATTGTGAAATTTTGAATGTCGTGGAAATGCAGATGAACTCTCTCTTTATCTGAGAATATTTATTTTTACTAATCTGTCACTCAGGCCATTTCTCTCTTTGTCTGCAAGAATTTCTGAACTTTTGTCACCATAATAACTTGCTGTTGTATCTAGGTCATGTTCTGAGGGTATTCCTGGGATACTTGTTGGAATGATGGGTTCTAGAATTTAAGAAACACAAAATAATTGTGTGTGTGTATATCTATATGTCTGTGTGTATATCTATGTGTATGTGTGTGTGTCTGTATATATATATATATACGTATGTATGTATGTTTGATGGCACTTTGAGAGAGTAAGGACATTTGCTTTCCTAATGAATTCAAAATCCCATATAGTCTTGCAAACAATTAAAAATATGCTTTCAAACAGCCTGGAGGTACTAGGCAACTGACATGCCTGGCAAGTTTCCTGTCAGTTTGCCGAACCTGATACAAGAGCAGGTAGTCCCAAGTTTACACAGCTCTAGTTTTATAACTCCCAGAATCCCTCTTTACAAGAGAGATCTATGTGTGTATTCACTCTAACAGCTTTAAGAGTTTGAACAGCTGCTGTGCTTAAGTCATTCCCATCTCATATCATTATTTATAAATGCTCTGAAACACATTGCATAAGTCATTGTCAGTGTATTTATGCAAAAAGAAAAAACATCTACTAAATGCCCCCAATAGTGAATATTCATTTTAAATGTAGTGCCCTCAACACACCTAGGGTGTGAACTAGAATAATCCTGCACAGTACATATTGATTTGCAGTGAAATAGTGATATATTCTGTATGCAAGCTAAGTAATGAAAATGCATGAGGTGAAAACAATTATCCTTCTATGAGGATTTCCTGTAAGACAGAAATATTTGTTGACCCAAGATTAGAACAGCAAACCCATTAAGTAAATTAATAACCCAAATAATTTAAGATTCCCAAGATTTCTGGTAGGAGTTTTAAACAAAAGATATATTACTTCTGTCAACATTCATGCTGCTGCTCTGTTTGTATGTTTTTTCTGAGAAACTACAATCTTTTCAAGGCACGAGGCAAAGCAGATGGTCAGATTTATCAGAATCAAACTAATGTAAACTGCATAATGACACCTCAAGCTGAATTCCAGACTGTTGTGACTTGAAGAGAGAAGGCCCTTCTCTACTCTGTTTCACCAGGGTAAATCATTCCACAGCAATGCTATTGAGCTCAATGGAGTTACTCATGATGTACATTGGTGTAAATGAGGACAGAATTTGGCACAGAATATTGGAGAATAAATGGGCCAAAATTGTTTTTGTGCTTAGAATACTTAAGACTGTGTATCTGAAATCTGAAGGCTGGATTCTCCTGTTTGCTTTCATGAGAGAGGGAAAGTAAAAACCTTCTGATAATTGGCTGAGAAGGTGAACAACGGGGAGCACTGTCTCTATGTATTCTCCCTCTCTCCCTGGGACTCTAGGTATGTTCCTCCATCTCCTTGGGTTGGAGCCTCTGGTGAAAGGAGGATGGGTACACTCCATTGGATCATCCCCATTGAACCTCATGGGTAATATTTGCATAAGGATCAGTGTTCTCTTACCTCTCAGTGACACCCCTCCCCACTCTATTAGATGGGGAGTTTGGGGTCATAAAAGGCAAGTTGCCATGCAGGTAAAGAATGATCAGAGAGCAACACAGAGGCGCAGATTCTCCAGATAGTTCTGCCCTCTGAGAACTTCCTGCAATCTGTGTGATTAGGGGTTCAGCCCCTTGGAGAAGGTTTGGGGAGGAAGGTGGGAAGTTTCTTGTCTCTTAGGACAGCTTTTACCATCTAGTGGGAAGATCTGGCAAGTAAAAGGAAGGCCTACTGCTGGGTTTGGGAAATCAGGGTGCTGTTAATCTCTGCCACTGACTTATTGTGTAGAATCCAAACTTGCCTAACGCTAGACTCCTACATCTACATTTAGCATCTGAAAACAAGTGGCCTGTTATTTAGAGGTATCCAGGACCCATAAATTCCATTGAAGTCAATTACCCTGCAGGAAAAGTTTAATTTTTATAGTCTGACCTGTTTTAATATATTTTATTTCATATTATTGGGTTCAAATACAGCTGCCCTGACTCTGACTTCACAGGGAAGCTTACCTGTGTAAGGAATATGTAGGGACTTTAGTATCTGGCCTTATATTTTATAAGTATTTGATTCAGAAGTGTCTTGTTTTCCCATGTGATGCACTAGAAAACACTGCATTATATTTATTCCTCTCATATAGAGCACTTTCCTTCAGTAGATCTCAGAGCTTTAAAATAAAGTAATTTGCAATTAAAACAAATGGTCCCGAATGTGGTCTAGCTGAATGTGTTAATATTCTCCATAACTAAGATAATTGTGAAAAGTGGGTAACGCACATGTGCAGTAACTATGCTACAAACATTTTTACTAATCCAAACAATATACCAAATCATCATTATTGTGCATCCATAGTCTAGCTGGTAATTTATACACCATCTCAGGGAAATTTATACACCATTTATTTTTGCTAGATATACACATAGTATGTACAGGAGTTTTTTTCATTTCCTGTTTGCATAGCAGTTTCTCTCTCTGGCATACTCCATTTGGGTCCCAACACAGTTCTAACTGTTTTCTGGTAGCATCTAGGAGTCCAAGGCATGTTAAAGGTTACCATTGTGGTAGGTGCTATACAAACACAGATCAAAAAAACCCACCAGTCTCTGCTTATTGTAAACAGCCCTCCCAAAAATGAGGCAGTTCTTTCCTGCTACAATAGAATCTCAGAGTTATGAACATCAGAGTTACGAACTGATCAGTCAATCACACACCTTATTTGGAACTGGAAGTTTAAAATCAAGCAGCATCAGCAGACCAAAAGGAAAAAAAAAGGCAAATACAGTACAGTACTGTGTTAAATGTAAACTACTAAAAAAAATAAAGGGAAAGGTTTTTGTTTTTTTTTTAATTTACAAGATAAGGAAACTGTTGTTGTGCTTATTTCATTTAAATTAAGGTGGTTAAAAGCAGTATTTTTCTTCTGCATAGTAAAGTTTCAAAGCTGTATTAAGTCAATGTTCAGTTGTAAACTTTTGAAAGAACAACCATACTGTTTTGTTCAGAGTTACGAACATTTCAGAGTTATGAACAACCTCCATTCCCGAGGTGTTCGTAACATTGAGGTTCTAGTGTAAGTTAATTTTATTTGTTTGTTTTTTGTTTTGTTTGCGTTTGTGTGTGACCACTGGCAGGAATGATGTGCTAGCATAGCTGTGAGGGTATGTGAGTTTGGGGGGGCCTGGACAGCTGTTCTTGGGGGGAGGAATAGCTCAGTGGCTTGAGCATTGGCCTGCTAAACCCAGGGTTGTGAGTTCAATCCTTGAGCGGGGCAATTTGGGGATTTAGTTGGTCCTGCTTTGAGCAGGGGATTGGACTAGATGACCTCCTGAGATCCTTTCTAACCCTAATAATCTATGATTCTATGACATATATCCCTTTAAGGGACAGAAATTCCTCAAGGGGCAATTCCATCCAGTGGATTGATTTGAAAGAAACTCTGTAAGAAGGGGAAGGTGTGGCTCATTTTTGTGCGAAGAGAATTTGTCTATCTTCACATAAGAGCGTGAATTATGAGGCTACTAGGTGAAAAATGATTCAGGAAGTTTAGAGTTACAGTGTAGTTGTTCCCAAAAAAAGTGACACAGTAAGAACAGTACTGTCTTACATGGCATATCTGGGCCCATGGGTATAGAGAGTCATATCTGCTGACTTAAAAGTAGTAAAACTTATTTCAATCATTAAACTCTTCCTAGCAACATAGAGTCAACTGGAGAGAATGAGTGGGATTCTATTCCTTCATCAACAGCTTGTTGACTAAATACATTCCAGTTGTAGGATGGAATTCTGCCTCCACTTACCCCTCTCTCTGCAGCCTGCTGGAAAGCATTGCAGCAAGGTCACCAAGGGCAGAACTTAGCCTTGACAATCTTTATGATCAGTGATGATGTGTGAAAGGGCAAGCACCCTGCAGGAATTCTTGAATTTTACACGGAGATCAGTTAGACATCTATGGTGAAATAGCAGCCTAATGTGATGCCATAGAAAAACTTCCATTGACTTTAATGGGGCAAGGATTTCACTCCTAGCATATTTCAAAGATCCTGGATCACGTAACTTGTACATATCAATAATCAATGGCTTGATTTAAAGCCTATTGAAGTCAATGAGAATCATTGCAGATTGAGATTAAATCTTGGGAAAAGCTTCCCAACTGTAAGAACAGTAGGACAATGGAACAGACTGTCTAGGGAGGTTGTGGAAACTCCTTCACTGGAGGTTTTCAAAAGGAGCCTGGAAAGCCATCTGCTTTAGATGGTTTAAATATAAAAAATCCTATATCTTGGCAGAGGTTCCCTTCTAACCCTATGATTCAGTTGGCTTTGGAATGAGTAGCGGAAAACATCTTTACAAATAATTGTTCAAATTCAAAAGCATATTTTAATTCTATCATGTTCATCATCTTTTTACATTTGCTTTCCAAGACCATTCAAGTGTGTATATTACTAGTGCAGAAAATCATGAAAATGTTTTTTTAGCTCATATTTTGAATTAATTTGTTGTGAAACTTGCAGATCTGCTGGATAGTTATTGTTTTGGTTAGTTAAGTCATGTGCCCTTGTTTCTGTTCCCTGATCTGAGTATTTATGTAACTAACTGAGACAATGCATATTGTGAATATCACAAATGAATATACAATTTGAAATTGACATTGTGTTGGCTAGTTAATTTAGTTATGTATATCACCATCACTGATGTGACATAAGTTGCATCATTTATATAAGGTAATTACATAAATTACAACAAGAACTATTTTTGTTTATTCTATAGTAATATTCACACATAGCAATTTATGTGACCTGCAGGCCAGGAATTATTTGCTAAAGAAATTAGCTAATTTTGAATAATAAATAACATAGAGAATGTAACAATCTATTCTTATACAATTCATGAAGAGGAAATAAAGGCTAAACTCATCCAATAAATTATTCATTGTGAATTGTTTGTTCAGCTCTATTAATTAGCAGTAAGTTAATTACAGAATAGAATTACTTCTAGGAGTGCAGCTTCTAAACTAAATGGCTTGGGATTGAATTGAAGCAGCTCCTCTTACTCTAGCCAGTAGAGATGAACAGTTCATCACTCTACTTAATTTTGCATTATAAGCGTTCAAAACCAATAAAATGCTGAGCCAAGGTTTCTTCCATAAGATTAATTTCCTTTTTGTTTTAGCAGTGGACTTAGAGCCCAGGCAATGCTTTATGAATATTTTTATTAATTATCTTTGCTTGCTTTTAAGGAGTGTTTTTTATTCAAATTAATTCACCCCATAGCGAGCTTAGTGTTGCATGTGTAGGGAGCTGTGGCTATATAGGACAATTGCTTAAACTAAGTATCACAGCAGTGTGTAACTTTAAAACATTTTTGGGATTCCAAAACAAGCTCACCTTACAAAATGTCAAGGCCAAAACGTTAGACAAGTGATGAACAGTGATGCAAAAAAAAAAAATAGTGTGAGAAGATTAAAATGTTCTATAATTCTATAATGTTCTATAGGATAACAAGAAAACATTCTACAAATACATCAGAAATGATAGTAAGACCAAGGAAAAGGTAGACCCATTACTCAATGGGGTGTGGGGAAATCATAACAAAAATGTGGAAATGGCAGAAGTGCTAAATGACTTTTTTTTGCTTGTTTTCACCAAAACGGTTAGTAGCGATTGGACATCTAACATAGTGAATGCCGGTGAAAATGAAGTAGGATCAGAGGCTAAGATAGGGAAAGAACAAGATAACAATTACTTAGACAAGTCAGATGCCTTCAAGTCATCAGAGTTTGTTGAAATACATCCTAGAATATTCAAGGATGTGACTGAAGAGATATTTGAACCATTAGCAATTAGCTTCAAAAAGTCATGGAAGACACAAGAGAATCAGAGGACTGTAAAAGGATAAATATTGTGCCAATCTATTTTTAAAAAAGGGATATAAGAACAACCTGGGGAATTACAGACCACTTAGCTTAACTTCAGTACCCAGAAAGAAAATGGAGCAAATAATTCAGCAATCAATTTGCAAACAGCTAGAAGATAATAAAATCATAAGTAACAGTCAGCATGGATTTGTCAAGAACAAATCATGTCAAACCAACCTTATAGCTTCTTTTGACAGGGAAACAAGTCTTAGGGATGGGGTGGGGAAGTGGTACATGTGGTATATCTTGACTTTAGTAAGACTTTGGATACTGTCTCACATGAGCTCCTCATAAACAAACTAGGGAAATACAACCTAGATGGAGCTTTAATATGGTGGGTGGTTGGAAAACCATTCCCAAAAAAGTAGTTATCAGAGGTTCACTGTCAAGCTGGAAGGGCATATCAAGTGGGGTCCCACAGGGATCAATTCTGGATCTGGTTTTGTTCAATATATTCATCAATGATTTAGATAATGGCATAGAGAGGACACTTAAAAAGTTTGTGGATTATACCAAGCTGGGGGCATTAAAATTCAAAATGATCTGGACAAACTGGAGAAATGGTCTAGTAAATGGGATGAAATTCAATAAGGACAAATGCAAAGTACTCCACTTAGGAAGCAAAAATCATTTGTAACATACAAATGACTGCCTAGAAAGGAGGACTGCAGAAAGGGATCTGGGGGTCACAGTGGATCACAAGCGAAATATATGTCAACTGTGTAACATTGTTGCAAAAAAAGCAAACATCTTTCTGGGATGTATTAGCAAGAGTTCTGTAAGCAAGACACAAGAAATATTTTTTTCCACTCTACTCCTTGCTGATTATGCCTTAACTGGAGTATTGTGTCCAGTTCTGGGTGCCACATTTCAGGAAAGATGTGGACAAATTGGAGAAAGTCCAGAGAAGAGCAATAAAAATGATTAAAGGTCTAGAAAACATGACCTATGAGGGAAGAAACACCTGTCGAGACAATACTTAGTTCATCTATGAGTGCAGGGAACTGGACTAGATGACCTATTGTAGTCCCATCCAGCCCTATGATTCTGTGATAATGAAGCTGAGGAAATAACTTACTATTTTGGTTCAGAGCAGTTCCAAAAAATTAAAAATAAAATTTCAGTTCAGGTTGAACCAAATGTGTAAATTTTTGGAATTTTTTGGAGAATCAAAAAAGTCTGTTTCGGACCAGAGATTTGAACCTAGGTGTCTATATTTGGGGTGAGAGTCTTAACCACTGGGTAAAGAGATGGGAAGGGAAAGGAAGGTAATGGCAGCACCACCACTAGTTCCTCCTTTGTGCCTTGCCAGTTTGTGAATGGCCAAAACTATTTGTGTTACATTTGTGAATAGTGTCATGTCAACCCAACCCACATTTTTCATCAAATAAACTATTAATCCAAAAAAAATTCACTCAGCTCTATTGTGTAACTTCTCTTTCATTATTTTTCTTCTCTGCAGAAAGAAAAATGAGGAAATGTATATAATGAGTGGAGGTATATTCATGTCTCAGATAAAGGACCTGCCTCATAAAAAGGGATAACTGAGATCTGAGCTTGTCCATTGCTGGAAGAGTCTTCCAAAGAAGTGACCATTTAGGGCTTGATTTGTCAGCCTTGGCCTACTCTTTGGTGTCAGTGGTTAATGTAGTTTCAGAGTCCTCTGGTGCCATCAGCAGGCCTGTCTCTAGTCCCTTTGGAAGTGATGCCTGGTCCTTTCCTGATGAACCATGACCATCTACTCCAGTATAGTGAGTTCAGCTTTATTTAATAGCTAGGTAGGATGGGCCTCACCAGAACTGAATTAGCTCTGCTGCTGTCCTCAGCGGCTTCAGCAAAGAACCTTGTCTGCACTGTACCCTGTCAAGGAACTGCGTTTGCCATGTCTCCTGTCATGATGTTCTCTGCAACACCTCTTGAAGGGAAGTCCCCAGTCTGCATTGTTTCTTACTGCAAAGTCCTCTTAGCAGTACTTAACAGTATCTTTAGAGAAGAGGAACCAGTAGCATATAGGACCCTGAAGGAGATTTCTACTGGAGCGACACTTCTTGCCCCAGAGTAAGAGGCCTTTTTTTCTTGCTTTTCCATTCCACTACCAAACCAATTCTGCATTTGTGTATAGTAACGGTGGCTCCCAAATTGTCAATGGAAGAATTCTGGGTAGAAAGCTTATGCAAACAAATCTCTCTCTGTAGCCATAATTCCCCCTCTCCCCCACCCCCGTTCACCAACAGATGGGAGCAGAGAGCTTCAGGCCACAGGGCTTACTTAAAAGTGGATAGGCCCTTATTAAATACTTGTATTCATTTGCATCACAGCCTTGTGTGTGAATATAAAGGCAGTCATGGTGATAAGAAATGCTATATTTTCCCAGATAATGTTAAATATTTTAAGTCTATGTTAGTGCTCATGGAAGGTGTTCAGTTTTAGCCCTGGAAAGTAATTGTCTTACAAGTGCAGAACACATTAATCCCAGACAATGGCAGCACAACCTTGTCCATTGAAGTTACTGGTAATCTTTACATTGTCTTTAATAGGCTTTGGGTCAGGCTAACTGTGCCTTAAATTTACCCGGAGGTAGCCTAATATAGGTTTAAAAGGGTAAATTCAGTCAATCTATTGTATTGTTAACAAGGGTGCCAGTGGTGGTGATGCTCTTTGAGCTGAGTACACCAGCCTAGTAGGAAATGGAATGAAACCACTAGTCGTGTCACATAGGCCAATAAGTAGCCATCAGATGGTAACAAATTTTGCTCACTATTGACCCAACTGCATTAGAACCATTCGCCTAGAAGCGGAAGGCTCTGTGTTCTATTATCAATCTTCTCAACTGTACAGTCCCCACAAGCAGTTTTTCCATTGTCTATAAAGTTTTAGACATTAGAACTATTTTTTCCCAATCACTTTAGAAAAAGCCCCAAAGCAAAAATATCACCTCTAAGCTTGTTTTTATACTGCCTCGTTATTTTAATGTTTTCCCTTTATTTTTCATTTCACATCTGTTCCCTGATGTAGCAGCATTTTTACTATATGAGATAAGGAAAAGAGGACACATTGTGTATTTCAGTGTCTCAGACTTTCAAGCCACAGCACTAGTGACCTACGGATCGGAAACATGGTTATGAGTTTTATGATGTGTTAACAGGCAGAACATTACAAAATAGAGGCCTGATTCTGCCACACTTACTCACACAGAATAATGCCTTACTTTACATGTAGTCTTAAGATCCACATCCATCAGCTGTCAGTGAGACTACCCAAGAGGGATCAATTCTGCAAAGTGCTGGGCATTATGGTCCCAATCCAGCAAAGCACTAACTCATGTGACGTCAATGAGACTATTGTGTATAAAATTACATGTGTTTAAGTGCTTTGCTGGATCAGCACCCGAATGCTCAGCACCTTGCAGGATCGAGCCCATAGCTAAGGTGTTACTTAACATACGTTAGAGTGGCAGAATCAGGCCATATAATGTGTTGGGCACTGATGTGTATTAACTAAAAGGTTAAACATTTCTCACTGGAAAATGCCTCCATCCTACTTCTGTTGTAGTCTCTTTTTGCATTATCCCAGGGGAGCCCAAAGAGGATCCCCTTTCTGATGAGCAATGATGACTGAAAAGTCAGTTACTGGGCAGATACAAGTCCATTCAGGTGATATTGATTGAAGTTGCATTGGAAAAGGCAACATGGAGACTGACAGATTTCCTGTGAGCACCAGTAGTCCATAGACAGCAGCAGCTGTAGCATTCATTACTCATCTTCCAAGGGCTTATCAACTAGATTGGGTTGTAGGATCTCTCAGGAGTGATGAGAGAATCGAACAGTATTGGCAGCTATAGCCAGGCCCTGGTTAAATCTATCTGTCACTCAGTATTTATCATTCAGCACAGTACACATGAGCTGCTTGTACAGTAGTGTTCTTGTGCTGTCTCTCTCTCTCTCTATATATATATATATCCTTTGAGTGCTACATATCCAAAGTCTCACAGTCTGCATCTGATCTCCTGCCATAGGGCATTTTTTTTGTTCCTTTTTTCCCCAGCAATTCTTATTATTAGTTAGGGGATGGAGAAGTGATATAAGTGTATGCGTGTGTGTGTTTGTGTAAATTAAAAAAATAAACATTTAGAGAGAAACCTAAAATGCAACATATACAGCCCATACGGTAGCTACCATGTTCATATCTAATAATCCCACAGTTCCTTTGTGCTCATTACTGCTGTGCAAATGATTTATAGAAAATATTTTCTTGGATGAATTTTACCTCTGTTTCTGATTGAAAATTGTCCCCAAACAGTCTCAATTTTCTCAATGAATTATTGAAAAGAATTAATCAAATAACGTCTGTAAATAACAATTGCTCTCTAGCTTTTTCAGGAGTACCACTTTGCAAGTAGATTGTGACAGGAGAAAAAAAGAAATTTAGAAAAATTTCCTGAAATGTTCTTTCCTTTTCTTGTTGAAATTTCATTTTCATCTAAATCTTCTAACCTGTTCTAGCTGACAATATTCAGCATTTGAAATCGAGCTGCTTGGACTGACATCTAGCACAAGGGGGTTCCGTTCCATGACTAGGGCTTCTATGGGCTACAAATAAATAAATAATGCTATCTAGCTTTTGCATAGCACTTTTCATCAGTAGATCTCAAAGTTCTTTACACAGGAGGTCAGTGTTCTCCCCAGTTTACAGATGGAGAAACTGAGGTACAGAGAGGGGAATTATTATTAATGTACTGATTGCTGTGTTCAATAAAAATTGTCTCGTCTAAGCTATTCAGGATCTTTATTGCATCCTCAACAAGCAAAATATATTCTGGTATGGGAATATAATAAACTCATGTTATGGGCTTGATTATTAAAAATGGACTCCCATGCTTGTGGGTGCAGTTCTTAATCCACAATTAATTTTGCTCACAATTGTCTGGCTGCAACAATTGCCAGTAAAAAAAAGGAATGAATTATAGGTTCCGAACTGTAGGAATGACTGATATGGGTGTAAAACTGAGTCTGCAATAATAGACGCCAAAATTGAATAATCAAATAATTGATATCTTACCCTAATAGCACTTAAGATAACAAGTAAAATGTTCTCCCAGAATAATAAGGATCATTTCCATTTTCCATTTTAGTTAGCAGGCCTGTATCTGGATAGTGAATTTCAATTTTAGCCAGGCAGTGATGGGAAAAGTAACCTGATGGGCAAAGTTTCTTTCTTTTTTTTTTTTTTAAGAAATGCTGTTTCCCTGACACTGGCCATGGGAAATTTAAAAACACATTCAGTGAAGAGAAATCAGTTCTGCCTTCCCTATTCAGCAAGCCAGATTGGAGCTCATTAGAATTTTCATTCATCTGATGGTAGCATTAGAGAGAGAATTCCATTCTTCTGAAAATATTCTAGACCAGTGCTTCTGAAAGCCAGTCCGCAGCTTGTTCAGGGAAAGCCCCTGCCGGGCCGGCCTTGGTTTGTTTACCTGCTGCATCCACAGGTTCGGTCGATCGCGGCTCCCACTGGCAGCGGTTCACCGCTCCAGGCCAATGGGGGCTGTGGGAAGCAGTGTGGGCCGAGGGATGGGCTGGCCGCCCTTCCCGCAGCCAGGGCTGGCTCCAGGCACCAGCTTACCAAGCAGGTGATTGAGGCGGCCACTTCGGAGAGGGGCGGCACCTCCAGCTGTTCAGCGGCAATTCGGCGGACGGTCCCTCACTACTGCTCGGAGCGAAGGACCTCCCGCCGAATTGCCGCCGCAGATCACGATTGCGGCATTTTTTTGTTTGTTTGTTTGGCTGCTTGGGGTGGCCAAAACCCTGGAGCCGGCCCTGCCCGCAGCCCCTATTGGCCTGGAGCGGTGAACTGCGGCCAGCAGGAGCCACGATCGGCCAAACCTGTGGACGCAGCAGGTAAACAAACCATCCCATCCTGTCAGGGGCTTTCCCTGAACAACTGGCAGACCAGCTTTGAGAACCACTGTTCTAGACAATTGCTGTCTGGAACTGGGCTCTGTTATGTTACCATATGACATCATTCCTCACTTTTCCTGGACAAGCATGGAAATATGACTGGTAGAAAGATTTCCAACAAAACATTTTCCCATTTAAAAAAATGGGGTTTTGTCAGAATCAAATCTTTCAATGTTTTGGTCTGGTTTGTCATTAGTCTCTGTGACCACCAGAGCCCCTGGGTTGCCTCATAAAAATTGTAGTTCCAAATTCTTTATACATATTCTCCCCTGTGTTGGCTCAGCCACCAGGAGAAACCATGATGCAGAAGTCTGGGAGCAGGAACAAAATTCATAGGGGAAAATGGGGACATGAGTAACCCAGAACTACAACTCCCATGAGGCTCTGCAGCAGCTCAGGCTGATGTATATTAATCTCAACCTGAAACACATTTCATTTCAAGTTGACAAACCAAAATGAAATGTTTCTTTTCACCATTTTAAAATAAAATAAAAAATGTTTGGAACTTTTTGATCCATGAAATGTTTAGCTATTTTGACTTTTTCTGTCACAATTGGGAATGAATACAAATATCAAAATATCAGAAGCTCCCACAGGATGGAAATTCAATTTTTGGATTAGTATTGGAAGAACTCTTGAACATGAAATCTCACTGTTGAACATGTCACATGCTAAAATAACATATATAAAGGAAAGAGGGGAAATTCAGTTTTCCTCCACTCTGTGCCTGCTATTGTGAAGTTACTACCCATTTTTTACCCATTCTCACTGGCTTCACTGTAGTCTGCTGATCTACTGATGCTCACCATCCATCTGCCCCCTACTATATATTTCATAACCCTTCTTTTTGCTGCTGGTTATGCTCTCCCAAGCAAAGGTTTTCTACATTTCTTTGTGTAAGGTTCTTTTAGGAAGGATAATTGACACCCATAACATAAATACAAATCTTATGTCTGCCTGCTCTTGTCATGAGTATGCTACCTTCACTCACTTGACCATTATAGTATACATTTTAGCCCCATTATTTCAATCATAAATCTAATTTAACAATATTTTTCTAAAGTCACATCACTATTTTCATGTACCATACAGTTCTCTGAAATGTGTGTATATAGAACTATCACCTTCTGATTCAAGATCTGCTCCCAAAGGGTTAGATGGTGGCTTGTAAACCACAGCTTTGTATAAGGGGGGTACAAAGCTGCACCACCCAGTGAGGAGCACCAGGAACACTATGCCTCAGTCAGGCACAGTCTTGTTGCGTACAATATGCTTGAGGCATTGGGGTGGAGTAGCTTACTCCCTATAGTATGCCAGTCCTGGTGCAATATCTGGTGCAAAAGAGGCAAGACAAGGCAATAGATCCACTACATCCCTACACCTCTGTGCCCCCCTTTTGGCAACCTGCTCTTTAATGGAGAAGAGGAGTAAGAAATCCTTGCACTGTCCAGGACTGCAATTGTGATATGCCCTCGTGTAGCCATACCTGGGCAAGTTTTGTGTGTACCTCATTATCCTCATACAAGGACTTCTCGCAACATGGCCTGATGTGTAGCAGAGTTGCATCTGCTTACTTTAGCTGATAAAATACATATTTATGATTTGTCTTAATATTGCAGACCTAGCCCAGCTGTGGGAGACTGAGCTGGATTCTGTTCTGGTTCATGCTTCATCATCCAAATTGTCAGTTATATCTGAGAGCAGAATCATTATTGCTAACATGTGAGCTGGAAAGGACCCAGCTTGATTAGCAGATTTCAGGCTGAGTTTGCATGTAGTTTGCTACCTGCACTATCCAGGTACTATTCTGAAAACTTCTTAGTTTTTTCTTCTTGTCTTCTGACTTATTCAAATAGTATTTTACTGAGAAAAATGACAATCATGCAGAGCAATCTTCAATCCCTCTGTAATAGATTCCAAGGCCTGTTTTCTTCCAGGTCATTTATAAACATATTAAATAGCACAGGGACAAGAATAGATCCCTGTGGGACCCAAATAGAGATACGCCCACTGGATGATGATTCCCCATTTACAGTTGATTGGCATTAATTACATTACAATCCTTTAAGTCTTTATTAGTTCAGTACTGAATCAGCCATTCCACTATCTTGGCCAGGATCATTCAGACTGGCAGGCCTATAATTACCCAGATCATCCCATTTACCCTTTTTTGAATATTGGCACATAATTAGCTTTCATCTAGTTTTCTAGAACTTCCCTGCTGTTCTAGAACTTCCCTGCTGTTCCAAAACTTATTGAAAATCAATACTGGTGGTCAAGTGAGCTCTTCACCCAGGACTTTTAAAATTCTTGGATACAAGTTATCTAGACTTGCTGATGTAAACATGTCTAACTTTGGAGCTGCTGTTTTAACATCATCTTGAGATTCTAGTGGAATGGAAAAAGTGTTATTATATGATATGACTACATCATCTGTTTTTTACCCAAATACAGAACAGAAATATTTATTGAACTATTCTGGCTTTTCTGCATTGTTATTGTTAGTTCTTCCATTTCATTTTAGTAGTGGACCAATATCTTTGTTAGGTTTTTGTAGTTGCTGTTCCTAATATACTTAAAACTCATTCTTATTGTCTTTAACTCTGCTGGAGATAGATGTCTCCTTGTGTCCCTTTGCTTCCCTTATCAATTTTCTACAATTCCTAGCTTCTGATTTATATTCATTAGTATCAACTTCCCCTTTTTTTTCCATTTGTTATAAATTATTTTTTAATTTGTTATAGCTGCCTTTACTTACCTTCTGAACTAGATCGGGTTTTTTTACCAATACAGCCTTCTTTCTCAATTGTGGGATTGTGACTTTTTGGGCATTCTACTAAAGTGTTTTTAAACAATTCCCAATTATCATTCACATTTTTCTGATTAAAGTCTTCCTCCCAGTTGGCCTGACTCATAATTTCTGAAATTGGCCCTATTAAAGCCCCAAGTATATATATAATTTCTGGTCTGGAATTTATAATGGGACCATGTCATGATTACTTATATCTAAGCTACCATTAATTTTTAGTTCTGGGATCAATTCCTCTTTCCCTAATGTGATTTCGTTGTCTGTAGCAGATATATACTAATATCCCATCTTGTCCTTTATCTTTTAGGATATTGATCTACAGGCATTCAAGATCATTTTCTTCTTAGTTGTCAGTGACTCAGAAACAGGTAATGCCATTCCTGATATGGAGTGCCACTCCCCCACACATTTTGCTTACTTGATCCTTCCTAAAGAGGCTATTACAACCATTGATTTTAACATGCCAAAGATGTGAATCATCTCACCGGGTTTCAGTAATACCAACTAGACTGAATTTATACTAATAAAAAAGCAATTCCAAATCATTTTACCCAGGCTCCTACAACTGGTGTATAGGCAATGAAAGCATTTCTTCTCTTTGTGTCCTTTGTTTCCTTGATTAATTTTATTTTCAACATCTCAGTTTTGTGCTAAACGAATACTCAGATCTTCCTTCTTTTTACCTTCCCCTTTTATTATTAGCTTAACATCCTTTTGACTACTTTAGCCAGCCTGTCCCAAAGGAGATTGACTACCCTTCCATTGAGAGAGATCTTCCACAATTTCCACACTGAGGGCCTGGTATTAATTATACAGCCCTCTCTACCCATAGGAAGTGGACCAATGTTCCACAGAACTAAAACCCCTCCACCGTTTACCTAATCAGCGGTTCACTTCCAGAATCTTCTCCCTTCTGTGTTCCTTCACTTGTGGGATAGGAATGATCTCCAAGAAGATTGCTTGGATATTCTTCTTCTTCAGCATGCTTCCGAGCTCCTGAAGTCATCTGTTATCTGTGAGATATCCTGCAACACAGTGTGGTTAGTGCCAGTATGAACCATCACAGTGGATCCTTGCCCAGTCTCAGAGTGATATCTCGTATCTTGGCTTGAGGAAGACAATGCATTCTCCTATTGTCTGCCTGTCCCTTGAAAGATGCTCTTTTGATTCTTGATTTGAATCCCCATCAAGAATAGTCTGTCTTCCTTGGATGCTTGGAGATCTCTTTGTGGGCAAGCTTGATTTTCTTACAGGTTGGCCTGAGCTGCCATTCACAGATGTATCCCATACATCTCTCCATTCTCTCAGACTAGCTGGATCTTGAGAGAGATCTTCCACAATTTCTGCATTGAGGGCCTGGTATCAATTGGAAATTTCTAGCTGTGTGGGATTCTTCCTGGTTCTCTTCTCTCTAGTGTCCATGAAGAGTTCTTCCTATAGTGCTCTTCCTATCAAGCCATGAAGAGATTAACACCTCTCTGCTGGAAGAATATATAATAATCATGGGAGCTGTTTATGTTAATTCAGGCCTCTTTTTGTCTCTGAATAATTACTGTTTCAGCATGTGTTAAAATATCAGGATACAATTTTAAGAGTTGAATGAGATCATTTCAAATGGTTTATTAAACATTAATTAAATTTAAAGCTGTGTTACTTGACATATACTTATGTGTCCATCAGGAAGTTTAAACACCTGTTTTTAGACGTAATGTAGGTTGTAAGGTTACAAAGTTAATACCATTAGGGGATATCTTATCAAATCAGTTAACAAGTGACATATTTGGTGCCATATTTTCTAGAACTGCTAGTATAAAGGTTATTTTTTCAGTGACTTTTTGCTAATTAAGCAGTTGTTTGAAATACTATTATACCTCACTCAGTTGACTGTAATTTAAAAAATTTACCTTAAATGTCTATTTGTGACTTAGGAAGCACTATTCAAAGCTGAAATAGAAAATAAGTTTGAGCATAATGCAGCAAGAGTAAAAACAAAAACAAACCCAAAAAACAAACAAAAAGAACCCAAAGTAATACTCCTTTTATGATTACAAACCTAGGGATCTGAACTTGTTTCATTTATTCATGTCTGTAGTACAAAACATCAAAACAATCTGAGAAAGTACAGGCACAGTAAAGGGAAAAAAACCTAATAAAATCTGCCTGAGGGTGCCCCATTAAACTAGTGTAATAAGCTTAAAAAATGCCAACTACAAATCTCAGTATGTACAAAATAAAAATAAATGTTCTATTAGCTTAGCACCTATGGTGTACACCAAACTATCAAAACTGAATTCAAGTAAAAGATAACACTGGAAACATAATACAATACATTGCATGCTGAGCTGGCCAGGCAAGCTTCCCCAGTTACCTGCAAATGTAATGAAAAGTCAAGCAAAAGAAAAATGTCAGACAGCCTGGTATTAGCTTAACTCTTTTTTACAAGGTTGTTTACAGCCAGAAAACATTCCATCTCTATAGCAGCAAATATGTGTATACCTTGTCCCTTCCTCCAAGTTCGGATTTTCCATCTGTGGGTATATCAGAGCTGATACAGAGTCCAAATTAGTTCAATTTGTGTCTTGCTTCTTTTGACTATTAAAGTGGCTGATCATATTTTAGTCTGGTCATGTTTATAGACATCCAGGGTGAAATCCTGGCTTCATTAAAGCCACCAACACCAGCCAGCACCTGCACACTCATCTCAACAACCAAATTTACACCAAATATTGCAGCCCACAGGAGACTAAACCACAGGCAGAAAATAGTGGGGATGGAGATGCACCAATGACAAGGCCCTAGCAATGTCAGGGTAATTATTAAATGAGATATACCCAGATAATGCTGGCAGTGTCACACACTCCATGCTATAGAGGAAGATAAAAAAAAATCCAGTGTTTTTTGACCTGTGTTAAAATTCCATCCTTATCCCACCTATGGTAATCAGTTGACCCTGAGCATGTGAGAAAGAACCAGCTAACTAACTAAATGAGACAGAGAATGCTTTGTTACCACAGACCACCAGCCCACCTCATCCAGTGTCCTTTCTCCAGCTGTGACCATCTCTGATACTTCAGAGAAAGGAGACAAGACAACAAACAAACAAAACAAAAAAACCCACCAGAATACATGGAGGGGAAATAAATATCTTCCTGATCCCTGCAGGAGATCAGCTGAAGCTGTGAAGCATGAGCTTTAGGAACATAAGATGTAAACTGGAACAGACCCCCTCCCCCCCGAGTGCTGCTGAGCTCTGCCCTCCACCATCACAAACATCCCCCTCATACAATCCCACTCATAAATTTGCCTATTTCTCTTAAAACCAATTAAGTTGGTTTCCCCCACAACTTGTATTGGGAGGCTCACTCCTCTGACGATGTAGAAACCTTCTAGTTTCCAGCCTCAATTTGTTCTTGTGCCAACATTTTTCTTTCAGTTTAAATAGCTCTTCACGCTCCTTAGTATTTACCCCCTCATGTAATTATAGAGAACAATCATAACCTCTCTGTCTTATTTTTGCTAGGTTAAACAAGGCAAATTCTTCCTGTCACCTCTCTTAACATAGGCTCCCCCTTCCCCTGATCACCCTAGTAGCTCTTATCTGCACCTGTTCCAGTATGAATTCCTCTTTCTTGAACATGAGTGACCAGAATTGTAGACAGCATTCTTTTCTGTCTCTACCGGAAATGCCTCACATGATACAACCTAGGATCGCATTTGCCTTTTTCACAGCTGCATCACATTGGTGGCTCATCATCATTCTGTGGTCAACCAACACAGCCAGGACTTTCTCCTCCTTGGTTGCATCCAACTGAGGAGCCCTGAGCTTGTAGCAGAAATTTTTATTATTAGATCCTAAGTGCATGACTTTACACTTTGTAGTACTGAATTTCATCACATCGCTGTTACTTCCAATCTTCAAGTCTTGTTTTCACTGCATGGTTAGTTTGAGCTATAACTCAATTTTTGCCTCAACCCAACTCTCATCCACACACAACAATCTCCTGCTTGAGTTAAGTGGTGCTTTAAGCTTGAGCTAGCTGGCCCATCGAGGGTCTGGGTTGAAACTCCAGTGCTAGTAATGCAGTGGAGGTGCAGTAGCTTGGGTTACAATTTAGCAGTTGCTAATCCAATCATTCTTTGTAGTTTGAATACAGTTACTCACTAGACTGAGGCTAGTTTGAGTGGAGTAAATTGAATGCAGTAACTTGAGCTAACGTTGAAGTGAGGACAATCCTTAAGTATCCTTATGGGTGGGTATGGTGGCTTGCTATCAGCTCTCTGGGAGGCAGACTGTGCTGCATATTAGGGCTCTGGTTGCATTAAATGGTTGTGTTTCAGTGGGAGTTAGGGGCCTAAATACCTTAAAAGGCCTCACCTCATTCCTTCAGATACCCTGGATGTTACCATGTATTAGGCTTGTTTCTCCATTCATTTACACCATGTAGTGTTGCAGCTGCTGAATTATTCTTCCATACTAAACATTTCTTCTAAATATTTAATTGCAAATATAAGATCTAGGATTTTTTAAAAACTAGATTTTTTTTGTGTCATTTGGTGTAACCACTTTTAGAAGCAAAATAAAATTAATTGATGCTCATCATAATCAAACACATGATAACCATTTTCAATAAAACATAGCTGTCAAGAAACAAAATAAAACAAAAACTCAGTTCACTTACAGCAATAGACCAGCAGTCATTAAATATTTTTAACCTTGAATGTATAACATAATTTTATTAAGTATTTAAAAAAGAAATTGTATGACAACTCAAGTAGTCTTTGCTATTATGTTAAATAGTTTAAATGTCTGTTAAATAGTTTAGAAAATTATGTGCAAATACAATATTTGTTAAAAAATATAGACAGTGTTTCCAAAAATAGATTTATACCTTTTCAAATGTGCTGTTAAATAATCAAGAGTGTATGCACAGAATTCCTCAATGTTAGAATATATTCAAAGTCACCACTAATGAATCAAAGTGACATTTGATGACACATTGAGCCAGTAACATTCTTAAAATAACTGAAGCGGATGGAATAAATCTCTGGATATGGTGTCATAGTTCTGAGAATAATCTAGAAGGAATGTAATGAAAGTATCAGTTAATGCCTTAGTCAACAATGATCTGGATGGTAGATTTTAGGAAGATTGTAGCAACATATTTTATGATCTAGTTTACATAATTTACATCTTTCAAAAGGTCAATAGGTGATGAATGAAACATTGTATTATTCACAATCTAAAACAAAATGGAATTAGGATTTATGTTTCATAAGTGTAGACTTTCAGCTAATTAAATATGAATTTCAACAATGCTAAAATTGGTTACTACTATTTAAGTCTAGTGAAATTGAAGGGAAAGTGAAAGAAATTCTAACTAAAGATGAGCCAGAGTCACATGTTTGGAACCAGATTCAGATGTCTGGAATTAGGTTTTGGCTCAGGCCTACATTTAAGGGCCATTCATGTGAAATGTGTTAGTATCACCATCAGTTTGGGATTAGAAATTTTACCCCAAGTGTGTGACAGATTCTTTGACATATACAGTGGATCATGTAAAACTAACAGTTTCTGGGGGAGGGAGGGGAAACAACCCTGTGTTCTGGGATCTAGCAAACTTGCCAGAACACGATAAAAATGAATAGGACATTAGCTCATTACATGGCCTTGACCACATGTACATTGGCTTGATCCCCATATTAGCTTTTGTGTGGTATACAGCAGAGTGAACAAGAGTGTTGTGTTACACCACAAGTATGAGTGGAACTATTTGTGGGCATAATTTGAACTGAGGGAAGAAAGGAAAAAATTATTCATTCAATACATCACTTTAAATCATCAATAAAATATTGAATTCTCATTCATTCATTATTACTTGTATTACAGTAGCATCTAAAGATGGAGCTCCATTGTGCTAGACAATTTACATACCCATTGTCCTGTCGAGCTTGCTGTCTAAATAAACAAGTCACAGGTTGAATGAAAAGAAATATTAACCCCATTTTATAGCCAGGCTCAGAAAGATATTTGTCCAAGGCCATGCATTAAATTTGTGGCAAAGCCAGGAATTGGCTCAGATCTCCTGAGTTCCAGTCCACTTCTTTAACTGCAACATCACTCTTCTTTTCCTTTGAATAAATTATCCTACCAGCGGTATATGGAGTAGTTACCTGCACTGAGTAGAACTGAGTCTTAAGATTTAAAGGAGGTGTGAAAAAGTTTTGTGTGAAAAATGTTTTGACTGAAACACTTTATCTCAGTGTTCATCCCTCTCCGCACCCCCGTTTTTTGTTTTTAATCCACTGGGGTGGGGGGAAATGTGTAAAAGTGAGAGAATTTCCTCCCATGGTTTTCTCATTTTGTTAATCTAACCCCTCCCCCATTTTGAAAGAGTTACAAAAAATGTTTGTGCTTTTCCCCATTGAAATATTTGAACCTTTTAAATAAAATTAAAAAATAAATTTGGAATTCATTTTCAGAAATTTGAACACTTTTGTCAAAAATCTAAAAATGTCACAAAAATTAGGACTCCCCTTATATTTTCATTTTTTTCCATAAAACACGCACTTTTTCAAGGATCTTTTCTAAAGTCTCTGGCACATTCACTTCCTTGCCCTCAACAGTAAACAGGAGCAAATATTGGTGGCATGTCTGAGGAGACACTAGCTTAAGTAAGAGCCTCAGCTTTTAAGTTAGTTGTTTAACGACATCCTCCACTTTTAGCCTTACTCCTGCTACTAATGTGCAACTCTGCTGTGGCAGATCAAGCATATTATATCAAGTTATGAAATTTTTTTGCACTGCACCAAAACGGTTTGAAAATGAAAAAAAAAATTCCATGTCCTGTTTCTTTGGCTACCATTGGGCTAAGGATAACAGCAATTAAGACATAAAAATTGGTTGTTTAAACAATAACCCAATTTTGCTTGGCTTTGGGAACATCATGTCCCTGTCATAAGTCTTCAGTTCTCAGTTCTTCAGAACTTTTCAATTTCAGATAAGTTTTTTGTCTTGAAATTTTCCATGGGCTATAATTCATTTTGCATGGAGGTTAGTCCCAACCTCTAGGGATGAGATTAAGAAAATTTGCTAGACTTGTTGGGGACAGATTCTCCCAGATAAAATGGTGTAGCTCCAATGAAATCAATACAGTTATGTCAATTTACTCAAGCACAGTAGTTTTCTTTTTGCTTTTAGGAGAAGAAGGGGAACTGAGCTCCCATGTATTCCTCTTCTTATGTTATTTTATCTATCTGACTGTCTGATATTGCTAATGTGCCTATTATCCTGGTATATAAGATCCTTGCGGGGAAAATCAAATAAAATAATTCTGCTTCTGTCTGCTCTCAAACTTCCATTCACTGCTTTACTTAATGCAACTTTGTTTATTTCCATGGGGAGCTTTGATTGGGCCATTCTTCTTTTGCCCTCATCGAGCTTGAGTAAATGATGGGTCTTCCATCATGGCCTGACAGTGTCGGCTTGTTCTGATCTCCAGAGGTAGGGAATATGATAGCTAAATGACTTCTGTCAAGAATGCCTTATCCCTGGCCAATATATGGCATCAAACACTGGTGTGATATGCTCTCTTCAGTCTGTCTTGCCTACAAGGTGGGATACTATGTATTTAGAGTGTTTTCCTGTAGTGTAGCTTAGAGGCGAGTAAATCATGGATCACAGTGGGAAAGTCCATCCAAAGAAATGGCTGAATTCTCCTGGATATTGCTATTTATAAGTCTCAGAGCAGGAATGAATCCAAGAGGGCCCAAAAGACTGTGCTCCACATTGACAACAGAGGGCAAGCTGGCTTATAATTACTTCTCCCTATGAGAATCATCTCATTTTGCTTAGATTCATCTTGAACAGATACTCTTCATCTGTCCATTTATTTTCTCAAGCTCTGAAGCATCTGGAAAACAGTATTATCTGTTCCTGGTGAAAAAGAGACACATAACTTTTACCCTCCGTCTTTCAGTACAGCTCAATTTTTCCATCCCTTATGATGCACAGGGGTATGGAAAAAAATATCAGCTAAGGATTATAGTAAAGCCTCCATATACATGAATGACATGTGGTGGAAAATGAAGTCAGAGAAGCAGAGCTGCAGCTGGTATAAATTATCATAGCTCCATTGCAACTGATAGAGCTATGACAATTTAAAACAGCTGTGGATCTGCTCCTAGGTATCTAGAGATGCATTAATCAATTCCTCCTTGTACCCCACCTCTAATTTTCACTTTAAACCAGCACATCTCTCTAGTGTAGGCCATAAACCAATCTGAACAAGAAATTAAGCATTGCTAACTCCCCTTTAAAGGGTGTTAGCAAACAAACCTATCACATTTGTAGAATCTCTGAACAATTCTGAGGTCTCGTCATCATTCCCATTTCACCATATGTTGATTTTAAAATGCCTTTTATCATTTGAGTCATGATTAGCATTTATAAGAGCTATGGGGATGCATCACACAGAGAATCTATCCCTGAAACAGCATTATTTATTGATCTTGTTTTCAAAAAAGAAATTACCATTTCTATTTCATTACATTGTATTTCACAATGAACTGTGAAATGTACAGTTCACGTCAATAAGGCCCCATTAATTCACACATTAGAGACAGTTGTTACTTATAATGGACATTTTGGATCAATTACATTTAACTGTGTTGCCACTTAGCTTCCAAAAAGCAGCCTCACAAATGAACTCTGGAGCCTGTAGAAACCAGGATAGCATGTTGTACTCATCATGAATCCCTTAAAAAGCCCTGGAAATAGAGTGATTTAAACTCAACATTAATCAGTGAAGCTCAGGCTGGCATCTTGCCATTTCTATTAGAGAATATGGATTTTTACTTTTCAATAGAAAAAAATGGGATCCTTGGCAAACTCACCACATTTCAAGAATTAATCTAAGAGCCAAGTAAAATGGAACCCAAACAATCAAAGTAAGACCAAGCATGGTCTAATGCATGAGACCCTAGACTGGGCTTTGGAGGACATGGGTTCATTTCCTGGCTCAATCACCAATGTACTGTGTGACCTTGAGCAAGTAACTCAGCTGACCTTGTGCATCAGTTCCCCATCTGCAAAATGCAGATAATACCTATCTATCTCATAGAGGAGTTGTGAGTGCAAAAATCAATCCCTGATTATGAGGTGCTCAGTTGCTTACTGGAGTGTGATGAAGGTCTATATAAGTTTCCTAAATAAATGGATTCAGGTTTTCAGATATGCTTTTCAGAACTGCATGGGGGACATGAACCCTTTTCAAATAGATTTGTTCTTTTGTCCTCTTTCTCGTCCTCTCACTGCATCCCTTCATCACAAGACCTAAGAAGATAAGAATGGCTATACTGTCTCTGACAGTGGCCACTACCATGTGCTTCAGAGGGAATGAACAGAAGGACAGTTATTGAGTGATTCATCCCATCATCCAGTCCCAGCTTCTGGAAGCTGGATGTTTAGTGACTCCTGGAGTGTGAGGCTACATCACTGACCATGTTAGCTAACAGCCATCGATGGACCAGTCCTCCATGAACTTATCTAATTCTTTTTCGAACCCAGTTATACTTTTGTCCTTCACAACATCCCCTGGTGAGGAGTTCCACAGGTTGGCTGTGCCTTGTGCTCAGGTCATATCAGAGAAAGGGTTAACTGTAGAAGAGATGTTTTCCTCCTTTATACATCTTAGAAGCTTATGAGTGGAGGACTTTTTGCTTTTTCTGAAATTCCTTTTATTGTGTACTCCCTTTTTCTTTATTGAGTTGTGTGGAATTCAAATTGGGATTATATTGATTATTTGGTGGTTGACTCTTAGTCTAGAAATTTAGACTGTAAACTCTTTAGGGGAAGGGACTGTTTTTTGCTTTGTTTTTGTACAGCACGTAGCACAATAAATTCATGGTCCATGACTCAGGGTCCTAGTTACTCCAATAATACAAATACTAATAATACATTATGATAAAATTTGAGTCTTACTTAAATGACTAATTCTATGACTAATTCTAACATATTCATTATTTGTGGTAGATATTATACAGGCAGTTTTGTAAGGTATTCTCTAGACCAATGTTTCCTCAATGACTGGTCCGTGGACCAGCGCTGGTCCCTGAGATCTCCCTGATACAGTTTAGGAAAGCAGCAAGCCAGTCCCTGGTATCAAAAAGGTTGAGAAACACTGTTCTAGACACATCTTCATTGTTTTGTTTTTTTCTCTGAGGAGATAGATTCTATCCGCTTGCTCAACCTGTCACTGAAATGTAAGCAAAAAAATACAGATGAAACTTCTATAGAAAACTATATAGAAACTGATCTTTCTGTGTCTCCAAATGGAACTGAACTCATGGGCAGGTTTTGTCTTGCCTCACAGCCCCCATCCTGTTCTCACTATCTACCAAAGTGTTGGGGGCGGGAAATGTGGGAGATGTTGAGCTGGCTAAAACTTCACCTGATGCTAGGTCTTTGCTCTCCACAGTTCTTTGTAAGTTTATACTTGAAAATGTTTTTTCAACTATATAAATTGGGTCATCAATTTGATTTCCACTGACAGTAAATTAGATATGTTGGGCTTGGTTCTCTATAGTCCTGGGCACCTGTGGGTGTAAAATATTGGCAAATCAGAATAACATTTTACATCCAATTTGTACTCCCTTTGCATACTTGTAAATTAATATAAAGGGGCAAGGCAGTGGGGAATTGGATGCAAAAAATGTCTGTCTATGCAATGTAAAATGATGGAAGAAAATTAGAAGCTACTGAAAAAGTATGAATGAAATCCAGGATATACTTTTAGCTGTGGAGATGAAAGAAGACTATTCTAAGACATTCACTGATAATAGGCTAGCAGGCTAGCACCCCCTTTGCAATTGAAAACCTTTTCAGTGGTCTGGTGGTGCAAAGTTCTCTAAACCCACTGACTTGGCCACTGCATAGGAGAATCCTCCACTGTCACAGAAGTGCTTTAGGTTCTCTTACATCCACACCTTTCAGGCTGCAAGCACGGGGGCATGACTGGGGTTCACTTATGCCCTCTAAAGGCTGAAACAACCCTTCAATGTTCTGTGCAGCCAACATACATTAGGGCAGCCAGATGGCCCCAGGAATTGCAAGGGGGAATGCAGAAGTGACCTACTGTCACCTTTATAACCCTCTAAATCAACTCCTCTGAGTGCTCCTTGACTATAGTGGCGGCTTAGTGCCAATATAATTTTGCCCAGGAAATTTGAAGTTATAGAAAATGCTACAATCTGTAAAGCGTGTGCTGGGCTTTCCTCTAAATCTTGAATAGTGAGATTTGCATAATTCCGTGTTAAAATTCTTAAACTTTCTTTGTGACTGCAATACTCTGCCTTTACTATTTACTACTTTGTATCCGTAATAGGAATTCTATACTTATGCTTACAGTAAAATCCAGTGTTTTGAATGATTACTCTATTCTTACCATTACCTACTGGTTGTGAAAGGCTTATCAAAAGTCTGGTGTGAGGAACAAAGGTAATACTTTTATCCAAATAAAGAGAGCCATATTTTCCCAGATATTTTTCAAAAGCCTATATATGCGGGGAGAAGGAAGCTTCTGACATTTTTTTTCTGCAGGCCTTAAGGGGTTTTCATTGAGTATTTCAGTGATGAATCAGTTGCTATGTTTTTTTGGTTTTTTTTAAAGATTTAAGTTTCAGATTCGTTGAAGCTGCTAGAAAATGAGAAAGAGAAAGAAGAAAATCTTTCCGTCTAACTGAAATTACAATTGTTCAAGAACATAATGATTTAAATGGAAATATACTGGATTAATAATGTGGGAAATCAGACACTGAAAGATTGGTTAGCATTTTTCATTAGATAGTACTACAGAAGACAAGGGATGAGTTTTCACTTTAGCAGTATGGGTTTCAAAATTTGCCTGTTGAAATCCATTCTTACTGAAGATGTTTGGGGTTCAATAATTATAATTTATAGTATCTTGATTATAGAGCTGGCTGGCTTTAATCTTTTCTCAGTCGTTGGTGAGATTCTGAAGACATGTTCTGAATACTGCTATGTGTACATAGTAAAAACATGTATACAGAAGCCCAATTGGTCCAAGGAACAACAGATTATCTAGTTTTCCATAAGATTTTATTTGTATTAAGAGTCATAAGACATGCAGAAAATTGGAAAGGATACATTTTCCTGACACTCTTCAAGAGTGCCATTACACTAAAAATAATTAATTCCTAGTGCTTGTCAGCTGAAGATGTTGCTCATGAGAAGAGAATATTCACTATTTCCATTAAACTCCAGTAGATGCATATGTCCCAGCACATTCTACAGTCCCCAATGAAATTTCAGCCATCAAATCCAATTTGGCCAGCCATGCAATCTCAGAAAACAAGGTTAATAAGACATTAGAAAAATGATGGTGAATTTGCCCCAGCCTGGCAAATATCTCAAAAGCTACCACTCTTCCGAAATGATGAGCTATCAAGCTGAGGTCCCTTCTGCCTCTGTCTGGTAGCTGTCCAGTTGGAAGTAAAAGATCTTATTATGCTTTTCAAAATTAGTGATGTTTAACCCCAGTATCCAGGCCAACATTCTTTCTCCTAACAAAAGCAAGCAGGTTATCATGTTGAAAGCAATTTTTGATCTTTTATTGAACATACATTGCTTTAAGCAGTTGCTTGAACAGTCACCACTGTAGCAATATGAGACTCACTGCTTTGTAAGGCACTTTTGGAATGCCTTGAAGACAGTGTAAAGCCAAACAGTACTTCACGTAGGGTTTTCTTTTCTACTCATTGTTAACTTTTTCTACCAACACTCACTATTTGCATTGTAATATTTCTGTGCTTCACTCTTAAGCATAACAAAATGCTGGCTATCTGCTGACGATGTTTACTTCATCTCTGCACTTAACGATTTAATTATCAAAGACAGACAGGCAAATAAGATACCAATTTCAAATATGTCCAAAAAGAGCACTCTGTGAATAAAAACAAAAGGTTCCGAAAATTCGTCTTACCCTGCCCCAGTATGTGGCTGCAGCAAATTGCTTTGTTCTGTTAGAAAAAAAAATATTTTAAAATTTGTTCTGTTGGTTATTGCATGGTATGTTTTATTATTATTACTACTTAACATTTTCATTGCAATAGAACCTAGGAGCCTCAACATGTGCTAGGTGCTGTACAAACTTATAGAAAATGACAGTCCCAACGAACTCGCAATCTAAAAGACAAAATAAGTGGAGAGCTGAGGTAAGGGCAGAGCAGATGGGGTAACCATTATAATAGGATGTGCGCTATTCTTAGCCAATCAGGTGTAGTGGCTGCAGATCATCACCCGCTCAGAGATGATCAGATTACATATATATATATATATATTACTAAACAGGTCTGTTTTGAGGAACGACCTGTGAGATATAGTACTATAAGGTGTCACACACCAATGCAAATATGTAAAAAGGACTTTTGTGCAACATCTCATTTTATGTCATATGATCCCATAGCTGAGACATTAATATATATGAAGGAACATTACATCTTTGATCCTTACCTTATTTCAGGCAAAATATAATGGGGAAAAACCTACCTGTATCAAATGGAGTTAATTCTTCATTCCCCCAAAGTACTGTAGTATATGATAATTCAGAGTTAACAGCAGAATAATCTCTTTGCAGTTAATCATGTTTCTCATCCGATCTTGTCTTTCCACCTTTCTTTGTCTTTGTCATGCTCTCTGGAGTTCATGACCATGAATGTCAACCTCCAGGCCGACTGTCAAAAGCAGGGCAGATACCCCAAATGGGTTGTATGTTCTATAATTAGACTGGACCAACCCAGTAACAAATGTGAAATCCTGGATCACTGTAACAGTCTTACTATGGAGTCACAGACAGTCCCCTTGGGATCTCCGGTCTATCTTGCCACCCAGGTAAGCTGGGCTTAGTGATAAATGGTCACATACACCAAAAATCATAAAATATTTAGGTTGCTCCCAGTCCAAAGAGACCAGTCACTTAGCCCAGATCAATTTGTACCTTAGCTCTCTCACCAACGACAACGCCTTTAGCCAATACTGTAATAAACTAGGAAAAAGAAATGAGAGTTATTTACAGGTTAAAGCAAGCAAGTATATATACACAACTGAGTTTCAGTCTGTGATTCAAAAGGTGAGAGATGTAGTAATCTGTCAGTATTTATAGTCTTTGTAGGGATTAACCCAGGTTGACCCTTGGGAGATCTCTGCTTTTTGTTTCTTAGCTCCCAGCCCTTCTGAAAGTCCAAAGAGCAAAAATATGAAAACTCTTCATGTTACGTATTTTTATTTCCCACTTCCAGCATACAAACCAATGGGATGAGGCCTTCTGCAAATACTTCTCCATGGGTGGATGGTTTAACCAGCATCCCTGTCTTTTTATTTTGGTTTATCTTCCATTAAAGTTAGTCACTGAATCTGTTTCATAATAGCCTATGAATTGACACTAAAGTTTACATGCCAATCACAAATCAACTACATCTAATTCTTCATTGTAAAGGAAAGATGAATTCAAAAACGTGTATCATATCAGCCCTGATAAATTCCCTTAGCAGCCTTTCATCCCTCAGAGCTAAATTTCTCTGCATTAAGCTACTGATATTCCTGAAATAGAAAAGAGAATAAGGAAAGGACAGTTGATGCTTTTCTTGTTATGACACCACAGTGATAAATCTCCTTGCACTCATCAAGGAGTTTCAAACATCTGTCTGTTTATAATGCAGTCAGAATTTACAGTCTTCTCCTACGATGAATCAGACTAAGCAATGATATCCCAGTCTGTGTTTTACAGTGTGTACAACTGCAGCAGCAAGAGATGTGGATGAACAAGAAACATATATATTTTGTAGTATTCTAACACACTTTGTCATTTGTCTGAACTTTCTTACTCCCATTTTTATTCCCAAAGATTGGCTGTCCTCTGACCTATGTAGGATAAGTTCCCTTGACACCTGCTGCACTCAATGAAATCTGCTATGAGATAAATTCCATGTTAGAGCTATTTTGATAATTCAATTAACCAGCATGGTAAAACTCCCTTTAGATAATTAAATAAAACTTACCAAGATTTTTTTTCTTAATGCCCATGTTTTTCATGAAACATGCTTGTGATCATCACAATAATATCCAGTGCTGAAAATTCCTGTTCTATCCTTTTAATTCACTCTAATGTGCCACAGATAAAGATGTTGTAACTGAGTAGACATGTTGCCTCTGTCTCAGGAGGCAAAAAGGGGTTTGTTTTTCAGTAGCTAGCTTAACATGATTGACAAGCCCTCTCCTAACACTCTTTAAGATGTAGTCAAACATGTTCAAAGGTATATTATCTGGCAATGTTCTAGCCTGGGGAGATCCTGAGCAACAACACAGAAGCTGCATTCCCTCACTTTCATGCAGCAGAGGAGAGATCCATTTGTGGAGGATTCTCCTCTGGTTCTGAATCTGGAAAGGACTATCTAAAGAGGAAGGTAAGAAGGATGGTCAAGTGAGTGATCAGGGCAGAAGAGATGAGGGTTCAATTCCTTATTCCACTATCCCATTTGTAAAAGGGATAACAGTACATCTCTACCTCACAGGAGTGTGGGTGATCATGGATGCATTAAAAGATCATGAAGCACCCAGACACTCTGGCAATGGGGGCTTGTCACCAGCTCTTGGTGCAGTCTTTCTTGGAATCCAGCTTGAAATTTGCCTACAGTTAGACCAGTCCATAAACTCTTAACCCAAATTAAGTCCCTTATACTTCAGGACTTGCAGGGTACTTGCTAATTTCTTAGAGACCTCCTGGCACGGGACTGTAGACCCCTGTTACTCCCGAGCAGAAAGCTGACAGTTCTGGTAGCTGCATGGGCATGTAGTCAGCCTGATTACCTGTAAGCAAGGAAAGCTCTCCCCTCCCTTCTACCTATGCTTATCGTGTGGTTTGTATGCCCCATTAGGAGGCTATTTACATATCATAGCAGAGATCTGGAGCATTAATATCTATGTATGTAAATCAATGCATTTATATGAACTACAATGTAAGTAACATCGGCATGTGAGTGTTTTGGGAAGGGGAAGGGAGAAGAATGTCTGTATTACTGTACTACTAGTGTAATACTAAACCTAAGCAGAAAGGTAAAAGTAGAAGTTGGACATCAGTTCTTTGATTCAGCATCATTTTTTATTACTCCAGGGATACAACAAAAATGTTGCTAGCATCCTCTCAAGTTGATTTCTCCCCCAGGGTAGAGCTCAAACTTTTAGTTCTATATACCTTATCCCCAGAAAAAAAACCTCCATGCCAATGTCACTCCGGGCAGTCTCGCTGCTCTATATTCTCTACATGAGTTTTCCTACATATTATAACATCACCTTAGCTTTGTTGTACCAATCCATCAGAGGGATCTGATTCCATTCAGCTATAGTGAAATGTCCTTTGGAGCTCTGATGTTGTAATCAATGCCATTGATGTGGCTGTTCTGACATGATGATGCTGGTTGTGATAATTAGCTACTTCAAATACGCTCATCCTACAAACTGTCTCTTCTCTGTTGTTATATCATATGCATTTACATTCAGCATATATAGCTCCTGGTTAGATTTTTGGGGAAATTCGATAAAGAATAAGAAAACCTATCCATGTTCTATAATGCTAGTTAAGGATGAGATCCCTACTGCAGTTTAAATTTTTGGCAAAACTCCCACTGATCAGAGTTTAGTTTCAGGCCTTACATGTGGTCACCCTGGCAACAGTCAACATCTTGCTGTATCAAGTGGTGAAACTATTGATGTGGTCATTTATTATCTTTTCTGCTTTCTGTCCAAAATTCCTCATCACCTTTGACAAATACACATTTTAAAGAGGAACTACACAATGAAGTCTTCTCTTTCGGTCTAGAAGTGCCCAGACTTCTGACACTGAGTGCTGTTTTGGGAAATTGTCAGGAACCCAACAATGACATATACGTTGCAGATGTGTTTACTTGCACTTGTATAAAAGTAAATGCACAAGCCTATACTGATATTTAACATGTTTGATGTTGCATCTGTCTTGTAAATGAGTAGAAATTGGTTCTTGCAATCTAGATTTCAAAATAGTCCAGAGTTGGGAGGTGTATGTGCAGCAAAATGTCAAGGTTAATTTACCTGTGCCCTGTCCCTTTAAGACCTGAAACAAAGGAATTATTTTAGACTTTGTTATTTAGATTGGTTCTATCTTTAAGAAGAATTAAGCAAAATACAGGGAATTACTTCAAATAACATAAAATGCCAAAGGAAAAGAGTATTGTTGTCAAGGTCATACCCAGAGATTGGAAAATGTTGTATTATTTTACAAATTACTTAGAATGTCATTTAATAAAAGTAGCCTTTTTAGCATCCTTAAAATGTACTCTGCCTTCACTATATACTGCACCTCAACCACATAACATACTTATATGGCCTGGCATAGTAGCTGAGTGCGGTCTGAAGTAAACTTCTTTATCTTTATTAGACACAAGAGAGTAACATGAGAGCTGACAAAAGAGTGGAAGAACATGCAGTATTAGATACAGAAGCTTTAATAGCATTCACAAATTTCACTGTCCTTTCATTGGTGATAAAACAGTAAGCTTTTTAATTATCATAACCTGAAAAGTATACCTAAAACGTGAGATCTTACCATTGTCTGAATTTTAACAAGCCCAGATTTCAACGGGTATATCTTTGGTGATGGACCCACAAAGGGGTTTTCAGGTGCATTTTATTTCTCTTGTGCTCTTTGTATTTTTTTTTAAACTTCTGGATAGTTCTGTCCAGATTTTTAAAATGGATGAGCTTTGTTTTGCACTAGAGAAATTCAAGGATTGATTTATGCGTTATACTATAACAGAGCTCCACAAAATAAAAGCAGTAAGGAGCCCCTAATTTACATGGCTTGGATTTGATTTCCATTTTACAGTAAACAAGATTTACCAGTTTCTTCCTAAGAAATTTTTTTTTTCATGTGAGATTAGACAGTTATCGTGAGACTGCCTCCCCTTTGCAATGACTTTTTTAGGCATGCCAAGAGAATCACAGAAAAAGTGATTTGTAAAAGAATTACATTCAAAGTCACAAGACGAGCACAAGAAGGGAGAACTACACTTTTTCTTAATTGTCACTCTTGCTTAACTTGTGTAAGGACTCAAAGGAATATTTTTTTAATTTGAAAGCAACATTGTTTTTGCAATGTGAGATACTGAGCTGGGAGCAGCTGGTGTTTAAAGCCAAGATTTCCTTTTTTATCCCACTTTCTTTCATTTCAGACTGGAGCTCCCTGGGGCAATGAATAAACTGGAGCTGGGATAGTTCCTGGACAAAATTTTACTTCAAAGAGAAAGCAAACGCCTTTTCTTCCAATAAACTAATTTCTCCATTTGATGATAACAGGCACCAAAATTTAACTAGTTTTGAAGGTAAGGTTTGTGTTAGGTGTTTTTTGAAATAAAATAAACAAGACAACATAACTCTAAAATAAGCAATAAATATTGCAGCTGTAAAAATGGAAATTATTTTAAATGTTCGAAAAAATGAACAAAAATATTTATTTTGAAAACCTGAACAGATTTCCCCACCTTTTCTGACATAAACATGTTTCGTGTCAGAACCTTGATTGTATTAGATGGATTTATAATCCACAAAACCAGAAGTTTTTCCTTTTTAGTTCACCCTTTCTCAACTTTACACCTGCTGTGTCTTTACTATCTGAATAGTCCCATTGAAATGAATGTGTCTACTTACATCGTAAATTACCACTCAATTTAAGTGGGGTTGGCACAATGCTAAAAGAATCTCTAGATGTTATCCTGGAAATTCCCTCCAAGCTTACTACAAATTCAGTGGAATAAGGTCTGATTCTTCAACCCTTACTCATATGAGTTCTGAAGTCAACAGGAGTTCTAAGAATGCAGGGCTTGCTGTCTGCAGGATTGGGCTCCTGTTGTGCTAAGCACTGTACAAATATAATCCCTGACCCAAACAGGTCACAATCGTGGAAACCCACAGTCATCTAAACCTACTTTACATCTAAGCACTACTTTCTGAGCTAGCCTCTAGCTCCCACCCTATCTGTTGCTAGTTTGGTACTTCGGAGAGTGACCTGAGGTTCTCATCATTATGCATTTCACTTTTTGTGATTCTTTTAAAAATGTTAACCTTTATTTTCAGGGGAGAAAAACAGAGCATCTATCTGTTAACTTTTTTATGATTCTATCTGATAGTGCAGGAGCCACCTATGAGATGTGAGAAACTAACAAGATTTTCCATTAGTAAATCACCTCTCACAAAGTTGACAATTGAAGCAATTTCATTTCACCATTGACAAGCTAAGACAACAATTTTTCTTCAGTACACTTCTTAAATTTCTGAACAGTCTTATGCACAGGCTTCATCTTCAACATATAACTGAACTTAGACAAGTTTATTGTCTAAAGATAAAAGCAGTACAATACCAAAATGAGACATACATACACTCCTGCCAGGAAGCCATTCTTATCTTGCACCACGTTCCCAGTTCATAAAAGGTGTGTGCTTCAAAGACATGCATTTCAGCTTGTAATATTTATTGCATGGTTTTACAAAAATCTTTATGCGTCACTAAAAGTTTAACTCATTAGTTTGTCCATTTTTGTCCTTTGTAGGTCCTTATACTTTCCTATATCTCATTTTGAATACTACATTCCAAGTGTTGATAATCCATAAAAACTCCCGAACTATACTTGATACAAAGAATTCATGTATTTTTCCTGTTTTCTAATGCCTAAGCTGATTTCAGCTTTGCAAAATGTTGAGGGATGCTTGATGTGGGTGAACAGAACTGTGGGAAGAGCATAATACTTACTTAACAATTTCCTGACATATATAAAATGCATATTATATTAATACCATGCAGAGAATACCTACTTAAGTGGTGTATACTACACCTAATATATATGTATTGGCTAACAAACGATGTAGTTAAAAAGCATTGATAGTTTCCACCCCAGCTCTGTACTATTACAGATCCGTGTAGGAAGTAAGGGTTGTGAGAAGTGGTTGGTAATAAATAACATTTAATTCATATCACAAACATAAACTTCTTCCTTTTAGGTTCCGTACAATCTGAATACAAATTCCCTTACTTTCTTGGACTACTAGCTGGTATCCTGTGACCTACTGTCTTTGCTGAAATCCATCTTGGGAGTTGCTGTCTTCAGAATTTACAATTTCTAAGGTTTTCCGAGGTCACAGATAAAATGCATTCTTTAACACCTCTATCCAAAGGCAACTTCACATGCTCCACCTTTTGTTTCTCTTTTAAGTAAGTAAATAATCATCGAATTTCAATATTGATGAACGCTTAACTTTAGATATGGAACGGAGGAGAAGAGTCATCGCTAACTATTAAAGCTGTATAAAATTCAGTAGTTTCATATGAACATTGTGGTTGATTACAATTCTGATGAATTTGCTCTCTCCAGCATCTTATTTTGTGGCCCAAGTTCAAACTGCCCTGTGGTGAAAAGGAGTTTCACACTCATTCTCATAATGAAGCAATATACTGATTTTGTCATGAATATTGTGATTGTTGATGGTGAATTCAAAACCTCAGCTCCTGGAGACAGTTGATTAGGTGAGAATTTCAGTTTTCATTTTAAAAGTATGTTATATACACAATGTATAGTTGGAATAGACATGCTCCTGGGCAAGGAAGTTCTGGACCTCTGGATAGAACTATGCGAAAGCATGGGGCATGTTTGCTTTAATGGGTGTGTGAACTCTTCACAAGCTGGAATCACAAAGGGATTCATCTGGCTATGTGCCTGCATTGAAATGAGGAGGTGACATCTAGCTAAAATGCCCCCAGAATGGGAAAAGATGCACAGGTAAACAGACAGGCCAAAACAACGCAGTCTGGGATAACAGTGTGAGGACTGTCAGAAGTGGTATAACTAATCTGAGGTAGGGATGTATCCACATGAATTTTATACTCGTTTAGCTTATTCCAGAGTTATGTTGCTTCCAAAGTGAGTTAATTAAAGTGGGATAAGATGCTAGATAATTTTTTTAAGAACTTTTGAGTGTGGATGCAAGGCAGTTTACACTGAAAAAAACCTTCCTGTACAGACAAGGCCTAAGATTGTGTACCAACAATGCACAGAATCCCATTGTTGTATGATCCAGTAAGCAGCAATGCACCCATTTCTACTGAAGATACATTCCTCTTCTGTGTCACCTGAATTTTGGGAGATTTTGGTGATGTGAGCTTCTTGAAAGTTTTGCCCCTAATGTGGAACTGAAGCTCATTTCCGCAGGTCATAAGCTCCTTTCAGGCAGGGCTTGCTCCTTTTCTCCCTTATGTGGGGTAGCAGAAAACAGCAAAATTTGTCCAATGGACTTTAAATATATTAGTAGGTATCTGACTTTGGATATGATGGTACTAGCTGAATTTTAAAATAACTAACGGGCTTATTTTGTCACCTTTTACTCACAGTAGTACTTTACTTCTTGAGTAACCCCATCTATTGTAATGGACTTATGAGAGTCATAAGGGTCCCAGAAAAAAATGTTTACTAATAACCTCTTTACCCCACTGTGTTAATGTAGGGAGGAGTTTATTTGACTTGCCCACAGGCCATTCTGATAAAGCTTGTCATCCACTCCACACAGATTAAGGAATGACGGAATCTCCTATTCTAAGTATAATGAAAAGATGCCAGAGTGGTGAATACTGTTGATGGCACCTGCTGTAGCAGAGCTGTGCTCCTTTTTCACAACATAATTCCACTTCACGTGAAATGTGTTTGGTTTTCTCTGAAACTCAGAACTCAGACTGTCCAAAGGTGTGAGGAGATTCATGAACCTTTTGAACATTCTGAGACCAATACTGAATGAAAGTGGGGCCCATTTATGATTTTACTTGAAAATCATAAAAAAGCTAGTATTGCCTACCCTAAACATTCAAAAATCAAAAGATTGGCTTCTAAATTAAGATTTTAACAATAATTAATTTGGGGTCCATTTTATTTCTCTTCTGGTTTGTGGGCCTTTAGAATGCACTTGGATCACATTCTCAAGCTTTTTTTCCACAGCCATGAGGCCTGGAATTGTATAGACTTGTATGAAAATGTCTGTTCAGTGTTGCATGTTTTTGTCTTCCACTGAGTTGGTAGAGAGAAGAGGAAGTTACAGAAAATCCACTGCTGCTATCTAGGGCTCAGCAGGAGATTAGTGAGATAGACAGCAAGGTAAGGGCACTGTGCAATGCAACAACATCTGAAATGTTCAGAACAGACTGATTACTGGATGTAGGCAGGAAAGTGGGCAGGAAAATCAGATAATTGCTTGCTTCATATGCACCCCTATAGGCCCAGATCATGGGGTCATTTTTGAGCCTTAATTTTAGTATATGATTCTCTGGCCTTCTCTGTTCTTTGTCAGCTTCTGCTAAATCCAAAGAATCTCAAATGAAATTGTGCCATTTTATTTTTTCACTGAGTACCATACAGTGGACACAGATGTGAAGATTCTCATTTCAGAATCTGAACAATACAATAGCAAATTGATTTTAAAACAAAGCATAAGAGGTGCATGTCCCAGAAGAAACAAGCAGCCGACTCAACAGAAACAATACGCTCTGTAGAGGGAATCACTTTGCAGCGGAGTTACACATTTTTATATATCTATTCAATACACCAAATGAAAATAGATTCCAATATATGAGGGAGGAAGGTAGAAGGAAGTCAATAATGATGGCTTTAATGTCTTAAATGAATGAAAACCTGACACACTGTTTGAAAAGAGTCCCAACTGTGTTGTTTCATGAATTTTGAGTTCTAAAACATTTGCTGATTCTCTTATGTTAAGGTTTAGTCTGTCATAGATGTCACTTCAGTTTGGATGGATTCAGGTACTCATATGAAAGAAAGTTCAGGCAGAAAGGTTGACTCCCTGAAATGTGCTATCTTTCCACAAGAAAATAAATCTGAACTTTGGATAGTATTTTCTTCATTTTTGTAATTTTTTTTTGTTTTTGTTTTCTGAAAAACATCTCACCGCCGTCTTTTGTTTCCTTTTTTAAACTATTATTTTATTTGATCAGATGCTTTCAGCACCAAGATTCAGAAAGTAATCTATGCTTCATAAAAAGGTAAAGTCATACTACACTTGTGGTGCAGTCATCCAGCAACATCTGTTGAAAGTGGCATTTAGTAGAGGATATTGCAGTCTTTGTGCTCAATACTGTATAGCTGATCAGAAAATTATTTTTCTCCCCATGGAGAATATTGACAAATGTTGGGGGAAAATTGTTGAAAATTGACTTTGTCCAAAAAACCCCGCTCAAAACTAATTTTTTTTAGCTGAAAATGTTTGCTTTTTTGAGGGGGGGGGGGGCGTTGTGTGTAGTGGCAGTAGTATATTTTGGAAAACAAAAATATATTTTGAGGAAAGTGGACACTTAATGTGAAAATTTTTATTTTGTCAAAAATCCAATTTTTTGTTTATTTTTTAAAGTTGAGATGGGAAATTTCCAACCAGTCCTATGTATCCAGCCAGTCTTTTGTGATGAGCCAATTAAGTAACAAACCTCCCAAAATGGTTTGTGGTGGTGGTGTATTGGAGTTGGTCCCCAAAATGTGTGTAGTTGATCAATAATTATGTAGTACAAAATTCTTTTACATTCTCAAATACTATTAGTCATATTATGCTATCCTAAATATTACAAGCCAGAATTTTGATGATTATTGATGGAAATATTGTTTGGTTGGTTTGTGAGTGTATGGTGAAATAGATGTTTACTGACACTTACTGATATAAAGCCAATCCTTCCCAGCCTACCTATAGGTAATAGGGTAATAGGGTTTGTGGCCAGTTATCAGTTTTCTGAAGCATTCAGTCCAACCTGTGCCTTGTCCTGAAACGGGAAATTTACCATAAAGCTTAGCTTCTGATTTTCAACAGAATTCTGAATCAGACAGAAAGAAGATTTGAATCCATCTCTTCTACCTCACAAGTGAGTAGCTTAATCACCAGACCATAGAGTAGCTCTCATACTCTCTCTCTTTTATCAAATAAATATTTATGCATTTGTATACAGTGAAACAGCTTCAACATCTCTTTGAGATTAGAATAACATGTAGCCTGACAGTGGGGTTTCCTACCAGGTAGGGGGTAGATTTGAGTTCATGTTCCTGCTCCAATGGATATATAAGTGAAACAGTTTCAACAGGAGAGACTGAGAACAATCCACCCCAGAATATTCTATAGTCTGGTGATTAGGCTACTCACTTGGGAGTGGGGAGAATTCAAATCCTTGCTCCAAAGTAGGGATTGCAAACCTTGGACTTCCACATTCCAGGCAAGTGCCCCAACCACTGGGCCAAAAGTGTTGACACCGGGATGTATACACACACTTTTCCAATAATTTATTAACATTTTTGGAACCACACTAATTTTTTTTTTTCCATTTTTTGGTCTCTGGTCAAATTGAAAATTATTCATTCAACCTTCCCTAGTGGAGACTACACTTATGCCACCAATGAGTTCTATTGCTGATATAATTTTAAACAATTCCCAGACAGAATAATCTATACCTGCTGCAAAAGGACTTTTTTCACAGTATAACTGCACTTGTATTGATGGGGCGTGATTATTTCCATACTCCTATCAGACATAGCTCTGCTGGCAAAACTTTCTAGAGTAGACCAGGCCTAAGTCAGTGAGAGTTGCAGGCATGTAGGACCAGATTTTTTTAAAGGTATTTGGATGCCTATCTTTATATTTATGCACCTAAATACTTTTAAAAATCTGGCCCTTTGTATCACTTAGAATCTGGCTCTAAAAGGCTGAGAAATTACATAATGAGTTTTCACTGTATACTGTAAAGGCTAACTATTTATTTTTAATTGTCTTTGCATTGCAATCTTAATTGAAGTAATTAACTTCAGAATTATTGGTTGGCTAGTGATGCTGATCTGAGCAGGAATGCTATTTCTGTAACAACTTTCGAATTTTTGATAAATCTTGCAACCTTTTCTCAATCTAACAGGTCATTGCAACATACCACTATGAAACCCTATTAAAAGCATTGATTAAAATATTAATAAATAAAACACAATTACATTATAATTCACTGTTATTTAAGACAGTACAACCAGCACCCCACAAAATAATTGGCATATGTATAACTACATGAAAATATACTGGCAATAAGCAAAGTAACTGAATCTCCCCTTTCTTAACCAGGAAAATAATTTGTATGTTTCCCTTGTGCAATTTGATGGGTGAGAAAAATAGAATTATAAAAATGTGTTCAGTAATATTAGTCTTCAGTGTTCATTTCTTAATCATTTCTGGCAATCTGCCCATGTCCTGTGTTAATTATTCCTATTAGTGTCATTCGTGGTGGTGCTTACTGATGGGGAGCCATGGGTTACCTAACTAACCCTGAAACATTTATCCACAACTACTTTGCAGTTGTATTTTGGATGTAGGGAATAGTTACGGTGTATAAGAGAGGAAGTGGAAACTTAATTGTGAACTACTGTTGCAGTACATTATAGTGTGCTTAAAAGAACAATGTAAAGTAATGAATGGGAGAATAGATGATTTCTCCTGAGAAAATTTAGAGGAGAATGTTTCATTTTTGAAACATTTCAGTTACCAAAAGCCCAGTTTTCAGCAAGACAATATGGATTTCAACTACTGAAAAATTTCAATAATGACTTTGAAAATGATTTCAGAAAAAGTTTGGAGACAGGGCCTGAAAATTTCACAGAAAATATTGATAATGTTGACAATTTTCCATGAAAAAAAAAATCCAGGCAAAAAAAGTTGACTTCCTATCTGAGATGTGTGCACACCAACATCCTAACTCTTGATTGCACAAATGCTCCCCCAGTCCTGTTCGGTTTGGTCAGACTGGTGGAGGGATGGATATCTAAGTCCTGGGATCCTGAGGGTTGGTGAGAGGAGGAGTCCTTTCTTTTCTAGTAAAGAACATAGGGGCAGGGCTGGTGGAGGAGCAAGAACACTTCCTAGACCCTGGGAATCATTTGACCCAATGCTACGACCATGAAAGAAAGAGGAGAGGTTGCCTGGTGAGGTGAGGAAAAGAAGAGGAGGAAGAGGGAATCCTAAAAGTGTCAGTGAATGTGGTTCTTGAGATTAGCCTGTGTGATGTCCTGGTGATGTAGTGAAAGATCTTGGAGTCATTGTGGATAGTTCTCTGAAAACATCTGTTCAATGTGCAGCAGCAGTCAAACAGGTCAACAAAATATTAGGAGGCGCCACTAGGAAAGAGATAGATAATAAGACAGAAAATATCATAATGCCTCTATATAAATCCCTTGTATACCCACATCTTCAATATTGTAGGCAGATCTGGTCACCCCATTTTAAAAAAAGGGCAACAAAAATAATTAGGGGTATGGAACAGCTTCCTCATGAGGACAGATTAAAAAGATTGGGCCTCACCAGTTTTGGGATCAGAGAGGAATTTTTTCCCTTTGGGCCAAATTGGCAGTGTCTCCTCCATCATTACGGAGGCTCAGTTTTAGATTAAAAGGAATGAACATAGTAATTTAAAATGTTAGGAGGAAATCTAAGAATGTTCAGGTCAATACAGCTTGCAGCCAGAGTTTAATGTGGATAAAAGCTGAAACAGCCAGCTCCCACAGTTAAATATGAACAAGAAACCCAGGAGATGACCAGTAGGGTTCACCAGTCTGTAGGGAGACGTGGTAATCTTATGTCTTTATAGACAGAAATACCCTTCACATGTGCCCTCATTCCCCTTTAAGGCAAGAGGATTCAGAGGTGGTCTGAATCCTAGGGGTTAGGCTAAACAGGATCAGCCTGGATTTATTGGACATATGCTGTGGACCATTTAATTTTCCACTTGATTCAACAAAATGCCTGGTGTTTGAGAGGGAAGGGGATGCATTGTTAATGGCAATACATTTTCAGTCTGTCCATCCACATGTCCGTTTCATTCACTTTCATGTCCTGATCAATGATAACATACCAGACAAAGTTGATTTTATGTTAACTTTGCACTAAAGACTTTATATTCTGATCAGTTTTTAGATGGATTAATCTATTCCTCAAAAAATAGAATATTTTCCAAGGGATTGGATAGCTTGGGGGATTTTTCACTTCTATGGTCCTAGGTCATATTTGAATCACTTTGGGAATGACCAAAATCCATTACCAGAGTTGTGTCCAAATAGAACCTTGTATATGAACCCTGGATAAGGTTAGGTCTGAATTACAACAAAGGACTTAACTCTATACCCTGCTGTGACTGGGTTCCAGGAGAGACACACTGAGATTACTCAATTAAGGCAAACTGCAAAGAATGGGGCAGACAATCCCCAAAGCCTGTGGTCATTCAAGTACTTAGATCCACCAAACTAGCCTCAAAACATCTTCTATAATACCTCACCGGTTACCCAGATGCCAAAACACAGTTCCCTCATAGCAACCGAGCTATTCCTGAAAATCTTATTCATCATATAAGAAAGTTCTACCAATCCCAAAGGATCGGGCACATCTCCTCCCGAGTTAATGAATATTTCAGATTTTACCCAAATACACACTTATCGCCAATACTTATTAATTAAACTAAAATGTATTAAAAATAAGAGTATTGGTTAAAAGATCAGTATACATACAGACATGAGCACAATTCTGAGATCAGTTTCATAGTACAGATGGTGATACTTGCAATTGCTAAGAGTTCTTTCAGAAATAGTCCATAGGTTATAATCCAATGTTCATATTCAGGGTGATCCAGATGGGACTGGAGATCTCAATCTTATGACTCAAGCTTCCCCTGCATAAAGCATCAGACTGATCTGAGATGAAAGGATCAAGGCCCAAGAGTTTTTATACAGATTTCTGGCAGCCTCCTAATCATACAGTCCTGTGTGAACAGTAGGCTTTTGATATAACCTTCTGTTTCCCAAACATCACCGGTAATTAACTACTTCAGTGATTCTCAGTCTTTTGTACTGGTGACCCCTTTCACATAGCAAGCCTCTGAGTGTGACCCCCCTTATAAATTAAAAACACTTTTTTATGTATTTAACACCATTATAAATGCTGGAGGCAAAGCAGGGTTTGGGGTGGAGGCTGACAGCTTGTGACCCCCCATGTAATAACCTCATGACCCCCTGAGGGGTCCCAACCCCCAGTTTGAGAACCCCTGAACTACATGGATTATTATAAGGCAGGGATCAGCAATCTTTGGCATGCGGCCCATCAGGGAAATCTGCTGGCGGGCCAGGACAGTGTGTTTACCTGCAGCATCTCAGGTTCGGCCGATCGCAGCTCCCACTGGCCATGGTTCACCATTCCAGGCCAATGGGGGCTGCGGGAAGTGGCGGCCAGCACATCCCTCTGCCCACGCCGCTTCCCGCAGCCCCCATTGGCCTGGAATGGTGAACCGCGGCCAGTGGGAGCTGCAATTGGCCAAACTTGCAAACGCTGCAAACTGTCCCAGCCCACCAGCGGATTTCACTGATGGGCCATGTGTCAAAGATTGCTGATCCCTGATATAAGGTAAGGTAATTTATCCATTAAGCAGTTTATTACAAACTTTAAAAAGACATATAGACAATGACACTATTTCACCCAAGATTCATCTAAATGCTAATATTCCCTTGTGATCTCCGAATCAATCGCTATAGTAATAGACAGGAACTGTCTATTTATATCTTGTTAGATATAAAAACATGTAAACAAACACATATAATTAGTATCCCCTCTAATTCTCTAACAATACAGGTTTGCATTTCAAAGTTTTAGCCTATCTAATATGGAATGGCCCTAATTGCCATTTACATACTTTTCTAACATGTCTCTAAAGGTTGACTCTGGGTCATGTAGCCTACGAGCTGATTACCCCTTTCTGGGCATGTGTCTCACCTGCCCAAACTAGAAGTCCAAAAGAGAATCTCTTTGAATTTCAGGAAAGCTCAGATTCAGATCTGAATCCAGATTCAAACTCCATGAGTCAGTCCTATAATTATCATGACTATGTGATGGCTGATTAGCTGTACAATGAGTTTGTAGTCTGGCAGTTCCTAGAAGGCAGGAGTCTATTTCACAAAGGATACATCTACACTGGAATAAAAGACCTGTGGCATGGCCATGGCTGGCGTGGGTCAGCTGACTTGGGTTTGCAGGGGTCAGACTGCAGAACTAAATATTTTTGTGGCGAGATTTGGGCTTGAGCTGGTGCTCAGGCTCTGGGACCCTCCTCTTCCCCCTTCCGCAGCAGAGTTCCAGAGCCTGGGCTCCAGTCAGAGCCTGAATGTCTACACAATTAAACAGCCCCATAACCTGATCCCCTGAGCCAGAGTAAACTGACATGAGCAAGCCATGGAGGTTTAGTTGCAGTGTAGACATACCCAGAGTGCTCCACTTCAGTGGATGCTGTCTCCCTTTTGTTGTCAGTCTAAGCAGAGAGGTCCATTTACTGAATGGGAATGGAGACTAGATTTTTTTCTTTTACTGCCACAGATAACCCAAGAGGTAGAAGCATAGTGAGAAAAGGTGGGGAAATTTGCACTGCTGCTGTCTATATATATTTTGTAGCTAAACAAATAACACTAGATTTCAGTGTTGTCATTCTTATGCAGTTTAACAAGCTAGCTGTAAATTTAAAAAAAAATAAGCTTGTAACATATAGCATAACAATGTTTTCTATAGCTGGGAGCAATAGGGTTGGGGGGAGAATATTCACAGTCCATGATAAGTCCTCAACTACTCTTGTGTTTCAGGGTTTCAGGATTTTTTTTTCAAACAATTCATCTCATCTCTAAATGAATTATAATCAAATTCAAGTCATTGTACCTCTTTTCACATCAATAAGGCTCCCATTCCATGATGGTACAAAGGATTATACTCAGTGCTAATCACTAACTGTACATTTGACTATACGTCCATTTCCTGATGTGATCAAAGTGCCACAACATGTGAAGTATAGCAATCAAATGTGGTACTTCAGAATGTAAGTAAAACTGTAAAGCATGAAAAGGCATTGCTACAATGCTTAGTATATATATTGCTCAATGTTACTTAACATGTCACCATTCTTTTCTTTTCTTGCAAAAGGTAACGTTCATCTAATATGGATGACCTTCTGCAACAACCGACACTTCAGGACCCTTTTTAAATGCTTAGCTCAGACAGTGTGGAAACACAGAAAGGGAAATGTATTCTGTGGTCTCAACGCCAAATAAAATATAAAATAGAAGAATTGGGTCCCTTAATGTGGACCCCAATGAGCCATCACAACCCTTGATGAAAGCACATGGCAGCTCTTGAAATGGCCAACTATTATATTCAACAAGAGTACTAGAGGAGAGAGATTTGAATCACCGGTGGCCAACATCAGTTGGTTAGGTCAAAGAATGACCAGTACAAAGAAGAGAATTGATCGATTTCAGATAGACAGTGGGGATAAAAACAAAGAAACAAGAAAAATGTAAGACACTTAAAATCTCTAGTGAATCTTCAATTATGAAAAGGGACCCCCTAGAAAACCAAGTGCATGCCAGAAATGCGTGCAGTAGGTTAGTGGTGAGATATAAAGTGCACAATCCTATGACTTTAGCAAAAGCTTTTTCTGCTGAGGTTTGACAAGAAGATATAATAAATACTGGGAAACATGACTGAACCTTTTCAGAGAAAGAAATCCTAGTCGGCAAAATAGTTTTGATTACTACTCTGTATCTCTCAGATTATGCAGTCTAAATGTAGCATAACTGTGATGTAAACAGTGACTAGGTCTTCTGCTGCCCCTCTGCACAGGCTGAATTGCACCCTGCATCGGTGCGCAGAAAATATATTGTTTACAATGTAGTTGGCCTGATGTCCTTCCAGTGATAGCGATTTTACACTGGCTAAACATCATTAATTTCAATGAAGTTACAACTGATTTACACCCCAAGTGAGATGAGAATCAGGGGTAGATGGGGAATTAGCTCAAATGGTAGAGTGCTCGCTTAGTATGTGAGAGGTAGCGGGATTGTTGCCCGCATTCTCCAAGCTGCTGCTCTTTCCCTCCCATCTCTCTTTTTCCCGGGGGGAGGGATATCTCAGTGGTTTGAACATTGGCCTGCTAAACCCAGGGTTATAAATTCAATCCTTGAGGGGGCGATTTGGGGCAAAAATCTGTGTGGGGATTGGTCCTGCTTTGAGCAGGGGGTTGGACTAGATGACCTCCTGAGGTCCCTTCCAACCCTGATAGTTTATGATTCAGACCCCCTATATCCAGGTAATGAAAGCACAGTATCTATTAGTGGCCCAATGTTTGGAGTTCACATCAGCAATGATGTACTGACATTCCACATAGATTTTAACTTGGCATCTCTAATGAATTCATTACTTGTTTACGTGGGTTAGGACTTTGAGTTTGCATAAATGAGAGCTTAATCCAAATGTGTTTTGCTTCTGGGTATTTTTGCCTTGTGAATACTTTTGCAGTTTAGTTGTAGTTTCTTCCTTTCCTGCTTGGATCTTACCCCTCGGGTGTCTGAATGGATAGCTGTGCACACTAATTCTCTTTTAACCAACAGGTAAGAAAATACACATAGCTAAATTCCACATGCAATTATAAAATATGGGTTCAAACTGCAATCTTGGTTAGAGTAATGTAAAAAGTGTAATATTTAAAGCAAAATATGCAAAATTTGCACACAAAAAATTGGGGCGGGGAGAGAATCAGTGTGTTGATTTATATATTTTGACATAAACAAATGGTAGTTTTCAATAGTGGAAAAAAAACTGGTGCAGTCTACATCTGCAGAGGGAAGTTAAAATTAATAAATTTCTGTTTCCCTGCCTGAAAATTTCTGTGTGCTGGTTGCTATATATGTTAAACAAAATCCTTACAAGTTGTTGGAAGGGTATCTGTGCTGAAATATGATCTTAACAAAAACTGAACTCTCCAAAGTGGGTCATGAGCACTTGCTGTTGGAGGATCTGATACTTTCACCCTTTCTTACCTTGAATAGTTCCTTACTGCGCAAGTAATTCTGTGAAGATCAATGGGAGTGCTTGTGGAGATAAGTACTACTGAATATGAGTAAAAGTCATAGGATCAGGTTCAGAAGTAGTAATCTGAAGATGACTGCTCTTCTGTGCAGGTGGATGAGAAGCATTTAGAATGGTTTTGTTTTGTTTTTGTTTAAAAGAAATAATGGATTAAAATCCAATGGAACCCTATTTTTTTTAAAAGAAGCTTAGTCATTAATTATATATTGCTTTCAGTGTTTGCCATTAAAACAACCTTTGGCAACTTATACTACACAATGGTATGGGAAATGTCAGTTTCCTCCTACATTTAGAACAGGAAATACCAGGCAATTCTTTGGCATCATTTGACAAATGTTGACTTTTTAACGGCAACTACTGTACTTAAATCTGAACCTGTATAGATTATTTGTGGGTGTGTGCATGTGTGGTGCCCTTGATGGGAACTGGAAGGAAATCTGTCATATTCAATCCAAAATTACACGAGCCTGGTTTAATAAATTTTCTCTTATATAAGTTATTTCTGGTTTTGCTATACACTGCTGCCCTCAACCTTATACCTTGCATATCTGTGCAGTTAAAATCAAAAGGCTCAGTTCTGATCTTGCTTACGCTACTACACATGAGTAAGTAACTCCATCAAAGATGTTAGGGTTACATCATGTAAAACTGGTGTAATCGAGATTAGACTCTAAACTGGAAACCCCTAGAGAGCATCTGCCCTCTAAAAGGTCTGTTTCCTGGGAATGGTTTTGGACACCTGCCAGTCACCTGGCATTCTGTAGTGCTTTTAGTATGAAACAATCTGCTGCATGGCTCCATTGAGGACTCTTGGATGTGTTAGTGTCAAAATTGCTCTGGCAAATAACAGACACGTGGCCAAAAAGAGGTGTGCTGAGTGCATTTGTGACTTACATGGCACAATATACAGTATGTAGTACAAATATTGCTATTCAGTTGAATCAACATGCTTCCAGTTTTGTGAAGAGATTGCAGAAGGATGAACATATCTGCAATGAGCTGAAAAATATTTCCAAATCCCAGTTGTTTCTGACTATGTGGCAAACTTATTTTATTTTCCCCAAAATAATATGGATGCATAAAAACACCAAGAGAAGAAGACAAGAGGGACATTTGCTTAATGGAACATGAGATAAATCTATTAATTTGGGATGCTGAATTTGGATATATATTTTACACTATAAATTCTTGTGTCATATATTATCATTGCTGTGTTTTGAATCTCTAAACAACAGGATGTTAGCAGTTTATTCAAGCTACAATTTTCTCATATCCCTTTCCAACAATAATAACAAATCTTTCAACTGAAACTTAGACTTATTGTACTTGTTTTTAATTTAGCTCAACTTGCATCTGAAAAGTAAGAAGATAAAAATGTCATTTTCTTAGTTAGCAGATTTGACTTCTGTGTGCATTTGGAGTCATGTCTGCCGTTAGTGACAAAAATAGGTTTTTACCACTTTTAACGCACTCTTTTCCATGTTGGCTTTGAAGTGCTATCAGAGATAAAGCTGTATTCTATTCTGGGTTGCACATGTCAGTATTATGGTTAAGAACTAGAAGAGGGGAAATCAATCAAACTGTTACTGCAGATTGCTTAAAATATCTTTAACACAGTGTTTTTGATAGGAACCTATTCACACTTTTTCACAGGTAGCTTTTGATATGCACAGGTTTTGGTATGTTGCAGTTATAGCCCATTTCCATAATATAGTTGCATCAATATCGTGATTTATACATTGTATTAGGTTTGGAACCATTTGGGGTGGATCACCGGCTCAGGAAAAAAAACAATAATAAAACTTTCACCTAGTGGATTACCTCCCTGCTAGGTTTTATTCCAAAGGCTTAATACACATTGATTATAATGAAGCAAAATATTTTTACATACAACATGAAATAGGCAGAACCCAAGGGTCATTATGGGCAACTTTGCTTTAACAAAGTTTCCTTCTTTCTTTCTGAGTGCCTGGCTGGACTTTCAGTCCCCGGCCTCACTTCATTACTCTGCCCTGTACAGCTGTGGGAGTTAATTCTCCCCCTGCTAATATTCTGATAAGGCCTCTGCACTCTCTCTTCTTAGCATATTTCTCCATATCATAGCCACAGAATGATTTCTGTGCTATATTTCCATAATGATATTTTAGATTAATGCAGTATATAAAAGCCTTTTGCCTTTTCTTATTTGCAGGAGTCATTGCCTCAAATGCTAATTGAGCTCTGCTATCACAAATAAACTGCCATGTGCCTCTTCTTTGGAAATCAGACCCTGATGATTTTGGTGACAACCTCCATAGCTATTCCTAAGACAAAAGTAAAAATGTATTTCCTGAGTTTAGTTAAATGACATTTCAGTTGAACGACTTGTTAGTTTGCTGGATGGTTTAATTTTCTTAGAAGTCTCTCTCTACCCATCTTGAGTGGTGCAACCTTAAGAGAATTTTAAAACACGTAATTCCTCTTTGTGGATGTTGATAGCATGCAGTCGTAATCCAACAGCTGCTTGCTTCTATATCTATGAAATTCCGTAGAGACTAATGTTATGTAGTGTTCCCATCAAAGTCACTAGGAGTTTTCTCACCAACTTCAGAGAGGACAGGATCAGGTGCAATATCACATAACAATAATGATTATTTTCTCATTTACTATACCTGAGTAAAATCCATCCTCATTCCGTTATTTGTCAGCATTTAATCCAATTAAAGTATTAATATAGGTGTGATTTTAGGTGTGAGCATGTGATTTTCTATCTCAAAGGGAGCTGCTGGGGGTGCCTTTTGAAAGTCAGGACACTTATTTAGGAGCAGAATGTAGATTTCAGAACCTATATTTAGGCATTCATTTATTAAACTCTTGACTGAATAGTAGGGCCGACAAGTGATTAAAAAATTAATCATAATTAACAAACGTATTTGCGATTAATCACACTGTTAAACGATAACAGAATACCATTTATTTAAATATTTTCACTGTTTTATACATTTTCAAATATATTGATTTCATTACAACACAAAATACAAAGTTTACAGCTCTCACTTTATATTTACTTTTATTACAAATATTTGCACTGTAAAAACAAAAGAAATATTTTCAATTTTCAATTCACCTGATACAAGTACTGTAATGCAATCTCTTTATCATGAAATTTGAACTTATAAATGTAAAATTATGTATAAAAATAAGTGTATTCAAAAATAAAAGAATGTAAAATTTTAGAATGTAAAACTAGAAGTCCACTTAGTCCTATTTCTTGTTCAGCCAATCCATCAGACAAACAAGTTTGTTTACATTTGCAGGAGATAATGCTGCCCGCTTCTTGTTTACAATGTCACCTGAAAGTGAGAACAGGTGTTCGCATGGCACTGTTGTAGCTCATGTCGCGAGATATTTATATGCCAGATCTACCATTCCAGAGGATATGCATCCATGCTGATGATAGGTTCTGCTAGATAATGATCCAAACCAGTGTGGATGACGCATGTTCATTTTCATCATCTGAATCAGATGCCACCAGCAGAAGGTTGATTTTATTTTTTGGTGGTTGTGTTCTGTAGTTTCCACGTCGGAGTACTGCTCTTTTAAGACTTCTGAAAGCATGCGTCACACCTCATCAGATTTTGGGAGGTACTTCAGATTCTTAAACCTTGGGTCGAGGGCTGTAGCTATCTTTAGAAATCTCACATTGGGACCTTCTTTGCGTTTTGTCAAATCTGTAGTGAAAGTGTTCTTAAAATGAACAACATGTGCTGAGTCATTATCCAACATGTCTATAACATGAAATATATGGCAGAATGCAGGTAAAACCACGGAACAGGAGGCATACAATTCTCTCCCAAAGAGTTCAGTCACAAATATAATTAACACATTTTTTTAATGAGAATCATCATCATGCAAGCATGTCGTCTGAAATGGTGGCCGAAGCATGAAGGGGCATACGAATGTTTAGCATATCTGGCACATAAATACTTTGCAATACCGGCTACAAAAGTGCCATGTGAACACCTGTTCTCACTTTCAGATGACTTTGTAAATAAGAAGCAGGCAACATCATCTTCCATAAATGTAAACAAACTTGTCTGTCTAAGCAATTGGCTGAACAAGAAGTAGGAGTGAGTGGACTTGTATGCTCTAAAGTTTTACATTGTTTTGTTTTTGAGTGCAGTTATGTAACAAAACAAAATCTACATTTGTAAGTTGCATTTTCACAAAAAAGAGATTGCACTACAGTACTTGTAATAGGTGAATTGAAAAATACTATCTTATCATTTTTACGGTGCAAATATTTGTAATAAAAATAATATAAAGAGAGCACTGTACAATTTGTATTCTGTGTTGTAATTAAAATCAATATATTTGAAAATGTAGAAAAACATCCAAAATATTTAATAAATTTCAATTGGTATTCTATTGGTTAACTGTGATTTATCATGATTGTTTTTTTTTGAGTTAATTGCGTGAGTTAACTGTGATTAATCGACAGCCCTACTGAATAGCTAACCTATCAATGATGATAACAATTTGTGAATGACACAAAGTTGGTGGAGTAGTAAATATATGTATTATGAGGATAGGGCAGTAATACAGAGCAATTTGTTGGAATGTTTTGTAAGTTGGGCCCATTCAGACAAAATGTGTTTAAAGACAGCCAAATGTAAAGTTGTATAAGGAGTGTAGGCCATGCATATAGCATAGGGGACTGTATCCTGGAAAGCAGTGAGTCTGAAAAGTATTTAGGGGTCAATGTGGCCAAGCAGCTCAACATGAGTGGTGAGTGAGATGCAGTGGCATAAAATGCATAATGGATATGTTTATGTATGCCTTTCTAGAAGATGTATTTTAGCCAAACACAAGTTCAGGAAGTCAGACTAGATCATGTGTAGTAGTCCCTTCTGGCATCAAGATTTATGAGTCTATCAATCTCTTCATCCAATTATTCAAATACTTAATCATATAAGTACTATTACTTGCATAATTAAGTGTTTACAGTTTCAAGCCCATAGTTTGTAAAGCACTTGGGAATCCAGCATGATAGGCAGTATATACAGCTAAGTAGTTGTTACTATTTTTATTACTGTCAATCACTGATGTAGGGAGATGGTTCTAAGATGAAGAACAGAAATTGTTGTATGTCTTAAGTAGGAGGATTCACAGAAAATAATATGACTATCAAAATATGAATATAAAATCTATGTCGAAAATGGAGTTGAATGATACACATATGTGTATGTTAAAAAATTGTGTCACTCCCATTGTTAGCATTTACAAGCGAATTAGTACAAATTTCATACACAAAATGTTAGCTATTCATATTATCTTCATACAGCAGATGAAAAAAAGGGACTGACAGTCAGAAAAACACTTTAATAAAGAAGATGCAGTGGGCATATATTTTCTATTTCTAGCATACTTTTGGGGCCAGATCTGCTGAGGTAAATCTGCACAGCTCCGTTAACTTCATTAGAGCTATGCTGGTTTATATCATTTGAGGAACTGGTCCTTATCCTTTTGTTATTTAATAATTTTAATTGTCAACACGACTCCCATTTTGGGCTAAACTTGCTGCCTATATTTTCCTCTAACAATTATGGTTTGTTACCCCCTATTGCCTATTTTTAATTAACTACTTCTTCTCTGTCTGTCTTTTCCACCTCCTTTGAGTGGTATTGAATTAGAAGAGGCAGTTTTGCACATGAGCCTCGCCAGCACAGAATTACAACTCTTTCATATACTGCACCTCCCGGTGTGAGAGAAAGTCCGACTTCAGTGACTTAAATAGTTAAAAGATCTTTTAAATATTGGCTTACCTGCTTGTGCAGACTACATATTTCAGTTAAGAAAGAATGCTTACTGAGACATGAGGGTGTGACATGTAACCATCTAAAAAGGGCTTTTTTCCCTCCCTTCTGTCCTTAACACAGAAGCATGTGTGACCGATCTGATGTGATTCAAAACGGTTTCTGTTTTCTGCACAAAAATTCTCAAATATAAAAAAGACTTGCTGACCCCTCTGACTCTAAGATTTTCCTACAGGGTGTCTATATCTTTGATCTGAAAGCTCTAAAGTATTACTTGTCTGACAAAGAAGAATTTGTTGTTCTAGGCTAAGCTGTCTAGTTCTCTGAGTGTTAAGTAATGCACCATGAAGTCAAAGGGAGTTTAGCCACTGACTTCAGCGGGAGAAGGATTGGACCCTAGGTGTCTTAGCTACTCTGGCTCAGATCACTTCTGATACAGTAGATAACCAAACATTACCTTTTTGGGGTGCTCGTAAATCCAACAAGCACTGTGGACATTTTTCAACTCAGAAGCTTGATGCTGCCGGTGCCTGAGTGCGGAGGAAAGATGTGCAGATTGGAAAATTGCTAGTGTTACAACTGTGAAAATTGGTTCTTGTGTGTTGTGGAGATGTGTGCCCAATTACCATTAATGTTAGTAATCCTCTCCACCTGCACTGAACTGAATGAACTGGTGAGTAGGTGGGGAGAGTGCATGCCTGGCTGAGGGGTGGAGGCAGGAGGTAGGCAGGATACAATGGCTCCATGTAATGTTTAACCCACAATGTGCCCAGCTTCATTATTTTCATGTATTTGTCTTGCCACTCTCAAGTACTGCTTTAGTCAAGTGTGTGTAAATCTGGCTAAGAAGAAAACAGAGAGCAGGGCAAGTTTTGAATGCCAGCTAGGCTTAAAAAACTGTTTCCAGTGTATTGCATCACAGTGTCTCTTACAACTGAGGGTACGTCTATACCCAGCCGCTAGTTCGGCGGCTGGCAATCGAACTTCTGGGTTCGACTTATTGCGTCTTGTCTGGACGCGATAAGTCGAACCCGGAAGTGCTCACCGTCGACTGCGGTACTCCAGCTAGACGAGAGGAGTACCGCGGAGTCGACGGGGGAGCCTGCCTGCCGCGTGTGGACCGAGGTAAGATCGAACTAAGGTACTTCAAACTTCAGCTACGTTATTCACGTAGCTGAAGTTGCGTATCTTAGTTCGATTTGGGGGGTTAGTGTAGACCAAGCCTGAGATGGCAGGAAGCTGAAGCCAGGCAAATTCAAGTTAGAAATAAGGCAACATTTTTAATGGTGTGGGTGATTAACTACTGGAACTATCTACCCAGGGAAGTGGGGGATTCTCCATCTCTTTATGTCTTCAGATCAAGATTGGATGCTTTTCTGGAAGACATACTTTAGTCAAACACAAGTTCCTAGGCTCAGTACAGGGGTAACTGGGTGAAATCCTCTGGATTACAGGAGATCAGAATAAATGCAGGAGGTCAGAATAAATTATATCCCTTACCTACCTAGCATTATGAGATTATGTCCTTCAGTGTTTGGACATAATTCCCTGACAATTAGCTTGAAATTTGCTGAGCCGCTCCTGGAAGATGCTGCTGAATGCACTCATTGTGGCCATAATATTTCAGGAGCAGCACGCTGTAGAAGGCTCAGGATTGGGGTAAATGCCAAGACAATGTGGTGGACGGTGAGATCCTGAATATGGATAAAACTGGGTAACAAGCAGACGGGGATTTTCTGGTCACTACAGTAACTCCTCGCTTAACGTTGTAGTTATGTTCCTGAAAACGTTAAGCGAATCCAATTTCCCCATAAGAATTAATGTAAATAAAGGTTCCAGGGACATTTTTTTCGCCAGACAAAAGGCTATATATATATATATATATATATATATGCACACACACCTACACAGTATAAGTTTTAAACAATTTAATACTGTACACAGCAATGATGATTGTGAAGCTTGGTTGAGGTGGTGGAGTCAGAGGGTGGAAGAGGGTGGGATATTTCCCAGGGAATGCCTTCCTGCTAATTGATGAACTAGCACTTGGCTGAGCGCTCAAGGGTTAACACATTGTTGTTAATGTAGCCTCACATTCTACTAGGGAGCATGAGTGGAGGGAGGGGAGACAGCATGAGAGACAGAGACACACACCGTGTGTGAGAGAGAGAGATGCGCATTGCCCCTATAAGTATGAGGACCCCACTCTAAGTACATTGCCTTTTTAAGTAGATCAGCAAGTTCGGACAGCAGCTGCTGCCAGCAAGCTCCCTCCATCCTGAGCCCTGTCGTGTCCCTCACGCTCTGTGGATGGGGGTAGAGGAGTGGGGGGGGATACCCTGACATTAACCCCCCTCTTCCCCTTCTCCTCTGCACAGCATGCAGGAGGCTCCGAGGAGCAGCTCCAAGGCAGAGGGCAGGAGCAGCACATGGCAGTGGGGGGAGGGACAGCTGAACTGCCGGCAATTGATAGGCTGCTGGGCGGCTGCCGCACAGGGAACTTAGGGGAGTGAGGAGCTGATATGGGGACTGCCGGTTCACCCTGGTTCCAAGCCCCCAACAGCTAGCTGTAACGGGCTGCTCTTCCTGCAAGCAATGGACAAAGCAGGCGGTTGCCAAACAACGTTATAAGGGAGCACTGCACAACTTTAAACAAGCATGTTCTCTAATTGATCAGCAACGTAACAACGAAACAACGCTAACCAGGACGACTTTAAGGCAAGAGTTACTGTACTTCTTATATTTGTGTTTTACTGCCTCAATCACACCAGGACACAAACAGACCACCCATTTTTCCTTCTAATCCACCAGGTGATCTACTTTTTTCCTTTGGGTGGGCTGGAAAATGAAGGGCTCTGTTTATCCATAAAATGGGTACAGCACAGTGCAGTTTCCCCACTCTGTCCCAGAGATGTCATCAGCTCTTTCTCTGCAACCTACCCAGGGCTGAAGGACAGTTCAGTCTCCATAGTTTTAGTCTATCTGCTTAGATGGCCAACAAGGGTGATGGTTATGGTAATGGTTTAGTGATGGATGCCTATCTACTAGGAACTGGACTGATACCAAAAACTCATTTTCCATAGGCTGCTTCCCAGTCTCCTAATATCATTTTCTGACATCAGTGATAATCTGCTGCTTTACCATTTATAATCTACCTGCTAATTGTAAATAGATTTTACTAAACAAATATTCTTTCAAGAAGGGTTCACAATTCAATCAGGCTTATAAACATTCATTGATAAAAAGCTCCAGACACACCTGAATAAAAACAAGATACATGATCTTGCATAGTACTTTGGTTGAATGTAGCTACTGCCAAAAGTATTGACCAATAAGCAATAAACTTGGACAGTAAGCAGAAATGCAGTCTTTCAGGCAAAATGAAATCAAGCCATGGAAAGCCTTAAATACTTTTTTATGGGAAATCTCACACTCTGAAGATTTAACATTAGCTGTTACTATATAACTAATGACTAAGGAAACCTACATGCAAATAGTGGAATTAAAAAGTCTCTGGAATCATAGCATTTTGCTGTAATGACAGCATTCAATCTTTTAAAAAAACTATGATAGCTATTTCCAGGAAATAGTACATTTTGTAACTCATCTTATCTATCTATTAAATGTTATTCTCTGTTATTTTAAACAGATGGATTTTGAATGAACCAATGCAGCCAAGTTAATATGAAATTTGAATGTTTTTAGAAGCGTAAATCAAGTGATATACAATGTCTAGATTTTTATTTGGAGCAAAGGGACAGCCAAAGATATCAGCATGGGTGAAAGGTTTCTAATTTATTTTTTATTTTATTTTATGAAACTATAGCATAGTAGAAATCAGAGGTTTCTTGATAATCTGATATATATTTACTCTGGATGAGCCGTGCACAGTTAGGGGCAAGGTAACCAAAAGACAGAGTAGCTTTGAGATGTTTGGGTGGCTTTACTATTAGGAGAATGTGTGAATGGTTTTGCTTCATGTCCCTGGGAAAGGTTTCCTCTTAGACGTCACTCCTATGGTGGTAGGTCACCCGCTGTCTGTGAATGTTTGTAACAGCCCAGGGCCAGATTCTGTCATGTTTCCACTCATGAAACTGCCATTGAAACAATGGGTGTTGTGAGAGTAGAGTGGCTGTAGGGCCAATCCCTTACTTTCCAGAGGCAGACATTCCTGAAGATACTAGTATACAGTGATTAATATGCATCTTTATCTGCCCAAAAAGGATACCTGAAATGTGGCCTGTAGAAAGTAATAAGCCCTTGTAAAACCATTGCTTAAGGATGATGAAGCAAAAGTGTCAGCAATATGACACTTGATAGCCAAGTGATGGTGATCATAATTAGTTCTAACAGTGCCAGAGGTATCATCATCGTACAACTCAGGCATGACATGTCCAGCAATGCTAGGCTTATTCACCTATTCATCACATATATCAACTTCAGCAAAGATTGATGTATCAGCCAGTAGAAAGTACTGTTTCTGTGTTCTGCTCAGAAACAATATAATCAGTTCACAGTACATTTAAAAAATGCCATTGAACTACTTCTGTGTATTGGATTATTTTTCGGTTAGTCATTAGTGAGCAGTAGTTACCACATTCTTGAGCACTAATTTTTCATTTAGATTTATGCAGGCCCTTTCTTCTTGGAAAGTCCAAAGCATTTCAGGCTGGGTGTGCAATGTTGGATCTTTCTGCCTGTCCATCTATATATCTAAGCTAAACCTATTTACCCATCTGAGAAACATTTCCTATTTTTTTCCTTAAACATGGAATTTTCACCTCAAAATTGCATTGACCTAAGGTCCAAGACAATTAATCTCTCTCTCTCTCCCGCATTACTGTGGTACCCATACACCTCACAATTATTAAATTAATAGAAAAAACATAAAGAGTAGTCATTCCAATGACAGATTTCAGGGTAGATAGATAAGAAAGATAGCTGGGGTTTATCAGAGATAATGACAACTAATAAAGAGCCACTTCAGTGTTCTCCTATCTACTCCCAATATCCAGGAACTCTTGCAAGGAGAATGGACAAAGACAATGTTGCACCTCACCTCCTCTTATCGATGGCAGTGCTTCCTCTCTCCCTGGCACTTGATACAGCAGCCATCAAATACTCCTGTCCCATGTCAGAGACATGCAAACACATGAAGATGATTCAAATCAGACTGAAACTTCAGGGTCATGATGAGCAACTACTCCTCTAGCTCGTGGGGCGGGGGGGTGTAGTCCCACAAGGGACTCTCCCTTATCCTTTTGAGCATCTATATGAAGCTGTTGGCTTCAATATGCTTCTATTTGAAGCTGTTGTCATGGACAGCACAGGTACAAGTGATAGCAATATGCAGATGAAACCCAGCTCCACATTTAATTAACAAACACTAACTGCACCATCTCCCAGCTATTGTAGAGTCCAGGAGCCACCAGCTTCTGTATGAAACATAATTGGATAACAGTGAACCCTACCAAGACATAGGCTATACAGTGGGGTGGAGGGATTGGAGGTGGTGAGATCAGCATTGTCTCTTTCTAGTGTTCTGGTCCAAAACTCATTGAGACAAATCCTGAATGTAAAACAATTTAAAAAATTGCTATATATGTACCATCACCATAGGGCTGGGTTTCTCAAACTGGGGTTTGGGACCCCTCAGGGGTCGCGAGGTTATTACATGGAGGGTTGCGAACTGTCAACCTCCACCCCAAGTCCCGCTTGCCTCCAGCATTTATAATGGTGTTAAATATATTAAACAGTGTGTTTAATTTATTGGGGGGGTCGCACCCAGAGGCTTGCAATGTGAAAGGGATCACCAGTACAAAAGTTTGAGAGCCACTGATCTAGGGTATCTGCCATCCAGTCATCAAGACAGTCCGTTCTGGGATTTTTCTGAGCTCCTTGCACCTTCTAGATACCCAAATAGTTATGTATCAGAGGGGTAGCCATGTTAGTCTGGATCTGTAAAAAGCAACAGAGAGTCCTGTGGCACCTTTAAGACTAACAGATGTATTGGCTCCAAATAGTTATGACTCCTAAAAATGCCTCCTTCAGACTACAGCTGGACACATGGCTGCATCCTATCCCATTAGTCTCTGATTTGACCTACATGATCCATACATTCCTTACATGTAGTCTTGATTATTATCTAGGAATATGGCCATTGATTGGCTGGTTCAGAACACAGCAGTAAGAAACTGAGGCCCCAATAAGTGAAGTGTCTTCTTTAAGATCATGCAACAAGTCAGTGGCAATTTGGAACAGAATTCTAGAGCTGTGTGTGAACCAGAATTTTTCTTTAATTGTAAATTCATTAACATTGTGGGTGTGGGGTTCATTCCAAAATGAAATGAAAGAAAAACAAATTTGTAATTTCATGTAAAACAAAATGAAGAACAAAATTTTGGGTTGGCCAAAACATTTTGTTTAGATAAAATCAAAATGTTTCATTCTAATTTTGACTTTCTGAAATCCTATCAAAATTGAAATGAAGTAATATCAAAATAGAAAATTGAAACTTCAATTTCAACATCTGTTCCAAGGTTTTTGAAAACAAAATGTCATCACAACTGGAACGTTATTGCCTAAAGTTTTGATTTCAACAAAATGGCCTTTTTACAAAGGAAAAACATTCCAACAGCTAATTTCCAACCAGCTCTATAGAATTCATAAAGATATGTACTTTTTTAGACAATGTGTGATCAACCTGTGGAAGGCACTACCACAAGGTATTATTAAACCAAAGAACTTAGGAGTAAAAAAGGATTCAATAATTGACTTAAAAATAAGAATAATTTGAAATTGGCTATGGACAGAAACAGTATTTGATTAAATGGACCATTGATCCGAGCTGATAAGCATTTCCTACGCTGCTATGGCTCCCAAGGCTTAGCCATTATACCTCCTGTCTCATTATTAATTATCCAGAAGTGTGGGGGGGGGATCTAAATTTTTGTACTTAGGGAAAAGTACAAAATGTTTCTCAGAAAGGATCTGAAGAAATATTAGACAACAGTAGTAACTGAATCACCATAGAAGCATGTGGTCCTCTCAAATTCATTTATTGCATCCCAGTCTTCCTCCTACACGTCTTTGCTCTCTAAATCAGTGTCACCAGCACTATTATAACACTTAATGTGATCACACAGAAATTATAAAAAACAAATGACATGCATGACAGTGTATATCACTCTTGTGCAGCAGTTTTAACATCTGGTTTATGACTGATACAGTTCCTAGAGGAACAGAAGCTCGAAAACCAAGAAACCAGAAAATTATCTTCCTTTATGCCTTTTTCATTCAATTTACATAACACACATTTGCCTGTTGTGTATCCATAATACTCAACAATGTGTTTCAACAACTACACTAGAGTAAACTAACCACAATAAACTGATTTAACTTCAAGGTTATTCGATTCACATCGGTAGAGTATTAAGAGGTTTTGGAGCTTACTGAAAACTTAAGGGAAAACCATTGCTGTAGTACAAACTTTTGTTATTGACCTGCCTAAGAAGTGCATGAGATGCATTTGTCTTATGAACATCATGCACTGGTCAATTTTAGTTTGGTCCTTTTCCAGAATGTTTGAAGTTGGAATCTATAGCTTTGAAAAATAAAATGTTTCTCTGAGCCTCATGCTGTTGTCAATATGTGAAATGCCACTGGAGCATATTTTGGAATCTAATTTTTTTCAGGAATAATATAGGCATGTTGTTCTGTTTCCTTTGGCTATGAGGAAATAAGGGAGGGACCAGTCTATCTATTTAGCCCCATAATCATAGAATCATAGGACTGGAAGGGACATTGAGAGCTCATCTAGTCCAGTCCCCAGTACTCATGGCAGGACTAAGTATTATCTAGACCATCTCCGACTGATGTTTGGAGATTTTTAAGAGCAGGTTAGACAATGATGGAGATTACACAACCTCCCTAGGCAATTTATTCCAGTGCTTACCCACCCTGACAGATTTTTCCTAATGTCCAACCTAAACTGCCCTTGCTGCAATTTAAGCCCATTGCTACTTGTCCTATCCTGAGAGGTTGGGGAGAAAAAATTGTCTCTCTCCTCCTTGTAACAACCTTTTATTTACTTGAAAACTGTTATCATGTCTCCACTCAGTCTACTCTTCAGATTAAACAAACCCAGTTTTTTTTTAAATCTTCCCTCATAGGTCACATTTTCCTGACCTTTAATAATTTTTGTTACTCATCTCTGGACTTTCTCCAATTTGGCCACATCTTTCCTGAAATGTGGCATGCAGAACTCCAGACACAATACTCCAGTGAGGCCTAATCAGCATGGAGTAGAGAGGAAGAATTACTTCTCATGTATTGCTTACAACACTCCTTTTAATACATCTCAGTATGATGTTCGCTTTTTTTTGCAACAGTGTTATGCTGTTGACTCATATTTAGCTTGTAATGAACTATGACCCCCAGATACCTTTCTGCAGTACTCCTTCCTAGGCAGTCATTTCCCATTTTCTATGTGTGCAAATGATTGTTCCTTCCTAAGTGGAGTACTTTGCATTTGTCCTTACTGAATGTCATCCTATTTACTTCAGACCATTTCTCCAGTTTGTCCAGATCATTTTGAATTTTAATTCTATCCTCTAAACCCCTCTGAGCTTGGCATTGTCTGCAAATTTTATAAGTGTACTCTCTATGCCATTATCTAAATCATTGTTGAAGATATTGAACAGAACCAGATCTAGAACTGGTTGTCCCAATTATCATTAGTGTTGACCAGAGGATGACAGTTTCATTTTGCAGCAGTGTTTGAGGTTTCAGAACAATGTGTGGGTTTTTTTCCCCCCCACTTTGGAACAAGAAAAAGTTTTGAATTTTTTTGCAAAAATGGAACTGTGTCAAAATGTCCTTTGGGGAAGCATTAGTTATATTTCATAGTCAGGAGAACTGAAACATAGACTGACTAAGTGATTTACACAAGATGACACTCTGTGGTACAGGGGGGAATTGAATCCTGGGCTTCCTAAGCCCAGGAGAGCATCTGAACCATTGGATCACCCTTTCTCCTTCTTTCCTAAAGACATGTTCCCATTTCTTTCCTAAAGACCATATTCCCTATGCATACCTACTGGCACAAGCATTGACTTCAGAAGAGGGCCTCCTTCTTGCTCCTGGGTACAAGAACAGCAGCTAGCAGTGAAAGAAAGTTTCATATACATACACACACAGAGTGACAGCGAGAGAAAGGAGAAAGAGAGAAAGAATAAGATACAAAGGTCTTTTACCTCACCCTTGTTTACACATGCTTTTTAGTTTGAAAATGGAAACATTCAGCAAGCACCAGATGACTGTCATATACTGCTTCTGTATTAAAATCCTGGCAGAACTTCACTAGGAGCTCTCTGGCTCTATAACATCTTTTCTGAGCTAGTGGGCAGTAAATGGGAATTCTGTACTTAGTGTCAGCACCTTATGTCTCCTGATTTCATAGATTTATAGGACAGAATTACCCAACCTGAGGAGGGATTGGAATTGGGGGATGCTCCTTGTCCCTCCAGATCCCATAGGCATAAATTTATTTGATCTGAAAAAGACTATTAACTTTTCTACCATCTCTTCTGTCATTCTCTGTAATCTTATTTTTCAGAAAATATTCTGTTTTGCAATATTTGTTTGCAGTCCATGTACACTAACATGAAATCCTATGTTTAGATCTATATATTGAGCCCCTAGCTTCCTGCTATACTTCTTTTCTCTTTTATTTCTAGGTCTTGGAGCATGGCTAATTTTTATGTCTATATCCATTATGAATTTTTCAATGTCCTCTTTATAAAACTGTCCTCCTACCAGCAGCTTGAGCTCCATGCTGTGCAAGTGCCTGACCCATGTCCATTTATAATATCAAATATCTCAAGGCTCTCTTTCACTGTAATTTTTTAGCATTTATGTTGGAAATACTGCATGACTACAGTTCTATTTTTTTTTTTAACTACAGAGGACTGAGCTTAGAGAACTCTATTTTGTGGCGTTGTTGGTGTCACTAGGCATCACCCTAGGTAACTCGGGAGGGTGGAAAACCATAAGTGTCAATGAAGCCTTCCTGCACTAGGCCTAAATGAACCAAACTCCTTCCATGTTTAAACTCTAATCGACCTCAAAAGCCAGGTGCAAAATGGAATGTGTAAGCAGCCAATTATCACTCGCAACCCCCCCTCCACCGGTATCAAGCGGTAATAATGAGGCCTGCATGTTTCTGGCTGAAGGGGAGATAATAAATCAAAGGGAAAAAGGACAAGATAACTGTTTAAAAGAGTTACTAACAAGCTGGACTTATAGCCGCCAAGATGACATAACTGCTTAAATGTAATTGCTATTTGCTTAGTAACTATTACCAGGGAAGGGAGGGGTGGAGGGAGGAATGGGGGGGAAGAAAGGGGGAGAAAGGGCGGGGGGAGAAGGGAAAGGCTTAGCTGCAAAACGTATAAAAGATAAAGGCCGCTTATGTTGGTGTGCTTGATTTGAGATGTGCCAGTCTCCTGGCACCACTTTGGGATCCCAAATAAACTTTGATTGCTTCTCCACTCCGGTGTGTTTATTGGCATGACACACACCGGGCAACGAACCCTGCTGTTGCTGTCCTCAGGCACTCTGTGCTGGCAACAGCATCTTTGGTCCCAATATGAAGTACAGCTCTTCTATATAACATATCTGTGCTAAGTGCGGTGCATAAAATAGGCTTTGACATTAACAGTGAAAGGGATGGACTCTTTTCTAAACAATATCTTTGTTTTCTAGTCATTCTAGAACCAGCTTTGTAGAACTGCAAAATCTAACTGTAGGGCTTACTCCTTCTATGCTCAACTGGTAATTAATGTACAATCACTATTCACTTATTGTTATAACTTAGCACATTTTATCTTTCCATAAAGCTACCAAAGCCAAAAATGGAGGATTATGATCAAAATAAGCTTTGGAGACAAAAGGAAGATCTTTATCTTGCAGATTTACTCATCCAATTATTGGCATGTCACTACCATTTTACAGAAAGCGATTTTCTGCTCAACTTATACAGTCACCCTGTGTGGTATCTCATGGCTACTTACTGGTTTCTTGACAGCTGCTTTTTGCCTTGTTAATCTTCTTATCACACCTACACCTCTATTTATGTCTAATGACCCATGTGTATTCCATAATATTGTCTGTCTGTCTGCCAGACTTCATCAGACTTTGGGTTTCATTGAAACCTACCTTACTTCTCAGTCTCAGTCTGCTTTAATTTAATTTAATTTGAATTTGTCAGCAAGACAGCATTGAACCTACTGGAACTGAATCTAGTATTTCATAATCTTTGCTTTTAAAAAAGATAGAAAACTATTTAAAGTCATCTCCTCATTTGTAAAAAAAAAAAAATCTCATTCTCAGTCATTTCTAACACCTTTCTATGAATGCCAGATTCTGCCACCCTTACCTTGAGTTGCAATTTACTCATTGAGTATTCCCATTCACATCTATCTCTAAGTCCCATTAAAAATATGGGATTACTTGACTAAGATACTACTGCTTACTGAGTCTTAGGGTAGCAGAATCTGGTCCATGTCATCTTAACTTGACATTCTCTCACAAGTGATTCCTCTCACCTAGTATCTAAAACATTGTATGTACTGTACATAGTTTAAAAATTTAATGCACAGTTTAGGGCAACTGCACCTGTGTTACCTCTCTGAGGTCCAACAAGGTCACTCACTTTTAGGCCTCTGGCCTCCACCTATCACCTCTCTTGGAGGGAGATTCACATCTCTGTCTGTCCTAACCAGAGTTTTTACAGGCTGCACACTTCCCTGCCTTGCACTGTGCTATTCTGCACTAACCCAGATGCCTAATCAGGCCTGCTTCTGCCCTTTGCTTTTTCCTCAGCGGCTATGAGTAGTTGTAATTTTTCACAGTTATGATTTATTGCATCCATGAACAAGCACATGTATTCTTAGGGTGAAAACATTCGAGAAAAAAACATATTAAAACAATGAAAGAACCTACATGTGCTAATAAGCTTACCAGAGATCATCCCAGCTCTAGCAAGGGTTTTAATAGGCAATCAGTCCTTCAAGTCCTTCAGCATTTTTTTTCCATGGTTACAAATTCATAACAGCTTTTGTTCAGAACAAGAACCACCATGAATAGTTCCGTCTTTCCTTTATACCGCTTGGGCCTTTGATCTTGTCCTCATGTATAGTGATCAGCAGACCAAGGTCTTTTTCTCAAGGCATAACTTCAAAAGGCTGGGTTTCAGCATAATTAGAGGGGGATAAATTTGCATTCATCTCCTCCTAGAGATTACCATTTAACTCCATTTATCCTATTGTTCAATGTAGACTTTTGGTGCTAACAACACTTTGCAAGGTTTACAGTGGTCACATCGCCCCCCTAAAAAAGTTACATACAATCCCACAATAATACCTAAATATACTTGAAGTTAATTCAGTAAGGTTTTTCAGCGATATTGCAGGAAATTGCCATATCTGTCACAAGTGTTTAAAGGAAAAGAGGCATCAATACTTCTTCAGCATTATAAACCTGTATTGTAGGACCTCTGCTTTATGCGGTCACCTTTCATCTTACACAGTTACCAGAAAAATATACAAAAGAATAATTAAGCATGTAGAATACATAGGTACTTGGGACATCATTTTCAAACTTGAGCTTCAAAATTTATGCTGCTAAATCCATATTTTGGCACCTAAAGAGAAGTGGCCTGAATTTTAGAGCACCTGCAGCTCCCATTGAATTCAATGAACTTCACAACTTGTTAAGTTTTCTGTTGGAAGAAAAACAAGTGCTTTTGAGCTATCCAGCTGCAAAAATGTATCTGAGGAATTGTCAGTGAATAACTAAAATACACCACGTCTTGGTACTTGGATAGCTGATTAGATTAATGGATTTTCTTCCAAAGCTGCTTCTAAGCTTTTCCAAATAATTTTTCTCTAAACATAGAACAAACATAAGAAGATATGTCCCAAAAGGTAATTTTTGGGGAAAAGTTATAAGAAAGGAGCTATCATCTCAGCTTTAATTGAAGCATCATTACTACTATACTGTACCGTAGCTTATTGTTTTCAAAAGCAAAACAGTTTTTTCAGAACTGCAAAAGTTGAATTGGCAAGAACATGTAAGCCATTAAAGGTAAGAAGATACTATAGGATTATGTTTCAAATGCTGAATTAGTCATTTTGTGTGAAAAGTGCCTGTAATGATCTACTGTTTCCACAGGATAATTGTTTGATCAATACATTCATACCAAGAATAATGTAAAATCCCTTCAGTGTCCCCTATCAGAGTCTAGTGAGATTGAAAATATTGATTGGCGTAGAAGCCTTTATGCTGAGATACAGGCTATGAATTTAACAAGAATGGAACTCCATCCCACTCTGTGTCTTTGTAGAAAAATACTTAGACACTTTCCCATAACATGCACAATTGCCACTGCTGATGTCATTGTGGAAAGGAATATATGGTTACTGGTAGATGCTCAGTACCTTTGGTCTAGATTCAGCAGCTACACATATTTTCTTTTGTCTGTGTTTGTGGCAATGGGGGGAAGGGAGGAAAGAGATTGGAAATTAGCAAATGCAAATTGTGCTAAGTGTTAGATTAAAACAATCATAAATGGTAACTAAAATGGTACCTTTTAGTAACATTCATTTTCTGTGCTATATATCCATAAGAAAAGGAAGATTGTTACTTCAAGATACCCAGTATATTTTCAGGAATTGCATTTCAACATGAAAGGTGAGCAGTTAACAGGGGTAACAGGGGGCAGTTAAAACCACGTGCAGAGGCATATTATTATCAACAAATATATAATTTTTCATGCTTAACTTCTAGTTAAAGGAGGAATTGGCAAAAGACAACTAGAGTAAGTGCTTAAAGTGCTTAAAAAATGTCTTGTTATTTGAAATCTTTTATTTGATAGGCATTTGCTTCCTGGCTTTTTTTAATAGTAAAAATATTTCCTCCTTTGGAAAAATCCGATTTATTTTGTGTAAAATGAATCAAACAAACATGAAATGAGCATTATAGACAGGTAGCCATGTGACATGTCAGGTGATTTTCTATTAATTATTATTATTATCTTCATTATTATTCCTAGTCATATACACTCTACTGGAAAAGAGTTTACCATTTGCCCCATATATTTGATGATTTTCGTGTCTTCTTCTAAGCACTTTCCTTTTTTCATTTCTTACTTCTGTAGTTTTATCTCCCAAGAATCTCTCACTTTCTACACCATTTTAGGGGACAGATTAATATATGTTGTTAATTTTAATTGAACTTTTGTTTGATAAGAGATCTGAATTTTATAAAGGATGTTTCTAGCTTTAATTTAATTAATCAGTTGTGAATTAACTTTTCCTAGTTACATTTTGTTGTATAGATCTCTTCATTAATTTGATAGTTAACATACACCACAGCATATACGAAATACAAATACAACAAACAAATCAGAAGTTGTATTCAAATAAGGTAAAACCTAGTTTTGATGGTGTCTTAAGTGGTGCATAGATCTTGTGCTGACTTTCTGTACATGAGGTGAATTTCACACATAGTGAATCAGAGTTTGATGCCAGTGGGGACAGGATCAGGTATTGCAAATTATATTATTTTCTGACATACTCTGCTCGGATAATGGCTAGGGCCCACTTTCTGTTTTCAATCGCAAAACCACATCTCCCATTGCCTACAAACAAATAAAACTCTGATGTTGATATGTACTTAGGCAAGAGCAAAACGTGTGTGTGTGTGTGTGTGTGTGTGACTGTGTCTGTGTGTGTATGTGTGAGAGAGAGAGAGAGAGCACATTCATAAAAAAGAGATTCGTTCATTAGGAAAGACCTACTCTCTTCAGTATAACTGACGTCACAAAGTTAGGGCTGGTCTCCACTACCAGGGAGATTGACACTGCTGCAATTGATGCAGCAGGGATCGATTTAGCGGATCTAGTGAAGACCCACTAAATCGACGGCAGAAGGCACTCCGGTCAAACCCGGTACTCCAGCTCTCCAAGTAGAGTAAGGTAAGTCAACCAGAGAGTGTCTCCCGTTGCCTCAGCGCTTTGAAGACACCGGGGTAAGTCAACCTAACATCGAGACCCGCTTCATTATTCACATAGCTGGAGTAGTGTAACTTAGGTCGACTTACCCCGTAGTGAAGACAGGCCCTTAGTTAGAAGGGTATGACAGAGTTCTGACTGCATTACCTGCTGAGCAATTCAACAGCAAACTCATCTATTCCACAGAATTATTATAGACAAATTCTTGGAGTGCTTTTTACAGGGATCATTTGATCTTCAGAAATTTAGTTTCCCTTTGAGATCCTTGTCAGAGCAGACTTTGTTTTCTTTACCAGACTTATTCTGCAATTGAAGTGGTAAAAATAGTTCTTAAAATGGAATCCTGGTTTATAATGAACTATAGAGCCAGTGCTATGGCTTCATACTCCTGATAACCACTTTTCCCAAATACCAAGCTGCATTTTTAGATATAAGTCATATATTCTAGGTGATATTTTTGAGTGACCATCTAACTTGACATTTGATTATAAGGTTGCAGCTTCAGTGCACATTCAGTTAGGTGTTTCCATATCAGCTGCAATGCATAGAAAAGTATCACTGCCAAGTGATCTTCTTCCCATTATCCCATCCACTGGGATCAGGTAGGTCATTGTGCAAACATCCACCGTCTTTTTCTGAGATGGCACTAAAGTCCTACCACTTCTCCTGGCCTCTTATCTTCACCTCTTCATTCATTCTCTGTATGTGACTGAACTAGTAAAGTCATGTGTCCTGGATATTATCATGGACTTGGACTTCCATCCTAATGCTTTCATTTCTAAATCTGTCTGTTCATGTAACTTTTTTTAATAATGCAAAGACATCTCATCTCAAACACCTGTAGGCATTGAATCTGCAGACTCTCTATCACCCATGCTTTCGCACCACACAGCATTGTGGGACTCATCATTGTTCTGTACATTTGGATTTTTAGTCTGTCATATGCTTGTCTTACAAAACCCTGAAATGTTCCAAACTTTCCCAGCACTCCCCAGTCTGGACTGTATGTTACATTAAAGCTCAGAGTTTGTTGTGACCCTGCCCCCAAAGCACTTGAACTGATCAGTCTGGTTTGGTCGCACTCCATTGATCTCTAGGTTCAATTTCCTTTGTGGCGCCCCAGGCTTAGTTATGTTCATTTTCATCACATGCCTGCTTAGCTGGTCATATCACTGGTATACTATTACCTCCAGGTCTTCTTTTGAGGATACCATTATTGCTATGTCATCTGCATATTGCAGCTTCTGACCTTTTCCCTTTGGGATCTTCCTGCTAAGTCCATCAATGTGATAAACAGCAGTTTGAAAGCCAGCCCCTGGTCCTAGTTGTTCCAAAGTATGTTCGGATCACTGTTTTAAGTGATCTATATTGGGAATTCACTATAGTTATTAAATCCTCCGACACTCCATATTTCCTCAGCACTGGTGTATAAACATCCTTCTGTCCACTTTTATCAGGTGCCGTTTCTTGGTCTATAAAAGCCCAGAAGCTATTCTGTTAGTTCTCTAGCTGCTTCTCTTGCTGCATTACAAGCATGACATCTGTGGTTTCTTTGACCTTTCCTAAAGCCAAACTGTTCTTGTTTGAGGAGAGGATCCATCATTCTCCTAATCTTAGCATCTATGAGGTGTTCCTGTATCTTTATCCTATGTGACAATAGTTTTATCCCTTGATAGTTTCCACATTCATGGATGTTTCCTTTCTTATGTAGTGGGACCAGGATAGACTTGTGTAAGTCTTTGGGAAATCTCGTGTCTTGCCATACAGCTTTAACCATTCTGTTCAGCCATTTTATGCCTCTCTCACCCAAGACTTTCACCAGGTCTGCTGTCACTTCATCAGGTCCTGCTGCCTTACCATTCTTCATTTCCTGTAATGCTTTTCTCACTTCTGCCTTTGATATGTTAGGCTCAAGCACCACATTGAGATCACATGTTGCAGCTCAACCCTAAAGGGGTTTGCCTAATTTAAGAGACTCTCAATGTATTTTTCCACCTTTATGTCACTTGTTCAGGTGTTACTAGCAGTCTCCCCAGATCATCATTTACCAATGGTTTTATAACACCATCCTCCTTACCGTTGCATCACATTTTTGCCATGCTGTGGATCTTTTTACCACATTACTGTCTAGTAATGCTTTCCCTTCCTTATTCATGGTGCCTATGCTGAATTTTCCTAAGCACATATCATATCACTTCAGTTTTTGTCTGTCTGTGCATTCATATCCCCCTAGCAACAACAGCAGTTCCTCTGGCGCTGCTGTGAATGCTAGTGCCTGCATGTCTTGACAGAAACTCTCCTTCTCTTCTGTGTTACATTCTAGCTGAGGTGCACACACTGATACTACAAACAGAGCTCACTCTTTAACAGACTCATACTGTTATCAGTCTGTCACACACTGTACTAACTTCAATCACCATCTTCTTCCACTCTCCTCTCACTACCAGGCCGACTCCATTACACCCTCTTTTTTCACCCAAATAGATGAGTTTGCAATCTAAGCCCAACTCCTTCACTGCATCCCTTGTCCATTACATTTCCTGTATGCAAAGAACATCAATACCTTTCCTTACCATCATATCGGCTACTTCTACACCTCAACCAGTCAGACTGGATACATTCATTGTTGCTAATATTAGTATATGGGGTTTATTTGGCTGTGTAGATCACTGCTTTTCATCTGACTCTTTGCTATGAGTACTAGTCCCCCTTTTCTTCTAGAGGGCAGCTCAGACACCAGCCACCAGAAATCTTATTGTCCCAGGGCTTCTAGGCTTGAGGTGGGTGAAATTCTGAAATAGGACTGGGATGGTCTCCCACCATTAGCAGTAGTATGGAGAAGCATACAGGCCAGTCTCACCTCTTCTTATTACTGGTATCTACTACTGCCCTTTGATAAAGTACTTAAAAAAGAAACTGCTTGCACTGACATAATCACCTTGCACCAAAACTATAGTGTTCTGATTAGCACCCTTGAGGGCAGTGAGAGGGCCTTTCCCCAGTTGGACTAAATACGTGCCCACTCTCTTCCCACCTGGTTGCCGTAAACCTGGTGAATCACCAACAGGTGGTACTGGTGTCACTGTTGCCCAACACCAGCCTTTTTTTGATGCATAGATGGAGATTTGAAGTCAGAGTTTTCCTTCTCCTAGGTAGGCAGCTCTCCCTGGCTCAAGAGCCCCATCTGCCCTGAACTCTCTGGTTATTTTTAAAAGGCACCAGATATCTGCCTTTCACACCCCTAATTGTCATGAGATCACCTCAGCCCTGTGTAAGCAAGTGTTGGGGAGTTTGTCTGTTGGAGGCTATCAAAGACGCCAGCCTTTTAAAGATATTTTATAGGTGTTGGGAGCTCATCCCCAAACACCAGTCCCTCCATAATAGCCCCACTAAATGATCATCCTAATCCATCAATAAAATAAAACTTGCTCAAACTCCCAGCCATTTCAATTATACAGTGGTTATGCTAGTTGACCAAAAGCACATCCCTATCTATTCATGCATGATAATGACGTTAACACTGTAATTAGTAGCAGTAGCCATTTAGCAGTAATTCTGCTATGTGCAGTGTGATGACATTTAAAGTAAGGTATATTCACTTGAGACATAAGCTGCGCCACTGCTTCTGTTCTTGTTAATGTCAAACCACTTACTTATTTGGCAGACACAACATTTGCCTTCCCACACAACTTTTATGGTAGCCGTCAAAAAAACTATAATACCATAGAACTAGATTATGAGCTGGAGTACGTGCTTGCCCATTGGAGTAAGAGGGAGTACACACCTCACACCCCTAGGTGAGCGGTGTCTAGACCTTGGGTTTGAGTGTGCAACAGTAAATAGGTCTATGCACCCCCATAGAGCCAGTGAGTGGGGAATGACAGGATTCTCTCCCCCCCTACCCCCCATACATGCACACACTTTCTTGCTGGCTAGTGCAGCTAAACTGACACAGATGAGCATATTCCAGCAGGAAATGACTACCCTGACCCCTCATCCAGGAGCAAGTGAAGAAGAGGGAGGGAATTGTGGGTCCTAAAGCCACAATTATTTTTTTATGAGATGCTCCTGAAATAGCCCAGCCATGCACCACCCCTTATTATGGAATGTGTTCTTGTGGAACAATCTAGCCATGAGATCATGTTCAAATAGTGAGGAGTAACTTATTCTCATTTAGAAGATTAATATATCAGTCAACATTTCTGATTACACATGTATGTGATGAAGTACAGAGGAACTCTAAGTTGTGGCGTGTAAGATTTTACAAGGAGAGCTCAGGTTCCATTCCTATCACATGGGAAACCTGACGTTGATCATTAAAGCAAAGGAGAAGCTGCTTCTGTGGCAGAAATATCTGTCTGCTCCCCTCCCAATTTACTGAAAGCTGGAAAGGACTATGGTCTTTATTATGGAGTGGCTTGAGTTGCTTTGCTCTTGGTTTTCAACCTTCTTTGTGCTAGTAAATTCAGGCCTGAGGAAGGGGACTTGGGCTGAACTATGGTTTGAGGCTTTATTTTACCTTCTGTAGTTAGTGTATCTGCCTCCAAGCTTACAATGCACATTATGGATGAGATATTCAAGAGCAATGAATACTGGCCTAACTCCGCTCACACTGATGTCAAGGGAAGAAGTTAGCTCAGTGCTAAGTGCTTGTAAAAATCACACCTGATCTGTTCATCTAAACTTGTGCAGTGCACAGGTTTACTAGCAAAGTAATGCATATTATTGCTTCATATTTCACCAAGAGAAATATGCAGCTTGACAGCTAAATACATAAATACTTTAGTTAAATTAGTAACAGAAAAACATAACCTGCTGAATAGGGAATGGTTTCAGCAAAGTGCGATATCAGTGGTATAGGCTATGCAAAACCCTATTTCATGTATTACCTTAATAACACTAGTTACACATCAGCACTTCTGTTACAACTGCTAGACTCTACGTTGGGCTAGAGTACATGATATTTTTCTAGGAGTTTATGCTGAGCACAACTTGGAAGAGTATTCCCACCATTCAAGCCTTGAGGAAAGTAATGACATTTCAATCTCTTCAATAAAATATAATGGATATTTTTAATGTACTATGATCACTGAATGTAGTTGTTTATGGCTTTCTGTGGTTTATTTAATTCAAAGCCAACTTAATTTACTCAGTAGGTTAATTGAAGAGAACCTCTTTTACTGACGTTTAATTACTACAGTGAAATTATTTGAATCAGAAATCATTTTTTGTCACACTTTGAATGCATCTACCCTAGAAGTGTAGCTCTGAAGAAGTCTTCTTGAGGATTCTTTTGTGCATGCTTAGTTCAATGTTGTGTACAGAGCCAGTTTCACCATAAGGAACGACATTTTCCCCTTTAGGTCCTGAACCTGCAATACTCACTGACTCAGGCAAAACTCTGCTTGAGTAAAAATGTAGAGCCACAGCCTGGGGTGAAATATACAAGTGCACAAAGTTCAATGTGAGCAGAAATGTGACTCCTCCTCACACTTGTTGCTCATACACCAGACTAAATTCATAAGACCATAATAGCCATACTGGGTCAGTCCAATGGCCCATCTAGCCCATATCCTGCCTCCAACAGTGGCCAGTACCAGAGATTCATAGGGAGTGCACAGAACAAGGCAGCTGGAATGATCCACCTGTTTTCCCCTCCCAGCTTCTGGCAGTCAGAGATTTAGGGTCAGTCTGAGAATAGGGTTACATCCCTGACCATCTTGGCTAATAGCCATTGATGGATCTATCCTCCATGAACATATCTTGTTCTTTTTTGAACCCAGTTATAGTTTTTTTTTAATACCGTGCTTATAACATGGTATCTAAACACTGCACAATATTAAAACACACAAAAACCCAGAAATCCCCCCCCCCTTTTCCTCTGGGCCAAGAGGAGGTATGACTATGTATTTGTAGGACTTTTTGTTTTGTGTTGAAAAAGAAATTCTGGGGTAGGGTTTACCAAAGAGGTGTGTTTTACATTTTGATCAGAATGCTGCCAAGTTTGGGCTCAAATTCATCACTTGTGGCAAAGAAAGTCCACAGCTGGGGAACCACCACAGAGACCTCTCAGTGCCTATTACCTGATAGTCAATACCTGGTTTTAGCTCGCAGCTGCAGATTTCTTAGGTGATCATGAAGACTGAGGTGGTTTCAAGCTATGTAAGGTCCCTTCTGTTAAGTGTCTTGCTGAGCAGAAGCAGCATTTAGAACTCTGCACTGTGCAAAGCCTTCTCTGCATGTGAAGGTGCAAGAAGGTATTTCTACCACTCTGGCTATCTGCACATCCAGAAGGAGAATGGCAACTAGCAAGATCCTGAGGCTTTGTGCCACTTTGCCTCTCTCTGCAATCTGATGTCTCTGATTGCTGATGACATTATTAATATATTGGCAAACCATCAGATAACAAGTCAACGCCAAGTAGAACAAGCAGAAAATCCTGTGAAAAGCATTAGGCCAGGCTGGACTTCAATACTATTCATCTGGACAGTGAGAATTAGAGTAAGAACATCACCTGCTTTGTACATTTAGCTCCAGTTATCTGTAATGAAGAAAAGAAGCTGTTTAAATTTGAAACAGATGCAGTCCAGATGGCATAAAGGAGATGGAGACAAATTATGATACCTTGCTCTCCATAGAGCAGGGCTGAATAGCTGATTTGTTGCTCAAAAGCAACATGACATTGACCAGGTCAGTCCAATTCAGCTCTTCTTAACTCAGTTTACCCTGGTTTTATGGAGCGGATATTGGAATTTTCCATGCTAATTTGCCTATCTTTTACTTCATATTTTTGTATAGGAAGGTTTTTAAAAAAAAAAAAAAAAAAAAAAAAGACTGAGACTTTATACTTCCTGCCTTCTTTTTAGGGCAGTTTCATAAATACACATCTCAGGAGTCCACAGACCCTGTGGCAAGGTTCAAGCCTAAGAAGACACTGCTTTGTTTGAAGGTTGCCCATCCATAAATCCACCTTGTAGTTAATAACTTTATATCCATATCACTGCTGCACTTAAGCTGAAGTGTGTGTAAAAGATGAGAGGACTGGAAGTTAGGACACTTAGGATCTAGTCCTGATTCTGTGACCTTTGACAAGCCACTTGGGGCCTAATTCAAAGCTGACTGAAGTCAAAGGAAAGAAAGGCATGTGATCAAGCCTCATGTTGCTCGGGGCCTCAGTTTTCCCATGTATAAAGTAGGCTCCTCTTTGCAAATAACTATGTTTACCTTTCTAAACCACTTTGAGATCACTGGAGGGAAAGGCAGAATTTACAGTAAATATAACAATGTTTTGAGCTAGATTGCTGGATTTAGCCACGGCTGTGAGTTGTGGTTGTTGAGATTCTGCATTATCCCAGGGGAAGCCCAGGGAGGGATTGCACCAAAAAAAAGCACAATCCCTTTTTCAGTTTCCAATTGCCCAAGTGAAGCATGTGTGCTGCACTATTTCTTGAAGTATGCCACATGCATCTGCTCTCTACAACTGTGTAGCAGGAAGGCAGGTTCATGGCCCCGCCTCCTCTTTTCCACCCCTCCTTTGAGTGGATTTAATTGATGACCCATGCTAGGGCCAGGGACAATCATCATAATAGCTTAAATTAAACTCTAAATTCCCTCTTAACAGTTAGGGTACATTATATAGACAACAGTGAAGGTAAACTTCATTATATTCTGCCTCTATCTTGCATTGCTTTGGGACTCTTCTAACATCTGCTTCAAAAAAATGGACACCAGTCTACAAAACTAATAGCAAAGTAATACCAAGTGTCCTAATTATGTGATCACACTTGCCTTAAATTGCTTATCATGAACACAAATGACATCTTCATTATGAATAGAGCAGAGTGGTATGAAAATTGAGTGCTTTGGTTTGGTTTTATTCAAGTGGTAACTTCTAACAAAGATACACAATCAGTATTTGAAAGAATAATGGGCATTTGTAGGCTCAAAAGTGTACTTTAATCAAATATTCTCTTGTTGCAAGATGAATCTAAGTAAAACTCAAATTGTGTGTAGTATATTTAGTCCAAAGTTAACATAAAATCTGCTTTGTATTACATACTATTGGGCATCTAGGATCTGGCATCAGTTTGCCACCCCAATTCAGAATTAGATGGTAAAAAGAGACCCTCTCTTCAGGGAATACTAAAGTTTTCAGCGACTAGAGCCAGACATTTATAGTACTGTTTGGCTGTTTCTCATCTTGTTAGTTGGCTTCACAAATGTTCATTAAATGAGATGTCATATTATGCAAACACTTTCTTATCAATTGATAAAATTTATTTTTTCTTAATTCCTCTCTTTTCTGCATCATTTCTGGACAGATAGTTACAATCTGAAACTGTTCCTAAATGCTGTGATTCATTTCTGATTGGCTCTCACCAGCCACCACTGGTTTTATATTAAAGGAATGAAGCCCTTGAACTGAAACTTGTCAGTATGGTGCTACAAACCTTTTTGGCAATCACACCTATCGGCAACATAATACATAGTTAAACAGAGCTGCTAGCCAATATTTCTTTCTAGCTGTGTTCTAGCTTACTTGAAAACACACATCACTGGCAAATGTATTCTCTGGTATTCTTGGCTTTGCACAAGTGATTCAGTGGTATACATTGTATTTTGGTATCTGCTACCAAAAAAAACAAACAAAAAAAATCACAAAAACAAAACAAAATCAACTAACAATTCAAATTTTAAAAAGCCATATATGAATAGTGCAAGCAGACTGCAATGCAGACTAAGTCATGTTGGATTATGAAGATTAGATGCTATAAAAACTGTACAATCCAGTTGCCAATATTCCTATTAACTGTACTGGCATGTTCGAGTAAGGGAAGAGTCAATCAACTGAAAGATTCCCAGATGTCAAATTTATCCAACCAGGTGCTTATTACTGGAGCAGATGCTCTAATTTAATTCAAGCGATGGAGGGTTTATGGACCATTTTTACCTTGTTCACTGGAGTAAATATCATTATGGACAATGAGGCAGCAAAGTACGAACCCAAATCAGTTTGTAACAGATTTAAATCAAAGTCTTCAGGAAAAAAACAAAAACAAATTTAGAACAGAGTTGAGTCTGCCAGCTTCAAACCTCTGTGCAATTACTTTACTAATAAATAGGCTGACTAGACTCAATGGCTACTGCTGTGTTTACAAATAACATTGCCGAGCACAATCAATGAAAAGTGTAAGTGTGCCTATTTAAATATGAGTGATTTTTTGTTTTGTCATGCAGCATCTGCTGACGTTTTCTTATTTTGAGATTCACAGTTTGGAAATGTTGTCTCCAAAAAGGTACAACATCACCTGACTTAAGCAAGCCCCTAAAAAGAGCAGTAAAAATATCAGTTGTATAGCAGAGGTAGCCCAAATTTCAGGCTGAGCAAAATTATACAGGAAACCAGAGAGGAATACTTTATGAAAGCCTCTTCAGATGGATGTGGCTCTTGATAGAAATCATTCAGTTTGATGTATTTCTTTCTCAATACAAATATATTCTGAATCTCAGAAGTTAGCAATAGTTTAGAAGATCAAAAACTAAAAGAATCTAGAGTTCTCTGTTCCAAAGAGACACCTTAAAATTGAAAGATGCACATGAATGACACTTTGGGAGATTTATGCTCCCTCACAACATCATATAACATGTGACAGATGTTAGTCACATTGTTTAATACACTTCGGGAAAGCAATCCGATATTACGGTCATGAATGCAGTATAAGAAACAATGGAGAATAGAATAGAATAATACTATATAGACCTTTAACCACATTTGAGGAGTTGATCCAGGAGCAAGCTGAAACAAAGGAATTATTTTTTTTAAGATATATACAATTTTGACTGAAAAAAGATGTTGATAAGAAAATAACCCGTATGAAAAGATGGGAGGGGAATTTGGATAAAGAACTTGATCTGGATGAGTGGATCTTTATATTGGAAAGTAGAAATACATCTTTAATTTGTGTAAGCATTTGACTCCAGATAAGATTCATCATATTTTTGCTAAGGAGATACTCCATTGGAGGAATTTCAGAGAAATGAGAACATACTTGCAAATGTGATGGTTGTGTCCAGGAATTGGATAGTTTTGGGAAGAAATTACTAAAGAGATTCATCTAATAACAAAATGTCTGCTTTTCAGAGATCCCCTGATCTGCTTAATGCTCCAGTAAAGGATCTGCATTTTAAACAGAATGACCAATTAATTTCATGTGTTAGCAGCAAGACTTTGTATAGCACTTTATTGGAGAAATGTGACTTAACCTGTGGAATTGTGGAATAGTAAAACATGGGCTGTACTTGTAATGGAAAAGCTTTCACAGCTTGTATGTACACAAGACAAGTACCAAAAAGAGGTTAAGTCTTTAGACATTTGGTCAACCTTTTTAGTGTACTCAGAGATGCCAGGCAGCAAGCCAGAATCTTTAGCCAGGGTCTTTGAATGGTAACGTGCTCTTGAATAAGGAATGTACAATGTAGTATGTTAATGTTTTATCGTAACTTTGCCTTGCTAAAAAGTATTTAAAAATTGTATAGGATAGAATAGAATCTTTCTATAATGTGAGATATCCCCCCCAGATTCTTGACAAGGATTTTGGAACATCCAGAGAAGACATCACTCCTCAGATTATACACTGAGCCAAGTGTATCCTGGGACAGGATTTTTTTTTCAGTGCTGTGTGAATACTCAACACAGAGCCTGCTCCAAAGCCAAATGAAGTCAATGGAAAGACTGCCATTGATTTTAGCAGTGTTGCCAGTTATCGCAGTTTTATCTTGAGTCTTGTGATATTTGTTATTCTTCTTAAAGCCCCAGCTGATGGAATCAGGCTATTGCCCAAGAATCTCAGCTCTTATTTATTCTTTTAAAAGGTCTGTTTCTAGCCCTTGCAATTGTGGAGAAAAGCTTGAACATGTAACCCCTAAATGTTCAAATAAAAATAATCCCCAATTGTTCTTATTTTTAAACCTCATGATTTTTAAGGCAGTCTTGGGATTTTTTTTTTGAAGGGGAAGGGAAGAGAAGGGGATGATTCACAATTTTTGAATTCTCGGGGAGGCAATGCTGTTAATAGAATTTGGATCAGGTCTGCATATATGGTGAAACATGTCTTGTTGTTTCTTTGTACTGTATCTTTCTCTGTCTATGTCCATCTGTTATCTCTTGTTATTTAGATTGTCAGCTCTTTGGGACAGGGGATAGCTTTTGTTCTATGTTTGTACAGAATGTTGACTAATATACGCTGGCTAGCATACATATACATTATGCTGATAATACTACCTGCATTGTATATTCCAAGCATTTAATTGTACATATTATTACGCATTAATATGGCAGTTATAACACCTTACATTAGCTAAAGTAAGCTTTGTCTTAAGAAGATAGGAAATTTTTTAGTAACACGCCATATAATTGTTTCCTCATAGCAACAGAAAGGGAGTTACCCTCAAAAATCTATTTATCCTGGTACCAGCCTAGGAGATGTCTTCATGCTCCTTTCTTCCTAGAATGCATGGACCCAGAATGAAGATAAGGGTGCATCATTACCTGGAATGCATGCGTTCGGAACAAAAAATAAAGGTGTATACCCTGGTACCAGAAACAAACAAGTTAGGGTATGGCTTTAGGGATGTAACTTTGGACAGCAGTTCTTCTGTGTAGCATGATTGTAACATCACTGCAGAGACTGGTGTCATATGGAACCTTTTTCCTGTATCGTATTAATAAATCTGACTGACATTAGTTATTTGGTCTCTTGAGAATATTTCATAATGAACCAAAGTGTAGTCAAGCAATTGGCTATACAATTTATCAACAAGAATATAGCACAATGGGGTTTTGGTCCATGACTATGGCTCCTAGGAGGTATGATGATGATAATAATCAATAATAATAATAATAATAATAATAAAGGTCATAATTATGTAACTCACTATTGTGTCCCAGTGCTTCAATTTAATGAGCTCCCAATAGAAGATGAAAGAACAGCTTTCTCATATCCAAAATTCACATTAATTACATGGGGACACTTAGTATAGTAAGCAAAATTTAGAGTTTTGAACATAGGGGTAGGGGAAAGTGTACCTGTTTAGTAACAATCTAACTTAGTTGCTACTGCTTTAGAAAAATGACCTACTGAACTATAGAAACACGTCTAGATAGTTCTTACTTTTCTCAATCTTTTTCGTGAACAGCCATGGGGCGGGGGGGAAGGCGGGGAGAAGACACTTGTTGCTAGGCAATGGATTTAATTCCCTGTGTTTGATTAGGGTAATATTGTGTCAGGGTCTGCCATTTATTAGACCTCCCAGAAAGAACCTTTCAAGTTTTTCACATTCTGCTCTTGATAAATGTTCTTCTGGCAAGAATTCTTAGGGACAATTCTCAAGCAGGCAGTTTAATATGACTTTTATCTCTGAAAGTGTGGGTATATGCCAAGCCAGTTCATCATTTATTTTGTTCCTTGTGTCTTTGACTGCTAACAAATGGTTTATTTCTGAAATTCCTTTCAGAGGTCCACCATCCCCCTTGCTCTTCCCAACTGGCTGCTTGGCCTTGTCTTGGGAGAGGAGTTAAGGCAGAACTGTCCTTCAATTGTACATTCATATATTAAACTTCCACCACATCCAGCAACACTTTAACTCTATTTCCAATCTTTTCTCATTGTATTAAAAACCCCATCTGGCTGTAGGCAGAAGCAACACACAGTGCCTTTGTTCCTTGTTCACACTTACCAGTAAGGATATAAGACACAAACAAACAATGGTATTTTAAAAACCTCAAAATTCAAACAGGCATACAAAACAAAAGTTATATCTCAGTCAAATAAACAGGCCTAAATACTATATTAGCATCACTAACAAGCCCTCATTCAACAGGGAAGATACTATCTCTGACTTTTACTCTGGACACGTAGACTCCCATAACTGCAATAGTGGTCTTACATGGATGATACAAGATATTCCAGGATCACTATTCAAGTTTTAATGTTAGGAACATGCAAAGACACTGGGTGAAATTCTGGTCCCATTTACGTCAATGTAAATTTTGCCATTTGACTTTAAGACAGCCAGGGTTTTCCCCTCTGTCTTGTTGAGGAACTCTTGAAGATTTCATGAATGAGCCTTGCATCAGCTTTGAACTTTTGCCACAAGATCAGGCTTCTCATCACATTAAGGCCATAGCTGTACTTTTCCTCAAACAGGATAGACAATTTAAATTTGAATTTGGTTGGAGCCAAATAGGATTTAAACTTGGTATAGCTGGCAAGTGTTTGATGGGGCCAGACTGTATGAAATTAACTGATGGCTCTCTGTTAAATGTGCTTTAGTCTTGGATTCACACATCAGATCTCATTATATTCTGCCTGTTAGGGCTAACTACAAGATTACCAGAATCAATTTACACCTGAATGCTTTCAAAGATATTGCTTAAACAAATGCATTGCTATAAGTTACATATGTTTTGTATCAGTATGTCTGAATATCCGTGCTCCTTATTTTCCCCACAAGGGAAATAATTTTCTTTTGTTTCCTTAAGAATTGCCCGGACAGCTCTTTAAAAAGTAGGATATGTGGCCACCACAAAACTACAATCAAATTAAAGAGTTTTAAATATCAGACAATGAATATTCTGCTAACAAGTGTATAACTGTCACTGGAATCAGTGTGCAATTAACTTTAAAACATCATAGAAAGGTTTCTGTAGCTGTGAGCATAAAACAAAACTGAAATGGTCAGTAAAATTGGCATGTTTAAGAGCTTGATCCAACATTCACTGAAGTCAATGGGAGCCTTTCCATTGCCTTCAATGGGCCTTAAATTGGGCCCGAATTGGGGTAACTAAGTATTGTAGTTGCCTTTAAAAGTTCAGCACTGGCCAACAATAGTCATAGTGGTGTTTGAGATACCAACATTCTTCCAAATACATACAGCAAATTAAGAAATAATGCTGGTAGATCTTTGGCAGTTTTGACAAATGTTAAATAGATAAATAATTACATTTTGATAGGAAGATTGGGGCCCCTTTCTGCAAGGTGTTTTATATATACCTAGAGAAAGAGTTGCTGCCCAAAACAGACTGCTGTCTAAATAGATGAGACAGAACAGAAACTCTCCAAAGAATTGTGACTGGCTCCCTGACAGCCTCAGAGTGTAGAAGCTGACTGCAGTGGAGGAGAATCTGGTGTACACATGCTGGCAGATTGTAAAGAAGGACAAATGACTTAGATATATAAAAGGCCTGAGGAATACAGATGGGAGGAGAAGAAGAAGGTAGGTAGGGCCTGAATGCAGGCTGCTCTGGAGTCCTAGAAAAGGTAGGAAACCTATATTAAGAAGCAAGGGAAGAATTTTCCATTTCTTGGCAAGGCGTGAAGAACCATTACAGACAGAACCCAGGCATTCTGTTTCCCAGATGTGTGCTCTAACTACTATATATTGCTTCCGATCCTAAGCATGATTTCTAAGATTACTGACACAGAGGAGTATCTAGCATCCTGTGATGATGAACTTTTATGATTTGAAATATTCCAGAGGGCAAGTACTAAGAGAAAATGGCACACGTGTGTTTGACTTTAGGAAACTTGATTCTGAGCAAATGTAAAATATCTCTAGGAATTTTGATTGGAATTCTTTTAACGTATTTGCAATTCAGTGCTGAAAAGTGGAAAAAAATATTTAAGAAACAGTTGGGGAAACTGCAAATGAAATTCATCCTGAGTTATTCCAAATGGAGGAAAGGGCACATATGCCAATTTGGTTAAGTCATAATGACTACTATATGCAATAAGCAGGTTTTTAAAATCATAAACAATCTGGTGAGGACTGAGAGATCTATAAAAGCATAGAAAATTAAATGGATAATTAGGGGACTAAAACATACTAAAGATGGATTGCAGAGAATATTTGAACAAATGTTAAGAGTTCTTCAAATTTATAGGCAGCAAAGGGGAAATAAAAGACCTTTTGTCCACTAATGGGATACAGGGGAACTGGAGTTAGGAGATGTTAAATATGGGTGTAGTAGCAGGCTAATTGTATAGATGTGGTATTCTCCTGCTATTGATACTTTTGTAAAGTTCCCTTTAAAGTAAATGAGAGTTTTACACAATAATCAAAGGCAGGATATGTCCTTTAATAAGTATCATATTATTATAAGCAAAATACCTGTGTAATTATGTATTATGAACCATATGGTGTTTAAATAGCAATGATTTGGCTAGAGACGGGTAAATGAGGTCATATCCACTAAAGAATCTCCTTCAAACTTCATGTTAAACTTGAAACAAACATGAACCAAACTTCCTTTAAAATTTAAAGGTTGGGTTAAAGTTTTCTTATGATTTAATTTTTCTATAGGTTTCATTTTCATATACTTCTGTGCATCCACAAAGCTAGAAGTAGTTAATAGAGCTTTGCAAATAAACAATTTTTCTGTTCATCCATAATTTTAGAAAGTCGAAAAATAATTGCTTTGGATCAGACTGAAAATGAAAATTTTGAATTTTTTGGCAAATTAGAAACACAGCAAGTTTGTTTCAGATTGAATGAAACATTTGTTTTTGACAAAATCCAAATGTTTTGTTTCAATTTTGACCACTTCTTAACATTTTTGAATTTTTAAAATAAAATGATCAGAAATGTTGAAAGTCATTTCAGTTTGAAAACATTAAAGCAAGATGTTTTGACTTCCAGATTTGTTTGTTTTTTCCTCTAAATGAACACTTTGGTGAAAACAAGATGAATATGCAAAAGATCGTGGTGTTGCTGAATGTAATTTTTTTGTCCTCACATCGCGCCCCCCCCCCCCCCAAAAAAAAAAAAAGTGAACATGTTTTGGCCAAAGAATTTCACCCAGCTCTAGTACTGAAACAACGAAAGAGAGACCATCTCTGGCTTGGTCAAAATGAAGTACCAGAACAAAGTACCACCGCAATGTCATCACCTTCCACTTCTTTGACTTTGCTTTAGCAAATGTAAACTAATAGCTCTGCATATGTATAATATATCAATTAAATAAAAGAAATAAAAATATCCACATATTTCCCCATAGGGAGGACAAGATGAAGAATCCTATATTATAGATCCTAGTCTTGTCACTAAATTCATTTGTGGCAGGTGCCCCAGATACCATATTGTTAAGGTCTATATAAGAAACTGAATAGAGTAAAATTGAATAGAAATCTCATTTTTTAAAAAAAACAACCCTGTTCTCTAGGGATTTTTAGTTCAACTTTGCAACTGGTTTCTTCATCTGATTATTACTGCTGCCAGATGTGTGCAGGGAGGCACACATCACATGTTGGAAACCCTTTCTCTTTCCTGAAGTAGTTTTCCTTCCAGACTGAGGTGCTTTCTCATATTGAGAAGCACTTTCTCATGTGACTTGTCCCATTCAAATCAAATAAGTACTAGCCAGTGTAAGCGAGGCTGGCAGAATTGGGCCATGGGAGTGGGGGCAATTTCTGTAAATACTTGTAAACAGCTTGAGAACATGAAACATCAGAGTTCCTGTCAAATCGGCCCTCCTGAGCTATACTTGGACATCTTATTGGGATTTAGTCAGTTGCCCTATTGTTCATTGTGAAGCTGAATTTAGCAGTGAGATTTGAAGTGTGAAGCTAGACTAAAAAACCAAACAAACAAACTCTGAAATACATCAAGTAAGCAGAGAAATCACAAAGATCCAACAACAAAGAGTTCTGTCTTTAACTACAGTGGGCTAAATTGTGGCAGATCTTCACAAGAGTGCACGAAGAAGGCAAAAGAAACATCCCTGCCCTCTTCTGCAGATTGCATAAGGGTCAGCCACAGCCTTACCCACAGGGGCACACATCGCCTCAAATGGTATGGGGAAAATGGAGAAGTGATGACATCATGGCCTCCAATAGTGCATCACAGAGCAGGCCACGACCACCATGAGGATCAGATGACATCATCTACTGTACACTAGAAAGCTTGGGAGGGCTTGTGCTTCCTGAGGACAATCCTTTCTTGAGGCCCTATGGGATGCTTCAAGTCTGCATCAACCCCAACACAGGATGTTGCCTTAAAAACCATAGTGTAGCCTAGAAACAAGTTTTCAGCACAGTGGAAACAGATTATGTAATCAACTGTGCTACTTCTTTCTTTGCTTATGTGCTGTGTAATTCTCTGCACCTTGGATATAACAGTTTCTCCATTCTTACCAGGCATTCTTGACTAGCTTGACTTATTAAATGTCAACAGATAATGAAAAACACATTTTTTACAACTCAGAATGTCCAGTAGTTAAATAATGCGCATGTCCTTAGGTGTAAAGGTGCTTCTGCATGAGGACTGCATGGGAGGAACATTGTGTTCCTTGTGTTTATGAGGAAATCATTATAATAATCTCGTGGCTTTTGACAGATTGTGTGAAGTTTGGATCTGAATCAGATATAGTTTGCCGATCTATTGTGTCCTGAGATACCCTTGAATGCTGCTCTAATTGAGGTCAGAATAGAAAGATAGACTAATGATCTTTTGTTGATGGAACTCAGGAGTTGCGGGGGAAGCCATGTGATAAGACACAAGAATAGGCAAGTAGAGAGGAGCTAAAGAGAGGATCTTAAAGTTGGGGACACAGACCTGTATTTGATTATATTAAAGAAGGGGGAGCCAGTGAAGGGATTCAGAGAAGGGTGATGTGGTACAAACAATGGGCTTGGAAAATGATATTAGAAGGTTTATTGTAAATGAAAAAAGAAGAACAGGAGTACTTGTGGCACCTTAGAGACTAACAAATTTATTAGAGCCGAAGAAGTGGGCTGTAGTCCACGAAAGCTTATGCTCTAATAAATTTGTTAGTCTCTAAGGTGCCACAAGTACTCCTGTTCTTCTTTTTGCGGATACAGACTAACACGGCTGTTACTCTGAAACCTGTTATTGTAAATGAAAGTAGCACAGCAAGGCACATGTCAGGAAGGCCAGAGAGGATGACTTTGCAGTAGTCAAGATAGGAGATTAAAAAGGACTGGGTGCATGTTTTAGCACAGCGGAAAGACAAAGTGCTGAGTAATTGAGATATTATGGGTGGAGACGTTGCAAGATATGGCCACAACCTGGATGTGCAGGACTAGAGAGAAGACAGAATCGAAGATAACACCCAGGTTATATGCTTGCCCAAAGATGACACCCAGGTTGCTATTCTGCCTTTTAAAAGGGACTTGGATGGGACTTTGCGTAAAATCACAGCACTTTGCTTTTACTGCATGGTGGATCTGGACAAATATCAAAGCTAACATGAGATTGATGGATACCTCTAAAGGTTGTCACAAACGATTCAGTAAAGGCAGTGTTCCATCTCTAATTTCTGATTTAAAACTGATTATAATAAGAGGACCCCACCTCACACCATTATTCAGAGGCAAAGCAGTTTCTGACACAGCAGATACACAACAGCCTGTCAATAAACCTATTCCTATTTTCCAATATTTACAATCAAATACCTAACTTGTAAACCCATAAATAAAGAACAATCAGAGCTGCTATCCTAATAAGTATCGGACTTACGAAAAGGACATATTTCCCAAATGTGCAACATGCTTTTAAACCCGCGCTCCAAGATGTAGTTAACAAAATATACAAAAGTCTGAAACAATTCTCAATATCCCTTTGTCAAAAACAGACAACTCCAATTTGGGATTTAAATAAAACACATGCCCTTTCCTGCTCCATCCATGAAATACAAAATAAATCTTTGTGTTGCATGTATAGGTCTCCTACTAAAATGCATACCGTTAATCTGGGGATTCCACTACTCTATGATCCTCCTGACTGCATATTTTCAGCTTGATTAGTTTTCAATCAGTCTTTTTTCCAATAAATTATATTCCTAGATTATGTTTTTAAACAGCTGATGTCAAACTGTAGCTGAGCTGGAAAGAACACATTTATTAATAATTTATTAGTTATTTATGTATTTTACAAACAAGTGAATTTAAAATGTATGATATATAATGTGTGGGTACTAAAATTACTGTGTGAAGAAGGATCAGAGTGTCCTATAACCAATAAATATCAAAGGTAACTTGCTCTTGCATTATATCATTTCATTTTTATTTCATGTTTTCTTTACAGACGAGCATATAGTAGATAGAGCCAACTAAATGCAGTCATGAGAACAAGTTACAAAATTTTGACACAAGTCAATTACTCAAATCTACAGAAGATCAGTCCAAGGATAATATAATATAAATACATGACCACCTTTCTTCATATAACTGAGTGCCATTCTGTGATTAGCTGTAACCATCTGCATGCTGCAAGTGTATTTGACTTTGGATAACCGCATAACATATTTTCAGAATATAAGAATGGCTATACTGGGTCAGACAAATGACCCATCTAGGACAGTTTGCTATCTTTCAACAGTGGCCAGTGCCAGATGCTTCAGAGGGAATGGACAGAAGAGAACAATCATTGAGTGAACCACCCCATCAAGAAGTCCTGACTGGCTGTCAAAGGTTTAGGAACACCCAGAGTATGGAGTTGTGTCCCTGATCAATAGCCATTGATGGACCTATCCTCAATGAACTCAAATTCTTTTTTAACCCAGTTATACTTTTGGCCTTCACAACATCCCCTGACAACGAGTTCCACAAGTTGCCTGTGCATTCTGGGAAGAAATAATTCTTATGTTTGTTTTAAAGCTGCTGCCTATTAATTTCATTGGGTGGCCCCTGATCCTTGTGTTACATAAAGTTATAAATAATACTTCCATATTCACTTTCTCCACACCATTCACAATTTTATAGACCTCTATCATAACCCCTCTTAGTTGTCTCTTTTCTAAGCTGAACAGTCCCAGTCTTTTTAATCTCTCCTCATATGGAAGCCGTGCCATACCCCCAATCATTTTTGTTGACCTTCTCTGTTCTTTTTTTCAAAATCTAATATATCTTCTTTGAGATGGGGGCAACCAGAACTGCACACAGAATTCAATGTGTGAGCATACCATGGCTTCATATAGTGACATTATGACATTTTCTGTTTTATTATCTATCCCTTTCCTAATGGTTCATAACACTGTTAACTTTTCTGACTGCTGCTGCACTTCCTCCTGTCACAATGACTCCAAAATCTTTCTTGAGTGGTAACAGCTAATTTAGATCCCATCATTTTGTATGTATAGTTGGGGTTATGTTTTCTAGTGTGCATACTTTGCACTTAACAGCGAATTTCATCTGCCATTTTCTTGCCCAGTCACCCCCTTTTGTAAGATCCCTTCGTAACTCTTTGCAGTTAGCTTTGGACATAAGCTTGAGTAATTTTGTATCATCTGCAAACTTTGCCACCTGATTGTTTACCCCTTTTTTTTCCCAGATAATTTATGAATATATTGAACAGCACAGGTCCCAGTACAGATTCTTGGGGAAACCGCTCTCCACTGTGAAAATGGATCGTTTATTTCTACCCTTTGTTTCCTAACTTTTATCTAGTCACTGATCCATGAAATAAACTCTCTCTCTTATCCCATGACTGCTTCTTAAGAGCCTTTGGTGAGGGACCTTGTCAAAGGCCTTCTGAAAGTCCAAATACACTACATCCACTGGATTACACTGTTCATTTTTTTGACCCCCTCAAAGAATTCTAATAGATTAGTGTGGCATAAATTTCCCTTTCCAAAGCCTTGTTGATTCTTTAGCAACATATTGTGTTCTTCCTTGTGTCTGATAATTCTGTTTGTTACTGTAGTTTCAATCTATTTACCTAGTACTGAAGTTAGACTTACTGGCCTGTAATTGCCAGGATCACCTCTGGAGCCTTTTTTAAAAATTGACATCATATTACCTATTCACCAGTCATCTGGTACAGAGGCTGATTTAAGTGCTAGTTTACGTACCAATTTCATATCTGTATTCCTTCAGTGACTACCATTTGGTCCTGTTACTTATTACTGTTTAATGTATCAATTTGTTTCAAAACATCCTCTACTGACACCTCAATCTGGGACAGTTCTTCAGATTTGTCACCTAAAAGGAACGGCTCAGGTGTGGGCATCTCCCTCTCATCCTCTGCAATGAAGAGCAGTGCAAAGAATTCATTTAGCTTGTCTGTAATGGCCTTGTCTTGCTTGAGTGCTTCTTTAGCACCATGATTGTCCAGTGGCCTTACTGACTGTTTGGCAGGATTCCTGCTTCTTATGTACCTAAAATAAAAATTGCTGTTATTTTTGTGTCTTTTGCTAGTTGCTCTTCAAAGTCTTTTTTTGGTCTGCCTGATTATACTTTTACACTTGACTTGCCAGAGTTTGTTCCTTTCTATTTTCCTTAGTAGGTTTTGACTTCCAGCTTTTAAAAATCTCTCTTCTTGCTTCTAACCAACTCTTTAAATCTGTTTAGCCATGGTGATGTTTTTTGTACTCTTATTATTTTTTTTGGGGGGGAGGGTTGCTATATAGTTTGAGACTCTATTATGGGGTTTTAAAAGTTTCCATGCAGTCTGCAAGCATTCTACGCCTGTGATTGTTCCTTTTCCTTTCCATTGAACTGGACTCCTCATTTTTGTTTAGTTCCCCCTTTTGAAGTTAAATGCTACTGTGGTGGGTTTCTTTGGTATTTTCCCCATACAGGGATGTTATATTTAATTACATTGTGGTCACTATTACTGTGAAGTTCAGCTATATTCTCCTCTTGGACTAGATCCTGTGTGCCACTTAGCACTAAATCACAAATTGCATCTCCCCTTGTGGATTCCAGGACTAGCTGCTCCAAGAAGCAGTCATTTATATATCTAGAAATGTTATCGCTGCATCTCTTCCTGAGGTGACATGTTAGCTGAAATCCCCCATTGGTAGCCTCTTTAATCTCCCTTAGCATTTCACAATCACCATCATCCTCCTGGTCAGGTGGTTAATAATATATACTGCTATACTCTTATTATTCCAGCATGGCATTTGTATTCATAGAGCTTGTATAGTACTATTTGATTAATTTAAGATTTTTCACTATATTGGACTTTTTTTTTTAAACACACACACACACACACACACACACACACACACACACAGTACCACTCCCTGACCAGTGTAACCTACTCTGTCATTCCTATATATTTTGTACACTGGTGTTACGGTGTCCCATTGGTTTCTTTTATGCCTATTATATCAATATCCTTATTTAATTCCAGGAACTCAAGTTCACCCATCTTAGGCCTGATCTACACTATGCAGTTAAGTCAACATAAGGCAGTTTACGTCAACCTAATTATGGCAGTGTGCACACTACAGCTTTGTCCCAATGATACAAGTGCCCTACTACACCAACATAATAACTCCACCTCCACGAGAGGCACAGGTCTTATGTCAGTGTAGTTGGGGAGACGCAGTGTCTGTATAGACACTGAGTTAGTTACATTGGCTGTTGGCTGTCTTGTGGAGCCCTGAAATTGACAAGAAAGCAGGGCAGCTAGAACCCAGCAGCCCCCAGCTTCCCACTTCCAGCTGGGCTGTATCTCCAGGCTCCCACTCAGGGAGCCAAGAAACCTGGGCAACTGCCCCCCACACCTGGCGCACATTACTGACAGGAGAGTAGTAATTACTGTGGTGACTGTAAGTCAACCTAATGTAGGCCGACTTAAGTTTGTAATATTAGACATGCCCATAGTATTTTAACTTCTTGCATTTGTATACATGCGGTTACAAAATTTGTCAGTGTTTAGTTATCTGAGTTCATGTGATGTAATTGAATGGACTCTTTTGTTTGACTGTTTTTCTTCAGCTCCTACCTGTACTTTATCAGCTTCTATGTTTTCCTCTTTACTAGAATATACTGTATCCCCTTTCATAAATACTTCTCTAATTAGGGATGTATCAATCCAAACTGTGTGCTCCTCCACACCCATCAGCTTTTCCCCAGCCTTTAGTATAAAAACTCCTTTACAGCCTTTTTAATTTTACATGCCAACCATCTGTTGGGAATATGGATTTCTTTTCTAAGCCAATGTGCAGTGATGCACGTATTTAAAACTGCCACTAGGAATCTAAACCTGTGTTTTCTTTGTTTTGCTTGAGTTTCCAGGGCTTTTCTTCCAACAGCTGTGCTGAACAAAGACACGCCCTTTAGTACCCCTTTCAATGAGTGTTTCAGCATCAGACAGATACACGATATGGGAGGATTGAAAAGCAGTGGCTGGCTCCATCAGACTCTTCATGGATGAAATTCACTCCACCACAGAAGGCCCCAGTAGTCAGACCTAACATAAGAGGAGTGTGAAGAAGTTGGAGGGCAGAGGCTTCTGAATAAGAATCTCGGAGCTTCTGTTCCATCTGTTTCATACCACTTCATTCCTCATCCCAGCAGTCCTTCTGCCGCCAGTGATAGCCTACACTTTGTGAAGTTTTTGAGGCTCCATCTGGGTTAAATAATAAAACAAAGCGTTTACACTGCATTTTTCTCAAGTGCTTACAGAGGTTAAGTATCACTATCCCCTTGCTATAGTTGGAGAAACAATGGCACAAAGAGTTCACACAGTGAGTACATTGCAGTGCTGGAAACAAAACTGCTGCTCTGTCTTTTTGTTGTGTTTCTACAGCACCTACCACATTCAGGTCCTGCCCCATGGCTAGGGCTCTTATGCGCAGCCACACTATAAATCACAATAATGTGAACTGTACACATAATATATTATGTAATTATAACCATGGTCACTTTACATTACATCTCGATACATAGTATAAGCCTTCTAACGCTCAGCAACACCTGTGGTTGCTGTGTTACAATTCAGTTATTAATCTAGAACTTTTGATGATTGTATTAATTTTTGCCCCTTTTTAAATATTTTGTTACGCTATCTACACATTGTATTGTGTGTGAACTTTGAGACACTGATTTCAATTTAGATAGATCAGCCCCCACAGAACATGAGACTCATTTCTCAGACAAAAGATCTGTAGCAAAGTACATAGCCGGTAACACACACACACACACACACAAAAAGCCACCACATTGTACAAAAATTAATAAGACAGGGCTGCCAATACATAGCTTGTAAGTAAAGAAAGCATACCCTATCTGCAGCATCAAAGCTTGAAATCCATTAGTATGCTAGGCACTCACAGCACCAGACTAAGCATGAGTTAGCATATGATATGTACCCACAGGTGACTGGTTAATACAATTTCCTTCATTTTCAATCAAGGCATATTCAGTTTAATTTAGATAGCTCTTCCTTTGCTGCCACCAGGGCTTGTGTCAAGCTTATACAGTGGATGCAGCCGGCAATATTAGCATAGATATTAAGTCACTCATTACAAGTGTGACATGATCAGAGAAGGCAAGACACTGTACCGACAGACACTTTTCCCAGGAAAAGCTGTGTCGAACCTGAACCAAAACTGTGTCCCTGCAGCTGAAGACATAATAGGTACTAACTGCAACTATCACCATAGAAAAGCTTAATTTGAATGCATCACATGCAGAGGTGCTGCTTTTACATTTAGGGCCAATTTATTGTTCGATAAAAAGCTTTAAACACTGAATCACATTAGATGCCTATATACCTCTGTATAAAAAAAAAAAAAAAAAAAAAAAAAAAACAGAAAATGAGGCTCATCCTTGCCCATTTCAGATCATCTTCACCTAAAATATGTCATAAATTATTATTTGTATTATGGTGGCATCAAGAGGCCCCAGCTGAGACTGGGGCCAGCTAGGTAATGCATTTTACCTATGTAAATACAGTTACTGAGAGACAGTGGCTGCCTCAAAGAGCTTACAGTTTAACTAGATAAGACAGAAAAATGGTGGGAGGGGAAACAGAGAGATAGAGCGATGGAGTGTGTGACGGGATCCCCCGGTGTGCCACCTGGAACTGGGGTACCACTGAGCCTGCCTGATCCACCAGCCTGGGTTCCCTTTACACTGTACTGCTATGACCAGCCTGCCATCCTTCTCCCAGGCTTCAGTCTGTACCTTCACCAGCACACATACAGGTAGGGACAACCTCAGCTGCAGAAACATACAGTTGCTGTGATCAGCTCTGCATGGGAAGGCTTCAGCTAAGGAACTGCCCAGTTACTCCAGTTACCTCTGGACGGTAAACCCAAAATTATACCATCTTGTGCTGCACAGAGAACTGTACAGCATAAACTCGTGAATTCTCCCGCTCCCTCAATGTGGAGAGGAATATACACAGCTTTCTGCCCCCAGTTATGACTCCCACACACTGGTTTTAAACAAAGCAAACATAAGTTTAACAACTACAAAAGATAGATGTTAAGTGATTATAAGGGATAGCAAACAGATCAAAGCAGATTACCTAGCAAATAGACAAAAATGCAATCTAAGTATAATATACTAAAGAGATCGGATATGAGTAGTAAATTTTCACCCTAAATGATGATTCAAGCTGGTTGCAGGAAATCCCTCTAGCCTGGGTCCAGCCATTCCCCCCAGTTAAGTCCTTCTTCATCAGGTGTTTCCAAGAGTCTTCTTTGGGTGGGGAGTCAGTGAAGAACCACAATGATGTCACTCTCCTTCCTTAAATAGTATTTGCATATGGCAGGAACCCTTTGTCTCCAGGCTTGGTTCTTATGCCTGGTCAGTGGAAAAACACTTGTATATCAAGATGGAGTCCAGTACCAGGTCACTTGGTCACATGTCCCTGTAGGATCACAGTAGCCATGACTCAGAGACTGTTTGTAGCATCCTCAAGAAAGCTCCCCAGGAAGGCTCCCCAGTGGGAGAGTAGCTTCTTCTAAGACCTATTGTTCTCCCTAACAGCCCTTCCCAACCAGCCATCAAGACTGACAATCTTTTGCCTAGCGGGTTTTCCCCAGGTGTAAACACATTTGTAATAGATACATAGACAATATTCCTAACTTCAGATACCAAAATGATACATGCATACAAGTAGGATATTCATATACAGTAAATCATAATCTTTTCAATGATCTCATATGCCTTATCTTGCACAAAATACACCATAATTCATAGAATCATAGGACTGGAAGGGACCTCGAGAGGTCATCTAGTCCAGTCCCCTGCACTCATGGCAGGACTAAGTATTGTGTAGACCATATTATCTATGTTATACTCATATCATAATATTACTATGAAGAATATGGGGCATAATGCCATAGAGTGACTTACCCGAAGTCACGCAGCAGGTCAGGGTCAAAGCAAAGAATATAATTCAGTTTACCTGAGCCCCACCCCAATACCTTAGTCACTAGCCCATGCTACCCCATTCCCAAAATAAGCATCACCTCCTGTTAATTTTATTTAGTAATACATACACTGTCAATTTAACTTTCTCAAGCTATGCTTCTCCTTCCCCTGAACTTTTGTCAAAGAATGAATATCCTGTATTAAATCTGACAAAATGAAAGTTTTATGGAGTATTTACTCAGCTTCTATGGAATGATATGACAAAACACATTGTATGCCTGTGCATAGTAGAACACTGATTGAGAGTTAAAGGTAAAATTTTCAAAAATACCCAAGTGACTTAGATCCCTAACTCAGTGCTTTAGAATATTTTATACTGGACTTTTGCTTTGCTCCTGCTGCTCTGTTGGTTGGCAAGCACTTTCTGTACCCAAAATAGTAGTGATAGCTTTGCAGGAGGCAGCAATCAGAGCAGGTGGTTCCTCAAAGAAGGAGCTAAAGAGGAGTGGCCAACCATCTCCACCACAAAGACTGGTAGAAGATTCACTGACTGCCCTCAGGTTCCAAAAGCTACTCAGGGGTAAGGTTATCTGTCTGAAATCTAAGGTAAGTTAAGAGATAGCAGGAATTGTACAGAAATAGATACAGGGACCTGGCTGGCAGGGAGCATCTACATTTGTTAACTCATGAATTTAGTGCAGGTTTCATTATATTTAGTGTTTTAATTTATGTTCCAACATCTGGAGACAAGTGATTATGTGCGAATCGCAGCATTCACATATATATATATATATCCCTCATGCTTGCAGAGAAAAGCTTTAAATTGTGACCTGAGTGCACCGTAAAGACTCAAAAACCAGAAAGCAAAGAAAAAGCACTCAAAATGTATTTTTTTTCAGGATCTCATTCTTTTAACACTAGTCACTTGATTTTGGGGAGCCGATTCATTTTTTTGAATGTTTGGGGGTAGCAATATCACATCCATGTGGAGGGCTGGGTGTGGACAATCTAGAGAAGAATTAGACCAAGTCTGTGAATGCTCCTAGTCTTGGGCTGGTGTTTGTGGCTTGCACGAGAAGCTGGACATACCCTGGCTTGCGATGGATCCAAAGTTCTATGCCAAAGTTTTGCACCACCCTAGTAGTTACATGTTTAGAATCAGATATGGTTCCTTTATGTCTGGAACTGTGTGATAATATTCCATTTTGTTTGTTTTACTTCTTAAAATTCCAAAGGCCAAGACTTTCAAATATAGGAACCTAAAGTTAAACTCCCACCCTTATATTTAGGCCCTAAATTAAGGTGAGAACTCATACAGGAAGGCATCTAAACTTAGTGAACAGCGTTGAAAAGTTAGCCTTGTTTTGCTGGAATTCACGTACGAAGTCTATGACAGAGCCAGGAAGAGATACCAAACCTTTCTTCCGTCTGTTTGTGCTCCCTTCATGTCCAATGTCTAATAATAAGCGGTTCTAAGACTTTGCCTTCAAGCTTTTACATATGACACTTTTCATATAAATATCACTATGTATCTGGCATGACATTTAAGTGTTACTGTAAATGTCATTTATTATATTTCACAGTTGTTAAATGGAAGAAAGCACACCTCCTTCCACTTAAAATTCCTCTGTTTGTTTCAGCATCTGCTTTTGTACACCATAAAGAAGGCCTTTGGAAAGCTGTAGCACATCAGAAAAAAATTCTTTCACACACATTGAATAATTCTGTAGCAGTTATTAATTAATTCAGAAGCACTTGTCTTCTTGTGAAGTGTAAAATTCACTACCTGTAGTTCCATGTCATCTGCATCCAGTCTCTCATTAACTGTGGGATTCACAGATTTGTGGTAGATCACATTAATAAGGCCAAAGAAATGCCCCCCCACCCATGAGCTATTTTAAGGCATTAGGATATACACAGGGCTGGCTCCAAGCACCTGCTTGCCAAATAGGTGCTTGGGGTAGCCACTCTGGAGAGGGGTGGCACGTCCAGCTATTCGGTGACATTTCGGTGGACGGTCCCTCACTGACGCTTGGAGCGAAGGACCTTCCGCCGAATTGCCGCCGCAGATCGCGATCGTGGCTTTTTTTTTTTTTGGCTGCTTGGGGCAGCCAAAACCCTGGAGCCAGCCCTGGATATCCACTATAGGTAAGCATGGTAAAGCAACTGAATATGGTGTTACCTGGTGAGTGGTTGAACCAGCCAGGGGATGGAAATAAAGCTCCAAGCCTTAATCCTTTCAAGGCCCTTTCCTCAGGGCTTATTTGATTATCCACAAAACAAAAAAGCAAATCAGCTGGAAAACACTGGGTTTTCCCCACTTTAAGCACCCATGAGGCGAGAAAGCACACCCCTTTTAGCTCCCCTTTCAGCCCAGAGTTGGAGAAGTCCTATACCTCCATTCAGCAATGTAGCCAAACAAAATTAACCGGTAAATCCTTTAATCCAGTTGATATAAATTAGATAGAATTCAGTAAATGATAGTACCCTCGTTTAACAATTAGCCCTTATTTAAATCATTACCCCAGACTCTTATAAGTACCAGGGAAACATTATTAGTTTCCATGCTTTATCCTAGGTTCAGTTACATTTTTCTTTTCTTTCCCAGACAAATGGCCTGCTTCTCTCCTACTACTAGGGGAATTGTTTTCTCTGCCGCAGCTCTCCAGAGGTATGAATTTGGAACTGCAAGGTGATAGCTCTGGCTGTAGTTATAATCCTTTTTCCCCCTTTCTCTGTGAGTTCCTTCAGAAATCAATTTGTTGACAGATAATTACTTTGGTCAAGCGATGGTTCATGCCCTTGTCTTTTCCTGCTGGATGCTTAATTCACTTGTCAGTTAAAACAATTGGATGTGCTCTTGTCCCCTTCTTCCATCTTGACGGAAGGGTGTCAGCTCGCCATTTTTTTGTTTCTTTCTAATCTCACCTGACTTTCTATTCTTTGTTGTCAATTGCAGTAAGGAATAGGCAGATCTGTCCAGTCAAGGATGACCAGATTCCTCCTCTTTGCATTCTCACAGGAGATTGGGGGTCTCGTCATTTCTTTTGTCATCCCTAAACAATTCACCATTACTAGTCTCCAGTACAATCTTTGCTACCCAGCTGCATCCAGCCAATGGAGACAGTAAACCCCAGATTTCCAAAGCCAGATGTCATACTCCAGATTCTGTTAGCGGATCCTGACAGCCAAGTGTACTAGCTGGAAATAGAACTGGAGTACTTGTGGCACCTTAGAGACTAACAAATTTATTTGAGCATAAGCTTTCATGGGCTACAGCCCACTTCATCAGATGCATGCAGTGAAAAATACAGTAGGAAGATACATGAACATGAAATAATGGGTGTTACCATATACACTATCAAATGTCATTCCAGGTCTTGGTCTACAGGGAATCTTTTTATTTCTCCACCTTCCTATGAAGTGTAATGTTGTGCTGGTGATCTTGGTTTATTTTTCACCAGACAGGATTGTATTCTTCAGGCTCCCTTCCTGATCCTTCTTAACCTGGCCCATGGACTCTTGGAACACACACATAGTTCCCGAAGAAATGCACAAAAATTCCTGTGCTATGATTGTGCATGGGTACAAAGCTATCAGCTCTTGATTGTGTCTTGGTTTGTGCACTTGCCCAAGGAAGCAATGGGGCATAATGCACCTCCTGACCCCCTTTTGCTGACTACCTGGATCACAGACTCCATGTAGTGCTATGTCTTCCCCTGTGCAAGGTAGCATCAGGTGGGGAATGGAAGGAGCCTTAGCTCTGTCTCCCAGTGTGATAGCTAGCGCAGCTGCACCACTACACCAGGGGGAAGTACATATTACAGCAGTGTTCTGTCTGTATATATGTAAATAGGCAATAGAAAGGGTCCCAGTAGATGGCACTCAAGAAATATGTAGCTTAATTCCTGGGTTAATAGGACCAATAAAACTTGTTATTGTGTACTGCAAATAGTTTCTTCCAGTTGCTGGTTACATCAACTCTTAATAGTACATGGCACCAAGTATAGACTGAGAACAAGGTACTTCCCCTTCAGAGAAAAGTGGTACCCGGAACGAAGACTTTAATTCCAAGAGTCACAGTTTGCGTTCCAGACTGCTGTAGGGACAGTACAAAAACGCACAGCTGATTGCTTTGAGCTCTTGACAGTATTACCATTAAGCCCTGTGTTTTTACTGTGGTTTTCAAGCGTTCCCCGTGGTTCTTTTCAAGCAACCGCTCTTCGTCTTTCTCAATTTATTTTTGTAGGGTCCCCCAGTAGGTCTTAATAGAACCCCTTATAGATACAATGTATCTTTCTTTCACACTGCAGCAGTATAAGAAAATATTGCCAAGAGTGCTTTAAAAAGTGTACCATAGTCATAGCTTAATGGTATAATACATTTAAATATGTTCATCATATAATTTATTTGATGAATTAACCATTAATCACTAAGTTAATTATCAAATACTGTTCTACAAGATATACACTTGCTGACAGGGCCGGCTCCAGGCACCAGCTTGTGAAGCAGGTGCTTGGGGCGGCCACTCCGGAGAGGGGCGGCACGTCCAGGTATTCGGCGGCAATTCAGCGGACAGTCCCTCACTCCACCTGGGAGCGAAGGACCTCCCGCTGAATTGCCGCCGCAGATCACGATCGCGGCTTTTTTTGTTTTTGTTTTGGGTGCTTGGGGCGGCCAAAACCCTGGAGCCGGCCCTGCTTTCTGAATATAGAATATGATTAAACCAGCTGAATAGTAAGTATATTGAATAATATTCAACCAACTCCATTCATAGGCAACTTAGAGATATCAGAGAGAGAGAGAGGGGTGAGGAGATCCTATGTCCCATTGGAACTATATGGGGAGAATGTTAACTTCTGAGTCATACTACTGCTCAGCATTGTGCTGTATGTAGCGGGATAAAGCTTGGTGGCCAGAAATGAAGTTTTGCTGACTCCGGAGCTACATTTTTAATACAATTCAGTTAACAAAGATTACACTTCAAGTTATGGGTAATAGGAGAGAAATAAAGAGGAAAGAAGCTTCCTTCCACTGCAAGAAAAGATAGATCATCCTCTACCTTTTCAAATTCCACAGATAGCAGTATATTCCACTCCAGCCAGCACTACACTGAGATCATCTGAGTACCTACTATCAGCTTGTCAAAAATGCTTTTTGTGTAACACTGTGAGGAAACATTTCTCAGTATTTTATCAATAACCAGAACAAATTATGAACAGAAAATGCTTTTCCAAATAAGTTATGTTAAAAGGTGCTACAGAGCTATTTTCAAATAAATGCAATGCGCTTCATACAAATACTGAGGTACAGAGAGGTTAAGGCCACTAATTCTAATTCTGCCTCCATTTTTGGTAACCCAGCTCTAATAATTGGCATCCTTGACCATGTAGTGCCACAGTATCCTCTAGTGGATATACACTGATGTCCAGCACTGCAACTGGTGTTTCTATTTCATGATCAGACCTGATACCAGATTAGAAGAGGTCTTTAGTGTCTCAGAAGAAGCCAGATTGCTACTAACATGTTAATAACCTGCCCCAAGTTTGAAATAGAAGTTAACTAGCTAGGTTATTTGACAACAGATCAAAGCATTGTGTGTTTCAAGTTTTTAAGTAGATATTCAATCTAGGGGATTATTTTATTTATTTTAATTTGAATTTCAATGGGTGTTATGTGACTGATCTGTTTAGGAGCTATTAAAAATCCCACTAGGTGCCTATATGCATTTTTAAGTACCTAAATACCTTTGAAACTCTGGCCCTTAAAAGCCTAATGTCATTGAAGTCAATGGGATTTAAGCTCCTAAAGCCCAGATCCCTAAAGCAATGTATATGGCTGTGTGTGTCTGTAGGCACCTAATGCCACTGTTGAGGCACCCACTAACATTTTCAAAGCCACTCCTCAGCTTCTGCCTAACCCCATCAACACTAAGTCTCCATGGTACTTAAGTTTCCACAGGTTGGTATTTGCCACCTAAATCCTGATGCTGACCAACAGCTAACAAGCTATTTGCAGCCTGAGCTTAAGCTCAAGCGTTGAAGGCTCCCAAGCAGGATTCTCAAAGTAGGTGGGGGAATGCTTGTCTCACCTGCGGGGCACAATCATGTAGGCCTGCTCTGCACACAACTAACATCTGTTAGCTTCAGATCTTGCAGCAAGGTGGTAGGATGCAAGCCACTGATAAGTGAGGAAGTAGCCCAGCACCCTCACAAAAGGAAATATAGGATGAGCATGAAACAGGTATTGAGTAGGAGCAGGGAAGACAGAGAGATGGCTTCAGCTGCAAGGGCATGGGCTATCTAAGCAGCTGACCTGGATTAGGTGCTTAAGTCCATGACAGGATTCATGGCTCTGGATATTGAGAAGAAGGAGGTGCCTATCTCTGGCTTACCAGCCAAGCACACCAGGTCAGCCACTTAGGTGCTCAAGCCCCTCTCCTTGACATTTCACTGCTGGTTAGTTTAGGTGACTCCCAGATCAGTTGGCCTGCTTCTGAAAAATCATTTTCTTAAGCACCTACCTTTTCCCATACCTTGTATGGAGAGCCTGGGAGCTTAATTTGGGAATGAAATTTCCACCGGTGGGCCACCTAGGGATTAGGCATCGTAATGCTAAGCAGAGCAATGCCTACATTTTTTTAAAAAAATCTGGGCCCTAAGTCACATAAGCACTTTTAAAAAGTTTACTCTAAGAAATAAATAACTAATGACAATAAGTGTTATTATTAATAGTAACAATGTGAACCAATGGTGCAAATTAGTTAGCTGTTCTGATTCATGATTTCTCCATAATTTCCCGCACCTTTTGGGATTTAGGTTAATAAAAGCTGGCAAAAATTCAAAAAAAAGGAAAAGTGCATGAAGTGTAACACATTAAAGCAAACACATTAGGGCATTTCATTCCTGCTGCTTATTCTTTCATTTATATGTATTATTTCTTATGGGACTTTTCAAAGGAAAATAAAGCTCAACAAAAGGTTTAAAATAATTCTTATCAGCTCTATACTCTCTGCAGAAGCAGTCTCGGCTAGGACCTCAGAGCTTTGCCAGGAATGTGAGAGTATTTTGCAGAGAAGTATTTGATATTTTTTTTGTTGCTCATTTTCTGATACTTAGTCCAGTGTTTGGGCTGCAATACCCTACTTAACCCACAAGAATTTCAGTATTCAAACAATAATTAGATGTGTATGTGGATAATGAAACCACCACAATTGCATAGATAGGATTAAAGTGCGAATGCACAGAGGTTTTCTTCAAAGAACAATTGTTACTGATAAGTAATCTTTCCTTGTAAATGGCACTGGGCCTGCACCCTGAACCCCTCCTGCACCCCACACCCCAACTCCCTACCCTGAACTCCTGGCTGCATCCTGCCTGCAACCCAACCCCTTGCCATACCCCGCACACCTCCTGCACCCCAACCCCCTGCCCTGAGACCCCCTCCTGCACCCCAACTCTGCCCCAACCCCTGGCCCTGAATCCCTTCCTACACACCACACCCCCTCCCATACCTTGCATTCCCTCCCGCACGCCAGCCCCCTTCCCCAGCCCTACATTCATGGTCTTGCATGCAATTTCCCCACCCAGATGTGGCCCTCAGGCCAAAAAGTTTGCCCACCCCTGGTGTAGATGCAGCTTATGCCAACGGAAGGGTTTTCCACATCACTGTAGGAACACCACCTTCCCAAACAATGGTAGCTAGGTTGATGGAAGCATTCTTCCATCAGCCTAGCTATGTCTACACCAGGTGTTAGGTCGCAAAGCTACGGCACTCAGGGGTGTGGATTTTAAGTGTAGACCAGGCCTCAGATGCCTAGGGACTTTAGAGGCATACAGGATTAGGCGGCAGCTGAACAGGAGTTTTGTGAATGCCACCGTTGCCTAAATATTGGATTTAGGTGCCTAAAGTGGTCCTTGTGAATCCCACTCTAAATGTTTTGACCAATGTTTATATAAACACAGAATATAAATAAGTACCATTATACCAACTAGAATGATCTTATCTTATACATAATACACAGGGATCTCCTCAAGTACCATAAGGTGCAATTAATTGCCACCTTCCCAATGAGTTAGTAGTAAATAACAATAGCCAAGGAAAAGGCATGTGCTACTATGTTTTGAGTGAAGAATCTAATCTATCATGGACATTAAAGACCCCATTATATGTAATTAGAGAGAGAGAGAGAACTATTTATTAAACTTTTCCAAATGTTCCACTGAGTAAGATAAGCTTGAGTTGAGGATTTAGGGTATCAATTCCATGCCCAAATTTGGGAGAACTTCAGCTGCAATATTAATAAAATTTCAACCCACAGTAAATTTAGAACAATTTAGAACTGGTTGGAAAGAGACGGGGTGGGGCGTTGGGAGATAGGATGGAGTGGGTGGGGGGGCTTGGGGTGGAACAGGGTTGGGAAGAGGCAGGGGTAGGGGCTTGGGGGGGAAGGGTTGGAGTAGAGGCGGGGCCTGAGACAGAGCAAGGGTTGAGCACCCTTGGGGCAAGGAGGAAGCCGGTGCCTATGGTGCAACTAATATGCCACTTTCTTCCATCAGATTGTCAATGCTGCTTGTGTGTTATACCCCTTTCTCCACCCCCTGTCTGTCTTGTGTATTTGGGGTACATCCACCCAGATGGATTTAAATGGACAAGGCCCAACAAATCTCAGAGCTCAAGCTCCAGCAGGAACATCTACACTGCTATTTTTAGCCACATAACACAAGCCCCATGTAAGAGAAGCGGACTCACCCTGAGACGCCTCCTGTTGGTCGTCTCAGGAATTAGCTCTTCCAGCATCCTGGAGCACCCCCTGCAGGCTGGTGATCTATCTGTCCTCGGGCCCCCATGTCCCTCCCAGACCACAGTGGCCTTGTATCTGGGGTGCTGCCCCCTGGCAGTACCCACATACTAGGTCTTCCCTCCCTGAGGAACCCCCACCAACTATTCCCCACCTTGCCTCAGCACTAGGCCATTGCCAGTCACCAACTAGCCCCCACTCCCTGGGGCAGGCTGCAGTATAGGCCGCTTATCACTGGCAAGGAGTGTTTGGACCTGCTGCCTTGGCCTAGCCCTGGGCTGCCCTCTGCAACCCCCAGTACCCCTTGGCCTTCCACTAGGCCGCAGCCTGGGGCTATCCAGGCTGGAGCTCCCCAGCTCCTCAGCCTTTCCCCAGCCCTGCTCCAATACAGGTACCCTATGTCTAGCTCATACAGCCAGGCCCTTCTCCCTCTAAAAGCAGAGAGAGACTGTTTGGCCTCTGGCTCCCAGCCTTTTTATACAGGCCAGCTGTGGCCTGATTGGGGCGTGGTCCTGCTGTGGCAGCTTCCCCAATTACCCCAGCTTTTAGAGCTGCAGCCCTCTGCCAGGGCTGTTTTAAGCCCTTCCCGGCAGGAGCGGGGTAGTCACCCCACTACACCCCGGGACCCTGAATCAGTTGTCCTGGGGTCTGAGACTGTTTTTCTTTCACAGCACAGACATACCTGAGTTGAAAAAGGCCAGATATAGGGTAGCTTGCAGCATGCTCCAGTGCATACATCACAAAATGTAAAATACATGGTTTAACCACAAAACAGATGAACTACAAGCTCTTGCTGATAAACATTACTCCAAAGATTTTTATGATGTGGTCAAAGCTGTGTACTGCCCTATCCAATTGGCCTTGACACTGCTAACAAGTTTTGATAATGAATCTCACAGACTGCACAGCCATCCATCAATGTGAGCATGAACATTATAGTAAACTACTTAGTTATTTATCTACTGTTTCTGATGAGTCTCTGGATAATGTTTGCAAATTGCCCACATCTAACACACTTGCTGATCCACCTACATGAGTAAGGTGCAGAAGGCTGCATAATGAAAAATAACAAATCTTCTGGTCCTGATGCCATTCCTGATGAAGTTCTCATTGGCAAAAGTTTTCAGTTTCAATTTTTTCTTACGTCTGGCTTCAAGAAATCTTATAACAAAAGTAAAAGATGCCAACATTGTTACTGTCTATAAATGTAAAAGCTCAAAGAGCGATTGAGTTAACTTCCAGTGTCTCTTTTCTTTCTGTGACCAGCAAGACTCTTGCATGGATCCTCCTGATTTGATTCCTGACCCAAATCATGAGACACCAGGACAACGTTCTGAGTCACCATGGCTTTTGTGCTCAATGGAGTGGTGTTGACATGTTTGTCATTATTTGAAAATTACAGGAAAAATCTTGTGAACAGAACCAATATCAACAGAATATCATGTTTCTTGATCTAACCAAGGCATTCAACACAGTCAACCACACTGCCCTCTGGAAATTGCTCACTAAATTTGGAAGTATAGACCAATTTATTAGCATTGTCTGGCAATTCTATGAAGGCATGGCTGGAAGAGTTAGCATATCTAACAGACCCATTTCCAACTGTGAACAGGGTGAAGCAAGGATGTGTCCTCATTCCTCGTCTTTTTGGTCTATTCTTTGCTCTGATTGTAGAGGAAGCCTTCTTGGCTCTTCAAATGGCACCTTTATATTTTTTCTGCATTAGTAAAATCTTCAGTCTTTCCCGTCTATGTGTGACCCCCAAGGTGACAGAAGTGTTGATCCAGGAACTGCTCTACACTGATAGTTGTGACATGATGGCACACTCTGAAGAACCACTACAAGATCTTACAAACTGTTTTGCTCTGGTAGCTCATAACTTTGGCCTCACCATCAGTCGAACAAAAACCAAGGTTATGTACCAGATAGCTCCTCAACTACCTTACCAAAACCCATTAATAAGCTTGGAAAGTACCACACTGCAAGCCATCAAACAATTTAATTATCTCAAAAGCATGTTAAACAATGAAGCAACAGTTGATCACAAAGTGCGAATTAAGAAAGTCATTGCTGCATTTGGCTGCCTCTATCACCAAATCTGGAAGTAACATGGAATCTATCTACAGAAAAAAAAAATCAAAGTCTATAGTGCAGTTGTTCTCATAACATTGCTCTGTGGGTGCAAAATGTGGACCTGTTATCAACCGCACATTAAAAAGCCTCATGGTTTCCATTTGCAACATGGAAGTCCTGCAGAAAGCTGGTTCAGTCATCATTGAGATTCATTTGATCTCTGCCCAATGGAGATGGACTAGCCATGTAATTCATGCTCCTGCGACTCACCTATCAAAAGAAGGCTTATATTCTGATTTCAGTTCTGAAAAAACCCGTTGAGGGCAGATGAAATGCTCCAGGATACCCTGAAACAAAAACTGCACAAAATAAATATTTCTGGCTCAACCTTTGAGCAACTGGCAATTGATTGCATTGCATGATGCCACATTGTAAGGGTGGGTGTCCACGACTTTGAGAAGAATCACATTGAACAGTTGGAGGCACAGCAGCAGGCACTAGAAACAACATGCAGCTGAATCAACTCAAATGGCTCTCTGGCCACTGTGCTAAATGTGTCTCTTCCCAAATTGGTCTATGGAGTTACGTGAAGACCCGTTAGTACGAACTACAATTGTTGACATCATCCTTGAAATTGCGGTGACTAACATCAGAGAGTAAGCTCTTTGCATCAGGGACCATCAACTATTCTGTGTATGTGACTAGCGCAATAGTTGACTCTTAGGCACTACCTAATAAACATGTATTATTATTCATAATAATATTAATGATAAAGAAATCAAAATCCTGAAAGAATATCTTGCAATATTTCAATATACCCATTTCTCTCTAACACTAGCAATGACTACTAATACTTGTCCTTTGATGACTGTCAGCAGACGCCAGAGCATTATCATCTCCACAAGGAAACAATTTAAAAAAAAAAAAGGCAACAGTAAGACAAAGTGAGTGAAATCCTGGCCCCATTGAAGTGGGAAAGATTTCACCGAGAAACACCAGGCAAACACATGGCTAAGAAGCATGGTACTGAATATAATATCTATGTGTAACCCTTCTGCCAGGTGAAGCCAGCAGCAACAAGGGCTGGGTTCAGTATCTAGGGGTTCCTTTTCAATTCAACACAAAACTGGCTCGAGCCCCCACCCACTGACCTGGGACAATTGCACACCACCCCCTGGGCACCTCTAAGAGGCAATACTTCCCCTCTCGCAAGCACAGAGTCTGAGTGAAGCAAAAACTTTTAATAAAAGAAAGGAATTAACTCAGCATTAATTTGGGAAGATACCACAACTAGGGCTCATAAACACAAACCATGAGCAAAAGACCCACCCCCAAGTAAGTTGGGCAGTGTCCTTTCCCCCTCTGGGTTTTAAGTGCAGCAACCAAAAAGTCCCTTTAATGTGCCTGTCCCTTCTCTGTACCCCTCTCACACTTGCTGTCCTTGGCCAGTGCAGCCCCAGAGGTCAGAGGTTCATTTGCAGAGTTCACCTCCCACCTTGTGTGGAAGGCAGGAGGGGGTAAGGAGGCACCTTACACACTGCACTGCTCGGGCACTTGCTCATTGCCATGCCTCTGTGGGGCTCTGCTCTGGCCCTCTTCACCAGCCTCCCTGCTGGCCGCTTGCCACGCCTCTCCACTAGCCTCCCTGCTGGCTGCTTGACACACCTCTCCACCAGCTTCTCTGGTCGCACCTCTCCGCCAGCCACCCCGCTGGCCGCTTGCCATGCCTCTCTGCCAGCCGTCCTGGTGGTCGCACCTCTCCACCAGCCACCCCACTGGCTGATTGCCACGCCTCTCTGCCAGCAGCCCTGCTGGTCACACCTCTCCACCAGCCACCCTGCTGACCACTTGCCACACCTCTCCGCCAACCGCCCTGCTGGTCAAGCCTAACCAACAGCCGCCCTGCTTGCCACGCCTCTCCACCAGCTGCCCACTCGCCAAGATATCTTCAGGGGCCCCTCACACACACATAACACAGCTCACAGTGATTTCAGCTGTTAGTTGGGGAGTATCACTGCTAGTGCACAGTGGGAAGTCTCTTGCAAAAGAGATACCTGCTGGTTAGTCCAGGAATTAGATCATCCCAGCCTTGGAGCACCTCCTGCTTGCTGTTGTCTCTCTTGCTGTCGCTACTTGTCTTTTTCTTGTCAATCTCCACCACTGTAGTTCAGACCCCGCATCCCTCCCGGCCCACGGTGCCCCTTATCCTGGGTACTATCCCACAGCAGTCCCACACTCAGGGTCCTCCCCTCCCCGTGGAACCCCAATCCCCTAAGCCCACCTCGCCTCAGTGACCCACTGCCAGTCTTCATCTAGCCCCTTCCCTCAGGGGAAAACTGCAGTCTGAAGTGGCCACTCATCCTCGGGAAGTGGGTTGGACCTGTTGCCTCTTATTCTCCTGGCTGCCTCCCCACAGCCATAATACCTCCTGTGGCCCTGTCAGCAAGGCCTCTGCCTGGGAGGTTGCCAGGCTGGAGCTCCCCCAGCTCCTCCTGCCCTTCCCCAGCACTATGCTGTCCAAGGTACCCTTTTCCTCTTTCAGGCAGCCAGGTCCATCTCTCTCTAAGGCTGGAGGAAGACTGACTGCCTTCTGGCCCTGCAGCCCTTTTATAGGGCCCAGTCTGGCCCTGATTGGCTGCCTCCCAAACTTTTCTGATTGGCACTCCACCCCAGCTCTCTCCAAGGGCTGGCTTTTAACCCTTTCAGGGCCAGAACAGGGTGACCACCCCACTATACTAGGTATCAGTGATTTCAGCTTTACAGCATGTAACAAGACTCTCAATTGGGTCTAAATTAGCTCTTTTATTATACCATGGAGAGAGGAAGGGTCAAATGGTGCCTAGGACCCTTAAACAGGGCCCACACCACCAGATGCATGTACCTGTCCCCATCCTCTCTTCACTCATTGAGCTTTGGAACCCATGCCCCCTGCCTAGTGAGTGCTGTTCAGTTGAGAGTGAGTCCCTCCATTGGGATATGCCAGGTACCTGCTGCCCTCGGTTCACACAACAAGGATAGCAACACTTTATTACTCCTGCCCCAATAACAAGGAGACTGGGGATCCAACACCAGCCACAAGTGATCATTTGGGCAAGCAGTCCCATCATGCTGAGCACATAGGCAGGGTGGTGCAAACGAGATCAGCTTCTGAAGTCTTTTTCCACAGCTAACCACTAGATGTCAAGGGACAGCTCATCCAGACTCTGCTTACATATGTTAGAAATTACCTGTTGCACTAGTGTCTGATATGCAGATTCTGAGCTAAATTCTTCTCTCTGGGTCAGATTCTGATATCTTCATTCATAATGCCTTACTTCACAAGTAGTCCCACTGAAGTCACTTGAACAATTTCTCTGCTGGGGGAACTATAATGAAATTACGGAAGCCCAGAATATGTGCTCAGGAACATAGAATCATAGAAGATTATTGTTGGAAGAGACCTCAGGAGGTCATCTAGTCCAACCCTCTGCTCAAAGCAGGACCATCCCCAACTAAATCATCCCAGCAAGGACTTTATCAAGCCGGGCCTTAAAAACCTCTAAGGATGGAGATTCCACCACCTCCCTAGGTAACCCATTCCAGTGCTTCACCACCCTCCAAGAGAAATAGTTTTTCCTAAAATTCAATCTAGACCTCCCCCACTGCAACTGGAGACCATTGCTCCTTGTTCTGTCATCTGCCACCACTGAGAACAGCCGAGCTCCATCCTCTTTGGAACCCCCCTTCAGGTAGTTGAAGGCTGCTATCAAATCCCCCCTCATTCTTCTTCTCATAAGTCATGTGTCCCAGCGCCCTAGTCATTTTCATTGCCCTCCACTGGATTCTCTCCAATTTGTCCACATTCTTTCTGCAGTGGGGGGGGGGGCAAAACTGGATGCAATACTCCAGATGTGGCCTCACCAGTGCCAAATAGAGGGGGATAATCACTTCCCTCAACCTGCTGGCAATGCTCCTACTAATGCAGCCCAATATGCCGTTAGCCTTCTTGGCAACAAGGGTACGCTGTTAACTCATATCCAGCTTCTTGTCCGCTGTAATCCCCAGGTGCTTTTCTGAAGAACTGCCGCTTAGCCAGTCAGTCCCCAGCTTGTAGCGGTGCATGGGATTCTTCCATCCTAAGTGCAGGACTCTGCACTTGTCCTTATTGAGCCTCATCGGCTTTCTTTTAGCCCAATCATCCAATTTGTTTAGGTCCCTCTGGACCCTATCCCTACCCTCCAGTGTATCTACCTCTCCCCCAAGCTTAGTGTCATCCACAAACTTGCTGAGGGTGCAATCCATCCCATCATCCAGATCATTAATGAAGATGTGGAACAAAACTGGCCCCAGGACAGATCCCTGGGGCACTCCGCTTGATACCGGCTGCTAACTAGACATCGAGCCATTGATCGCTACTCGTTGAGTCTGACAATCTAGCTATGAGCAATACAATAGAAGAATAACATTAGTAGTTTCAAAGAAATGCATAGAGCTCCTAGATTGATTGGGTAGAAGAGGACATGTTAAAGTACTTAGATTGTACCCCCATTAGTTTCTAAACTCCACCTTGGAATGTGAAAGGCCTGCAGATTGTCATGACTGCAGAAGAACAGCTGAACCCCAGTATTCCCCTCCTGGCTTCTGCTTCTGGCTTCTATTGGGCATATTGATGCACACAGCCAATAACTAGGATATGACTTTTCCTTTTATTTCTGCACTACAGCAGGAGGAGAAATGACAGACAATAATACTCCTCAAAGCTGAAGCAGAGCTAAAACACCTAAGGATGGAAGAGGAGGCAAATAAATTGTGCATCAGCATTCTCAAGGGATAAAGTGAACACTGATAGAAGTAGGGGAAATGGCCCTCCTGCGGAGACAAGGAGTAAAGGTGTAAGAGGACTGCATGCTCTTGCATAATCCATGCTGCTGCTGCCAATAATGAAAAAGTTTCAAAAACTGCAAAGTAACAACACAGCCTGCCTCTTCCTATCCACATACATACAATGTATGAAAACTAACAGAAAGAAGCAGCACCACTGGCCCTTTCAGTAGTGTAGCTTACTTCCCACCCTGGAGCATTAACTTCAGAAGCTCTTATTCCATATTGTTGGAAAAGTTACACAAAGAAGTAATTGATGTCGGGGGCAGAACACAACTCCATCCTTCAAACCTTCATGTTGTCTACTGCCTGCTTTGCAATCAGAAACGGAAGTGGAAGAGGAAGTATCAAGGACAGGACACTACTATTGCTGCTTTATCTGTAGTCTCAGTATTAGATTCGCTAGCTCTTGCTGCTGCATTGTCTTCCTGTTAGTGGGCTGGCTGTCCCCCTCCTGGGAATGGGCTAAGGGGGAACAAAAGCTCTGTCAGATTTTCCTTGCGGAGTTTCTATCACTTCATTCTGACAGAGGAGGGGCAGCGTTTGCTCTTGTGGAATGAGCCAAGGGGCCCACTTCAAGACAGTCCTGGGATCTCTGTGGAACCTGAGATATCTGCTGGGATCCTGGGGCATATGCACAAAGATGTGCCAGATCTATAACCCCTGTGACCACCCCACTCTCCTACTTCCTGTCAGCATGATCCAGTGAAAAGATCCTGACATGCATTCTGCAACCCTTGGGGCCATCATTAAAGGGAGATGCCTACCACAAAGGGTGCTCTGCAAACAATAGAATACAGCTCCCAGCTATATAGTCTTTTCTAGATAATAATCTCTGTAGAGCCTACTCTGTCCTATCCTCCACCCAACATGGGCCTGCCCAGTCCTAATCTCCATCCTTCTCCCTGTTTGGATTCCAACATGATGGATCACCCTTTGCAGAGTTTGAGGTAAGGGATGTTCTGCTACAGAGGTGGATGACCCAACTCTACTTCCTTAGGGATCTGAGACCAGAATGTCCCCTCTATGTGCAAATTGGAGGCAGAGGGCATGCTCTGGCTTTACATTTTTGAGGGAGTGCTTTCCCAGGAGTTCCCCAGTTTTATTCCCTTTACCTTAAAGGATGAATCTATTGAACTTCTTTTCACTTGGGGGATTGGAACCAAAATGTAATGGCAGGTCTGCAGAGCTGAAAAGCTAGCACTTACGAATCCTTTGTGCCATCTATCATTATTTGACAGACCCAGATTAAATAAAAGACTATAAACAGGTTCCACAGTTCCCATGCTGTGTAAACTTTTTGAAATCTTGAGGCTTGCCTTTCAGCACTAAAAATATGCCCGCCCCCCACAATTTCTCATCCAAACAAAGAGGCTGGACCTTTATGTTTTGTTTTGTTGCTGATATTCTTAGTTTAACTTTTGAACAGAATTAATATTATAATTTGCAAAATAATATTTTAATTTGATAAAATAATGAACTTTCCAGAGGCCAAACAAAAATGTCACCTTGACAGAATGGTAATGCATTGATATCTCATTGCCTACTGTACTATTGTACTTTAATCTCTTGCAGATACCATAAACAAAAATATTGATGAACCACAGACACACATCCAACACTCTATAACTTTTGATACATACTGTTATTTTCCATAACATCTGCCAAGAAACTCATCAATGCATATATTCAGAAACTGACTCACAATGGGTTGAGGATGTGTGAGAAAGCATTTTTAAATAGCCATGTTCATAAAGAATAGATTTGGGAAGAAAAAATGGCTTAATTGTCTTTTTCATTATTATACTCAAGCAAATGGTAATTAGATGAACACTTTGGAACTATCCACTGGACTAGCATCTTCCATAATGCCATCTTTCTTTCTTTTCCTAATGTACCATTTTATGTTTGGTTTTAAAAGATCACCCCTCCCCCCATACTTTCCTAGTCCAGTGCTATAAATCCTTTTAAAATTATAGTTATTTTTTGAAAGTAGAACATATGCTCAAAATACATTTATGTATTTTCAATGCCTTATTTTTGAGCTCAGAACCTTCGAAGGAAATATAACTTGAAGATACTAGTTGCTTTTGGACACATATCAATCAAAGACTTATTTCATTATTATGATTTGCTTGATATTCATCGATATTTATTTAAAGAATATGTTTATCCTTTCTTTAACTGGATAGGTTTTTGCCGGAAGACAAAGAGCACTGTAAACATGTATTTTAATACCACCAGAACATTACATAGCTATACATATTTATTTATCAAACCTTTTCAGATTCGGTTTTATCCTCACATGACATTAGTCTTGCCGTGTCCTTTTTTCTTGAACACTCCACCATCATCCTTGATTTTATGTCATATTTGAAATATAATGGTACATAGCAGGAAGTCAAGCAGCACTTGCTAGTTAATCAAAGAGTCATTCCAAGCTGCTATAATAAAGGCCATAATACCCATCTAAATCTCTTTCCGTTTGTGTGCCTATCTCCATTCAAGGCAACAGAGGTAGATAAAGTATACAACGATCTTACAATATTTGCACTGGATACATAACACTCTCCTGCTTTGTATATGTGCAGCTGGGAAAACTGCCTTGAAATTAAGCTCTGACTTGAGTATGAAATTATGTGTTGTGTTTTGTTTTTAATTTGAAAAAAGAACATGATTAATGCAAGTTATTAAATGAGATTGTAAAGTAAGATGCCATAGCAGTGGATTAGTTCCTCAGCTGGTGTAAACTGATAAATCACTACATAAGATTGGCCATACTGGCCATGCTGGGTCAGGCCAATGGTCCATCTAGATGAGTATCTTGTCTTCCGAGAGTGGCCAATGCCAAGTGCATCAGAGGGAATGATCAGAACAGGCAATCATCGAGTGATACATCCCTTATCGTCCACTCCCAGCTTCTGGCAAAAAGAAGTTAGGGACACTGTCCTACTCAGAACATGGTGTTGTATCCCTGCCCATCCTGGCTAATAGCCATTGATGGACCTATCCTCTATTCATTTGTCTAGGGTTTTTTTTTTAACCCTGTTATAGTCTTGGCCTTCACAACATTCTCTGGCAAAGAGTCCCACAGGTTGACTGTATGTTGTGTGAAGAAATACTTCCTTTTGTTTTGTTTTAAACCCACTGCCTATTAATTTCATTGGATGACCCCTAGTTTTTGTGTTATGAGAAGTAAATAACACTTCCTTATTTACTTTCTCCACAACAGTCATGATTTTATAGACCTCAATCATATCCTCCTTAGTCTTCTCTTTTCCAAGCTGAAAAGTCCCAGTCTTATTAATCTCTCCTCATATGGAAGCGGTTCCATTTCCCTAATAATTGTTGGACTTTTAGTACCTTTTTCCAATTGCAATATATCTTTTTTGAGATGGGGCGACCAAATCTGCATGCAGTATTCAAGATGTGGTTGTACCATGGATTTATATAAAGACAATATGGACTTCAACAGAGAAACACTACGTTATATCAGTTGAGGAGTTGGCCCTATAGCTTTTATTAGTTAGCTCCTGATTTCATTAATCTTTTGGTTAATATTTTGTAATTTGTGTTTCTTTTATGTGCCAGCCACATCCTAGAAGGCTGAAGCCCTTCGCATTCTGCAGGAGCACACAAACCCTATTAATTACCATTTAAACAGTCCGTTATGTGTGTTTTTGTGTTACTGGTTGTATGTGTATGCGTAAATTCAAGATCACATATGCCTGAGAGTGAGGGGAATGGAAGGATTTTTCCAAACCTATCTACTAGGGCAGTAGTATATTTGAGATTAACAGGTGAGAGGACCCTGTTTTTACACATTCTTGTAAATCAAACCAAATCTATTAACAACCTCATTGAAATGTGATCCAATCCTTGCAATGCATGACCTGCAAACGTTTATGTAAGTGTGTATTGTATTCCAGCTCTTGGACTATTTCTATGAAACCAATTGACTCTAGAACATAAGGAAGGGTGAAATTAAGCTTTAATCATATCCCCTATCCCAAATATCCACTCTTCTGACTCACAACCCCAGATTCTGGCCTCCTTTTTTACCCCACCCCAAGAGCCCTTCTTTCTATTTTGGACAGAAACAAAATTATATGAAAATACCAAAATGTTTCTATTTGTTTTTTGTAACTGACTATTTTTGTTTTAGTTCATTATGTTAAAATATAGCCAAAGTCAGTATTTACTGTCAAACCCAAATCCTCTCCTAAGTGCAAATTAAATAGAAAGCCTTGCTCATGTCCCCCCACCCCCCTTCACTGAATACACCTCCAAATCTTCCCTAAAGTCCCAATATTGGAGCTGCAGGGAAGCTATGTTCCACGGTGTGGGGGGAACAGTATAATACCACCATCTTCACTTAATTTCAGGACCTTCCTTCATCCTTACTGTGGACGATTTGCTTCTCAGTAGTTCATAATGACATATTTTAAAGGTATATTTAAAAGTATAGCAAATCGTTTGTAGAAAATGTTATGAAGTGCACATTCCCCAGTGCTTTCTATTTAAGACCTGTTCTATGCCTTAAATGTAGGTTGACCTAGCTACATCGCTTAGGGGTACAAAAAAGTCACTAAATTCTCAAGATTCTCAGAGACTTAATTCAGCCAATCTAAACCACACTGCAAAATCAATGGAAGAATTCTTCCATCAACCTAGCTACCTCCTCTTGATGGGGTGGATTTACTACAGTGAGTGGCAGGGGGGGGGGGGGAGGGGAAAACCCTTGCGGGGCTATAGCAAGTGTTTATGCTACAGTGCTACAGCATCATAGCTCTAGCTGTTCTGCTGTACTGCATGCAGTGTAGAAATAGTCTTATACAGGTAATTACTGCTGCTATTTACATGCTGGAGGTTAGGTTATCTTAACAACCCGAAGGGCTAAAACTTTTTTTTAATGAACGCTTAGATTCTGTAGAAAAATCCCTCTTAGTTCCTCTCCTATCCACAGAGAACAGCTTCATGTTCAACCCCCAGGTTATGAAATGACTGAACTAACATACTGGCCCATCTGTGTGTGGCATAGCTCAACAACGTTAATGAAATGCTCTGTCCAATTTCCCAACATTCGGCTACCATTATCAAATTAATTTACATTTCCCGTCAGAGATGAACCCCAATGTGTAGAATTAGTAATCATTTGAAAGCAATCTTTAAAAGTGAGATAGCTGTGTTCTATTTATAAAATGAACTTTGAAAGGCTGGCTGTGGATTATGGTTTGCATAATCAGCCTAATGGCTTAAGAAGCACAGTTGCAATATAAAGAACCTAAAACAGCTCTGATAAAACCTTGATTACTGATATAGTCTATGACAGAGATGACATCTGTTTTTGCTTGTGACTAAATGTATGATTTGGGCCCACAGATAAAGAAAGATACTGAGAATTCCAAGAGAAGCGATAATAACATTCAGATTGTTTGGGAGTTCTTTAATATATTAAAGCTGATGTTGAGACAACTTCTAGAAAAAAAAGAAAACATTGGCCTGTTTCCTTCATTTGTCAGATAGATGTCTGAAGAATTCATTTTCTCGTGCTTCCCATTTGCTTTTGTTGGAAGCTGGATATTTAATGTAGAGAAAGTATTCACTTAAATGAAATAATGACCCACTGTGAAACATCATAACAATCATGCAGGAGCACTAGAAAACCTTTAATTACTTCTAATTGACTAAAAACTAGTAAACTCCCCTCTCCCCTCTCTCACCCCACTGTCCCCGCACAGCCCATCGTCGATGCATCTGAGAAGCCCGACCCACAGGTCCCTGGTGTGAATAGGATCAGCGACAAACACAGTGTAATAATCATAAATGTACAGCAAGCACCACCGTATTAACAGTTGCATTGTCATCTTTCCTTGGTGATGTCAAGGTTTCAAGAGCCAGGAGAGCAAGGGGTAGGCTGGATCTCCCAGGATCACTATTTCCAATGATCACAATGTTACCAATGATAATCTGCAGGTCAGGAAAGAAAATCCTTCTTGTAACTTTATGAACAGTCCTGTGTTCTTAAAGATGTGAGCATCATGCACCTTCCCTGACCAGCCCACACTGTTGTCAGTGAAGTGTCCCTGGGAATCTACCAAAGTAGTCCTTTCTGTTTATATACTCTGTGGCAAGGTGGTCTGGTGCCAAAAATAAAGAGATGTATGCTGTCTGTTACTCCACCAGAGTTCAGGAACCCCATTGCCGCAAATCCATCCAAAATGTCTTGCACAATGCTGTAAGAGGAAGAGAATGAGAGAGACTTTTGTTTGGGTTGTGTGACTATAGAGAGAGAAGAGAAAAGGATATCGAACATAAATCACAGCCAAAGTCAGCAAACAACGTGCCAAGATCACATTTTCCCTTTCTGTTTTTAAATTCTATTGAATGGTTCCTGAATATTTTTGTTACATTTCCTATTTGCAGCCTAAACTTTACAATTACAGTTCTTTACATCAGATAAATTCATTATGCAATTAAACTCAACATATGCCAATGTTTCTCAGCACTTCATCAGTCAATGTTTAAATAATGTCTGAAATATTAAAATGTATATTTAATATGAATTTATCTAACCCAAGAGATCGGTGTATTCCCATATTTTACTTTAGAGATTCACATAAGAGGGAAGATGAAACATGCCTTTTTTTTTGCTCAATATTTTTACTGTTCTTCCTTATACAGCGTGTGACAAGTCAAGCCACTTTCTTACTTTTAGAAGCATACATGCTGTAGGTCACCTCAAAGCAATGACTCATGGAAACTCCAGCCTCCATATCACTTTTGACAGAGTTGCTGCTGAATTCTATCTGACAGGCTTTGCTCTTAAAGTAGGTGTCAAATGCCTGCAACTTTTTTGGTGATACCCTGGGCATGCAGATTTAAGTTTCAGTTCAAATAAAATTTTAGAGACCTTGTATTCATCTCAGTAGCTTTATCCTCAGTGGTATCCTCTGCCACTGTTATGTTCCTCCCCCTTTCGCATCACTTCAGATGTTGTTTCTTATCATATTAATAATAAGGAGCAGACCTGTGCAAATAACTGATTTTTCAGTTTGCTGGGTGTCCTGAAAAATCATGAAAATAAAATCATTTGGGGTTGAATGGAAACAGAAATATTTGAATTTTTTAGTAAACTAAAAAGTGAAAAAAGATTTTGTTTGACTAAAATGAAGCATGTCACTTCAGTTTCAAACTTTTAAACCTATATATATATATATATATATATATATATATATATATATATATATATATATATATATATATATATATATATATATATATATATATTAATTAACTTCAAAAAATTAACATTGAACTAAATTTCTAAATAAAAATAATTTGGAATAAAAAAATCAAAATTAAACATTTTGAAAATGTCATAACAAAGTGTTTAGGTTTTTCTGATTTTTTTTTAGTTTAGTTTTTCTTCACTGAAAAAAAAGTAAACAGATTTGACACATATTCACAAACTATTTTATTTAACCTGTATTTTTTGGTGAAAAAGTTTTTGTCCTAGAAATTCTTTTCCAGCTCGTTCACAACTTTGGATCCTGACTCAGGATTTGCTTTACCTTGAGGTTCCACCAGCAACTCCATTGCTCTTTTTGCAAATGCTGGTGTGAATACAAAGTAACCCTGTTCCTGAGCATGAACATTTAACAAAGTTAATTGTTATAGCTGAATGATATAATAATTACTATCACATACATACCAATGAGCTGTGTAATAGGGTCATGTAGAGATGATGTCATACTGCTGTTCACCATAAGTTATGGGATTTTTTTTATAGTGACTGTTAATTAAACTGACCATCTGTCTTGGTTTTACTGGGACTAGTCCCAGATAATCATATTATGATCAGGTAAATGCTAGAAACTTCTTTCAGGACACCTGCCATTTTGTTCATTTAATCAAATGTTCAAATCAAAATGTTTGTGTTTTTTTTTTAATAACTGCAAATGTTTGATCCAGACATAGCTATACCAAGTAGAATTTGGTCCAGAAGAACATCCATTGGAAGGAGTGTTCAGAATTCTGAATAGTAAAAAGTCAAATGAGTACAGACACTATTGAAACGATTCTTTGACTCAAATTAAATCTTAATCACCCTGGCTTGGTAGTTCATGACAACTTTATTCTGAAGACTAGGTTATTTGGGGGGGAGGGGGATTACAATATGAGAAATATGCACATATTGCTTTTGTGTGAAAATGACAATAATGACACCAGTGTACATTTCAATATGTTCCTTTGTCTTTTGAATGACCCTAAAATATGTCATCACAAAAGTGTCCCAGTATTAAATCTTGAAGAGAAGGTCACCTTACCTTTAATATATTTTGCTATCTGTGTAAATATTCATCACTGTGATATGAGGGTCTCTAGAATTAATGAATACATTTTGGGGTGATTTTACCCAAAGTGGGCAACATCACACCATGATATTAACCCCCACAAATATGGCAAGATGGGTTTCCCTTTTTGACTAGTAAATGCCTTAAGCTAGTAGAGCTTCCATCTTGGTGTCTTAAGATCCCCTACTTTGGTCAGCTAACACTAATCACACTAGAAAGAATCAGAATTGTTTATTGTCCATGTTGTTTTGCACACACATAGTGTCAGTCACACCTTCAACTGGTGCAAATTGATAGTTCCACTGAACTGGTGGTGTTTTGCTTCTGTCAATAAGACACATAATTCCCTGAGGCTTTACATTATCAGACCTGTATTCTGAGACATTACAAGCAGGGCTGCAGTACTGACTGCTTCTTTACCTTTTGTCACTTTGATCTGCCCTCTCACCTGTGCCTATTCTGCATCCTTGTATGCAGCATTGTTGTAGCTGTGTTAGTCACAGGATATTAGAGAGACAAGGTGGGTGAGGTAATATTGTTTATTGGATCAACTTCTATTGGTGAGAGAGACAAGCTTTCAAGCTTGCACAGAGCTCTTCTTTAGGTTTGGGTAATTTACTCAGAACTGTGACCCCCTTGTCTCTCTATTCTACATCCTGCTATACAAGATTTTGCACAGCTCAGGCCCTTAAGAGATTCTAGCTGCAGTTCCTTCATGTGGTGGGAAGCTGTCTCTTGTAACATCCCCTTTGTCATGTTTGGTTAAGGCAGTATACCTAAGTAACAAAATGTGCTTCTGTAATAAACTGTAAAAAAACAAATACTAGCACAATACTTAACAGAATTTATGGAACAATGGTTGATGTAGTTTGACAGGGTCAATGGTTTACCATTCATTCAGTACAAAATCTTTGTATCTGGATGGTGGTTTGATGTCACTTTGTGTGTGAGTACTTTTCATGGTGCCAAGAAAGGATACTTTGAGTGGTTTGTCATTGCTTTAGATTTTGTGTGACCCTTTACGTTGTTGGAGGCATGTTCTACTGGTTCCACCTCTGTTGTGTTTGTGATAGGCAGCGGATTTATTGTATTCAATTTATCATTGTTAGGAGGATCTTACAGTTACTTCTTGCCTCACATCAGGTTTCCATTCGCTGTAGGATATTGTATTGTATGGATGAATTCATGGTTCATCTGCTCCATGCATGTTGCCCTTTTTCATATGCAGGATCTGTCATGAGGAAATAGTCACACTTTTTCCAGGTTGTATTTCTGGAAGGTATTTGGCCTGTCTGTCCTACTAGGTTTTAGCTTTGTTACACTTCTCTCTAATTGATCTGTGACCCCTTCTGCTACTTCAGGTTTTAATAGTACATTGACTGTAGGTACAAATGTGCTTGTGTGTCTGGATATTAGACGTTGCACAGGGCTGCTGGTCATGCCTTCAGTGGGACATGCACAGTACTTCTGCACACTAGGATGACTTCCAATTGTTTTCCTTATTCTTTAAGGTTTACTTTAAAAGAGTTTTTGCAATTTTGATAGCTGATTCAGCTTTGCCATTGGACTGATTCTTGAACGGGAGGTTTTGATAAGGTTAAATCCCCAATCTTTAGTGAGGTGTGCAAATTCCTTGTTGATTAATTGCAGTCCCTTATCTGAGATTATCAAATCTGGTATGCCATATCTATTAAAGTGTTCCATTGCTTTGTCTATTATCATTGCTGCAGTGATGTTTGATAGTTCGTTTAATTCTCAAAAGTCTGAGTAGTAATCAACTATGACCAGGAAGTCATTTTGGGGGGTGGGGGGTTACAACAAAAAGGTCCAGTCCTACCTTGCTGCAAGTTCTGTTGGGAATGCCATGTATCTTCAAAGTTTCCTTCTGCTGACGTGTTTAGAATTCTGCATGTGTCAAGGTTTCTTATCCGGTCTTTAATTTCTTTGGTGATATTTGGCAAGTATATTACATCCCTTGCTTTTTTGTAGACCTGCTTCTAACCCAGAGTGGCTGTGATGTGTTCAAGATAGGGTCTCTCTTCTTAAGGCTTTAGGTAGAAGTATTCAGTTGCTTTTGAATATATTCCTGCTGAGTTCATCATGATAGTTCCAGTATTCACAGGTAGCCTCTGGAGCCTCTTCATGTGTGTCCGGCCATCCTGTTAAAATAACAGATGTCAGAATTTGTCACTCTTTATCTTGTAGTGTATGTTCACAGACTTTCTGTAGTCCTTGCTGGTAAATAGGAATGTAGCTGGCTTGATTAATACTATATCTTTTAGTTTTTCCTTTGTTTTAATTGGGTTAAGGATTTTGTAGCCCTCTTCATTTGTATCAAATTCTTTGTGGCAGAGCTGCTCTGGATAGGAAGTCTGCTTTATATATTTAGGTTCCTTTTTTATAGCTTCCTTCTCAGTGGTAATGTTGTAGTATTAATAGCATACAGACGCCCCCGACTTACGCAATCATTCTGTTCCGGAAAGCCTTGCGTAACTCGAATTTTGCGTAAGTCGGAAACGTATAACGATACGTTATGCAAAAATTTTTGCAACTCGAAAATCCTATTTCTGCCTTGGGGAACTTTTTCCGTAAGTGCGAATTTGCATAAGTCGGGTCTTGGATAACCCGGGGAGTGTCTGTATATTGGAGGGATTTTAGAGCTGTTAGCAGTGGTTTCTTGAAAATGATTCAGGTGGCTTATAATCATTTCCAGTATGTATGGATTTTTGACCTCAAATATACTGATCAAATTTCACAGGCAAATGCGATTGCTAGACACTCTTTTTCAATGTGAGCATATTGTCATTCATTCAGAGATAAGTACCTTGATGCAAAGACTACTACTGTGTTTTGTTTTTTGTTGTTTTTTTTATTTTCAGGAAGGCTGTTCCAACTCTAGTTTCACTGGCATCAGATTATATGGTAATGGCTTCTTTCACATCATAATAATTTAGCACAGGGTGTCTGGTGACCAAGTCTTTAATGTGGTTGACAGCTGTGTTATGCTGGGGTAGCCAGATCCACGTTGCACCTATATCTACTAAGCATCTAAGAGGCTCACATATGTCCAAGAGACAAGGGAGGAATTGGGACAGGTAATTTACAAATTCTAACAGCAATTGCAGAGATTTGGCATTTGAAGGTTTGGGCATTTGCTGAATTGCCCTCACCTTTTCTGGATCTGGGCACAGGCCCTGTGAGGTCCCATGCATGGTACATCACAGTCCCATCTTCTGTTTGTTAAGTTTTAAATTGAGCTCCCTAGCCCTTTATAGGAAATTAGTGAGATTATGATCATAATCTGGTATAACCTTTTCCATAGAGTCTCCACACTCAAATATCATCAGTCAACTATAATGCTAATCCCTGTGAGACCTGCTAATACGTCTTACTGGCAGTGTTGATATTCTTCTGCAGCTGGTTTGATTCCAAATGACATTCTCAGCCATCTTTATTGGTCTGCTTGTGTGCAGAATGTGGTGAGATAACTGCTTTCTTCATCTAATGGGACTTGCCAGTACACATTGTTTGTCTCTACCATTGAAAATATCATTGCTTTAGCAAGGTCACATAGGATTCCTTTTATTGTAGGTATCTGGTAATGAGCCCTCAATACTGCCATCCTTTTCCATTTGTTTTATTGCTTTCAGTATTTTTTTCTTTAATGCTATAGGGACTTTGCATGGTAGGTGTTGCACTGACTAGATGTTTCTGTTTATTTTTTAGGTGTAGTGGACCTGGGAGGCAACCTAGTCCTTCAAATACATTATTGTAGTCCCTCATGTTTCAAGCCTCGGAGATGCTACCTGGTTGTGTTTGTCTGTGTGCATTGTTTTCTACTGTCTGTCAATTCACTGTATGGATTTAGGCAGAAGGGTAAATCCAATGTGTTCACTTGTATTGCCCTATAGACATTATTTCGGCCTGGAGTTCACAAACTAAAGTTCTAGCAGGTAAACCTTCCATTGGTATGAAATGGAACACCCATTGCTCTAGTGGTGTGAGGATGACACCATCATAAAGTTTTAATTTAGCATTGCTTGGCTGCAGTTTTACTGGTCCCTCTTGCATGATGTTGATGAAGTCCTTGTAGCCCATTACATTTACAAATGCTCTGCTATCTATTTGACATTGTATAGCTGGTTTAAATTAGTGACTATGTTGTATACCTAGTGCCACCAAATATTGTGAGCATAAATGATGAGTGCCATGGTAATGTGAAGTGGAAGTCCTGCTTATGCTAGTAGGGCTACCTTGAATGGCAGAGGAAGGGTATCCCCCAAAATATTCCTCATATTCAAGGAAGAAATGATGCTGTCCTTGTTTCTACTTGTCAGCACTGTGGTTGGTCATGCAGACATTAATGCAGATCTAGACACGCTTTTTGCTTTTTTTCCTGACTGGAGAAAATAATGTAGTGTACTTGACCTTCCACCTGCAATTTTATACCTCAATGGTTTAATCTTATGAAAAACAGACATCTGGTTGCCTCAGCCTTTGAAGAAAGAGCATTTGCAATGCTGCACAATACTCCTTGGGTTTGGGGCTTATGTAATTCATCCTGTTATAGTATCTGGATTAGTGATAATTTACTGTTTGACTATTTGGATCATGAAACCTCTAATGTTCAGTTATGTTCAGAATGATTCTATAACAGGTTGCTTTCTTTGCTGGTTCTTCCCAGTAGCTATCATGAATATTATGGAGGTGCTGGTCACAATTCCATAGTTAAGAGTGAATTCGGTTTTGCCATTAAAGCAGGGATTCAACTTCTTTGTTTTATATAAAAAAAAGGCATATCCTCCCTGAGTGACAGTAGCTAGGTCAACAGAAGCAGCCTTCTGTTGACCTAGCTGTGCCTAGGGTCATGGGTTAGGGTAACAAAGCTATAGCACTCAGGGGTGTGGATTTTTTTACAATCCCCCCCCCCCCAGTGTCATAGTTATGTTGACCTACATTTTAAATATAAGACTAGGCCTGAATTTCTATTTCTTTGTCATGCTGCTGTCATTCATTTCTGGCTTTTCATTGTGTGTTTTATCCGAATTTCTTCTTTCAGTTTGTGATAATTGATTCTCTGTTGTGCATGACTGTGAAGTTTTCCATATCTCATGGTGGTGAGAATCTGCTAATAGAAATAATATGGTTAGCAACATATAATCATATGACTTGTTCTGCTTTCTGATTTTTCCCCCCATTGGTTAGTTTACTGTTATTTTAGATTAGCATTGTGAAAGCTGCTCATTTCTGAGATAATGTTAGGGTTTGGAGTGCTGCAGAATCCCTACAGATTTTTGGGTGATATGTAGTCTGGGCTAGGAGCCTGGCCCAGAGAGAAGAATAATGACATAAGGTAACCAAATGACGACTCCATGAGGTAGTGCAGTAACATTCTCAAATTACAATATTTTGGGATTTGTGCATTTTGTTGATTAAAATTGAAATTTTCTGTGGAAAACTTGTCACAATGAATTTAATTTTGTTGGAAAACCCCATTTTCCATCAAATGGCTTTTATCGAAAACTTCCAGCCCTATTGGAACTGTGTATTTTTAAGTTTTAACCTCAAAAAAAGAGACTATTTTGGAAATCTATGAGCATGTCTAAACTGGGGCTTTTAACAAAACTCCCATCAGAACTTTAACTAGATTTTGCTAGTGCAATCACTAGAATCAGATCCAGCCAAATGTAACAAAATACCTGCTATCCCCAATTGATAGCCCTCGACTTTGTTTCTTTGTTAAATCTTAAGGAAAATCTGTGTTAGAAGCTCTACTTTCAACTCATTTTAGCTGTTGACACAGAGTCTGAAAGTAGTGTACATTCAGCAAGAAGCGATCTCTGAACAGTGTTCTTACAGTGTCTTCTCCAGTGCACAACAGGATGATCTGAAGTAACCAGGCTTAAGATAAAACCTGCATTATGTCTTTCCTCTCTATTGAGTAAACAGTTTATAACTTTCTTATCTCACAAGTTGTGGGTCTTCTGTACTCCTTTTCAAATATTACATGGACCTTTAACAGTAATTGAACTTTTATGCTAGAGGTTGATACCAATCAATTGACAGTATTCCTTTTTCACTCTCTTAGGTGAGTCTTCTGAGGCAAGCCTACCCATTCATCCTCCACTGTCAGTTTCTTGGGTATGTGTCCTGTACAAATCTAAACAACCACTTAGTAGCCATCAGTAGATTCAAATTAGTGAAAATGTGAGGCCCTGTTTGACCTGCAATAGATGGCGAAATTCTATGAGAAAGTGGATGTCCCAGCACTTAGGGTTCTAGTCTAGGACATGGCAGACCCAGGTTCAGTTCACTGCTCTGTCACAGGCTTCATGTCTGACTTGTGGAAATCACCTCTACCTCAGCAAAATAGGAATATACTATATTTCTATCTCAGAAGGGGGTCGTAGTGATATGCTTCTGAAAGATTGTGAGGCACCAAGCTAGGGACAATATAAGTATCTTAGATAGATCATTTCCTATCCTTGGCTACTTACCTGTGGAAACATACACAAGTATTATCATAGCTAAAAGTAGCTGGTCTTAAAATGTCATTCTGTGGGACTGCCACCCTTTCATAGTAAAATATTACAAACTGCAGCACTTGACATTGTAGAAATGGTTTCTGAAAAGTGTAATTTGCAGGAAAAAAATACCCTTTTGCTAGTTAAATTTTCACGGGTGACTAGTAGGTAGATCTACCTCTGAAAAGGAGATAGTTTTGTTACTCATAAGTGGATCCATAATGCAGTTGCAGAATCCATTTCCCTGATGGGCTATTGAATTAGACTGCTGAGTAGTGGTCATGAAAATTGAAATGAGTGCAGCATATATGCAGGTGCCTTGAGACTAACTGTACCTCTTCCCAGAACTCAACCTAAATAAAACTCTGCTTTGGACAGGCATAAAAAAATAAAATAAAATAAATGCTGTTTGGTAACAATAGACAATACATACATTATTGCCATAGCAGACAGGTAGCCCTGCTTTTATAAAGAAGCTTATAGTAAATATGTACAAGCTATAGTATTGTTCATGTTCTTCGGTTCTAGCAAAGAAATCAGAACTTTGTAAAATAATGTACAAGGTGATTTTAGGATTTGAGCTCTCTTTTCTATATTTACCAACTACTTAGAACAAAACTTTAAAGAAATTGAAACAAACAAAATTGGGATTTAGGATTAATAATCGCTTATTTAGTGTCCTACATTTCTAGGACACTTTACAAACTTTTAGTAAGACACTTCTCCTGCCCTGAAGAATTTATAATCTGAAACAAGAAAAGGCATGGAATAATAATACAGAAAAGGAAGAGTATAGAAAGTTCTTCCCTATAGTAAACAGTTATTTTTTGAGGTATGACTGTGTGCTCACAAATACCTAATCAGAGGAAGACATGGTGCCTGTGCCGAGCTGTTGACTCTCAAAGTCTTGCTTGTCCCAAGCACCATTGACTGAAATGGAATACAGATGCAAGAGAATTTTAGGGCTTGATTCACCACATTCTTGTACCTTCTGTAGTCATTTATACCTGCCAAAATGGGTGTAAAAGAGTACCACAACAAAATTCTTCATCAGTGGTAGAATTTTACACCAATTTGTGTAAGTATAAATGATTTTATGAGGTACAAGGCAGTGGCCTTTGGAGGAAGTTAGTTGTAGACACTGGACCTATGGCAGAGCTTACCTATAATCAGGTCCCAGTGAACTCCACAATTCTGTGGCCATCAAATTTTGTCCACTTCTTGCTGCAGAATCCAAGCGTTCATTTAAAATGAAATTTATGTTTCTAGCCTTTACAATTGTGTACTAAGACTTGGGCCTGGTCTACACTATGGGTTTAGGTCGACTTTAGCAGCGTTAAACCGAATTAAGCCTGGACACGTCCACACAACGAAGCCCTTTCTTTCGACTTAAAGGGCCCTTTAAACCGGTTTCTTTACACCACCTCCGACGAGGGGATTAGCGATAAAACCGGCCTTTGCGGGTCGGAATTGGGGTAGTGTGGACGGAATTCGATGTTATTGGCCTCCGGGAGCTATCCCACAGTGCTTCATTGTGACCGCTCTGGACAGCGCTCTCAACTCAGATGCACTGACCAGGTAGACAGGAAAAGACCCGCGAAGGTTTGAATTTCATTTCCTGTTTGCCCAGCGTGGAGAGCACAGGTGACCACGCAGAGCTCATCAGCACAGGTAACCGTGATGGAGTCCTCCCAGGATCGCAAAAGAGCTCCAGCATGGACCGAACGGGAGGTACAAGATCTGCTCGCCATATGGGGAGATGAAGCAGTGATAGCTGAACTCCGTAGCAGTAAAAGAAATGGAAAAGTATTAGAAAAGATCTCCAAGGCCATGAAGGACTGAGGCCATAACAGGGACACACAGCAGTGCTGCGTGAAAATTAAGGAGCTACGGCAAGCTTACCACAAAGCCAGAGAAGCAAACGGAAGGTCCGGGGCAGAGCCGCAAACTTGCCGCTACTACGCGGAGCTGCATGCGATCCTAGGGGGTGCAGCCACCACTACCCCAACCGTGTGCTATGACTCTCTCACTGGAGAAACACACAGGGAAGACGGTTCGGGGAACGAGGAAGATGACGATGGAGGTACTGTAGGTAGCTCACAGCAGCAAGGAAGCGGAGAAACCGGTTTCCCCAACAGCCAGGATATGTTTGTGACCCTGGACCTGGAACCAGTAACCCCCGAACTCACCCAAGACCCTCAGGGCACACAGGAGACCTCTGGTGAGTGTAACTTTGTAAATATTTGTAAGCATTACAAAAAAAAAGCAAGCAAGTCTGTTAACGTGTATGGGGATGGAGCGGAAATCCTCCAGGGACATCTCCAGAAAGCTCTCCTGGTTGAAATGGGGTGATTTTATTAAGGGGGACATTCAGAGGCGCCCGTTCCTGCTCTTCTGACCAGAAATGTTCCCCGCTGTTAACCACGCGGTGGGGGGAGGGGTGAAGTGATCATCCCAGAGAATCGTGTGTGTGTGGGGGGGGGTTTACTTGTGTTTGTGCCGCATGTTAACCGGGAAACCGCAGCCCCCTCCTTTTACATTGAAACCCCATTTAAAATGGACAACCCAATTCATCCTTGATATGGGAAATGCGCTGCTGTTTGCAACCTTTCCCGCATGTTAAGAAGGTTAAAAAAGCCAAAACACTGTGGCCTACGATGGCTGCCTGCAAGCCGAAATATGCGACCTTGTAATGAAAGAGTGTACCCATTGTTCCCTAAAATGTGTCTTTTTTAACCACCTCTCCCTTCTCCTCCGCCAGCTGAAAATGTTTCTCCTTCGCAGAGGCTCGTGAACATTAGAAAGAGAAAACGTAAGACGAGGGACGAGATGTTCACGGAGCTGCAGATGTCCGCCCAGGCTGATAGAGCACAGCAGAATGCATGGAGGCAGTCAATGTCGGAGATGAGAAAAGCCCAATATGAATGAGAGGAGAGGTGGCGGGCTGAATCGCGGGAAGAACAGAGCAAGTGGCGGGCTGAAGACGATAGGTGGCGTCAGCTTGCAGACAGACGGCAAGAGGCAATGCTCCGTCTGCTGGAGCATCAAACTGATATGCTTGAGCGTATGGTTGAGTTGCAGGAAAGGCAGCAGGAGCAGAGACCGCCGCTACAGCCCCTGTGTAACCAACAGCCCTCCTCCCCAAGTTTCATAGCCTCCTCACCAAGACGCCCAAGAACACGGTGGGGGGGGGCTCCGTCCACCCAGTCACTCCACCCCAGATGATCGCCCAAGCATCAGAAGGCTGGCCTTCAATAAGAGTTAAAGTTTTAAAATGCAGTGTGTCCTTTTCCATCCCTCCTCCCCCACCCATCCCAGGCTACCTTGGCAATTATCCCCCTACCTCTGTAAGGAACTAATAAAGAATGCATGAATGTGAAAAAACAATGACTTTATTGCCTCTGCAAGTGGGAGGGGAGGGTGGGGTGGGGTGGTTGGTTTACAGGGAAGTAGAGTGAACCGGGTCGGGGGGGGGGGGTTGGAGGGTTCATCAAGGAGAAACAAACAGAAGTTTCACACAGTAGCCTGGCCAGTCACAAAACTCGTTTTCAAAGCTTTTCTGATGCGCACCGCGCCCTGCTGTGCTCCTCTAACCGCCCTGGTGTCTGGCTGCGCGTAATCAGCGGCCAGGCGAGTTGCCTCAACCTCCCACCCCGCCATAAATGTCTCCCCCTTACTCTCACAGATATTGTGGAGCGCACAGCAAGCAGCAATAACAATGGGGATATTCTTTTCGCTGAGGTCTGAGCGAGTCAGTAAGCTGCGCCAGCGCGCTTTTAAACGTCCAAATGCACATTCCACCACCATTCGGCACTTGCTCAGCCTGTAGTTGAACAGGTCCTGACTCCTGTCCAGGCTGCCTGTGTACGGCTTCATGAGCCATGGTATTAAGGGGTAGGCTGGGTCCCCAAGGATCACGATAGGCATTTCAACATCCCCAATGGTCACTTTCTGGTCCGGGAAGAAAGTCCCTTCCTCCAGCTTTCGAAACAGAGCAGAGTTCCTGAAGACGCGAGCATCATGTACCTTTCCCAGCCATCCCACGTTGATGTTGGTGAAACGTCCCTTGTGATCCACCAAGGCTTGCAGCAGCATTGAAAAGTACCCCTTGCGGTTTATGTAGTCGGTGGCTTGGTGCTCCGGTGACAAGATAGGGATATGGGTTCCGTCTATGGCCCCGCCACAGTTTGGGAATCCCATTTCAGCAAAACCATCCACTATTGACTGCACGTTTCCCAGAGTCACTACCCTTGCTATCACCAGGTCTTTCATTGCCCTGGCAAATTGGATCACAGCAGCCCCCACCGTAGATTTGCCCACTCCAAATTGATTCCCGACTGACCGGTAGCTGTCTGGCGTTGCAAGCTTCCACAGGGCTATCGCCACTCGCTTCTCAACTGTGAGGGCTGCTCTCATCTTGGTATCCTGGCGTTTCAGGGCAGGGGAAAGCAAGTCACAAAGTTCCATGGAAGTGGCCTTACGCATGCGAAAGTTTCGCAGCCACTGGGAATCGTCCCATACCTGCAGCACGATGTGATCCCACCACTCTGTGCTTGTTTCCTGGGCCCAGAATCGGCGTTCCACGGCATCAACCTGCCCCAGTGACACCATGATTTCCACATTGCTGGGGCCTGTGCCTTGTGAGAGGTCTATGTCCATGTCAATTTCCTCATCACTCTCGTCGCCGCGCTGCAATCGCCTCCTCGCCTGGTTGGGGTTTCGCCTTGGCATGTCCTGGCTCTGCATATACTCCAGGACAATGCGCGTGGTGTTCATAGTGCTCATAATTGCCGCGGTGATCTGAGCGGGCTCCATGATCCCAGTGCTAGCTATGGCGCCTGGTCAGAAAAAAGGCGTGAAAGTAGTATCTGATGGACCAGGAGAAGGAGGGCGGGAGGGAGGGAGGGAGGGCCGAGTGACGACATGGCGTACAGGTACAGGAACAGGGAGAAACACAAACAACTGTCACACAGAATGGTCCCCCCAAAGATTAAACTGGAAACCCTGGGCTTAGCAGGCCGTTGATTTCACGGAGGAAGGGGAAGCAAATGAACACAGAACAAATCTATTTTTTACATCTTAAGGTGGCAGCCGACGGTGCAGCATGAGTGACAGCCATACCAGTATGACGACGATGGGTACCAATCATAATATACCATCATCTGCCAAAAGGCAAGGGGCTGCTGCTGTGTAGCAATGCAGCCCCACATCTGCCAGCCCCACGTCCGCCAGCACCCAGCATCGCCCTCGGCCTCTTCTGGGTGCTTAGCAGACAATACTGGGCAATTGGCAGAAAATAGTATATTACGACTGGTAACCATCATCATCAAAACAGTAGCATGTCTGCCCAGGTGGCCATGATTGACAGCCATACCAGTATGATGATGACGGGTACCAGTCATAATATACCATCGCCTGCAAGGGGCTGGTGCAATGCAGCCCTACGGCTGCCAGCCCCACGGCTATCACTCATGCTACACTGTCTACCGCCAAAAGGCAGTTAGCAGCTGCTGCTGTGTAGCAATGCAGTCCCACGTCTGCCGGCACCCAGAGGACATATGGTGACGGTGAGCTCAGCTGAGCTGAGCGGGCTCCATGCTTGCCGTGGTATGTTGTCTGCAGAGGTAACCCAGGTAAAAAGGCGCGAATGTATTGTCTGCCGTTGCTGTGACGAGGGGGGAGAGGCCTGACGACATGTACCCAGCACCGCCCGCGACACTGTTTTGCATCATCCGGGCATTGGGATCTCAACCCAGAATTCAAAGAAAAGGCGCGAACCGCTTCTCGGCTCTCTGAGCTGTGGCGCAAACGTAGTATCTGACGGACTAGGGGAAGGAGGGAGGGGGGCCGAGTGACGACATGGCGTACAGGCACAGGGAATTAAAATAAAGAATGGTGGCTGTGCATCAGGGAGAGACACAAACAACTGTCACAGACTGGTCCCCCCCAAAGATTAAACTGAAAACCCTGGGTTTAGCAGGCCGTTGATTTGACGGAGGGAGGGGGAAGCAAATGAATACAGAGCAAATCTATTTTTTTACATCTTAAGACGACGGTGCAGCGTGACTGATAGCCCTCGGCATCTTTCTGGGTGCTTGGCAGCAAATACGGGGCGGTGTATGACGATGGTCTTCAGGCCTATTGCACAATCGGCTGCTCAGGGAAGACTCTGCTAACGTACGATGACCCGACTTGTAATAGGATGGCTAACAGTCGTAATACACCATTTACTGCCAAAAGGCAAGCCCCACGGCTGCCAGCACCCAGATCGCCGATGAAGGCTACCAGTCTACTGCACTGTCTACCGCCAAAAGGCAGTTAGCAGCTGCTGCTGTGTAGCAATGCAGTCCCACGTCTGCCGGCACCCAGAGGACATATGGTGACGGTGAGCTCAGCTGAGCTCAGCGGGCTCCATGTTGTCTGCACAGGTAACCCAGGTAACCCAGGTAGAAAGGCGCGAATCTATTGTCTGCCGTTGCTGTGACGGGGGAGGGAGGGGCCTGATGACATGTACCCAGAACCGCCCGCGACACTGTTTTGCATCATCCGGGCATTGGGATCTCAACCCAGAATTCCAAGGGGCGGCAGAGACTGCGGGAACTGTGGGATAGCTGTGGGATAGCTACCCATAGTGCAATGCTCCGGAAGTCGACGCTAGCCTCGTACTGTGGACGCGGTCCGCCGACTAGAGCACCTAGAGCATTTTATTGTGTGGACACACACAATCGGCTGTATACAACCGATTTCAATAAAACCGGCTTCTATAAATTCGAACTAATTTCGTAGTGTAGACATACCCTTGGAAACATGAACCCAGGGTAATTCATACAATTTCATTTTCCCAAGTCTGCAGGCTTGAAACAACAGATTTTAGAGGTGCGAACTGCCCTATTCACCTCAAGGAAGGGGTTAAGTCTGAAACCTAAATATGACAAATTAAATGTGAACATTAACTCTTTCGCTGCTGATTACTTTAGCAAAAACATCCAATGTATGAAGGCCTCATTCCCAACTGCCAAAGCCTCCAGCTTTATTGTTTTAAAGAACTTCTGTAATGTTGGAGTCAAGTGTTAATAAACAAATGACTTTTTTATTGAAATCAAGCTACTGAGAATTTTCAGTCAGCAGCACCATTATACTGGTGAATCAGTTAATCTCTCCACTGAACTGGGGCCTGCTGTGTCATAGCCTACACAAGGCCTTGACCATAATATCACTCTTATGTTTCTCCCTCAACAACCCTCGAATCTTAAATTCTCTCACAAGAAGATGAGGCTAGGCAAATTAAAGCCCACCGTGGGGTTTCTGGTTTTCTTACAGGGCTGTTGTTCAACCAAAAACATGCAAACCAAAAAAAGTGTTTGTCAATATTCCTTCATAAAGGTTAGTAGTCTGTATTAAAAAAAAACAACAAAGTAGATAGGGGACCTATCATATCTCCCTGTTCTCATTTCTGCTCAACACAGCCCAATGATAAAAGGGAATTAGCGTTCTTTCAAGGGGCTGAATGCAACTGGGCTTACCTGTATGTGACAACCTCAGATCTGGGATATAGTCCCTGCTGAAGTCTCTGAAATCTGTATGGGATTTATCCCTTCCAGAATTCTCAGTGCTGTCTGGCTCAGTGGAACATTTTGACAGGTACGCCACTGTGGAAGGGTTGAGGGGACACCTCTCTGGACCTATGGACACCTGTGGACCTGTCCTAGGATCACATTAGTAGAGCTGGGGTTCAGTAGCTGAGCAGGGATGTACTTTTTGCATGTGGTAGAAGTGGAAGTGGTGATATTTTTGCTCACAGACTTACCCTGACAACTTTCTAGTTTACATGTTTTTTTGACACATTGGTGGAGATTGTTTCTCTGTTTTCCTCACATACATTTTCTCTCTTTTGGTTTTTCAATTTTGTGCGCAGGTAAGCCAACCTTTTTACTTGTCTCTCTCTTTTTCTTTTTTCATTTTCTAGCAGCAAAGACATTTTATGGTGCTTTTGAAAGATTCTTTGCAAGGTTGTCTGCAGAAATTGGATGTCAGCACAAAGATTTCAGCAGGGAATTTAGAAATCTTAACTGACATCTGAATTTTAGGAAACAATCCTTTTCATTAATATGTTATATCCATGACCCTGATATTGCAGTTAGCCCTGTACAGGCACAGGAATCTGCCCAAAAAGTGTATTGCATCATCAGGATCTTTGTGATATTGCTCATTAAAACAGGATACATTTTTGAATGCTAATAATAATTATTAGAATGTGCAAGAGACACTGAAAAGGTGGTGTTCTCAAATGGGGAAACTAGAATGGGTCAGATGGTGAAACTAGAAAGGTCATTGTGTTCCTAAAACATGAGAACTTCAGAATTATGGAGTGCAGGATCTTTTCAGAGAATTGTGAAGCAAGGTTCTGGAGTTCTGTCAAAAATGGTGTTAAATCCATTCCATGGGTTTACTTCCTATAAGACATTAGAGATAGACACAAGTATCCTTGAACCTGTGGCTTCCCATACTGTAATCAGAACACAAGGCTGAATGCCAGGATAGCACCTACATGGAAGGGGGGAAATGTCATTGAGAGAAGGATGGTGGGAAATTTATGCCAGTGCATTTAACTCAGGGAACAAAAGATAATGTGTTATATGGTTTCCTGCTATAGAATTCTTTAATCCTGTTACTCCATTTCATGGCATCAGGGCCTCTTTAGAAGCAGCGGCTTGCTGCATTTTAAGAATAGCATCTGTGAAGAACTGTAATACTTTTATTTTATAAACAGGCCCAATGCTGCAAGTGGCTTCACATAGGTAGATCTCTACAACCTCATAGAGCCCCAGTGAAGTCAACAAAAGCCCCTTGGGAGATTAGACAAACACTGGTGGAGCATCTCCTCCCGGATGGAAATTGAAGGTGATCAGTATCTCTCAGGTCACCCACACTGAGTAATTGCACCTCCGAGCCCTTCCTGGCCTCCTTGAGGGCACTCTTCCTCAAGTCTCAGGCTTCTAGCCATCACATTCCTTGGGGCAGGAACTCATGTTCCTTTCCCTCCTGACCAGGGGTTTAGCCTGCAATTCCCTTTTTAATTCACTGTGCTTAAGCTAGCAGGTCTGACTTTAGTCCAGCACCTGAAATTCTGCTCTATCCGAGGGGGATGGCAGCATTTACCAGTAACCAACCAGCTTTCACAGAGCACAGCAGATTACATTACAGAGAAAACATATAAGACAAACCCCTGCTAAGTTTACTCCGTGGAGATCCTAGCAGATTTCAAAAGTCCTTCAAACCATTCCAGTGGAGCTTTGCCCTCTTGGTTAAAGCTGCCTGTTGATTTGTGGATCAAGTGACAGTTGTTGGGTCAAAGCAGGCTGCCCCTTTATACCACTCTTTCTCCTTTGTTTGCTCCTGAATCCAGGCAAAACCAGTATATGCATTTCCCCCCAGGGGATGGTACTTCTCCAGAATTTTTACCTGTCTAGGAATTTGCATTAATTACCCCCCACCCAGTGATTTTAGTTGTTGCAGGAAGCTCTGTAATCCTCCTGCATGGAGCCAGAATACAACCTCTAAAGCAAATATACATATACAATTTTTAAGTACAATAGTCTGAACATCCTATGCCCCCTTAGCAAGAGGAACTTCTCAATAAATAGTCTCTGAAGTTGCCCCACTTCCAGAGTCTCACATCTGTCACATCTATCCCATTGGAAGAGAAATTTAACTCTTTCACTTCTAGCTGGTAATAATGCAAGAATGCTGGGGGGACTGAGTCACACAGTCTTTCATAAAAATAAAATCAGAAATTTACCAGTTTCCCCCACACATCATTTCATGGGATCAGACCCAAAGTTAAGGTAATGCTAAGGATTTTAAAATGGGCCTGGAGGATATAGGTGCCCAAATCCCACTGATATTCAATGGCAGCTGTATCTAAACTCGTTTGGCTCCTTTTGAAAATATCAAAATGTTAATGTTTCATGAAAAAAACTTTACTTAACAAGATTAACAGTAGTATTATAAAATTCCTAATTAAGCGTTTTAGCTAAAATATAAAATGTTTTAACTCTGAGCTTTAGCGTCTATAACAAAATAATTTAAAGCCAACTTCATTTCTTCACTTTTCAATAGTAAGGCATTTAATAATCTACAACATGAAACAGATTTTAAAATAGACTCTAATCATCATAACCATACAGAGCAATGCAATTTTTTCCTAAAACGCAGTTTGCATAGGCAGGGCCGGCTCCAGGCACCAGCTTGTCAAGCAGGTGCTTGGGGCGGCCGCTCCGGAGACAGGTGGCACATCCAGGTATTCGGCAGCAATTTGGAGGATGGTCCCTCACTCCGCCTTGGAGCGAAGGACCTCCCGCCGAATTGCCGCTGCAAATCGCGATCGCGGCTTTTTTTTTTTTTTTTTTTTTTGGCTCCAAAACCCTGGAGCCGGCCCTGTGCATAGGAAATGTATCCTTTTTACAATAGAATAGGCATACACATATATTTGAAAAGGTACATCTCTTATGCAAGAAAACAAACCATGATTATAAAACTTTGCTGGCTTGCTCTTTAGTGGTCAAGCCACATGAAGACAAAGTTGTGCATATAGTCCTGATCCTACCAAAACTTGTGCACATGTTTAAAGTTAAACACCCGCATAAGTGTTTGAAGGATCAAGGCTATAATGTGTGCAGACCCTTACAGAGTCAAACTGAAGACAGTGGAGTGCCATGTGAGTGTGGGGGGGTCTCCCTCTGTGGATCAGATTGCCGGATTGAGGACTGCTGAAGTTAATGGATTCCTCACAGGGTGAAATCCTAGACCCAATGAAGTCAATGGCAAAATTCCCATTGACTTCAATGGAGCCAGGATTTCACCTTGGGTGTGTAAAGGTAAGCATATGCCTCAGCCTTTGCAGGATCAGGGCCTCTGTGTACATGTGGGAGGACAGGGGATGATAGTGAAGATTTAAACGTAGCTTTTATCGCATCCAGTGAACTGAACCTGAGCCCATTTTTATGTCCAGGTTTATTCTTCTCTGCCTTCACCAGTACAAACCAGGGATCACTGAAGTGATTATACTAGGGCTATACCAGTTTAACAGGCGTGAGAAGCAGGCCAAGTATCTGCAATGCATATGTTGCCAGTCCAACCAATTGGTCATAATACACTACTCGTAATTAGTACTCATGGAATTGTTTGTTGTCGATAAGTGACAAAATGACATAATTTATCTTTGAATAAATTTACATTTATAAAAAAACTAATAAGCTCTATAGATGGTCAAATAACTGTTTAGAGCTAATTTATCGGAATTGTTTTCTGTCAATCAAATAAAATAATCACAGTTTCTTTCCATGATGAGACTAGTTTGGATAGTTAAATAAGTTAAACCAAGAGCTGTCCTGGAGAAAATGCTAGGGTGCCAGCACTTTCAGTTTTTGTAACTAGTATTTTTTAATATATGGAGATATACCTATCTCATAGAACTGGAAGGGACCCTGAAAGGTCATCAAGTCCAGCCCCCTGCCTTCACTAGCAGGACCAAGTACTGATTTTGCCCCAGAGTCCCTAAGTGGCCCTCTCAAGGATTGAACTCACAATCCTGAGTATGTCAGAATATATTTCAATTAGCTTAGTTTCAAAGGCCTAACATGGAGAGACACAGAAAGAATAGGCTTTTAAACCTTACAACCAATAGCCCCCAAATGCTGGGCTCTTAAGTAAGTTAACAAAAAAGTAGTCATCCTGCAACAAAAAAATTTCAGAAACAGACTTCAAAGTGAAACCGCAGAGCTACAATTCATTTGCAAATTTAATACAATTAATTTGGGCTTGAATAGGGACTGGGAATGGCTGTCTCACTACAAAAGAAATTTCCCCTCTCTTGGTATTGACATCTCCTCATCAATTATTGGGAGTGGACTACATCCACCCTGATTGAATTGGCCTTGTCAATACTGGTTCTCCACTTGTAAGGTAACTCCCTTCTCTTCATGTGTCAGTGTATTTATGCCTGCATCTGTATTTTTCACTCCATGCATCTGAAGAAGTGGGTTTTTTACCCACAAAAGCTTATGCCCAAATAAATCTGTTAGTCTTTAAGGTGCCACCAGACTCCTCGTTTTTTTCAACTCAAATGCATTTTCTAAAACAAAAAACATTTAACACAGGACACCATTCTTGAAATGCAAGATGCCAACTCTAAAGTGAGTTTCACTTTGTTTCTTCCTGCCTCAGTGAGCCTTTTTAGAAAATGATCATACCTTTCATTTTGTCAGCCACAGTGCATGATTTTTCAGTGGGAAGGGCATGCTTATATGTCAATAGTTATGTAGATAGGCCGAGTTTCTTTGGGAAAAGCCTCCTTTGTGGATCTAAATTTTCTTCTGGCTTAATTTATTCACTCTTGACCATTTCTTGGTGTGCATTTCCTGCTTTTTTTCTTTTGTTTTGAATGGCAGTTATTCACACCCGTGCTGTGATTAGCAAGCAAATCCCATTATTTTTTTCCAAACTGCAACATGAAAATGTGCAACAAAGGTAGCTTTCCCAACTTCAGCTCTTTCCTCACATCCTCACTCTTCCTCCCTTTCAGCTATAAGAGAGACCCTATAGTGTTTAATATATGGTAGGTTTTCTATACAATTCTTAAAGCCACCTTTTAGAATTCTATAGAATTTAGAGTAAACACTGTACAAATCTGTTGGTTTCATCCTTTTCAAAAGCAGATCTTCAGGTGGTGTAAATCAGCATAATTCCAGTAATGGAGCTACACTGATTAATAACAGATGAAGAAATAGCTGACCCTAGAAGTTTTAAACAGACCTTTTCCATAAGGGCTTTCTCATGATGACCATTCCTCTAAGTATGGAAGACTAAAAGTGGCAACCTCTGCATTTCATTAAAAAAAAAGTGTCAGATTTAATCCTCTGCTTCAATCTCATAGTCTGTAACTGCTTCCCATTTGATTGTATATAAAATTAAAATATTTTGGCTGCCTACCAGGCAAGTTAGTTAGGGCTAAGTTTAGCAAGGTCTATAAACCACAGGCCAATGGTGACTACACATGGGTTAGTTTCAAGCCAACATTGGGCAAAGTAGGCTTGAGTTATAGTTGTGTGTGAAAACTATGCCAAATTCATTTTCTGAATTACAAGAAATTCCCTGGCACCTCTCTCCCCCCATGGCAACAGGTTTCCTCTGTTGTTCATACTTCAATATAATATATGCTTTCAATAAAATAATATATTTCAAAAAGGAAATTGTTTTACATATTTTTCTTAACAATTACTAAACTGTGGTTCTGATTCTCATTCGTACTAAGGCCTTTTACATTTGTATGGGGCCTGAAAATGAATAGAAGTGTAGTTTACACTCCATTCATGGCCCCTTCACTCTTTCAGGCTGCGTGCCTTAATGCAAATGTGAATCAGACCATGTAAGCCTATGAATCATATAATATAATCCCTGAAACAACAAGAGTTTTGTCTTTAGTTCAGATATCCTTATCCACGTGGAACCCCATTCACATCAGTAGGGATTCACATGGGAACAGGATTCCAACTGTGTGAAGCTCTTTGCAGGATTAGGGCCTATTTCAGCAACTTGAACCCAGATTTCTCTTCAATAACTTGTGCCCCAATTCTGCAAACACTTATGCAGTGTTTAAACATTAAGCACTTGAATAGCCTTATTGATTTCAATGGGACTATTCACTTGCTTAAAGTTAAGCACATGTGCAAGTATTGCAGGAACAGGACTTAAATGGTATGAGCATCCTCTTGAGCTGCTGGTTGTCTGTTCTAGGTCATTAGTTTCTGTGTCTTTCTCCAGATTTGCAACAGAGTTGTGTCAGGGAAGAATCAAATTCCATTTGTTTCAGCCTGCTTACTAGGAAAGACTCAATTCTTCCTGTTGTTTTACTGTTGCACTCAGACCTTTTTCTACTGGCCACTTTCTTCCTTCTCAATTTTTTTCTGTCCCTTTCTCTGTGCAAGTGTTCCTTTCTCGATGTCCTAGTCCCTCAACTCTTTCAGCTTTTCAGTCTTTTGAGGTGACTCGCCTTACACGTTTTACTGTTACTTTTTCAGTAAATGTATCAGTGCTAACACTGATAAAAGCCTGCATAATTTGTGTGTGTGTGTATTTTGAGAGGATGAACTTGAAGGTTGAGGGTGAGTAGGGAGCAAGATCTTACTTGTTTTAAATTGTAATAAGATATTCAATGACTCAATCCCCATTTGCTTTCTGGGGCACCACATGGGGACAGTGTTCTGGAAAAAAATGTAGGTTGAGGCTCATGCACATTCATCAGTTCGCGTTTGACGTTTTATTGGAGGCTCTTTTTTTTTTTTTTTTTAATATTTCCCCTAGGAGTCTAATGTAGTATGGTAGGTTTCAATAATCACTGTTACATGTACTTGGGGAAGATTTCTGAACCTAAAAAAAGTGTGAAGAAAAATGTGAACTTCTAAAGAAAAGATGTTTTACTTTATTCACTGAAAATAATTACTGACGTCTAACCTGCACTGTAGCCTTATTCTTGCCACTTATGCAGAATTGAATGGGATTCCACTCCCCCCCACCCCAATGAGGACTTCAGGAGGAGATATGGTCTGAGTAATGAGCACAGGGTTGAAAATCAGCAGGAGTCCTGGCTAATTCTGGCTCTGACATTTATTTTCTGTGTTATCGTGGGTAAATAATTTCTGCCTCGGTGTATCCCTCTGTAAAATGGGGATAGCATCTACTTATTTCACAGAGGGATGTGTGAATTAATTAGTTAAGGACAGATCCTCAGCTGATTTAAACTGGCCTAGCTCTATTGAGGTTAATGGGGCTAGGACGATTTGCACTAGCTGAGGATCTGGCCCATTCTTCTGTGAAAGACTAGGAAGATGTAAAGAACTATGTCAATAATAGATGTTATTTAGGGTCAGGACATATGTTTTATGTATTTCGAATTAGAAAGGGTAAAATCCTTATTTGCTCCTGCCCTGAGTAACAGCTTTCATGTGTATCGCTCATTCCCATTGATTTGCTGTCACTTTTCAGCTGTCATCTGAAAATATTTCCTTTATCCCTAGCTCATACATTTTCATTTCTCTTCCTCTGCTATTATACACCTTTCATCTCTGTGATTGTGTTATTAAACTCTAAAAAGCATTTGAGGTACAGCATGAATGAAAACCTATAAAGAGAAAGTTTGGTACTGTATGATCTTTAGGTGCAAGAAAACAGCAGTCATATTTATCAGTTGTATTACAGTAGTGCCTAGAGGCTGCTAATGATGGAAGATAAAACTTACAGGAAGTCCTTCAAATTATGTTTTCTTCTTAGCTATTAATAAGGGTTAAAGTCCTTACCCCATGATATTTGCTGCCTTTGGAAATGTTATACTTGTCAGGTTGAATTTCCATTTCTTATGCTTGTCACATGCATGCCATCATAGTTCTCCTTCTTGTGTGTTCCCATACTGCATCACTAAGCCAAGCTGTGGGTTATTTCACTCTGCTGTGGGTTGCTGCTTCAGATTTATTTAGGGTCTCTGATTTAAATGTGTAAGTTCACAAGTCCCAGTCTAAACTACTATTTATATTGGTATGTAAAACATAATTCTTGTCATGAGACAATGATTGAACAAATGTGAAATCTTCTGCAAGATAGGTGTCTGAAAATAAATAAAAAATTGTCCAGTCTGTTCCTGTACTCCCACATTCATTAATCGGTTTGGTTTCTCATTTGGTTTTGGAATGATTAATGGGTTTAGCAGCTTTGCTATAAAAGAAAACATTGAAGCAGTACAGTGTTACTCCTGACATCAGACCTGGCATGATAATATGCTTATACACATTTCAGAAATCTACAGTATCTGGGTACTTTTGAGAACAGTAATGATTTTGGCTGTAGGTCATGACCACCTAATGTTCCTTCAATGCTATATGTGCAATGAGTCCATGGTGCCAGCCATGGAGGATACAGATGTCTACGGAGTCTAATCCTTCACCAAAGAAGGAATAGGAGCTTTAGCATTGATGTCAAGTCCATAAACTCTAATTTCCACCAAAACTGGCACCCTTATAAGCAATCTCAAGAAATAGGCCAAAGAGCGAATGGTTAAGTAGAATGAGGTACCTTCTCCCTACACAGATGGTCCAACTAGGAACAGAATGTACATTACATTGAAAGCTGCTAGGCTGCACCTGTTACATGGATTTCAAGTACTATTATCTTCCTGATAAGCCTTTAAGGAGGCTAAGTCAATTCACTCTGGGGCACAGAGACTTTGTGAATGATGGTGTCATAGCCTTGCTAAGTATCACACTGTACAGACACCAGTTTGTTGCTAGTGGACTTTTAGTGATAGACTCAAGGAGCTTAATCTATTTAGCTTAACAAAGAGAGGGTTAATGGGTGACTTGATTAAAGTCTGTAACCACCTATGTGGGGAACATATAATGGTGTAGCGGGGCGGCCTGGCTTCCAGGCGCCCCAGGAAGGGATGAGCCAGAAAAGCCGCCAGAGTGGGCGGAGCCACCGCGGCCTGTCCCCGCCCCCCAGAAGTCAAGGGGCGGGACAGGAAGTATAAAGGCCAGGCCCCAGCGCTCAGTAGCTGGCCGGCAGCGGGAGAGGACAGACGCTGGTGCCCGAGCTCCCGCGGACCTGAGCCTGCCGAGAGCCCGGTATCCTGAGGAGGACTGGCCGAGCCGGCCGAGAGCCCGGTATCCTGAGGAGGACTGGCCGAGCCGGCCGAGAGCCCGGTACCCTGAGGAGGACTGGCCGAGCCGGCCGAGAGCCCGGTACCCTGAGGAGGACTGGCCGAGCCGGCCGAGAGCCCGGTACCCTGAGGAGGACTGGCCGAGCCGGCCGAGAGCCCGGTACCCTGAGGAGGACTGGCCGAGCCGGCCGAGAGCCCGGTACCCTGAGGAGGACTGGCCGAGCCGGCCGAGAGCCCGGTACCCTGAGGAGGACTGGCCGAGCCGGCCGAGAGCCCGGTACCCTGAGGAGGACTGGCCGAGCCGGCCGAGAGCCCGGTATCCTGAGGAGCAGTCTGAGCTTCCCCCCGCCGAGGGCCCAGAGGGAGTGACAGACCTACCTGGTGCTCGGGGCCCGGAGGAGCCCATGATCTGTGACCCAGCAGACGGAACTCAGGAGGAGCAGGTACCCATGGAGGAGGAGATGGGAAGTGGCCCGGGGATAGCAGACCCCGAACCCATGTCAGTGTGTTGCGGTCAGGATCCCCACTGACTGCGCGGCAGACGGACTGCTGCGGATAGGGCCCCGGGCTGGAACACAGTGGAGTGGGCGGGCCTGTGTTCCCCCCTGCCACCCCGCGCCGGGTGGCAGTCTCTCCTCCTCCTTGTCCAAGGGGCCTGGGCCCCTGACAGACTATCCGTTGGCTGCCCTGCCCTGACCTAGGGCCTGGGCATAAGGGCCTGAGCTCAGAACTGTTAATTGTCCGCTCAGCCCCTGCATAAGGGCCTGAGCTCAGAACTGTTAATTGTCCGCTCAGCCCCTGCATAAGGGCCTGAGCTCAGAACTGTTAATTGTCTGCTCAGCCCCTGCCCAAAGGGCCTGAGCTCACAACTGTTAATTGTCTGCTCAGCCCCTGCCCAAAGGGCCTGAGCTCAGAACTGTTATTCGCTTTGTAGCGGGATGGCCTGGCTTCCAGGCGCCCCAGGAAGGGACGAGCCCCACCCCGGAACTACTACAAATGGGCTCTTCAATCTTGCAGAAAAAGGTATAACATGATCAAATGGCTGGGAGTTGAAGCTAGATGGACAAATTCAGATTGGTAATAAACCATTAATTTTTAAACAGTGAGTAATTAATCATTGGAACAATTTAATGGATGGATACTCCATCACTGACAATTTTTAAATGTTTTTCTAAAAGTTAAGTTCTAGGAATTATTTTGGGGAAGTTCTATTGCCTGTGCTATCCAGGAGGTCAAACTAGTGTATCACTAGTGTAGTGTCCCTTCTGGCCCTAGGGTCTATGAACAGCTGGGTCCCATGTGCTTCTAAGCCCATTGGGTCTGGACGGAGTCTAGTCACATTTTCTAGCTCTACGGCTCAGACCCCTTGTCTAAGACTTTCCTTGGGGTGTCTATAATCCATCTACCCTAAATTCCAAAACCCGTGCCTCAGACTGCCCGAGCCCTCCCAGTCACTTGCACACACTCCCTCAGAATTCCACTTAGCTGTGGGCACTTTGGGGACATCATGGCAAGAAAGCAAGGAACACAGGGGATTAACAAAGGAGTATCTTATCCACAGTGACTTTACTCTTAAGGTACTTGAGGGCTACAGATCTATGAAAATACCAGAAGTCATGAGATGTACCCTCCCCATACTTAATTTCACCTCTTCTGTGAGTCAGAGGTCTGTTAGCATTTCCAGATAGGCAGAGTCCCTCCTGCCCTCCCATTCCTACAAGCTCACTGGTTATTGAGGGGATGGGTGCCCCCCTCACCATTCAGAGAAGCATTAGCTTAAATACAGTCTCTCTCCATTTGTTATGCAGCTAGGCCAGGGGTGGGCAAACTACGGCCCAGGGCCCACATCCGGCCCTCCAGCCATTTTAATCCGGCCCTCGAGCTCCTGCCGGGGAGGAGTCTTGTCCCACTCTGCATGGCTCCCAGAAGCAGCGGCATGTCCCCCCTCTAGCTCCTACATGTAGGGGCAGCCAGGGGGCTCCACACACTGCCCCCGCCCCAAGCGCTACCCCAATAGCTCCCATTGACTGGGAACTACAGCCAATGGGAGCTGCAGGGGCGGCACCTGCGGACAGGCCAGTGAACAGAGCTGCCTGACTGAACCTCCGCTTAGAAGCCGGAGGGGGGGACGGACATGCAGCTGTTTCTGGGAACTGCTTGAGGTAAGCGCCGCCCGGAGCCTGCCCCCCTGACTCCTCCCATGCCCCCAACCCCCTGCCCCAGCCCTGATCCTCCTTCCGCCCTCCGAACCCCTCAGTCCAGCCCAGAACACCCTCCTGAACTCCCAACCCCACATCCCTAGCCCCACCCCAGAGCCGGCACCCCCAGCCAGAACCATCCCACACTCCAACCCCCAATTTTGTGAGCATTCATGGCCCGCCATACAATTTCCATACCCATATGTGGCCCTTGGGACAAAGTTTGCCCACCCCGATCTAGGCTGAGAGACTGCAGATCCATCAGCAATGATGATGCCCTTGTGTAGGAAATCCATTGTTCCATGGGTTTGGGCAAACATAAGAGATTTCTTTGTAATGGCTTCTCACTGACATTCCTTCAATTAGGTGTCAAGTGTTCTTTCTGGACAGAGCACTCATCTGCAGTGCATTACAATAACATGCCTTGGGTGAAATTAGAAAAGAGTTAGCATACAATACAAGATGGAGGTCACAATTTGATATCAACATATCCCACTCTGATATGTAAATACCCTAAAATTCATTTTAAAATCATGTGTGATAATCTCATGCTATTTTATTTATCTTATTATTTTAAGATTTTAATTAATTAAAATTAACTATTTTATTAATTAAAAATATTTGACTAAGTTTTAACACATTTGATATCTACCCATTGTCTTTCTTCAATAAGGTGTCCACAGTCTCATGGACTCTATGCAAAATGGCTCAGGAACTCGTCTGAACCACTCAACTGTGTGCTGCTTTATTCAGCTTTATCAATTTGCTTTTTCACTACTCTATTTTAGATATTTCGGTCCAGATTTTAGATCTCTCAATTATATGTTTGCTCTGTAGACATTAAGTACCTGATATATAACTATATACAAATGGGCCTACAATACTGAGGGCATAAGAGATCAGTGGACTGCATCTCCCTTAAAAATAACCCCTTTAACATATCAAATTTTAAAATACATTACCATTCATTGTGATGTATATAAACATTCCACTGTCATCTACTGAAAAATTCATACTCCCAGCTTTGTCACTGAAGACTCATTTCACTAGTGCAAACTAATATCTGTTATGTCATGACTTTATTATATTAAAGACGCAGGGAAAATGTAAGCCCACTAAGGCCCTGTCTACACTGGCAAATTTCTGCACTGTAACTCCCGAGGTGTACACACTGCCCCCGCCCCAAGCGCTACCCCCACAGCAAAGCAACATATAATTATGTTAACCCCCTTATTGCATCATATGCACCTATCCCCTCCTAGCATTACAAGCTCTGCAATCCCAAGTATAGCAACAAATATTAGTGTCTTTCAGCTTTAAATTTCTTCCTCGAGGCATCTCTGATCTGTATGGCCTTGCGCTGTGCCCCTCTAATAGCCCTGGTCTCTGGCTGTTCAAACTCAGCCTCCAGGTGCTGAGCCTCTGCAGTCCAGCTCTGAGTGAAGCTTTCCCCCTTCCCTTCACAAATATTATGGAGCGTACAGCATGCGGCTATAAGCATAAGAATATTGTCATCGGCCAGGTCCAGCTTCCCATAGAGGCATCACCAGTGGGTTTTTAAACAGCCAAAAGCACACTCCACAGTCATTCGGAACTTGCTCAGCCTGTTGTTAAACCGCTCCTTGATGCTGTCAAGTTGCCCCGTGTATGGCTTCATAAGCCACGGCATTAAGGGGTAGATGGGGTCTCCCAGGATCACAATGGGCATTTTGACTTCCCCTACGATGATCTTCTGGTCCAGGAAGAAAATCCCGGCTTGCAGCTTCTTGAACAGGCCAGTGTTCCAAAAGATGCGTGCATCATGCACCTTTCTGGACCAGCCTGTGTTAATGTCTGTGAAATGCCCACGGTGATCCACAAGTGCCTGGAGAACCATTGAGAAATATCCCTGGTGATTAATGTACTTGGTGACTACATGGTCTGGTGCCAGAATTTGAATATGTGTGCCATCTATCGCCCCTCTACAGTTAGGGAAGTCCATTTGTGCAAAGCCATCCACAATGTCATGCACGTTGCCCAGAGTCATGGTCTTTCAGAGCTGGATCCGATTAATGGCCCTGCACACTTTCATCAACACAAGTCCAACGGTCGACTTTCTCACTCCGAACTGGTTAGCGACCGATCGATAGTCTGGAGTAGCTAGCTACTACAGTGCAATTGCCATGCGCTTCTCCAATGACAGGCAGTTCTCATTCTCGTGTCCTTGCACCATAGGGCTGGGGTGAGCTCATCACACAGTCCCAGACGTGCATCACAATGTGATCCCACCACTCAGTGCTTGTTTCCCGAGCCCAAAAGCCATGTTCCACTGTGGTCAGCACCTCCGTGAATGTCACAAGCAATCTCGTGTCATAGCTACTACGTGTGGCGAGATCAATGTCGCACTCCTCTTGCCTTTGTAGTTTAAGGAATAACTCCACTGCCACTTGTGACGTGTTATTTAGAGCGAGCAGCATACTGGTCAACAGTTCAGGATCCATTCCTGCAGCCCGAGGAGGCAGGGCACGCAGTATACAAACCTTTGAAAGATGGCGCCAAATGTGGACGGAAGTACAGGGATTTCTGGGATGTGAAGCAATGCATCATAGGTCATTGGAACAGGACCCAGGATGCCCCATGACTCCCTCCGCCTTCCCACAAGTCTTAGCGGCAGAAGAGAAAAAGGTGCTCTGTGGGATAGCTGTCTAGAGTGCACCACTCCGAATACCGCTGCAAGTGTGAACACGCTATTGCACAGGCAGCTGACAGTGTGAACACACAACAGCTGTTTCCCTTCAGTGCTCTCTGAGTGGCGCTGTAACTGCCGGCACTGTAACTTTGCCAGTGTAGACGTGCCCTTAGTCTCATTTCAGTGCTGTCCCTTAAAGAGCCTGCTTTTTTCAAAAGGGCAGACGTACAGGGTGCTACGCAATTGTAAGCCAAACTTAATGCATGCTCCTCCTATAATGGCTGTGTGCACAAATACCCATATTGCATGAAGTAGCAGTCAATTATTGTAGTATCTGTTAAGCCCTGACAAAGTACTCAGTTATGTTTAAGATATAAGTATCAAAAAACAGACACTGCTTCAAATGCTTACAGGCATCTAATTTGCATATGTAAATGTAATTACAATAATTGCATGCTTAAATTAGTCATGTAATTGTGTGCATATCTTGAGTTCTTGCCCTTTTGAAAATCAGGGCCTAAACATCTGTCAGACCCCAAGCTCTCGCTCACCATTTTGGGTGGTTATCTTGGCTGTTCAGAAGAAGGTTTAAAAGCTTCATTTTTGCTCAGATTTGCTTTTACACCAGTGAAAAGGAAGCTTCTAGAAGAGCTGAGAGATTTTTCTGGTTCTAAAGAAGGGACCAAAGAGGACCACTGCTGTCAGGCTTTTTTTTATTTATTTATTTTTAAATGCAGTAATCGCCACTGTTATATTTCACGACTATTTATTTCATCTGATTCCCTAAGAGTTCCCTAAGAGGGACAAATAGAGGACCTACTCCTCTCTCATGCAGACTCCACTGCAGCACCTTTGCTAGGCAGGTCCTGCTTAGCCACTTTCCTTCATTACTGTACTATTTCTCTGACATCGCTTCATCTATAAAGGTGTCAGAAGACTGATCCCACTTCAGTCACACTCATCTTCCCACCTCTGTGAGACACCGTTTTTTCTGTTTCAGCCTTCCAAACATGGTAGGATACATACAGACAGAGGAAGGGACAGTGAATTACCATGTCCTTCCCCTACTAGGGAAAACTCCAATCCCAAAGTTCTGTGCAACCTCAACAATTTTTCTGCTCCTCTCACAGACTTGTGCTGGATATTACTTGAAGAGTTGATACTACAAGGCTCACTATTTCTGGAAATCATGCTGACCCAATTGTGCTACTTCCTGGGCATTCATAATAAAGCACTCCCTCAGTAAACATGTTTGCTCCATTACATCCCTCGTTACTATCTTTCCATTCTTAGTAGCAGCAGCAACAGCAGAATTGTGGCCTCTAGATGCTGTCACAATCAAAGATCCAGGCCTCATTTTGCTAGGGATTGTATATACAGACTGAAGAGATGGTCCTTTGTCCCAAAGACCTTATAATCTAAATGGAAGAATGATGGATGAATAAAGGATGAACATTTAAAAAAAAAAAAAAAACAGATTAGTGGGAGACAAAGATAAGTTATGATCAGTGTGATAAGCAGAAACTAATTGCCTATCCACTGTAAAGAATTTTATAGACCTCACGTTAGAACTGGCTCAAGTTTTCTTCACAGAAAAAACAAACAAAAAGTAGTGAAATTAAAGTAAATGTGCTCTCCTGCAGTGCAGGGTGGTTTGTATTCTTCACACCCATGTGCTGGCATAGCTCTCACATCAAGCTTTACTAGCAGTGCTGACCTGAAAGTGAATATTGTGGGAAGAGGGGAGGAAAGCACATGTAGGACTAATATTCTACAATGGAAAAAAGAGTGATCCAGCCACTTATTGGTCTAACTTCTGTTCCCAGTAAAATAATGGAACAAATATTGAGAGCCTCCCGCTAAAAGACACAAAACAAAACACTCAGTTGATAATGGAGCTCTGAGCAATAATCAACATTGGTTCATCGAGCATAATCTCTTGCCAGTAACATCTGATTGCTTATTCTGAGTACGTCCAAAATTAGTAGATGAAGGTAAAATGCTAAATGTAATATTGGAACTTCAGTACAACCGTTGATTATGTCATGAAAATCTTACTCATAATTAATCAAAATTAGCTTAGATATCAACACTGCACCTGAATTGGGCTGAAAGAACATAAATACAAATTACTGATAGATAGCAGTATATCAACTTGGATATTGGCATAAACAAGGGACTACATTTACATTTGGCCGTCCTTAACATCTACATATATGATCTAGAACTGAGATGATATTATGGGAAAGCAGTAATACCAAGAGACTTTGCTGTGATTGTGGACAGCAAGTTGGACATGACCTCAAAAAAGTCCAATCTTTGCATAGGCAAATCACAACAAAGGAACATTATAGTCCCTCTAAAAGTGTCTGGTGCACCCACTCCTTGGATACTGTGTTCAGTTCTTGACACTTAGTTGAAGTGATACAAAAGTTGGAGAGAGATTTCAAAATACACAACAAAGATGGTTAGAGGATTGAAGAGACTGGCTTGCAAGGAAAGGTGTAGAGAGTTAAGTATAGCTTGGCTAAGCAATGCTGCATTCTGATGGTTGCATGTATGCTGTCAGGTTGGCCGTCCGAATGACAAATGTTCAGGATCCTGGTAAAGGAATGAAGTAATCAGATACAAGAAGCTCTCAGGAATTTCTTTTGGGGGATTAAAGCCATATGGGAAATATTCCCAATTAGGAAATTAATCCTGAATGCACAAAAGGAGTTAGGCATTGACATGCTGTGCGCTCACCTTAGGTGTGGCAGATCCCTTCTTCCCCTCAGGTGGGGGGGAGGGGACGACTTGAGCCAGTGCTCCCACACCACAAGCGAGTATCCTAGCCACTGGGCTAAAAGTTATGAAGAAGGGCATCATCATCGACCTCCTTCTTCCCCGCCCCTGAGCATGCCTACCAGATCAGTCCCTGCATATCTTCCTTTGGTTTTTGAATTGCAGTGGGTGTTACGTGGAAGATAGGAATACAGAAGCAGAAACATAGGACCCTACAGAACTTTTAATATAAAAAGTTAGGTGCTAAGTTAAGATGCCTATGGGGTTCCGTGGGAGTCCTGTGTATCGCAGTGGTCCCAAAACAGGGATTAGGTACCTTTGTGTATTCAGGCACAAGTCCCTAATGACGGATTATCCAGCCAAAAGGGTAATAGATGACTTACCCACTACTACCTTTAACATTTATGCTGTTATCTTAGCCCCTCATCTTCCCATGAATGGCCAGAAAAGGGAAGATGGCTGCCCAGGGACAGTCTTTCTATCAGAACCCGTTGAGCCTAAACATGATTGCTTTGGGGACAGCACTCTTATTCTAAACCACTTAGCCTTAATTGACAATTCCTCCTCCAGCATTAGGATTTAGCTTGTCTGTTAGCATTATGCTAGTAACCCAAGTGTCAGTACTGCCTCTTTTGAAAACTAATGAGCCTTGGCTGAGGACAAATCCTAGGGCCTATGAATTTCTCTTGTCAGGAAGAATAAAAAAAAAAGTCACAAAGGATCAAAATTCAGAAGTATGTGCTCTCTCCTATCTTGAAGAGTAAATTACAGGTGTAGTCATAGAAGGGCTCATACAGAGACCCTTTTCATTTAACTGATGGTCAGATAAGTCCAATAAATTCAGGTCTTGAATTAAATCTGACTAAAAATTCAGGCTTAGGTCCTAATTCAACTCCCATTGATGGAAAAAATCCCATGGACTTTGATGGGGACTGGATTAGGTCTCTAGACATTTCAAGTATGAAGTCCATTGTTTGAAAGAGGCAGCAGCTTCTGGTGCAGTGAGCAGACAATGTGATATAGCCATAGCTTTTTCTGTGGCCCTTTGTTTGTGATATTAACTGATGTGGACAAATAATGAGTCTCAAGTACTAGAAGGGGGAAGATTCCCCAATAATGAAAAATATAGTGGTTGCCATGAAACTTTCAGCATATATCCAGACTTACCACACAATGGTTTCTGAAATACAATAGTTTAACTATACTCAAAAGTAACTGAGGTATGTCAGACAACATGGTAAGGTAACTTGAGGGAAATGTTACCTTTTAGTGGCAGCCACTGCATTCTGATTTGTGGACCTCTTATTTCCCCCGCAGTGTGCAATTGCATAGTTTCCCAGTGGCAGCAACAGCAATTGCTTACAGTCATGCATTGCTGCCATCTTTTAATGTGGTTCAGCATCTGGACATTAGTGGAACATGTGATGCGGGCAGGCCAGGTACCAACTCATGCCAAGGCTCCAGGCCTCACTGAACACTGACACAGCTCTGCTTGTGTCCAGCTGCTGGAAACCAGTCTGGCTTATCTTTGTGTTAGTATTGTTAGAATGTGTTTGGTGTCTAGACCTTATGACTAGTGTAGGATGCTGCATTCATTAATCTCACTTAACCGCTGTATCCCATGGTATAAAGCTATATTGAATGTTTACATTATAAAACTCACAAAACGGGGAAGAAAAAAATTGATTAAGGCAAAGTGCTCACCCTGCATACAAGAAAGCAAATGAGGCATTATGTAGCATCCAAGGACAGAGACCTTGTTGATTGCATTCTTCACTCCCTCCCGGAAAGGAAGACCTGTGTATGAATTCATTCCATCAGCTTGGATTATGGAGTGAAGGGGATAAAAATCCTTTACAAGGAGCAACTTGGATCTTCATGCTTTCTAGACTCTGAGGGGCAAAGATTTCTAAACACAAGAGATCCAAATGCTTCTTGGCATGGCCAGCCCAAAAGGACATATAAAGCTGCTTATATTACCTTTTTAAATCCAAGACTGTTGTGTGTGTATGTTTACCTCTTTTAATTTTGTAAATAACTCATTTCTTTTTCATGGTTAATAAATCTTTAGTTAATTTATTACAGGATTAGGTACAGGAATTGTCTTTGGTTTGAGATCTGAGACACAATTGACCTGGGGTAAGTGACTGGTCCTTTGGGACTGGGAGTAACCTGAATATTGTTGTGTTTTTCGGTGTAAGTGACCATCTATCACATAGACTGAAGTGCCCAAGGGGAATGTCTGCAACTCCATGGAAAGATTGTTATAGGTCTTTATGAGTTCACACTTGTTACTGGGTTAGTGAAATCTAATTATAGAAGGTAAGCACTAGGGCAAAAACTCCAAACAGTCTGCCTTGAGGTTGGCACTGAAGGGATTGAGCCCACTCAAGACAGTTTGACAGGGGACCAGGTGATCAGCCAGCTTTCTAATGGCCAACAGCTAATGCTCCGTGAGCCACCCATGGTCCATGTGTTACAGTTCAGGAAGCGCTGCTGTTAAATATAATTCTTACTACTGAAAAAGAGAAGCACCTTTTCAGGACAGTGCTTCTATATCGTGATGCCAACTTTTCCCAACCTAGCACTAAAAATTTCCCAATTCTGGTGAAAAATTCCCAGATAAAGTTTTTTACAGTGATTTCATATCCTGGGAAATTTCCCAAAACCTGGGAATTTGTGAGTAAAATTTTTCAACTTGGGAAATTGGGAATTTTCATTCAAAGTATTTTACTCAAAAATTCCCAGATTTGGGGAAATTTCCCAGGATACAAAACCACTGTTTCAGGATAATCAACAGAAACTCAGAGTTCACCTAACCTCATACTATACACAATTTAAGGCCCCAGTTCAGGCAAGCATGTGTTTGGGACTTAAGAACATACTTAATTTTAAATGTGTGGTTAAGCACCCTTCTGGGATAGGGTGCTTCCCTGACTCAGGCCCTAATGAAGTAGAAATATCTATCACATAAGACAGACTTTATGAATAATTCTCAGCATGCAACTGTCACTTTTAAAAATTGCTATCACTTTAATTTGTTCAGAGTGAGAAATAATTGTGTTGATGGTTCCTGAAGTTTATTTCAAGGCACATAAGCAATTATATCACACATGATAATATTTCACTGCTGAATCTATCAGCTAGCAGCTGGATCTCTTACAAACATAAGAGTGTGAATATGAAAGTTACTAGAACTAACCATCTGCTGAAAAAGACTATTTCAAATAAAATAAACCCTAGACTTTAAAATGTAATTTGTCACCATATTAAACTGTTGACACAAATGAGGTATAAACTCTACCAAAAGTTATATAACTTGCATGATTATGTCTAAAAAAGTTTAGACTTGTGATTAGTTTTAACTTAAAACCCTCACTTTTTCAGCATTATATACCACTCAAGTCTCACTTAACCCTTTAGATAGATAATGTTGCCAATTTTTGAGCTGAATGATTAGTCCAAGTTCAGGGCCCCAGAGATATTCTAGTTGGAAGTCAACAATGATGGACTCTGGTGTTTTCTTTGATGCAATCTTGTTTATTTACAAGAAATAAACAAAGTCCTGCTTCTCCTAACACAGGAGAAACCAGCAACAAAAAAGACGCAGCCCTGAGCTTCCTTAGTCAACAGACCCCAAAACTCCGTCTAGCTTTTCCAAAATCATATAGTGTTCACAGGCTGCTGCTTAGCTTACTTGATTTTTACCTGTCTCTCTCTTCTGTTGTCTTAGTTTGAGTGTTTGCCCTTCCCCTGTCCCTCTGCCCCCAAAACACATTTACCCAAAGCAATACTCAGCGAAAGCTCTTCTGCCCATGCAATCCAAAACTCCTGGACATGCTCTATTAGATATTGTTTTAGGTGGGGCCCCTTAACTGTCTCACAACCATCTTAAATGAAGGGAGTGTTCACACATCAATTTCAATGAGGTTTTTATTCAACCCAGAACAAGGTTTAATCCAGCTCAGAATAATACATTTCCATTGGTAGTTCCCATTGGCCTCAATGGGAGTGGTCCATTCATATCTGAAGGCACTGTATTTGTTCCCCAAGATTATACTGAAGAACAACAAAATATGGTGTTGTCTCCTTAAAAACACTGTTGTCCCCTGAGGTGGAATGCAGAAACCATAAGGTTCCTTACAGGTAAGAAATCCCAATTCTCATTTTGGATTCAATCAATCATTCTGAATAGTCCAATGGGCTTGGTGATATAAAAACAAATTTTACACATGCAAAAATAGCTAGTGTTCTTTAGAATTCTACGTAATTTAAGATTGTGAGATGAGATTTTATGTTTGCCTAAATGTGGCATGTTGACCCAGGAAGCTTTTAAAGTGATAGCACTATGCTGAGTGCCTGAGATAGTGCTGAGTGTGGTAGAAATGCCTAGACAGAGAAATATCTAGGTCAATGGAAAGACTTCTGATAACAGTATCTGCTTAAGAAAAATGCATACAGTTTTGATAGGCCTTTATATAGTATTTAAGACATTGCTAGCACTTTTGTTGGTAAAATTTATGTCACTTTGGGGTGTGAAAAAACCCACACCTGACAGACATAAGTTACACCAGCAGATGCGCCAGTGTGGACAGTACTATGTCAGTGGGAGAGCTCTATCCTGTCAGCACAGAACAGCTACATGGTACAGCTGTGCCGCTGTAAGGTCTCTAGTGTAGACGTAGCCTTAAAGTCATTTTAAAATCTCATAAACAAGTAACATCACAACCATTTCTGTAAGTGGTTCCAAATGCCAAAAAGGAGACTACAACTAGTCATAGCAAACTGAAAAATAAATTTGCCAGATAAAAGTATATTATTGCTATTCAGCCTGAGAGAAGTACTAACATTCCACAGCGAGCATTGGAGTAAGGAGAAACTCTGGCTTTTCCTTAGTCATGCTTGCATAAATATCCCAGGCAGTGTAGAAAAAGAATCCATGATTATGATGTTAAAAATATCATTCATATCTATAGCTGTCATTCTTGAGACGTATACCTAGAGCCCTATGAAATTCACAGCCATGAAAAACGCATCATGGACCATGAAATATGGTCTCCTGCCAATGAAATCTGGTCTTGTCCATGCTTTTACCCTATACTATACAGATTTCACAGAGAAGACCAGCATTTCTCAAATTGGGGGTCCTGATCCAAAAGGGAGTTGCAGGGGCGTCACAAGGTTATTTTAGGGGGGTTGTGGTATTGCCACCCTTACTTCTGCGCTGTCTTCAGAGTTGGGCAACTGGAGAGCAGCGCCTGTTAGCCAGGCACCCAGCTTTGAAAGCAGTGCCCCGCCAGCGGCAGAGCAGAAGTAAGGGTGGCAATACCATACCATGCCACTCATACTTCTGCGCTGCTGCCTTCAGAGCTGGGCAGCTGAAGAGTGGCAGCTGTTGACTGAGGGCCCAGCTCTGCAGGCAGCAGTGGAGAAGTAAGGCTGGCAATACCATACTATGCCATACTTACTTCTGCACTGCTGCTGACGGTGGTTCTGCCTTCAGAGCAGGACTCCCGGCCAGCAGCTGCCGCACTCCAGCTGCCCAGCTCTGAAGGCAAAACTGCCACCAGCAGTACAGCAACCGCCCCTCCTCAACTACAGTGACTTTGCAACCCCGCCCACAACTCCTTTTTGGTTGAGGACTCCTTCAATTACATCACCATGAAATTTCAGATTAAATAGGTTGAAATAATGAAATTTAAGTTTTTTTTTTAAATCCTAAGACCGTGAAATTGACCAAAATGGACCATGAATTTGGTAGTGCCCTACTTATGCCCAATGGCTAAAGACATTTTCATAATTGTCTCATTTGTTTGATTAAAAGTGCTTTCCATATATATATATATAAAACCTAAGACATTGCACATGATTTTAGCAAAGTCTGGAATTAAAAATCTGCCCTAAATTCTACTCCTGGATTTTACAGTTGAAGTTAAATTGTAGCTTTATACATACTTACAAAAGAAGCCTGACATTTATGCTAAATAGAGCTCCTCCATCTTTCCCTAGGTCAATTTGTAGAGAGGGTTCATGAAAATGACTCATGGTTAAACAACATTTTAAAAGTCTGACTGAACATGAAAGTTCATCTTCCAAGGTCACTGCATTTGTATAGTACATGATATAACACTTTCCTCCCTCTTACCAAGTAAATCACATTTAAATGATTTATAGAATACTAGGCTGTAAATCCATAGCAAAGTGGCGTTTATGTATTATACAAAAAATTTCCTCTGGTTTGTTAAACTGTTTTGGATGTCTTTTAATCAAATTTCAAAATGATGGCAGGCAAGATCAGAGCTTTCTTTATGATAGATTCATAGCAAACATAATACCCATTCCACCACTAGGAAATTCCTGTGAGGGGATTTAGGGAATGGGCCTTATTAAAGTATAGGGCCAAATTTTCAAGTGTCCACTAATTTTGGTGCCTTGATATTTGGATTCCAATCTTGATACAACTGGACCTAATTTTTAAAGGTGCTGAGTACATAGGGTTGCAGTTGAAGGCAATGGAAACTGTCAGTTTCCTCCGGGGTGTGTGTGTGTGTGTGTGTGGGGTCAGGCTCCATGTATGTATTTATCTTTAAAGTATTGCATGCCAACCACTACTGTATATGTGGGTGTCTTCTATTTAAAACAGATTGGCAATAACAAGCTCCCTAATGGAGGTTTCTGGCTTTTCTTCCTCTTCAGGGTATGGGGACATGGCTTGGGACAGTGTTCAGTTTTGTTTGCTTATTTTTCCCCCATGTCTTTTGTTCTGTTTTTATTTGTTTGGGGACTTTGTCTTTATTTGTTGGGAGAGAAGGTTACTATATAGGGGGTTTTCAGCCTGAGCAGCACTCAGAACCTGAGTTACCCAAAGTGAGTAACCATTAAAAATCTTAACCACTGTGCTTACCTAGAGTAGAAGAGATAGTAAGGTAATGGTTAGCATTGTGAAAAACATTGTCATTGTCCAATTTGACTGAAGCTTTCCCAGAATTATTCCTTGCTATCTGGATATCAGCTAACATTTCTATGCAGATTCAGAGTGCATTTTAAGATTAAGCAGCTTTGGGGTATACCCCATGGTTGAATCATAGAAAGAGAAAAAAGTTGGGCTGGAAGGGACCCCCTGAGGTCTCTTACTCCATTCCCCTTTGCTAAGTCAGGAGCAAGTATGCCTACACTATCCCTGACAGGTGTTTGTCCAACCTGTTCTTAACCTCCAGTGATGGGGATTCCACAACCTCCCTTGGTAACCTATTCCAGTAGGAACTCTTATAGTTCGAAAGTTTTTCCTAATATCTAACTCTGCTACCCATTAAGATGATTGCTTCTTGTCCTATCTCCAGTGGACATGGAAAACCATTGATCACCATCTTCTTTATAAAACATTATCATAACCATCATCATATTTGAAGGCTTACCAGTTCCCCCCTTCAGTCTTTGTTTGTCAAGACTAAATATGCCCATTTTTTTTTAGCATTTCCTCATAGGTCAGGTTTTCTAAACCTTTTATCATTTGTTACTCTCTCTAATTTGTCCACATCTTTCCTAAAGTGTGGCACTAGGGTGACCAGACAGCAAATGTGAAAAAACGGGACAGGGTGGGGGGTTGTCAAGGTTCCTTCCCCACTCTGAACTTTAGGGTACAGATGTGGGGGATGTGCATGAGAAGCTCCAAGCTCAATTAACAGTTTAGATCTGGTCTGGCTGCCACCACTCCCAAGCACTAATTCCCTTCCCTGGATAGCCTTGAGAGACTTCATCAATTTCCTGGTGAACACAGATCCAAACCCTTTGGATCTTAAAACGAGGAATTAACCATCCCCCCTCCTTTTTCCCACCAACTCCTGGTGGATCCAGATCCAACCCCCTTGGATCCTAAAAGAAGGAAAAATCAATCAGGTTATAAAAAAAAGGCTTTTAATTAAAGAAAAGAAAGGTAAAAGAAAACCCTCTGGGATAGATTAGCATACCAGCTACTCTCACAGGAAACAGATTCCAAACACAGAGGATGTTCCCCTGGGCAAAAGCTTAGTTCCACAAAGAATACCCAGATACCCAATTTGATGATTCCCCTCTAATTGCACAAGACAAGTTACAAAGAAATAAACATAAACCTATTTATTTCCTTCACTAATACTCACTACTTAATAAGAGGCTGAATTCTGGAGCTTTCCCACTCCGGTCCGAAGTGAAACTCTGACTTAGACAAAGGGAACTTCCCTTCTTCCCTTTGAACCAGCTTGACCTCCCATTGGTTCCTCTGGTCAGGTGTCAGCTAGGCTAGGTGAACTTCTGAACCCTTTACAGATAAAAGAGGCATTAACTCTTAACTATCTGTTTATGACAGGGGTAATAGGAGCATAAAAAAAAGACCCAAAAATCGGGACCATCCCTATAAAATTAGGACATTTGGTCACCCTATGTGGCACCCAAAACTAGACAGTACTCCAAATGAGGCCTCAATCATGCAAAGCAAAGCCAGATAGTTACCTGCTGTATCTTGCATATGACACTCCTGTTAATGCCCAGAAGGATATTAGGCTTTTTTATAACTGCATCACACTATTGGCTCATAATCAATTTGTGATCCACTATAACTCTGAGATTCTTGCCTGCACTATTACTGCCTAGCCAGTTATTCCCCCTTTTGTGTTTGAGAATTTGATTTTTTTTCTTTCTTAAGCTTAGTATTTTGCACTTGTCTTTATTAAAATTCTTCTTGTTGATTTCAGACCGATTCTCCCATATCAAGATCATTTTGAATTCTAATCCTGTCCTCCAAATTTTTTTGCAACCCCTCCTAGACTGGCACAGGTGTGGATGACATCAAACAAAGTTTAACACTTGAGCGGGGTGCAGAAATAGATGACTTCCCTGTGTTTCCACCAACTGATCCCAGGAATAGGTTGTGACTAGTTCAGCCCCCTAGAAGATTTACTGTATTGTAGTGTCGGGGCTACTCAAACTTGCTTCGCTTGTTACTGTTATTTTAAAAAGTGCATCAGATGCTACAATACAACACAAAGTTGTTCTGACATACATGGCTTTCTCCACCCCCTATTCTGCAATCTACAGAAAATATCTTCAGGAGCACAGTCTACCTATCAGTCCACTATTCAGTGGCCCCAGCAGGATGTAAGGGATGTAAAGCCTTTCATTATTGCACAGCCACTATCACTGTCTGAAGCCAAACATTTGGCTACTTAGCCAAACCTTAATGGAAAGATATTCAAACCTCTTGAGTTGCAAAGTTGGCTGGAGTTCTTTGGTGCTTTCCTCTTCTGGTTGGATTCTTTGTAGTACTTTATTTTTTATTGGCATTTTGATGGCCAATGGTGGTTGCAACACATAGTGCAGAAGAACCAGAAAAAGAAAACTGATTGGTGGTGGAGGATGGGGAGAAGAGGCAGGGAGAGGGAAGAAAAAAAGTAAAATAGATTTTTTTAAAGGGGAAAATACAGCTGGAGAATACCTACAAAAGTTTGTACCTGCACAGATAACCTTTTTGAAGGCTGAGTATTTTAAAAATTCTGATCTGCATAATTAAAGAAAAATAAACTGTTGCACAAAAACAAACACACTAAAAAATAAGCCAGGACAGGGAGAAGAAAAAGAAAAAAAAATTATTGGTAAGGGCTTGCCTGCTTAAAGTCTCTACTGTAAAGTGATAGCACTTCTATTAATCAGAATCCAAGAGAGAGATGAAAGGGGTATTCAGGCCTGTCTAACATTTTATGACAATGTATTTCCTTTTTGCACAACAAATCTTACTCCTTTTCTTAGGGCTTGCTACCCAATGAATGCACAGATGTTGATACAGGCAAAGCAAGTTTAATAAACCTATCATGTCTTATAATTAAATTGTGTAACAAATGCGCTTGGAATTCTTCCAGGGTGATCCCTGCTATATCTTGCAATGGGAGAGCAGAAAAAAAAAATGCAAATGTGAAATGCCCTTTCTTGCTGACAGTTCTATTCTAACACAACCAAATATGGCCTGGATCTTCCCCTTATGGCTACACCAATTTTTCTGCTGTTGTCCAGGAAAGAATGCACATTACCCTTCCTACTCCTGACCCCAGCCCCCTCACCAGCTGAAGAGTCCTTCACCTCCCAAAAGGCTCTCCGAATGGCTAGGGCCAGAAAGGCTTGTGCCTTGAAGGCAGCTAACTCCCTGCTTTCTATGGGAAGATCTGCATAGAGAGTTCTGTATTGCTATAATTGCATGAACAAATTGGGTCCAATATAAGGATCACACTGATGGGATAAAAACTTTCTATTGATTAATCAGGTAAATCAGTTATGTAGGTATGTATACTGCACTCACGTTGGAGTATCTATCATTCTTCAGCAATAAAAGTGTAAACCTAAAGTATGTTAGGCAATCAGTATTTCATTCAGTGGCAAAATCTGATCTGATCTCAGGGAAAAAAGATGATAAGATACAGACACCTATTAAGAAATCAGGATACAAACATAACTGTCAGATTTTTTTTCAGCCAGCTGTGACCATTGTGATCATATATCCTGGCTTCGGGTGTAACACAGCCCATTGAACTTCTGAAAGCACTTTTGTTGATCATTTGAAGGCTCAAGGCACCTTACCCTCATCATAGACAGCCAATTTGTGACCCTCTTACATTTTTTATTTTGGGTTTAGGCAACCTTAGAGAGATGTAGGGAAATATGGATTCTTTGATTTGTAGATATGTTTTCCCCTTTCTCCATATTTTCAGGCTACAGGTAATACAAAAAAGATGAAGCTAAGTTTATTGACGTCACAGAGATAGGACCTTTATCCTGAAACCTTTCATATTCAGAGAGGAGAATCAAAATGCTCAAAAGGATTTTAAAAAGACTGAAATAAAATTAAACATTTCCCCCCCTCTGGACATCTCAGGAAAGCCTAATATTCAAATACTGGAGGCTTTAATTAAGTTTCCAAAAATCTCAATTTCCCTATACAGGAAAGAGTTCTTTTTGACAATCAGCCAAGTTAGTTATTTTGTATTAAGCTGTTCTGCATGAAGATGGGTAACCTTTTTTGCACAACATCTAGCACTAGCAATACTAATTAAGTCTTAAATTCTATTTAAGAAATTTTAACAGAAAATAAATCTAATTTAGCATGAGAAGGTATCAAACTTACACTATAGGCCAGCGATACTCAGACATCAGTGGTTAGGAGTGAAATTAGCAATCAACATTACCCAAGAGAGCCACAGTAGTGTGAATTCATTATTTCATTTACTATAGTACTAGATATTCATATTTAAACAGTATGACAGGGAAAATACTTAGTTTTATATGTATTATTCTTAAGCAAAATGACCAAGTATTATTTTATCAACTACAATTGTTTAGCAGCACAGTAAAAGCATCCTGATTGGTTAATAATTAAATCACACAGGGTTTTAATATCATATGTTGCAAAGAGCCACAGGAGACACATTAAAGAGCCACTTTCAACTCATGAGTTCAGTCCAAGTATCACTACTCTAGACCCTGAACTGCAGCTGAAATTGTTTGGAAGTTTGTTTTGTAAGAGTCATTTACTTAACACTACATTATGACACTATTCCATATGATCAAGCAGAGGAGTACAGTTGATTCAAAACCTGCTACTGTGGTGTAACTAAATCTGGGTGAAGTTTTCCGGCTAAAACATTTTTTGGCAAAAATGCTTGTTTGTTGGCATAGAAATCTTTGATGAATTCATGTTGGTTTCAGCAAATTCTTTTGGTTTAAAAACAAACAAAAAAAGAAAAAAAATGTTGACATTTTCTAAATGTTTGGATTTGAAACAACTATTCCTTTCCAAATGACTGTTTTCTTCTAAAAAAAAAAAAAAAAAAAAAAAATCAAAACTGTATAAACATGGTCAAAATCAAAATGACAGATGAAACAAAACCAAAAGGTTTCCTTTGAACAAAATATTTCATTCAACTTGATTTTTTTTCCAGATTCGATTAAAAAAAAATTCTGCAAGATTTTGCTTTTGGTTTGACTTTTTGGGTGTATGGAATTATCAATGAAGCAACATCAGGTATTCACCCTGCTCTACATATTATTAGGCTGTGTAACTATATATTCCTGTCATTGATGCCCTCAGATCCTTTCCACCAGTTCTGTCCATTTCTTTGGTACACTCAGTTGTTGTGGCTTGTCTTATATTCAACAGCAAGGACTTCGGGACAGAGACTGTTTTTCACTATATGTTTGTACAGTGCATAGCACAAGGAGCCCCTGATATAGATTGAGGTGGTCTCTGGCTCTACTGTAAAATGATTTACTAATAAGGGTACAGACTAACTATATATTTGGATGCAGCAATCTGACTGGGAACATGGATGATTACTAAAATGTCAAACTGCCTTGTAAATAATTTGATAAATAAGATATGAATTCCTACAGACGTCCATCACTAAAAAAATAGATTGCTTTAAAACAGATAACACTCCAAGGAAACATTAAGTTGGACTAATTATGTTTAATATTTACTTTAAAGCTTGCATGACCACATCCCCAAAGATCACCAATTTTTTTGGTCCTACTTAGACATGCAGGGTTGTTGTTTTTTTAATACTTATTAATGGTATACTAAAAGTGCAGCTGCATGCCTATCTAGATTATTTTTACAAGCAGCATGCTGGGCTAGATTTCCAAAAGACAAATACATATGACCAATATGCCCAAATAAATTGGTTAGTCTCTAAGGTGCCACAAGTCCTCCACAAGTACTCCTCGTTCTTTAGACCTAACTAAAAGATTTTCAAAATATCCCATAACAGGCATATCTTTAGGATATGTGTAAGATAAAACTCAAAAGATTTAGTGACCAAAAAATCCCAACAAAAGAAATGTTGTTCAGAGCCAGATCCTGGTATAAATTAGCATCGCTTTACTGACGTCGCTTTACAGCAGCTCAGGATCTGGCCCTCAGTTTCTATGCCAAGCACGTTTCTGGATTGTGCAAGCCAGATGTATTTGTTTTCTGACTTGGCTCTTAAGCTGTTCATCAAGGCCAGATAATTGTTCTTACATAACTATTCGGATGGCTACATATGCTGAACCTCAATAAGAAATCTAAAACATTTACAGTGTCTGACTTCACGCAACAGCTGGTATTTCAAATACAAAAAGCAGAGGGAGCGTCCGCCTTTGTGATGACACAAGATATGTAATGTAACAAACAGCACAAGACAGAATGAGCAGCTGACTTCATCTTCAGAATGATCTCTACCCATTCCACCTCGCTTCCCCTGCAATCCATCCCATTGAGAAATGTGAAAACAAAGGTTAAAAGAAGAAGTTTAACTTCTGAAATCTGCCTGAAAACATTTTAATTCATGAAACCCACATAATGGAAAGAATGTTTCTCTTCCAAATTAAACTGTCCTGAGCTTATGACTACAAACAGGTTCAAGAAAAATGACAGTTAAGTTAGAAACAGAAGATGGAAATATAGCAGACATCAGAGGCCTCAAACATGGGAAAACTCAGAGTTCAAGCAGATGTACTAAAGGTGGAAGGTGAAATGACTGAGCAGCTAACAAAACTCTGTAACAAAATATTGGAGAAAGAACAAGTTCCACAAGACTAGAAAGATGGTATTGTGCCATTGCCAAAAAGGGTGATATTACTCAATGCATGAACTGGAGAGGTATTGTACTGCTTTCAATCCTGGGTAAAGTATTGACTACCATTACACTGAATAAGAGGAAGAAAGAAGTGTATGAAATATTATGAGAACAACAGACTGGGTTTCATCCAGGTAGACAATGTTGTCAGATATTTATTTATCAACAGCTCATTGAAAAGAGTTACATCTTAATCAACTTTAACTTTAAGAAAAGGCTATGAAATAGTGGACAAGATGATCAACATAAAGGAGTTTATATGATGGCAGTAGATGCACAATAAGTTCAGATACAGTCCTGGGTGAGTAATTTGATATTATGACTAGTGTTAGCCAAGGGTGTGTATCATCACCAATCTTCTCTGTATTAACAAAAGACTGGATGATGAAACAGGCAATAAAAAAAGCATCATTGATGGTGTAATGTTAGTAAAGATGAGTTACCCAACCCTGTCAACAACATTGGTTTACTAAGTATGACATGGAATGGAATGATGCCCTGAAATCAGAGGTTTAACAGAAAGCAGCAAAAATTGGACTGAAAGTAGAAGCAGAGAAAACCAAGCTTATGAAGTTAGGAAACTCACTACAGATGCAAATGTGTATATGGATGGAGAAGAAAACAAACAAACAGGTAGAAGAGTTCTGGTATCTGGGGAGTATGAGGGCATTTGAAGATGGCTGCAATCAAGATATTCATGTGAGATTACGAAAAGCAAACACCATATTTGGAAGGATGATTAACATCTGGTGAAAAGGAGATCTCCGCACCAACCATAATCTGTTATACTATCTGATTGACTGAGAATGTTACTGTATGGAGTAGAGACTTGGCAGATGACGGTAGGTAACACCCCCCCACACACCCATCCCGGAGTCTGCCCATCACAGATTTCATAGAAAGACAAAACAAATGCAACAGTAAGGGAGCTGTCAAAGCAGGATCTGTTAGTAAATATCAAAATATACTTAGGTGGTTGGGACATTTACATTAAATGGAAGATTGGAGACCTACAAGCAAGCATAGAATTGGGTATCTGATGGATGAAAGAAAAAGGTAGGAAGGCCAAGGAAAAAGTGGCAGAAGACAGTGACAGACAATGTTGAATGCACTGACATGGCCTGGGAAGAAGTATGAGTTAATGACCATAATCAATGGAAGAACTGGAGTGACCAATTTGTCACTGGCACAGGAGCAACTAAGGTCTTGAAAGAGTAGGAGAAAAAAGTGCCCTGACTGATAAAGGAGCAAATTTGATTTTGACCTTAACTGAAGTGTAGAGAACTCAAGTCTTGGGCTGACATCCCACCACTTTGCTCTGAAATTTGAATTATTTCGCACATTTCTCTCTACTCTGCCATGCCAATACACTTGATTAGATATTTAATTTCTGTGTAGAGCACTTGGGGCAAAATGCTTGGTGCAGATAATTCCTTAGACAATTAGACAAATCTCCAGCCAATTCCTCTACCTTAGGTTCAAAAGCAAATTACCTGAAACTTTGGGGAGTAATCCTATGACACATTGTACTTATAAACCATCTTTTCCTCTTCTGTCTCAGGCCAGATAATAGACTTGTGCATTACAAGAAATCAATGATTTTCAAATTTGGGGTAAATTAGCATGCAGAGGGGGGGTGCATGTTAATTTCCATTTAAATTACTTATGGCCCAGTTTTGTTACCCATATGTAGTGTGATGAATGGTACTGGAGAAAGGTGGTCAGTTTTCAGTAGGGATCTAGTCTGGTATGACATCAGGGATTCACCAATGCAGACTGGTGCCTGGCAGCTGACAAATTCAAAAGCCTGAGAACATAGCACTGACTGCTCAGTTTGTTTAATAAACATCTCTTTCCTACCTTTCTGCCTGCCTGCTGCATTACTGTTTGCAAATGCAACTCAGTTCTCACATGGATTACACCCTTAGTCCACGATTAGAGACATTGATTTCAATAGGGTTATTTGTAGGGTAAGGTGCTATTCATTGTGAGCAAGGGTGGCATAATCTGGTCCTATTTGGTTTTATATGAGATGTGTGTTACAATGTTCATGAAGAGGAAGGACCCAAACTATTAAGGACCCACTTCCAACACCCTTACTAGTGCTGAGTATGCCCCCACCCATTTTGCCTGGGTGTAAGTGACTACAAAAGGTGCAAGGAAGTGGAGAATCAGGCCCATAGTCTGTGCTAGCTGTCAAAATCTAAGCACAGTTTAGTATACCTGCCCAGCATCCCCCATTCTCTCATTCGTGTCAGCTGAAATGTCACTCACAAGCAGGCCTGCAGAAAATGACCAAGGTTTCCCCTTTAGTTCCTCCTTCCCCAGCAACTAGGGGCTTCTTTTGCAGCTTCTGAACAGGAATCCAAGACCTTTCTCCTTCTCATCTTTTCCCGGCTGGTTTTCTCACTCCCAGGGTGGCTCACACTGCAGCCTAATGGTAGGAAGGAAGATGTGCTAGCACTGTTCCTTCCTGGCCCTGAGCAGCAGCATAGTCAACCTTCTGTTAGTGGCCATGTTGTAAGAAAGATTGAGCCAAAAGGGACACAGTGACATTTAGGGATAGCAAGGACTAAGGGGAAGGCAAGTCCATGACAGGAACAGCTTTGGTGGAAAGGCCAGGGTATGGACAAAATGAGAGAAAGAGATTGAGACAGAGAGAAAGGGTGATAAAGAAAACTCAGAGTCTAATAAAGGGTAGGTGGTCTTCTGGCAGATGCGCTAGATTGGGAAGTAGGATTTCTGAGTTCCAGTCCTGCCACTGATTGTGTAACCTTGGAAAAGTCATATAACCTCTTTGTCACTTCCCCAAGTGGAACTGGGAATAATACTGACCCAACTCCCAGGTAAATTAAAGTATCTTAAGATTCCTAGGAATGAAATATTGCCATGAATACATTACTCTTAGATTTGGGAAGACATCTGGATCAGAAGGTTTGCTCACATCACATGCATATATTGGCAAAAATGTCACTCAAAAAGTTATGCAGAACTTGGTAGCATGAGGTCAGACTTTGAGGACCTGCCTTAGTCATCCCCCTAAGTAATTTTGTTATGACAAAAGTGGTAATGAAATGCACCTTATGAAGTACTGATATGAGTAGTATGAAAAGCTCCACAGAAAGGGCAAATGCTTTATACATTTAAACCTATGGATCTGCCCACACCAAATACATTCTGACATTAAGAGGGAATTGTATTGGGCTGGTCTACACTACAGTTAGGTTGACATAATGCAGCTTATGTCAACCTAATTATGTCAGTGTCTACACTGCAGTCTTCCTCCCACTGCTGTAAATCCCCTACTACACTGACATAATAACTCCATCTCCACAAGAGGCGCAAGGCTTATGTCGATGTAGTTAGGGTGACGCAGTGTCTGCGTAGACTCTCCGTCCCTACATCGGCTATTGGCTGTCTTGTCAATTTCATGGCAGGAGCAGTGAATGGAGAATGGAGGGGTGGGCAGTCCATGGGAGCTTGTGAGGCAGCTGGGCTCCCTGCTGGGGCCTGCCAGCGGAGATGAGCGACCGGGCTCTCTGCTCCCCACACTGCCCTTCTTAGGTCAATGGAAGTGCTCCTGATGAGGACATGCACTCCCAACCCCAGGAGGGTAGTGTGGACATTCACCACCATGGTAATTACTGTAGTGGTTGTAAGTCGACCTAACATTTCTAGTGTACACATGTCCGTTAACTTCAATCTAAATGGCAATGAGCAGAAGATGGACTCTATAGACACTGGTTATAAAGATTCTGAACTACAAAGGTACTTAGGCACCTAAATCTGGTGTTTAGGCACATAAGCCACAGTTGTAAGCACCTCTGTGATCCACAAAAACTCCCAACAAACCCTGTAGACTGCTAAACTCACTCAGCATCTAAGTTTTCACGATAAATGTTCACCAGGAACCATGTTTCTCCCTTTGGGCATGGACACTGCCACCTCACTCTAGGCCTTTGGCCACCTCTCTCCTACCTAAGCCCCAGACCAGGGTAAGACAGGCATTTGGCCACCTAAAATCACATTCAGGGCCCAGTAGGCCATCTACCAGATTGCATTCTACTCAAGGTCTGGATGGAGGGGTAGGATCTGGTGCCCAGCTTATAGCTTTTAGCCCACCTCTTACTTGGGATGTGGGAGATGCAGGTTCAATTCCCCTCCTCCGGCAGGCCATGGGGAGAGGATTTGAGCAGGAGTCTCTTCCTTCTCAGGCAAGTGCTCTAACCCCCGAGCTAGGGGTAGGCTTGGAAGCTTTTCATTTGAATTGCAGAAACTTAAAGTAGCAACCCTGCAAATGGCTCCTTTTTGTCTAAGCCATGACTTCATAGATAGTAACTGCAGCCATGGAGTGGTTTTGGTCAACACCTAGATCAGATACCAGGCCTGGTGATTTTGAATGATAGCCGCAAACATCTGTCTGTAACAAGGATTTAATGGGCGGGTGGTGTCACACACATATAGTGACAAAGTGGTTGGCACAATGTTTGAGAGAAAGCCCAGTTCACAGAGCCAATGGCTAAAGTAAATCAAAACAGGAGGGGAAGCTTTCATCACCCCAGTCAAGGCAGAGTTCCTGCTTGCTGTAACTAGAGGAGAGGCAGCTGCCAACTCTTCTAGGGCGGGTTCTTCCAAGGTAATGACCCAGCTCTTTTCTCTGGTGGCTGCTCTCTTGAGAGCCACCATCTAAGCTTTCATTTAAAAAAAAAAATCATTCTGTATTTAGATTCTTTAGATTTGCAAAGCTAGACATCGTATTGCAAATCAAAGGTAAACCCATCACGGATATCTGGTTAAGTTTGCAGACAGGCTGAAAGACTAGCTCAGAGGTGTGAGATGTCCCATTCATTTCAACTGCTGGTAATTCTAAAACCCAACTATGGTAAATTTAAATGTCAGTTTTTAAAGTTATGCTGAGCAGAGCATGCTGGAAAGATTAGGAATATCCATTTAATTAAGACTGGCCAAGTCTATTGTGAGTGGCCTCTCATACTGGCTTCAGCAGGGAGTGGAACCTGGTTGTGAGGGGAGTTTGAGTGTATTGCAACTTTGTTTATCTACACTGATGCCTGGATATATCTATGAGTAAAAAGCTGCTCTTTGCTTTTGTTATCTAGCATCTCTGTTCAACTGAGCTCCAGTTCCAGTTTATTTACATTCTTGTTACTGAAGTAGGATAAAAAAGCCTGTGCCTGTAACTCCTTTGTCTCCCAACAAAAAAAGAACCTACTTCTGGATTTCAAGTTTCCTTAGATGCTCCATGTCAGACTCTTAGGACCTGGCTACACTTGCGAGTTACAGTGCATTAAAGCAGGGCAGTGCGCTCTAACTCACTACCCGTCCACACTGGCAAGGCACATAGAGCACTCTGACTCCACAGCTAGAGCGCTCCTGGTACTCCACCTCGGCGAGTGGAATAATGTTTGATGTGCCCCCGCTGGAGTGCCACGGTACCAGTGTGGACACCCTGGTCTGTTAATGAACTCTGATCAGCCTCCAGAAGTGTCCCACAATGTCTGTTCTAGCCACTCTAGTCATCAGTTTGAACTCTACTGCCCTGACCTCAGGTGAGGTCCTTTAAATTCAGACCTGCCCTTTAAATTCTCTGGGAATTTTGAAAATCCCCTTCCTGTTTGCTCAGGCAGGTGTGGAGTACTTGCAGCGAATCTTTCCAGGTGACCATGCCTCCACGTGCCAGGCGATCCCCAGTATGGAGCAATGGCAAGGTGCTGGACCTCATCAGTGTTTGGGGGGAGGAAGCTGTCCAGTCCCAGCTGCGCTCCAGCCGTAGAAATTATGATACCTTCAGACAGATATCAAGGGACATGATGGAAAGGGGCCATGACGCTCTGCAGTGCAGGGTTAAAGTGAAGGAGCTGCGGAATGACTACCACAAAGCCCGTGAGGCAAACTGCAAATCTGGTGCTGCCCCCGTGACCCGCCGTTTCAACAAAGAGCTGGACACGATACTTGGGGGTGACCCCACCTCCACTCTGAGTACCACCATGGACACTTCAGAGCCCAGTCCAACAAGGCAGGAGGAGGAGGAGCAAAGCGGGAGCGAGGGTGCTGAGGAGGAGGAAGGCACCCCGGCATTCCTAGATGCATGCAGCCAGGATCTGTTCTCAAGCCAGGAGGAAGGTATCCAGTTGCAGCTGCCGGTGCTTGGGGAAGGACAAACACCAGATGAGGTTCCAGAAAGCGGCTTTTATTTTGGGAAGGAAGTTATTTGGTGCGGGCTCTTGGGGTGAGGAGGGTTAGGGCTAAATGCATGCCTAAATGCAGAATAGGGTGTTGATGTGCTCTCTCACAACGTGGTAATTGGCCTCAGTGATCTCTTCAAAGGTCTCAGCCAGAACTTGGGCCATGCGCTTGTGCAGGTTACATGGGAAAGCCATTGTGGTCCTTGTCCCAGTCAGGCTAACATGTCTGCGCCACTGTGCCGTCAGGGGCGGGGGGGACCATTGCTGCACACAGGCCAGCTGCATATGGGCCAGGGCGGAAGCCGCATTGTAGTAGAAGACCCTCCCTTGCTTCCCAGATTACCCTCAGCAGCAAGATATCTTCCAGGACAAACTCCTGTGGAAAATGTGGGGACAGTGCTCAGTGTAGCCCCCTGCCGCTGTTAGCTCTCCCTATGTCACAGAAACACAGAGGACAGTACAGCCATGAAACAATCAGTCATGCATGACTCTGTGTTTACTCACCATTTTGGGTCTCCCGTGGGTTATGTTCACTCGCTTTGGGATGGGCAAATTATGCTATTGTGTAGATGTGCTTGCCCTCCTTAAGTACAGGGGAATCAGTGCTCTGTCTGGTGTGAACAATGCTGCCTCTGTTAAGTGTTGCATTTTGCCTTTACAGATGCAACCTTGAGATCTCAGCCATCCGTGTTATCACCGGCCAAGAGGCTGCAAAGAATCAGAAGAGGCCACGTAGAAGCAAAGAGAACATGCTGCATGAAGTCATGCAGAACTCCCTTAATGAAAATCAAAAAGTGCAGGAGTGGCGGGAGAGTGAAAGGACGGTCTGCCAGCAGAATGCAGATTGCCAGCACCAAACCACGGAGTGGCTGATAACACTGGTCTACAATTTTTGAGAAGTCGTCTGCTTCAGAGATAAAATGTACTATTTATTATGTATTTTGATGTGCTGAATTCAAATATGACAATTCAAACAACTGATTGGCTACTGTTTCTAAGATATTTAAGTTTTTACATTTTATGTCCATGTCCATATTGTGTAGATCGTAGAGTTTTAATCATAAATTGTAAACCTAGGTCTTTTCATGTGTTTATGGTTGCTTTACATGATAATATTTCACCTGTCCTGTTTATGTAATACTTTACAAATCAGCAAAAGGGTTATATAAATAAAATTTATTATGAAACAAAAAGCAAAAAACTATTATGTACATAGTTTAGTTCTATTCAGTGTCTACTCAGCGCTTCTTGGCTTGTCTCTTGTATTCATTAAATGGAGCATCTCTTCTCACCGTCCAGCAATAGTCTGCAAGCATTGATGGGCTCCATTTGCCCTCATAGCGTTTCTCCATTGTTGCAATGTCCTGGTGAAATCGCTCGCTATGCTCGTCGCTCACTGCTCCGCAGTTCGGTGGAAAAAAAATCTAGATGAGAGTGCAAAAAATGTGACATGTTGCAACCAAGGCTTTTGTATGCTTTGAGGAGTTTTTCCACCAACAACCTGTAGTTGTCTGCCTTGTTGTTTCCAAGAAAATTTATTGCCACTAACTGGAAGGCTTTCCATGCAGTCTTTTCCTTGCCACGCAGTGCATGGTCAAATGCATCATCTCGAAGAAGTTCACAAATCTGAGGACCAACAAAGACACCTTCCTTTATCTTAGCTTCACTTAACCTTGGAAATTTTCCACGGAGATACTTGAAAGCTGCTTGTGTTTTGTCAATGGCCTTGACAAAGTTCTTCATCAGACCCAGCTTGATGTGTAAGGGTGGTAACAAAATCTTCCTTGATTCAACAGGTGGTGGATGCTGAACACTTTTCCTCCCAGGCTCCAATGACTGTCGGAGTGGCCAATCTTTCTTGATGTAGTGGGAATCTCTTGCACGACTATCCCATTCGCAGAGAAAACAAGAGTATTTTGTGTATCCAGTATGCAGCCCAAGCAAGAGAGCAACAACCTTTAAATCGCCACAAAGCTGCCACTGATGTTGGTCATAGTTTATGCACCTCAAAAGTTGTTTCATGTTGTCATAGGTTTCCTTCATATGGACTGCATGACCAACTGGAATTGATGGCAAAACATTGTCATTATGCAGTAAAACAGCTTTAAGACTCGTCTTCAATGAATCAATGAACAGTCTCCACTCATCTGGATCGTGAACGATGTTGAGGGCTGCCATCACACCATCGATGTTGTTGCAGGCTACAAGATCACCTTCCATGAAGAAGAATGGGACAAGATCCTTTTGACGGTCACGGAACATGGAAACCCTAACATCACCTGCCAGGAGATTCCACTGCTGTAATCTGGAGCCCAACAGCTCTGCCTTACTCTTGGGTAGTTCCAAATCCCTGACAAGGACATTCAGTTCACCTTGTGTTATGAGGTATGGTTCAGAGGAGGAGGATGGGAGAAAATGTGGGTCCTGTGACATTGAGGGTTCAGGACCAGAAGTTTCATCCTCTTCCTCGTCTGACTCAAGTGAGAATGATTCTGGTGCATCAGGAACCGGCAGTCCTTCTCTGTGGGATACTGGGAGTATAGCTGATGGAATGTTTGGATAACGCACAGTCCACTTTTTCTTCTTTGACACACCTTTCCCAACTGGAGGCACCATGCAAAAGTAACAATTGCTGGTATGACCTGTTGGCTCTCTCCAAATCATTGGCACTGCAAAAGGCAGAGATTTCCTTTTCCTGTTCAACCACTGGCGAAAATTTGTTGCACAAGTGTTGCAGCATATGTGTCCTCCTGTCCTGATCTCCAGTTTTGCAGCCAAAATAAAGGTGATAGGCTTTCTTAACCATAGTGATGCAAAAGTCACTTCACCACAAACATAGCAGAAGTTATCTGCACTGTTCACACAAGTACGAGGCATCTCTGCTCACTTTGGCTAAACAGAAGTGTGTCCCTTTGCAAAATCAAACACTGACAAATAAGAGCACGACACCGTATGATTTCTAGATATAGGGCAATTTGTTCAGCAGAGTGATGTAAGCTTCATTATGATTGCATCATCCATGACTTCTAGGAACAACATGATGCAATTCATATCATGTATGACGCAATACCAGCTTCAGATTGCATCATTCATTGTTTTGCCTAAAAAGCAAGTACTGTCCAAACCCAGTCATAGATTTATTCACAGATCCAGTCAAAGATGTATTTTAGTCATTTCTGGTTTAAATTGAGATCCCTTCCCTTTATAACTCACTTATCCTCCGTCATTTCCAAGTCAAGGGTCGTATATACTGACCCAATAGCATATCTTGAAAACTAGAGCCAATCAACAATTTTAAGCATCATTTCCATTCTCAGTGACCCAGAATTAGTAAAGTTTGACTACATTTATTTCAGAAGCATTTTGGCTGTAGAGCAGTGTAAGCATCATGGAGCACCAAGCGGGCTCAATCCATGCACCCAGAGCACTACCGCGCCAGCCCCCCCTATACTCCTTGTCCCAAAACTTTTTCTCTTGTGCCCCCATGTCACCTCCCACCCAATTTCCTCAACATCCAGGTTCTTACTGCCACTAGCTGCCTCCAACACCTGTAGCTTCACCATCCAGCCTTGAAAACTATGACCCTTACCCATTGCACTCAACTCCCATCACCATGCATTATAGCCATCCTGAAGTGCAGCACTTATTGCACAGCACTCCAGACAGGAAGGCTGAGTATGATAACAGGACATATGCAAATCTGTGACTGTACTGTTCCCCACCCCACCCCCTTGCCCTTTCTGTTTCCCAAGCAGTTGGGTTTCTTTTCAATAAATGGATTTTTTTGCTTTGAAAACATTCTTTATTATTGCATAAAGTAAAAGATACCTTAGCCCAGGAAAGCAACAGGCAGTGCAAGTTAATGTATCATACGTAGCAAACACACATTCCTACTAACATTGGAACCACTGCACTTTACTCCCGTGCAGGGCACCAGGCATTACTGGTGACTTTCAACCTCAAATTGCTCCTTTAAGGCATCCCTAATCCTTGCAGCCCCGCGCTGGGCCTCTCCAATAGCCCTGCTCTCTGTCTTCAAATTCAGCCTCCAGGTGTTGAACCTCCGAGTTCCATGCCTGAGTGAATCTTTCACCCTTCCTTTCAAAAATGTTTTGGAGGGTACAGAACGTGGATATAACCGCGGGGATGCTGTTATCGGCCAGGTCCAGCTTCCCATACAGAGAGCATCAGTGGCCCTTTAAACGGCCAAAAGCACACTGCACAGTCATTCTGCACTGGTTCAGCCTGTTGTTGAAGCCCTCCTTGCTGCTGTCAAGATTCCCTGGGTAGGGTTTCATGAGCATTAAAGGGTAAGCGGGGTCTCCAAGGATCACAATGGGCATTTCGACTTCCCCTACAGTGATCTTCTGGTCTGGAAAAAAAGTCCCGGCTTGCAGCTTCCTGAACAGGCCAGTGTTCCGAAAGATGCATGCGTCATGCACCCTTCTGGGCCAGCCTGTGTTAATGTCAATGAAACGCCCACAGTAATCGTCAGGCGCCTGGAGAACCATAGAGAAATAGCCCTTCTGATTAACGTATACGAAGGCTAGGTGGCTGGTGCCAGAATTGGAATATGCGTCCCATCTATCGCCCCTCCGTGATTAGGGAAACCCATTTGTGCAAAGCCAGTCACAATGTCATGCACATTACCCAGAGTCACGGTTCTTCTGAGCAGGATACAATTAATGGTTCTGCAAACTTGCATCAACACGATTCCAACAGTCGACTTCCCCACTCCAAACTGGTTAGCGACCGATCGGTAACTGTCTGGAGTTGCCAGCTTCCAGATTGCAATAGCCACCCACTTTTCCACCATCAGGGCAGTTCTCAATCTAATGTCCTTGCGCCGCAGAGTGGGGGCGAGCTTATCACACAGTCCCATGAAAGTGGCTTTTCTCATCTGAAAGTTCTGCAGCTACTGCTCGTCATCCCAGACTTGCATGACGATGTGATCCTACCACTCAGTGCTTGTTTCCCAAGCCCAAAAGCGGTGAGCATGTCCGTGAATGCCACAAGCAATCTCGTGTTGTTTGCGTTACTCAAGTCGATATCTTCGTCAGAGTCCTCACTGTCACTTTGGATCTTAAGGAATAACTCAACTGCCAAACATGACATGCTGGCGAGACTCATCAGCATATTCCTCAGCAGTTCGGGCTCCATTCCCGCAGACCGAAGGGAAGACAGAGCGCTCAGTACAAAAAACATTGAAAGATGGCGCCAATTGTGGATGGAAGCACAGGGATTGCTGGGATGCAAACCGATGCATCACGGGGCATTGGGACAGGACCCGGAATGCCCAGCACCCTCCTACCCCCTTCCCACAAGCCACAGCTCCAGAATGGGAAGAGGTACTGGAGGGTGGGTAGCTGCCCAAAATGCACCGCTCCCAATGCCATGCCAGTGCGCTTGCAGCTGTCAGTGTGGACAGACTGCAGCGCCTTCCCTACTGCGCTCTACGAAGTCTGGTTTAACTCAAAGCGCTCTACATTTGCAAGGGTAGCCATGCCCTTATTAATAAATGGCAGTACCCACAGCTATAAGTCAGGAAGAGTTTGACAGTCTCATTAAATTATTAACAATAACAAACAGAAGCTGACTAAAATGTTTAGTCCCACACCATGAAACAACCTCCTGGCACGTTACAGGAAGTAAGGAAAAAAGATTTAAAAAAATAGATAATGTGTTCGAGTTGGACACGCAAAAAGTAGCAGTGGAATATGAAAGGACAATGCCTGTTTCACAGCTATTTTTCTCATGAAAATAACGGAGCATGAACAGCTGCAAGAAAAGCATTTGAAAGACAAATGGATTAGCATTCAAATGTTATGATTTTATTACATTTTTGAGCCTAAAAGTTTATCTGTAAAAACAGTGTCTTTCGTAGAGTGCATCTGTAAAGATCTTTACAGTTGTTTTAATAGACCTTTTAATTAGACTGCATAGATTTAAAATGGTTATTTTGATTATGTGTTGAGGAGTGTTTCTGCCTATGTAGAAATAGCAGAATTGGCCTTTGCTTTCCTATCTTCTTTAGAGCATTCAGATAAGGATAATTTCATTAGCTCCTGTCTAAATTATGTTTCAGACTGAAGCCCTAGAGCCAAAGTACTGGATCTTAATTGGCTACACTATGCACTCTATTCATGTAGACAAATCAAATTAGTTACAATATTTTGAAAATGCGTCACCAATAATTTTCAATCAGAAAACAAGGAACATTCCTCCACAGTTCCATAGGTACAAACAGAAATATGGGCTTTGGTTTTAGATTTGGTAGATGATATTTTGCATAATTCAGCTATTAAAACTGGAGCTGAGAGGAAAAACAAAAAGAAAACCTGACACAGATCTTTATTATTCCTGGATGAGTTTGCTGTAAGAAATACCAGTTTCATTCCATCCTGATTGTCAGATTTTTGCACCATCATCAGCATAATCCATTATCTATTCTACAGCCTTGAAAATTAGCCCATTCACTAGACAAGTGTCTTGCAGTTATGATCATCTCCACCTGCATACTTGACTGTCTCAGTCAAATCAGATGTAAGGGTGAGGATCCTGATATTTATTTTACACAAATCTAACTAACATTCACATTCCCTATCTGTTTTGCCATGCCAAGGTCTGAATGAATGGTGGAATGGTCACAAAATTTGTGTGGCAAATTATGTAGAATATAGAAGTCATCCTTGTTATAATAAAGGTATTAACTTGGATGTCCAAGTAATGTGCCCAAATACTTTTTAAAACTGTGTCATGCACGGAAATTTGTTTCTATAGGGGTGTTTCTGCAACTCTGTGATGCGGGATACATGGTAGTAAGGGACAAGGCATTAAGCCAGGCAAGGGAGAGATTAGCTTCCTTAAAATAGAACTACCAAGAAGAAGGCTTCCCATGGCCTTAGAGAAGCTGGAAATGAAGAATTCTTATCCAGGTGCATACATAAACAGAAAGGGAAAGTAGCTTAGGAGCTCTCAGAAGGAAGGCTAATTATAAAGACAGTAGTTATGGGAATCCTGGGAAACTGACTTCTTAGTCACATTCGGAAAAGGTACTTCTCCCTATACTCCTAATCCAGGGAGATAATGAAGCTAGTAGACTCCCAGATCAAGTCTTGGCCAAGAGGCATGGAGAACCTGGAACACTAATTCCTTTTTATCCTAACTAGAGGACTGTGCTTCCCATCGGTTTGTTTTGATTTCCCCTGGAAGATGCAAACCTACCTGAGTCAGGCAGTGGGCTTGTCCCTTTGGACCAAGCCAAGGCAAATTTGGGTTCTAGCTGTCTAATATGGCTAGAACAGAGAGGCTTCCCCTCTGACAGATGTGCATGAAAAGGACATATTTCCTTCACTTTCTTTCATCCTTTATTTCTGGGTGCCTGACATTGCAAACTCAGACAAACAGTAACAAGTGTACTCTTCTAAATACATAGATCAGAAATTGAGAGTCTTCCCCTTTATCCTTACCTGCTCGCTACACAAGAGGGAAGATTTAGGACAGCAGCTTGATTCATATTTTACTGAAAGACACAAAGCTAACTTAATGCTTATTGCTTTTACTTCAATCACTAACTGTGTTGGGCGACTCCCACTGCCATCTCCCAGCAGCCTGTGACATAGTTTTATAAACATTGTAATGCATTTTTAATAGCAGTAAGAGGAAGTTTTTGCATTCTGTCATTGTTGTGGAGAGCTGGGATCAAGCTACCTCAGCCTGTAAAACATATGCATTTCATTTGTTCCAGCAGTAATTGGCCCCTCGTAAGCAGAGAATTCTCTGGAGAGAATCCAGCCAAGGACTGAACAGGATTACACACAGTTACCCTCTCATCCTTGAAGCTTGATCCCTTTAAAATGTGGTTGAAGCACATCTGTTGAACTGCAATGGGAAGCTGGCACTGGTAATGCCTGAACTGTACATGTTCTGTGAATAGATTGCATAGTCTGAAGGTAGCTAATCCATCTGAAACAGTTCCCAGTGACTTTCATGGGTGCTTTACTGAGCCCCGGGTGGTTAGATATTACAAATAAAGCATTTTCTTTTAATAGGCCTTGATTAATGTTGTTAGCACATATTAGAAGGTCAATCTATATATTCAACTGTGACTTCAATCCCTTCTAATATTTCTCTACACCATAGGCTAAAGTGAGACCAGTGTAAACTGGTGAAACTCCATTGACTTCCATAGAGTCACAACGAGTTATACCAGGCCTGCATTACCTTCCTGGGTTCTTGTCACTTATAGAAAATAAATGGTACCTAAGCACAGAAGAGAAGAGGAAATTCGGTGGATAGAACCCTTCTTCCATCTCAAAAGTGCTATCCTGTGGAGTATTAGCATTTTAAAAATGGTCAAGTGTGGAGAATATGTCTCTTGAGCAGTATATTCAATACTGTTGCCCCTTTTTACCTGAGCAGCTATGCAAAGTTCAGGGCTCTGGGGATGTTCCAGTTAAGAGGAAAAATTAGTGATAGTCATATATTTGATGCAATCTTGTGTATTTACAAAGGATAGACAAAGTGTTGGGTCTCTGAACACAGAAGGAATCAAATAGCAGGAAATACCATATTTTACTCTCATCACCCAGAACGCTCTTTTCAGTCTATACTCCTGATCCAAAAACCTCTCCCCTGGATTCTTCCAGGATCAGACACTGTTCTCTCATTAAGGCTGTCTGTCTGTCTGTCTGTCTCTCTCTCTCTCTCTTCCCTATCTTTTGTTCTGTCTTCCTGCACAAATATCCCCTACCAAAACGATACTCAAGAATAGGTTCTGCGTAGGTTCATATGTTCCCCTTGTCTTAGGTGGGGATTTATCCTTACAGTCATGTTACCTGAAGGGTGAGTTCACACATTTCCGTTTCCTGAGGTTTTAACTCCATCCATAACAAAGTTTCACCCAACTTATATGATTTTCGACTCAAGAATTGGCTCAACCTCAACGTTAGGATTTATGGGCTTTGAAAGGAACTTTAAGTGGACCTATTACTTATAGAAGCACACAGGAGCTACAATTATACTGAATATAGACAAACAGAAGCTTTACTGTAGAGTGGGAACTACTCAAGATTGTTCCTTTTCACCATTAAAAATAGTTGTGTTATTTCTATTTCTGGTGCCAGCCAAAACCTGGAAGTTCAATGGTTTATGAAAATAGACAACAACTATATACATGAGAAGTTCAGTTGAGGTCCTTGCTTGGAAGAGGTGCCACTTCTCCACTCACACCAGCTGCTTTCCAAGGTGAATAGGCCAGGCTTTCAGCATTGACTATGGTTTGAAAGCCCTGCACCTCTTACCAGCCAGAGGCACTTGATGTTATTGCATCCTCTGTTCTCTGCAACCATCCCTCTGCCTCCTACCTTGATGGCTCCTTCTTGGTGCACTCTCAGTGTCCCATTACAGAAGGAAGAAGGAAGCTGCTGAATCAGCACGGGAAGCATCAGAACCCTTACAACATGACTCAGTATTTCACAGATGATGGGAAGTAATAACTACAGGATATATATTACTATATAGGATATATAGTAATAACTGGGGTAAGTGAGGAGAAACAACAAAAAGGAAGGAAGGGAAAAAGGAGACCATAAGACATCCTCCAAGATGAATTATGACAGACTCTAGGAGGACTGGGAATGGGGCGGGGGTAGATAAAAGGAGGGATAAAGACAACTAGTACAAAAAGCCAAAAGGAAAAATCCATATAATATCAAGTTACTATAAATGCATGAATGGGAATACTATATAGCGCAGGCTCATATGTATGGACTCTACTTACAGCTACTAAAATCTGTTCCAGTCCATCTTTAGGGCCAGAGCATGTAAGAGGCTACATAATCATAGTCTAACAAGCTGTGCAGTATCTAGATGGGAAATGCTACAGGTCTGATTCTAAAGCTTTGCTCCTTGTGTTGTCATTGAGTATAAAGTTGGTATAAAATCCAACCAAGTCAAAACATTTGTACTTGATGCTTAATTTGCACAGATATAAATGATTAACCCAGGGTGAGAACAGTGGAGGATCAGGTACACTGTATGTGTTTGAGAGTGTGTGTACACACACAGACACACACACACACACACACACACACAAAAACTGGTTTATTGAATATTTGAGAAATGTTGAGAAAAAAACCTGACTTGTAAGTGCACAACAACATTTATGTTGTTACTGTCTGGCATGCATTGGACTACTGTGAAACTGCTACAAGGAAGGTAGTACAGCTGGCAAGGAGAGGAACTTCAGAAACTGTAGGAGTTGACACTCAGAATGCAAATCTTAAAAAGTCTTCATTCCTTAGTATTAGGATCCCAAATAAACCCATCACTGACAACACAAACACTGAGTAACCTGATGCTCCTTCTCTCTCTGCCCCTCCTTCAGGGATCCCAGAAGGATCATTAAAAGACAGGTTTTCTGTTGGACTAAAGACTTAGGGTCAAATTCAGACCTGTTATAAACACAGTCAACACATTTTACTCTTTTGGAGTTGTCCTAGCTTATACCACTCAGAAGTAACCTTTCAGCTTTTTAGGATGATCCTGAGATGCAACCTATTTAAAAAAAACAACAACACAGTAACTCAGAGCTGTAGGAGCGGACATTTAATGAATGACTGTTACTACTTATATATTTATTCTTTGCTGCAAGTGAGCCTCACATGCGTAAGGCCAATGATCTTCAATTTACAAATCAATATATGCTACGAGGTAATACATGAAATAAGGAATATTGGTTGTGTCTTGCAAATGCATGCTGGAGCTCACATAAATAGGCTCACTGAGTTCCAGGAAGTTACTTGTCACTTACATTATACATGGGTGTCCACAAGATCAGGCCTTATTACTTACTCGTGAAAAACTCACACTGAAGTTAATGGAAATTTTGGCTGAGTAATGACTGTATGATTTGGTTTAATATAAATAAATAGCAGTTTGATATTTAAATACCTGCCAATTTGAAGTTGTTGGGATTTGAGGGCTTCAAGTCCAAACTAAAAAAGTCTTCTTACTTGTTGTCATAGGTTTCACCCCACTCTGAACTTTAGGGTACAGATGTGGGGATCTGCATGAGAACCCCTAAGCTTAATTACCAGCTTAGATCAGTATGCTGCCACCACCAAATCGTTTAAACAATCGTTTATGAGTCATTTGTCTTCCCCCCCAAATATCTCCCTCCCAAGTACTATAACCCTTCCCTGGGTAGCCTTGAGAGACTTCTTCACCAATTTCCTGGTGAACACCGATCCAAACCCCTTGGATCTTAAAACAAGGAAAAAATCAATCAGGTTCTTAAAAAGAAGACTTTTAATTAAGGAAAAGGGGTGAAAGGAATGCCTCTGAGATTAGCATGTAAGCTACTCTCACAGACAACAGATTCAAAACACAGAGGATGTTCCCCTGGGCAAAAACCTTAGCTACACAAAAGAAAACCCAATTTGATTATCCTTCTAATGCAAAAAGACAAATTCACAAAAGGAAATAAACATAAGCTAATTCATTCCTTCTCAAATACTCACTACCCTGCTTGATTCCAGGATCTTTTCACTCCGGCACAGAACTTAATGCATAGAACAAAAAAAGAACTTCCCTCCTTCCTCTTGAAACATCTTGTCCCCCCATTGGTTCCTCTGATCAGGTGTCAGCTAGGCTATATGAACTTCCTAACCCTTTACAGGTAAAAGAGGAATTAACCCTTAACTGTCTGTTTATGACACTTGTTAAGGCATGAGTTCAGATCATCAGGTTCCTGTGTTCCTTTTGTAACAGTTGATGATACTATTAACACCTAAAATTATGCAGACAGCTACATCCTTTACATTGCAGCAGGCCTTAGTAATGTCACTAACTGTAGTAGAAGAAACATATGCCCTAAACATATGTCTTGGCAGCTAAGTAACAGAAGAACCTTGATGAATCCTGTAAATGGACTCCTTCTGGGCAAGAATTTCTGCTTCAGCCTGCCTCAGTTTCCCCCTCAATGAAGTAACAATGAGGTCACTTTAACAGCCCACCAAACACACTAACATTAGTGTGTCTGTAATGAGCCTTCTGCAAGAGCATTTGAACAATAGATTAAAGGCACTTACCTCAGAACCCAGGTTTGGATTACTCAGAATTTAAAGAGTCCCAAAACAAAAGTCTCTGGGTCTAGTCAGACAACTCTTCAGGATCTCGGCCAGGATAAGTCTCTCTCAACAGTTGTGCAACTTCTTTAGCAGCTAGTTTCAGCAGCTTCTTCCTAGCGCACCCTAGCTGTCTTACTGGCTCTCCGGTTCCTCTCACATCAGGAGCTCCTGCTGCTATAAGGCCCTCAGCATCTCTGCTACCTAGCAATATTCACAGTCCCTCCCTCATCTTACAGCCTCCCTCTGTTTTGATAAGGAATCAGTCCCTCTTCAGTCAGCTAATTAAGGCCTACATCCCCTCCCAGGTGTGGCAAACAGGGTTAATTAGACAGGCTAGCCTCTGGCCCTTAAAAAGGCAAGCCACCCCTATACAAGACCAACTGTTATAAAATTATACCTTAAAGGACTCCTGTGGAAAGCTATTTCTTCCAGTGAGGTTGCACAGGTGATTGGAACATACCAAACAAACTAGTTGGTGATGATGTACATGTGGGAGGAACAGAACCTAGCTCTCTTTCTGCTCTCTCGGTCTAAAGAGAGAAAAGCAGTAAAAATTGTTTTTGTCACATAAGGGGGAGATTTTCAAAGGCACAAAAGTTACACAGACATCTCATTCTCATTTTAAAGGGAGTGAGGTGCCTAACTGGCCTTTGTGCCTTTGAAAATCTTCCTCCTAAGTGATAAGATATGACTTTGAGTACACATAAGGAACAGGAGAAAGAAAGTGTCATTTTTTATGGTCACCTTAGAGAAGAAACGCACATTAGTCATTAGCAACAACTAATTATGTTGTACTCTATGTTCTTCTCTTCATAATCATAGTTGTTGTTATATTATTATAATGTCAATCTGGCAGGTATTTAAATATCAAAGCAATGAACAAATTTACAAGTGAAAGGTGGATATGCTTTTAATACCTCTCTCTCAAACTTTCATTTCAAGAAGAGATAGTATCAGTTTTAAATTGAGTTCAAAGTTATAGTGTGTTGCTCACGGAACAGCCTTGCAGATATGAATGACTGAGCATCAACTCTTTCAGTCTCAAATTAAGGAAAATTGACTCTGTACAATAGTAAGAAGTAGCAAACAAAAGATCCAAGTATCTGACATCAATACAGTTGTATGTAGTGTTGTTGGTCCCCTGATATTAGAGAGACAAGGTGGGTGAGGAAATATCTTTTACCAGACAAACTTCCGTGGGGGAGAGAGACAAGTTTTCGAGCTTACACAGAGACCTGAAGAAGAGCTCTGTGTGAGCTTGAAAGCTTGTCTCTCACCCCCAGAAGTTAGTCCAATAAAAGATATTACCTCACCCACCATGTCTCATTAATACAGTTGATAAGGAGGAAGATGAATGATGACTGTAACCTTTGGAGTGACATTGCACAGAACAGTAGTAAAGAATGCCACGCTGATTACACTGTGATATTTCCCAAACCTGCATAGCAAACATAAGCCCCAACAAACAGAATGGAAAGACAAAAAAAAAAAAAGCCAAATTGTCTGAATCAAAGCCAAATTTAAAAGCATCAGGGGGTAGCCATGTTAGTCTGTATCCACAAAAACAATGAGTCCAGTGGCATTCTAAAGACTAACAGATTTATTTGGGCATAAGCTTTTGTGGGTAAAAAACCCACTTCTTCAGATGCATGGAGTGAAAATTACAGAGGCAGGCATTATTGGGAGTGGGCTACATCCCCGTGATTGAATTGGCCCTGTCACTACTGGTTCTCCATTTGTGAGGTAACTCCCTTCTCTTCATGTGTCAGTATAATAATGCCTGCCTCTGTAATTTTCACTCCATGCATCTGAAGAAGTGGGTTTTTTACCCACAAAAGCTTATGCCCAAATAAATTTAAAACCATTAATTCTGGCAAAAGTGCTTTTGCCTTAGTCCCAGTTGTCCCCATAAACAATGTTTGTGTCTTCAGAGTGTTCCCTGTCAGCAAATTCTACATTCAACATCAGTGCTTAGGGGTTATTTTCAGTAGGGTCCTGACACATTCACTGCAATCTTTTAAAAGTCAAGAAAAAAATGAGAAACTTGGACACTGCACATAAGATGAGGCATCTATCAGTGTTAAGATTCTGCTTGCTCAAATGCTAGTGTGACAGCCACTTGAGAGAAAAATAAAAGAGAAACAGAGGTCTGTGATACATGCTGCTGAATGTCAGCATATCATGTATAGACAGTGAAAGAACTAGATGCTAAGAATTCTTCAGCTTTGTATCATAATCATTCAACATAATTTCCTTCTATAATGTCACTTGGCATAAGCTACTGTAGTAATACTCATGCTACCATTACTACATGAATCTCACAATAAACCAAGTGGATAGGAGACTTTCAAAGGGGATGTGAAAAGACAATTTAGTTTACATGATATTTTCCAGTTGAAGCCTTCCAAAAATCATCCAACCACATTATCTATGAACTTGAAATCATTAGAAATAATTGTTCTTTGTCTGCAGCTATATTCCATATTAGGGCATACTTCTTTTCAAAGAATGTATACTGAAGAGTCCCATTCCTTCCCAAATATAAAAATAATCTCTCTCATCCTATGCCCCATATTTATATCTTAGTAATCACAGGCATGTTCTCAGAGGATGAATACCTGTGTATTTTACCACACACAAGCGGAATAACAGCCAATCAACTGCATCTTTATCTAATAGATTGGTTTAGTCTGAGCCAGCAAGAAAGGAATACTTATTTCTGGTGAATCTTCTGGAGACAGAATCAGCATAGGAAACAGAGATAAACCTGGCAGCAGCACATCTTAAATGAATGTATTCCAATTTGCACATGTCCATCAAGCACAACTGCTAGACCCCAGCAGGAAGGTCTAGTTAATGCTTGTGATAACTCACAGGCACTCAGATGTGGGTTTTTTTCACTTCATGTGATACCAATATAATAAAAGTAATCATGAATTTTTGAGCTTCATCAAAGCCATTGCTTCCTCAGTTGCTTTAGTTGATCATGAGGGGTTTTCTTCACAGTAAAGAGCAGGTGATGATCATGTCAACTATATTAAGAAAGGTTTGCATCCAACATAGCCACTTGGAGAAAACACTTAAGTAAAGTTGGTAGAAAAATGAAAACCTATTTATATGAAAACAATTGAAATTTTAAAGTTGTGTTCATTTCAAAGTGTTTTAAAGCTCTTTTCAAATTTCTTCATGATTTTTAAAAATAATACATATTTCAAAGCTTTTGTTGGAAACATTATCGAAAATGTTATAACAAACAAGTTTAAGTAAGACAGTTTTTTGTAAAAAAAAAAAAAAAAATACCAAACCCCAACCAATAATTTAAAAAACAATTTCAATACAAAATTGGTGAAAGTTTGATAAAAAAAATCAGTTACAATATTTGAAAAAAATCATGAAAAACCAGAAAAGTGATCATTTTTCATACTGCAAAATGGAGAAAAATGTTGCTTCTTTATTTTTTCTAAATTGTTTTCCTTTTTTTTTTTTTTACTAGCTCTACATGGAAGCTAAAAGTGATTCACATTAAGATACAGAATGCAAATAGGAATATAATAAACATTTTTTATCACTGACTAAAATGTTTAAATATTTGGTTTTTAAGTTTCTCTCTTCTTCAGTGTTGTATACTACTTGGAAAAATGGAAGAAAACTCTTTGACAATCATAATGTGCAAGGAATACAAATTATAAAGAAGAAGAAGAAGAAGAAAAAGAAGAAGGAACTGTTAAACATATGCGCAACAGGAACAACAAAACCAGTCTGGATCATCATTAATCTGTTGTTATCTATAGTTATAATTTTAATTTTGTATTCTCTACCTATTTTAAATTTAGTACTATGATCTTCATTTTACAAGCAAGCTATTGTACCCTGCTCATTGTACAAATGAAAAGCTGGATCTGAATGAACTTGTAATTGACATGTTAATGAAGTTCTCTGTTTAGGGAAGTGTTACATGAGTTGGCTTAGCAATGAAAATAGAAATTAATTGAGAAATATGCCCAGAATCATTTTCATCCAGGTGGCAAGAAATGCAAGAGAAAGAAAGATATCACCTTGAGGGATAAGAATATGTTTGTGGAAAGGTTTATAGATCAAAGACCAAGACATATTTTAAATGGGCAGAATGCTGCAATTATTTATTAAGGGTTAAAGTCTACTACATTTACACATGAGTAGAAAATTATTATACCACTTATCCCATTGTGGTGAATAGAACAATTTGTGTACTAAAGTACTACTTAGCCTGAGTAATGGTATCTTACCTTAAGGAAGAGCATTCTAATCAGAAATTAATATATACTGTTGGACTAGGAAGAAAACTGTAATTTTGTGCTTATCTCTTATATAGGAGGTTTGTTAAACTGTCACACAACAAAGATAATGACCTGAAGGTACAAAGCATCAGAACAGAAGCTGTGGCAGCAGTTAGACTATGCAGCAATAACACACACACACACACCCACTGCCACATAACTGATATTTATACAATAGGGCAAAATTACCTGAAGGTACCGTACTAGGGAACCATCACATTGCTACTCAGACTGTAAGTGTACTCTTACAGTCACTATGTGCTCTTAGTGACTGTAAGAGTATATACTTCATAACGTTGTTTCCTTAAATATATTTTAAAATTAAATTCTGCTACTGCTTTGCCTCTTGAGTAGCACTTCATTCTTTAAATACTCTCATTGCTCTAATGGGACTACCAATGTGAGTAAGTGTGGTAAAATTCAGCCTTACTACTTTTCCTATAGTTCAAAGGTCATGGTGATAACAGCAAGGAGGATGGCCCCTACTAACTTTCCCACTTATAAAAGTCAGAAGGACACACTGTACTCAGTTAGCAGCTGCTCAGAGCTTTAACCATGCTCTTCACTCCTACCCATAATGTGCAATAAGTCTAAAATTAAGTATGATCTATTCAAGGCCCTTATTGGATATCAGAAATCCCAAAGCCTCATTGATTGAAGTGAAAAAGCAGCTGGTTGCTTGTGATCTTATAGTTTCAGTGTTTAACAGATTTAATTAAACTGAATTCCCTCCCTCTCTCTCTCAGGGGAATTAGCTCATTAAAAAGTTTTACAAGTGAGGAGCAGGCATTAACATTTGTCAAGGAGAAGGAGATTGTGGGGTAGGTAAGGCAGCCCATATTCTCTATGCAGCACTCTGTTGTAGGTCCATTCCTGAGTGTGTGGGTGATTCTTACCTAGCTTGTCCATCCATCTTACCCTTCTGGCAGATCTCTTGGCCTTTCTCTTTGAAACTGTTCTGCAAACTTCTGTTTATCCTAAAACTTGTTCTCAGGTTTTCATCTGATATATTCCAGTTAGCTGAGCAGCCACCTCCTGTTAGCTGTTGTTTGAAACACTGGAAACATACACATCTGACCTGTCATATTTTCCTCTTCCATTTCAATGAGCCATATGTTAAACACCTACGCACAAAACCAGTATGACTTCACTGAAGCCTAATAAGCCTGAAAATGAAGTTCAGATAGAAGAGCTCTAATAAGATATAAAGTTCAACAGTGTCAAGGGTTTTGCTCCCTTTTGATTGCACTGGTATGAACAAGCCTGGAAGTCTATAATTTTCTTCAGGATTTGATAGGGTAGGGAATGTGCAGTGTGGTTACCTGCCTTTTTCTGGGGCCATGCTGAAATGCTAAGTAGGGCTTGAATGATTTGGACAAAAATCAGTGCCTACTCAAACACTCTGTAACGTGTCTTTATACACATTTAGCAGTATCTTTCTCTAAGCAGTGCCTTTGAAATCAGTGGGACTACTCACTACTTCACATGAGAAAAAGAGGCGGAATTGGGCCTCATGTGTACAGTCTAGCAGAACAAATATGCATCCTCTTGCAGAACTTTTATACAATATTGCTTTTCTCTTTACACGCTGGAGGAGAAGCACCTCATACCAGACAGTTTTGTGATTGGTTTTTAATTCTAGGACCTAATTGCTGATGGTCTTTGTGACAGGGGGTTGAGTTAGATTATAGGGCAAGTGGGGAAGTACAAAGAGCAACCACACAGGCAGTCATTGTGGAGTTGCATATGCACTGATGGGAGCTGGTGGGAGAAGTGGCCACAGACCGAAGACAGAGGTGCTACAATGTGACGGTCGTTAGTCTAGATGGAATGAGATGAACCAATTGATATAAAACAAGAAAATCTTGAACTTTCACTCAAAACTTGATCTATGTAGTTTTGGAAGTTCACAATAGCTTGATTAAGGAGTGTGTTTGCTTGTTTTGTTCTTTTTTTCGCACTCCCTGGTAGTGCTAGTCAGGATTGGAAGCAGAAGTACTGACGGAGTGTGAACCGCTATTCACACCGCATTTTCAACCTGGCCAGAACAAAAATGAACTGTAAATCAGGTGAGATTTCCTACACTTTTCTAGATCAAAGAAATCTGGAAAACCTTTTCAGAATATTTTGAGCATTGCCAATCACTAAGCTGAAAGAGCTCGAGTTTGGAAGCCAGTTTTATAAAATTGCATAATTGACACTATTAACAACATAAGAAATATTGTGTGCTTTTCAAGCTACAGCATGCATGCTGATTGTAATAGGTATAACGACCACTTATTTCAGTCTAAGTGATAAGAGTTAAAGTAAGAAGAAAGCACTGTATATCAGATTTAAAGTTGTCACACGTATATTTCCATCTCTATCATGAAGTGTTGCAATACACTTTGAACATGATAGGATATTAGCTTTTAGAAAGGCTTGTGTTAGAAACTCCACAGGAAGGGCTAACTAAAGATTTGCAGCATGACATAAAGACAGCAAGAAAGTATTGTCAGAACTGTCTCTTCCCACAGAATATCCCCAGAACAAACCATTATAAACAACAAGCAAAGCTTTTCCAAAGTGTCAATCATGTTGCTTTTATTGCATATTACACATGTTCCTTCTAAATAACAAATTTGGAGAATTGACTTCTGGAGAGAATTCAGCTCAGGTATTGGGCTATTGAAATCAGAGCTGTAGCTTGAGGAAATGTAGTAAGAGTGCACAGGTAGGAATAAAAATGAGTTGATTTAAATCAGTGTTTCTCAGATGTCCCTGAGGGTTCCTTCTTCTTCCAAGGGAGGGTCAAACAATGCCAGTCCTCATGAAAGGAGAGGCTTTTCCTTCTCTTTCTGCTATAATTGTTAAGACTCATTTAGGAGTCAGCAGCAGCCTGTTGTGTATAGATCAGAGAAGCAGCATGGTCTAATGGATTAGGGTCAAGGAAGGCCTTTACGCTAGTCCTGCCTCACCATTGACTCACTGCGTGGCCTTTGGCAAATCATTTTCAAAGGTAGATGCCTAAAGACAGGCATCTAAATCTGTATTTAGATATCTGAACAAGTGGCCTGATTTTCAGAAGTGCTGAGCACAAGCAGCTCCCAATAATAACATGAACTGTATTTTGATATCTAAATCCCAACTGTAAGGACCCAGGCTTAAAACTTTTGGGTCTGATTCTCATTTACACTAAGGTCCCTTTTGACAACTCTGCCAATAAAAAATGGCCTTAAAATGGGTGGGTACAAGTTACATTTAAGTCCATTTTAAGGCCAGAGCAGTGCGAAGGGGCATTAATATAAATGCGAATGAGGTCCACAATTGTAACCTCTAGGCCAGTGGTTCTCAACCTTTCCAGGCTACTGTACCCCTTTCAGAGGTCTGATTGGTCTTGCGTATCCCCAAGTTTCACCTCACTTAAAAACTACTTGCTCACAAAATCAGACATAAAAATACAAAAGTGTCACAGCTCACTCTTACTGAAAAAATGCTGACTTTCTCATTTTTACCATATAATTATAAAATAAATCAATTGGAATATAAGTATTGTCCTTACATTTCAGTGTATAGTATATAGAGCATTATAAACAAGTCATGGTCTGTATGAAATTTTAGTTTGTACTGACTTCACTAGTGCTTTTTATGTAGCCTGTTGTGAAACTAGGCAAATATCTAGATGAGTTGATGCACCCCCTATAAGACCTCTGTGGGCCCCCAGGGGGTTGAGAACCAGTGCCCTCGTCTAAATCCTCCTCTGGTATAAAATGGCATAATTACATTGCTGACAGTGGCGCTGCACTGATTTATACTAGCAGAGGATCTACCCCACATTGTCTCAGTTTCCCTGTCTGTCAAATAGGAATAATAATATTTATATACCAGTGTCACAATTAGACATTGTTCAGTTTCATCATAATGCTTTGAATACATCAAGTGCTAAATAGAAATATTCTGATATTGAATAATATTTCCTGAAGTCTAAGTGGAAATAACTCAAAAAGGAAGTTACTTGAATTGACTGCCTTGGCCACATGTTTATCAAATTCCTACATTGTTTGAATTTTTTTTAAAGAAGTGGGTAGTGAGGATGATTTGCCTATGTCCTTCTTTCCCTGGAAGATGAGTATTGTCCTATACTTTGGATGAGGCAGTCAACAACAAAGCCCGAGAACCTATCTCTACTACCAATTGTCATTGCTAAATAAGTACTGTAGTGGGACACACACTATGAAGTCTGCTTTGGACAAAACACCTTGTTATTTTTCATTCGAGCCAACAGAAAGTTGTTGCAAAAGCCAACAGAAATTTGACTGGAGAAATAAAAATGTAGGGACCAATCCTACTCATTACACATTAGCCATGTGAGTCATCTTACTGACAGCAATGGTTAGCAGGATATGGCTCCCGGTTATTTGGGCTGGAAACAAAATAGTCTAACATTACACATGTGAGCCCCAAGTCAGGAATGCATCCTTAATAAGGAAAGCACATAAGCATGTGTAAGTGCTTTCCTGAGTAGGTATGGATGGATTTAAGTACACGAGTAGATGCTTTCCTGAATCAGGGCCTTTCTACACCTACAAAAAAATAACATTGTAAAAAGATACTCCATTAAGAGTCCTAACCACATTGCATATTCTGTGTGTAGCATCACTTTCCTATTGACACTGATAGCATGTGAATTTAAAATGTGTATGTTACAATTCAACATGCAAATCCTGTAGTTTCAATTTAATCCCATTTTGATGCTACCAGTCAAGTCACATTACAGGGTCAGAGACTTGTAGGGGGTCAGAAATGCTTCTGAGATGGCAATAACATTCGAGGGAGTTGAATGAAACAACAAATGCATCCAGACTCTAGGTCATTTTAGCCAGTTTGAGTAAATAGAACTTGCTTATGCAATAGAAAAAGTAAAGGACATAGACATAATGGGCAGTACTAATGGTTACCATCTGCTAATTTACCCAGGATACACAGACAATGACAGTTTTCTCCATAAGCAGTGGAAATATTGGACAGTATAATGTGGTGGAGCTATGGTGTAACACTGGTGATGAATGTGATGAATTGGTACATAACACAAATATATCCAAGTGATAAAAGTCCTGAAAAGTGAAGTGCCTCCTTGCAAAAATATCCATTTTGTTTTAAACACCAAATGTGTTTCTGATGTTGGGCCAGAAAGGGTTAAGCAACCAGTAGTGTAAATGATCCAGATTCAGCCTTTAGAAACATGTTAGAAAAGTATGTAAATGGTAATTTGGGCCATTCCATGTTAGATAGGACTTTGAAATGCAAACCTGTATTGTTAGAGAATTAGAGGTGATACTAATTGTATGTGTTTACTTATATCTTGTTAGATATTAGCCATGTAAACAGACAGTTCCCATCTATTACTATAGCTAATGATTCAGGGATCAATAGGAAATATTAACATTTAGATGAGTCTTAGGTGAAATAATGTCATTGCCTATATATCACTTTAAAATTTGTGATAAACTGCTTAATGGATTAAATTACTTTACTTAAATTACTCCTGGATATGGACATTGAACTATAACCTATTGACTAATTCTGAAAGAACTCTTTGCAACTACAAAGCTCACCATTTCTACTATGAAACTGATCTCAGAACTGCACTCATGTCTGTATGTATAGTGATCTTTTAACCAATACTCTCTCTTTTCTTTTCTTTTTTATAAATTTTAGTTTAGTTAATAAGAATTGACTGTAAGTATGTATTTGGGTAAGATCTGAAATATTCATTAACCTGGGAGATAATGTGCCTGATCCTTTTGGATTGGTAGAACTTTCTTATATGATAACTAAGATTTTCAGTAATCCTCATCATATTTGACTTTGGTGTCAGGGTGGAAGCCCAGTGCTGGGTTGCTTTAAGGGAACTGTGTTTTGACTTCTGGGTAACCAGTAAGGTATTATGGAAGCTGGTTTTTTTTTTTGGCAAGCTGGGTGGATCTAACTGTTAGAATGACCACCAGCTTTGGGAATTATCTGCCGCATTCTTTGCGGTTTGCCCTGATTTAAGCAATGTCAGTGTAGCACCCCTGAGACCCTGGTCACAGTGCTGTAAATAATTGTTCTCTTTTACTCTATTTTTCAATGAAATATCTTTAGTACATATTCATTTTATTCCATTTCAGGTTTGTTAATCTTTTCTAATTTGATCCCAGGAAGAGGGCTGGTGCAATATTTCAATTCACAGTACAGCCCAAAGAATGGTGTGATGTGCTATAAAACAAAGATTATTTGATCCAAGTATGTCAAATCCTAGACAGTGTGAGATACCATCGACTTTGCTACCCACTGTGCTCTGTACAGTACAAGTGGTAAGGAAGCTAGTTGCATAAGGTCGTTGGGAATTTTCCATTGAAAAATATGGACACATGGTGCCTGTCAACCGAGGTTTATTTTGACACACTGAAGATCTCAGTCACAGTTAGAAGATGATGTGTACTTAAAACTACTCTGTTAATGAAAACATTTTATAGGTTCATAAAGCTAGAAGGGATCATTGGGATCATATAGTCTGACCTGCTGCATAAACAGGCCATAAAACTTGCTTGAATTAATTCCTATTTTGAACTAATCAACTTGTGTCAGGTTGATCTTTGCCAACAACACAGTCCTCAATTTTTCATTGCTTTGAAAAAGAAAAAAAGAGAAAGAAATAGGATTTTTTACTGTTCTAGCATGGTAAGCTAAGGAAAGGACCCACCTGACAAGGAACAATGAGAGAACGATTTTAGAAATATAAAACTACTTTTAATTTGAGCAAAATAAGGAGAATATTTTTCTAAGAAAAGTCCATTAAAAACCAATATATACATCTACTGAAAAGATTGCATGACTACTTACTATATACTGTGTAACAAAAACATATGGGAGTCAGGGATTACACTAAAAGCCAGAACATTTAAAACTTGAGAGTTTAAGTAATCACAGTAAAATGCAAAGATGTGATCAGCTCTCCTATACTTTCTGGGATTAAAGAAATATGCAGGTTCTGTTGATTTTTGTCCATTCCTATTGTCTATTAGAGGTTGACACAGACAAAATCCTGTGTCTAAATACTTCTAGACCTTGATTGTTTGAATCTAGATTTGTATGTCACTGCTAACTGCTATGTCTATAATGTGTCTAACCAAAAGCCAGGATACGCCTTCCCACCCACCACCACACAACCTTTTGAGCTGGCCCATCTCCAATATTTTTTTTATCATTTTTAGGCCTCACACCTGTTAGGATCCACTGTCTTGTTCTCTTATTGGAAGTTGAGTCAGTGAAGCTGCTTTGAGAAGGAGGAACACAGCAGTGGAATCTGTATCAGACTAAATTAATAACCTGCTTCCCTCCTTTTACTTCAGTAAATTAATTTAGTGAGTCATCTGAAAAAAACAGCCACCCAACAGTGTCCAAAGGTGACAAACAATACACCTGTGGATTTGATTTGTGCTGATCTACCAGGAGAGAGTGCCAGAGGTAATGTGTTCTTCAGCTTCTAGGAAGCACTTTATATATAGCATTTACTGTAAACACAAAAAAATCATCCATAAAATATTATAGGAGAGCCCTGTCCTTGGATTACATTTCACACCTTTGTAAATCAAGGACTGTGTCCTTCATTTTGGATTGAGTTTCTTTGAAATGCTGACTCACTGAGCCAAGTATTTCACTGAAGAAAGGACTGTGACAGTGCCATGAAGCATTTAAAAATCAAAGAGGTAGAATTGAGGCTCAAAATGAAGTGACTCCAAGGGCCCAGTCCTTCAATTAGCTCTGCTCAGCTGTGGAACTCACACATAGATGTCATTGCAGAACCAGCTTCCCACACAGTCTGCTTACTATAAGTAAACACTGTTAAGCTCATAAATCGTTTATTACCAGTTACAATTCTACTTAAGTACAGCACTGAAAAGAATTATTGACTTCTGAGAAAATTAGAAGTAAAGAATTATTTGATTTATTACAGAGTGTGGAATCACATAGGACTCGATTGTAACTTGAGCTACACCCCCTCTTCACATACTTACAGGGAATCCTTGGGCCTTGGAGCCAAACATGTAATAATGGGCGTGTGCCAGAGTGGGTGGGTGGGGAGTGGAGAGAAAGAGAGAGAGGAAAGGAACAGGGCCAGCTCTACCATTTTTGCCGCCCCAAGCAAAAAAAAAACAACAACACTCGGACTGTGCCACCCCAAGAATGGACAGAATGCCGCCCCTTAGCATGTGCCGCACCAGGCACGTGCTTCCTCCTCTGGTGCCTGGAGCTGGCCCTGGAATGGAGTAATAGATCCACCCCCCTGAATATGATTCCCAGTTCACAGACCCTGAAGTCACATGATTGAGCAGAAAAGAGACCAAAAGTGTAGGGTGACTGCCTTTGGTGGATGAAAATAAAGGGAAAAATCACTTCAAAAATAAGGGACACCACTTTATTTTAAAGGATATATTAGGGAAACACTATTTCCTTTAGCATATCATGTATTTTTCTCTCAAGTGTACATTTCTACTGCCCTCAGGGATACAATGCAATTATCATAAGCTTCAATTTAGTGTTTTAAATGGTACCTATTATCAGGTTTAATATGTTTCAATACGTCTTAAAATACAGGATGATCAACTAAGAGACAAACCATGACATGAGGGATAGTCCCTTGAAATAAGGGATGTGGTCACCCTACCAAGGAGAGAGAGTAGAAAGCATTTTAAAATGCTTTGATTTTAGTTTTTAGTGTGGATACATTCTGCTGAAACTTTTCTACTTTATAGTGGAACCTATATACAGTAGGGTCCATTTTAAAAAGGTCAGAGGCCTATCCTCCCTTTTTCTGGATGTATATTGCAGCCATAAAATTGACTACACAGCTCCTATAGTAAGGGAGATGAAATAAGTTAAAATGATAAGAAACTTTTTTAATAAGGCAGGCTTTACAAGGTAAGGTCTAATGGGCACGGAGAAACCTGAGAAAAGTATGGTGGCAAGCGAAATAGGGATAATGAAAGAGAAACAGCAACTCAAAAGTAGTTGAACCAATGCCATATAATCAAGGCAGTGTCATCCTCCTTAAATACCCAGAGGTGCTATTAGGCTCGGCAAGATGGAGACCTGAATTAGCATTATTATGTTTTATTAAAGCGCTTGGGGATGAAAGGTGTGACATAGGCATTAGTAGTTGTCATGATTATTAACCTTTCAAAGATAGTTTGGAATGTGTTTTCATTTTCCAATATATATATATGCCAGTGTCAGGACTTAAAATGTCCTTTTCCAATAGTGTGAATAGATTTCTCAGATCACAGAACCAAGCCAGGCAATTTGAGGTCATGTGTCCTCTCAGAAAACAAGGGAGAGTAATGCTTTATGTTATATGCTTTATGTTATAAGACACCATTTCTACAGCAACACCTACAGCAGGTTATAAGCAGCAGGTTGTAAGTTAACATTATGATCAATTAAGTGAAAATGAATACAAATGATGTGACATATGGCTCTAGGAGCCATCTGATAAGAATGCATAACTGGTTGCAATGTGACAGAGAGTTAACTAGAGCATTAATTCCAGTTAGTTATATTCTTATAACTCTCCCAGATCCTCAATTCAAGATCTCACAGCTTGTACAGGACTTATCAGACACACAACAGTAATTACCGAGGCATGATGAGGGAGTAAAGTGAAGTGCGTGTGCTATGGCAGATCTGCTGTAGCAGTGGGGGTCTATCTCTTTCATGAAGAATGGCTAGCACAGCAGGTGCTTCTTCAGCTATGGGCACAGCAGATGATTCTGCTCCACAATGAGCCTGATACTACATCTTATTAGAAGCAGTTCAGATAACGCAACATTCAGACATAACCAGAAAATCAACTTCCACTGAATCTTTCAGAGGCTGACCCCCGTGTGTGTGTGTGAGTGAGAGAGAGAATGTGTGTGTGTTAGAAGGGAACCAATCAAACTGTCAATGAGGAACAATCACAGGTCTCGGTGTCAGAGTCATCTGGGAGAAAACATCCATCAATTAGGAGTGCTGGTCATACTTCTATGGAGAATTATTGCTACTGCTCAGGGAAGCCCTGAGCCCTTCTCTTCATGTCACACATTTTCCAGTACAATTGCTTCAGCCCTTTCTGCCATTCCACAACAGGCTGTATAAAACTCCTTGAAGTGAGTCATGCTGTCTCCTAACTCAGAACCTGAAGCTGCAGCAAAGAAAAATCTATGCGAAAACTTGCAATGAAATCAATGGCTGTAGCATAAGCCACTAGTGGCTCGATCCTGGAAAGGGCTGAACACATTACATGATGAAGCCTTATATGCCTCTTCTCAGTAGGAACCACGTAGTATTTTCCATTGTCCAATTATATGTATTATGTTCTGATCCTTCACATTAAGCAACCTGGGTAGATCACAGAGCCCCACTGACATCAATAGGGCCATGCATAGGTGCCCACATCCACCTGCACTGAGTAACTTGCATGGGAGAGGCTTTATTTAGTATATTCTCTTCTCTAGAAATTTTAAAAACACTTTATTTCATTCCCCTTGCCCCCTCCCCATCTGCTTGATATCCATCCCAATGATACCACAATGAGTATAGGCTACACCTTCAGCGGTTGTGATTGTGTATAGAAGGTATCATTTAAAATAGCTTTAGCTTTATCACAATCCAGAACCCACCATTCCCCCTCCGAGGTTAACAGCCAGACTCCAATCTACAGAAATGTGAGCACAATCAGACCCACCATGTATTTGAATATGTACCCTAATTTCTACACTGATCGGACTATGTATTTGTAATATTTGCAAAAGTACACACCATGGTAAGGAAACTGTGTGACATTTGAAAGTTAATCAATTTAAATCGTGTTTTCTTTGATGCTTTCTATCCCATTCCTGCCCCCCCCACCGCCATTTCATGTTTTTTTCTAAATTTATCCTTAGCTGTCTTCCTTGCACGTTTGATTTTTAGGAGAACAATTCTAATGGGCTTCTTGTCCCTGATTCTGATACGAGTGTCCTGTTCTGCCACCAGTTTTGCCCCTCTGCTGAGCAGAAGGAGATGCTTGAGGCCCTGCACCTTTGCTTTCCAGTGGGGAAGAAATCAGTGATTCAGAACCTTGAACATTCTAATTGTGCCTTGATTTATTTCCATAGATATACCAGTTCTGGAGTAGAGGCAGTCAAATAGCATACAGGGCAATCCCTTCTTCCAGAAATCTTAGCCCAACACCAGCTCCTGGTTCTCTGGAAGCAACTCTGCTTCAAGAACGTGCTCCAGTCAGGATGAGAGTTCTCCAGCCCCTTGCGCAGTACCCTCTACCCCGAACCTCGTATAACCAAATATTAACACCACAAGCATTCTTCAAAGACTAAAAACTTGCTCTCACACTACAAAACTTAGAAGACTACGTATAATATCCACTGATGATACCTGCCATATGAGGTTTAAGTCCTCTGTTAGCTCAGGAATTACTACTGCAAAACTGGGGTTCTGAATCATCTGCTTGTTTTTACAAAAACATCCATCTCCCTCCAAAATGCTTCAATTTTGTCACACTAAGAATTTTCTTGTGGTCAATGTTGATATTTTCCCTGCTGTGTGAAGCTGAAGTTCATTCTGTATTATTTTTTTTTATTCTCCACTGTTGTTTTTCCAGCATGATATCCAATGTTTTATAGAGCAATTCTATGCAAAGAGTTATCTTTAGTCCAGTCAACAGTACTAGTGAGCAGTATACTGAAGCTGAGTATTGCTGTGCTGAGGTGAGAGGAGAATTTTGCTTTAAGCTAGTAAACAAAGGAGGAGGTCAACAAGAGAATATAATCAAGGGCTTGCTTCTAACCATAAATCAATCCTTGGTGCACTCTTGAGACCCAATTTGCCTGTGCAGTAAGCTTATCAAGAATTCTGACAGCAAATAGATATTTGTCAAGCTGATTACTTCCCATGTTAAAACTGAGCTGGTGCCTATAACATGTGTTGATGTGCAGGTAACACCCACCCTCAATTGTAATCCACTCCCGACAGCCCCAACTCCTGAGCTGAGCACAAAGAAAAAATTGATCTGGATGTTGTGGGCGCACCCAGCTGTACATATCTCCTCCCAGCAACTTTATCTCTATGTGAATGCACCATCACTTGAGTCATTTTAAACTACACTACATAAATGATTAACAAAGACACACTGCAGAACAATCCCTCACAGGTAGAGAGATGGATTAGTTGGCAGGAATATGGACTTCTATAATTTCTGCTGTTATTGCAGTGATAGCACGCATTAGATGCTCAGTCAAATCAGAGATTCCCCCTCACAACTCAGGTCAATGCATTCAATGCATTCCAGCAGGGGAGTGCTGAGGTACCTCATGCCAGCTATGTCACCTCAGACAGACATAATGCGTCCCGAGCTCCCAGGAGCTCAGGAGTAGCGTGCGCACTGCACCATCCCTCAGGAGATTACAGATCCATACTGTTTGATGGGGCCAAACCTTTGCCTCTATGTGATACTGCCCTGCCCTTTAGGCAGGAAATACAACTACACCCAAGCCCTTCAATAAATGCTCTCGGTGCCCTCCACTCACCTGTTCACCTATGTAGAATCCTGCAGCTGTGTGCCCCTCTAGCAGGAATAATAGAACCCTTTTGTTTTGGAGCATGTACTGTAACTTTCTTCTTTAGAAGAGACCACTCTGCCACATGGGAGGTGCCTGAAGAAACAGATCAATTTTTAAGAAAACGATCCATTTTCAGACATTCTTTTAATCAAATCTTAATGTATAAAGCAGATATAAAGCCACCACCACTCCTCTCCTCCCCCCCCCCAACACACCCAGACATTAATACAGTGTGTGGGCTTGTGGAAATGTATAAAGTGTAAAAGAAAATCTTTATAAAGTTCATTGGGATGCAATCCCATGGAGACTATATGTAATGGAGCGGAGAAGATTAAATATCAGGAGTGTCATAGCTGTGCTTACAACTAAAAGGTAATCAAATAGTCCGGTCCCTGTCCAGGCAACATTTCAGGTTTCATCTCCCCCTCAGTCCTTTTTTGACTTTCAAAAATCTGTTGGTATTTAGTTGCCATACAGAACCATTTTATTAAATTTAATTTAAAAGCACAGCTGGGAATTTTGCATTCTGTTGTCTTATCAGTTTTATTTGTTGGCTTGCTTTAACTTGGAATGCAATCAACGTCCTGTTGTTCCATTCATCTTTTCTCATATGGTTTTCATTATAAGACCCTGTTTTGAGCTGCTTATAAACTTTGCCAAAAAAATGTTTAGGCTGAAATCTTCCATGCAGGTTGTCTGCCTCAGGCTGAACTTTTTTAGAATGTTTTAGAGAAAAAAGTTTGGCCATTTCCAAGACCAAGATAAAGTGTGTGTGTGGGGGGGAACCATTGTTGTGCCCATGTTAAAAAACTTCTGTAAACCATTTAATTGAGAAGTATTAGTGCCCCAATACTTTGGAGCAGGGATTTTAAATGTTACCAGGGAGTTGCCCGGGTATCAGAGATATGCCTTTTGCTGTCTCTGTGTTGTGCGCAAAGAGGCAGTTAGCTGCTTGACTATCTTTGTGGGTCTAGCCCCGAGTGCCTACTTACCTAGGTATATGGTCTTCATCATCTACTATCTGACTATCTATCAAATTATAACCCCCACCTTCAAGTTCCAATTCCCTTTCTTTATACCTCCTGAATAGGTTTCCATATCAGCTCCTCCAAAAACCTACACAACTCTCAGAGCCTCCCAATCCACTGAAATAATCTGCTGGTCCCATCACCAGCACATTTCTGATCTTCCTTAACACCCACCAATCCTCCCTGCACTTCACAGTCAGTGAAGGCCCCTACACATTCCATGTCCTATTTGTCCATTGTCTATTTGTACCTCTGAAGCCCATCCCAGCTACTCCTGATTCTACCTTTAGCACCACCAGAAATTCCAAAAGGCAAAGAAAATATCAATCATTTTTGGTACAAGAGTGGTGCCTGGAGATCCCAACCTGTATTCAGGGCCCTACAGTGCTACATGCATTACTCTCCTAAGGGGAGAGGTGGAAGGCCTATGGTTTGGAACAGTAAGCTAGAAAATGCACAAAGCACTTGAGAATACCATATGCTAAGGAATAAATCTGCACTGGCAAAAAGACTGCTAAATGGCAGTGGCTCCAACTCAGTAATAAAGCATTTCCCACTCATTTCAATGAGACATAAGAATGTGCTTCTGGTTATGCATATGTCTAAAAATGCTCTGCTGCACTGGGATCTACATAGGTAATGTATATCTCTAATTTCCAAACAAACCTCTGAAACTTTTTCCTCCCCAGAATACAGGTTGTCTTTGTATTTAAATATTCACGTGTCTTCCTCCCTCCACCCCCCCACCTCCCTGTAAAGCAGCATGCACTCATGTGGCACTATGTTAATAAAGAGAAATAAATACTTGAACAAATAATGCAGCTAACAATAAAGCAGAGCAACTCAAATACAATGGGATTGCTCTCATGCATGTGAAAGGATACTAGAGAAGGATGTGAAAATCTGGGAAGATGCAGCCAAATGAAAATGTATATGGCTAATATAGCCATTAGAAATAACTCTAAAAGAATTCCTAGTAATTAAAATTGTACATGATCCAAGTCAACTGCATTATTTCTTGCTTATGTCAACAGGAAAGCGGCAATAAAAGAAGACTTTAGTAGTTTTTGTCTTATCCCTGTAATTCATTAATAAAAGGAAGAAAGGGAACAGTGAAAAATGTTACATTTACAAAAGAGCTGGGCCTGCAATTGCTATTCTTACTTTTTCCCATTGAAGTTATATGACAGGCTAATTGATCTGTGCACCTCAAAGTATTCCAGCTTGGAGGGCTCTGTGCATTTCTTGATACACAGACGTAACTACCTCTAATGACAGTTTTCCTCCTACTAACACACACACAAGCAGAACGGAACTTTGAGATATTTACGCAGCCTATCTGATGAGAGCAAAACCTTCATGTGTAAGTCAAACTGTTGAAGTGTCCCCTCTCTCTCTTTCTGACAGAGGCCAAGTACTGTATGCTGCACACATTACCAGGACCTCCTCTATTGAGGAGTAGCAGATTTGGGGTAGGGGCAGCTTTGCAGGTCAATTTCCTTTTTTCTGCAGCAATTAATGACACAGAGTCAGGTATTTTCTTACTGCAATTTGTTAACTTACAAAATATACACAAGTCCTGCTTTTTGAAGCAGGGGTCATTGCAAAGCATTACAAAGATGAGGGGAACTTCCTTGACTTTAGCAAAGCTTTTGATACGGCCTCCCACAGTATTCTTGCCACCAAGTTAAAGAAGTATGGGCTGGATGAATGGACTGTAAGGTGGATAGAAAGCTGGCTGGATCGTCGGGCTCAATGGGTAGTGATCAATGGCTCCATATCTAGTTGGCAGCCGGTTTCAAGTGGAGTGCCCCAAGGATCGGTCCTGGGGCCGGTTTTGTTTAATATCTTTATTAATGATCTGGAGGATGGTGTGGACTGCACTCTCAGCAAGTTTGCAGATGACACTAAACTAGGAGGCGTGGTAGATACACTAGAGGGTAGGGATCGGATACAGAGGGACCTAGACAAATTAGAGGATTGGGCCAAAAAAAACCTGATGAGGTTCAACAAGGACAAGTGCAGAGTCCTGCACTTAGGACGGAAGAATCCCATGCACTGCTACAGACTAGGGGCCGAATGGCTAGGTAGCAGTACTGCAGAAAAGGACGTAGGGGTCACAGTGGACGAGAAGCTGGATATGAATCAACAGTGTGCTCTTGTTGCCAAGAAGACTAACGGCATTTTGGGCTGTATAAGTAGGGGCATTGCCAGCAGATCGAGGAATGTGATCGTTCCCGTTTATTCGACATTGGTGAGGCCTCATCTAGAATACTGTGTCCAGTTTTGGGCCCCACACTACAAGAAGGATGTGGAAAAATTGGAAAAAGTCCAGCAGAGGGCAACAAAAATGATTAGGGGTCTGGAGCACATGACTTATGAGGAGAGGCTGGTTGTTTAGTCTCCAGAAGAAAAGAATGAGGGGGAATTTAATAGCAGCCTTCAACTACCTGAAGGGGGGTTCCAAAGAGGATGGAGCTCGGCTGTTCTCAGTGGTGGCAGATGACAGAACAAGGAGCAATGGTCTCAAGTTGCAGTGGGGGAGGTCCAGGTTGGATATTAGGAAACACTATTTCAGTAGGAGGGTGGTGAAGCACTGGAATGCGTTACCTAGGGAGGTGGTGGAGTCTCCTTCCTTGGAGGTTTTTAAGGCCCGGCTTGACAAAGCCCTGGCTGCAGGGCCGGCTTTAGGCCAATTCCACCAATTCCCCCGAATCGGGCCCCGCGCCTAAGAGGGCCCCGCGCCCAGTGGCAGGGCCGCCGGGGTGGGGGCAAGTGGCCGAGAATCCCTTCCCTGGCTAGAGGCTCCTTTTTAATTTTTACTCACCCGGCAGCACTCCGGGTCTTTGGCGGCACTTCAGTGGCGGGTCCTTCACTCGCTCTGGGTCTTCGGCAGCACTTCGTCAGCAGGTCCTTTAGTGCCACCAAAGACCCGGAGCGAGTGAAGGACAAACCGCCGAAGACTACGAGTGCCGCCCGGTGAGTACAAGCCCCACATGTTTTTTACGTGTTTTTTTTTTTTTTCAGTCATCCCTGCCGGGGCCCCGTCAAAACTGTTCGAATCGGGCCCCGCACTTCCTAAAGCCGGCTCTGCCTGGCTGGGATGATTTAGTTGGGAATTAGTCCTGCTTTGAGCAGGGGGTTGGACTAGATGACCTCTTGAGGTCCCTTCCAACCCTGATATTCTATGATTCTATGAAACAACACATAGGCAACCCTCTTCGCCAGAAACCTCAGGCCGGCACCTCTGCCCTGTCCCAAGAAACAGTCTGTTGCCTCTTTCTCTCTCTCTCTCTCCATGGACAAACAGACTCCTTGCAAAAAAACTGACTGCTTACAGATTAACACAGTCTCCTCTCTGGGTGCATCCTATTTCTTAATAGACAGCGTTTTGTTCTGGGCCAGTGCATCAAATTGATCCTAATTGTGAGTTCAACTGTGAGAAGCAGATAAAAGTTCAGAGTGTCACCATAAGCTGTAACAGTCCAAGTTGATGGGAAAAGTGCAAAAGGGAGACAAAAAGCCTGAATTAATCTAAACAAAAAGGCCTACTGATATAACTCAAGGACTGTGCTAAGATCATGCCTGACAAACAAGATGAGTGTGGGAGAGGCAGAAATCAATGAACCAAAATAGGTGTGTCAGATATTAGGCCTAGTTGGAGGACAAAATAATGAGGGGGCTGGGCTATTTCACCAATCAATCCTTTTTGGGGTCCTTAAAGAAAGAGACTTTGGGGAAAAATTGGCTCCTGGAGGGAGCTTCACCACCATGGCTGCTACCCTCCCCATCTCCTGGGATCCTGGACCTAACCAAATCAGGCCAAAGAAGAGAGGGAGCCGGATGACATCATCAGCTCAACTGGCAACAGCTGAATCCCAAACACCAAGTGGGATATTGTATTTCTTTCTCTCACATACGTTTTTCTTCCCCATCTTATTTCTCTTCTTTTCTGTCCCTCTCTTTTTGCCTTCTAGCTAATAAGAGTGTGGCTTAGCCACCCAGGATTGTATAATTTACAGTATTTCTCCAAGTCGGTCACCAGAAAGAGGCAGCTAAAAACAATGCCCTAAACAGCCTGACACTGGTACAAGTTTGCCAGATATTTGAGTGGCTGACCGCATGCAGTCCCTGTTTGGCCAGGGCTGGGGCAGGGGATTGGGGTGCAGGAGGGCGTGCGTGATATAGGCTCCGGCCAGGAGGCACTTACTCAGGTGGCTCCTGGTCAGCAGTGCAGGATCCCTGCCTGCCCCGGCTCTGCGCTGCTCTGCTCCCCGAGGTGGCCAGCATGTCCCGCCCCTAGGCAGAGGGGCCCGGCCACTCTGCATGGTGCATGTTGCCCGTGCCCGCAGGCACCACCCCCACAGATCTCATTGGCCATGGTACCCATTGGCAGTGCGCAGAGATTACCTGAACGCCCCTCGCCTTGGGGCTGCAGGGGAACATCGGCGAGCCGGCTCTCATGGCTCCAGCCCTGGGGCGGGGTGGGGGGCGCCGAGGCTCAGGGACTGGTGTCTGGCCCACGGTGTGGAGACTTGCTGCGGGCTGGATAAAAAGCAGCATCAGGCTGCATCTGGCCCGCAGGCCTGCGGCGTCCCCCTCAGCCTGAGGCCATGGGCAGCAGCCACTAAAGCCCCTGCATTAATCCGGCCCTGCAGCAGTGAGGTTGCAAGTGAAAGTCTACACCAGAGACAGAAGCTGCATGTCTATCTTTGCTGTTCTCTTCTTTCCCCTTTTGTGTGCATTGGTCCTATTTTTAGGAAATGGGATCAGACTTTAAGAACAGCAGCAACAACTTGAGCCCATTTCAACTAACTTTCTCCAAAAAGGGAGAGTTATTAACTTCTTTAATACCATTTCAGAGACAGTTTAAGAAGGAGATGTTTCCTTTAAAGACTCTCTCCAGTTAAAGGAGAAGAGAGTAAGGGATGTTATTAAATTAAAACCTTAATTACTGCTTTACATTTCACATGCATTAACTGTTTTTCCTTTTTGTTCTAAATTTTTAATACATGGATAAAGGGATCTGTAATGGAGTTTGCCATGGTACTAAGTAGTCTGAGGGCTAAAACTATTTAATGTTGGATCATTTCAGAGTCATGTTTACACCATTGACTCTTTGGGCCCATATATTCCATCTAAATTAATACAACTGCACCCTATACTAGATAGATTCAGAAATGTTCAACTGTTTGTAATGGGCGCTCCTTGTTCTTTGGAATACAAGCATCTGAGTTTTATCTTTGTTGCTGACATGAAACTCCATGAAGTTATAGGTGGTCATGGATTTGTTACACAATCACTGCATTTTAATGTGGACCATGTATTAGAAAGATGGGCCCGAACCCAAAACCTATATCCAAAAATGCTTGACCTTTAAGGGTCAAGATCCAATCTAAATGTTGCAAGTAAACCCTTATATTTATACAGTAAAAGCTTTTTTATCTGGCATATTGGGGGAATGGGTGGTGCTGGTCAGTGAAAAATTCCAGTTACCTATGAGGGAGGGAGTTTGGGTGCAGGAGGGGGTGTGGAGCTGGGGGTTGGGGCACAGGAGGGGTTTCAGAGTGCCGGATCCCCGGGGCGCTCACCTCAGGCGGCTCCCCACGAACGGTGACCTGTCATCCCTGCTGTTTCTAAATGGAGTTGCAGCAGGCGGCTCTGTGCGCTGCCCCCGCCCTGCCCCAAGTGCTGGCTCCACAGCTCCCATTGGCTGGGAACCTAGTGAGTGCCTAGGAACATCAGGGACAAGTCATTGCTTCTGGGGAGCCACGCAGAGCCAGGTAAGGAGCCTGCTGGCCCCAAGCCAACTAGACTATAAACCGGACTTTCTATGAAGATTAGAAATGCCAGTTTATAGGGCTTTCTGGTTGGTACAGGGCCGGATAACACAGCTTTTACTGTAATGAAGCTAGAACTCAGGTCAAAACACCCTGAATTTTGTGGGGTTCAAAATCTGAATTTATAGACATGTTTTGCAGCTTGACACTTTTTTTTTAATAAAAGCAAAAATATATCTAGAAATTGAACTTTTTGGGGCAGAGAACGAGTGCAGTTACAACACCCAAATCCAGATTGCAGCCTATAACTGCAACCAATCCACACTAAACACCAAACCAGTAAAAACAAGCAACAGTAATTAACAACAACAGACCTTGGAATTGTTGGAAAGCTGAAAGTAGTCTCAAATTATTCAGTAGAGGTGAGATTTTATAATGTAGGCCTCCAATTCCAACAACATTTAGGCATGATTTCAGTGGGACTATTTATGTGTGCCAAGTTAAGCATATGTTTGCAGAGCTCAAATATGCTATGCTAAACTTCGCTTTGAATTTCTGTGTGTGTCTTTTAATATGTTGTTGGTTCTGTTACACTGCTTTCTCTCTTTTGAAAACCAGATAGTTAATTAGCACTGTATTCCTTTAGACACATGATGGTGCAGAAGCTTCATAGTTGTCAGAAAAAGTGTCATTACTTTATTTCTTCGCAAATCAATTTGCTGAGATTCAGTACACCTTACTGTGGGTGCCTCTGTCCAATAACAGCGACTTCCTATTGTGAAGCAGAACTAAAGACAATAATTGGTCGGTGAGCAGTTAAGGCCCGCTACCACTCTTACTGCCTATAATTGTTTGCGAGCAAAAGCCCTGCTTTATGAACTGTTACTCCTCTTTTCATAGAGTAATTTAGGACGGGGAAAACTTGGCAAGTGGTTTCTCAATTTAATGGACTTATTATATTCCACCACAGTTGCCAAATAATTTGTAGAGATGCATTATCATTTTTGCGAATGTGCCCTATGAGAGACACAAAAGTAGAAGGGTTGTTTGCTAAGTATATGGCCAAAAAAATAAAAATAAACATTGTCTTCTGGAAAGAAATTAAAGCAGATCATCTCTCTTGGGTATGGATTAATTAGCAGAGAAATACAAGTTGCATTTGTATTTAACTTCCAAAAAATCATTAATTAGTACAATAAATAACAGTTCAACTGAATGTTTAATCACAAGAGTTCAGCATAGTTCAATGCAAAGACTGGCTCTATCGTCAATGTTGGGCTGCTCATCCAGGTTTGCCTTTCGAACTCCCTTTAAGACTGAGCTCCTTTGGTTTTGGTTTAGGCCAATCTAGTTCAGTTATTATTTGTATAACAGTAATAACTAGAGAACCTGACTAAGATTAGATGGCCATTGTGCTAGGCACTGTATAAATATATACTAACAAACAATTGCCGAGTCTGAGAGCTTACAATCTGACTAGCCAGATTGACAAAGGATAGTAGTAGAAACAGAGGCACAGAGTGGCAAAGTGACTTGCTCACATAGCAGGTCAGAGGCAGTACTAATAACAGAAGCCAGGTCTCTCAGTTCAGTGCCCCTAACACATGGACAGTGTGTGTCTGCATAGTCATAAGTAATGATGAATTTGTTTTTCACAAAATTCTTCTGTCCAGTTTTGGGAAGTTAAAAAAGAAATCTCCCATGAAAACTATTTAAGTTTTGCACTTTGGGAGAGGTGGTGTCATAGTTTGCACTCATGGGGAGCATTGCCTAGTGGCCAGGGCTCAGGCCCTTTAACATGAGGGGGGAAGGGAAGGTTGGTAGGGGAGCCCAAGATCTCCCACTCCACCAGGCTCTGGCCCAAGACCCAGTAAGGGCTATTAAAGGTCTAACACCCAGGAACATTTAAGATGCCCTCATTGGGCCACGTCTACCACCCCACGATTGCCCAAGGTTCACAGTCTGTGGCAAGGAGGTGTGGAGGGGGGGCATCACGCCACTGGGCGCCTACCCCTGACTGTGCTTGGCATGGCAGATGTCTCTCTTTCTTGGAGAAGCAGGTGCCTACTGCTGTGACTTGGTCCTCTGGTCAGGTCAGTTCCCAGTCTCTCTCCTGTCGTATAATCCATAAACACCACAGGGAATGAACACAAACAAACTGAGTTCATATAAGAGAGAGAAGGAAATCCCTCCTTCTCAGGGTGTACTTGAAGCAGGTCCTCCCTTCCCTCAGGCCAGGATCTTGTGGCAGTTGTTGAAAGGAAACATCCTGCCTTCCCTCAGCCCTTTCCTCAATAACTGCAAGTTGCCGATCTGCTCTCTTCCCTGGTCTGCCTCCAAGTGAGCTGTTCTTCTCCCTTTTAACGCCTTCTCCAGTCTTGCAGAGGTGGCGGGGAGGAGTTGGCTGAGCCTAGAGCAGCTCCTTACCCCCCTTTTGCACAGTGTGGTCATAGTTTAAATTTAGCAAATTAGTTTATACAAGAGGAGGTCAAATTTTTAAAGTCAATAGCCCATATCATTCAATCAATTTTTAGCAGATTTCATTGCTGTTTTCAATGGCAATTTTTGCTTAAAAACTGGTAGCACAAGTACCTTGTTAGATGGTTTCTTTTGCATCTAGTTAATGCAAAAAGCATTCACATTCTAAACATGAAACTGGGAATACATGTGTGGGCTCTCTTGCATCAGACTCACCATGAGGCCCACCCCCAGCTCCTGATGAGGTATCCATCTCTCATCTTCATCAGTAGTGAGCTCAGCATTTTGACATGCTCCAGTCCTGCTTGACATAGTTTTGCATAGATGAAGAGCCCATCCATTGGATAATAACATCCTTTTACCATTAAACATATACTGTTAGAGGTGGGGGAATGCCGTGAAAAAATTGCCAAGAATATTCATGCAATTTTTTTAATTGAATTCCCTTCAGCCTTGCTGTAAACTCTTTTTGGATGTGCTCACTAAGACCATTCAAGCAATGCGGATTTACCAGCATGAAAGTTCACAGACCGAAAATTTGATAGTCACATTCCACTTTATTTGAACCAATTTTGAACTGATGGAATAAATCCAAGGAAATTGCAAATTGATTGTGAATATTCCAAAAGTCAAACAAAATGGCTGGATAAATTATTCATTGCAATTGATGACTCATTCCTAATTATTATATCATTTTAAAAACACTGTGACCCAGACATCTGGTACATTTTTTTAAGTTTAAATTCCTGCAGTTTAATAAAATGGCATACAGCATGTGAATGAGACAGTGAGGTTAAAGGTCTGTGTATTTCCATTATAACCTCCATTTCCATGTATCCTGTTTTCAGAGATCCAGAAGTTGGCTTAAACAACCGAAAAACAAGCAAAAACAAAAACGTGCTCTGGATTGAAACACACTGTATTATACTTCACATTAGGGGCAAGTTGTTTTTAATCAAATGTTGTGTGATTTCAAGAAATACAGGAGTATATTGAACTTGGCTTGTTTCTCACAACTGTCCTTATCTGCACTGAGCCCAGCATGAAGTAGATGAATATAATGAGTACTATCAGTTGTGAGGATACTATGCTGTCTCTTATGCGCTTAATCATCTGGCAACTGGACAGAGTACACAACAGGATGAATGTTTTTGAGTGCAAATTTGACAAACTGGTACCTCAAATAAATATAAGAAGTTAGAAGGGAGAATGAATGTGAATGAGAAACAAATGAAATTACTGAGTCTTACGGCCCAGAAAAATGAAATAATGCTTACAGAAGGCTCTCCAGCAGGACTACTAACAAGAATGAAGTTTTGCAGAATCTAATTGAGAATTATATGTCCATACAGAATTGTTAGGTAAAAAAGCAAGTCCTCACTCACCTCTCCAGCACCCGAGTTTGTGTGGAGTTGGTATGGGGCTCACAATCTGTCAGAGACCAGACACCAATTCGTTGATCAACGGGCTCACACTATCCTTAGCTTGAAAGGCTTCAGAGTAAGTGTGGCAAGTTTATTAGGGGTGAGCATCAATATTTATACACAGAAGTAAACAAAGTGATTAACAGATCATAATGGTCATGCATAATCAATCAAGATTCTACAGGATAAAACAGGTTAAAATGTAAATTCAAAAAGAGAAAAGGGGAGATGGCTACTTAAGGGGAGGGGGGTGTCATGAGTAGTTCGCAGGTCAGAGCTTTGATTAAAAGTTCAGACAGAGATATCAAGTCTGGGTTAAGTTTAAGCTCATCAAAAGTTCAGACTCAACATTCCTCCATTTGTAGCTTTGGGATAACTATTTACCAAAAGCTACACCCCATTTTAAGGAGCCAAGGGCCGCTTGGCAATTTCAGCCTGGGCCAACTCGAAGAGAGTAAGGCCCTTGGCTGAAGTAGGAAAAGAATAAACTGACCCACATGAGTCTATGAGGGAGGGGACACACTGAATACAGCAACACAGTATTATAAGGATTACTATGGCCCCAACAATACCCACCAAGAGTTTTTTAACCCACCCAAATCCAGGCAGCCAATTCCATAAGGCTCCCCACCAATCATAAGGTGGCTGGCCAGAGGAGTAGTTCTTAGCCATTTCCCTTAGATGTTTGGTACGTTGAAAAGTGTCAGAGTAGGTGTCATTTACAAAAACACAGCATTCTTCATTTATGAGGGCGCAAGTTCCTCCCAGGGCTGCTAACATTATGTCTAAAGCCATTCGGTTTTGCAAAGCTAACTGGCGCAGCTGGGACATTTCCCCGGCCTGATTCTCAAATAGGGTTGCAGTTCATTGGTTAAAGATTCTAGTAGTCCCTGTAGACGGATGACACCACCCCTCAAGCTAATGAGACCAGCCCACCGCTGCCACGACAAACCATCACGGATATTAATATCTCTGAAGGTTTCACGGATGTTACGAACGTGGGGAAAATGAGGGGGAGTGAGGGAGATGCGAGAAGGCGGTGTTAGCCACGCTAAATAACATGACCCTGCCCAATCAGGGGAGAGAAAGTAATAAGCTTTGGGCCCGCACACCCAGTATGTTCCATACAATGCGTTTCGGGTATTCCATTTCTCAAAGTAGGAGGTAACCCACCACCCGTTGGACCACTGTTCCCCTGGTAACGCAGAGGGGTCATTGTGCGAACTGCAGAGGCACAATTTGGTAGTGGTGTTTTCAAAGGGCAGTGTAGTACTGCTTGAGCAGTTGTAGAAGGCAATTGTATGTCCCTTAGCAATTAGTTGGACACCCTCGTGATCTGAGCAGGGCTTCTTAAAAGCTGACTCTGAAGGCTTGCCCACCCATGAAAAAGTTGGATCGGGGTGAGGATCCACATATGGGATAAGTGGGATGCGCAAGGCTTGAAGCCAAGATTTTTACTAAAGGCGGTGCCATTAAAATACATGTTGCATTTACTTGTTCCCACAAAAGTTGACCCCTTTTCTTTAACAAAACACAGTGATCCTGTCTGATTGGTTACCCTGAGATATCTGTTAATTGGCACTCCTGTTTTGTTCCATTTAAGATTGTGTTGGACTGGATCTTTTACTCTAGCCGGTGGCATCCAAGTCATATTAGCAGTGGTCAGGGGAATGGGTGTGAAGGGGAGTCCCTGTTCTGCATTTACTGGAAATTGAGTACATACCCAGCAATTACTTCTATTTCCTAAAATACGAGTTTTAACCTCGTGGGAATATCTAATAAAAGCATTATCTTCATAGGCAGAAAATAAACTAAAAAGGCATAATAAAAAACATACAGTTGTCAGAATAAAAGGTCCTCTCATTTTTGCCAAGTCAATTTAAGTCTGATGTCTGAAAGAGGTAAGCTGGTCCACTGGTCGGAGGCAGTGTCCTCAGTGGTGGCAAGAGCTGCTGGTCCGTTACTGTGGTCCACTACAGCTGGCTTGACGTGGGAGTGGTGGATCCAGGATTTGCGTCCTTCCAGGAACAGTGCAGTCTGGGTTGTTAAAAGAACCTGGTGGGGTCCAGTAAACCTCGGCTGGAGGGTGTCGCCACGAACGAACTTTTTGGCCCAGACGAAGTCCCCTGGTTGGAACGGGTGGATCTGTTCTTCCAGCGGCACGGTCTGGGAAAACTGCGAGGCTTTCCAAAGGGTACGGAGGCGAGCCTGTAGGGAGAGAAACTGGCACGCGGTCATATGATCCCCTCCCAATAGTGAAACATCAGCACGTGGTAGCGCCCCGCCTTTGAAAGGGGGGTGTCCATAGAGCAGTTTAAAGGGGGATAATCCAAATACACAGGTTGGGCGAGTACGAAGGTGAAACAGGACCAAGGGAAGTACCTGAGGCCACTTTAACCCTGTTTCCTGACAGTATTTAGCCAATGTAAACTTAAGCTCCCTATTCATACGCTCAACTTTCCCGCTAGACTCGGGGTGGTAGGGTGTATGAAAGGAGTGTGAAATGCCCAGTTCTTGTTCTAAACGGCCAAGGACATGACCAGTAAAGTGAGGTCCGCGATCTGAGTCAAGCACGAGAGGGATGCCAAAACGGGGTACAATGTCTCTAAGGAGAATCTTCGCCACTGTGGCAGCAGTACAATTAGCAGTAGGAAAAGCTTCGACCCAGGAAGTTAGAGGGCAAACCAAAACAAGGAGGTGCTTTTTCCCAAAAGCCTTTGGCATATCTGCAAAGTCAATTTGAAGATGTTGAAATGGAGCAGCAGGCAGAGGTCTTTCACCCTTAATTTTGTTAAGAGGCGGAGCAGGTCCATTACGCTGACATGTGCTGCATGCTTTCACTATTGACAGACAGTAGGGTTGAATGCCTGGAGCATACCAAAAGCGAGCGATGGTGTCCACAAGGGCGTGCGTGCCGTAGTGACCCCCCTTATCATGGTGCCAGCGAACTACCATGGGGTATGTGGAGCGAGGGAGGCAGGCTCGGCCATCCGGCATAAGCCAGGTCCCTTTGACCAGAGTGGCTCCGAGGCTCTCCCACAACTGTAGTTCAGCAGCGGGTACTGGTACGGGGTGCGGTGGAGTAAAGGAGGAGGCTGCAATAGCCAACGTGGGCATGGCTAAGGGTAAGACGGCAGCCGTCTTGGCGGAGGCGTCAGCCAGGGCATTCCCACGGGTGACGGGGCTATCATCTTTAGTATGGGCCCGGCAGTGAACTACAGCCAGGACCGAGGGTTCTTGGAGGGCGTCCAAAAGCTTGTGGATGAGGGGGAGGTGCTGAATGGGTTTACCGGCAGCTGTCTGGAAACCTCGAAACTTCCAGAGGTGGATGTGACAGTGCACAACTCCAAAAGCATACTTGCTATCAGTAAAAATGGTAACGGTCTTACCAGCGGCCAACTGGCAAGCTCGGGCCAGGGCATAGAGTTTGGCAGCTTGGGCTCCCCAGTTGCCTGGTAGTGAGGCGGCCTCTTGAATGTCCCATTCAGAGGTGACTGCATAACCGGTGAAACGCTTGCCATCAACATAGAAGGAGCTTCCGTCCGAGAAGAGGATGCAATCAGGGTTGTCCAGTGGCACGTCAAACAGGTTGTCCCTTATCTGTAAGATGCTATAAACTACTTCCACACAGTTGTGCTGATCCTGGAGGACTGGCAGGTCAGGAAGCAAGGTAGCTGGATTAAGGGGCCCACACCTTTCAAAAATTAGGTTAGTGTCTTCTAAGAGTTCGGCCTCTAGCTGTTGCTGACGATGGGCCGAAAAGACTTGGGTTGTGCCCCTACGCAGAAGGGCTGACAAGGCATGAGAGGTCCAAACCATGGTAAAATGACCCAGGGTCAGGCTCTTTGCCTTTGTGATCAGCAGGGCAGCTGCTGCCAGAGTCCGGGTGCAGGATGGGGTTCCCTGAGCGACAGGGTCGATCTGCTGAGAGTAAAAAGCAAGCGGCAAATGGTGGGGCCCGCTCAGCTGGGTAAGGACGCCACTAGCAATTCCGCCCCTCTCGTGGACAAAAAGGTGAAAGGGTTTGCTGTAATTGGGGGGGCAGAGAGACATGGAGGAGGCCACACTGTCCTTGAGTAACTGAAAGGCTTGGATTGTGTCCGGGGACCACTGCAAAGGGTCAGGAGCAAGGTTAGCAGTGAGTCGGTGGAGCGGTTTGCTTAACTCCCCGCAGGACCACAACCAGGGGCGACAGAAGCCAATTAATCCTAAGAAACCTCAAAGTTGTTTCTTGGTGTTTGGCAGAGGGCAGTTTTGGATAGTCTTTATGCGGACTGGGTCCATTTGTCTCCCCTCTGGGGTTAACAGGAAGCCCAGATATCGAACCTTCTGTGAGACCCACTGAATCTTGTTAGGGTCTACCTTGTGGCCTCTGGTGTGTAGGTATAATAAAAGTGCCTTACCATCGATGCGGAGGGCAGCTTCTTCGCGGTTACCTAATAGGATGTCATCTACGTATAGGACTAACGTGGATCCCTGCGGACTGGTGAAGCCTTCCAAGTCGTGGCGGAGGCATTGACTGAAAATTGTGGGGCTGTCTCTGTAGCCTTGAGGAAGTCGTTGCCAGACATAACTTTGTCCCTCCCAGGTGAAGCCAAAGAGATACTGAGAATCTGGGTGCACAGGAATGCTGAAAAAGGCTGATTTTAAGTCAATAACAGTGAACCACTCAGCATCTCAGGGGATTTGGCTGATGATAGTAGCTGGATCAGGAACTACTGCATGAAGAGGGACCACATACTGATTAACAACCCGTAGATCCTGTACAAAGCGCCAACGAATAGGGTCTCCGTCCTTTTTAGGAGGCTTATTGACAGGCAGTATAGGGGTGTTACAGGGAGTGCGCTGAGGGCGGACTAGCTTTTGTGCAATGAATCCCTCGATAATGGGGCGGATGCCCTCCCGGGCTTCCAGCGACAGGGGGTATTGAGAGACTGACGGGGGGGTTAAGGAGGGCTTCACTTGAATCCTTACTGGCTCTGCCGAAAGGAGCAGGCCAACATCAGTGTCAGAAATTCCCCAGAGGGTTAAAGGCAAGTCAGTGAGGTCAGGGGAGAGAGATGGGGGGGTTTCCCAATTACCCTGAGTTGGGGCCGAATCTCCTAACACTGTCATCAATAATCCTACCCCTTCAGGAGTGCAGGTTAAAGTAGCCTCAAGCTTACAGAGTAAATCCCGGCCCATCAAAGGGATCGGACAAGCTGGGGAAAAAAGAAAATGGTGAGAAAAACATTTATCAGCATAAATAACATTTAGAGGCAAAGGGAGTCCCAGAGACTGTGGGTTGCCCTCCACCCCAGTTGCAGTTTTAACCTCAAAGGATAGCCAGGGAGAGGGGGCATGATTTAAAAGAGAGAAAGTAGCTCCAGTATCAATGAGGAAGGAGACAGGCAGTCCTTGGACTGAAAGGGTTAGACGAGGCTCTTTGCTGGGAGGGGAGAAAGTGAGGAAGGAGCCGGCTAAAGACATTAAGGAAATAAGACCATCACATTGTTTGTCTTCGCCCCCGGGGTACTGTCATTGAGGAGGCTGAGTTTGCTGCAGCTGCTGCTGTTGCCCGTAGTTGATCCAGGCCTGGGGAACGGGCTGAGCTGGTGGTGCAGGGGTGTATTCGTCCCTGCTGTAAGTATCTGCGGATGCGACCGGACCCTCTGGGCGTCCCCAGGGGAGGAGTATGCAACCTGCTGCATCTGCTTGATTTTTTTTGCCTAGTAATTACTTCTCCCAAGGTGTGCCCTTCCATTTCCCCCTTATCCCTCTGCAGAGATTCCGATCTGGAGTCCTGCAGATTCCCCTCTGCGCCCTGGAGAGAGTCCCCCTGCGGAGGAATAGGGGCAGGTGCAGTGGGGACCAACTGACGAGTCAAAACACGCCGTGGTTTACACCCTTCATCGAAATAACATGGAGGGGGTTCACTCTCGGGAGAATACCTGACTGCCATAATTTTTAAAGATTTCCACAGCTCTGCTGCTGTGTCCCAACAAAACCAGTAACATAACTGTCCCGGATGGTCTTTTTCGATCTGGCGCCTTACTCCTCTTAAGGCAGCCTGTTCGAAAGAGCCATACGAAGGCCACCTCATCTCCGGGTCGGCCAATACCGTGGTATACCCAGTCCAATTCCTTACACACAGTGTGTACAACTTCTTCCTAGACATTCTTGTCTGTACTGGGAGTTTCCCTTCATTCCATAACTTATTTACAATCCCCAACGGACTCTCAAGAGGCACGCTAGTCCCTTGACCCATGGTGTCTGACAGGAGCCCTCCAACTGGCGTTTACCCTGCTGTCCAGTACACGACCCCTCAATATTGAATTGGCTGGGAGAAATCTCCCGTGGCGCCTGCCAATTCGTATATGAGTGGTCTGACCACTGGACAGAGGCACCGCACCAGAAGGAAATCCCGGACGAGCCCCCAAATTGTTAGGTAAAAAAGCAAGTCCTCACTCACCTCTCCAGCACCCGAGTTTGTGCGGAGTTGGTATGGGGCTCACAATCTGTCAGAGACCAGACACCAATTCGTTGATCAACGGGCTCACACTATCCTTAGCTTGAAAGGCTTCAGAGTAAGTGTGGCAAGTTTATTAGGGGTGAGCATCAATATTTATACACAGAAGTAAACAAAGTGATTAACAGATCATAATGGTCATGCATAATCAATCAAGATTCTACAGGATAAAACAGGTTAAAATGTAAATTCAAAAAGAGAAAAGGGGAGATGGCTACTTAAGGGGAGGGGGGTGTCATGAGTAGTTCGCAGGTCAGAGCTTTGATTAAAAGTTCAGACAGAGATATCAAGTCTGGGTTAAGTTTAAGCTCATCAAAAGTTCAGACTCAACAGAATCACCCCATTGTAGGTCTACTTGAAAAACAGGGCTTGATCCTTAATGCATATTTGAAGACGTTGATGCTTAACATTTCAAATTCACATGCAGCGAATGATCTAATCTCTGTGTAAGAGGAATACTAATAAACGGGATGAAAGCAGGAGGTGAAGAGGAAACAATTATCAATACTTTTAGATTAATGCTGGGTGAATGAATAATCTGAAAAGGAGTCTAAATGCCTCAGAACCAGATATAATTTTGCCTGAAGAACCACACCCAAATTTTAGCATGAACAGGTTTACCGGACAATAAAAGTAAATGCAATGACTGTAATGCAAGGCCCTGAAAAATCCAGTTCCCAGGACTTTATCCTATCAGCATCAGTTCTACAAAACCTTTAAGGCCAAATTTTCAAAAGTAGGTCAGTGTCCAACTTGAAGTACCCATACAAGGCCCTGAATTTTTAGAAAGTACTGAATTTTGGGCACCCAAAAATGGAGGCCCCCAAAATCACTAGACACTTTACAAAATTAGTGTCTTAATTAGCACCTAGATCCATGGCCAACCCTCTACAGGGTCACTCAGCTACGCCTAATTCAGAAGCCAATTCCTTAGCTGCCATAAGTTGGCAGAGCTCCATTGACTTCTATGGAACTACACCATTTTATGCCAGCTGAAGATCTAGCCCTAGATGTCTAGCATAAAAATACAGGGCCAGCCCCTGAGATGGCATAAATCAGCATACATCTACTAACTTCAGTGGAGTTATACCAGCTGAGGACCTGCCTGTAAGGCCTCATTCTCCATAGACTTGCACCTCCTGTAGTCATTTACACCTGTGTTATGTAACTAGAAAGTGGGTGTAAAATGTTACAAATGAGAGTGAACTCACTTAGCATAGATGTACGTGACTACATACATTGGATAGCAGAGGAAAATCAGACCCATGTCTTCTAAGCCTGGAAAGGACATTACATAAATGGTGATTTTTTAAAAAATGAAAGTTGTTTCCATGTCTTTTCATACCAGCAAAAGATTCAGTGAGCCCACTTTAGATAAAAAAAAACTAAAGTTGCTATTAAATATACTGTCCATATGGGAAAAAGCCCATCCAGTTTGTGAGAAACAAGCTGTAGTGTTAACATCTTTATATGGAAACTCTGAAATAACTGTAATCTGAGACATTTTCCCAATTCATTGGATTTTCTTACATCTCTTTCTTTACACAATTAAAAATTACTTTACAGATTCTTTTTGGGACACTGATGTTCCATTTTACTGAAACTGTCATAATATTCTTTATTTTGTAAATATTTTATTTTACATACAGCGTTAATATCATTTGACAATCAATATGCATTTTTCTTTCCTTCCCTTCAGACCTGCCTATAGCTAAGTAAAAATGATGGAAAACTGACTGGTTCTTTTGTAAACCTTTGAGTTTATGATTATTATATTTACTTGGATAGTGCTGTTTGACCTTAACCTGATCTTTTTATGTAGGCAACATTTCCATTGACTTCAATGATACTTTTGCCTGTTTAGGAACTGCAGAATTGGACACCATATTATTAAGCTTGTACTTCCCTGTGCAAAAGTCAATTCACAGAAAGTAAATATAAACAACTGAAGTTCATTTGGCTTTCTGATGCACAAGGCCTTAGAAATATGTACAGTGCCTTTAAAAAAATTGCTGAAAAAGGGCATATTTGTGTACTAAAGCAAGGAGCATTATTAATCAATAGTATCTAAATAACCTTGGTGTGACACTTCAATCTCATTATTTTGCTCTGGTAGGCAGCTATGGTACTTTTGTTGTCTCTCAGCTGTAATAATGCATTTATTATTTACGAGGATGCTTGATTTTCTGCGAAATATCACCTACGTAAGTATGAAAAGTATTGCATTATACTGAAGCCTTTAAAAATCTAATTAATAAGTTAAAACTAGATTATAGCAACTACATTACTATGCATCTCTTTTAATGAACAGATTTTTTTCTCCTTAGGTTCCATCTTCAAGGAACCCAATATAATGAGGGTGGCAGGAAGGCTTATTGTTTTTAAAATCCCGGAAATTAATCATCATAACTTTGTTAGTGATAATTTGAAAGCCATCTGTGATGGTACACTCCATATTATTCATAGAGATATTGTTATTATATTAATATGGCATAACTAACACGTGTTTTATACAAGATGGGTCTCGTGAGATATCATTGGAAAGGTTATGATTTGCTGAATATGATTATCCTATTTGTATGCATGTATCATTTTTGTATCTGAAGTTAGGAATATTCACTATGTAGCAATTACAAGTGGGTTTACACCCGGGGAACACCCACCAGGCAGAATGTAATCAGTCTGGATGGGACATTAGGGAGAACAATAGGACTTTGAAGATGTGAATTTCCTACCTTCCTGGGATGACAAGGTCCCTCACCAAAGGCTCTTATGTAAATTAAGCTGCCATGGGATAAAAGGGAAGGTCCTTTCATGGACTGAGAACTGGTTAAAAGACAGGGAACAAAGGGTAGGAATAAATGGTAAATTCTCAGAATGGAGAGGGGTAACTAGTGGTATTCCCCAAGGGTCAGTCCTCAGACCGATCCTATTCAACTTATTCATAAATGATCTGGAGAAAGGGGTAAACAGTGAGGTGGCAAAGTTTGCAGATGATACTAAACTGCTAAAGATAGTTAAGTCCAAAGCAGACTGTGAAGAACTTCAAAAAGATCTCACAAAACTAAGTGATTGGCAACAAAATGGCAAATGAAATGTAATGTGGATAAATGTAAAGTAATGCACATTGGAAAAAATAACCCCAACTATACATACAATATGATGGGGGCTAATTTAGCTACAACAAGTCAGGAAAAAGATCTTGGAGTCATCGTGGATAGTTCTCTGAAAATGTCCACGCAGTGTGCAGAGGCGGTCAAAAAAGCAAACAGGATGTTAGGAATCATTAAAAAGGGGATAGAGAATAAGACTGAGAATATATTATTGCCCTTATATAAATCGATGGTATGCCCTCATCTCGAATACTGCATACAGATGTGGTCTCCTCATCTCAAAAAAGATATACTGGCACTAGAAAAGGTTCAGAAAAGGGCAACTAAGGGGGTTTGGAATGGGTCCCATATGAGGAGAGATTAAAGAGGCTAGGACTCTTCAGCTTGGAAAAGAGGAGACTAAGGGTATGTCTACACCCAGCCGCTAATTCGGCGGCTGGCAATCAAAGTTCTGGGTTCGACTTATCGCGTCTTGTCTGGAAATGCTCGCCGTCGACTGCGGTACTCCAGCTAGACGAGAGGAGTACCGCGGAGTCGACGGGGGAGCCTGCCTGCCATGTGTGGACCGAGGTAAGTTCAAACTAAGGTACTTCGAACTTAAGCTACGTTATTCACGTAGCTGAAGTTGCGTACCTTAGTTCAATTTGGGGGTTTAGTGTAGACCAAGCCTAAGGGGGGATATGATAGAGGTATATAAAATCATGAGTGATGTGGAGAAAGTGGATAAGGAAAAGTTATTTACTTATTCCCATAATACAAGAACTAGGGGTCATCAAATGAAATTAATAGGCAGCAGGTTTAAAACAAATACAAGGAAGTTCTTCTTCACGCAGCGCACAGTCAACTTGTGGAACTCCTTACCTGAGAAGGTTGTGAAGGCTAGGACTATAACAGAGTTTAAAAGAGAACCGGATAAATTCATGGTGGTTAAGTTCATTAATGGCTATTAGCCAGGACGGGTAAGGAATGGTGTCCCTAGCCTCTGTCTGTCAGAGGATGGAGATGGATGGCAGGAGAGAGATCACTTGATCATTGCCTTTTAGGTTCACTCCCTCTGGGGCACCTGGCATTGGCCACTGTCGGTAGACAGGATACTGGGCTAGATGGACCTTTGGTCTGACCCGGTACGGCCTTTCTTATGTTCTTATGAGGGGGAGCACTCAGGGCAGGGGGTGGGTATGTGGAAGATGCAGGAGTCAGGGCTGGGAGCATGGGGGGTGCAGGAGACTGGGTTGGGTGGCATGAGGGGCTCAGGGCAGCAGGTTGGGGTGTGTGTTTAGGGGGGAAATCCCGGGGGGCTTGGGGCTGGCCTGGGACAGTCCCGGGTTGCAGCCAGGTTACCTGGATGGTGGATGGGTCCCTGTCCCATGCTGTTCCTGCCAAGGGAGCTGTGGAGTGGGGGCACTGCATCTTCAGGCAAATGGGGGGCGGTGGAGAAGACCCCCTGGCCTGCTGCTCCCTTCCCTCCCAGGGTCCGCTGCTGTGCACACCACAGAGACGGCACGTGCCTGCACTGCCCTGGTATCCAGCCACAGTGGTGAGAGAGGGGCAGTAGGACAGGCTGGGACACGGATACGTCCACCGCGCCTCCTGCCAGCCCCTTTCACTTGCCTGACTGCCTGCTGCTTAGTTCGGTGCACGGGACCATCAGCGCCAGCCTGCAGGAGAATTCCAGCAGCCAGCAGGACCCCAGCTAGGAGCGCCCCAGCATTAGCCGGCCCCACTCAGCCCCATGCATGCTCTGCCTTACTTTCACGTCTAGGTTCCGGCTGCTGGCCCCTTGCCAGCCGGGGTCCCAGCAGCCAGGACCCCGGCTGGCAAGGGGCCAGAAGCCGGAACCCCAGAGCAGCAGCGGGCTGAGTGGGGCCGGCGGCTGGGACCCCAGAGCAGCTGCGGGCTGAGTTGCTTAGCCCGCTGCCGGTCTGGAGTTCCGTCCACCGGCTCCTGCCAGCCGGGGTTCCAGCCACTGGCCCCGTTCAGCCCACTGCCGGCCTGGGGTTCCATCCATCCAGGCCAGCAGCGGGCTGAGTGGGACCAGTGGACAGGACCCTGGGCTGGCAGCGGACTGAGCGGGGCCAGTGGCTGGAACCCCAGCTGTCAGGAGCCAGTGGACAGAACTCCAGACCGGCAGCGTGCTGAGCCGCTCAGCCTGCTGCAGCTCTGGGGTCCCAGCCGCCAGCCCCACTCAGCCCGCTGCTGCTCTAGGGTTCTGGCTGCCGGCCCCTTGCCAGCCGGGGTCCTGGCCGCCGGGACTCCAGCTGGCAGGGGGCCGGCAGACGGAACCTAGAAGTGAAAATAAGGCGGAGCTTGCACAGGGCTGAGTGGGGCCAGCGTGCCATTAAAAATTTGGCACACGTGACGTAGGTTGCCAACCCCTGTTCTATACACAGAAGACTTGTTATGTTCTCAATGGAATTATCAGAGTGATGTCAATAATTTTTCCCCTTAAACCACAATTAAACTAACAAAAAAGAGAAGATCTGCACAAAGTTAAACATGCTACAATAACCAGGGCTTAATGTAAAGCACTATAAATCTGGAATTCATATAAATCAGCTCTCTCTCCCCAGTCCTCCTTTCTCACTTGTGGTAATCCTCCTTTATGGCTCACCTTTTGCACAGAACCTGCAAATCTACCAGAGTTACAACCACCCTAAGGTTATATTAATTCTAGAACTGGTGCATCAGGGGAGGTAGGACAGAGACAAAGGTCTCAACAATTATTACATGGTGACCACACCCCCAGTGCTCTGGATATATGAGAGATCCTGGGGGTGCCCTTACACTGCTTTGCTGGGAGATAAACCATGCCTGGTCTGCTCACACACAGCCTCTAGCATGTAAATTACTCCCAGCTGAATCATATGAGTGTTATAGCTAGTCACTCCTGAACACCAGCAAATTCTCAGTCCCAGACTTGTCCCCAGAAATGTGCATTTTGTACTGCCCAGCTCTCTCCTTCTGGACAATACAAGCTCATAGAAAGTCTGCTAGGTCCTCAGTAGAAAATGCTATGCACAAACTTTGTTTCTCAACTGGTGTTTCCCAATACTTCAATCCAATTCTTGCTCGCCAGAATTCTTTCAGCCAGGACCCCTCCCTCAGTTCAGTGTTCCTTCAGGTGTTGTTGATGCTGTGAGAAAGGAAGGAGTATTCTGGGGCATCTCTTCCTCTTTCTTAATGTACTCCTTTCCCTTTGAAAATCATCTCTAGCTGAGGTTCAGGAGACAGCACCTCTGTAGGATGAGAACCTCCAACTGTTTCTTTGCCCATATGGAAATTTCCCATTCACACCCTTCTTCCTGCAAAAGAATAGCAGTTTAACCAGATGACTAGCCATTTGATTTTGTTGGCACCTGGCTGAGGTGTCAGTTTGCCTTTTGTCTCTAAGAACTGGTTGGTGCCTGCTTTTCTAAACTGGGAACATGTCTCAGTAATGTTATACAGTATAAACTTATAAGTTTACCTACAACTTTGCCACACACGTTTTACCAGGATAATAATGATCAGAAAATTGTGAGTTTTCAAATGATACATTACAAAGGCATACTTTGTACAACATTTATCATAGCCTTGTAAAAAAGGGGGGGACATAAAAATACAGACTATCACACCCTTGCTGCATTGAAGATGAAATCTTGATTTCTTCCTCATCTAATGCCTCTCCAATGTCATCTTCTGGGGCCCAGCTTGGGAGTTGTTATGGACGTCAAACCTTGAAAGAGAAAGCCATTAGGCAGTGTCTTACTGTTAGAAGGTAATTTATCACAACCCAGATTAGGCTTTCGTGCTTCACAGTGGCCCAACTATGGACAAAATCCACACCACTGACCACACCTTCTGCTTCCAGCCAAAAGCATGGAGAAAGAAATTACACATTGAATTGGTTATTTTTAACCTCAGACAGATGTTTGGTTCAGGTGCTGCTCACTTAATCTGAATGAGTTCTGTGATGGGGCAAGGCCAGATGGCTACAGTAAAGTAGTGAGGAACAGGTATGTTAGCCCCAGGCTAAACAAATCCCTGGTACCATGGTAACCAAATGGCAGTTGCTCCAGGTTAATCAAGACACCTGGGGCCAATTAAGATCCTTCTAGCAGGCAGGAGAGACAGCTAGATTGATTGGGACACCTGAAGCCAATTAAGGACTGGCTGGAACTAGTTAAAAGCCTCTCAGTTAGTCAGTGTGGTGTGGGTGTCAGGAGCTATAGGAGGGAGCTGTGCTGTTGGAGGAATAAAGTAGTATAAATCCATATTAGGTGCAAGGAAGGAGGCCCTGAGGTAATTGTGAAGAAGATATTGAGTGGGGCTGCCGTGGGGAAGTAGCCCAGGGAATTGTACATGCCCTATTTCCAAAAAGTCAGCTTTCATAGCTGCTAAATTTAGGTTCCCTGGGCTGGAGCCCAGAGTAGAGGGTGGGCCTGGGCTCCCCCCCCCCCCTGATTAATCACTGATACTGGGAGACAACAGAGACTGTGTGAGGGAGGGTTGTTTCTCCTCACCTCCCTTGCTGGCTTATGATGAAAATGGCTCAGTAGACTGTGACCCTTGCCTCTCTAGAGAGAGAAGGGCTATGTGGAGGGTCACAGTGAGCCTCTGAGGCTAGCAAAAATCCGTCAGGAAATGCAGGACCCAAGGAGTCAAGGACAGAACTTTGTCACAGTTCACACAGCCATATGTTATAGAGGTTTGTGTGTTTAATATTATCTGTTCTATAGTGCGCAGGAATAGGGTACTTTAAATAGCTTATTTGACCTCTTGTGGTGCTCACCATGTTCTATGTTTTTGAGGCCACCAGAAACCAGTCAAAGATGTATACATACAGCAAACCCTTGTGTGATTTTTATATTGTTAAAAAACAACTTTGCCCATGTTTCTTCTTGATATGTTGTTGACTACTACGTGAAGACTAAAATACACAACATGCTTTCTTGGTTCTTTACTGAGGTCTCAATTCTGCTGCTACGGAGGGGTCATTCATGAGGGGTAAAATTCTGGCCCCACTGAAGTAAATGGCAAAAGTACCATTCGCTTCAATAGGCCAGATTTCACCCTAAGAATGTTGCCATTGACCTAAATGGAAGCAGGATCAACACTAAAAAAGCCTTTATTTTTGTTTGGTTTTATACTAAAATAATAAAGAAAGCATTTTAAAAAGAGATATCTTGTGCTCTCTCCTTTTTTCTTTTTGATAGTCACCACTTCATCTCCCCGCATTTTGTCCCTTACTATCCCTTCACAAGCTGGTTACTGCAGAGCAATATACAATAAGATACAAACCATGGGTATAATATCCTCCAGAAGTGAGTAACTACACCATCCAAACGTTAGATTATAATATGGTGTTTCCTTGGCAGTAAATACTATTATTAAGTTGTATAATGCTTCCCAATATAACGTCATAAGCCTGCATTTGCTCGGACGTCAGTGTAAATCAAGACTAATTGTAAGGCCTTGGAACAGCATATGGGTAAAACCAGCATAAAAGCAGGATTCGGACTTTCTGCTTTCACTTGAAAATTTCCGTTGCAATTTTTCTTGTTTGGCCTCTGCTCAAATGTGAATCTTTTGGCAAGTTTGCCAAACCCCTTCAGCCATTCTGGAGTTTGGCAGAAGTAAAACAAAACATACAACAAAACCCACTTTTCCTGATTAAAAAGTTTTAACCACACATTCTAGTCACTGTTGCAGTAAAAGGGGCTGAAGTATGAAGTGAGCCAAAAGACATCCCTCATTGACTGTAATAATAATCATGGCCAATGGATGATTCTATCCTTAACTATACTGCTTGGAGACTGGATTTTTCACACCCCTGAGCAACGTAGTTAAGTCAACTTATGTTTCTACTGTAGACCACTACATGTTTAGGTAGACATAAGCTGCCTTGCATTGACCTAGCCGTGGAAGTGGCTTCACTTAAATTTGGCTCCCGCCAACATAAGTGCCAATTTAGTAACACCACCTCACCAACCAGAATAGAGTCATGGTCAATGTAATTAGTTCAACACAGTGTCAGTGCAGACACTGTGTTGCTTACATCAACTGTTACTGGCTTTCAGGAGCCATCCCACAATCCCCACATTAACAATATAATTGATACAAGCGCTCCAAGTGAAGATGCGCAATGCCGATACAAACAGCCAAGTGTGCACATGCACAAGTGACTTAATAACCGCAGTGGCTGTTTGCTGACATAGGTTAGGTCGACATAATTTTGGAGTGTAGACGTGGCCTTAGTGTACCTTAAGAGAAGAGAGTTAAAGTCTTAACACAACAAAATCCCTTTAGCACAAGAGCAGTTTCAGCACTAAACGTGTTAAACAGTCCACTAAGTAATCTTTGACTAAAGACCAAATGGCATCTTCACTTTATTGTATCACTAGTCAAATAAGGAGAGAAACAGAGCCATTATATCCCATTGTTTCAGTAGTGTATGTATTAGTGTCCCTAAGTGTGAATTTATGGGGATAGATCATAATGACTCCAGAGGCACAATAACTGTCTTTTAAGTCAATGATGCATGTATTAAGGAGTCCCCAAGTACTCACTGCTAGTGTCTTATTGCACAGTTCCATTGTGATTGTAACAGATCTGAGGGAGTTAATGTGGTCTCAGTGGGGGCTGGAAACCAAACTGTAATAGTGTCTTGTTATAAGCATCTTCAATGAGTTTCTCTTTTCAATATTACCATAAAATAAGAATTTTGGCCAGGAAAAGAAGCCTTGAGTACTGAATATCTAGTTCAATGCTAGATCAAGGAGTTAACGAGTTACTGCTACAATTATGATTGTTCCGTGGAAAATAGCATTTTGTTTTTTAAAAGCATTTATATTTTAGATACATGTATTTATTAATTTATGTGGTGGATTTAAAAAATGGAGAGAAGACTTAAAATTATACTGTATCAGATTGTAACAAACCTCTAATTTTTAAAAAAAGCAATTGAAAAGGGAGTAGGGAAAAATAAAACTCTGCTGATCTTTTTTTTTTTGTTTTTTAAGAGAAAAATAAACCTAGTTATAGAAAAATAACATATAATAATTACACAAGGTACTACTAGGTCTCTACAAATACAAGAGGGAAACCAATAATCAACCCTATATATATGTGTGCATATATATATATATATATATATATATATGCACACAAACACACACACATCCACACTCCTATGAATTAATGTAATTTTAAGCTATACCCAGACTTATTTAAAAAATATCAGAGGAGTAAGAAAATGTGCATGCCAGACCTCAGGGCAAGGGCCTTGCATGGATGTAGTGTGACAGATATGTCTGTATCAAACTATGAACTCCATTTTGGATTGTGGGTTGAACATGTCTAACCTTGGCTGAAAACAGCCTGTTGTCCTGCATTCCAGACAGCTGCCCTGCCCAGGAAAGGTACTTCCCATCTCATTGAAAGACTATCATTGAGAAGCCACCTAGAGTGCAAGCTAGGGTCATCAATTTTGATTGTCTATCAAGTACTGGTCCATACCTATGGAACTATTTATTTTCTACACAAGGGCCCACAGGTGGGGCAAGCATGACAAGTGGGAGGGTGCTGATGCTTCTCAGTTGAGCACATGGTACAGAGGAGACACCCTACTTTAGAGTGGGGTCCTTGGTCTGTGGCCGGGGAGTGACCACAAGTAAGATTGACTTGGAAGAGAGAAGAAAGAGAGGGCAGGAGAGACTCTGCCCAGCCCAAAATGTTGGCAAACTTGGACTCACACACAGGGTGAGATCAGATTAGAAGAGGGTGTGTCTCAGGATTTGTTACTTTTAGATTCAGAAAATGACTGATTTAATTTGTTTTATAATTTTGGCAGATAATATTGATGTTTATTTTTAAGTATTCTTTTAGATTTTAATGTATCTACATGTTCACAGTTGAGGCAAATTATGGGGGTCAAACCGTGTTGAAATAATTTCATGGCAGGGATTTCATGGCAGAGACATTGGGATTTAAAAACTAAGTCTTATAACCATTAGATCACAAAATGTCATCACATGCCAAAATGTACAAGGTAAATATCCTTAACTCAAACTCTACTAAGTTTTAAAGCAGCATTTTCCTTACTTTGCCCAGCTGTAAATTTATATTATGATAAATGGAAATACCTTTTTGTCAGTTTCTGTGCATATGGTGAAGTTGAAGTTTACCGATCTTTGCTTTAAATATCTAATCCTTCTATGCCTAGTTACTTTCAAATATCTAACTCTTGTGCTTGAGGAGTAGAATTCCTGTGGTTAAGAAACTCCTTCACTAAGCCTGTGTTCCTTTCTTTCTGCCACACTGTCCCCAAAAGGGTTAAACTAGAAGACAGAATGCCCACAACCTAGGTAGAACTCTGGAGTATATACAAGTAATTGGGGGTCTTAGATGTGTCAGACTTCAGCTTCAGGGACTACGACAGCTGGATGGCAGTGCCCCACAACCCAAAGAAGGCCATCAGACAAGAAGCAATTACATTGTTCATAGCCTTTGAAGAGAAAGCAAAACTCAGACACTGGCCCCTTTAGGCTGTCTAGCTTGCTGGGACAATTACAATGTAGACAGGAAACTGTGCAGCCTGGAATGGAATATTTCTTACTGATACATTTACTTTTCGCTAGCAGCATCTCCAACAACTCCGGAGATCTGGGCTCCTCTCCTCTCTCTACAACTCATAGAAAGAGACCAGTGTTTTGGCATGTCACAGTCTGGCCACACTTCCGCTGCACCCGCTTGCTGCCAGATGAGTTATTCCCAAGCTGTAAAATTTGCATAACAACATAATTAACAAATATTCCAGAGATAACAAATTTACTATGTGCATAAAACCAAGGAAAATGGTCCCTTGGTAACTATTGTACTTAATATCTGATCCTTGGCTCATGAGCCATCCAGGATGGGTAGAATTGTGGGACATGCTGCTAGCAGAAAGGAAATGATACGTAAGACATTTTCCATTCTGCAGCCCAATGTCTCCCACAGTTTTGGATGTCTGGGAAATAACAAGCAGTGAACAGAAATAGGGAGGGTTATGAAATAAAAGTTTGGTAGGAAAGAAGCGCCACTTTTTTGTGAGCTTGCTCAAAATTCTGCAGCACCTTTCTTCCAAAATGTGTCATATGCAGAAGACAGAAAGTCCACCTTGTGGGGCTTAATGAAGGTGTTAAATGTAGACGAAGTGACCACTTCTCAATTTTCCAAACTGGATACACTTGATTGTTCCACCTGTGAGGTTGCTAAGCTTGTCATGGAGAGCGCCTTGATTACTTCTGGGACAGAAATGTTTGATGATGTGTAGGCTTCCACAATACATAGTCTACTCTATCTAGCAATGAAGGACTTTGAAACTGAGTCCCTAACATTTTAGGTGGAAGGATACAAATAAAGAGGCCAAGCTTCTTGTGGATTCTGTCCACTTGAGATAGATTTTTCAACACACTTTTGACATCTAAGATTTGTCATGTCTTTTCAGCTGAATATTGTCATTTTGAACAGAATGAAGGAAGCACAACCTCTTGGGATGTATTGAAGAAGCAATTTATCTTAGGAACAAAAGTTGCTGGCGTCCTCAGCACCAGTTTGTCCTGGTGGAACACACAGTAAGTTTCCTATATAGACAAGACTGCCAGCTCCGACATGATAGTTATCAAGAAACAAGTCTTAAATGGATAAATAAAAGGCTGACACTGAAGTTAAAGACTTGAAGGGATGGCTTGTTACGGCCTTCAAAACTAGTGGTAGATCCTACTTTGAGAAGAGTGGCCAGACCTCCAGTTTATATCATTGGACTGTTCAAAGGAATTTGTCTATCTGTGGACTGTCTGACAGAGAGCCCAAAGATCCTGCCAACAGCACACTACTAAGACTAGACACTTGATGTTCAATGGTACTTGGCTGAAGGCCTCTGTCTATGCCTTCTGGGAGGAAGTCCATATTTTGGGACTTCTAGGATTTGCATTGTGCTCTGGGCACCAGTTGTTGAATCTGGACCAGGTGGAAATGTGCGCTTTTAGTGTCACTACTCGCCTAGAAGAAAGCAATTCCTTCATGACTCTGGATAACAGACTTAGACTTTCAAGAGCTACCCTTTCAATATCCAGGCTGTTAGTTGAAGCCGTTTTGGATCCGGATGAAGATAACGACTTTAAGGGTACGTCTATACTTACTTCCTGGTCCGGATGTAAGCGATCGATCTTCTGGGATCGATCCCGGAAGTGCTTGCCGTCGACGCCGGTACTCCAGCTCAGCGAGAGGAGTACGCGGCATCGACGGAGGAGCCTGCCTGCCGCGTCTGGACCTGCGGTAAGTTCGGACTAAGGTACTTCGAATTCAGCTATGTTATTAACGTAGCTGAATTTGCGTACCTTAGTCCGAAGTGGGGGGTTAGTGTGGACCAGGCCTAAGAGAGGATGTCCAGTTTCCAAAGATGCTGGAACGGGGGCTCCAATTTCAGCTCTATCAGGTCTGAGAACCAAGGGCTTCTTAGCTAATGAGAAGTTATCAGGATTACCATTGCCTATCCTCCTTTAATTATTTAGACTATCTTCCTCAGTGGTTGAAATGAATGAAGTAAACTCTGCAGCCAAATATGCAAGAAGGTGTCTGTTCCCATGGATCTGGGGTTTGCCTGTGAAGCATTTTAGCCTCTTTCCATTTGTACAATTTGTAAATAGGTCAGTTGAAGACAGGCCAAATATCTGAATGACAGATCAAAAACTTCCTGATTCAGGCACCATTTGGAGTTGTTGACCTTGTGCCTGCTGAGTCAGTCTAATTTTTGGTTCAGGTCCCCTCTGATGTGGAATATGCTGAAGGAAAGGAGGAAATATTCTGCCCAGATCATTATTTCCATTGTTTCTGCATATAGTGCCATACTTCTTGTTTCCTCTGGGTTGTTTAAATATGTAACCATAGTCATATTATTTGACTGAACCAGAACTTGGTTCCCCTTTAGGGTAGGCTGGAATCTGCACAGAGCTAGCCTGACCACTTTCAGCTCTAGGAAACTTACACTGTGAGTCTTTTCCTCATGGCTCCAGCGGCACTGGGTTGTTTGGGTTTCCAACTGAGCTCCCCAGCCCTCCAGGCCAGCACTGGTTCTGAGGACTAGAGGATCTGGAAGGCAGATTGGCATGCCTTTGTCAACATTCTTGTGAGCTTACCATCAATGTAATAAGTTAAATACCTGTGTTGGAACCCATACTTGATCTTTCATGTGTTCTGGAGAGCAGTCCCGCATCTTAGAATGAAGGTCTGAAGACTTCTGATATAGGATTGTGCCCATTGAGTCACCCTGTGCATGACACTAGGAGTCCTAGCAGTATGCCTCCTGCTGCTTTGGAGGAAGAAACTAAACTCCTGGATTCGCTGAAGCCTTTTTAATGATGGGTAGATCTTTGCTACCAAGGTGTCTATTCCAAATCCCTGGTGGGTTACTTTGGTGGATTGAACCAGAATAAACTTTTCTTGTCATTGACAATGAAGCCATGCACCTGGAAGAGATTCAATATATGAGGTGAGGCCCTGTGTGCGGTGGATTGGGATGGAGCTCTGATCAGAATATTGTCTAGAAAGAGTTACAGGTGAGTTCGGCTATTATCATCATCAACATCTTTGTAAAATCCTTGGGGCTGAGAACAGACCAAAAAGGAGTATTCTGCACAGATAATGTTTCCTGCCACAGGCAAGTCTCAGAAGTCTGCGGTAGCACAATTTGATGAGGATATGGTGATATGCATTCACTAGATCTACTGAAATCAAGAAGAGCCCCCAGGACAGTGATGACACCCATAGAGACCAGGGTCTCCATCCAAACCATCATTTTCTTCATCCATTTGTTGAGCCTTTTGAGGTCAAGAATGGCTCTGATATCCCCATGCACTTCTGTATAATGAAAAAGATGGAATAACACCTTTTCTTCTGAGGAACACTCTCCATCACTCACATATCCAAAAGATGAATGATTTTGTTTTGGATCAGATTGTGTTTTATGGGGTTGTTGGAGCTGGATGACTGCAGCTCTAGGGAGTATCCATGGCTTACTATTTTCCTAACCCACTGGCTGTGGTCAATGGAAATGATTCCTTTAAGAAATGGAAAATCCTGTCCTCAGCATTAGTCCTGGGAGGAGGCATACGTGATCTTTGTCATAAAGTGGATTTCTGGGGAGGGTTGGATTTCCCCCTCCCCTGAACTTTGATTCCACTGCTTTCCTTTGGGGAATCCGCTGTCCCTTTGCTGGTACCTCTGTGAGGATGAGGACTGAAATTAGTGCCACTCTCTCTGAAGGCCCGTCTATATTCTCTCCTGAGGGCACATAGTGGGAAAGGGAGAAACTGTTTGGATGATTCCGCATTGTCAGCTACCTCTGTATCCATCTTTTCTCCAAAAAGGAGGGAACCTGTAAACTTAGTCAAGCATAGGACCTGCTTAGAGTCACTATCTACCTTGTAGGTTTAGAATCATAGGTGGTCCTTGGCTACTGAGCTGGCTTGGGCTCAGGACTTCATTGTATCCATTGGGGCACCAGCTACAATCTATGTTGCTAGAAGGAAAAAAGATCATTTGGGAATTCAGGTTTTGAGGATAATGATTTGTATAAAAACGTCTGCTCAACTTGAGTTTAAATATATGCAAATAAACGCCAGCCAATTTTTCCTTTTTGTTAAATACAACTGTCTAAACTGTGTAATTAAGTCACAGCAAGAGAGAACTGGTGGGATGGAGGTGCCTGACCCACTTGGAGTACTTGGAGACACGGGGACTGTTTGATCACTGGGTTACTCCAATTTTATGCCCATGTAATTGAACTAAAGTCAGTTGAGTTTTACCAGGATAGAGCTAGAGCAATACACTGATGAATCAGGTTCAACATGCTTCACATGCAAACAATGAGCCAGATCCTCATTTAGTATGCCAGTTTACACCTGCTGAGGATCTGATACAGTACTACCAGAAGCACCAAGGGAACATGGTCACCGTGCTACCACTGGAGTGTAGGCAGCTAGCACTACTCCGTCTCTTGGGCCAACTCTATTGGCATATGCAGAGGAGGTTGGACCATGGCTCCCTTCTTCCCCATCTCAGTGGAGTCTAGTATCAGCAGTGGTGGGAGACCAAGTAATTCTTCTGTGACCGGAGTCCTAGTGGGGAGCCAGCTGTGGTCACTCAATTAGGGTGAACTACAAAGAATGGGGCAGATAATTCCCATAAAGCTGGTGGATATTCCAATACTTAGATTTACCAAGCCAGCATAAAGCAGTTTCTTTATTACCTTACTGGTTACTCAGAAGTCCAAACAACACAATTCCCTTAAAGTGATCCAGCCTCAGGCCTCCAGCCAGATACCCACCTCAAATCTGATGAAAATGTCTATAAATCTTATTTCATCATATAAAAGAAAAGGTTCTACCAATCCCAGAGGATCAGACACATTACCTCCCAGGTTACTGACTATTTCAGATCTTACCCAAATACACACTACAGCCAATTCTTATTAACTAAACTAAAATGTATTAAAAATCAAAAGAGAGAGAGAGAGAGTATGCTTAAAAGATCAATATACCTACAGAAATGAGTTCAATTCATTGAGGTGCAGATTCATAGCAGAGATGGTGAGCTTTGTAGTTGCAAAGAGTTCTTTCAGAAATAGTTCATAGATTATAGTCCAATGTCCAAATCTCATATTCAGGGTGTACCAGCATAACTGGAACCTCAGTCTTGCAACTCAAACGTCCCCTGATGAAGCCTAAGCAGATCAGAGATGACAGAATCAGGACCCAAGGATCTTTCATACAATTTCATGTCTTTTGACAAGTTGAGAGTTCAAAAGGTAATTAGCATGACTTTGAAGAAGGTGCATCACTGGTACTTAGCTATACTAATTAACATAAGGCCATTTGCTTGTTTCTCCACCACTCACAGTACATTTCAAAGAGAGATGAATACCAAGATATCCCACGTTTACAATTGAGATAGAAGCTAGGTTGTTCTTTTGATCTCTGAACTATCAGAATACAGCATATACTGTTGATTACATTGTTGACCCTACTCATACATATGTAAATACAGAAAAACACAAACATTATCTCTCCACATGTCTTTTGAGGGTTATTTAAAAAAATAGTCAATTTCCAGGCAGATATTATAGGCCTGGCCAAGAATACAATCCAAACAGACAGAAGATTTCCTGTTTTACCACAATCCAAAAGGCCCTAGAAATTTTGAAAGAAGATTCAAAATAATGATCCCTCGTAGATTCCAGGAAGGTTACAATAGTTTAAGAAGAATCACAAAATTCTTTTCCTTTCTTTGATTAGGCCCAATACACTAACATTACAGATTTTTAGACTGGTTTTGTTTTAAGAACTTAATTAAGAACAATGTCTACTTCACAAGGAAAATGAAGGCAGCTGAGACAGCTCTATGGCTCTCAATCTTGGAATGAAGAGTATGAGTAATGTCAAAAAAAATTGTTTAACACGACATGATATAGTCAAAATGTTTGATTTTAAAAATCATTAAGGGCAGCTGTTACTCAATACATATTGAACCATCTTGTCTTATTTTCTAGATCCCAGTGTCTTCTGTTTGTGTTGTAATGAACCAGTTTGTCATTTTGCCACTATTAACACGAAAATCAGACAAATGCTCAGTGTACTAATTAGAGGAACAGGGGGGAGGGATAGCTCAGTGGTTTGAGCATTGGCCTGCTAAAGCCAGGGTTGTGAGTTCAATCCTTGAGGGGGCCACTTGGGGATCTGGGGCAAAATCAGTACTTGGTCCTGCTAGTGAAGGCAGGGGGCTGGACTTGATGACCTTTCAAGGTCCCTTCCAGTTCTAGGAGATGGGATATCTCCATTATTTGTTTGTTTGTTTTGTTTTCAATGTCCATGTATTAGCCTGGAATCATTTTTCTAGTATATTGAAAACAGGAAGAGATTTTGGTCTAGAAAAATCAGATGAGTGGCATCAAAAGAGAATCTGAATAGATTAAAGAGATGAGAGGGGAAACAGGCACACCGAAGTGAAGTGATTGGCCGAAGGTCACAGCAGGTCAGCGGCAGAGTTGGGAGTAGAGCTCAGGTCACCCCAGTTCTAATCCAGGTTGCTTCTCTGTATTAATCATTGTGTGCATGTCTCAGAAAGGTAGATTGAAAGCCTGAACCAAGCTGCAACATCCTTAGATAAAACGGGGTGGTGTAATAACAGAGAGGCAGAGTTGCAGCCTCAGCTCTGAATTTCCTTGCTTTTGTAAATAAAGTAAATTCACTGTTACCTTCGCATAGCTGTGGTTAATTTGTAAAGCTGTCAGACTGAAACATGTTAGAAGAGGAAAACTGTAAAATTGTTATGGTTGTTACACATAATGCTTATACAGTGTTATTTTAAACAAACAAACAAACAAACAATCCCTAGGTTTAAAGAACTTTCACATATTGTCTTGGCAACTGAGGAGTGCTTGAGATTACTTACTGTAGCAGAAGGAATATTCAAAAAGAACTATTGATAACAGTTGTATTAATTCAGACAGCAACAAACCTTCATTTAATCTTTTGATGCAAGCTGCTACTCTCCTTCAGATGAGGCTGGATGAATGAATGTACACTCATGCAAAAAACACAGGAGGTTTGTTCATTTATCTCATGGCAACAGAGGGTTTGGTAGATTTGGTACACTCTGAGATCCCCCCAGACAAAGTAATGATCAGTGAGTATCTGGAAGGCCTGCATAAAGATAAGTTTAATTTGAAATGTATTTTTGGCAAGCTGGCCCATGCAAACCACCCTTTGTAAAAAGTGAGAAAGTAATTAATGTCTGAAAGACGTCCATCCTATTCCTCCCATCCCACAAATTCCATATAGCATACTGGCTGGCACCAGAGCACACCCTAACCCTTTGTGACCAGCAGTGCCTCTGCAGTGTCCTGCCCCTGTTCTCCTCTTCTTTATTCCACAAAGCCTTAAGCTAGACATGCTCCTCCTTCCTGAGGTACTGTCCCTTCTTCCGGGGCCACTGTAAGCGACCCTACTTCCTTGCAGTTTAACTCTGTTGTTCCCCTTCTAGCTCTGTGCTTCCTTTGAGCTCTCTTTACTCTCACTCAGGCTTTATGTGGCGAGAGCTCTGCAGGAGCCAAACATGTTCCTTGTAGCTGCTTCTGCCACTAGTCTCAACTCCACACATCTCCTGTTTTCTGAGCTTTCCCCAGCATACTGACAGGTTTCCTGCTTCTGGCAGTCTCAGTTACTCTCTCTGAGCCCTCCCTCCACTGAGCTTTCTGCAGCCACAGAGACGGGGCTCATTCTGAAATCAGGACTGGCTTAGCCTCAGGCAAACCACCCTATTACATTCCCTGTCTGGGTGAGATTTTCAAAAGTGCTTATTGGAGTTAAGTGCCCAGCTCCCCTAAACTCACCCTTTATCTGTGAATCTCATTTATGTTACTCCCATAAATTCTGTTCCCGTGTTGAGATTCTTCCACTACAGACATGATATGAGATTGTGATGGCATAGCACTGCTGCTGATTTGGGTAGCATGTTGTCAGTTTACTTTGTTAAACCAAATGATACAGTATCCCAGGAAGAAAACTGCTCAGTGATTGTAGCACAGTGGTGAAATGAAATCTCTGAATTTTCACAATACATTGCAGCCCTGTCCATAGTATGGAATAGACCATAATATTAGTATGCTAGAGAGATTCCATTTGCCACTAAAGTACACAGAATTATTCATAAAACAATACTGCAGAAGTTATATCATCCAAGAAGGCAGTAGCTGGTGATTCTGGTTCAGTTAGGTCCACTTGTCAAAATCCCTGCCTTGTACCAGGGTTCTAATACCCTGGTACATAGCGGTGTCCAAGCATGAACCAGTTCTTCCCATAATATATGAACTAGCTTAGATGAAAGAAATGTACCTATGTGTATCCCAAAATTGTTAGCTTTTTTCTCCCCAAACATTTTGAACTTTCTGCTGTCATTTAAAATATTATGCATCCAGTTATTTTCATGGTATTTGCAACAAATCTGAAAGCAAGATGTTCTGTAAACTTCTTGTGAAGTTCTGCTCATAAGAATTACAGTTTCAGTTTTGGCTCAGTAACATGCCAGTTCATTTGAAGAAAGGAAAAGGAAGATTGTTTGTAAAACTGGGGTTATTTAGTCTGCAAAAGAGAAGATTGAGGGATTTGATAGCAGCCTGAAGGGGGGTTCCAAAGAGGATGGAGCTCGGCTGTTCTCAGTGGTGGCAGATGACAGAACAAGGAGCAATGGTCTCAAGTTGCAGTGGGGGAGGTCTAGGTTGGATATTAGGAAAAACTATTTCACTAGGAGGGTGGTGAAGCACTGGAATGCGTTACCTAGGGAGGTGGTGGAATCTCCATCCTTAGAGGTTTTTAGGGCCTGGCTTGACAAAGCCCTGGCTGGGATGATTTAGTTGGTGTTGGTCCTGCTTTGAGCAGGAGGTTGGACTAGATGACCTCCTGAGGTCTCTTGCAACCCTAATATTCTATGATTCTATGATTGTTCTTTGGATGCTGTGGGAGCTCGTTTGTGTTATACTCAAGTAGCTGGCAGTAGGGATACCTAGGTGATCTGAAAGTGGTTGAGAAAAATAAATATTATATATGTGTGTGTGTGTGTGTGTGTGTGTGTGTGTGTGTGTGTGTGAAAAATATATCAATTAACCTGGGGGGGACAGGGGATGAGAGAGACTGTACGATAAAAAGAACAGAAGAAAGATTCCAATTCATTGGATGAACTTGGATTAGGTCCTAGGTGAAGTTTCAGCAAAATTTAATATTTCAGAATTTGAAAAATACACCTCTACCCTGCTATAACGTGACCAGATATAACACGAGTTCACATATAGCGCAGTAGCAGCGGGCCTCCGGCGGTGTTTTAAAGGGTCCAGGGCTCTGGCTGCTGCAGGGAGCCCCGGGCCCTTTAAATCACCACCGGAGCCCTGCCACCGCTATCCCGGGGCTGCAGCAGCAGGGCTCACCAGTGATTTAAAGGGCCTGGGGCTCCCCGCATCCAGAACCCCTTGCTCTTTAAATCACCGCTGGAGCCCTGCCGCCCCTACCCCAATATAACGGCATTTCACCTATAACGCGGTAGGGATTTGGGGCTCCTCACGACCGCATTATATCAGGGTAGAGGTGTAATGGGAAAAATGGACAGCATTTTCTCAAAATTCCTCCCATGTCATTTAAAAAAAAATTGAAATTAAACTTTTTTACTGAGGTTTGGGATGGGTCAGCATGTTAAGCACTCTTAGATCTGTGTGATTAATTCATACCAAATGTATCTTATAACATGTGCCTGTTTTTCTCTTTGCAAAATTATCCATGAGCAGATCACCATTTTCTCAAGTGTAGCCAATATGCGAAATTATTCACCAAATAAATTCAGTGATAAATATTTGGTCCTTAGCTCATTCACATGTGGGTTGTTGAGAGTAGTACTCGTGTTGTTTTCATTGTATTCACCAGGTTAAATGTTCTCTTCTGGTTAACAATTTTGTTTGGGGCTTTAAAATTTGCTTTTAATGAATATTCTGTAATGTTTGCTTTAATTTTGCTATCCCATGACTATTCCTGCTAGTGCTGGCACTTTCCATACATACAAGAAAAGATGGTTCCAGGTCTCAACTCAGCCTGCTCAGTGGAAAATAAAAGGAAATTGATTTTTGATTTCCTAGATTTCAGAGAATCAGGAGAATGATCTTGGATATGAGTTCAGCCAATATTGTTGAACTAGGATACAGAAAATGATGATGGATTCCTGTTCCCAAGCTTTTACTTTTTCTTCTTTCCAGTATATGATCTGCTCAGCTGCCTCCCAGCAGTGGGAGCAGGAGATAATCTGTATCATCAGAAGAAATCTAACGTAAATACTTGATTTGAATGGGATTGCTGAAAATTCTTCAAACAACCCTTTAGCCTCACCAAGGTCATGATCAGAAGCAAGCTCCCCACAAACCAGAGCCTACCAACTCAAAGAGACACCAGACAATGCCAGAACAACAGATACAAAACCCGCAACACACTTTCAAGATCTTTGGGTCCTACACATGCCTACCACAACTGTGGTATAACTCATCCAGTATACTAAATGACCCAACAACAATTATGTGGATGAAACCAGATAAGCACTGTGCTTGCAAATGAACTCTCACTGAAAAATTATAAAAGATGAAAACATGACATCACCTGTGGGCGAACACTTTTTCACAAAGCGCGGGGAGGGATAGCTCAGTGGTTTGAGCATTGGACTGCTAAACCCAGGGTTGTGAGTTCAATCCTTGAGGGGGCCACTTGGGGATCTGGGGCAAAATCAGTACTTGGTCCTGCTAGTGGAGGCAGGGGGCTGGACTCAATGACCTTTCAAGGTCCCTTCCAGTTCTAGGAGATGGGATATCTCCATTAATTTAATTTAAAGTGATCACTCCATATCTGACCTATCAGTCCAAAGGAAACCTGCACTACACCTTCAAAAGATGAGCCTCAGAACTTAAATTCATAACTTTGCCAGACCCTAAAAATCATTGAATGAATAGACACACTGGATTTATGGCTTATTACAACAATCTGTAACTCATTATCCCCTCTTTTGGTCTTATGACTGCACTGGTTTTAATGATATATGGAGATATACCTATCTCATAGAGCTGGAAGGGACCCTGAAAGGTCAATGACTCCAGCCCCCTGTCTTCACTAGCAGGACCAAATACTGATTTTTGCCCCAGATCTCTAAGTGGCCCCCTTAAGGACTGAACTCACAACCTTGAGTTTAAGCAGGCCAATACTCAAACCACTGAGCTATCACCCTGCCCCCCCCCCATAAAGAATTGAGCATGTTCACGCCTGGGAACCTTTTGCGTGTGAGGCAAATGTGATAACTGCTACACTACAGAAACCCACTTCATCTTGAATGGTCCCTTAGAATATGTGCTAACTACTTATGCTAAACAATCTGTTCTAACTTGTGTTTAGCTGTGACACTCTGCATACCTTTCCCAGACATGAAGAGCTCTGTGTAAGTTCAAAAGCGTGTCTCTCTCACCAACAGAAGTTGATCCAATAAAAGATACCGCCTCTCCCACCTTGTTTGTTTAATATCTTGGGACCAACATGGCCACAATACCACCACAAAGTGCCAAGAATATACACTTTCCCACAGTAATTTATTTGCATTTTGCAATGAACGCAAACACCATGGCTTTGAAGAAGTGATCCAAACAAATGTTGCTGTATTCTTAGGGAAGAGCATCCTGATGAGGAAGACATAGGATGAACATAACTAAGGTCTGTCCTACACTACAGACCTATATTGATATAACTACACTGCTCAGGAGCGTGAAAAATCAACCCAACCCGCCGTGTAGACAGCTGGAGACTCCGATGCAGCATTTTAAGCATAGACTTGTCTTTAATATTCATCAATGTGACTAGAGTAAGTAGAAAGTTTTCTTTGTGATTTGAGGTTGAAAAACATACAGTGTTCGCTTTGCAGGTTTGGGGATATCACAGCATGACCTCATCAATTACTGCCTGATATACTTCATCAGAAGGTTTACATTCACAACTATGATATTAGCCTCAATATCACTGTCCTTCACTCTATCAGTTTCTTTCTACATTTTTCACAACTGGAGACTTGCACTCAGAGAAGGTATATAGAAAAATTATGTACACTCCTCTGCATGTAGTGCCAGCTAGAGCCTTAGTTATTCCAGCTGTTTTCTCTGCTGATAACCCTGTCCTTAATGTATGTTTTACATTTTACATTTACAGATTAGGTTCCTATTTTTTTTTTTCAGATTAACAAGAATGAAGTATCACATTTATATTCCTTGTCATACTAGTTCCTTAAATCATACATGATATTTCCAGGAATCTTGACCTGATATCTTCAAAAACAGCAAGAACTTGTGGTGCAGCTAAGAAAAAACAAACATTACTGGACAATCTCTTCATGCTTGACAGATAATGCTGAGATTATTTTACCAAAGTGCAGTTGCTAATTCAATATCTGACTTCCACTTTTGCAGATTCCTATGAATCTTTCATCCAGTTGTCCACAGCAAGCTACTTCAGAATAATGGACATAAGAATTTAAGAATAACAAGAATGGATAAGACAAAAAAGTGGTCCGTCTAGTCCAATTTTCCTGTCATTGACTCTGGCCAATTGCAGATGGTTCAGAAGAAGGTGTAAGAAAACCCTGTATTTAGTAGTTTTGGAGTATCCCAGTAAATTCCTCTCTAAAATCCAAGAGTTTGAGGCTGGCATAAGCCTTCAAGTGGAAGAGTATATATCCCTTCCAAAACATGGGGGATTTTTGTTTTGTTTTTAGTATTTGCCAATATATCTCAGGATATATAAAAGGTCTAATTCCTCTGAATCCTGCTACATTTTTGCCTCAATTATACATAGTGGCAATGAGTTCCACAGGCTTATCGTACACTGTGTGAAAAAAAATGTTTCCTTTTACCATTTGAATTTGCCACTATTCAGTTTCACCGAATGTCCCATTCATCCTGTATTATGAGATGGCGTGACTAGGAGATCTAGATCTATATTCTCCACTGTTCATTTTGTGCATTTCTGAATGTGATGTGCCATTTCAACACTGGCTACAGGAAATGGCATTTCAAGTTCAGACAGGAAATGCATTGCCAGGCCAGCAACCATTCAGTGTCCCATTTTTATTCTTCCACAATATAGTCTGACTAGAGCTGGCTGAAGCTCCTTGCTGCGTCACCTGTTTTAGACAAAATGCCAACAGTTCATGCATTATTTCCTAACCATTTAGTCTGAGTTAAGAGTCATCTTACTATGAATTGTAACATTTACTGCTTTGTGAAAATTCTTTGTTATCAATTGGATCTTTCATAAATTCAAAGTCACTTTTCATGTGGTGAGATTTGGGTCTCTGGGGACATTTGTAGCCTGGAGGGTAGAGGAAAGATGAGGAAGATTTGCTTTGCTTCACTCTCTCATTTACTTCAAAGAGTAGCAACCGGCTCCCTTCCCTGTTTGCTGACTGTAGTGTTAGTGCTCTTGAAGCAACTGTCATGGCTACAATTTTTTTGGAGCATCACATTGTGATTTATTCCTGCATATTGTATTAACTGAGTTATGCTCCTGCTCTGTGTACTTGTCACACCACCTTCCCACTTGAGCACAGTTCTACCTTTTCCTGTAGTATATTAAGGTCTGGTCTGTCATGCTAATGAAGTGTCTGGATCTGGTCCCTGAGCATCATACTCAGAGGAATAACTATGAATTGTGAAAGCATAAGTTCACCTTGTGATACCCTGGCACCCCAATATTCACCACTGTCATATAATTAGGATATGTTTTATATAAAGTATGCCTAAAAATTGATCTTCTAGACATTAATATCTCATTGGATTTTATGTGTTGTCATCTTATCTGAAGTTATGAAGTTTGGCTATGTATGTGTTACTAAAACATGTTGTGATGTTGAAAACACCCACAAGCAGCCTTTCACGTACAACAGTAAAAAGGCCAAACACTGTTAATGGTTTATTGACGAAATGCACATAAGCACAAGGATTACCCCAGGAACTAGGTACAATAGAAACCTCTCAGAGGTAGCACTACACAATGGGAACTGTTTGACCCAGGTTACAGCAAAAGAGCTTTCCAGCAAGTGAGAAGAAGATATAAAAGGGGGACAAAGATATAATGATGGTACCTCACTCTCCCTACAACAACATACCTGGTAACACCTGAGGAATAAAGACTGAACGGGGAGAAATGGTGGTCCTAGGCTAATGGCTTTTTAGCCTGTGTATGAAAACCTGGGAAAGCCAAGGCAGCTTATGCCTTAAGAACCTGCCAGCCTGTTTATCACACAGCGTAAGAATTTGCTAATTCATATCCTACCTATCTAGTGTGTTAAGATCCGTTTGCGGTTTTGTTTATTTACTAAGATAATCTGCTTTGATCTCTTCACTATCACCTATAATCACTTAAAAGCTATCTTTTGCAGTTAATAAACTTGTTTTTGTTTTATATAAAACCAGTGTGTAGAAATCCTAACTGGGGGCAGAAAGCTGTTACATATATTCCTTCATATTGAGGGAGGGGATGAATTTCATGAGCTTACACTGCATAGTTCTCTGTGCAGCGCAAGACAGTATAATTTTGGGTTTACCCTTCCAAGGGAGGTGTGCACTTGAGTAATTGGGCAGTTCTTTAGCTGAGCCTTCCCATGCAGAGCTGATCTCAGCATCTGTGTGTGAAGCTGCAGCCGGGTGTGTCCCTACCTGTGTGTATGTTGGTGAAAGAGCAAGCTTGGAGAGCTTGGCAACTTATCACAGTAACACAGTGTGAGAGGAAGCCCAGGCTAGTGGGTCAGGAGGGCTCAGAGGTACCCCAATTGCAGGCAGCACCCTGAGGGGGGGAACCCATCACACACCTTTTAGGGATGTAAGAGTTTAAGCAGTTAACTGATAAGCTTGAGGCTTATCGGTTTCTGTTAACGATTAAACTCCGGCCAAAGTGCCAGCTGCCGCCCCGCATGCCTGGGGTCCCTCTAGGCTGCCAGCCCTGCAGCAGGAGTCTGTCCTGGCTGCCAGCACCATGCCGCCACCTAGCATCCTGGCATTCCTGGGATCCCTCTGGGCTTCTGGGGTCCATCACAGTTTCCGGCCCCACACCTGAGGTCATGGCTGCTGTCCTGCTCCTGCCTGGCAACCCAGCAGGCCCAGGTTCCCTCTGGTTGCTGGCCCCACGGCCGGGGTTCTTCCTGGCAGCAGTGATCCCTGTGTGTGGGGGCAGCAGTGGGCATCTCTGGGTGCGGGGGCAGAGGCCCACGTAAAACATGGGGGTGCTGCAGCACTCTCTGAACCCCTAGTTCCCCGGGTAAATGTTTAACCTTGTAACCAACATAATTTTAATCGGTGTCACGGTTACTATTTTTACACATTATTTGCATCCCGAACACCTTTCCAATTGAATTGTGGCAGGGAGTGGCAAATCTACTTCATACTTTTTTATTATGATTTATGTAACACCTGGGCACTGGCAATTCATTGACACAACAGTATATAAGACTGCATACCCAAAGCCAAATTGTCAGTCTTTGGGGGAGATTTTTAAAGGAGCCAACTTTTTTTTTTTCCCCAAGGCACATCATATATTTAAATGTCTAAATCCCTGGAACTGCGGGCTCAATATATGTGGGCACTAACTCAGCACAAAAAGGGAGAAATCCCTATAGGACCCCAATTTGACTATTCTTAGGCAATGCCTACACTAGAGACCTTATAGCAGCACAACTCTACCGATGCAGCCGCACTGCTGTAAGATCGCTGATGTAGCCGCTCTATGCCGATGGGAGAGAGCTCTCCTGTTGATAGTTATGTCAATGAGAGAAGCTCTCCCACCAATGTAGCACTGTGCACACTACCACTTATGCCAGCAAAATGTATGCACCCAGGGGGGAGGGTGTTTTTTCACACTCCTGAGTGACATAAATTATGCCAACATAAGTGATAGTGTAGACATGGCCTTATTCACATTGGGTAGTAGCTTATCCCCTATACTTCATTAGGATTACTTGCTGAGTAAGGGTGGCCCAATATCTCTACCACAGAGTCTCAATCTTCTACAATTAAATCTTTTGAGTTTCACAGAACTTCTGACCCATATGTGACAATAGCAAGACAGTTCATCTGCAGTCAGTGTCCTCTGTCTCATAGGGAGATATCTTTCTTTTAGCAAGTATAGTGCTCATTAAATGTGCCAGCTTGACAGCCCCAAGGAATGGAATCCTCCAATTAATTGACAAAACCAGCATGGCATGAGCATCAGCAATGCAAATTTCCTCAGACTACCCTTCTATCATGCCTCGTCATCACTGACTTGGAGGGAAGAGGGAGTACATCAGACCCCATCCCTATACAGTCCTTGTATTCCCTGCTAGGTCTGTCAATAAGCATGCCAAGCAGAGGGAGAGTAGCTTTAGTGGTGGGTTTTGATCAATTGGAGGAAATCCAGAGAAGAGCAATGACAATGATTAAAGGTCTAGAAAACATGACCTATGAGGGAAGATTGAAAAAATGGGTTTGTTTAGTCTGGAGAAGAGAAGACTGATGGGACATAACAGTTTTCAAGTACATAAAAGGTTGTTAGAAGGAGGAGGGAGAACAATTGTTCTCTTTAACCTCTGAGGATAGGACGAGAAGAAATGGGCTCAGATTGCAGCAAGGGTGGAAGAGGTTGGACATTAAGAAAAACTTCCTAACTGTCAAGGTAGTTAAGCACTGGAATAAATTCCCTAGGGAAGTTGTGGAATCTCCATCATGGGAGATTTTTAAGAGCAGAATAGACAAACACCTCTTAGAGATAGTCTAGATAATAGGGCAACTCCCATCTTTTCTTGTGCTGTATATTTATGCCTTCCTACTGTAATTTTCACTCCATACATCTGAAGAAGTGGGTCATAGCCCACAAAAGCTTATGCTCTAATAAATTTGTTAGTCTTTAAGGTGCCACAAGTTGTTTTAGATAATACTTAGTCATCTAGAGACTGGACTAGATGACCTCTTGGAAAGAAACCTCAAAGCATTTCAGCCAAAAACTGAAATAGCTGGATTCTGAAATGCTGTTGTAGTACCCATGTAATTCCCATGTCTCATGCTTAAAACCCTGAGAAAACTGTGGATTTGTTTTTTTAATTCACTGCAGTGTCATGGTTAAATGTTTGAATTTAATGGAATATGCATGGCCACGGAGTCCTCCCCAGCTGCTGAGATTTTTCCAATAGTGAAGAGGTGGAAGTGGGCATGGGGCTTGTAGTGTGAGGCAGCAGTATGTCGGGGCAGGGGGAATTTAGCAGCTAGTTTTATTCTGTGCTATCTCCCCTGAACCTGCCAGGGACTGTTGTTGGGTAGGCTGAGACAGAGGTCCTAGTTGCCCTATTGCCAGCACCATCTCCCTATGACTGCTGGCTGACAAGAAGCAGCTGTGGCAGCCTGGGTTGGATCTGAGTGCGGTGCGAGCCAGACCTTGATCCCTGTCCCATGCCTAAGCTGTTCTTGCTGCTCACTCAAGTGGTATTAATAAACTGGCCATCAGTGAGACACTGCCCCTCCCCAGCCCACAACACCACCTTACTTCAACTGACCCACCACAACCCTACTTCCCTCCCTACCTGCCACTCCCTACCCTGCAGCCCCCTTCTGGAAGTGGCTGACCTGGACCACCTCCCCATTCCCATCTGAGATGGGACCAGCCCAGGCTGCCATAGCCTTGGGATGGGACTGGTCGGCCTGCTGAGCCCAGCCCATAGACGTGACTAGGGACCTGAGGCACTGAAACTGCAACTCCCAAGAAGCAGTATGGCAGCATATCCAAATCAAAAATATCTTAACTGGAATGTTTCAGGTTTCACCAAACACTTGTTTGTTTTCAAGCATTTCATTTTTTTTGACAAAATGTCAGATTTGTGCAGAAAGCAGACACCTTTTCACAGACAAAATGTGTTTAATCAAAAACTCACTTTTCCATCAAGATGCAGGTTAGACAGAATTTTTTCAACCAGCCCTACTTATTCCCATTCGAGCAGATGATGGAGCAAAGACATGACAAGTCTGAAGGGAAAAGCTCAGACTTGCAGATGGAAGCAGGACCAAAGAACTCTGAGGGGAGACTGCTGGGTGTGGACAGTGGACAGTGGAAGCATCTGACTAAGAGAACCTGGCAGAGGAAAAGACGGACTAGTGAAGGAGAAATAGAACTCAGGAACAGGTTTGCGGAGTTGGAAAATGAAGAAGGGGCACAGCAGGTGGTCGCTGAATGTGAGAGGGCAAGGAAGAAGTGAAGAGCAGCTAGTCTTCTAGGAAGAGGGGAAGAGTCAATGGAGATAACAACACCAAATATGAGCCCCAAGAGGATACGGGATGGGTTGCGGAGGATTGCAAGGGAGAATAGGAATCGAGAGGACTTGCAGCCAGAGGGAACGGGATAGACCGGAGAATTGCACCATCACCAGGAAAAGGCAGGTCTACGTGATTAGGGACTCCTTACTGAGAAGAATAGACGGGCCTGTAACCAGAGCTGATACAGAGAACAGACGGATGTGCTGTCTGCCGGGTGCTAAGATACGGGATGTGGACCTGAGGCTGAAGAGGATTCTAATGGGAGCAGGAAAGAATATACTGATTGTGCTTCATGTGGGAACAAATGATACGGCTAGAACATATGTTCTCGCTGGAACATATCAAGGGAGACTATGCCAGGCTGGGGAAGATGCTTAAGGAAATCGAGGCTCAGGTGATCTTCAGTGGGATTCTGCCTGTTCCTAGAGAAGGGCAACAAAGGTGTCACAAAATGATGACGATCAACAGACGGCTCAGGCAGTGGTACTATAAGGAGGGCTTTGGGATGTATGGCCACTGGGAGGCATTCATGGACAGAGAACTGTTTTCTCGGGATGGACTTCACCTGAGTAGGGAGGGAAATAGACTTCTAGGATGGAGGCTGGCAAAACTGATTAAGAGAGCTTTAAACTAGGAATTGGGGGGAGATGGTTGGGAGATATCCAGATAATCTCCACACCGGATTTTAACATTGAGAGGGAAGAAATCGAAGTAAGAAAGGATACAGCCGTGGGTAGGAGAATGGACATAAGGAGGAAGGGTAGTGTAGATACCATTCTAATAGGTGATACTGGGGGTAGAATGTTTGGGGCTAATCGGGTAAAGAACATGAGCAAAGCCAAACAGCAAAAAATTAAGATGTTTGTACACCAATGCGAGAAGGCTAGGTAACAAAATGGAGGAACTAGAGTTACTGGTGCAGGAAGTGAAACCAGATATTGTAGGGATAACAGAAACATAGTGGAATAGTAGTCATGACTGGAGTACAGGTGTTGAAGGGTATGTGCTGTTTAGGAAAGACAGAAATAAAGGCAAAGGTGGTGGAGTAGCATTGTATATCAATGATGAGGTAGACTGTAAAGAAATAAGAAGGGATGGAATGGATAAGACAGAGTCTATCTGGGCAAAAATCACATTGGGGAAGAAAGCTACTAGAGCCTCCCCTGGGATAGTGCTTGGGGTGTGCTATAGACCACCGGGATCTGATTTGGATATGGATAGAGACCTTTTTAATGTTTTTAATGAAGTAAATACTAATGGGAATTGTGTGATCATGGGAGACTTTAACTTCCCAGATATAGACTGGAAGACAAGTGTTAGTAATAATAATAGGGCTCAGATTTTCCTGGATGCAATAGCTGATGGATTCCTTCACCAAGTAGTTGCTGAACCAACAGGAGGGGATGGCATTTTAGATTTGATTTTGGTGAGTAGTGAGGACCTCATAGAAATGGTTGTAGGGGACAACATTGGTTCGAGTGATTATGAGTTAATTCAGTTCAAACTAAGTGGAAGGATAAATAAAAATAGATCTGTGACTAGGTTTTTGATTTCAAAAGGGCTAACTTTAAAAAAATAAGTAAATTAGTTAGGGAAGTGGATTGGACTGAAGAACTTGTGAATCTAAAGGTGGAGGGGGGCCTGGAATTACTTCAAGTCAAAGTTGCGGAAACTATCAGAAGCCTGCATCCCAAGAAAGGGGGAAAAAATCATAGGCAGGAATTGTAGACAAAGCTGGATGAGCAAGCATCTCAGAGAGGTGATTAAGAAAAAGCAGAAAGCCTACAAGGAATGGAAGATGGGAGTCATCAACAAGGAAAGCTATCTTATTGAGGTCAGAACATGTAGGGATAAAGTGAGAAGGGCCAAAAGCCATGTAGAGTTGGATCTTGCAAAGGGAATTAAAATCAATAGTAAAAGGTTCTATAGCCATATAAATAAGAAGAAGACAAAGAAAGAAGAAGTGGGACCGCTAAACACTGAGGATGGAGTGGAGATTAAGGATAATCTAGGCATGGCCCAATATCTAAACAAATACTTTGCCTCAGTCTTTAATGAGGCTAATGAGGAGCTTAGGAATAATGGAAGGATGACAAATGGAATGAGGATATGGAGGTAGATATTACCACATCCGAGGTAGAAGCCAAACTCAAACAGCTTAATGGGACTAAATGGGGGGGCCCAGATAATCTTCATCCAAGAATATTAAAGGAAATGGCACATGAAATTGCAAGCCCATTAGCAAGAATTTTTAATGAATCTTTCAACTCAGGGGTTGAGAATTGCTAACATAGTTCCTATTTTTAAGAAAGGGGGAAAAAATTGATCCGCGCAACTACAGGCCTGTTAGTTTGACGTCTGTAGTATGCAAGGTCTTGGAAAAAAATTGAAGGAGAAAGTCGTTAAGGACATTGAGGTCAATGGTAATTGGGACAAAATACAACATGATTTTACAAAAGGTAGATTGTGCCAGACCCACCTGATCTCCTTCTTTGAGAAGGTAACAGATTTTTTAGACAAAGGAAATACAGTGGATCTAAATTACCTCGATTTCAGTAAGGCATTCGATACGGTTCCACATGGGGAATTATTAGCTAAATTGGAAAAGATGGGGATCAATATGAAAATTGAAAGGTGGATAAGGAACTGGTTAAAGGGGAGATGACAATGGGTCGTACTGAAAGGTGAAGTGTCAGGCTGGAGGGAGGTTACTAGTGGAGTTCCTCAGGGATCGGTTTTGGGACCAACCTTGGCACAAAAAGTGAAATGTGCTAATAAATGTGGATGACACAATGCTGGGAGGTATAGTCAATACAGAGAAGGACCGAGATATCCTACAGGAAGATCTGGATGACCTTGTAAACTGGAGTAATGGTAATAGGATGAAATTTAATAGTGAAAAGTGCAAGGAGATGCATTTAGGGATTAATAACAAGAATTTTTGTTATAAACTGGGGATACCTCAGTTGGAAGTAACAGAGGAGGAGAAGGGCCTTGGTTGATTGCAGGACGACTATGAGCTGCCAATGTGATATGGCCGTGAAAAAAGCTAATGAGGTCTTGGGATGCATCAGGTGAGGTATTTCCAGTAAAGATAAGGAGGTGTTACTACCGTTATACATGGCACTGGTGATACCTGATCTGGAATACTGTGTGCAGTTCTGGTTTCCCATGTTTAAAACGGATGAATTCAAACTGGAACAGGTACAGAGAAGGGCTACTAGGATGATTCGAGGAATGGAAAACCTGTCTTATGAAAGCAAAAAGAACAGGAGTACTTGTGGCACCTTAGAGACTAACAAATTTATTAGAGCATAAGCTTTCGTGGACTACAGCCCACTTCTTCGGATGCATATAGAATGGAACATATATTGAGGAGATATATATACACACATACAGAGAGCATAAACAGGTGGGAGTTGTCTTACCAACTCTGAGAGGCCAATTAATTAAGAGAAAAAAAACTTTTGAAGTGATATTCAAGCTAGCCCAGTACAGACAGTTTGATAATAAGTGTGAGAATACTTACAAGGGGAGATAGAGTCAATGTTTGTAATGGCTCAGCCATTCCCAGTCCTTATTCAAACCGGAGTTGATTGTGTCTAGTTTGCATATCAATTCTAGCTCTGCAGTCTCTCTTTGGAGTCTGTTTTTGAAGTTTTTCTGTTGTAATATAGCCACCCGCAGGTCTGTCACTGAATGACCAGACAGGTTAAAGTGTTCTCCCACTGGTTTTTGAGTATTTTGATTCCTGATGTCAGATTTGTGTCCATTAATTCTTTTGCGTAGAGACTGTCCGGTTTGGCCAATGTACATGACAGAGGGGCATTGCTGGCACAGGAACAAATCCGTACAGACACATGCCTAGAACCCCGACCAGGGGTATTCTATTTGCTACCCAAGATCCATAAACCTGGATATCCTGCACGCCCCATCATCTCAGGCATTGGCACCCTAACATCAGGCTTGTCTGGTTATGTAGACTCTGTCCTCAGACCCTACGCTACCAGCACTCCCAGCTATCTTCGAGACACCACTGACTTCCTGAGGAAACTACAATCCATCGGTGATCTTCCAGAAAACACCATCCTGGCCACTATGGACGTAGAAGCCCTCTACACCAATATTCCACACAAAGATGGACTACAAGCTATCAGGAACAGTATCCCTGATAATGTCACAGCTAACCTGGTGGCTGAACTTTGTGATTTTGTCCTCACCCACAACTATTTCACATTTGGGGACAATATATACCTTCAAGTCAGCGGCACTGCTATGGGTACCCGCATGGCCCCACAATATGCCAACATTTTTATGGGTGACTTAGGACAACACTTCCTTAGCTCTCGTCCCCTAACGCCCCTACTCTACTTGCGCTACATTGATGACATCTTCATCATCTGGACCCATGGAAAAGAAGCCCTTGAGGAATTTCACCATGATTTCAATAATTTCCATCCCACCATCAACCTCAGCCTAGATCAATCCACACAAGCGGTCCATTTCCTGGACACTACTGTGCTAATAAGCGATGGTCACATCAATACCACCCTATACCGGAAACCAACTGACCGCTACACTTACCTACATGCCTCCAGCTTCCATCCAGGACACACCACACGATCCATTGTCTACAGCCAAGCTCTAAGATATAACCGCATTTGCTCCAATCCCTCGGATAGAGACAAGCACCTACAAGATCTCTATCAAGCATTCTTAAAACTACAATACCCACCTGCTGAAGTGAAAAAACAGATTGACAGAGCCAGACGAGTACCCAGAAGTCACCTCCTACAAGACAGGCCCAACAAAGAAAATAACAGAACACCACTAGCTGTCACCTTCAGCCCCCAACTAAAACCTCTCCAGCGCATCATCAGAGATCTACAACCTATCCTGAAAGATGATCCTTTACTCTCACAGATCTTGGGAGACAGACCTGTCCTCGCTTACAGACAACCCCCCAACCTAAAGCAAATACTCACCAGCGACCACACATCACTGAACAAAACCACTAACCCAGGAACCTATCCTTGTAACAAACCCCGATGCCAACTCTGTCCACATATCTATTCAAGTGACATCATCATAGGACCTAATCACATCAGCCATACCATCAGGGGCTCGTTCACCTGCACATCTACCAATGTGATATATGCCATCATGTGCGAGCAATGCCCCTCTGCCATGTACATTGGCCAAACCGGACAGTCTCTACGCAAAAGAATTAATGGACACAAATCTGACATCAGGAATCAAAATACTCAAAAACCAGTGGGAGAACACTTTAACCTGTCTGGTCATTCAGTGACAGACCTGCGGGTGGCTATATTACAACAGAAAAACTTCAAAAACAGACTCCAACGAGAGACTGCTGAGCTGGAATTGATATGCAAACTAGACACAATCAACTCCGGTATGAATAAGGACTGGGAATGGCTGAGCTATTACAAACATTGACTCTATCTCCCCTTGTAAGTATTCTCACACTTATTATCAAACTGTCTGTACTGGGCTAGCTTGAATATCACTTCAAAAGTTTTTTTTCTCTTAATTAATTGGCCTCTCAGAGTTGGTAAGACAACTCCCACCTGTTTATGCTCTCTGTATGTGTGTATATATATCTCCTCAATATATGTTCCATTCTATATGCATCCGAAGAAGTGGGCTGTTGTCCACGAAAGCTTATGCTCTAATAAATTTGTTAGTCTCTAAAGTGCCACAAGTACTCCTGTTCTTCTTTTTGCGGATACAGACTAACACGGCTGTTACTCTGAAACCTGTCTTATGAAAGGAGACTCAAAGAGCTTGGCTTGTTTAGCCTAACCAAAAGAAGGCTGAGGGGAGATATGATTGCTCTCTATAAATATATTAGAGGAATAAATACCAGGAAGGGAGAGGAATTATTTAAGCTCAGTACCAATGTGGACACAAGAATAAATGGATATAAACTGGCCATTAGGAAGTTTAGACTTGAAATTAGATGACGGTTTCTAACCATCAGAGGAGTGAAGTTCTGGAACAGCCTTCCAAGGAGAGCAGTGGGGACAAAAGACATATCAAGACTAAGCTTGATAAATTTATGGAGGGGATGGTATGATGGGATAGCCTAATTTTGGCAATTTATTGATCTGTCACTATTAGCGGTAAATATGCCCAATGGCCTGTGATGGGATGTTAGATGAGGTGGGATCTGAGTTAATACAGAGAATTCTTTCCTGGGTGGCTGGATGGTGAGTCTTGCCCACATGCTCAGGGTTTAGCTGATTGCCATATTTGGGGTTGGGAAGGAATTTTCCTCCAGGGCAGATTGGCAGAGGCCCTGGGTTTTTTTTGCCTTCCTCTGCAGCATGGGGCATGGGTCACTTGCTGGAGGATTCTCTGCACCTTGAAGTCTTTAAACCACGATTTGAGGACTTCAATAGCTCAGACATAGGTTAGGGGTTTGATATATTATGGCCTGCATTGTGCAGGAGGTCAGATTAGACGATCATAATGGTTCCTCCTGACCTTAAAGTCTATAATTCTATGATTCTGGCTGAAGAGAAATGTAATAAAAAACATTCTTCCCTACCTTGAATCTGCAAAGAGAATTCTTTTATACAGCTCACTATCTTTTCATAAAGTTTGAACTACTAAAGATCCAAAAATAAATTTAAAAAAAGTTATCTTCTCAGATGGGTAGGCTGTGGAGCAAAAGCCAATCACTGTGGTATTTTGGACTTTCATCAATTACACAAAAGGTTGGAACTGAGCACTGATTGATGGGTTAAGCTCATGGAGAATGCAATAAGGATGCTGAAGGAAGACAAAATGAAACTTAAGCAAAGTGTTTGTAAACTTTTTTGAAAATAACTGGTAAAAATCCCATTGATTTCAATAGCAGAAGGATCAAGCCCTAAAATTTCCCTTTTGCCATGATAGTGCCTTAATGTACTGTATGTATTTTAATTTAGTCATAAACTAGCAATATTAGTAATTATGGGGCAGATCTTCAGCTGGTATAAATCAGTGTAAGAAAAGATCTGATTTAGGGGAAAACAATTTGCATCAGATGACAATCTGGCTAGAAGTCACTTGCCTCCATCTTCAGAAGGGCTGTATCATATATTCTGCTCATTAATAAAGCTGAAAAGCAATTGCTATTTAAAAGATACCTTTTTGTCCTCTGTGTCTTAGCATCCATTAAGCATGCTATTTATCTTGTACAGATAAAGTGTCCTAGAGACAGTGTCAAATTCTGCAGTTATTTATGTCCCGAGCAATTCAACAAATTACAGTTGGCTGTAAATCAGCATAGATTTTGCCCTACATACTCTAGGCCAGTTCTGCTCCTTTGCCATTTAAAATTGTGTACATATCAAGCTTACGTATTTGATTCAAACATGGAAACAGAATCATTCTATTAAATTTCATATGAGTCTAATATTTTGGGACTTCTTTTCACTAGATAAAGTCACAGAGGAGATTGCAAATACTCCAATACATCTTGATTAATGGTATTCCAGCCTGCATGTGTCCATAGGTAGCATAGGTATTTATTTTGCTACTCTTTCATTTACTATATGCTGGGTTGTTTCACAGTCTCCCTCAATAGTTGAATGCTCTTGTCCAAAATATATAAAATCCACTTTCAGAAACTTCAACAGGAGCACAGTGGCAGGGAAATTAATTTTTTTGGCTTCTCATTGTCGTAATATATTACCCAATTTTAAATACATGGTAATTCCTTAATTAAAATATGCTAAGTGAATGAGATTTGTTCTCAGTTTTAGTATCATGTGAGTCTAAATAGATACATCATCATTGATTAGTATTTCAGTAGCAATTAGGCAGTCCAAAAGAGATCAGGGTCCTGTTATGTTAAGTGCTGTACATCCTCATAGTAAGAGAGAGCCCTTGCCCCCCAAAAAGCTTAAATCTAAAAAGACAAGAAAAACAAGGGATGGGCAACTCAACTTTAGCAAAATTCCCATTGATCTCAGTGCAGCCAGGATTTTTTCCCAGTGAATTTAGTGATTTAACCAAGGCCACACAGAATAAGTTTGACTCAACCACAAAACTACTCTTCCTTATGGAACGGGCTCAGGGTCTATTGGAACAGAATGGTATTCGTGTACAGTAGAGATTCTGCCTTTTGGGAATGACTCTGATTGTTTTGGCCAGTAGTTTTCAAAACCAGAGATCCAAAGAATCCTTCTCAGGCCTCTTCAGAATTAAAGCCCTGATTCAGAAGTCCATCCCTATTTATCAGAGCATTTAAGCACATACTTAATTTTAAATACATGTTAAATGCACTAAGGGATGGATTTAAGCATGTGTTTAAATGCTATGCTGATCTGGGACCCAAGTGTTGTGAGAGCCCAGCAGTGAAGAATCCAAGCACTCTCTTTCTTAAGAAATGCTCTACAGCAGTGTTTCCCAAACTTGGGACGCCACTTGTGTAGGGAAAGCCCCTGGTGGGCCGGGCCGGTTTGTGTACCTTCCGCATCCGCAGGTCCGGCGGATCATGACTCCCACTGGCCACGGTTCACCGCTCCAGGCCAATGGGAGCTGCTGGAAGTGGCACCAGCTGAGGGACATGCTGGCCGCATCTTCCAGCATCCCCTGTCCCCCCAGGTTAATTGATATATTTTTCACACACATATAATATTTATTTTTCTCAACCACTTTCAGATCACCTAGGTATCCTTACTGCCAGCTACTTGAGTATAACACAAACAAGCTCCCACAGCATCCAAAGAACAATCATAGAATCACAGAATATTAGGGTTGGAAGAGACCTCAGGAGGTCATCTAGTCCAACCCCCTGCTCAAAGCAGGACCAACACCAACTAAATCATCCCAGCCAAGGCTTTGTCAAGCCAGGCCCTAAAAACCTCTAAGGATGGAGATTCCACCACCTCCCTAGGTAACCCATTCCATAGTCTAACCTCATAGTGCAGTTAATACTGCTCATTAAAATAGGCAAATGTGTTTTTCTACTACCAGCAGTAATTATGTATTGAAATGTTCCATCCAAATCAAGTAGCAGGGCACATGTTGTTATGACAGCTAAATTTACAGCAGAAGATCATAATCAAGAGAATGGAAGGGACAAAATAAAGCATACTGTCACTTTGATTACGCAGTAGTTAGTCACATTCTGGGCTTCTATTATCTATCTGAAGAGCAGATTTAAAAGGTGCTAAAGAGAGACTAAATTTAAACAAGAATATTTCTAATCTAACTTTGGGTAAAAATATGAGTGGAGTGGCACCTGGTGGACTTTAGACAGCCCAGGGGCCTGTCTAAAGTTACAGCATCTTCCCTAGGCTGTACCACTCCTGCCAGGTCCTGACCTGGCACATTCCTCCCTCCACTGGCAGGACTCCTACTGCAGAGCTTGCAAGGAGGAATGGGAGACGGGGTCCTTAGAAAGCAGTCCATGAGTGGGAATCCTCCCCATCAGTAGTCTGGGTGAATAGAGCCCCTATATACCAGTCTGTCCTTTTTACCTCTCTCTCTCTCTCGCTCTCTCTCTCTCTTTCTCACACACACACACACACACACACACACACACACACACACACTAAATTAAGAGTAACCACTCCAGAAAGAGGCACGGCTCATTGAAAACCATTGCTCAATGGACAGCAGCAATAAAAAAAAAAGTGAAATAAAATGTAGAGGGCATAAAAATGGACTAGAAAACAATACTGAGAATATTATATATATATATACTGATGGTATACCTTCACCTTTCACACTGCTCGTGTCTCTAAAATATTATACAACAAAAATAGAAGTCTAGAGGCAGGTGGTGAAATTAATTGTAGGCATGTTAAGACTTCTACATTAAGAGCTAGATACACAATGGGACTTAGGTGCCTACCTGCCACTTTAGGTGCCTAAATCCAACATTTCAGTGTCACTGACATTCACAAGTCCCCCCACTCAGCTGCCATCCAATTCATTTGGCACCTAAATTGCCTCAGTAAAAGTTCCTCCTAGATGTCTGGGTATGTGCATTACAGCTTCATTCTAGGCATCAGAATGCCTAAGCTCCACAAAAGCAGAAGTTAGGCAGAGAAACACCTATCTTACCTGTAGGGCCCAATCTGGAAGCCATGTCTGACGTTGTCTAGCAGATTGGGTCCCATTCAAAATATGCCTGGAAGAGGCACTGCCTACCTTCAAGCTCAGAGGTTAGAGCACTCAGGGTATGGGAGACCCAGGTTTAAGTCCCCCTCCACCTGATGGGGAGAAAGATTTGAACAGGGGTCTCCTACTTCTCACAGGAGTGCTGTAGATTATGAGATATCATGAGTCTGAAGCTTCCTCAATATCCTCCATTGAAGTTGTTCCACTTTGGATAACTAATTAGAGAGTTATTGCAGCAGGGAAATAGGAACCTGAATCTCCCACCACCAGGCTACAAAGTAATCCTTCTTCTCTCTAGACCAATGGACTATTTCAGTATTTATACCTGGTAAAACCACTTCAACAGGAGAGACTGAGGGGGGCCCTTATCAGAATATCTCATAGCCCAGTGGTCAGGGCATCCATCTGGGAGGTGAGAGACCCATTCTTAGGCACCTGTCTCACCCCAGGCATTATATAGGGAGCCTCGACAGCAAACCTGGGCTTTGTGGATCTCAGAGTGATTTTCTAGGTGCCTAAAAGTTAAGTGTGATGATGCTGAGTATCTCGATGCCTGAGTTCCTTTGTGAATCTAGCCTGAAGAATAGGACCATACAGAAATAAAATGAATGAGAGGGAGTGTGATTAAAATTATAAAATAGTGAATGATACATAGAAGATAAATTCGACAGCCTTATTTACTGTTACTCATAATGGAGAAATGAGCAGACTTTCATTGAAAATGAAAGGTAATTTCTTTGCATCGGTCTGAAATGCTTTTTAAACAATTTGTTAACCTGTGGAACTCATAGCTCCATGATAACTGAGGTAAAGAGATTAGTAAAATTATAAAAAGGATTAGGTAACATTTTCGGAAGCACCTAAGTCCCATTTACAAAAGTGACCTTGGCACTTAAGCGTCTCTCTTAAGCACTTCTAAAAATTTTAACCTAAAATCTTTATATGGATAATGAGAACATCTGCATTCACAATAGCTCATGTAGAAATGTATAATGGATGAAAACCCTGATGTTTCATGGTATCAAACCACCCTAAACTGAGCATCTTGTTCCAATATTGCCCATTTTAAGGTTTCTTAAACTTTCTTCTGACGTATCAAACCCTTGTCGGAGACAATTTAATGAAGCCTATGGACCAAATGTTATAGCACTTCCTATCTTGCTAAGAAACACAGGATATAGTATGTTATATGTAGTCATTCTTAGACCTACCATCCCCTAAAGCAGTAGTCAACCAGCATCAGGCAACCAGTTATTCATAGATCCATAGAATTTAAAGCCACAAGGGACCACTAGATCTTCTAGTTAGCCTCCTGTATATCACAGGCCATTAAACTTCTCCCAGTTACCCCGGTATTGAGCCTAATAACTTGGTTAAAACATTTCTTCCAGAAAAGCATCCAGTCTTGATTTGAAGACCCCCGTACTTAGTACCCAGTATTTTCTCCTTGTGAAGGTATTTATACACTATAACTTAGTCATCTCAATCTTCTTTTTGACATACTAAACAGACTAAGCTCTTTAAGTTTCTTACTGTAAAGCATTTTCACTTGCCCTCAAAACATTTTTGTGGCTCTTTTCTGCACCCATGTCCAATTTTTCTACTTCCTTTTAAAAATGTAGAGACACCAGAACTGCACCCAGTTTTCCAGTATTGGTCTCACCAATATTGTATTCTGAGGTAAAATCACCGCTGTACCCTTCTCCCTACTCCGCTGTTTAAGCATCCAAGGATCACATTAGCCTTTTTTTGCTTTTCCACTATGGGTATGTCTACATTGCATTAGACTCTCGCAGCTGGTCTATTCCAACTAACTCAGGCTTGAGGGCTCAGTCTAAGGGGCTGCTTAATTGTGGTATAGACATTCGGGCTCGGACTGGAGCCCAGGCTCTAGAACCTGCAAGGCAGAGGGTCCCAGAGCTCAGGCTGCAGCCCGAGCCCAGAAGTCTACACTGTAATTAAACAGCCCCGCGAGCCTGAGTCAGCTGTCACAGGCCACCATGGGTTTTTAATTGCCACGTAGACATGTCCTATGACACTTAAATCCTTTTCAATCACTGTTTTCCAGAATAAAGTCACACATACTATATATATAGCCTGTGTTCCTTGTTACTACAGGTAAAGCTTTAGATTTGGCTGTATTAAAAATCATTTTGTTTGAATGATCCAGATCGCTTTGTTTGACTGACCTGTCCTGATCATTATTTACCATTCTGCCAAACTTTGCGTTACCAGCACATCTTATCTGCAGTGATTTTGTGCTTATATCCAGACCATTGATTGAAGTATTGAATAGCCTCAGGCCTAATATTGATCCCGGGGAAACCCCATTAGAAGCAACCCTAGTTGATAAAGATTTGTCTTTAAAACCTCAGTTAGCCAGCTCTTAAGCAATTTAACATGTGCTTCATTCATATAAAGCAAAAGTGTTACTTTTTGGAGATGCATAAACATTTTGATTTCCTGACTGATTAGATGGTTATGAATAGGTCTGGGAGCAGCAAATGATGGTTACCCTCAAGCAATAAATATTTAATTTTTGACCCTAATGAGTCCAACCAAGGATTCAAAATTAAAATTACATTTTGGCAAACGCTAACATTTTGTCTTGTCCTGGCTTTGCCCATTTTAAAAATTGGAATTTCAAAGGATTAAGCATCTCAGAGGCAGAATATAGTACTGTGTAAGAGTTCCTATAAATGTTTTTAAATTAAAGCCATTTGTCATGGAGAGTAATTCTTAACTGATTGGTTGAACTCCCAAGATATTAATTGCATGGCTCTAGTTCAGACATCAACTGACAATAGTTTGATTAGTTTTTTGAGAAACACAGTAATTTTATACAGTATATTAAATCAATTGTTTCATTCCAAGGAGGAACAAAGTGTCATAAAGAAACAATCAGGCTTTAAATGGTGAAATGAATTGATCAAGAATGTATTTGACCACAAAACTTCATTCTTCAAAATATATTGAAAATATGCTGACAGTGGGCTAAATAATTAATTATAGTTTTAGTGTTATGAACTCAGTTTTGATTTGGGAAGGATTTAGATGTATTTAAGTTCCTTAAAATTTTACATTTTTTTAATAGGATGAAGCAGTTTATTGTGGATAAATAGCTTATGTTTTCTCAGGATTACACGTAACATATTTGAAATAATGTGATTTATTTGAGCTTAACGGAACTGTTTTAGTTTTATAAGAAGGGGTGGTACATAATATTTGATAGCCTCAAAAATACGTCAATCCTAAAAAAAGACAATTATACTTTAAGGTATTGTTCCCAGATCTCTCGAGATTCAGCTGTCAGTGGATACATATTAGACTTGGCCCATGTCTACACTACAGAATTTTCCTGACAAAAGGCAGCTTTGGTCAACAAAACAGTGAATGCGTATACACTGTAATGCGACTTTTGGTGGCAAAAATGCCCTGTTTTGGTGACAATAAAACCACCTCGACGAGAGACAAGGCTTTTTGCGCAAAATTACAGCTCTTATTCTGGTGTCCTTGCACCCTAATTCTGGGGCAAGCTCCATACACAGTTCCAGGAAGGTGGCTCTCTGCATCCGAAAGTTCTGTAGCCACTGCTTGTCATCTCACACCTGCATGACGATACGAACCCCCATTCAGTGCTTATTTCCCAAGCCCAAAAGTGACAGTCCACCATCTGCAGCTGTTCTGTGAATGCCAAAAGCAATCTAAAGTTGCTCCTATCCATATCACACTGAATGTCAGGCAACTGGAAATCTTCTTCAGTTAGGAACTTCATGATTAACTTCACTGCCATCCACAATGTCTTCAGGACAGTTATCAGAGCATAGGAGAGCAGTGTGGGATCCATCTCTTCTAACAAAGATGCCGGGGTGCAGAGCGAACAAGAGCTGTTGAAATGTGCCATGACAGAAAGCCGGAAGCCCATGAAATGCTGGGAAAGAAAACAATGCATCATGGGACATTGAGCCCGGTCCTGAGATACCCCGCAATCTGCTCCGCCTTCCCACAAGATCTAGTGGTGTCAAGGCAGAAGGTGTCAAGCTGGACTGTGGAATAGGTACCCACAGTGCATTGCTCACACTGTTGATGATATTGCCCCAACTGTGGATGTGCTCTGCCAAAAGCGGGAGCGAACATGCAATACTGATTTTTATTATAGCCTTTTTTGAGTGTTGACATGACTTTTGTTGACAAAACTCTCTAGTGTAGACAAGGCCTAATTTACTCAGTGTGGGGTAAGATTCTGTATTTAGTAGTGCTGGACTTCTCTGGGGGGCTTTAGAAGTCCCTGGAATAATTTAGACAGCCCTGGGGGCCTGACTAAATTACAGCAGCCTCCCCAGGCATTTAACGTATGGGCTACAGCACTGCCTAGAATCTCCACAGGCTGTGTGTTGCAGCCCTGCCCTCTAAACATCCCTCCTACCCCTAGCCCTGACCATTCGTGCTTCCGTCTTCAGGGCCCTGCAAGGAAGTTGTTGGAAGGCAGCCTTACAGTTGTCCTCTGCAGCACCTGTGCAGGGAATCCTTCCTATATGGAACCACGGTTTTTAGAGCCCCTTTAAGCCACTCTGGTCCTTTTATCTGCCATGAACTGGCCAGAATGGGAGTGAGGATCTCACTTGTGGTACTGATTCTGAACAATCATTAGTGACATTTATGTTCTACTTAAAAATCTTGTATTGGAGCTGTGGTTGAATTTGGTACCTTTGGATCAAATTCTCCATGTTAGACCTAGTGTGTGTTTGAAAATCTTTCCATAAGTCTGGCTTTGGTTTACAGTAGTACTAAAAACTGATGCACACATTAAAAAAACCCTCAAACAATGAACAATTAAAATGCCTATTATCTATAATTGTAGACTATAGCCTACCACAGTTTGTTATCTACAAGCTACTCACCTAGATAATTTTTAGCATTCACAACGTTTCTAAACACTTTTTTCTAGGCGAGGAGACATTTAAATTAATTAAGACAATGGAGGCAAGGAATTAGAACTTTAAATTTTCAGGCCAAATTCAACTTTAATGCAACTCCACTGGAATCACTGGCATTTCACCCAATTGCACCAGGGATGAATTTGTCTCTGAGTCTCTTGAGTAAATGCTTTGTATAATTTATAAATATTTTTCCATAAGAATTTTGCTCCTTTGTCCCGAGTAAGGATTTGGATAGAAAGAACCCATCCAAATGGATCGCTTAACTCAGTTTTCTTTTTCTGCACTGGAGCACGTATGACTCCATTTTAAAAAAATGTATACAGTGTCCTTGTTTGTTAAAATGCCCTTTGCGATAACCCTTAGCACTCTGACTAAATTACACTATGCACCCATTTTGTTCATGCTTCAAATTCTAATGTCCCTCAGTAAAGGCTCTGTGTATGTGTAGTGAGTAGACCAGGTTGGAAATTTTTCATCAGAATGATTTTCTGAGGAAAAGTTCCCTTTAAGCAATAACACATTTTTCACATTAAAAGATTTAGATGTGCCTCCCCCTACCCCTCCCAAATTGATTTTTCTTTGGAAAAGAGTTAAATGATTACTCCCCAGCTGCCTGCCTGAAGGCTCTTGTCAATTGGCTATAGGAAGAAAGCCAAAACTGGCAAAAACTTTCCAGAGAGGCAGAGAGCTAGGTGCTCAGACCTTTTGTATTCCCTGAACTCTACAACTGGAGAGACCACACACACCAACTCTCTGCTTCTCCAGCCTGGTGTAGAGGTGGAGGCCTAAAAGTCAACCTCTGTGCCTCTTTGGCAGCTGGGCTGGAAGACTCTTGTCAACTTCTCTTGCAGGCAGAAATTGCAATGAAAAAGAACTGATTGGGTTGTTCCCAAAACAGAATTGTTCTTGAAATTCATTCCTACAAAATATGTGTTTTTAACATTGTGTTCTGGCTCAGGATTTAAAAAAAAAAAAAAAAAAACTACACAGAAATATTTCTAGTTTCCATCCAGCTCTTGTAGTGAGGTACAAAGATTTCATCAGGATGATTTCAGGATGGTTGTATTAGTCACAAGAGCTGAAACCCATGAATCAATTATTTAGAACCATAATTGTTAAGGTGAGGAGGATCTAGTGTCCCCAGTCTCTGTTAAGCTAACATTGGGCTTGCTGTGTCCTCTGGGGCTCCTGGACCAATGTTCTCATTTTTAGAACATGATACTCTAGAATTGATATTTTAACCTTGCTCTGGCATTTATACCAGTACAAAGCAGGTGTCAAATGTACCAGCTATATGCATCCGAAGAAGTGGGCTGTAGTCCACGAAAGCTTATGCTCTGATAAATTTGTTAGTCTCTAAGGTGCCACAAGTACTCCTGTTCTTCTTTTTGCGGATACAGACTAACACGGCTGTTACTCTGAAACCTGTCATTGGTGCGAGTGAGTGGAGAATTCTGATTAGGCAGTGCTTAACCTCAGTGCAGATACAAGTGAGTGCAGGGGTCTCCTTGACCTGATATAGTTGCAGGACCAGGCTGTAAGTGGTTTTCAGTGTCAGTGAGATTTTTGTGAAGTCATATAAATGCTAGTCAGTCCAATTCCCTAAAACACTTTGCACAACTAGAGCTCAAAATAAGGCTACTGAGTATCTTCAGCTGGCTTTGAAAACAATTGTAACCACATTTCTTTACTGGAATGTGTCATTTCTGTTAATGAACTTTCATTGAGACTGAACATTCAGCTGTGTAACATGGAATGCATGGTGCTGTGTTACGAAGAAATGCTGTTATTCAGAATGTCAAGTGTTTCAAGATGAATAATGTGAAATGTACATTTCAAATAAATTGCTTTCTGTTTCATAAATAAAAATGATAACTCAATGTGTCAAATACAGATGACTTAATCAAGAGCATAAGGATTTTGAAAGTTAACTTTAATAGTGCATCATTTATTCCCCATCCTAATCTCTTTTTTGTGGCCCTCCACGTAATATTCTCCTCTGTCCCTAATCTCTGAGATCCACAGGATCCTGTTATTGGCTGCTTCCTTTAGGACTCTAACCTTTCCCTCCTGCCTGGCATGTTGACTCTTCTGCAGATTCATGGAACTGCCCTTTCCTTCCCCAGCTGTTCAGCTGCTCCTTGGGGACCAATTTACCACTGCTTGCACATTATGTAGTTATTTACACCCAAACAAATTAGAATGGTAGCATTTTGCACCATGCTGCAATGGTGTAAATTGCTACACAAGGAGCAGGGCAGTGGTTAGTCAGGCTTATGGTACATAGGTCTCTACTCTGCTCCTTAAGGTTATTTCTCTCCTTCTCAGGTCTCCCTCCCTGCAAGGGGAGTCAGACTTCATTTTGTAAACACTATTGGTGGAATCTTTTTTTTTTTTTTTTCATGTGACCTGAAAAGTTCATGTGTTTCATTTTTTTTTAATTGGAAAAACACAGGGCCAGATACTTAGCTGGTGTAAATCAGCGTAGCTCCAGTGACTCCAATGGAGATACACCCGTTTATAGCAGCTGGGAGCATTTATCAGCGTTGGAATGAATGTTTTAATAGAAAATGCATGATGAACGAAATGAGCCAGGAAGAGAGTGCTCAACTGTGCTGTGGATGCTGAAGAGTGGTGGAAGGAGAATGAATGAAACTTCCTTTAAAATGGTTGATAATGTGGTCAAGCTGAAATTAATTTTACACTTTGAATATTCAGCTTTTATTTATAATACTCACTGAAAACCAAGTCACGTGTAGCCATGACACCCCTCTGATTTTTTGTGCAGACAGAACTGTGTGTGTGTGAGTGAAAGGCCCAAGTAGCAGCATGCTTGACCATTCTTCAGACTATGCATAAGCCCCTCTTCGTAAATGCTCTTGGGTGAGTGCTTTGCAGGTTGTGGGGAGTGACTGGGTGGTGTTAAGGCAGAGCTGGCCAATCTATACAGCCTCAACCTGCATGAAGCATCACCAAAAGATGTTTAAAAACTTGTTCCTGAGACCAAGTAGCAGTAAATATTTAATACAGTTCCCAAACACAATTGGAGAATCAAGACAAAGCCAAGCGTGAATGTATTAATCAGCAGTACTACAGTACCTGTGATGTCTTAGTACTTAATAGGCTAGGACTATAACAGCGTTTAAAAGAGAACTGGATACATTCATGGTGGTTAAGTCCATTAATGGCTATTAGCCAGGATGGGTAAGGAATGGTGTCCCTAGCCTCTGTTTGTCAGAGGATGGAGATGGATGGCAGGAGAGAGATCACTTGATCATTGTCTGTTAGGTTTACTCCCTCCGGGACACCTGGCATTGGCCACTATTGGTAGACAGGATACTGGGCTAGATGGACCTTTGGTCTGACCCGGTACGGCCATTCTTATGTTCTTATGTAATACACTGATATTCTACACTTGTACTTTTCATACAAGTACCTCAACTGGTACTACAAACATTAGTGCATTCTAATTTCCAACACCCTGTTAGATAGAATGTATTTATTACCTTCATTGTATAGCTATTAAGAGGAAATGCAGAGGGGTTAACCCATGGCTTTCTCAAGTTCTCACAGCAAGTCAACTTCAGAGTTGGGAATAGAACTCAGGAGTCCTGACAGCCATTTCTGAGCCTTAAGTATTGAATAATATCGCCTGTTTATTTACTTTTGTGGGGCATCCCTTCTGAAAGGTGGGCTCTTGATAATGAACAGATTGACATGTGATAAACTGGAGTCATATTAAGCAAAGAAGTCTAAATCATAATTGCTCTCTACTGTTTCCCATGAGATGAGATACCCAAGAGTAGGCAGCAATACAAAGACACCCGGTAAAGTAAATCACAGATTTGTATCTGGTAGGAGACAGTGTTCAGATTTGATTCAACCTAAGGCTTCTTTTTTCTAAGTACAAATGTTAAGTGGTTAGTAAAACAAGCTCCTGTCTGAAATCAGTAATGCATTTTCTACTCCATGATTTGTTACTCTCCTTGGGTAATCAAATTTACTAGATTCCCAGGAATATTTAAGTATTGAGCTATTATTATTTTAAAATACTGTATGTAATACAGTTTACCATCGAGAACCATGTCATATTGCCATTTATTACCCAAAGTAACACAATGAGACACAGATTTTGGCTTGGCATATCACACAATATAACATAGATGGAAAATGAGGAAAGACCATTTTCTGAAACAACACATTAAAGAGAGTAGAAATTTCTAGCTGAATAAAAACCAAAGCCTGTTGTAAAGCTTTTGTTACATGTGAAGATTCAGGACAGACTAGAAATGCATTGGCTATTAATAGGCTGGGAATAAAAATGCTCTCAATGTGCACAGGTCAATAGGTCTGTATTCCATTGTTTGTAGACACACGTTTTGCTGAGCAGGCAGATATATAAAAAATTACACCTGCTAATATCTGGTTTACTGCTAGTCATTTTAATCACTTTTCATCCAATAGATAAACCATATCCTAACCTGTACTTAGAAGAACAGGAGTACTTGTGGCACCTTAGAGACTAACAAATTTATTAGAGCATAAGCTTTCGTGGACTACAGCCCACTTCTTCGGATGCATATAGAATGGAACATATAATGAGGAGATATATATACACACATACAGAGAGCATAAACAGGTGGGAGTTGTCTGACCAACTCTGAGAGGCCAATTAATTAAGAGAAAAAAAAAAAACTTTTGAAGTGATAATCAAGCTAGCCGAGTACAGACAGTGTGATAAGAAGTGTGAGAGTACTTACAAGGGGAGATAGAGTCAATGTTTGTAATGGCTCAGCCATTCCCAGTCCTTATTCAAACCGGAGTTGATTGTGTCTAGTTTGCATATCAATTCTAGCTCTGCAGTCTCTCTTTGGAGTCTGTTTTTGAAGTTTTTCTGTTGTAATATAGCCACCCGCAGGTCTGTCACTGAATGACCAGACAGGTTAAAGTGTTCTCCCACTGGTTTTTGAGTATTTTGATTCCTGATGTCAGATTTGTGTCCATTAATTCTTTTGTGTAGAGAGACTGCAGAGCTAGAATTGATATGCAAACTAGACACAATCAACTCCGGTTTGAATAAGGACTGGGAATGGCTGAGCCATTACAAACGTTGACTCTATCTCCCCTTGTAAGTACTCTCACACTTCTTATCACACTGTCTGTACTCGGCTAGCTTGATTATCACTTCAAAAGTTTTTTTTTTTTCTCTTAATTAATTGGCCTCTCAGAGTTGGTAAGACAACTCCCACCTGTTTATGCTCTCTGTATGTGTGTATATATATCTCCTCATTATATGTTCCATTCTATATGCATCCGAAGAAGTGGGCTGTAGTCCACGAAAGCTTATACTCTAATAAATTTGTTAGTCTCTAAGGTGCCACAAGTACTCCTGTTCTTCTTTTTGCGGATACAGACTAACACGGCTGTTACTCTGTAACCTGTACTTGTGTGTATAACTCTTTGGCTTCTACAGTACTCTGTAACTACTGGTATTACAAACAGACATTCACATTGCTAGCACATTCAAAATGCTATTTGATGGAAAAGTCTAAACAATTTCTATAAATACATATTCCTACTATAAGAAAGTTTTGGATCAGCTGTAGCTGACAATACAAATAATGTACCTGAACAATAGAAAGTGTTTGTTTTACTAACAGTTATGAAAAGTGCTATTGGAATTTCAGTGGAGTGCAACTGGACTCATTCATTTTATATGAATACTATAAGGTCACAAAGTTCTATACGAAAAATAACCACCCTTTTTATTGCAGGCATTTGCATTAGATCAGCTGTTTTCACATCTTATAAACTTCACCCTTAGAGATATTGAGCACTGACTGGGAACTGAGAATGTGTATTCATTAGCAGCATTTATTCTCTGTTATGTCAAGGTGATGCAAAGCATTTTAAAGAGACCTTAACTGATCAGTAGCTGTTTCCCCACCATGTCACCATCCCTACCTGGCCCCCGGCATAGAACATAAGAACATAAGAACGGCCATACTGGGTCAGACCAAAGGTCCATCCAGCCCAGTATCCTGTCTACCGACAGTGGTCAATGCCAGGTGCCCCAGAGGGAGTGAACCTAATAGGTAATGATCAAGTGATCTCTCTCCTGCCATCCATCTCCACCATCTGACAAACAGAGGCTAGGGACACCATTCCTTACCCATCCTGGATAATAGCCATTAATGGAGTTAACCCCCATGAATTTATCTAGTTCTCTTTTAAACCCTGTTATAGTCCTAGCCTTCACAACCGCATCAGGCAAGGAATTCCACTGGTTGACTGTGTGCTGTGTGAAGAACAACTCCCTTTTATTTGTTTTAATCCTGCTGCCCATTAATTTCATTTGGTGGCCCCTAGTTCTTATATTATGGGAACAAGTAAATAATTTTTCCTTATTCACTTTCTCCACACCACTCATGATTTTATATACCTCTATCATATCCCCCCTTAGTCTCCTCTTTTCCAAGCTAAAAAGTCCTAGCATCTTTAATCTCTCCTCATATGGGACCCATTCCAAACCCCTAATCATTTTAGTTGCCCTTCTCTGAATCTTTTCTAATGCCAGTATATCTTTTTTTGAGATGAGGAGACCACATCTGTATGCAGTATTCAAGATGTGGGCGTGCCATCGATTTATATAAGGGCAATAAGATATTCTCCGTCTTATTCTCTATCACTTTTTTAATGATTCCTAACATCCTGTTTGCTTTTTTGACTGCTGCTGCACACTGGGTGGACGTCTTCAGAGAACTACCCATGATGACTCCAAGATCTCTTTCCTGATTAGTTGTAGCTAAATTAGCCCCCATCATATTGTATATATAGTTGGGGTTATTTTTTCCCCTGTGCATTGCTTTACATTTATCCACATTAAATTTCATTTGCCATTTTGTTGCCCAATCACGTAGTTTTGTGAGATCTTTTTGAAGTTCTTCACAGTCTGCTTTGGTCCTAACTATCTTGAGCAGTTTAGTATCATCTGCAAATTTTGCCACCTCATTGTTTACTCCTTTCTCCAGATCATTTATGAATAAGTTGAATAGAATTGGTCCTAGGACTGACCCTTGGGGAACACCACTAGTTACCCCTCTCCATTCTGAAAATTTACCATTTATTTCTACCCTTTGTTCCCTGTCTTTTAACCAGTTCTCAGTCCATGAAAGGATCTTCCCTCTTATCCCATGACAACTTAATTTACATAAGAGCCTTTGGTGAGGGACCTTGTCAAAGGCTTTATGGAAACCTAAGTACATTATGTCCACTGGATCCCCATTGTCCACCTGTTTGTTGACCCCTTCAAAGAACTCTAATAGATTACAAATTGGCACCACCTCATCTATTATTGGGCGTGGACTACAACCATCCTGATTGAATTGGCCCTGTCAACCTCCACTTATGAGGTTCTCCCTTCTCTTCATGTGTCTATATATAATAACTGCATCTGTAACTTTCACTCCATGCATCTGAAGAAGTAAGGTTTTTTTACCTACGAAAGCTTATACCCAAATAAATCTGTTAGTCTTTAAGGTGCCACCGGACTCCTTTTTGTTTTTGTAGATACAGACTAACACGGCTGCCTCCGATACTTGACACCATTAAAGGGAACACATTCTTTGCAGTTGTTCCACACAGACATATACCAACACTCACACCAAAGGATACAGTTAAAAACATTATTATTGATTGTTACATATCAGTCTCCTGAACTCAGGAATTCATTTTGAAGTTGTATTGAAGCTATTCACCATTGCTAATCAATGAGATGATTATTTGTTCTTGTTAGTTACATATTTATTACAACTATTTTGGGTGGTGTTTTCTGCATGCAGATTTGAAAATATGGTGTTGCTTTTAAAATGTAACAAACATGAATAATTTAATCCATTACACTTAAAATAGGAACCCACTGTATTTTTCTATAGAGAAAGGAATATTGTGAAATGAGTAAATTGATGCAGGAACATGTAAGTTCTCCAATGGTCCCTATTTTATATTATTGGTTAATAATAAACCATTTCTATAATTGCCTATCACTGATTTTACTCATATTGTGTGAAGCATTTTTCAACTAGCAGAACAAAGGTGATTCACAAAGATGTAACTATCTGCAGTGAGCTATTCATCACAGATTCAGACTCTGGCAGGCAAGCCCCTGTAAAGAATTCTGGGCCTGTAATTCTGTTTAGCCAACTGGTTCCCACTAAGCCTGCAATATTAAAAATCTACCAACATGAGTTTTGAAGGGCATGTTTCGCCTTCTATGGATCTGAAACACATTATAAGTTCAGAATAATGAAGGAAAGTAATTAGGTGCCATTGTAAACCACTCAAGTACATAATACCTAGATCATGCAGGCTGTATTCAGACTAAGGTAGTGATATGATGTGATATTATAGCACCAGAATGGGAGAGAAGGAAGAAGGAGGCAATCAGTTTTTCAAAAGACAAATGACTACCACTCTCACAATTCAAACTCTTTGTTACTGTATGTTTAAAATATTTGAGACTTTTATGAGCCAACAGAGATGATCTGAAAGGTTGTATGTTCTATTGTGCTCAGAGAGGAAGTATATTTTGCAGCTAGTCTTTTCTTTCTTCCAGGCCTGCAGTATCTCTCTCACTTTTAAATTTCTTTGTTGCCTTTAATTAACCTTCACTCAAGCACAGCACCTCATCCAAAGCCCAATCAAGTCTTCTCTGTTAATTCAATGGACTTTGGATCAGACCACTAGGGCTCATATTGATTTAAAGATGGAGAATTAGCTTGCCATTTGTATTTTTCCAAACTATCCACTGCCATAGAACTAACGACTTGTCTACACATGAACATCCAGGAAAATTAATCCACATTAACTAAAGGTATGAATTTGAAGTGGATTCATTAAACCACGCTAAATCCCTGTGTGGACACTGTTATTCAGAATAAAGTGACCTTAATTTGTTTTAACTTAATTCACTTTGGAAGCAAATTAAAATAAACTAAATTAAGATCATTTTAATTTTGAAAGAGAGTATTCACACTGGGCTTTAATGCAATTTAAATAAGCCACTTCAAATTTTCATCTTTAGTTAATTTGGACTAACTTTCCTGAGTGTGGCCACATAGACAAGTCATAAGCTTTACTTTATTTACTATATAAATACAAGAGTCACAACTAAAAGGTGAGCACTTGTCAATTGTTAGCACACAGGGGTATCTGAAATCAAACAGTTTCCCCCCCTATAATTAGGAACTAATTGTGATAGAAGAAAGCTTTTGTGAGTAAGGAAATGGACTGGGAACAAGGAGATAATTTCTTTGTGCCTTTCCTTACCTGTAAGACAGGGATACAAATACTTTCCCCCTTTGTTTTGTTTATTTACATTGTATGCTTTAAGAGTAGTAGCTTCCTATTACTATGAGTATATATGGAGTGTGATGTTATCTGATTAAAATATGACCATATAGATCAGTGGTGGGAAAGGCTAGGCCCGCTCCGCTTCCCGCAGCTCCCATAGGCCGGGAATGGCAAACCATGGCCACTGGTAGCTGCGGGCAGCCATGCAAATGTAAACAAACGGTCTGGTGGCCCACCAGCGGATTACACTGACAGGCCGCAGGTTGCCCACCACTGCTATAGATCATTGTTGCAAGCACTGTTATATATTTTCAACAGATCTTATACAAAATGTGGCATGTAAGATATCTATGAAAAGGTTATGATTTGCTGGTTATGATTATGCTATTTGTATGTATATATCATTTTGTATTTGAAGTTATAAGTATTGGCTCTATACCTGGATTTCAAATGTTTGCTCCTGGGGTAACACCCACAAGGTAGTTAGCCAGCACATCTTGGAGGGACTATTCAAACTGAGTGGCCCATTTAACTGACCATGAACCATGGGAGATGCCTATTACACTTAATGAAATTTCCTGCTGTGAATAGGCAAAATGCATGGACATGTGACTTGTCCATCTGACTCCAACCACCATCTTGTTACTGTACTTTTCCACAGTAAGAACAATGGGATTCTCTCCACACTGCAGAAGATGTAAAAGGCCCTGGAAAAACCTCCATTTTATCTCTTTCCTACCCAAACCTCTGGACTATGTACTATACTAATGGAAGAATTCTAACCAATGGACTGAGGTCCTTCCAATGATTTGGAAGCAGCCAGAGACTTGACTTAAGCCAGCAGTTTATTCCATCATTGCTACAAGCCTGAACCAAGAACTTTGCATTTATTTGATTCCTTTAACTAATTTTAACCCTTACCTTTCTTTCTTTCTTTTTTTATAAATAAACCTTTAGACTTTAGATAGTAAAGGATTGGCATCAGCATGATTTTTGGGTAAGATCTGAGTTAGATATTGACCTGGGTGTGTGGCTGGTCCTTTGGGATCAGAAGAACCTTTTATTTTATGAGACTGGTTATAAAAAACCACTCATCTCTAAATCCAGTATTTTTGGTGGTGACAGAAGAACTGGAATGTCCAAGGAAACTCCTTTTTTGACTTCTTGTTAGCCAGTACGGTGAAACAGAAATTTACTTTTGTTGCTGGTTTGGTATATCTTATGAAAGAATAACCACGAGTTTTGGGTTGTGTTTGCCCTGTTTCTCAGCAGTTTGTTCTGAGTTTGGCATTTTCAGTTGTGGCCCACTGAGGCACGGTTACATGGAGTACCTAGCACAATGAGGCATTAGAGGCCTGACTGGGGGCCTCTAAGGGTTCATAGAATCATAGAATCATAGATTATTAGGGTTGGAAGGGACCTCAGGAGATCATCTAGTCCAACCCCCTGCTTAAAGGGGGTTGGACTAGATGATCTCCTGAGGTCCCTTCCAACCTATCACAATGCAACTAAGAAGTTTTATCACAATGCAACTAAGAAGTTTTAAAGACATAGAATTTAAGGCCAGAAGGGAACACCAGATCATCTAGTCTGACCATCTATATTTCACAGGCCACCAAAACAAGCCAGCAGCTGCATAGTGAAACCAACAAATCAAAACTTGAAACTAATAATTTAGTAGGTGTCCTGAGATAGGCAGAAAGCAGGAATCTGAATCCCTAAAGACTGCAGAATTTTGAGCTCCAATTTAATGTCATGTGTTTTTTTTTTAATACTATTAAAGCCACAAACACAAACCAAGAGGATGCAAATCTATTTCTATCCCTAGAAAGACAAACGTACTAATGTACAAGGTTACCAAGCACACCAGTTGCTCTGCACACTGGACTCTTGCAAGAGCATCCGAAAGAACAGACCTGAACTTAGATTAAAATCCTGCATTCCAACCAATGTTTGAACACACTGATACTAAAATAGATGTGGCAATGAAGACCTCAAATTAGCACAAAGGAAAACAAGTGGTTTTTGGGTTTAGATAATTTGCATGCAATCTATGTTTATTGTAACCTCTCCTACACACACACACAAAAAAAAAAAAACTGTTTGATTGCTTTATGTACCTGTAAAATAGAAAACTGAAAGAGACTTGTCTCAGAATGAAAAACAGAATTTTTAATGGTGATCACTATAAATTGGCTAGAAATAGAAAAGAGGCTGATGTCAACATAAAACCAAAAAAAACAGTAATCTTTACATTTCTCTTTCTTTACCAGTTTTTAAAAGGTCATCCTTTAGATCAGTGGTTCTCAAAGCCGGTCCACCGCTTGTTCAGGGAAAGCCGCTGGTGAGCCGTGTTGGTTTGTTTACCTGCCGCATCCGCAGGTTCGGCCAATTGTGGCTCCCACTGGCCGCGGTTCACTGCTCCAGGCCAATGGGGGCTGCAGGAAGTGGCCTGGGCCGAGGGTTGTGCTGGCCGCCCTTCCCACTGCCCCCATTGGCCTGGAGCGGCGAACCGCAGCCAGGAGGAGCCGCCATAGGCCAAACTTGCAGACATGGCAGGTAAAGAAACCCACCTGGCCCGCCAGGGGCTTTCCCTGAACAAGCAGCGGACCGGCTTTGAGAACCACTGCTTTAGATTGAATACACAGCACCATTGGTGTGGCAGTAAGTAATCTTTCAGGGTAAAATCCATCCTTGTGTCAAACAAGGTCTATGTACCACTTAACATCCACTTAAGCCCTCAAAATGGGATTTAAGTGGCGCCTAAGCCTTGTGCTGCTTTTCTGCATGGGGATGAATGTCACCCTAAGTTGGAAAAACTCGAATCACTATCTCAAACACAAAAGGTTTGTTAAAGTTTTCAGAAACACTTATGTGATTCAGGAGCTAAAGTCCCATTGACTTTTGATGAAACATAGGCACCTAAGGCCCAGATCCTCAATGAAATTAGGTGCTTAACTCCTATTGATTCCAATGGAATTTAGCTGCCTAAATACTATTGAAGATCTGAGTTTAAATTAATGGCACTTGGGCTTGTGAGTCACTTGAAAATTTTACCCCAGGTTCATTTCTTCTTATCCGTAACACATTTTATATTACTATGCAGGATCCTATGTGCATGTTGGTGTGCTGTCTTGTACTATGATGTACTGAAATATTAATTGCTATTATTGTGCGGGTAGGCAGAAGAAGGGCCTGAAGCATTCAATTCTTCACAGTTTAAATACCAATAGCAGTTTACCAAAAGGCAAGATTACTTGGTGAATAAAGTGAAAAAAGATATTACTTTATTTCCTAGCATTAGCTTAATATTCTTATTATGGAGGAAGTATTCTTTTGAAATAATCTTCAATACAAATGTAGCATTTTATATGTTGCTATTTATTATTTGGTTAGCAAAACTTTAATGAACTGGTATGTATTTCTGTAAATGTATTTATTATTTTCATATATTTGCCAAATAGGCTGACATTTTTTTGCCATAACTATGTGCTGCTCGCATAGGTCCTGACTCAGCAAAAGATGTAAGCATGTGTGTAACTAAGCCCAAGCGTGGTCTTATTGTCTTCAGAAGGAAAATTCACATGCTTCACATCTGCTTAAAGGTACCATAAGGTTTTGCCAGGCAGTTTCAGCCATCAATGTTTGGTTCATAGACTGATCACAAACAATTTGTTGAAGTATTTGATATCTGAAAATTCAAAATGCAGCAAAATTCACTTAAAACTCAATGGTTCAGAGAACTTTCCTTCCATTCTACCTGTTCACAGAAAGAAAACACAAAAAAGACTACAGTGTTGCCCACCGCTAGTAAAAACTAAAAACCTTCCCTTAGGTCAATGCATTGTTTTATACTGGGTTAGGCAGTTCTGTTTGTATAGTATCTGGCACAATGGGGTAATGATCCATAATTGGGGCTCCTAACAACAAAATATATGATCCTATAAAGCCACACTGATAACCTACAGGATACACAAAAAGATATGTCTAGTGTTTGAGAGAGCGCTCTTGGTATGTTACCAGATGCAGAATACCCTAGGTTAAGATTTAGGATAATACATCTAGGAACAGAATGAGGGGTGGGAGGGTTGTTCTGGAAAGCAGTGACTCTGAAAGGGAGTTGGGAGCCATAAGAGACAAGAAACTCAACATCAGTGCCCCGTATGATGCTCTGGCAAAAAGGGCTAATATAATCCTTAGCTATATAAACAGGAGAGTAGCAAGGAGTACATGGCATGGGTGAGGCTGATACTGGAATACTGCCTTCGAGAGTGGCGTCCACATTTTTAAAACAGACTTCAAAGAGAAACTGCAGAATTACAATTCATTTGCAAACTTAACACCATCAATTTGAGCTTGAATAGGAACTGGGGGTGGCTGGCTCACTACAAAAGCAATATTGACACCTCCTCATCAATTATTGGGAGTGGACCACATCCACCCTGACTAAATTGGCCTTCAACATTGCTTCTCCACTTGTAAGGTTACTCCCTTCTCTTCATATGCCAATATAGATTTATGCCTGTATCTGCAATTTTCAGTCCATGCATCTGAAGAAGTGTGGTTTTTACCCATGAAAGCTTATGCCCAAATAAATCTGTTAGTCCTTAAGGTGCCACCAGACTCCTCGCGCATTTTTAAAGGAATAGTAAAAAGTTGGAGAGGGTGGAAAAAGCCACAAAAATTATTTGAGGGCTAGAAAAAATGAGGGCTAGAAAAAATGCCTTAAAGAGAGAGACTTCAAGAGCTAAAACTGTTTAGCTTATGAAAAAGAAGACCAAAATCTTGATTATGGGGTATACCTTCATGTGAAGAAAATATTGGGTATTAATGGGCCCTTTTTATCTTGCAGAGAAAGAAAGGCCTAATAAGAACCAGTGGCTGGAAGTTAAAGGCAGGACATATCCCGTTTAGAAATAAGGCACATTTTTTTGAACAGTGAAGGTGATTAATATTAGAACAAGCTACCAAGGGAAGTGATGGATTCTCCATCTATTGAAGGCTTCAAAATCAGGACTGGATGACTTTCTGGAAGACTAAAGCCAAACACAAATTATTGATCTCTGTAAAGAAATAACTGTGTGAAATTCTAAAGCCCGTGTTATACAGGAAGCCAGACAAGATGATTTAATGGTCCCCTCTGGCCTTCGAATCTGAATTTATTAATAATCTAACTTGTCTGTTTTTCTGTAGATGACACAGAAAGGCCAAATCTATCATATCCTCCATGTCAGTGAAGAAGGAGCCCTGATTCAGCAGAATTATGTAGATCCACTATGGTAGGGCTTGGTGGGGTTAGATTTGGAGTATACCTGGAGGAATCTTTGCACATGTCCATGCAATGGTGTTTGTGCACTTGGGGCACAAATTGGCCACTGAGGAATGGATGTGGAGATACCACTATAGAGTTCCACCAGCCTTTGTTGCCACCGGGGTTGGGCTGGGGCTATAGCAGCATCAGGGCTGCAGCAGAAGATATGTGATGAATCTGCAACCATTGCATAACATGTAGAGAAGCATCGATGGAGCTAGGCAGGGGAGCAAGATCTTGACCCAGATTATTTTGTTATGATCCACCAATCAAATGTAAACTAAACTGAACAAGAATGGTTGCTTCTTTAAACACAGTAAAAATAAGGATTTGCACTAGATACCCAAGGATGAATCAAGCAAATATACAATACAATTTTTGAAGTTGCTAAGCTCTCTTTTAAAATAAACCATTACAGATCAGTGGCTCAGAAACCCACTTTGAATGTTTAAAAACAGCTTGCTGCAACCGCATAAAGTTTCCATGACTGAAAACTGTATCTCAAACCTCTGAATGCCTTAGTTCAAAAGGATAAGTGATAAAAGCAGCAAAATGGAACAACAACAAAAAAAGGCTTTCAACTTATAACCAAACTAACAGAAGAAAATATTCAAAGGCTGGAGGACAAGAGCCCCTCTGAAATAGCTGAGAAAACCACAGAACTTTAATGCTACCCGGTGTCCAGACAATAATCTACTGTTGGAGAAAAGATTAAACAATCAGAAGTAAAATATGAAAAGATTAAATGAAAGCCTGAAATACAAATCATTTGGTCTGTGCATGTATTTATATTTTGCTTTATGAGTGAGAACAAAAAGGCATTTTAACCTGTTCTGCTCAAAAATTTTAGCTAAATAATAAATATAACTCTAGACAACTGCAAAACACAATTTGAGCCATTTACTGTCATTCACTTTAACAAGATACTCTAGAAGGGCTGTTACTGAAGAGTAATGACTGGTTTAATTTCTATGTTTTATTTGTTAAAAAATATTCTTAAAAAAGGAGATTTTGGAGGTCTTTCAGATGAATAGTGTTCTCCAATTCCTGTCTATGGCCAGGATTCAGTAAGGTATTAAATATGTGCCAGTGAGATATATTTAAAGTTACTCACTTACTTAAGTACCTTGCTAAATCAGGGCCTTAAATTATGTAGAGTCAGTGAACATTGTTAATTAGTTGCTATATTTCACTATAGAGCTGATTCCACTTCAGAAGTGGGTTAAGTGATTCCTATTGCCCAAGTTGTGATTGTCTTACTTGGATGAAAAGAGAACAGGAGTACTTGTGGCACCTAGAGACTAACAAATTTATTTGAGCATAAGCTTTCGTGGGCTACAGCCTGTTCTTTTTGCGGATACAGACTAACACGGCTGCTACTCTGAAACCTGTCATTACTCAGATGAGTAATCCCATTAAAGTCAATGAGACAACTTGTCTGGGAAAGGCTATCAAAGGGCTAGAGCATTTTCTTCAATGGGACACTTTACTCAATATAGATTTGCAATGTAAGGTCTGGAAATCCCATTTTGCACAGGATGCCCTAGTTTATGCTCCCCTCCAGCCTGCCAATAAAGAGAAATAGTTAATCTGATTATATGACAACTAAATTATTTTCATAATAACACAAGAATCATAAATACAACCAGCTCTTTCAGGGGAAGCACAGATGAACTCAGATGAAGAGACCAAAAAGCTGTTAGATGAGATGATTGAATTATTATCTTACATACCTAAAAAATTAGTTTAGCCTCTTTTGGAGACTCCTGTCTGACACATCTTTACCACAGCTTTGCAGCTTATCTTTAAAACACACTGTATGTCTAAGTTTTAAACATGTACACTTATTCTGTTAACTTGATATCTCAAGCAATTCAGTTGTATTTTACTATAAAGTATCTCAGTTCACCAAGAAATATTCATGTAAAAACTAGGAAATTGTTAAAACTAGGAAAAATGAATTAGAAAAAGGGAAGATTAAGTATTTTATTAGAGGCATGAAAAATTAGATATTTATAGTTATTTGGTCTGCTTTTTCCAATCTACATGAAAAAATATAATAATTATTTCCTAGGTAAAAATATTAGGTTAACATAAATGATGTTTATTATTCTACTGTAAATTTCCCCTCCACTCTTCTCTAAATATGGAGCCAGTTTAGTTGCATTGTACCATTCTTAAATGCTTTACAATTAATAAAATAAAAACAGAAAGAAGGCAGACTTCTCCCAGTGGTGCTGGATTTGCAGGAGAAATTGTGGGTGTTAATACACCAAGTACCAGGTTTCTCTAATAGCAAGGAAAATGTTTTTATAACATTTGGATTCTTCGTCATGTTGGCATAAACCACATAAATTTCGACTATGAGAACTTATTGGAAGAACAGAGAAGTTTATAAAGAGATTTACTTGAATAATCCTTTTATAGTGATCACTCAGAGCAATAGAGAAGCTGTTAAGAGAGATATGTGTAGAATTTGCAATTGTATATGAGAGTGGTGTGGCTTTACTTCCAATGTGAGAAAGCCTCAGGCCTCTCTCAAAGCACTGGACTTATTCATCTACATGCTCACACCTTTGATCTTTACCATCTCAATGGGTATTCTGTAAGTATGTAAGCTATGGACAGGAGGGCAGCAATGAAAACTTTATTATACATAAACTTTCCTGAAGTCAGAGAGTGGTGCAGGAAAAGATCAGCAATCAAGGAAAGCATTTATGTATGTGTATCTATATTCCTCTCTATGGGCCTGATCCAAAGCCCACTAAAGTCAATGGAAGGACACTCATTGACTTCAGTAGGCTCTGGAGCAGACCCTATTAGCTTCTCTGGTGCCAGATTACTCTACAGCTTGAGATAATACTATAGCAATATGGTTAGCAATCATTAAGTATGGATACTTTTTTAAGAACTTGCTGTGGGGAAACTGGAGCTAGGAGACATTTGGGGATTTTGATGTGTGGCACTGGAGGCTGTTGGGAGTTGTAGGATAAACACAGCGGTTCAATGTTTTTGTTGGAATGATTAGATGTGAAAGAGGGTTTTCAAATTAACAATCTTATTAAGACTAATAGAAATATTTCAAGACTAATGTTTCAGCTGCCTGCAGACCCAGTATCCCAACTTTTCATTGATTTATGCTCAGTCCATGTTTTCTAAAGTATCTTCAGAACCATATATATATTTTTTTAAACTAAGGCTTAGGAATGGGAAGGAATAAATCATATGGCCAAAGAATATTTTGGGCTCTGGGCACAATGAGATAATTTTCACTTTCTTGTCCACTTACCCACCATCTTGGGATCATCTCACTATTTATGTTGTGTGCAAACTAAAAAAAACCCAAATGCAGTTTGTTCAGTTTTCATCCCAAAGAAGAGCAAATGGAATAAAAATGGAGTCCTTGAGTCCACACAGAGATAACTGTTTGGCCAGATATAGCATTGCAGCTACACTCCAAGTTAGAACATCTGGTGAAAAACAGGCACAGGGAGCTGAGAAGTTGCTGCAAAAGGAAAGCTGTGTGTGGTATGTCTCCACTTCAAAACCATCATTTTACAGACACTAGCCAAATTGTAAAATGATGTTGAACAAAAGCTGGCAATGGCAGATTTGACTCACATTTATAGTGCAAGTGATGCTTCTCACATCTGTGCATGCTGTGGTAGTTTGTTACCATTTTCTAGTGGACTATTACATATGTGTGGCAGTACTGCCCCTTGCTGTATGTGCCTCCGCTCTAGTTTGGGATCATTAGCTAGGATGTCTTTTGTTTTTATACTTTATTTTCCAAGGGCTGTGACTTGGCTAACTAGGACACACTTCATTCATTCTAAATGGAAATTTTATTTATGCTTACACCATCACATGGGACCTTCTAGGAGTGTCAGCTCTGTCCCTTCTTGGAAAGTGTCCATTTAGCCCTACTTTTTGTTCACCTTTACTTAACCTCAGCCATTTCCAATAATCCAGTATGTGACCTTCCTTGGCACATACTTGCCCTTAGATTGGGCACTACAGAAAACTTAGATGGACAGCGCAGACAGCTACTATTGATCCAATTCTGCTGCCTTCCCAACCCCCAGCTCCTTTTTTACCAGGGGCCCAATCTTGCAATGCCCTGTATGTGTGTTATGCTTATAAGAAACATACAGGATCTTTTTCAGGGAAAAAGGCAGCATGCTTATTGGAGATACAATTAGCATATGCATTCAATCACACACACACACACACACACACACACACACACACACAGATTCCCACCAGTCGATGTTATAGTTACCAGTCCAGAGTCCAGATCAATCTAGTGGCCAGCTAGGTTGATCATGGGTAGAGACGAGACGAGTTCTGTCGGTCGCAACACGATGCTCTGGGAAAGTCTTGGCAGGATGAACCCAAAGTTTCATGGCAAAGCCCCCTGTTTATATAGTGATCTTCCTTCATTGGGACCAATGTGTTTTGCACTGTTATGCTGTAATCAATTGTCGTTTGACGAGTGCTTGTTTTCTTAGATTCTTCTTCTCATCCTTTATCTTGTTCTTTCATCAGTCTCTCAGGGAGTTTGATCACAGCTATCTTGTCCCCATTGATGGGTGCCTGCCAAATCTTTTAGAATTGTCAATCTGCCCTCCTCTGACATCTCAATAGGGGCATGTTGCAATTTCCTGGCGCCTTTACATCTGTCCTCAATTCCTCCCTAGAATATCTGGTCCGGTGATGGCCTTCACACTTATCTTCTAACACACACATTCCTCATTTACACACAAAACAGGATTGATTTACACAAAGCATTTGAACAGGAACATCAAATTGCAATGTAAGAAAAACAATCATTGCATTCTGTTACTTATTTCAAAAATGCTAAACCTACAACAAAGTGGTGACCCTAAAGGTCTGTTACTGCCTTGAAATCAGCTTCAGACCAGGGCCGCCCAGAGGGGGGGCAAGTGGGGCAATTTGCCCCAGGCCCTGGGCCCTGCAGGGACCCCCACGAGAATATAGTATTCTATAGTATTGCAACTTTTTTTTATGGAAGGGGCCCCCGAAATTGCTTTGCCCCAGGCTCCCTGAATCCTCTGGGCAGCCCTACTTCAGACACAAGATTCTGGCTGATGCATCTTTACCAATGACACACTAGGCCGTTCCTTTCTGCTTTCAGAAAGGGAGGCTGGCAGGATATGATCAAATCATACATCAATAGATTTAATGCATGCTACATTATTATTCTTTATCCTTCATTCTAAATTATACAAAATACAAACAAAATCCTACTACTACATGTGTAACTCCCATTACCTTTAATCCATGCATGAATCCAGTCATTACTGGAGTCATTTAATTTCATCCCCCATCCCTCCCTCCCTCTTTTCTCTTCAGGCATCTATATGAATCACCCTTATTATTCCATATAACACTTTGTGGCTAGCATGAACTCATTCTGATTTGGTATGATAAAGAGGAGATAGGGGGATTGCAGAATCAGGTTGCAGGATTGTGAATCCTGGCTGTTGTTGGTTTTTTGGTTTTAAAAAAGGGAGTGGGTTAATCAGACTGCATCTGTGTAGCCTGATTCATTTGCCACACTCCTCACAAATCTTGCTTTTAATGACTGTGAACTGCTATCAGATTTCACGTTAGATGGTGTGCACATGACACTCTTCCTTTTCTGTACAGCTTGGTGCACTTTCTTTGCACACTTGAGGAGGATTCCCTTGTGTACAGTATATGTATAAAACTACTGCATCTATCTCCCTTTGCCACATTGACATAAGCATGAAGAAATTGGACAAGAATATCCCTAAACCAGCTCCAGCTCCAGGCACCAGCTTGCCAAGCAGGTGCTTGGGGCGGCCACTCCGGAAAGGGGCGGCACGTCCAGCTATTCAGTGGCAATTCGGCGGACGGTCCCTCACTCCCACTCAGAGCGAAGGACCTTCCGCTGAATTGCCGCCGCAGATTGCAATCGCGGCTTTTTTTTTGCGCCGCTTGGGGCGGCCAAAACCCTGGAGCCGGCCCTGCCCTAAACATTGCTGGATGGAAAACCAATATGCAGCAAAGAATCAAGGATGTTGGAGAAAGAAGAGACCTGTTGATATAGTCCGTCCCAATTCTTATGCAGCATTCACTTCCGACATTTTCTAGTGTTTCATCCAGTCTAGATTTCAGTTTCCTAAGTAGCAGGGCTTCCATCACTTCTGTTGGGAGACTATTCCACAGCCTAACAGATCTCACTCTCAAGAAGACTTTTGCTGATATTTAGCATGTATTTTCCCATTGTTGATTTCACCCTATTACTCATAGTTCTATCTCCTTTTCCCTTCTCACCAATATTTGTAGACTTAAGTTTCCACTTAATGGGCACTGAACCGGGCTTTGAATAATTAGCTTTCCTGAACTTCCTCCTAACTCAGCCCCTCAAGGCCCCTAATCATTTTAGAGAACACATTAACTGAGTGCTCTGAGCACTTTGCAGATAGGCCTCAACACCATGTAATATGAGACTCTAGGTTCCATTCTTAGGGCCTAGTTCAAAGCCCATTTAAGTCAATAGAAAGATTTCAAAGTCCTGGATCAGAGTCCCAGTGGATATTAGTGTTTCAGATTTTTCCTTGGCTGTGTTATCCTGCATTTTATTAAGATGACTTTTATTGTGGAACTCTCTCCACACTTCTAATAATTCAACAGTGGCAGCTAAGTTAATGAAATCTGAGAAAGACACAACAGTGACTCATCATAGAACCATAGATGTCTGAGTACAGCAGGGGTCGGCAACCTTTCAGAAGTGTGTGCCGAGTCTTCATTTATTCACTCTGATTTAAGGTTTTGCGTGCCAGTAATACATTTTAATGTTTTTAGAAGGTCTCTTTCTATAAGTCTATAATATATACCTATTGTTGTATGTAAAGTAAATAAGGTTTTTAAAATGTTTAAGAAGCTTCATCTAAAATTAAATTAAAATGCAGAGCCCCCCGGACTGATTGCCAGGACCCGGGCAGTGTGAATGCCACTGAAAATCAGCTTGCTTTCCGTCTTTGGCACACGCGCCATAGGTTGCCTACCCCTGGTGTACAGTATTCCCTCATCTCTTCTTTACGATAAGAAATCAGAAACAATTCATGTCGGCCACAAAGTGTTATAGGGAATAGGAAGGATGATTCACAAATATACCTGAAGAAAAAGAGAGTTAGGGAGGGAGGGATTATATTAAATGAATAATGTTGCAGAAGTGATTGGATTCCATTTTAAAATATGTTGTGAGGTAGAAAAAGAAATCAAGTTTGTATGAGGAGGAAGCAATGAAAAAAAATGTGAAAAAAAGAGGGAGATGGTGCCCCGGTTTGCAGAATCTCCTGAAAACTTAGAACACTGCTGATTTGTTGCCAGCAACTGATGTAATAAATGCTTTCCCACATTAAACAATACATTGCCCAGAAAGCTGTCATCATTTTCTGAGCAAAGGCCAGCAACATTTTCTTAGTTCCTTGGCCAACAAAAGACCAGGAAATACCATTTCTACTCTCACCCCCCAAGCTCTTGCATAGCATGGCCTTATAAAGCCCCACAACCTCTATTTACTTTGACTTAAATTGCTCAATTGGTAGATTTTAATAATACCAATAATGACATTTTAAAGCATTTGTGTATAGCATTATTTGAATTGTGTTGAATGATTCATCAGTATTTCAAGGCCTTCTAAGTGACAGTGCCTGATTATAAACTGTTTTGGTCCATGGAAAGCGGTCATTATAGCTGGGGGGAAAAGCTAATGTGTAAAGAGATAATGTCCTGAAGATCAGCATGGTACCAATTCGGCATACCAGCCTGGAGCCAAGTAATGAAACACCACCAAGGGTCAACTAGTGTTTCCCCCACCCCCTTCCTTTGAACTATTGGTCTCTAGCTGAACTAGTGCCAAGGCTTCTATATCGGATGGATGGAGATTTTCTAGTTCCAGAAATGTAATATTGTATGTATAGTGCTGCTCCCATCTTAACATATTTGATTTTTCTAATGAATTAGTATTTATCATTCCTTTCCATTCTGCCCCATCAGACTTCCTCACCAGTAAACATCCACAGACGACAAAGAAGTTGCACCCCCGAAGAGGTAAAAAACAGGTATTTGGTGTTGTGAAAAGGAGACAGTAAAGTTTATGAACTGCTGGCCTGGATCTTTAATTAAGCTCATTAGCCTTGCTCTTTCTAAGCTCTGGCTGTGTGCTAAAGTGCTGACGTGCCGCTACAAAAGGCCATTCGTCTGGTGCTTCCATCAGACAGGAATCCAGAGCCTAGTATGCAGACTCTGGCTATCCAGATAAACAGATTTTCACCATATTTCTGTGGTTATGAATACACGTCTCTATCATTCCACCTCCCCAGCCACTTTTTGTCTCACATTACAAGTACCAGGGCAAACCATAATTTCTGTTTTGAGCAAATTAAGAAACTTTCAAACCTTTTTCAGCTGTCAAAATCCCATCATTGCATGTTAAAAATGTAGACAATGTCAGCAACTTGTACAAAAACTGTAAAAACAATAAACAAGAAGAAAGGAAAACAGTGACAGTTTTCTAAAGCTGTTTCTCCGATGTAAAAACTGTTCCTACATCATCTGCACTGCCGCCAGCAGAAATCAACAGCAGCTAAAAAAAAAAAAAATGTTCTTTATATGCAGGGGCAGAGGAGGAAGCCACAAAAGCCCGTAAAATTAAACTGAATAATTTCTAAATACAACATTGTTTCAGAAATCTCCAGAGTAAAACTTCATTTTATGTCATGCTTTATGAATCCAAATAGACCCAGTGGTTTATTAGCCACATGTGGGTTTAATTTTTGCAGTGTACATAGCTTATATCTGCTATGACTTACATCACATTATGCACTGAACATTTAAATGGAGCAGATTCTCCACTGCTACTAATGACCGTTTTATGTTCAGATGTAGCCTGCTGTTAGATAAAACCAATGCACACTATGCTCTTTTATGGAGATCTTACTTTTGTGCTTTCTTGATTGGTATTTCCTTTATAACGTTCACTGTCACTGAAAGAAATGGTTGCTTTTTTACATGAAGAATATTTAATATTATCATAAGGAAAGAAAAAAACTTGAGTTGTGCTGCTAATAATCCACCATTATTTTCCTCATTTTAAAAACAGGCACCGAACTTCTTTGATTCTGAGAAGCATAGTCCAACTTACTATTTTCCTTTCCTAAGTATAGCTAGGATTATAGCTAGAGGGTATTCAAAATACTGTAACCTTTTGCAGTAAATGCTTTGTTAGTTTGCAGCTATTTTTTAGTAACACAGTCAAAGGCCTACACATGTTTTATAGGCATAAGAGTTTAAGTGAAATAAGTAAGGCCAAATGGCAGAATAAAGGACTAAAATATGCAAAGAGAAACTTCCATTTCACAACAGTATAGAATTTATTAAGATGAATTAGAGAGCTTGATCCCATTATCGGATCAGGATCAAACAGAGGATGTTTGAAAGAATCCTAACCCCCTTTTTTTGGAATTCATTTGAACTTAATTTACATAATGTTATGACAGGTGATTAAAAGATCTAGATAAATTAATCAGATTCCAGCTAATGTAGTCTTTGTATGAACATAGCTGAAAACATTAACTACCTACATGTCTTTAATCTACTTTTCCTAAGTGACTCGTCCTTCAAGTAAATCACTATAATGGGCATTACATACCTAAAACTAGTGAGGGGTGAACCTCAAATTGTGAACAGGAACAGCTGGGATAATCATCCAATGGTATGGCTGTTTCTTTGGACTTCTACCTGAACCTCCTGGGCATGTAAACCTATGCTGAAAATCTTGGGGCTGATACAATCCCCACTGAAGTCAATGAAAGTTTTGGTATTGATTGCAGTGGAAACTGAGACTGTTCAACACCTCTGAAAATCTGGCCACTTTTCTTTAGGGGCCTATATAGAGAGTTAGTAGCCCAACTTTGGGATCATAAATTTGATAATGTTGGCCTTGGTCATAAGTAAAGAGGAAGGATGATTGTGCGGTTAAGACTCTGGAGTGATACTCTGGTTCAATTTCTGACTATCACATTTTTGTGACCTCGGTAAATCACTTAATCTCTATCGGCCTCGATTCTGCCTCTGTAAAATGGGAATAATAATTCTTCTATTCTGCCCACACCCTTTGTGTATCTTCTTTATTTAGATTATCGTCCCTGACCTGAATACTTTCTCATACAATCTCTGTTAGGGCCTCTAGGCACTACTGTAACACACAAATAGGTATCTCTTTGGAGATACAACTCAAATTGTTTCTGTCCCATAGTCTGTCCTATAGAATAGCTATCCTTTGGGAAGACTTGGTAATGGAAATCGGAATTTCTATCATCGCCCCGTGCTCCCAACAGACATATCCACATTCACCTCATTCCTTTCCCCCTGTTCTTCCTTTACAGTCATTCGGTTTGTAGGATTTTTCACAACTGTTCTCTCTATCACAAGTATTGTACCCAGGATTATGACAAAGGGAAAGAAAGGTCACAATTGCATGCATTAAATCATGCAGTTAAGACTAAATTTTAACAACTTGTAAATGAAGCATCTCTTACAGTGCTAAAACAGTTTCAGTCTGAAGTAATCAAAAACTATATGTCTAACTCTAACAGAAATGACCCCAATGTATTTATTCTGCATGACATTTGTCATGTACAAAAGAAATGTCTGATATTACAAATAGGATTGGGATGAACACTTTATCCAGAGTTGGTCTGTATACAAATATAGTTATTTTGCTCAGTTCATCTTTGTATGAATCAGACCAGCTTTTGTCTGTATAAAATGGCCATCTACATACCAGGGGCCATTTCAAGCAGGCTGTCTCCTCTCCCAATCCCTGTACTACCCTCCTAGACACTAGACAGAGCCACCAGGAGGAGGGGAGCAGATAGAGAGAGCTGGGAAAAGGAACATGGGTGGGGAGCAAGAAAGGGGAAAACGTCAGAAAGGGGAGCAAGGACTTAGAGAAGAAACCGAGAGGAAAAGGAGCAGGGAGAGCGATAGAAAGGTAGAGGAAGGAAGAGGCGAAAGACTCCTCACTGCTTGTCCCTATCCACCTTCTTCCCACAGCCACCAGTGGCCCTCAGCTCCCAAACAGGCGAAAGGCACAGAGAAAACTGAGGACCCAGGACCCCCCGCCCTCCATGCCCAACCACAGCCAGCATGCCCCCCTTCCCGGGGTACACTTGGGTCTCCCCCACCCCACCTGAGCAAAGTGAAGATGTCAAGAAAAAGGGCTCCAAATCAGATTGACACCCACTGACCCCCTTAATTAAGTTTATTATTACTTGGTCTCTAATCCTTTTAAATCCCCCACAGCAGAAGGGCAGAAAGGAGAAGGAGTGACTGGCGAGTGGGAAGTGCTCAGGAGGAGGGGGCAGAGCGGGGGCGGGAAGAGGTGGAGTGGGGGTGGGGACTTGGGAGCAGACAGAGCCAGGATGGGGCACATACCAGCAAAACCAAAAGTCAGCATCTATGCTCCTACCTACTACTTTGTACTCAGAGGCCTCATCCTACCCACTCCTCCTCCTACAGAACCCTCGTGCTATCCTCCCCAAACTGTAGAAAGTGCTACATCTTTTACTTTCCCTGATCATATAGACCCTCTTCAATCTTCTCTCTCCTGCTGCTCTTCACACATGGTCTTTCCTTCCCACACCTTCCTGAGCTTCAAAGGCTCCATACAGCACCCTCATCTACTCACTGGGATCTGACCTGAGGTCATCCATTAGTGATGTTATTGTATGGTGCCTTCAGCCTTTGCTCTTGTTATGCAAACATGAGCTGCACCCTGCCTCTGAGAACAATTGCAAAACACAGTAGAACTTACATGGTGCTGTAAGTAGCTAATGAGCCAGTCAGGATATGAACAGTAAGAATTCATAGTGTGAGGCCCTCAGACGAGAGGTGTATTGAGGAAGGGTAATACTTTATACCACAAGGTAAACCAATGTGAGGCTGCCCTGTTGACCCAGTTTTTGAGAACACTGCCTTAAGGCATTAGCAGCAAAGTTTAGAACTCCCATCTCCCTTACCCCAAACACGTCAATGAGTTGAGAACATCAGACACAAACTGAGACCAGTAAAGGCTAATAATATGAAACGCAAGCAAGTTTTTTCTTTTCTCCAAAAAAAAAAAAAAGATTTAAAAAGCCCCACACTAAAACCACAACAAATATTCTGCACAGGTAGTAAAGAAATACAGTAGGTTCCAACACAACATTTAACACAGCCATATTTGCACATATTTGGTACTCTGTATTCCCATTTTTTCTGGTCAAATGTGTAGCTCAATACATTGTTTCTGCATGTTGTATGCATGCATGTGCACACACAATATCTTACATACACCATAGGGATTGTAACTTGATCAAATTCACATTGCTCTTAAAACATTAACTTCATATTTTCTGAGATTTTAGGTTTTTAAACTGTGCAGCCTTAGTGTTGCATTAATACATTTTTTGAACTAAATACAAAAAATGGAGAGATTACTCCTCGTTACACCATTTAAAAATCCTCAAGCCCATTAAAAACACATTAAAATAATACAAATTAGCAATACTGAGCTGATGCAGTTTTAATGGAACTACTACTCTCTCTCTTAGTTGGAAGCTTGTTTTATTTATGTACATATATGCAGTTCACTCATACACAATGCTCTACCTCATCAATATTTATATTGCATTAAAATTAGCAGTTCCATAAAAATGTGACATTACAAATTGGCTGACAGCTTAATCAACAACAAATTAGTGTTTCATGGGCAATCATAAAATCTCAATTTTTATCCTCTTTGGAATATTCTGGTTTTTATTGGGTAATTCATTTACCGTGTATATTGCTGTGAAACTTGGGAAAAATATCCATAATAGAGGAGTGAAGAAAACCACACAACTCTGTGCCCAAGACCAATATTTAAATGATGAGTTCAGTTTCATAAATGGCTCTAGAGAATAACTACAAACATTTCTTTTTCATACAGGAGATCAATGCAATATTGGAGAGTAAATTATAGCTGAATAGCACTGTGTCTGAATAACTAAAGATGATACTGAAGATATTAAAAGTAATTAGTGTACAAGTTCATTATTTAAATATCTAGGACTTAATTCTAGGAGATGCCAAGTAACCTAACTACTCATTGATGGTCAAGACCACACAGGAGGCAGTCAGTACCCGACTGAAGGAGATGACAAGTTATAGGACCTCAACAACTCTACTGTGGTGACAGAGACATTCAGATCACCTCTATAAGTGAAATTCATTTGTGGTGGAAGGGTCAGCACAAGGTTCCCTGCACCACTTAAACCTCACATTGGAGCTGTGTGTGGAAATGGTGACGCAGTGGTGCAGTGGCATTCTGTTGAAAGGACCTCTGCATGGGTCACATGCAGACCAGCACACAGTCCTCCAATGGAGGTAGGCTGGAGTGGTCCGGGGAGGGGCCACAGGATGTACTTTTGATTCTTTCACTGGCATCCCCGATCCCGCAAAGACTGTCATGTGCTTAATGTTATCCATTTTGAGGAGTCACATTAAATAAACTCTGATGTTATGCAGGTGCATAATTCTTTGCTGGATTAGAGCACATTAGTTCTGAGGTCCGGGAATGGTTCTGATATTCTGCATGTCCTGCAATCTCTTAGGCATCCATGGGATGACATAAAATGGCACAATAACCCTAATTTAGAAGCTCTGTATTTTAGACTCTGTGGTATTTTAACGTAATATTTTAGCAGGAATAAATTATTTGGTCCTATTCACAAACTATCAGAAGAAAAACAATATCCAAACAATTCACCCCTTCTATCCATCTAATCATTACAATGCTTTTCATGACTGAACATACTCAGGGTTTTTTTAACCAGATTAATATCCCCTCCTTTAGGCTTGTTGTCTGGGCTTTTCATTTCCAATAAAAGAACATAATTACTTTCTATTCGGCAAAGGTGAGGTTTTCAAGCTGGTTATTGCTATAGGTTTTATTCACTAGAGATTTCTTCATGCTGTTGTGAAACTGAATGACAGGATCTATATTAAACTGTAACACTACGATTGAGAGGAGTAAACGGCCCTACCAAGAACTCTTGTCTCCTTCTCTCCCCTCCCATCCCGCGTATTCTGTTCACCTCAGTGGGGATCAGCCATAATAAATCAGCTTTGTGCTCATTTAAGCAAGGGTGAACAATAAATCACAATAATTCTCTTACTGTTCAGAAAGACTTCAATTCTTAGGAGATATTTAATCACAGTGGAGAGGCAAGAGTGTTAATGAGGTCTATAAATTATCTTAAAGGAGGGTAATTATGTCCTGTGTTGTAATAAAGACTGAAATGGCTAATATCATTAAAGCAATTAAACACTTTCTTAGATTGTTAACATAAATTTAATAAAAAATATTACTGTAAACAAGGGGTCCATTTATTATTAAACAAATTAATTCTATAGTGGATTCAGCTAATATTGCATTGGGTTAAACAGATTCTCTGAACTCCATTGCGTTTTTGCACAGTAACAACATGGCTATATACCACAAGTAGATTATTACATTATCATTGCATGAATCAGTGAACATCTCTACCACCACTCTAAATTAAATTCTAATCCATGCACTTATAAATTTCTTCTTAACTAGCTACTGCTCATTTTTTCCTTCATTTGATGTTATCATCTTTACCTTTCATCTTCCTTTTCTCTTTCTGGTCTCTATCTGCAATGAGGGTCACTGTAGCACGACAAATAAATACGCGTACATTAATGAATGCTAAATTACTATCAGGTTCCTATGGATGCATTCATTACAAAAACATTAACACCAAAAGAGTTTATCATGATAGATGTTAATCACATCTGAAGAGTAAAAGACTCGGCAATGATTTACTCTCTCCTTTTTAAGATTTATTAAATATTATACATAGAGATGAGCCGAAGCTGAAAACTCAGCTCTAAGCACTTCTGAATTTTGTGAGTACTCAAAATTCAGACCTAGATCTAAATTTTGCACATGGTTCCTATGTTTTTCATGGCCCAAATCATTCCCACTTCCCTAGATTATAATATCTCCAAAGAAGAGTGTTCAAAATCTAGATCTAAATGCTTATTTTGTGGGCCATTTTTGGGTAAATACTCTTTTTATCCAGAGTAGTATGTAGCTTCCCATCACCTACAGTATATAAGTGCCAATTTTATCCTAAGAAGACACCCGTAGGGTGGGGAAGTATCATTATCCATATTTTACAGATGGGTTGTTGAAGCAGAGAGATTGCCCAGGATGACACAGGAGTCTGCAAAAAATGCAAGACTTGAACCCAGGCCTCCTGAGTTGCAGACTGCTTGTGGCCATACTGGAAAATGAGGATATGAGAATTTCAGTTGTCTACCACTACCCAGTGTGCAGAGCTTATGTCCAAGCTGAAGGAGAAAACTGAGTTTTACACATATTTTTAGGTCCTCTGAGTTTGTTTCTATGTGCTTAGCAAGCTAGAATTGTGGCTGACTTTCCCATTCTTAACCACCATAAAGATATGGAGGCTATGTTGTAAAAATAAATAAATTCCCTCTTGAGCAGAGAACGACATTTCATTCCACAGTAGACTTTAATAGCAGTGTTCTACACTCTTTGACAATGGGGTTATAAAAACAGACACTGAAACCTTTAAGTATATCCAAGCAATATATGCTGCTACAATAAAAACATGGATTCTAATATTTGTCTTACACTAGGTAACTTTTTTATGATGAATGGTTTAAAAATGATCATCCCACCAGCAGGAGCTGCAGTCAAGGGAACAGTGAGTTTCATTTCAAATAAATAATAATGCTGATTACAATAATTAATGGATAAGGAAACCTAAGTACAAATGAGAAGGAGGAGGGAGGGAAGAAAGGAGAAAGATTCTGTTTTAGTCGTCTGTTTTCCTCAATAGCTGGGAAGAAAAAGTGAAGAAATTATTACTTATAAGAAAACAAGAGTGTGTTAAGTAGAACTGCTCAGGACATGTTTTCTGAGTGTGTGGTGGGGTGGAATGACAAAGTTGTGTGTGGAATTTCAGGTTATCAAAAAGTCAAAAGATGGGTTTTTATTATAATTAAAACCTGAAAAAAAGTCATTGAAAATGAAAAAAAAAAACCCAAAGTATCTGTTGAACTTTACTACAAAAAAACATACTTTCCTGATCAGCACTGCGCAGGAGTGCAAAAAATGTTGGGGCTAACTATCTTGCTCTGTAACACCACATTGCTACACAGGGGCAGGAACAGCCAGGCTGAGGGTGATGCTAATGCTAATGGTCCTTCCTGCCTTTTGTGTCTGCTAACTTCTGGCATTTGGCACGGCCAGCTGCTGAGCACTCTCCCTTATTGCTTCCCAATGCATTCTCCATGTTCGCATTATACAAAGCGGACTAGATCAGTCTATGTCTACACTGCACACTCCTTATGACAGGGTGTAAAATACAAACACTAGACGCCCCCCTAGCATCATTATGAATAGCAGAGTAGATGGTAAAGGCCTGCTTAGGCAAGTAGAGAAACCCACAGACTTCAGGCGTATCATATGTACTCTACACAGCACTCTACGTGGTCAAGCATGTCTCCCCCGTCTACATTGTCATTTTTATCAGAGTAGTGTCCTGTTGCCTCCTTGCTGCTTTAGCCTTCCCCACTGCAGAGAAAAGACTCCAGCAGCAGAGAAAAATGCTACAGGAGTCTTCCCGTCCCCTCCCCCCAGAGCCCTTCACTGCAGCATGTAGCTACACATACACTACACCACTGCCAATGGTGTGCAGTGTAGACACAGCCTAAGATGCTACAGCAATACACCCCCAAATCCCCAGCACTACTCTCTGAGGAAGAGCCAGAATGTGGACCAATATATATTTAATGTACAATATTGACACTACAACACAACGGTACAGGATTACAACACAGAGAGGCCCAATAACATGCAGTGGTATTTTTATTTTCAGCTGAAGAGGTAGCAAATTGTGCAGTACAGGAAAATCCTACTCAATTAGTGATCATCTGTCAAATCACAAGGTTCCCCAGCGAAGGCAAAGTAGATTCTGATTTCTGGGAATAAGGAATTGTGCCATGTTTGAGTGCTGCTTGGTTAGTTTTCTGAGAGTGTAAATGCCATGTGAAACAGAAGGTAATTACAGGATATTTTTTCCAGTTAGTATTTGTTAATTGGATTAATATATTAGCTAAGAGCCATCAGATGTATGTCTGAGTGCTATAATTCACATAACTCTCACTGAATTCCAATAGGTGGCTGTTTGTTCATACTTTCAATGGTTTTCTCTGTCATATGCATATCTTTCTCAGATATCAAGGTGTACGTGTAGGATGTTGTCTAGCCATGCTGGAAGAGAGACTGGAAGCAGCGGATATGGTTTAATTAGACTCCAACTTTATACACTTAAAATATCTGGGAGCACCCAGCAATAAGTTGTACAGTTCAGGTCATCATCCCTTCTGTAATCATTTTGAACAATCCCCAACCTGGTCCCAGTTATCCCACTTCTGGACCCTCTACCACCACCTTCTCCTCACATAAGGTCAATGAGGGATATCAGCTCTCTTCTGTTCCACATAGGAGCCCCCAAACCACTTCCCTAGCTCACTTAAAGGAGGCTAGGAAAAGGAGAGGGGGTCAGCTCCCTTCTGTACAACAGGTAGGAGCCCCAGCCCCTCCTCCCCTTATTCAGTTTGAATAAGGGATGTTTTCCTTTAAATTCTTTTCCAATCCATTTTATTCAATAATGGTACCCCTTCCATACCTAGTACCTGCACTGGACATCCACCTCAAGTTCCAAGTTGAGTAAGTTGTGACATTTAACTTAACCTCCCTACTTCATTCCATTGGATCCCAGACCTGCTGCAGGGAAGGTGAAATAACCACTCTACCTCAGCCCGTCTGGCAGTGAGGGAAAAATTCTTCCCCAGCCCCTCAAGGGAAAGGGCAACTAGCTCAATGCCCACAGCAGGTCAGTAGGGAACCTGGACCTTTTGCTTAGTTCAAGGGTTGGTGTTGTCAGCCTGGTCCTGGTAAAAGAGGGTACTGCATTGGGAATAACAACCCCCTCACATACACTTCTGGTCAGCAGGAAGGGCAATGCAGTGATTTTCTGGACCTGGCCCCAATGGGTTCCTGCCCTTCCTGTCCATCCCTGTAAACTTCTGTTGCAATGGAGCCCTTAAAGGGTCAATTCCCCTTTTCTTCCAGCTAGCCAGATAAAGAAGCACATTAAATTAAGAGCACAAGAATTGCCAGACTGCATCAGACTAATAGTCCATCTAGTCCAGTATCCTCTCTGTGGCCAATACTAGCCGCTTCAGAAGAAGAAATACTGTGATCGGCATTTATGGGGTAACCAATCCCAGGGAATGTTTCCTCCTAACCCCCAATAGTCAGAGATTGGCTTATTTCCTGAAACGTGAGTGTTCATATCTTCTACAAAGCTCTTTTTAAAAATTATTTATTATAATTCTAGACCTTTTTATCCATAAAAATATCTGATATTTTTTTAAACCTTGTTAGGCTGTTTCCTGCAATGTGTAATTGAGGCTGTAAATTCCACCATGTAATCTCTAGTGCATTGAGTGAAAAAGTGTTTCCTTCAATGTCCCCTTCCTTCTGTCATTCTGAGAAAGATGTAAATATTTTTTCAAGTCTCCTTATTCATCTCTTTTAATGTAAGTAATCCTGATGTTTTCAATTTCTTTTCATAGGAGTTTCCCCACACCCATCTTGCAACCCCCACTTAAACCCAGACTGAGACTATAGTGAAAGCATTCTACTTTCCATTCTCAGCAGAGCTGAAAAGCACAATAGGCTAAGAAGAATGCTCAGCCCCATCTGACTTTTGCACCTGGCAATTGTAGCTAACCTTGTAAAACCTCTTCACAATTCATAATAAAACAGTACAAATCTCAGAAGCACTTTCAGCTTTTTCTACACCCACCTTACAAAGTTCTATGTCACCTTTCATTTTGATGACAGAAATGGAAATTTTCTGACAGGCAAAATATAACATGACTAAGCTCAAATACACTGGAGTATAATTACTCAGATGAAGATCATACAATAGAATATAATGGTACCAATATTTATGTAACATACATTTAACGTTGTTAACTGTGCATTGCTGAATTTTGTTACTGTGTAGCATTTTTATATGTGTATTTTAAAACTGTTTAAATCATTTATAGAGAAAGCACATGATGCCGATAGGTTCATTTTAAGAAAAATAAGCTTTTTAAAAAGTAGATTTGGTGCTCAGGAAATGAGGGACTGATTATTACGTCAGATTTTCCAAACTGGATTAGGCAGTTCATATATCTAGTCCTGTGGCCTGATGAATTCAGTAGCAAGAACCAGATTTAATACTCCTGAAAAAGAGCAAAAAGTTCTCAGGACATACAGTTTATTAGGTAACGAAGTACAAAATAGCCCTAGTTATATTCAGGGTGATGCTATGCAAACTGGCTTCGTAGAACTCTCCAAGTGCCTCCAAGAGGCCAGGATTACAGAACCAATGTGCAGTAGTCCAAGGTCTCTTTTGAACTGCAACTATTATTTGTACTAAGCACAGTAGCAGATTTCTATTGCAGGCAAATATTCACAGAAGGTTATGTTAAAATAAACTCATTTTATTGACTACCTAATATAGGACTTGAACCTACTTCTATGGAGGTAAAAGACAGAATATATTATACTGATCACCAGATCCAACTTCATTGTGTAGATTATTCATTTCAAATCCATGATACACACGCACCTCAACCCATTTATATTCTGGCAAGTTGGTGGCACCAATAGTAATATTCAATCTAATTGCAGCACCAAAGCAGACCTGGTTACTTCTAAAAGGGGGTATATTTGTCATGATATGAAAAGGTCCTATTCTGATACAAAGGTAATGAGTATTTGAAACAAATAATAATGTTTTAAAATAGCCTGTTAACAGATCACCTGTTAGAAATACTGATTAGAGACTGAGTCTCTGTGAAGTAGACAAAACTCTCATCACCATGAAAAGGATTAAAGAAAGCCTATGCACCCAGCTAGCTCTGCTGTACCTGTGTCAAGTGCCAGGCCTGGAAGGGGAAGAAAAGGAGAGAACCTGCTCAGTTTGGGGCTAACTGGCAAAGAGGCAGAAGGTAGCTCTGCACTAGAGGTGGTAAGTAAAAGGGTACTCACCTCTATCCCTAGTTGTGAGAAACTCTCCGAGGATTCCCGATCACATCCTGCTCACTGCGCCAAACTGTGAAGCAAGGAGATTCTTTTCCCCAAGAATCAGGCAGGCACAGACAATACTGAAGGGGTTTATTCACGATCCCGGGAAGACTGATAAACAGCTTCAAAAGTATGGTGCTATAGTGACCAATTATATACCTTTTTCTTATCACTTCATTTGCATTTATCTTGTACTTACAGAGATAAACATTGTTTCAGAGAGAGAGAGAGAACATTTAACATGATAATGACAGGAGCAGAACATACGCATAAAACTATTTTCATCACATCAATTATCTATGACTACCTTAAGGCGAAGGGGTGGGGTGTTCACAGGTATCCGGAAAACTGTGTGGGGGCGGGCTGTACTGTTCTTTCTTACCGAGAGGCTGAGTTACTGGATGGACATCTGACCATGTAAGTCCATCAAGTGTTTACAGCTACCACTGTCCTTGGGCCTCTGGTATTTCTGCTTGTTAGTTAGGTGGGTCTCTGTCTCAGCTGCTAACTGAATTTTTAACTCTTGCCTAACAGTAGACTGCAGAGCATCTAGCAGTGAATGAACTGTACTATTTGACTATAAAGACATTGTGGGGCTAGGCCCCTTCTATCTTACATATATCCTGCCTATCTTAGATCCTATCTTACATACACAGGGACCTTAGGCTGTGGCAGGAACTGGCAAAAGGGCCACAAGGGGATGCCACTCCAACCAAGCTACTACAGATTGTGTGAACTATAAGGGCTATGCCCTAAACTGAAGGGAAATAGGTAGGAAGGACCCCACCCGTGTTCCTTCACACAGGACCCTGGCCTGGAATCTGGTGGAGAGGGAGGACCTGTGTTCCCCTGCCTCACCTTCTTAAGGGCTGAGGTCCAAATGCAAGTGGAGACCAGAAGGTTCCCAGTGTAAGATCAGAAACCTGGCACCACTGCCAGGGAAGCAAGGAGATGGATGTCAGATTGACTGATAATGAGGCTGCCCAGTCCTCTGAACACCCTATCTGTGCCAGAACCACATTTGGTATAAGTTTGCATAGGTCCATTGCAATTAGCTCCAATGAAGTCATAGAATCATAGAAGATTAGGGTTGGAAGAGACCTCAGGAGGTCATCTAGTCCAACCCCCTGCTCAAAGAAGTACCAACCCCAACTAAATCATCCCAGCCAGGGCTTTGTCAAGCCAGGCCCTAAAAACCTCTAAGGATGGAGATTATATTACCTCTCTAGGTAAGTATCAGGGGGTAGCCGTGTTAGTCTGTATCTACAAAAACAACAAAGAGTCTGGTGGCACCTTAAAGACTAACAGATTTATTTGGGCATAAGCTTTCGTGAGTAAAAACCGAAGAAGTGAGGTTTTTACTCACGAAAGCTTATGCCCAAATAAATCTGTTAGTCTTTAAGGTGCCACCAGACTCTTTGTTGTTTCTCTCTAGGTAACACATTCCAGTGCTTCACCACCCTCCTAGTCAAATATTTTTTCCTAATATCAAACCTAGATCTCCCCCACTGCAACTTGAGACCATTGTGCCTTGTTCTGTCATCTGCCACCACTGAGAACAGCCAAACTCCATCCTCTTTGGAACCCCCCTTCAGGTAGTTGAAGGCTGCTATCAAATCCCCCCTCACTCTTCTTTTCTGCAAACTAAATAAACCCAGTTCCCTCAACCTCTCCTTATAAGTCATGTGCCCCAGCCTCCTAATCATTTTTGTTGCCCTCTGCTGGACACTCTCCAATTAGTCCACATCCCTTCTGTAGTGGGGGGCACCAAACTGGACGCAATACTCCAGATGTGGCCTCACCAATACTGAATAGAGGGGAATAATCACTTTCCTTGATCTGCGGGCAATGCTCCTACTAATGCAGTCCAATATGCCATTAGCCTTCTTTGCAACAAGGACACATTGTTGACTCATATCCAGCTTCTTGTCCACTGTAATCCCCAGGTCATTTTCTGCAGAACTGTCGCTTAGCCAGTTGGTCCCCAGCCTGTAGCAGTGCATGGGATTCTTCCATCTTAAGTGTAGGACTCTGCACTTGTCCTTCTTAAACCTCATCAGATTTCTTTTAGCCCAATCCTCCAATTTGTCTAGGTCACTCTGGACCCTATCCCTATCCTCCAGTGTATCTACCTCTCCCCCCAGCTTAGTGTCATCCACAAACTTACTGAGGGTGCAATCCATCCCATCATCCAAATCATTAATGAAGATGTTGACCAAATCTGGGCACAGGACTGACTCCTGGGGCACTCCGCTTGATACCAGCTTCCTGTTCAGCCATTGATCACTACACGTTGAGCCCGATGATCTAGCCAGTCTCTTGGGACTAGAAGCAACTTGAATCTTGTGTGATCTTTGGTGTATGGCAACCAACTATCACTAAGTTCAGCTTGCCTTGGGTGGCAAGATAGACTAAAATGCCCAAGGGGACTGTCTGTGACTCCATGGTAAAATTGTTACAGTGCTTCAGGAGTTCACATTTGTTCCTGGGTTGGTGAAATCTAATTATAGAACATACAGTCAGTTTGGGGTGTCTGCCCTGCTGTTTGACAGTCTGGCCTGAGGTGCAGATAGCCAACAGACTTCTTATTACTTCATTCCATTAATCTACCTTCCTGGTTTCTCCCCAGATACAATTTAAGTGAGCAGCTGCCCCTTTTCCCCTGCCCAATGGTAAATAAAACCAGAGAATAGAGTTAGAAGGAGGGCGGGGAAAGTGATTTTTCACCATTTTCAAAATAGACCTCTCATTCCTGCTTCAATGAGCTTTCATATTCCAGGGAGAGAGTGCCTGCATTTTCAATTTTTCCTTCTTATTCTCTCACCAAGGGGGATTTAAGAGACATAAATCACTTATGTGCTTTTATGCAGATTGCTGGTCAATGCCAAGGAAGTTCAAGATGGCATAAATCACTTGGGAGTATTTATGTTGTGTAGTGTTGGGAGTCCAGAATTTTGTATAAGTTCTACAGGTGACCTTCAGAACAGAATATGTTCTCAGGGGCAGATTTTAGAGGAAATGGAGAGCAGTTGGCCATGTCCTTCCATGCTAGAAATACAAACACATACCTGCCAAGTTCTCAACAGCACAAACATATTAAACATTAAATGGGGCTACTAATTGTGTAAAGTTATGCATATGCTTACATGGTTGTGATTAAACTGATGAATTAGGTCCCTTCCTATCACTTTTACAAGTACCATATCATTGCCATAATGTGTCAGTCAGTGATTTCCAGACTCAAGAGATGTCTGCTGCAAAGAAAGCATCTCCTATTGTTCACTGACCAGAGGTAGTGGCCCCAGAAGATGACATTCAGCATATAAAAAAAAACCCTACAAGTTTGAATGTAGAAAAGTAAACAACAAATCATTGTGAAGTCATGTTTTACCTCTAACAAAAAAGCAGCATTTCTTGCATGCTCATCTGAAGAGTTTCTCATCTCCAATTATCCAGTTGAAACTGGAAAAAACAACAACAACAACAAAACCTTCAACAGTTTCATTTAAACAAGACTGAAAGGCTGTTTCCACAGGTGAATATGCTTCTATTGGAAGAGCCAATGTAAAGATTACAATGTTCAAGTGAATTTCACAAAATTAACAAGAATCCAAAATTGGAATGGATTTTAATCTCCACCATTGGACTCCCTGTAGTGCTGCTTCATGAATAGTTATTCAGCTGTGCAAAATGTTTATAACTGAATCCATCTTGTTTTGCTACTAATTTGAAAGTCAGGCCAGCTTTGTCCAAAGAGTCTAGGAACATTCTAAATAAACCTTGAATGAATCTCAATCTATTTATGATTTTGCATCAAAACTAGAGCGGAGGAGATAATTCTTTTCTCTATTTGGGTACAACTTATTTGCAAACTTGCGCAGAAATCATTGGTATTCACAAATACTTGCCAATTTTTCTCCTAACAGTATAAACTAAGCCAATGCCAGAGTCAAGGGCAGGAAACGTTATCGGATAATAATCAAATAATATATATGCTTATTCAACTATGTCCAATGAAAACCCATGCAAAACTGTTTCAAATGGTTTAGTGCAACTTTGAGATGCTTTAGGCCAGAGAGGGTAATGTACAATTTGGTGCATGTTGGGGACTGTGCAAAGTGCATCTGACATTGCTTTCACTGCACACAATGCATATGCATATGCTGCTCCATGTCTTTGGGTGGTGTAGTCTGTTCCCTGCATGCAAGCAGACAGCTCTCCAGGCCAGTGCAGAAAGTGGATGGTGATATGGGAGCTGAAAACCGACGGACATTAAATAGAAAGACAAACTGTTGGGGGAGTGAGGCTGGGAAGAACAGAAGTGCCAAGAAGAGAGAAGTAAAACTTGGAGAACTTTTGTAATGTTATGGAGACAAAGAGGGAAAGAATCAGGGCTTAAATTCAGCTGAAGCTGTCCGGAGAGGAGCTCTGGAAAATATTTTCAATCCCTCTGGAGTTTTTGCTAGCATGATGGGGGAGTGGGGAATACGCTGAGAATTTAAGCCCTCAAAAGAACAAACATGTAGATACTAGATGAAAAGATAACAAATGAAGAATAGAAGAGAGTAAAGAAAGAAGGATCCAACTGAAATCTGAAAGCAGAATTGGTCTTTCTGATCTTTTTCATTTTATTGCTTAGGCTAATTTTTTTAAACAAAAACCTTAGCAGCCTATGTAAAGATCAAAGCATAAAGAGTGAGGAATACCATCCCCCTCAACCTTGTGGAATAGTATGTCGATATTGCTTTGGCGGTTTGAATGCCTAGAGCAAGCATTTATGGGGGGGTGCTCAGAGCTTATTCAAGATGCATGAAAAGGCCATGGTGATTTCTCTTAATTCAGTACAGATTTGAACACTTTGAAACTGAGTTGATTAGCAAGTCAAAGTCACATTAAGAAATCACTGTGTGCAGGACTCAAGTGCCTTGATGTGGTTACACATCTTGAAGGGACAGAACTGTTTTTCTTCCCTTACATTCAGTATGTGTAAACTCAGACTTGAGGTAATGGTGGCATTACAAACATTCTAGACTTTCTGCCCACTCTGAACATGACAGCTGCTCTCCTAGCCAGGTATTTAATATGGTTCCTTATGCAGTTTACACAAAATGTTTTATTTAACTTATAAAAGATTGGAAGTCTTCACAGAACTGAGTGCAGCCTTGATCTGTTGGAAGGAGCAAATGGAAAGTAAGTTGACTGCCAATAGTGACGAGAAAGGAAGGGAGAAATACAGCTCTGAGTATAATTTACTGGGCACAATTCTTTATTGTTTACACTAAATTCTGTTTACTGCAATGTTGAAACCATAGCCTTCATGTGGCTGGGTTCTGCAGCAGCGATCAATGTTGTTATTCTGAAACACTAGGTAGTAGCACAATGCTTAGAAGGAATGCTCCATCTGTTTCCTAGTCTAAGGCCAGAATTTCAAGAGACTGAGCTCCCAGTTCGACACATTAATGAAGTGGCCAGATTTTCAAAAGATCTCAGTGGGAGCTGCTGACTGAGCCCTATGGAAAATCTGGCTGCTTCAAGTATCTAACAGGAGCTCAGCTTTTTAGAAAATGATCATTAAGGCCAGATCCCCAGTTATTTTTAAATTCCTGGACTGATTACTATGCATAGGAAAGTTTTGAAGCCTTCTCCATTTAAGGCCAGATATGTTGCAGATCTGGCGGCGAGGTAGGATGGAGGTGGGCAGAGGGCTCTGCACGCCAGGAGACAGTTATACTCCCCCTGCATGCAATTCCACCAGCTCCAGATATGGGGCTTTTAATAATAGTCTGGAATACATCCACGTTGTAGGTTTTTGTCCAAAAATTACTCTATCACTGCTGTAGCCACTGGCTCTGCTGTTGGGGGAATGGGGGGGAATAATTTTAAGAATATGACTATGGAACTCTTACTCATATGAGGAGTGACTTTAATGGGACTACTTCCATGATTAAAAACTGCTTACGTGAGTAAAGGTTGAAGGATCAATCCCTAAGACAAATAGTGATACAGGTTTACCTAAAACAGCCTGCCAAATTTATATCTACAAGGGATATTCAGAGAGGCAAATAATAATTCTAATGGTTCAGGGTATAAATTGGTCCCAGGTGTAGTATCACCAGTTCTGGTGCCACATGCAAAGGAAATGATGGTGACCCCACATTCTTTTAAAAACAATATTAGATCAACTGCATGACTCACTTCTCCTATCCCCACCCAGTATGGCCCCAAACAGGCACTAGATTTGGTAGGCTGGTTTAATTAACTTTGGCAAGAGGAAGTTCCTAATGTAATGGATTAAATAGGAATCCCCAGATCTAGAAAGTGTAACATAATAAATCATTTGCATTTATAAAGGGCCTTTCTGCTTCACAGTGCTTTAAAATACTAATTAATGCTTCAACAGCCTTGTGACATAGGTAGATAGGAAAGTATTATCGTCATTCTTCCTATTGTACAGAGAGGTTGAGAGGTTAGAAGGCTTGCCCCATGCCATAGGGTAAGTCAAGGTTAGGATGAGAACTGAGAAGCACCTTAGTCTTAATACTTTGCTCAGATCACTAGACGAAGCCCAACTCTTTTCTGCACTAACACAAGTGTCTAAAGAAGGGCCATAAATTAAGAACTATTAAAATTCTTGAAATCTCTGGGCAAGTTAATAGGCTCAATGTAGTGGTTACTTCAAGTTTTTTGGTCTGTGGTATACAAGAGGTCAGACAGGTCCCTTCTGGCCATAGCCACCAATAGAGGGAGACAGAGGGACACACACAATGTAGGTGTGGGTTATGGTTGCCTAAGGACAGACTTATCTACAGATGAAGTAACTACTAGATCAGGGGTCAGCAACCTTTGGCACACAGCCCATCAGGGTAATCTGCTGGTGGGCCATGAGACATTTTGTTTACATTAACCATCTTCAGGCATGGCCTGCGCAGCTCCTAGTGGCCATGGTTCGCCATTCCCGGCCAATGGGAGCTGCGGGAAGCGGCGGCTAGCAAGTCCCTGTGGCTTCCTGCAGCTCCCATTAGCCAGGAACAGTGAATTGTGGCCACTGGGAGCTGCAGGGGGCCATGCCTGCGGATGGTCAGTGTAAACAAACCACCTCGCGGCTCACCAGCGGATTACCCTGATGGGGCACGTGCCGAAGAGTGCCGACCGCCATGCTAGATGTAAAGAATAAGTATCTCTTTGGGGCCTCAAACCTTCCCACTCTACTCCCAGACATGTTCGCTTTCCCCAGCTTACACACAGTAGCAGACAGCGAACCAGGACTTCTATAACCAAACATGGTACATGGGATGCCTATCAACTGACTTTCATTGAAGGACATCACTTATTTTAGTCCCAACATTACCTATGTTCCTTACACATTTGATGTCTTCTCACTTATTGTGGACAAGAATCCATAAGTGAGGGTCAATAAAGAGTTATTTACACTGCAGAACACTCTCCTCCATTTGTGGTTTCCCTCATTTTGGGTCATATACTGCATTCCCACATCTGGGATTAGGTAGCTAGGGTCTGATCCAAAGGCCATTGAAGTCAATGGGAGTATTTCCACTGACTTCAGTAGGTGCTGGATCAGTGCCTTTGAAAGGCATGGAGTAGTTAATCCTACTACTATGCTGGGAAGCCTGTCTGCCATGAAAAGTGGTGCACAAACAGGCTGTTACAGTAGGTATGCAGGGAGCAGCCCTGGTTATCCTCTTGCAGAATTGACCCTTTGGTATCTTTAGAGTTTCAATAGGGTTCCCCTTCCTACACTCACACAAAGGAAAGAAGCCATTGTTTATGCCATACGAGATTTTTATAAGTACTACTGCACCTGTGGGTATCTTTCTGGTATCTTTGGAGGCTTTGTTTGTATATTTTTGTTTTAGCTTTGTGTATTGAAATCAAATGGTGATGGGTCACAAAAAGTTAATAAAATGCTACATTGCATGCTTTCTCAAGACATGATGTGTGGCATATTCACTCAGGGATAACATAAGCTTTAAATGTCAGCACTGACTATTGTAAAAAAGAGACTTCAACAGTTCTTGTATTCAGAGGAGGCTTATTTTTTCACCTTGTTTATGTCCCCTTTTCCTATATAATCATTGACTTTTTACCTCTCTGAAGGGATTGCTATCACTTTAATCTTAATGTTTCAAATGTAGACATATGCCAGTCAGTCTAGAGGGGAAAAAAAAGACAAATCATCCCTATTTTCTGAAGTTTGGAAAAGGTTCCTACTTTTTCATTTTATTTTCCTTTTTGCAATGCCTTTGCACTTTTGGGAGGGAGGGGGAGGTTGAGGTCAGGCCAGTAGAATTGCTGCAAAAAACCAAAGCAAAAACCAAACAGAAAACAAATAAAAAACCCACCTAAGAGAAGTTGGAAATACTACAAGAAACACCTAATTAGAAACAAATTTAACAGTGCAGCCTGTACCTATGAGATTTCCAGTCTAATTTAGGAGAGCCATGAGGTTCAGATAATAAATAAATAAAAGCACTGAACAATGACATTTTATCTTTCAATAATATTTGAGTAGTTCAAATATATAAATCTTTTATAGTAACCATAGAGGGAAATTATATGGTGTATATATAAAAGAGAACCTAATAAATACTAGTGGCCAAGCTATCATAACAAGGAAATAAAGCTCTCTTCATGAAATCAAGTCAATTGCAAGTGAAGTCAATCCTTAATCAGGGGACAAAGTGATACAATGGTGTTACAGGTAATGGTCCTGGGTCTCAACAGGAAGCTGTTAGACAGTAGAGTCCCAGGCTTAGGAGGTGTCATTAAGAAGGGGTAAATACAGACGTGTGAAAGGGAAAATATCTACTTACAGAATATATTATGTATAGCTAATAGATTTATAGTTGTCTAAAGAAACAAAACTGATATCACTCACTGTTAGTCGGATGTACTTGTGTCCAGTAAGCAAAGAAGTCAGTGTTGCTAAACCTTTTTTTGTAGAGCACTTACTCCTGCATTCAGGTGATTACTGGAGAATCTCAGCTTTGGAAAAAACGTTTCTAACCCTCATATTTACAGAGAAAAGCTTAAACATGTGGACTGAGTGGTTTCTAATGACTCAGTAAAAGGCAGTACAGGAAAATAACTCCAGGATTTAAAGAAAAACCATGATTTTTAAACCAATTATATATTTGTTGGAGCCCAACTCATGATTTTTGAATATTCAGAATTAGCAAGTCTGAAAGCATATTGTAGGGAAAGTGCCCAAACAATCCTTTTGTTAAGTGTTCTAGAACACTGGTTCTCAAAGCCAGTCCACCGCTTGTTCAGGGAAAGCCCCTGGCGGGCCAGGCCGGTTTGTTTACCTGCCGCGTCTGCAGGTTCTGCAGGGGGCTGCGGGAAGCGGTGCGGGCTGAGGGATGTGTTGGCCACCCTTCCTACAGCCCCCATTGGCCTGGAGCTGTGAACCGCAGCCAGGGGGAGCCACAATCGGCCAAACCTGCAGATGTGGCAGGTAAACAAACCAGCCCTGAACAAGTGGCAGACTGGCTTTGAGAACCACTGTTCTAAAGAGCTCATCACTGAGGTATCCGATAAATTCTAGAATCATAGGACTGGAAGGGACCTTCAGAGGTCTTCTAGTCCAGTCCCCTGCACTCATGGCAGGAATAAGTATAGACTATTCCCAACAGGTGTTATTCTAAGCTGCTTTTAAAAATCTCCAATGATGGAGATTCCACAATCTCCCTAGGCAATTTATCCCAGTGCTTAACTACCTTGACAGTTAGGAAGCTTTTCCTAATGCCCTACCTAAACCACCCTTGCTGCAGTTTCAACCCATTGCTTCTTTCTCTATCCTCCAATGTTAAGAATAACATTTTTTCTCCCTCCTCCTTGCAACAACTTTTATGTACTTGAAAACGTTTATGTCCCCATCTCAGTCTTCTTCTTCAGACTAAACAAACCCAATTCTTCAATCTTCCCTCATAGGTCATGTTTTCTAAACATTTAAACATTTTTTGTTGCTCTTCTCTGGACTTTTTCCAGTTTGCCCACATATTTCCTGAAATGTGGTGCCCAGAACTGGACACAATACTCCAGTTGAGGCCATATCTGAATATTTTGGGTCTTAACAAAGGCCCAGTTACTGAGCAAACTTTTACATTAGTTCTCACAGGATTTTATTCAAACTGGTTTACTTCTTACACATCTAGGAGCAATATAGGGCCAAATCATCTCCTCATAGGTGCCCACTGGTGAGGGAACAAGAAAGTGAATGAGTTTTGACTTGAATTCCTGCTTGATCTTTCTTTCAGGGCCTGGAGATAGACTTTGCTCTCCACAGGACAGGAGAAAATCCATCCACAAAAATCAGTGGCTCCATCTGCAAAGGAGCCCTGTATCTCTGCCCAAGTTAATACAATTCCTGACATTGTCTCTGAATTCTACCTTTCTTGGTGGTGGTGGTGGGGGGGGGGTGTGTTCAGTTCATGTGACCATGGAGGAAACTAGCATAAATGAATGATGATGAAAGCCTCATCATCATGGGAATCTTTGCTGGTTTCCTGGGCAGGGGGGTGGAGGGAGTGTACATTGACTGTACATAGCCCAATTCATTCTGCCTCTTCCTCAACTGCTCACATTTATCTCTGCAAAGCACCCATGAAAGAGATTATTGGGTGAGGTAGAAAGGAGAAAGAATGTCTCTACCCACATTGCCCCTCCCATTGTCCCAGGACCTGTCTACGCTGCTCTGCACCCACAGAAATGGATGGGAGTATTTGAAGCTTAATTTGTAAGCAATGAGTATACAAGTGCTTTGAGATTTAAGACTTTCAAGGGAAGCAAAATATTTTAGAATTGTATAATACAAAAAGGACACTTGGCCTATGATGTTGGTTGTAATTCTAGTCAAGGATGGACAATAGGATAGGGATCAGTTTGCATGATTCGGAGCTGCATTTTCAAAAGGGCTTAAGCTCAGGTTGCCAAGTGCTCACACCCACAAAATTGCTCAGATCTTTTCAGCAGTCCTCAGTCACCTTTTAGGTTTCTCAGTAAGGGCAGATTTGCAGAGATCTCTTAAAGATGGCCTCAATTGCAGATGCTAAACCCTTTTGAAAATTCTGGCCCTAAGTGTGCATAGTACATATTTATTTATATTCAGGCACTTACCCAGTTTGCAATGCATTCCCCTTTCCTTAGCATACGCTCAAGCAAAATGATAAATTGCTTAATAGGCTGTAGTTTATTAGTATTTAAATGATGAATTCCAGCATTTAGAGATTAACTAAAACAATTTCAGTTCTCTTTTTATTTTAAGGCAATTTATTTGCTTTTAAGCAGAGAGGGACTGAATAAGGGCAAGCTACTCAAGAGAATGGCACAAAGGTCACAGTTACTGGCATCTTAAAAAGTTCCCTGTCAAAGTGAAAGTATTGATTACTGAGTTGCAAGGGTGTTTATGTTTTTTCTACTACTGCATTCCTTTCGCTCACAGTTGTCTCTGAAGGGTCTCCACATGCTGAAATTTGATGCAAATTCCATGTTCCCTTGATCTAAATTAGAAATTTTGGAACAACAGGTATTTTCCTGCTTTAGCTCATACTCTTGATAAATACACTACAATTGTACTTTTTCTGCATAGTCAATGAGTGGAGATGCTATTTCCAAACAAGCAAAACATGCCAAAGTGTCAAGAATCAAATTCAAAAAGATTTTAAGAATTAAAAAAAATATTGAGTTCTTTGGATTTGCTTTCTGGTTTTTGAGCCTTTTGAGCATATTCAGGTTAATTTTTTAAGCTTTTCCCTGCAACGATGATGCCTAGAACCTTTTTAATGAATAGTGAGATTCTCCCATAATCACTTGCCTTCAAGATCTGGGGTTTTAGGTAAACATCAAATACCAAGAGACTCAAAAGAAAATTGCATGTGTGAGTAACATTATATATTTTGTAATTAGATCACTAATGTCACTTGAGAACCTTGGTGAGCAACAACTCCAAACCAGGTGATGATTAGCACTTCTGTTGGTTCTCTGTCTTAAAACCCTTTAATTGTTTGTTTGTTTTTCGGTGTCTTTACACTTGCTTCAATTATGCAACATATTCTATTATTCCAATTAGAAGAATATAAGTATTTAGTGCCATGCTTCAGTCAGCAAACAGAACTTTTGCTGTAAGATAAAGGAAATTGTCATAGTGGACAGTTGGTGGGCCTTATAATCTCTTCCACCTTTAAGATTTGAGCCCTGTAGGGCATGTGCCAGGGCTATAAAATCCTGTACAAGACCGTCATTAACTTAGACCAGTCTAAGAGGACAAAACAGTATGCATGTTTAATATAAATGAGTTTTATGTCAGCAACATCACATTTATTATGTGGGTTTTTGCAGGGAAGGTAAGGGAAGAGGAAGAATTTTCTTTGCCGAATCCAGGCTGAGTCAGTCCAATCACTGACTAAGTTGATGTACACCATAAAACAGGTCATATGACATACAGTCTTATGTCATATGACATACAGTCTTCTATTTGTGCCATAAACTAGGTTTTATGACATTATCTTTCACAAGCATTATATGGGCAAGAAAGAAAAATGAGGGCAAGAAAGAACAGGAGCCAACATTGTCTTTAAAAATGTATAAATGTATCTGATCCTATTAATTCGCCAAACTAGTGCTTCCCCAAAGTAGTTATGTAATAAATGTATCTATCCACTTTTTAACAAGCTTACTGAGAATAAATTTCCTTAATACATTTCATTGTTATACAGACACCACAAACATCCTATTAGTGTTTTTATTTTTTATCTGACATGTCCATTAACACCTACAGAGATTTTTCTGTTTCCTCATTTAACTCAGATGTCATTTTTCTTTCCCTTAATGCTGTTTGGTTTTCCTATTTCTGTATTTAAATCTCTAAATTATATATAGCCACTAATAACATGCACTTCAGTTTGAGCAGTTAATAGAATATTCTTAGCAACGGAAAATATTAGTAAGCTGCATCTTTGTCAGGGGTGGAGAATTGCATTGACCAATGTTAGATGGAAACAAATATGTAAAAGAAGTTTAAATATTGTACAAGTCTTTATTTGTAAGCTATTTCTTTGTCATTGATTGGAATCACATTAAACTGTTTACTCTCTGATTCACCACATTTTTTTATCAAAAACACAAGAGCAATTTAGTTAGTAACTGTTTATAAAGCACTTTGAACATGGAAAGTGCTATATAAGTGCTAAATATTATTTTTGTAAGTATTTTTTCTTGGATAATTCCGATATTACTCATTAAAAAGAAAGCCCTAATCCAGGTCCAGATGGGGACTAGTCAAAAAATTTGTCAAAAAACTGGGGGGGTGGGTAATGGAAAGTTGGGGTTTCAACTGAACACTTTTGTTTAGGAAAGTGTCTATCTGCAAAATGTCAATGTTTTTGAAAAAGAACTGAATGTCCAAAAAACAGAATCTCATCTGAAAACCAAAGTATATTGTTCCATCAAGAAGTCTGACCAATTCTACTAGTGAGATGTTACTTATAAGCGTAGCCCCACTTAAATAAACAGGACTGCTTGCAAAGCAAGGTCTTAAATAGGCAGGGAGAACCTGGCTCTAAACAGGCTATGGTAAAGACAAATGAATGGATTCAAAATCAATCAAACAGCTTTTATAATAAGGCATGTGTCATAACTATAAAAGGAAGGGTAACAGCTCTCCTGTGTACAGTGCCATAAAATCCCTCCTGGACAGAGACTCCAAAATCTTTTTACCTGTAAAGGGTTAAGAAGCTCGGGTAACCTGGCTGACACTTGACCCAAAGGACCAATAAGGGGACAAGATACTTTCAAATCTTGGGTGGGGGAGGCTTTTGTTTGTGCTCTTTGTTTGGGAAGTTGTTCGCTCTTGGAACTAAGAGGGACCAGACATCAATCCAGGCTCTCCACATCTTTCTGAACAAGTCTCTCATATTTCAAACTTGTAAGTACAGCCAGGCAAGGCGTATTAGTTTACCTTTGTTTTCTCAACTTGTAAATGTACTTTTTACTAGGGTGCTTACCTCTGTTTGCTGTAACTTTGAACCTAAGGCTAGAGGGGGGTCCTCTGGGCTCTTTAAGTTTGATTACCCTGTAAAGTTATTTTCCATCCTGATTTTACAGAGATGATTTTTACCTTTTCTTTAATTAAAAGCCTTCTTTTTAAGAACCTGATTGATTTTCCTTGTTTTTAGATCCAAGGGGGTTGGATCTTGATCCACCAGGAGTTGGTGGAAGGGAGGAGGGGGAATGGTTAATTTCTCCTTGTTTTAAGAACCAAGGGGTTTGAATCTGTATTCACGAGGGAATTGGTGAAGAGTCTCTCAAGGCTACCCAGGGAAGGGAATTAGCATCGAGAGTGGTGGCAGCGGACCAGATCTAAGCTGGTAGTTAAGCTTAGAAGTTTCATGCAGGCCCCCACATTTGTACCCTAAAGTTCAAAGTGGGGAAGCAGCCTTGACAGCATGTATACTTGCTGTAGTCCATAATTTGTATGGCTTCAACTCCCTTATCTTGTACAGTACACTCTCTTTTCTAGTAGTAAACTTAGAAAATAACTTGTACTCTCAATTCAGTTTTTATATAAAAATTAATGCACTAAGACCATGCTCCAACAAGGCCCTTAAATAGGTATATAACTGTATGCCTGTGAGTTTCATTTAAACCAGTGGGATTACTCAATGGTTTAAAGTTATATACATGATGAAGGGCTTTGAGTAATCATGGCCTAAGTGGATAATGGGAGCGTAATGAAGAAAATTATGGGTGAAATCCTGGCTCATATTGATTTCAGCAGGGCCAGGATTTCACCTTTAGGCACGAGCATTCTTTCAAAAATAAATTTTTATTACTGAGAAACGGATTAGCTCATAATGAGTAATTAAGCAAGGAAGAACCCAAGTCTATCAGAATCATGTTTATATGTGCATCAGTATAAGATCATTTGACCCATTCTCCTTAAATTATCTTCAGTTCCATTGATTCAGCTCTTTTCACTTCAGTGGGGTTGCACTAGTGTAAACAGACCAAAATTAAATCAAATATTTAAAGCATGTGTCACCTATTCCCTGTGATGTTCTCTTTCACAGGGAAAAAACGTTGTGATACGGCATGGGCTTAATATCAAACAATTCTCAAATACATCAAACACCTTCAATTATAAGTAGATTTATTGCAAAACATACATTGCTTCCAGAAGTTTAAAAAAACAAATCCCATCCCACTTTAGCAAGTGGTAATGATATTCTACCTTTAACATTTACTCATCAAAGATCTAAAATTCTTTGCAATTTTTCCATTGACTTCAATGGGTTCTTGGATCTGGCCCTAGATTATGCTAAAGTTTCTGTACTTCTGTAGCACATTTGAAAATATTTCCCCCAGCCTCTCCCTCCAAAAAAGAATGTGGGAAGTAATGTTCTTCAACATACAAATATGTGGAAAATTGAACTAACGTTGCCATGAAGACACTCAATATTAATTGCAAGCAAGAATAAGTGTTCTAACTGAAATGTATATATATATATATATATTTAAAAATTTGGTTTTGGGCATATCTTTTTATATATAAATATTCAATATAAAAATACATTGTTTAAACCACTGAGTGATGTATGATAAAATATTCACACAGTAATTAAGCATAATTAGCATTTTAAAATAGACATCATTTAGATGTTAATTAATTCTTCCTTCCCTTATCTTATGAGACCATATGTGGTACGTCTAGCAGCAAAACATATTACAATGAAATGTTCTTTGAAGGGGAATAGAAAAAAGCATATACTAAAGATCCAGAAATGCTCTCTACATATATCATCCAGACCATGAAGACTCAAATAATTAATAATTGTTGTTATGTTTGGAACAATGATAAAGGTACTGTAAAGTAACAGGATAGGAATATCAAATGTTACAGGATCAAAGGAAAACCTGTCTCTCCAGTCCTTAGTGGTCAGTTTGCAATGCTACCTCCACATTGTTTTCCTCTTAACTCTCTTTTAAAGCCATTTCTGTTGCTTCCCTTTGTGCTGGCAATCACAACGGGATAATGCTCTTCAGGAAGCTGTGACATGTGAAGAGATCACACTTTCTCTGCAGAGAAAGTGGATATACGCATCTTTCTTTTAGAAACAGCTCTTGCCTTCTTATGCTTGTGTTTGGAAACAGTTTCAGAAACTCAACCTGAGAACTGTACATAAAGTGAATAGTTTTGAAGTGACTGATAAGCCCAGATGCCCCGTAACATAATAAATTCAAGTTAAAAAATGCTACTTTAGAGCAAGACTATTAATTGCCCCTAAGGTATCCCCACAGGGGAATAATGAAGCATGGTTTCAATACCCTCTGAGGCATATCTAGATCACCAAATGGTGCATGGGAACAGACTCCATGGAGTCAATACTCCCCAGCCCTGAGCAAGTGCCAAAGAGGGGAAGGAAATAGCATTGGCTCCATCTCCATGAAGTACTGGTCAGTAGTGCAAGTGGTATGCTCTGCCCTGTAAAAGGGTATTGCAAGTTACTCTCCATCAGGAATATGGAAGGAGCAATGGAAGAAATTATGACTTGGAGACAGAATAGGTTCCCAAACCTGTTCCCTGGAGATTGGTGCCGCTACAGTCCTCGAGGTTGAAGCAGGAATCAAGCCTAATGGTCATAGCAGGAGTCAAGAATCAGAGCCCAGGGTCAGAGGCCGGGTATCAGACCCAAAGGTGAGAGCTGGGTTACCCGAAGCGAGGCAAGGCTGCAGCTGAGGCAGGAGCGGGGCTGGAATAATCAGGTACAGCAGTTATCACAGCCAAGGGCAAAGGCATTGAGCAGCTGCTGAATTGCTTGCTGCTAGGCTTAAGATCTGTCTGCTGACTCTTCCAACCAATCAGCTGTCATAGCCAATCAGGCAGCCTATACAGGCCAACCGTGCTCTTTAGGTTGCCCTGGCTTTGCTGCAGACCCTGATTTCTGGCAAGCCTCAATCTCACTCTTAACTTTTAGTTTCTGAATACAAATTATTTTTATTATTTGAACCTTGCAAAGCTTAATTTACAAAATATTTAATACTGGAGGGTTGCATTTAAGTTTTAAAAAGGGAACAAATGTGAAGTATAGCTAAGAGAATGACTTCAAAAGGGAATGGGGAGACACAGTAAGAGCTCAATTCTGCAATGTGCCAAATGCCATAGTTCAGAGCAACAGCACCTGCATTCCCCCTTCTGTGGTCTACCAAGGGCATCCACTTAAATGTTTGACTCCCAGACATAGATTCATAGATTCTAGGACTGGAAGGGATCTCGAGAGGTCATTGAGTCCAGTCCCCTGCCCTCATGGGAGGACCAAATACTGTCTAGACCATCCCTGATAAACATTTATCTAACCTACTCTTAAATATCTCCAGAGATGGAGATTCCACAACTTCCCTAGGCAATGTATTGCAGTGTTTAACCACCCTGACAGTTAGGAACTTTTTCCTAATGTCCAACCTAAACCTCCCTTGCTGCAGTTTAAGCCCATTGCTTCTTGTTCTATCCTTAGAGGCTAAGATAAATAAGTTTTCTCTCTCCTCCTTATGACACCCTTTTAGATACCTGAAAACTGCTATCATGTCCCCTCTCAGTCTTCTCTTTTCCAAACTAAACAAACCCAATTCTTTCAGCCTTCCTTCATAGGTCATGTTCTCTAGACCTTTAATCATTCTTGTTTCTCTTCTCTGGACTCTCTCCAATTTCTCCACATCTTTCTTGAAATGCGGTGCCCAGAACTGGACACAATACCCCAGTTGAGGCCTAACCAGTGCAGAGTAGAGCGGAAGAATGACTTCTCGTGTCTTGCTCACAACACACCTGTTAATGCATCCCAGAATCATGCTTGCTTTTTTTGCAATGGCATCACACTGTTGACTCATATTTAGCATGTGGTCCACTATAACCCCTAGATCCCTTTCTGCCATACTACTTCCTAGACAGTCTCTTCCCATTCTGTATGTGTGAAACTGATTGTTCCTTCCTAAGTAGAGCATTTTGCATTTGTCTTTATTAAACTTCATCCTGTTTAACTCAGACCACTTCTCCAATTTGTCCAGATCATTTTGAATTTTGACCCTATCCTCCAAAGCAGTTGCAATCCCTCCCAGTTTGGTATCATCTGCAAACTTAATAAGCGTACTTTCTATGCCAATATCTAAGTCGTTGATGAAGATATTGAACAGAGCCGGTCCCAAAATAGACCCCTGCAGAACCCCACTCGTTATACCTTTCCAGCAGGATTGGGAACCATTAATAACAACTCTCTGAGTACAGTTATCCAGTCAGTTATGCACCCACCTTTTAGTAGTCCCATCTAAGTTGTATTTGCCTAGTTTATTGCAAAGAATATAATGCGAGACCATATCAAATCCCTTACTAAAGTCTAGGTATACCACATCCACCGCTTCTCCCTTATCCACAAGACTCATTATCCTATCAAAGAAAGCTATCAGATTAGTTTGACATGATTTGATCTTTACAAATGCATGCTGCCTATTCCCTATCACCTTACCGCCTTCCAAGTGTTTGCAGATGATTTCCTTAATTACTTGCTCCATTATCTTCCCTGGGACAGAAGTTAAACTAACTGGTCTGCAGTTTCCTGGGTTGTTTTTATTTCCCTTTTATAGATGGGAACTATATTTGCTGCTTTCCAGTCTTCTGGAATCTCTCCTGTCTCCCATGATTTTCTAAAGAAAATAGCTAGAGGCTCGGATACCTCCTCTATTAGCTCCTTGAGTATTCTGGGATGCATTTCATCAGGCCCTGGTGACTTGCAGACATCTAACTTTTCTAAGTGATTTTTAACTTGTTCTTTTTTTTCATTTTATCTTCTAAACCTACCCCCTTCCAATTAGCATTCACTATGTGAGGCATTCCTTCAGACTTCTCGGTGAAGACCGAAACAAAGAAGTTATTAAGCATCTCTGCCATTTCCAAGTTTCCTGTTACTGTTTCTCCCTCTTCACTGAGCAGTGGGCCTACCCTGTCCTTGGTCTTCCTCTTGCTTCTAATGTATTGATAAAAAGTCTTCTTGTTTCCCTTTATTCCTGTAGCTAGTTTGAGCTCATTTTGTGCCTTTGCCTTTCTAATCTTTCCCCTGCATTCCTGTGTTGTTTGACTATATTCATCCTTTGTAATTTGTCCTACTTTCCATTTTTTTATATGACTCCTATTTATTTTTTAGATCATGCAAGATCTCTTGGTTAAGCCAAGGTGGTCTTTTGCCACATTTTCTATCTTTCCTACCTAGCGGAATAGCTTGCTTTTGGGCCCTTAATAGTGTCCCTTTGAAAAACTGCCAACTCTCCTCAGTTGTTTTTCCCCTCAGTCTTGATTCCCATGGGACCTTACCTATCAGCTCTCTGAGCTTACCAAAATCCGCCTTCCTGAAATCCATTGTCTCTATTTTGCTGTACTCCCTTCTACCCTTCCTTAGAATTGTGAACTCTATGATTTCATGATCACTTTCACCCAAGCTGCCTTCCACTTTCAAATTCTCAACGAGTTCCTCCCTATTTGTTAAAATCAAATCTAGAACAGCTTCCCCCCAGTAGCTTTTTCAACCTTCTGAAATAAAAAGTTGTCTGCAATGCAGTCCAAGAACTTATTGGATAGTCTGTTCCCCACTGTGTTATTTTCCCAACATATATCTGAATAGTTGAAGTCCCCCATCACCACCAAATCTTGGGCTTTGGATGATTTTGTTAGTTGTTTAAAAAAAGCCTCATCCACCTCTTCCACCTGGTTAGGTGGAAGAGTAGTAGACTCCTAGCATAACATCACCCTTGTTTTTTACCCATTTTAGCCTAACCCAGAGACTCTCAACACTTCCGTCTTCTATTTCCATCTCCACCTCAGTCCAAGTGTGTACATTTTTAATATATAAGGTAACACCTCCTCCCTTTTCCCCCTGTTTATCCTTCCTGGGCAAACTGTACCCATCCATACAAATGTTACAATCATGTGTATTGTCCCACCAAGTTTTAGTGATGCCAACAATGTCATAGTTGTATTTATGTATTAGCACTTCCAATTCTTCCTACTTATTACCCACCATCCATCTTGGGTGGAGACATGTGTCTTATTCATTTCTGACTGGGAATTTTAAGGCTGCACAGCTCCCTGCTTTACCCTGTGATATTCCTAGCAAGCCAGATTGGCTAAAGAAGGCCAGAGCCTGTGCTTTGCTTCCCCTGTTCCCCCAAAGTGTATGCCCAGTGTATTACCTGCAGTTATAAGTTATCACATAACTCCTTCTAAGAAAGCACATTTATTCTTAAGGTAAAAGCATTATGGAGAAAAAACACTGAAAAACCTACAAGCATACTAAAAAGCTTACCAGAGGTCACCTGCAACTACAGCCTACGGCTCTGGTAGGTTCTAGTCCTTCAAAACCCACAAGGGGTTTTCTCCCTGTTTACAAGTTCATCCATCTAAGATCCAGAACTAGAACAGCTGGGTAGATCAGCCATTTATTTATACAGCTCAGGCTTTAGATCCTGGCCTTGTGTAACAGGTAATCAGCAGATAATGACCCTCTAAGGACAAAGCTTTTTAGAGACAGGGTTTTTTGTATAACCAGTTTAAGATTAAGCATATGCTTAAGTCTCATAAGTCAACACAACTACTCACATGCTTAAAGATAAGCACATGCTTAAGTGTTTTGCTGAATATGTGCCTGAAAGGAGGTGAATAAAAGAACATGATATTTCTTTGGTAGAAATTTTTAACTAAGATCTTTCCATCAACATTCTTTGCTAAATCGTACAACTCCAACATAGAGAAAACAAAACATTCATTAGAGACCCAGAATAATATTCAGTATTCAAGCAGTTATCCTACAAGCTGTGAGACCAGTGTCATCCACCAGACAAATCTAGGCTCATTGAGGAGGTGCAGAACCTATAAGTATCCCATAAACTCTGTTTAACCTTTTTAAAACTTCAGAGGGGGGGTTGCTGACTTTGTACAGTAGTGCTGCAATGTTTAATACTCCACATAACTTTAATACATGAAACAATCAGATGAAACCTTTAACACTCAGGCCTGAAACATCATAATTCAACTTGATTACACTTTCTCCACACAGTACAAGACTACAAGTTAGACATTTCACATTAAATGAGGAATTTACATAAACTTACCTGCTTTATTAAATGCAAATTAATGCAGAATATTATGCATTCAGAAATGAATACATGTAGTTAACATTTTGTAAGTCAATTTGTATTTAGCACATATCCTTTCCATATTAGACCAGTCTAAACCAAATGTACATTATTCTTTTACTGAACTGTTCTACTACTGTTTTCTAGTATGGAATATTCGCAAGCATAGTTTTGAACTGCAATTCAGGGCAAAAAAAGTTAATGTTAAATGCAATTTCTTTCATTCTTGTAGTCCTACAATAATCTTTTCTTATCAACTAGTGTGTCAAATGAACTGCAGTTGGACACAAAAGGGAGTTGAAGAAATTATTTTAACCAAAGCAATAAAGAAAGTAATGTGTTCCATTACCCTTCTGATACCTGTAATGTCACAGAAAGATGCATTATGGGATGTGAGGTCAAGCAAGAAAATGCCAGAGAATTTTAAGTGTCTAACGGCAATTTGGAAGGTTAGTTAATGCTGAGATTAGAAACTCTGTGTGGTCCAGTTGATAAGCACTGGACCAGGATTTAAGTGCCACAGAATGAGCTACAGCTTCTAAAGACAACTGTGGCCTTTCAGATCTCATTTATTATGAGGCAAATTCAACATGAAAGAACATAAGAATTGCTACACTGGGACAGATGACTGGTCCATCAATTTTGGCATTTTGTCTCTGAGGTTAAACAAAATGAGAGATTTTGATGAATTATCTATTAGTTTTTTTCTCAACTGTATTTTCTTACTAAATGACCAATCAACAATGGTTGAATCCTGTTCCAAATTATTCCCAAATCCAAGGGGATGTGCAATGTTGGTTCAAATCTAAGTTTTTGCAAAGCTCATGGCAATGATTATGGCCAGCAACATGACCTAAATGCAAAGATGTTGGATTTAGGATTTTGGTTTTAGCCCAGATTTGTTTCATACATACGATATTTCTCTGTTTTTACTCCATGAAGATTTAATGGGACCTTTGCTAATTTATTAAACTAATATAGATTTGGTGTCAAGTTCCAAGACAAGCTAACTGTTTGATCTCCTGAAACTGAAACAAATCCAGTCCAAAGTAACAAAATGTTAATAAATACTGTGTTTGTGTGTAAGTTGTTGTTTTTTGTTTTGTTTTTCCTCCTCACCTATGTACCCAAAATTTATTTCTACCAATCAAAATGTACTCTTCACCTGCTCATATTCTATTCCAAGGGTTGGCAACCTTCGGCACGTGGCCCATCAGGGTAATCCACTGGCGGGCCGTGAGAAAGTTTGTTTACATTGACCGTCCTCAGGCATGGCCACCCGCAGCTCCAAGTGGCCGCGGTTCGCCACTCCCAGCTGCCGGGTGCCTGTGTGCTCTTTCCCTGCAAGACTCAGTCTTCACATTTCATACTAAAGCTGCCTGTTTGTTGTGAATGCCTCTAAGCACTACTCTTCTTCATTCCCCTTATGTATTATTTTTAACCAGAGGTGTGCTCAATGCTTTACAGACAATGTAAAAGAACAAGGTTTCAGCATAATCTAAATAGACAAAGATCAGACAAAAATTTGGAGCATGGGATGCAACACAAAAGCAAAGCGGCTGACTCGTTATGTCAGAAGTGTACCGTGCTAGTTCCCCTATCTTCTTCTTATATGTTGTTGACAGCTGTGTCCTTCCATTTCCCCCTCACTGGAACTGCAAGAGTGCTTATTTTCATCTTTAATACTTTTAAATCTCAGCTTTCTTTTCTTTCAGCATAATCTATCATCCTATTCCCTATTTTCCCTGTTCTGCCTATATAACCCTCATTTTGCTTCATTCAGTTATTCTTCACTATTCCCAACCACATTACTGTTGTATTCTGCCTTTTGGTGGAAAACATTTGGTTATACATACAGAAGAATGTAATAAAATAATATTTTATTATATTGGTGTTCAACCATGCACTGCTAATGATCAATAAGCAATATGTATGAGCAGTTATAGCAATAAGCTTTCTACTTTAAACCTTTTGAGAAAGGCCCAAATAAATAGCATGGTCTGATAATATGGATTTCAAATATTAACCCCTTCTAGAATAGAAAGATGATCTTCTAAATTAAGGCACAGAATTCAGAGTCATGGTCTATTCCTGGTTTTACCACAAATAAATGTGGATGTTAGTAAAAAAATTGATATAGTGTCTCATCAAATTTTACTCTTCAGTAAGGTACTTCCTCCACCAGATCTGGGAAGGGCTTGCAACAGGAGTATGGCAGAGTCAAGCCAAGATTTTTCCAAAAAGTAACTGGTAATTTTGAGTACTGCAACTTGAGTGCCTGACTTGAGACCTCTTTAAGTGACCTAATTTTACAGTGTGGGAGCTCACTACTGAACACTTTCTGAACATTAGGCTCTTTAAGGTAACTAAAGTTGGTCATTTTTGATTGAGAATCATTCTATTGTTGATTGGAGCCGAATTCTGTACTCACTCATGTATGTGAAACCCCATTGGCTCCAGAGCAGAATTTGGCCTATATATGTCCTTCTACTTCTTAAAAAGTCTCTTATTGAGTTTTTTCCGCTCTCTGAAATTATTTTTTCACAATTTGCAAAGCAAGAGTCCTCTGTAATGTGAATTTTGTTCATTAAATAAAATTATGAAAGGAGTAGAACATAATGATTTCTTGGTGCTTGAAAATGATGTTTGTTCAGGTTAGAACATTTTGGTTGAGAAAAGGAACTTTGGGAATGGAAGAAATACAGTGAAAGAGATGAATGTTAAAGGTGTATGTGTATATGCACCCTTCTCCTTCCTCCCTCGTGCCCCCACATTATGGAAGTAGCAGTTGGAACTCCACAATTTATGTTGTATTGAGATTTACACTTAACACAGGACTAAAATCCCTCTGCATTACACTTTAATGCTTGGTGTCAAGTATCAGGGGGTAGCCATGTTAGTCAGTATCCACAAAAACAACAAGGAGTCTGGTGGCACCTTAAAGACTAACAGATTTATTTGGGCATAAGCTTTCATGGGTAAAAAACCTCACTTCAAAGTTTTCCATGTAATTTTTGGCAGTGAATACATAAACAGGATTTATAATCCAGGCCATTTAGTGCCACTATATGGGTTTAATAGTTATCACTTTATTCAACAGTGATTCAGTTTAGAATAAATGTAAACAATATCTGCCAAAAAGAACTATTTTTTCTCCTTTGGGGAATAAATATAATATTAGAGAAAATGTATGCTTCAGATAAGTACACACCATAAACCTAGATATTAGACAACTTGAAGGTGTGCACTTAGCACACAGTCCCTGATTTTACAGAAATTTGGCAGTGCATATGAGTATAGGCTTGCTTTGCAAACATTGAAATTTATGAGAGAAGATCTGCATTACAGCTAATAGTGGGAAGGGAAATACTTCATTATAGAAAACATGCTTTCAAGGTCATGATATCCCACAGATCTTTCACCTGCTAGAACACCTTAAGTCCTATCATTTCCATTCAGATATATTTATTCATTTAAATTTAAGAGATTAAAAAGCTGGACAGAATGGGAATCAGTGGTAAAGTGTGTGGTTGTTTTTAATCTTGCTGCACTATAAACAATGCCTGGTTATTTAACACATGAGGTATGTATCAAAATTACCTGTTACTACTTTCCAATTTAAACTGGCTCATTCTTTTTAATAATGGCAGGTCTACACTTAAAATGTTGTAGCTGGGCTGCTATAGTGCTTCATTGAACAGGAGAGCTTCTCCCATCAGCGTAGTTAATCCACCTCCATGAGAGGCAGTACAGTAACTCCTCACTTAACGTTGTAGTTATGTTCCTGAAAAATGCGACTTTAAGTGAAACAATGTTAAGTGAATCCAATTTCCCCATAAGAATTAATGTAAACAGGGGAGGTTAGGTTCCAGGGAATTTTTTTTTTTGCTAGACAAAAGACTATATATACACACACACACTCTCTCTCTCTCTCTCTCTCTCTCTCTCTCTCTGGAAGTTTTAAACAATTTAATACTGTACATAGCAATGATGATTATGAAGCTTGGTTGAGGTGGTGAAGTCAGAGGGTGGGATATTTCCCAGGAAATGCCTTACTGCTAAATGATGAAGTAGCAATTGGCTGCGCCTTCAAGGTTAATGTAGCCTCACACTCTACAAGGCAGCAGGAATGGAGGGAGGGGAGACAGCATGGCAGACAGAGACAGAGACACACACTGTGTGTGTGTGTGTGAGAGAGAGAGAGAGAGAGATGTGTATTTCCGCTTTAAGTACACTGACTACACTCTTAAGTACACTGCCTTGTTAAGATAATCAGCAAGCTGAGACACGGCTGCTGTCAGGAAGCTCCCTCTGTCCTGAGCCCTGTCATGTCCCCCCCGTGTTCTATGGAGATGGGGTAGCGGGGTGCAGGAGCAGGAGTGGAGGGGGACACCCTGACAGCCCCCTTCTTCCCCCTCATCCCCCCCCCACAGCAAGCAGGAGGCTTGGGTAGCAGCTCCAAGGCAGAGGGCAGGAGCAGCACATGGCAGTGGGGGGAGGGACAGCTGAACTGCCGGCAAGCTGGGCTGCTGCTGCAAAGGGAACTTAGGGGAGTGGGGAGCTGATAGGGAGGGCTGCCAGTCCACCCTGGTTGCAAGCCCCCACCAGCTAGCTGCAATGAGCTGCTCTTCCTGCAAGCAGTGGACAAAGCAGGCGGCTGCCAAAGGACGTTAGAAGGGAGCATTGCACAACTTTAAATTAGCATGTTCCCTAATTGATCAGCAACAAAACAACGTTAACCGGGGCGACTTTAAGTGAGGAGTTATTGTACCTGTGTCGATGGGAGAAGCCCCCCATCAACACAGTGCTGTCCGCGCTGCGGGTTAGATCAGTATAACTACGTCACTCAGGATTTTTTTCCACACCCCTGTGCAATGTAGTTATACTGATGTAAGTATATAGTGTAGTCCTGGCCTAAGAAATGATATTGTTATATTGCATAAGTGAATATTGATCAAGCCCCACTGTTATTTTACAATTAGAATCAATTACACTGTGGTATTTCTTCCAATATTAGATCATTTGCAGACAGTTTTTGTTGTCTTTGGAGCAACGTGAAATTGTGCTTTAATATTTTTACTAGGAGAAGACCCAGATTGGAATATCTGATCTGAACTCCCCCTGCAACCTAGAGAAATTCAGGTGTGACTCAAGATCCAGAAAGTGTGTTTCCTTCATGTGATGTCCCTTGTTGCAGAGAAGAGACAAGATTCATTTGTTATGAATATAGACAGGCCCCATCAGAAATGCACTTAAGCACATGACAGGCTTAAGCATAAGAGTAAGCCCTTTTACTGCAATGGGACTATTCGTGAATTTAAAATTAAGCATATGCTTAAGTACTTTGCTGGATTAAGGCCACAAAAATATAATTTATCTAATTCACAAGACAATGACAATACTCTTGTTCAATTTTGCTTTTTAGGAGCCTGAGCCAACTCCCAATGAATTCAATGGCCGTATTTCTATTCCTTTCAGTCAGAGTTGGATTGAGGATTTAGGCCCAGATCCTCAAAGGTATTTAGAAGCCTAACTCCCATGGAATCTGGGCCTTTGTTCACAAATTAAATCAACACAGACTGTGCTGCTAGGTGTCACTATACAGTCCCACCTAGGCTTGATACTGCAAGCTGCTCTGCATGAGTGGACCCACATGGAGCACATCAGCACTGCAGGGGAGGGGCGGCTGTGGCAGTGACATCACAAGGGCCTTTTGCAGGCCCTCAGCCTATTGGACAAAGGTGGTGGGAAGGCGATGATCTCACAGAGAGACCCTGACATCAGCCAGGCAGGACAGGGGTGCAGGACAGGGGCAACCTCAGAGACCCTTGTGGCTTTGCCTCAGCAAGTCTCCTTCTCGAGGTCTCTGCTTAAGGATTGAGAGAGAATTCACTTTCACATTCATGAGCACAAAGAGGAACCTCTTTGGAGTTTTCTCCATTTCTTTGACTGATTTTGCTAGAAAACTGACGTCCCTCTTTAGAAGGTAAGCGCCTCCAAGTGGTTTGGAACCTGTTCAGTCTGATCCATCAGGTGCCGGCTGAATTCTAGGCATGCAAAACACTAGATTGAGGTGGCAGAATTTTATTCCCCACCTAGGACTTTGTCCCTTGGAATCACTGGGGACATTGGGGTTTCTCCTTTTTGTTTTCCCTTTTCCTCTGTCCCTCCCTCCTTTCTCTTCTTCTCTTGCATCTTTTGTCCTTTTCCCCTGCACTCCTCCCATCACCGGGAGCTCAGTGTGTGGAGCTAGGATGGGCGGGGAGAGGGTTGTGCGAGGCCCTCACAAAGAGGTGGGTCTGGAATAGTGCTCTAAGCATGATCCCCTCAGTGGTGACCTGGGCCATTCTTTTGGGCTATTTGATGAGAACCCTCAGTTTCCCAGCCCTCAAAGTTTCAATCCTGATTGGCTGAGGAGGGGGTTTTACTTGTTCTCTTTTAAGACCAAACGAATAAGTCATTATCAATTATATGTTTGACAAATTTTGATGCTACTCTGCATTAATTATCTCTGAGCAGTTCATGATCCTCTCTAACATTCCAGTTTTTCTAGAATACTTGCTGAATAATGACTATGAACAATTGTTGCTCTGTAGCTCATTTGAGAGCCCTTTATTCTGATCATTAAATGTATGGAATTCAAGATGAGATAGAAAGTCAGTTAGGATAGAAAGTCAGGACTCCTGGGCCCTATTCCCAACTCTGCCACTGTCTGGCTGCATGACCTAAGACAAGTCCCTTCTCCTTTCTCAGCCTGAGTTTCTCCCTCTGTCAAGTAGGAATAACAATCCTCTCCTACCTACCTCACGGTGGGTGGAGGATGTGGATCCATTGGAGAGTGTAGAATATGAGGTGTCCTATCACATTGAGTTGTATCAGATTATGACATAATATGATAGCTGAAAGATTCTATTTTATTTGTATTTTATTATTTCGAAATTGTTAAGCTACTTAGCTCAGACTGAAGCATCTCATCTAATTTTCTAGAGCAATGTCTCCTCTTAGACAATTTAACACACTGTGACAAACAGGAGATGCTCTTGTTTTGCAAACAAATATTTTTGCAAAGAAATTTCATCTAACTTGTTATGGTTTCAAGAAACAAACTGGTTTACTCTGAATGGATTTTCTGACAGAAAACGGTTTCCAGGACCATCACCTAGAGCAAGTGAGTGGCATTAGGGTTCCTAGGTGGTTTCCCCTGTCTGTAGGGGGAGAGGCAGAAAGAGGGGGAGAGAATCTCTCCCAAAGGAGATTGGATTTGCAAACAGCCCCCAGGGGCTTCTCCGGAGCTGTCTCCAGTGTTCTTGGAAACATCCCAGCAATGGGGCTCCTAGCCCTTCCCTTGTGGGAGACTGTTCCCCAGGCTGAGAGGCTTTGAGCTGGGCCAGACTCTGTGAGCTGCTGCACATGGAAATCAATGGGGAATGAGGGGGCCCTGGGCTTCCTGTGCCAAGGGACTTTGTGACTTTGATATGGGGAATGGTTTCCCAGGAGAAGTCCGGACTCCTGAGTTCTGTTCCTTCTCTAGCCTGGGCGGGAGTGTGGCCTGGGACGACAGGATGGGGCTGCTTGTCCAAAGTAACCGATGGTCTTTGTGACTGACCCCACTGCTCTAAAAGGAGGAGACTCCCCGGTTATTGCAGCACCAGGGATGACAAGGGGGGACATTGGGTGCAGATCATGTAATGATCTCCTGCCAGTGTATGTAGCCTGCACTCCCTGCACCCCTGTGGGGCGGGGGAGGAGCTGCTCTGGCTGGGGCAGGGATGGGGAGGGACCGAAAAGGCTCGTTAGTGAGAGGCTGCCTTGACCCCAGACTCACGCCTGCTCCCCGGTTGGTTCCAGGATGGCCAGGCTCCTGAGGATGTTCAGGAAGAAGGCTCTGCAGGTGGCCCCAGAGCCTGAGGGAAGCAGCTGCCATCTTCCCCAGGAGCAGAGGGGCCCCTCCATCCCCGCTGCTGGGGAAGCAGCTCCCATCCAGGCCAGGAGGTGGAAGTGCCCAGCCTTCTGGCAGAGGAAACCAGCTCCTGACGCAGGCGCCGAGCTGGGAGAGGCACCAACCAGGCCCAAATGGAGCTCGCTCAGGATGCGGCTGCACAGGCAGGACCCAGCCCAGGATGGGAGCCGGGCAGGGTGGCTCTGGGGCTTGTTGTGTGGGCAGCACCAGCCCCAGGAGCCCAGCCCTGATTCCCAGCAGGAGGCATCACCCTGCCCGGTCACTAAGGACTTTCCAGTATCCCCAGGGCAGGAGGTGGAGGATCCCTGTCCCAGCACCAGCAGCTTGGCCCGCTCCCCATGGGACAGCAGCAGTGCCTGCGACTCTGGCAGCAGCAAGGCCGATGGGCACCGCTGCTTTGTTCCTGGTGAGGTGCCAGGCTGGGCTCAGGGATGGGTGAGGACGGGGCTGTGAACACCCTGGGCCCAGATGCTCTACCAGTGCAATGGGGGGGTCCCCAACCTAGGTGTCTGGCCTGAGCCACGCGAACCCCACTGACACCAGAAGCAGTCACACAGCTGCCCCTGCAGCAAGAGGAACTGGGGGATGGGGGCATCCGGAGTTGCTGCCACTTTGGTCTTTGATGCTCCAGGGGTGGGGGGCAGGCACCCCCCAAGGAGTCCTGGACAATGCGGGGGACCTCTCTACTATGGGCTTCTGAAGCTGTTGGGGGCTGAAGGCATCCCTGAGAGGGGGGTGTGGGGCCTGATCTGCCCTGGGTGCCTGAGGTGGGAAAGGGGGACTTTAATCCTGCTCTCCTCAATACGCCTCTGTCCTTCCCCCAAGTGGCAGCAGGCGTCACCCTGTTCCCTTCTCTCCTGGTGCAGGGACCCCCAGGGACTCAGAGGATGATGATGAGGAGGAATGGGTGGACATGGCCACAGATGAAGCAGCTCTCAAGGTCATCAGAGAGCAGCTCCAGGGCAGAGAAAAGGTACAAATGTTCCCCAGCTGGGCTGGAACTGAGATTGTCCTGCCCCTTCCCAGCATCCCAACCTCTGCAGAGGGTCTTGTCCCTGATGATCCACCACCCCTAATGGGGACCTTTTTTGTCCATGATGTGGGATCCCCAAAATGGGGGTGTTTGTCCCACACCAGATGAGGTCTCCTCCCCCCACAGGTACTGTTCCACTTCCTGATCCTGCTTGTGTAGGAGTAGTGGGTGATTTGGACAATAGGCGGGTCCCCCCTTTCCCCATTGAGGCCTGAGCCCTGGAGCCGATAAGGTTGGGACAGGGATGTCCCTGGCTAACAGGCTCTCTTTCCCCTAACCCCACTCCTGGTGGGTGCAGCATGAGGCGCAGCAGCTCAGGTTCCTGCACGCCATCCACCCCGCGTATCTTGCTGCACAGCAGAGAGGGCAGGACACACTGGAGCCGCACTGCTGCAAGGCGGCTGTGGTGGAGAGGATTGTGGTGAGTGAGACACGGCACCTGGCAGCTGGAGGGAGGAGACAGACATGGGATGGACAGGAGTATCGCCGGGTTAATGGGTGGGGGCTGGCTGGTGTTGGAGGGGGCAGCAGAAGGTAGGGATTGCTGGGGCTGAAGATTGGGGAGAAGAGAAGGGAGAAATTCTGAGTCACTAGTGAGTTGGTCCCACTAGTGAGCAGTGGGGGAATTGGTCACTAGTGAGCAGTGGGGGAATCGTGGGGCTAGAGAGCAGCTGAGGCTGGGGGACAAGGAATCAGATGGTCCCAGCACAGTAGTCAGGATGATGTTGGATGGGGGCAGTTTTGACAGGGAGGAAGGAAGAAGGGGAATGGGACTGAGCTGTGCAGGAATCCTGGAAGGGGGACAAGTTTGATGGGCAAGAAGGAATTGGAGGAGCGGGAGGCAGGTGGTGGAATCCTCCTGGCCATGTGGGGCACTGGCTGTGTAATCTCACAGGGAAGTGTCAGCGGGACCCGAATTTCACATCCTTCTTTGTCTCCTTCGTGTCTCACAGGAGCTCATTGAGGAGCTGCCTGGTGATTCTCCACCCGGCGTCGTCCTCGCCAACTCCCTGATTGCTGTGGGCAACCTCAGGTACCGAGACCCTCCCGCCTGGCTCCCCTAGCCCTAGTGCTGCTCAGGCCCAGGGCTGAGAGTCTCTGTCCCTCACACTCCCTGGTCACCTCCCAAGGGTTGCTCCTCTGGCAGAGGTGGTGGGGTGGGAAGGTTCACTCTCTCCTGATTGGGCTGTTCTTTTCACTCTAATAACATCACAGGGGTCTTGGGGAGAGACTCACTCCAGGGGTCAGATACAGGAGGGGAAGCAGGGTCCAGGGAACAGGCACTATTCCTACCCTGCCACTATCTGTCTGTGAGGCCTTGGCCATGTCATTCCCTGGCTCGGTGCCTCAGTTTCTATTCTCGCCAGCCTGTGCCTATTTCCCTGTGGTTTCATGTCCATGTTGGTGCCAGTCCCACCCCCGTACTGCACAGACTAATACCAGATCCTCTCTCTTGCCAGCATCATGAAACCTGCCCTGGAGCCAGAGCTGGAGACACACCTCTTGCGAGCTGCCCTGCACGCTGTCTTCACCCTGGGCACAGAGAAGGACACCACCCAAGTCCGGGTACATCCTCCTCCTCCAGCCTCCTGTTCCTCCAGAATGGCTTTTGGTCCCTGCTTCCTTGATTCACTGGAGCTCCAGAGATAGGGGTGGGGTGGGCGGAGATGGAACAAGCTGGGAGGGAAGAAATTACCCCTCCCTGGGGGATTCCTTTCTTTCTTTCTTATGCTATGTTTTGCCCAGCAGCCCAGCTTCCATTCATAGCAACTTGGCTTTTCCATACTCTGCTGCCTACGAGGCACTCTGCAGAGACCTGCTAAGCTCATGGATCAAAGAGCCAGCTGTCATCAATCCTTGCTAACTGCCGGCAATGGGATGTGAATGAGAGAGGCCAGGATATGTGTTTGGGAGTCTCACCAGTGCTTCCGAGAGACCCCTTTTCTCATCCTGTGGCAGGTGTAGCCCCAGTTTCCATAATTCTGACCCATGGCTCTCCCTTGCTTTGCAGGCTCTGCACAAGATGCCAGAGCGCCTGGATGCCATGCTGGGGAACCTGCTGGCAGAGTCCCCAGAAACAGACAGGCTCCACTACATCTTGGAGGTGAGCCTCATGAGGCGGGACGGGGAGCAATTTTACTTTAACTCTTAGGAGGACTGGGTAAGGAGAGACTGGAAGATCCATTTTCTAGTCTGTCCTCCTAGCTGGGTCCCCAGTGGGCTATTTTCTTGGATCAGGGCAGTCGGTGCAATGCAGTGTCAGGTCCTTCCTTCTTGAAGGACAGAGGAAGGAGCTGGGACTTTAAGCCAGAGCTCTGCCTGGTTCTGTTGAGCACTAACCACAGAGCACCTGTCTGGCTTGGGGAGTGAGAGTCTGAACCTTCCCCCACCCCCTCCATACATATGAGATTCAGGAGATGGTTCTCAGATAAGAGGTACAGGCTCCTTCCTACAGAAACAGGAGGACCCCAGGGAATCAGCCCTTCTCTCCAATAGGCCCTGAGATTCCTGAGGGGATTGTGCTCACAGTCACTTCCTTCATCCCACCAAGGACTTTAGTACTGGGGAATGACGAGGGATCAGTCTCCTTTCTGGTGAACTGTTCAGAAATCAGATGTTCGGGAGGATGGGACCAGCCCCAACACCGAACATTATCCCAATCTAGGGAGACACTGACAAGTTGTGATCTGCTGGATACAAGCCTCGTCCTGGGGGAAAGAATCCCCTTCTAAAGTGCTGTGATCAATGATTCGGATATTCCACCCTGCGCACAATGTCTCAGCCCCCTGGGGTTGGGGAGGGGCTCATTTGCACAGCACATGCACCGGCCCACTGATCTTGACCTGTCTCCTTCCCCCACAGCATGCCAACTTCTGGATCGTGTCCAGGGTGTCCCAGGAGGGAGCAAGGGCCATTAAGAGCAGCACGGCCCTGCTCAGATACACCATCACCCTCCCTGAGTTTGATGTAAGTGACCTCTGACCCCAGCTTCCTCACTCCAGGCATAGGTAGGCTGGCTCCAAAGGGCTGTAGGATCTGCTGCTGCAGGGGCTGTGGGTTAGGAATGTTCCTCTACGGGAGGCAGTGTCAGAGCAGGGAATGAGCTAGTCTTGAGTCAAGTTTTTTTTTTCCTGGTTAAGTGGTGACCCTGGGCCTTTAAGAGGACCATGCTCCAGCCCCCGCTGCAGCCAGGTTTGTGTCTGGCCTTGGGTCCCTTCTTGGCATCCTGGAGCAGCACCAGGCTCCCTTGGGGGAAGAGAAAATGAAGGGTCTAGCTCTAGCTCCACTCCCACAGCATTTCCTGCAGAGGGGCTGAGGGGAAGGAGACTCCTGGCCCAGGGGGGACTGGGAGCTGACAGGAAAATGCTGATGGAGTCCCCTCTCCTCTCCCTTCCATTAGAACTCAGCAGAGTTCCCTAGGATGAGTCACCATGTTGGCACAGCTGGCTCTGTTCATCAGTGATGTTACCAGATGTGCCCATTACTTTGGGGTAAGCTCATTTATTCAGGGTACTCCTCTGGGGAAGGGGGTTCTGTAATCCTGTCAATGTACTGCTTGTGTCACTTGTGTTTTCATATGGAGCTCTACTTCTCCCTGCTGCAAGTCCCCTCCCAATGGAGCTATCCTGCAGGACCTAGGGTCCCTAGGGCTGGGTTACTCCCGCCCCAGAACCGGATGAACACCCACCCACCCACACGTACATTAACAGAGCAAGTCTGAGTGGACCGGATCAATCAGCACTGTTAAGCTGACCCCTTATATATCTCTGGACTCACTGGGCTGGAGGAAGCAGCACTTTCAAGCTGCCCCCCCTTATATGGCCCTGGGCTCCACGGACTGGGTCAAGCAGCACTTTCAAGCTGTTACCCTTATGCATCCCAGATTCAACACGTCCCTATCCCCACTCCCCCAACACAATTGTACTGGCAGTAACCTACTTGATGAGCAAACACCACAGTATTTTGGGCACTGCAGGGATCTTTAGCTTAGGTAAAAGAAGCGTTGCTGTAGGGTGAATGGAGGAAGCTAAAAACACAAAAGAGTAAAGTTTAGCAAGAGAGAGAGAAGCGACCAAGTTAACCATAAAAGTTATTTATTGAATAATAGTAATAACTACACAAGGAGGACTAAACCAACATAACCATACATTATTTAAGGTTAATACCTAAGGTAGAAAGGAAAACAGAGAGAGAGAGAAAGAGGGGGGGCGGTCTCACCCACTCCATGAGGCTTGAACTGGTCAGGATTCCCAGATGATGGTGGTAGCGGAGGGTCCTGAATGCTGGAGACAGGCAGAGCCCCCAGCACGATCAGTCAGGAGATGGAGTTCCAGTGGAACTGATGCATAGTTTGGATCTAAGCATCAGAACCCTGACTAGAGGGTGAGTAGGGATTTTTGTAGGGAAAATACAATGGTTCAAGGGAGAACACTAGATTTGTCTATAAGTAAACTGATGACTCAAGGATTTTCTTTAGACTAGACAATAGGAGCTGATCACTCTTAGCTATGGGTGGTGTTTTCTTCCAGGGAGCTCACAATGCAAGTAGGCTGCTTCAGTATTTGGATATCAATTAAGGATTCATTACTAGAACTGGTCTGATAATTGCTGAGCTGGGTGTGTGCAGACATAGGTTCATTAGCATCTGGAGCAGAGAGTCCCATGATGCAGTGTTTCCCTGCTTTTTCTGGTCCCAGAATTCAGTGTGGTTCTCTGTTCTCCATTCTGTATGTAAATTGAGATGTCTTCCTGTTCCATCTTTCATGCAGATGAGGCTAGGGGAGTTGTCTCTGCTCTCCATTCTGTATGCTAATGGAGATGTCTTAATCTTGTCACCCTTGTCAGGAGGGGTCTAGATGTGTCTCCCAACGCCCTTCACTGCTCTCTGCAAGTTTTCTTCTTCTGATGGGTTTTGGTTTAAGCAGAGGCTGCGGGGGGGGGGGGGGGGGAGTGTCTTTCATGAGTCTGGCTGGATACCGCACCCTGGTTCCCCAAGAACACAGAGGTGTCTGGTATCAGTGACCCAGACAAGGACATCAGCCAGCAGGCCAGGGAGGGGACTTACCAGCTCTACCAGCTGCTGCTGCACCAGAGGGGTAAGAAACCCAGCTGGGAAATGGGACCCAATAGGAGACTGAGAGTGACCACAGGTAGATACTGGGACCCCAGCCAATTTCTCTCAGACTGACCCCAGCTGGAGGATTAGTCTCTCTCTGTCTCTGTTCTTCTCCACCCTACTGTGCAGCCACCAATGGGATTGGAAGGACACAGAAACTGCAACCAGAATGATAAATGTGTGTGTCTCTCTCTCCCAGGCTGACCATACATGAGGCAGAAGATCTGTGGTGCTGGGACTGGCACCAGGACAGCAGGTTCCTGGGCTACAGGAACACAGCCAGGGTGGGGGAGGTAAGGACACTCTGTCAGGGCATGACACAGCTCAGGGAGTCAGGTTGGCTGAGTTCCCTGCAGTGGATGCCTCCTGGAGACAGGATAAGAGCCCACTCCTTATTTACAACTCAGAGTTCCTCATCCAGCACCCAGTGGAAGAGGCTGGTACTAAAGGTCCCACATTGGAACCTCGCTAGTTGCTGTGATTTGAGTGTCTTACACTGATCCATTGCTATGTGGCATAAGGAGAATCCCCAGGTGGCTGAGTTAATATAGGATTATGGCTCTGAGTGTCTCTCCGCTTCTTGTCCCGCTGGCTGATACCCAAGTGTCTGAGAGGAGAGCACTGGGTCAGTCAATCACTATTGCTTGATCAGACCCTTGTTAGATTCGCTGCACCCTGAAGAAACAGAGAAATGAGGTGGGATTTGCCCAATGCCATTGCTAGTCAGGAAGCAGATCGCCCCAACCTGGGAACTGGGTAGGGGACACACTGAGCTCAAAAACCACTATGGACCACATGCGCCCCTGTCACGTCTCTAGACCTCAGCCACTGTTCCAAAGAAGCCCATTGTCACTGACCCAAGTTGCGGCTACTTGCTGCACACCTAGAAAATAAATGACTCCCCGTCACACATGAGAACATCCAAACCTTTGAACACACCATAACACAGTGCCCCAAAAAAGGTGATCAAAGGTGAAATGGGTGATCTCCACAACATCACAGAGGAGGCCTTGGAATGGCTCCTGGATCTACAAGTGCATCTACAGAATGCTGCTCTGCAGACACCACGTGAGAGAGACTGTGAGCTTGTCCCCACTCCCACAAGCTGAATTGCTGCAACAGAACAAAAATTTCACAGGAGTGTGTGGTGGGGACTGGGACATGAGTCTTCTTATCCTTGTCATGTTGCAGATTGGATTCCCCTTGGAAGAAACCAAGGAGCTGCAGAGGCCAGACCCAGCTACTAGAGAAATCACTAAGTTGGGGGGAATAGACCTTTGGTCTTTCAGCTTCAACCCCTCCTCCCCCCCCCCACACACATACACATGCCTCTAGCCACTGAGGTGCAGGAGATCTCTCTGCTGGAAGCAATACAGTGTCCCCTATCATCTCTGTGCGCTGCATAGTAGAGTGTGCCTGCTCACAAACATTAGAGATCCCATTTCCAGCCCTTCATGGTCCCTGCGATAAATTGCTCTCCAGAAAGAGCCACTAGAGGCTTCCTAAGTACCTACGACCTTTTAATAAAGAGGCTTCCCTGAGCCATGGGACCCTGAAAGCCTCCTGGGGAATTAACTGCCTTGGCTACAGCAGCTCTCTTACCCTCCCCCTTTGCCACTAGAGGGTGATGCCATTCTACCTCCAGGACTTGGAGCCTGGTTCTGGGCAATCTGCTAAAGCTTCATGTCCTGTTGGTTTTAGGTCTTCGGAAAGTTCTTCTCAGAGGGGCAGAGAAGATACTTTCTCCGGACGGCAGTGCTGGCCATCCACGACCCCCTGCTGTGTGTCAGCCAGGCTGGGCTGGTGCTAGCCTACTCCCTCCTGGGGGAAGCTCAGCAGCAGATGGGGGACAAGGTAAGTAGCTGCATTAGACTCAGGAGATTGGGGCAGGGACCAGGGCCTCATTCCCATCCTATCACCATTCGCTGGGCTGGCGGCAAGGAGCCTGGTGGGGAATGAGAGTCAGAGCAGGTGCTACTGGGAAGAGAGATGAATTAACCTCCATGAGCCGGAGGGAGCCATCTTGTCCCCTGAGCAGCTCCAACCCAGCTCTTTAGCAAGGCTCATTAATTATAAGTGTTACCTCATCATGGACTTCTGTTCTTAGAATGTGGTGCTATCCTATCACTCCTGGGAAGAGCAGGAGAGTCTCCTAAGTGCCCTCTGTGAGCCTTTCCTGCCCCACAGAGCTGCACCCAATTCCCCATGGCCTAGTCTCCATGTCACCCAAGCCACCATCCAGAGTTGGCAACTGACCAGGCAGGGCTGAGGCATATGGGCGGGGGAAGCTTGTCTTGCTGCTGGCAGGGCTGGACCCACTCTAGAGAGAATGGGAGGATTCAGTCAGCAGGGGCTGCCGACCTGACCCATTCACCAGGGCTGCCATCCTGCAGTTTCAGTGTTAGTCACTGGGGTGATTTGGGGAAAGGTCTCAACCTCTCCCCATCCCACTTCACTGCTACCAGAATCCCTCCTGTCCTCCCTGCTAGAGCCCCCTCCCTTCCCTACCTAGGGTGGGGGTGGAGGAGTGGGTTCTGAGAACTTGAGCTGTGTCCCCAGGTGGGTTGGAGGTGGAACAGCTGTCAGGGGCATTGAGTGGGAGATGGGAGGAGCTAACACTACAAGGAGGGGGGTTGGCACTGGAGGTCACTAGAGAGGACAACAAAACTCCACCCTGGGGATCAGGAGGGTGGATTCATTCCTCAGACGTGGGCAGCTGTTGGGTGGAAATACTGTTGGTTCCAGGTGCCCTTATTCCTTCCTGATTCCTGGGGAGTGTCTGAGTCTCTGACAGGTTCTCGTTCCCTTGCAGCAGGAGGATGTAACAGCCAACGTGATATGCCAGCTCCGCATCATCCGGCACTTGCACAAGGTGCCCAAAGCGCTGCAAGGGCTGTGCCTCCTCTGATGTCCTTAAAGGTTTCCTGCCCATGTTCAGCAACTCCCGCTCCCTGCTGCAGGTACTGCTCTGTCTCACTGTAAATGGGGGGCTAGTGGAAGAGGAAACGGAGCCCCCTAGCACTGCCAGAAATTCTCTCTCCTCTCTGTGGACCAGGGTCCTTCCCTCTGCCCTCAAACTTCCTTCATCTGGGGGCAGGAGCTCTTCCCCTCACTCCCATTCCCCGCCCCTCTTTCCTTGTTCTGACACCCATCCCATTCCCATGCTCCCAGGCAGCGCTCTCCCTGCCCCATATGGTGCAGAATGGCCTTTGTGTCAGGGCTACAGACTGTCTGCCCAACTGAAGCTCAGAAAGCTCCACATTTGAGGACATGGGGATGGGACAGATGCTCAGGGCTAGCTTCACCTCCTGCCCTTTATTCTACCTGTGGCCCTTCTAGGTGCTCTCAGAGTGTAAAATGAATAGGAGCCTCCTCCCCAACTGTCTTCTAGGCCCTAGGGTGTGTCGTAGCCTCCCAGATTGGCGTAGCCTGCACCTGAGCCACCTCAGGGAGCAGTGGGGACAGGTCACCTTGTCCTATCAAACCAAGCAGTGCTGGGTCTCAAAGAGGCTGAGAGGGAAGAACCTGCTTCCTTATGGAGGTAAGAGCCATTTACTTCTTTGGGCATGTGGGTCTCTTGGGGGAGAAATGGAATCCCTGCTGCATAGCTTGGCTGGGAGCGTTCCCCATCCCTGCGACAGAGACATCTCCATCAATGTGCCACCCTTGTTTTTTTCCTAGCAAGAAGCTTCCCAGAGAGGTCCTCGAACCTGTACTCCTGGGAGCGTTTCTGGCAGGAGGCTCCCGTCCCTCATTAATGTGAAATCTCTACTCTCCTGCACCATTTCCCGCAGCTGAACCACTATGTGATCCCACCAGTCTGTGCTTGTTTCCTGAACCCAGAATCGGCGTTTCACAGCATGAACCTGTCCCATTAACACCATGATCTCCAAAGTGCCGGGGCCCACGGTTTCAGAGAATTCTGTGTCCATGACCTCATCACTCTTGTCAGGACTGAGATCCCCACTTTGAACTTTAGGGTACAAATGTAGGGGCCTGCATAAAAACTTCTAAGCTTAATTACCAGCTTAGCTCTGGTTCGGCTGCCACCATTTTCAATGGATTCCCTCCCTGGGAAACCTTGAAAAACCTTCACCAAATCCCTGGTGAAAACAAATCCAACCCCTTGGATTTAAAACAAGGGGAAATTAACCATTCCCCTCCTTCCTCCCACCAACTCCTGGTGAATCAAGATCCAAAACCCCTTTGGATCTAAAACAAGGAAAAAATCAATCAGGTTCTTAAAAAGAAGGTTTTTAATTAAAGAAAAAGGTAAAAATCATCTCTGTAAAATCAGTATGGAAATTAACCTTACAGGGTAATCAAACTTAAAGAGCTCAGAGGACTCCCCTCTAGTCTCAGGTTCAAAGTACAGCAAACAAAGATAAACACTCTAGTAAAAGGTACATTTACAAGTTGAGAAAAACAAAGGAAAACTAACACGCCTTGCCTGGCTATTTACTTACAAGTTTGAAATAGGAGAGGCTTGTTTAGAAAGTTGTGGAGAACCTGGATTGATGTCTGGTCCCTCTCAGTCCCCGAGAACGAACACACTCCCAAACAAAGAACACAAAAAAAAGCCTTCCCCCCCCCAAGATTTGAAAGTATCTTGTCCCCTTATTGGTCCTTTAGGTCAGATGCCAGCCAGGTTACCTGAGCTTCTTAACCCTTTACAGGGAAAAGGATTTTGGAGTCTCTGGCCAGGAGGGATTTATAGTACTGTACACAGGACAGCTATTACCCTTCCCTTTATAGTTATGACAACTCTCATCATTGCGCTGCCGTCGCTGCCTCCTCCTCGCCTGGTTTTGCAGATTCTGGTTCGGCATAAACTGCATGATAATGCGTGAGCTGTTTACAATGTTCATGACAGCTTTGTTGAGCTGAGCGGGCTCCATGCTTGCCGTGGTATGGCATCTGCACAGGTAACCCATCAAAAATGGCGCGAAACAGTTGTCTGCCATTGCTTTCATGGAGGGAGGAAGGGGAAGGGGGGCCTGAGAACATGTACCCAGAACCACCAGCGACACTGTTTTTTGCCCCATAAGGCATTAGGAGCTCAACCCAGAATTCCAATGGGCGTGGAACCTGCAGAAACTATGGGATAGCTATGGAATACTTACACACATTCCAACACTTCGGAAGTCGATGCTAGTCTCGGTACTATTGACGCACAGAGCCGAATTAATGTGCTTGGTGTGGCCACATGAACTCGACATTATACAATATGTTGCAATAAATCGAATTCTATAAAATCGGAGTAATCCCGCAGTATAGAAATACATTTTGAGCAATTCATGATTTTCTCTCTAATGGTCTAATGGTCCTTGTTACCCTTTTTTCAGACCAAGGAAATAAGTCATAATCAAACATGTATTTGATTGCTATTGCTGCTTCTCTTCATTCCTTGTCTGAGCAATTCATGATTCATTAATGGGATAGTTCTTTCAAAATACTTACTGAATAATTAGGTTTTAATAAAGCCATATGCAAACCCATGCTTCCAGGAACAAAAGAATCAGGCCGCACCCTACACACTGAGGGACAGTCCACTGGAAAGCAGTGGCACTGAAAAGCATTTAGGGGCCATAGCAGAGAAGCTGCTCAACATGATCTGTCCATGTGAAGCTGTGGTAAAAAAGGTTAAAGCCATCCTTGGATGGATAGAGTAGTGAGTATGGAAAGGGGGGTTGATACAGCATTGGTGAGACTGATAGAGGAATGTTGAATCCAGTTCTTGTGTCCACATTTCGAAAATTATATTAAAAGACTGGAGAGGGTACACAAAAGATTCATATTTGAGTGATGGGGATGATGTCTTATAGTGAGACATTGAAAAAGCTCAATCTGTTTAGTTTCCAGAAAAGAAGAATGGGAAGTGAGTTGCTTGACTTCATGGAGAGAAAATGCTGAGTTTCAAAGGGCTCTTTTATCTAGCAGAGAAAGACATGACAAGACCCCATGGCTGGAAGCAGAAATCAGAAAAAGTCTTAATAGAATAAGACCCAGATTTGTTAGAGGGCAATTCATCACTGGAAGAAACTACCAAGAGAAATGATGGCTTCTCCATCTCTTGATGTCTTCTAATGAAGACGAGATGACTTTCTGGAAAAAGTCTGAGTCAAAAAAAAAAAAAATCCCAGCTCTTCTGACATACAGGAGGACTTAGGATATGCAGGGGATCAGATAGGATGCTCTAATGGTCCCTTCTGGCCATAAAGTCTACTAATTTATGGAAACCTGATTGTGGCCTAGGGAGCAGCCTCTGATGGTTTACTGTGTAGCAGGCTTGATCCCCAGAATGAAGAGTCATTGAGTGGAGTGATTCAAGGGAAGCAGCTCAAGCATGCAATGTGGCTGGCCAGAAGCAGGACATGAGCACTGCAGGGGAGGGGTGGCTGTGGCAGTGACATCACAAGGGCCTTTTGCAGGCTTTCAGCCTATTGGACAAAGGTGGTGGGAAGGCGATGATCTCATAGAGAGACCCTGACATCAGCCAGGCAGGACAGGGGTGCAAGACGGGGGCAACCTCAGAGACCCCTGTGGCTTTGCCTCAGCAAGTCTCCTTCTCGAGGTTTCTGCTTAAGGATTGAGAGAGAATTTATTTTTAGATATGTGAGCGTGAGGAGGACCTTTTTTGGAGTTTTCTCTTTTTCTTTGACTGATTTTGCTAGAAAACAGACATCCCTCTTTAGAAAGTAAGAGCCTCCAAGAGGTTTGGAACCTGTTCACTCTGATCCATCAGGTGCCGGCTGAATTCTAGGCATAGAAAACACTAGAGGGAGGTAGCAGAATTTTATTCCCCACCTAAGACTTTCTCCCTTGGAATCACTGGGGACATTGGGGTTTCTCCTTTTTGTTTTCCCTTTTCCTCTGTCCCTCCCTCCCTCCTTTCTCTTCTTCTCTTGCAGCTTTTGTCCTTTCCCCTGCACTCCTCCCATCACCAGGAGCTGTGTATGTGGGTGTGGAAGGGGCAGTGGGGGTTTGCTCTCCCACGCTCCTTGTGGGAGGCCCTCACACAAAGAGCTGGAACAGTGCTCTAAGACTGGTTCCCTCCGGAGATGACCTAGGCCATCTTTCGGAGATAGGACATCTGGCGACAACTCTCAGCTTCCTCCCTCTCAGAGTCTCAACGCTGAGCATGGGGCTATTGTGAGGGAGGAGACTCAGGTCCTTGTTCCTCTCTTTGAAGACCAAGGAAATAAGTCATAATCAAACATGTATTTGATTCTCTTGCTGCTTCCTTCATTCGTTGTCTTTGAGCAATTCATGATTCTCTCTCTAATGGACTAGTTCTTTCAAAATACTTACTGAATAATTAGGTTTTAATAAAGCCATATTCAAACTCATGCTTCCAGGAACAAAAGAGTCAGGCCGCATCCTACACACTGAGGGACAGTCCACTGGAAAGCAGTGGCACTGAAAAGCATTTAGGGGCCATAGCAGAGAAGCTGCTCAACATGATCTGTCCATGTGAAGCTGTGGTAAAAAAGGTTAAAGCCATCCTTGGATGGATAGAGTAGTGAGGATGGAAAGGGGGGCTGATACAGCATTGGTGAGACTGATAGAGGAATGTTGAATCCAGTTCTTGTGTCCACATTTCGAAAATTATATTAAAAGACTGGAGAGGGTACACAAAAGATTCATATTTGAGTGATGGGGATGATGTCTTATAGTGAGACATTGAAAAAGCTCAATCTGTTTAGTTTCCAGAAAAGAAGAATGGGAAGTGAGTTGCTTGACTTCATGGAGAGAAAATGCTGAGTTTCAAAGGGCTCTTTTATCTAGCAGAGAAAGACATGACAAGACCCCATGGCTGGAAGCAGAAATCAGAAAAAGTCTTAATAGAATAAGACCCAGATTTGTTAGAGGGCAATTCATCACTGGAAGAAACTACCAAGAGAAATGATGGCTTCTCCATCTCTTGATTTCTTCTAATGAAGACGAGATGACTTTCTGGAAAAAGTCTGAGTCAAAAAAAAAAAAAAAATCCCAGCTCTTCTGACATACAGGAGGACTTAGGATATGCAGGGGATCAGATAGGATGCTCTAATGGTCCCTTCTGGCCATAAAGTCTACTAATTTATAGAAACCTGATTGTGGCCTAGGGAGCAGCCTCTGATGGATTACTGTGTAGCAGGCTTGATCCCCAGAATGAAGAGTCATTGAGTGGAGTGATTCAAGGGAAGCAGCTCAAGCATGCAATGTGGCTGGCCAGGGGCAGGACATGAGCACTGCAGGGGAGGGGTGGCTGTGGCAGTGACATCACAGGGGCCTTTTGCAGGCCTTCAGCCTATTGGACAAAGGTGGTGGGAAGGCGATGATCTCACAGAAAGACCCTGACATTAGCCAGGCAGGACAGGGGTGCAAGACGGGGGTAACCTCAGAGACCCCTGTGGCTTTGCCTCAGCAAGTCTCCTTCTCGAGGTTTCTGCTTAAGGATTGACAGAGAATTTATTTTTAGATATGTGAGCGTGAGGAGGACATTCTTTGGAGTTTTCTCTTTTTCTTTGACTGATTTTGCTAGAAAACAGACATCCCTCTTTAGAAAGTAAGAGCCTCCAAGAGGTTTGGAACCTGTTCACTCTGATCCATCAGGTGCCGGCTGAATTCTAGGCATAGAAAACACTAGAGGGATGTAGCAAAATTTTATTCCCCACCTAAGACTTTCTCCCTTGGAATCACTGGGGACATTGGGGTTTCTCCTTTTTGTTTTCCCTTTTCCTCTGTCCCTCCCTCCCTCCTTTCTCTTCTTCTCTTGCAGCTTTTGTCCTTTCCCCTGCACTCCTCCCATCACCAGGAGCTGTGTATGTGGGTGTGGAGGGTGCGGTGGGGGTTTGCTCTCCAACGCTCCTTGTGGGAGGCCCTCACACAAAGAGCTGGAACAGTGCTCTAAGAGTGTTTCCCTCCGGAGGTGACCTAGGCCATCTTTAGGAGTTAGGATATCTGGTGACAACTCTCAGCTTCCTCCCTCTCAGAGTCTCAACGCTGAGCATGGGGCTATTGTGAGGGCGGAGACTCAGGTCCTTGTTCCTCTCTTTGAAGACCAAGGAAATAAGTCATAATCAAACATGTATTTGATTCTCTTGCTGCTTCTCTTCATTCGTTGTCTTTGAGCAATTCATGATTCTCTCTCTAATGGGCTAGTTCTTTCAAAATACTTACTGAATAATTAGGTTTTAATAAAGCCATATGCAAACTCATGCTTCCAGGAACAAAAGAGTCAGGCCGCACCCTACACACTGAGGGACAGTCCACTGGAAAGCAGTGGCACTGAAAAGCATTTAGGGGCCATAGCAGAGAAGCTGCTCAACATGATCTGTCAATGTGAAGCTGTGGTAAAAAAGGTTAAAGCCATCCTTGGATGGATAGAGTAGTGAGTATGGAAAGGGGGGCTGATACAGCATTGGTGAGACTGATAGAGGAATGTTGAATCCAGTTCTTGTGTCCACATTTCGAAAATTCCGTTAAAAGACTGGAGAGGGTACAGAAAAGATTCATATTTCAGTGATGGGGATGATGTCTTATAGTGAGACATTGAAAAAGCTCAATCTGTTTAGTTTCCAGAAAAGAAGAATGGGAAGTGAGTTGCTTGACTTCATGGAGAGAAAATGCTGAGTATCAAAGGGCTCT